>NC_041824.1:1436500-2873000 GCF_900964775.1 Scleropages formosus
CCAGAGGAAGGACGGCCCTTTTTTCAATCTCCTCAGATCCACCAGGAGACACGCTTGTGGTGTACAGCTCAATATTTCCTGACCTCGTTCTGCTCCAGAACAAATGTGTTTGGCCTCAGCCTCAGCGTTGCTGTGCGCACCTTCAGGTCCAAGGTAAAGCCTTCGGTCTTCAGAGCTGCCCTGGGTTGCTGTGGCTCTGACCCCACGTGGTGCTACGTGGCTTTTGACCAAGAAGTGCTGAGCTCCTGACTGACAGCTGCCGCCTTGGCTCAGGACTTGCGCCCGGCTGTCTTTAAGCTGGAGGATTGCTCTTCTGCACCGCTCTGCAGAGGCCGTGTTGATTCAGCTGTGTGTGCGATCCGCTCTTTCTTTCGCTTGGTGCCTCGCTGCTGACCCAAGGCACCGAATCCCAGACAGCAGCTGCTCAGTCCTCGCCGCTCTGCTGGTTTTCGTTAAATGGTGGGTTCTTTTCGAGCTCTTTCCTCCACGGTGTTCACCCCACCCCACCCAACCTCAAGGGTCCAGGCAGGAGGTCTAGCACTACCTGCAAAGTTTGCATTTTATTGATTTATTTCAGCTCTGCTGTTGTGTAAATATTCTACCTGATGAATAAATGAGGTTCTATAGGTGGGCAGGTGGCGCAGCGGTTTGGACCGAAATGGATTGAAATGTTGCCTTTTTCACGTCCAGAGTGAGCCGTGCTGTTGAGTAAGGATCCTCCCCTAAACTTGCATCCCTGCTCTGCTAGCACGGGTGTGGGTTCCAGAAGGCTCTTCGTTGCAGCTGATGGGACGAAATCACCCAATTTTGTGTATGTGCTCAGGGGCCAGAGGTCACCCTTGTCTTTAATTGCAGCAGAGCCCTTTCTCTGGGCAGGTCCATCTGCGGGACGGGAGCAATGGGTGAGGTGATCAGCAGGCGCTGTGGTTCTCGATCTCTCAATTTTCCCAGAATGACTTCCGAACAGTAATCGCGTTGACCGTTCCGCAGCAGCTTCACCTTTGCTCGTAAATCTCAATACCATCGCAGCCCTGACGACGGTGCCTGAAGATGAGCGACGTTTTCTGCACGTCTACCGCTCTGTAAACCAGATTGCTTTCATTACCGGGGCTGTTCCAGCCTGTGTTACTGCCCCCCCTGCAAGATTATACATCTTTTGCTCTGAAACCTAACTGCCAGCGTGCCATGACTAAAATAACAATGAGGAATGATGCCGAGTGCTGGAAGAAGTGGGTCATCCAGGGATTTCAGCCCCCAGCGTTGCTTCCTGAGTGATGGCGCATGAGACAGAAGAAGAGGGACGAGAGCAGGTTTTGGGCTCAGCTTCACCTGCAGTGTCTCGCCACATGGGAGTTGTTGGTCCCATCCTGTAGACGTTGGGAAATATCTTCGGCCTGGTCAAGTAGTGTTGATGAAAGCAAGGTGTGACTCAGATAAGGCAGGTATGTGTTACCTGTGCTTGATGAAGTGTAGGAGTAAGAATTTGCTGTCGTCACAGTAGAGGAAAGCTCTGTAGATATGGCAGGTTTGTGCTTTTTTCCATTAATAATGAATATTGTCATAATGATACATCTGTTGATAAACTTTGCAGTTAAACCTTTTGGTCTTGATTGAAGTTCCTAACTGGCGCCCTCTCTGCTTTCCAGTGTCCGTCCTTTGACTCATCCCACTGGGTCCGTGGCGCAGGAGTGCGGTAAAGCACACGGTTGGTACTGTACATAATGTCCAGTGACCTTCTGCGATCTTGCGTGACGAGCGTGAGTGGTGCCGCCGCTTGCTTCTCAAGGCACATTGTATCCTCCCTCCTTGTGTGCCTTCATTCTGTGTTCCCTCACAAAGTTCCCGCTCAGGAGCAAGTTACGCACACCTGCTTTCAGCTTCGCCGCACTCTGTGTCGCGCCTCTTCTGCGTCCCTCTGCTTTGTACAACGGACCTGTTGAAGAGTGGAACCGCAAAGCGCTCCGAATGGCTCTCGGGCAGGAGGCCCGTTGAGACCATGCGTTCGTGAACGTCTCCTCGCCTCTGACCCGTGGTGTCGCGGGGGGTTCGTCGGAGGACGTACGTTGCGGGTCGGAAAGCACTCGTTCAAGACAGCGATCACACGTGCGTGCGTCACGTGTGCGGAGAAGCACCTCCGTCCCGAGTTGCGCGGCTTCTACTCGGACAGGGCTGGTCTTTCCGAGGAAACGGTCACGCATGTTCTGCTGCTGGGGACCAGGAGATTACAGCACTGCACTTACTAGCGGGAGGATGAAGCTCATATCACACCTGGCCTGGTACGTAACCACGAATTTCTCGAGTTCGGTGTCTTGCTGCGTAAACGTGCAGAGACTGAAAGGTATGCGAGGTGCCTTGGATTCAAAGATCTAGCGAGAAGATAAATGCTACGGAGAAGAACTTGAGCGTTTCCCCGCTGGCGTTTGTGGTGCCGATAGCAGGGAGTCGAGAATTGCGAATGACGGCTCAGGTTTCGTTCGCTTTCGACGGCTATGACGTCATGCACAGAGCAGGTGGAGCAGAGCAGAGCAGAGCACTGTGTACGTACAGACCTGCATGCGAGGTGTGTGTGTGTGTCAGCGAACACGTGCGCGCACGTGTGCTTCGATGCAGTGTGACGTTACTCCGTTTCACCGCGGTTTGTGTGCCGCAGCAGCAGACACTGTCGTCAGCTTATTAATTCACGAAAATGCATTTGATTGGAGCTCCAAGCTTTCAGCCTTGCACAGTACAGTGTGCTCCAGTGATGGAAGAAGGTGACCGTGGTAGGTCTGCATTTGTGGGGGTGCCGAAGGGCCGCAACAGACTTCACCACACCAAAAACGTGGGAAAACGATGTACTGGGACACGCGGCCACGCTGGGTTAAGGGCAGCTGCAGTTATGGGATAATAGGGCGCAGATGAAATACAGGAGTGTCTCAGCAGCGCTCTGCTCCAGAGAATTGGGTGAAATGCGCTCTTGGATCATAGTGAAGATGAAGCGCGCAGTGGTCTGATCTTGTGTGTCGCGGCAAGCGGGCCGGAGCCTTGATTAGGTTACGGAGGCAAAGGGCTCGTGGGCCGTAAGTCAACATTTTTTCTTTCTCCGATTCTTTCCAAGCCTTCGGGGAGTAAGTGCAACGGAAGCATGCCGAGCGAACGATATCCCTGCAGAAAGTATTTATTATCGCAGCTGAAGCCAGAAAACACAACATGACAAAGTCAGCGACACGGAGAGGGTGTTTGAGATGATGGCATCGATAAGGGGGAATCGACGTGAAGGATGAGCTCAGGAGAAGGTCGCCGGGTTTCTATTCCCGTACAGCCATGTCAGTCTCATTCATTTCCCAACTGTTGTTCCTCCGCTCCGCATATCGTTTGTATGGATGGTCAGTTCACGTTCGGCCTGCTTCCTGAATGTTAATAAGGGCCACACGATGTCAGCATCCTTGTGCTATGAAAGAAAACATGGTAATGTGTGCTCACGTGTTACTGGCTCAGAAAGAACCTGGAAGCTCCACGGAGAAAAATTCTTTACGCTGTTGGGAATGTTTGTGCGTCACACCCACGCCCTCGAGCCAAACGACCGCACCTGCCCTGAATCGGAGCCGCAGAGTGTAAAAGATGCCGTCCCGGTTCACCTGGTTGCGGAACCTCATCGAGTCAAACCGCCTCTCCTGCGAAAGCCAAAGAGCCCCACTTACCTCCTCGTCCTTCCAGTCCCTCTTCGCCCTTCGTCCTTCGTTCCCTGTTTGCTGCCTTCCTGCTATCAGATCTCCCGCCTGGCCCGATCGACATAAATTCCCGTCTCGTCCCAAGAGCAACATCCGCACCTCGAACCCCCCACGCCTGTCCCCGACTACCATCCCCTTGTCTGTGCCGCAGTGAACGAACCCGCGATCGGCCCCACGCACACTCCTCAGTCTCCCGCCCTCGTCCCCGTGACATTCTGCTCTTGCGCTTGGTGAGCAGTGTCTTTGCCTACATTTGGTGCCCAGTTGCTGCATATTTTAAAGTCACCTACTGTACGTAGCTAGGAGCGGCACAGTGGCGCAGCGGTAGGTTCCTGGGCTCTGGGTTTGGACGTCGGCTTCAACGTGGCTCTGTGCGCGTACGCTTCACGTGTGATTCCCGTGTTCACGGATTTCCACCGAGCGCTCAGGTTTTTTCCCACATTCTAACGATGTGCTGTTTCATTTAGACAACAGTAATAGGTGCGGTTGGGGGGGGTTCTGACATTTGTTCCGGCTGTTAACTTGAGCGAGTCGGACCGAAGGAAGGCACGGCTGACCTTGTCGGGTCGGCCGAGGAGCCGTGCGTTAGGAGGGAGGTTGGGGGTTGACAGAGTGCGAGGAAGAACGAAGCGTCAGCAGATGGGCTGCGATTAAAAATTAACCTGATTCGCACCGAGTCGGAATGGTGCTCGGAGCCGGAATGACGGCCCAGAAGCGGAGAAGAAAGCGACCGCAGAATTTGAATGGGCTTTTCGACCCTTTCTAACCTTCGTGCCCTTTTTAAATAATTCAGCTGTGCTGTATTCCTGATGATGCCGCTTGACATGAGGCTCGGAAGAACATCCGTGCACGCGCTTCCAGGTCAGCGCGATAAATTACGTTTGGTCCTGGTCGGCCGAGTTGACCTTAACCGCATTTCGGCAGAGACATCTGGGGATGGGTGAGGAACCTGAGCGGAGCAAACCGAGGCTGCTCGTTGTAGAAGGGCACGGGGGCCCTTGTACCACAAGTGCGGTAAGACTGCGGACCTTTGTGTTTGTGGAGCGGCGCACAGGTAGCACATCCATGAGCTGCTGCACAAGTGAAAAATTGCCTGTGTCAGCAGTCTGTGGTACGTCAGCTTTTTAGCGCATAACAAACTTTAAAAGCCCTTAATGGAAGCCGCTTAAAATATTGACAAATTAATGCCATAAAGCGAGGTGTCTCGGGGAAGGGGAAGGTACTGCGCTCACTCAGCTCGTTGGCCGAAAGACGTGGGGAGAGACGCTTCGACCTCATTTATTTCTTCTTTCATTCATTGTTTTTGTCTCCTTCTCCGCAGTGACGCTCCTGGACTCCATGTCTGCTCTGGGGGACCTGGGCTGGGAGGCCTATCCGGCGGAGGGGGTGAGTCCTGGATTCGGAGCCGTTCGGACGAAGACGACGATGGTCGTCGTTGCACCGATGGAGATGAGGGTATCGGTGAACGTGCCCATAGAAGGAGGAGAGCGACAGAGACCAGAGAAACGTTCACACCTGCGGATACACAACGCGTTTCAGACCCATCGCTTGTTTCGCTTTGCACGTTCACACACGTTCCCGAGCGGAGGGGAGACGCTTGGAACACACACACGCTTTGGTGGACTAAACGCACACACTCACGCACGTTTGCTTTCCTGTCTTTGTGGATCTTTCGCACGGATTCTCCCGTAAGCGCGGTGTAACGTTCGAGGCCGTACCGCGGTAAACCCCAGAGCCAGACGTAGTTGCCAACAAACAGTCTCATACGCTCTTTTTTTTATTAACGGGGACATCCTCCTTGTGTGTTTCTGCCTTTTTTTAAAGCCCATATAGAACATTTTCTCCAAGTCAGCAAAACGCGGCGTCTGATCACAGACGCACACCTGTCCAAAGAGCTGCGGAAGCACAGCAACTGACAGTAGGCAAATTTGCCTTCGCAGTAGGTTCTGTCATCTTACGAAGCCTCCAGCGATACAGTTTAGCTGAAAGAGAAACCCCAGGTGACCAGTGGGTGAGAGTTTTCAAGGAGCACATAAATAATGCAGTGTGTGAACTGAACAAAGAAGTGCACTTGGCTTCGGGGGCATAGAGAGAGAATCTTGCATCCGATGGCTTCCTTCCACAGCCCCAAACACACACACACACACACACACACACACACACATGCGCGCGTTTGTCCTAAGGCTTCAGGTGTCTCTGGAAGTTAGGGCTTCTGGCTTTTACCCTTTCTCTTGGCTTTTGGAGGAGTCGGGAAAGACGGAGCGCCGGGCCCCAGGAGGAGCAGTGTGGCCCCAGGAGTTATAGTCGTCTCCGGAGATACGGTAATACGAGCGATACCAGGCATAGCAGGGAACATCGAGGCCCCGGCGAGGACGCTCGGGTGTCATTTGTCAGCATCGACGTATGTGGGCCACTAGGTTGTGTAGGTGTTAAAGTCACCACTCGCTTTGGACTCGATGGACCCAGGTTTGAATTCCACCTCTTGCTGTCGATTGCTCGATCGAGGCACTTACCCCGAATCGCTCCGGGAAAAACTGCCCACATGTACAAATGGGTAAATAATTGGCTAAATAAAAACACCAAGTTGCTTTGTAGAAAAGCATGAGCGAAATCAATCAATGCAAATGTAATGTATGACCCCAAGACGCTGTGTGAGGCCTCAGGAGCAGCAGCTCACCACGTTACCCACAATACAACAACAGCTACTGTATATCTAGACTCCAGTTGAAACGGAGGATTACAGAATTCGAACTGCGCTGAAAAAGAGTTTGTTGATCAGCTGAACTACTGTGGTCACTGAACACCGGATCCCCTTCTGTGTCACAGAGTGTTGGGGGCCAAAAAAAAACTGAATTGGCCTGGTTACCTGTGGAAAGAGGCTCCTCCTCATCCTCCTTGTCTTGTGAATTGTCCAAGGAGATTGTCCTGCCTGACCTCTGAACTTGAGATGCTGGTATTGGCTTAAGTTTCCTCTGTTTACCTTAGTGACTCCATCCACAGGTCAGGCGAAATACGAACCGTCCAGATCCACGTGTTGGAGGCTCACCCAGTCTGAGATTGCTTAGCTACACTGGTGGTCTGCTGGGGGTGTGGCCCTGGACGCTCAGTTTCCCTTTCCCTGGAGGTCAGCAGTTCCGGCATCCAGGAGCTGAAAACCGTTTTCCTGCAACGGTATTTCAGTTCTGCTGCAGAGATGCCGGTGATCCAATAAGGACGCGATGAACTTCAGTTCAGACGCGTTTTCCCGGCGTCCGTAACCTTCAGTCCGCTAGTCGACCCATGGCTGTATGGTGGGTGGGAAGCCCTCGGGATGAAGACCAGACCGTAACACTGACACTTTGCTTTTCTAACAGCGCCATTTCTTTCACCTATCGCTGTGAAAAGAACAGAGCCGTCCAAAGAATATGTTTTGTTTCGGCAGAGAGAGCTGGAGGTCTGTGGAGCTTTAAATGGATGGTTATGGGTTCAAATCCCTTAAGCTGCAGTTCACCCCTTCACCTTTGGCTGCGGCGTGTCGTGGGTTTGGGTCTCGTGCACAAGACACTGAATGGTGTGACGTGCTCAAGTCTCCTCGATGGAACTGTTGATGACCCGCTGAGCCACAAGCAGACTTTTGCAGCTTGTAATTTTGCAGAGGAGCCATTGAGTTCCATGACAACCATGACTGTTGTGCTACCTGCCTTCTCTCCTCTCTCCTCTCTCCCGTAGCGTGTGCACTGAGCACTGAGCACGAGTCAAGATCCGTTAGCATCTCGCCTACGAGAAGTGGCAGGTAAAGGTCGCAAGGCAGTCGCCTTGTGATGGGTGGATGTGTAAGCGGATAGGTGTTTATTGCTCTGCAGATATGAAGACATAAGAGATCTATTTGAGTCTGAGCTGATGGGGAAGCCCCGTATTTCCTACTACCCCAAATTAGATTTTCACGTCTGCATTTCATCTGAGTCACGTGGGCGACTTTGTTCTACTTGCTCCTCTTCCTTGCAGTTTTTCGTCTTCCGAACAGAAGGTCTCGTGTCCGCTTACTTCTTACTCATTTACACTTTCCTCCAAAGCCACTTACAAACTTCAGTTACCCATTTGTGCAGCTGGGTAATTTAGGGTAAGCGACTCGCTCAAGGGTGCTACACCTGGAGGTGGGATTCAAACCCACTGTTAGCTGACCCGGACACTTTTTCAGTACGGAATACGCGCGGAGGTGATGGGGTGCATATCGTAGAAGACGTGAAAAACAACGCTGGTTGTTAAATCTTTATCAATTATCATTAATGCCGCAAGTGCGAGCCGTGCACAGTGTTTATTGGGGACATCCCCAGCAGCGCCTTCCTCGACCTTCCCCGGCTGTGACCCTACGAGCCGACCGCGACGGCACTGACCGTTCCCTTTCTCCGCAGTGGGAGGAGATCAGCGTGATGGACGAGCGGAACACCCCGATGCGCACCTACCAGGTGTGCAACGTGATGGAGGCGAGTCAGAACAACTGGCTGCGCACCGGGCTCATCCCGCGCGAGGGCGCTCGCCGCGTCTACGTGGAGATCAAGTTCACCCTGCGGGACTGCAACAGTCTGCCGGGTGTGCCGGGCACCTGCAAGGAGACCTTCAACATGTACTACCACGAGTCCAACAGCCCCAGTTTGCGGCACGTGCGGGAGAGCCAGTTCATCAAGATCGACACCATCGCCGCCGACGAGAGCTTCACGCAGGTGGACGTAGGCGACCGGGTGATGAAGCTCAACACGGAGGTACGAGACATCAGCAACCTGAGCAAGAAGGGCTTCTACCTTGCCTTCCAGGACGTGGGCGCCTGCATTGCCCTGGTCTCCGTGCGCGTCTTCTACAAGCGCTGCCCCATGGCTGTGCTCAACCTCGCTCGGTTCCCTGACACGGTCACGGGCGGGGACTCGGCCCTCGTGGAGGTGCGAGGCTCCTGCGTGGAGGACGCCGAGGAGCTGGAAGCCCCACGCATGTACTGCAGCGCCGACGGGGGCTGGCTGGTGCCCATAGGCCGTTGCGTCTGCAGGCCCGGCTTTGAGGAGCACGAGGGCCGCTGCCAGCGTGAGTCTCCGCTCTCTTTTCTTCTCCTGCTCTTGCTGCGTGTGTCGAGCTTCGACAGCCACTCGCGGCTCTTATTGATTTTGCTGTTGCTTTCTGTTTCTTCTCATTATTTTATTCCTCGCTGGAGAGATATTTGGTTACTCAGTAGTGCTAGTTTTTCGGCGTGGTTTCGAAAGAGCACCTGGTGCTGGACATATATGTAATAACATCTCGTTCTGCCGCTGTGGCTTGATTGCGCGCGCGCGTGTGTGTGTGTGTGTGTTTTGTGAAGGAAAGCAGGAGCTAAGCAGGGAGGAGAAAGCAGCTGCCGCTGCCTTCCTCAGCGAGCAGTTAATTGCGGGAGGCGCCGAGTTAGAGAGACGTCCTCGTCGTGCTGACAGCTCTGTCTCGTTTTACGCTGCCGCTGCCTCATTTACAGAACTCGGCCCTGGCAGCTCTGCCCGGGTGTTGATAGAAAACGACTCTGTTTTTTTTTCCCCCCATTTTTAATGTCCCATTAATGATCTAACACTCTCTTGTCCTGTCCTGTAGCAGTGTGGGCTGTCCTCGCTCAGCCCACTCTCGTACTTCTTCATTAAATGTGATCATTTGAAACATCTACGGTGCCGGAAAGCTGCTCTCCACCGTATCTCGCAGCCTGTCGCTGGATTGCGTTGGACACCAGACCTTTTGTGATTTACACTTTTTATTGAAGCAATGGAGGGTCAGTGGAGGGTCTTGCTCTAGGGTACAGCAACTGAACTCCTGCCGGGGACCGAACCTTCGGTCTGGCCCCAAGAGCAGCCCATTAAGCAGCTACCTTCTCTAAGCCCTGGCCCCAAGAGCACTTGTGGCACTGGGTCCATGAGCCCTCCGCCCAGAGAGCAGCTGTAGTCCCCTGGCAGAGTTGCTGAGCAGCTATGTGGGATGTTGAACCAAAAGATGAACTGAGATGGAACCAAGTTCAATTCGGGTGGTGGCAGATCTTCCCAGCAGCCGCACAGCGGACACTAAGAGTCATGCAGCAAAGAGCTGTGAATTAAAGCTGCGGGCAACATCCGATGTTTGCTTTTTGCTGGAATTGCTTTGGGGTTCGAAGCGCCGTGGTCTCATTCAGACAGTTGGGTCCGGTGGATGGAGCGCCCACAAGCTCCCAATGTGTGCAGGTGTGCTGACGCCAATTCTTGAGCGATGTGTCGGTAGGATGTGCTGCTGGTAGCACGCTTAGCTTTTCTCTGCTTCTTTTTTGGTGATTTTTGGTCATTTCGTTGCGGTGAAGTCCGTGCCTGAGGATATGAAATGTGATTAACACAGAGTGAAAAAGGATAAATGCACTATTTAGCAATGAACATGTGGTTGATGTTCAGAGAATGTGTAGAATGTAATGTGACGACGTGCCTTTGCATGAGCAACATGACTGCTATTGTGTGTGTGTGTGTGTGAGTGTGTGAATCTAGTGTGTTGCAGTCGGAAGGGCGTCGACCTCTTAAAAAAAGCCAGGGAACGGAGGATTCGGTTCTGTGAGTGCGGTTTGGACTTGCCTCTGCTCCTGCTCGGCCGTGTCATGCGGTAAGAACAGGGTAAAAGCACGAATAAAACAAACGTAATAAACGCGTCACTTAATTGCATTGGCATCTGAAGGAGAAGACAAATTGCCCTAATGAGCTCGTTCCTTGCTGTACCCCGGGGGGTTTGGGGGGGGTAACATTCACGCCTTTTACCATTTGGTGTCGGCTTCTCGAAAAAACACCTTGGTGTAAAGAAAGAACCGAGTCCCTCGAGACAGGTGGATGGCGGCGTAATTTCCGTTGTCACTTGTTGGGGTGCTAATGGATTTCAGTGTGTGTGTGTGTGTGTGTGTGTATGTGTGTGTGTGTGTGGGTTCCTGGCAGGTGCTAATGACCTCATTAATATGTCTCGCTTTTCGGGCTGAAGTGACTCTCACCCGTAATTTCGAGCATCAGTATGTTTCTGCCCGCCATGTGACAGCGCCGGGCTCGGGTTCCGGTGTGAGCGGGCAGAACGGGGAGTAGCGCCGAGATCAGAGCCACTGCAGCGCTGGACCAACATTATCTGTTACGTTAAACAAAGGCATTCGCTGAATAATAGCAGTAATAATAATCATAATAATGGTGATGATGTTGATGATGATAATTGTGAAGGCGTTCAGCAGACCTGGGCCTCTTCAGCACATTTCAAAGCAGTGGCTGTGTCTTTATTTCATGGAAGGTATTCCCTGGTAATGTTTGGGTTACGCTTTGATGAGCTAAAAAGGGAGCAGCTCAAGTGCGGAAAAAGTGCCATTTTTCCCCAAAGAAGGAAAATAACATTTCTTTGTAAAAGGAACCAAAAACGCAGCCTTTCTGTGTTAGAAGTAACCTTCAGTTTCGAAAAGCCTAAAACATCCCAGCATCACGTTTTCCTCTGAGCAAAGAGTGAGTGTGAATTGGGGGGGGGGGGGGGGTGTGAGTAGAGAAAAAGGCTGAAAGCAAAGTGTTTTACTTCGTAAGAAGTGTGTGGCGCTGTGAACGTCCCCTTCGCACCTTCGGAGGGTAGCGCTCTCCTCGCGCCATCTCTCCTTCTCCTTGAGTGATTGGGCTCCACAGCCCTCGGACCACGTTTACCCTTGTTCACAGTACGGTCCTCTAGGTATCATCTCGTGGTCCCACACACACGCACACACGCGTTCTGTGGCTGTGCCACCTGTTGGCGGAGCCGGTTCCTGGCCGTTCCGTTACTCTGAGGTCCACAAAGCCCATGAGAAGCACCTGCTGGACCTCATGTCGTATCTTCAGGCTCCCGGGTCTCCCAAATGCCTGCGTGGGGCGCCAGCTGAATCGATGGTCCTTCGGGACCTTGGAGGGACTCTGTCGTGTCACATGGCACCGGTGCCTGTCCCGGAAGGGGGTTCGGGCCGAGCCGCGTGGGTCTCCTCACCTCAGCTCAGGAAAAGAGCCCGGTAGGAGACATGGGGGGAACTTACACAACAGCTGCGCTTGGCCCCCCCACTCTGCTGCGGCTCAGACGGTGATGTGTCCCACCGTTCACTTGTGATCCCTGAGGGGAGGGTTGAGTTGTGCTGGGTTGCATTGTGTTGTCTTGTGTTGGGTCGAGTTTTGTTGACTTTGTTGGGTTGTGCTGTGTTGTGTTGTGTTGAGATGCGTTGTTTTGAGTTTTGTTGGGTTGTGTCGTGTCGTGTTGGGTTGAGTTGCGTTGTGTTGAGTTTTGTTGGGTTGTGTTGTGTCGTGTCGTGTCGTGTTGGGTTGAGTTGTGTTGGGTTGTGTGTTGGCATCGCATTTCCTTCGCCATCCTCTTGTGTCACAAAGCACTTGTGCCGATGCTCGTGTTCGGTAGGCGTCGACCCACCTGTCAGTGCACTTCGTCTCCTGCATTCTTCTACACCCCCATCCCGCTTTTCTCCTCCTCCTCCAGCAGTCACACAACCCCCCCCGTGTCACCGTTTTTTTCCTCCTCCCCACATCTGTCTCCTTCCCCTGAAACACTTTCTTCCTCCCTCTCTATTTTGGTCTCTAAATGCCCGTCTCTCGTTCCCTCTCGAGGTTTCTCTCGCTCTGCTGCTCCTGACCGTTCCCCCCCCCCCCCCCGCCCTCCCCCATCTCTCACTCCCTGTCTCTGAGTCCTTGGTGCGCCACCCCCACCCCCACCCTCCCTCCGAGTACGCATGTCGTCTTGCTCCTCTCCAGGAGGCTGGCTGTAGTTCTGCCATCCGTACCCTTCGTGTCGTTCTACCTCCATCCTTCTGGTCTCTCACACTCTTCTTCTTGCGCTCTAGGTCAATGTGTGTGTGTGTGCGTGTGTGTGTGCGTGTGTGTGTGTGTGTGCGTGTGTCGAACGGGAAGAGACCCTTCGCTGTGCTCTTTTAGCGCAGAGGGCTCATCATTTCAATATATGCCTCCTGACCTATGAGACGTGGTAAATAACGGCGTCAGAGTGTGTGATCTGAGCTCACAGAGAGGTACCTCACGTCGAGCTGGGGGCTTTTCGGCGAACAATTCCCTTTTCCAAAGTCACCGTCACAGAGGCCTGTATTTCTCAATAAACCAACAGGTCACATCCTTGGGCAGCTGCTGTTATAGGAATTTGTGTCGACCTGCTGCGCTCTGCTTGTTATTGACACCACATGGGTCTCTATTCATACACAAGTGTAACGGTGTAAAGGCCACGGCTGAGCACCGCGAGACCGGTAACGCTAAACCCTTCTGAGCCTTTTCTTACTCTGGATCAGAGAAGCAGTCCAAAGGCACTGACTAAATGAAAAATATTACTGCTACTATTACTATTACTACTACTACTACTACTACTAATAATAATAATAATAATAAGTAGAATAACGATGCCTACCAGGTCTTTCTGCCTCTTCTCACTTTCACACAGAGTGGAAATTGAAAAAGATGGTGTTTAAAAACAGCTTTAATAAGAGCCACCTGACTGCCCTCCTGCTTCCTCTCCGAAGGTCAAGTGCTTCTTCTCAGCCTTGGCCTCCCACGTGCAGCGGCCTCCTCCGTTGCCGCTTTGGGGGCAAGAGCGAGGATTAAGCGGGATTTTCTGCGCAGCGCAATCGGGAGGGACTCGGACTCCCAGACGAGACGCGGCAGCTCTCCGGCTCTCCGCGTCTCCAGGTCTCCAGAATCCAGGTCAGGGCTGGGCTGCGTAGAGCAGCTCAGCCGGTGCAAAGCGCTGTGTGGATGTGGGTTCATCGTAACGCCCGTGTGGACGTAGCGCTGAGCCCAGGTGGACGACAGTGACGATCAGAACGAGTCCCTTTAAAGTGAGTTTAGATACAAAGCTCTACCTGCTCTCTCCCCCCCAGGAAAACGCGTGTGGGTGGAATCAAGGCCGGGGGGCTTTGTTTTGTTTGCGTGGGTTCGGGTTTTTTCCACCGACATGAATGGGCAAATGGCCATAATTGAGCAAAGATGCCGCACGTCTGGACTCTGTTGCTCCTGTTAATTGTTTCATTCCCATCTGTGGCGCAGAGAGGGTCTGTTTTTGAGAGGCAGCCAGAGGAAACTGCTAATTGATTCCACGCCCGGGAGGGGAGAGGACGGGTGTGGGGGCGTGTGGAAGGGGGGGCTCAGGGAGACATGGAAGGAGCAGTTGCTGTGTCTCTCAGAAACAAAGAAGGATCCTTCCTCGTTGTGGGAATGGTTTCCAGATGTGGGCAGATGTGCTCCTTACCAGAGGCTTCTGCTGTTGACCTTGGGGGGGGGTTGTGGGGCGTTGCAGGACTGTTGATCATGTGACTGCTTTCTTCATCATGTTCTCCATTGACCCCCTGATCCCCCCACCCCATCTGAGCCTTTACACCCTCCTGGGGTCCCAGTGAAAAGGACACAGCGCAACATGTGCAATGATTGTGTGCGGCGCTTCAACATGACACTGTGTACATTTTACAGATATTTCTGGTTTTACACGTTTACTGTAAACAGCCCCTGCAACCAGAGTCCTTCTTCTCGAAGCACTTGCGTAGTGTGCGTGCAGTTTTTTACCGTCTTTTCCCTTGTATTTCCTCTGACTGCTGTCCCCACTCCTCAGTCTTTCCCGATGTTCCCCTTACCGTATGCTCTCTGTTACCTTCATTGTAATGCTGGAATACATTTCCTTGGGTTCTTGTTCTAGCAGGAAAGAGCAAATGGCCAGATGTCCATTACACACTTTTCCTGCCATTGTCCCTGAGCGCTGCTGCTCTAACAAAGGACTGGCTGCTCTTTCGATCCAAAGGGACCCTGTTAGGAAGGCAGGCAGTGCTGTTGTGGAGCTGGGGGTTGCTGTGCAACGCATTGTGTGCACTGGTAAAAAGTACCCCGGTACTAAGGTAAGGCTCTCTGACACAAAGCCCTCCCACTGACTCTGGGCTGCTTTTGCTCTAAATCGCACTGAGGTTCTGTAGCACAGAAGGAAACTGTTAACAGTCAGTCCGGCCGCAGTGGGACGCTTATGGTGACGGTGAGTATGTCCACATGTCCACATGTCCTCGGTGCCGGGGGGTGGGGGGAGGGGGTGGTGTCCCGCTGGCATTAGTGGCCCGTCGTCCTCACAGGTGTGTGAGCGAACCCCTCAACCCCTCACACCAGCGCTAAGCACAGGGCCTTCCGGGGGGGGGGTCACAGAGCTGGTCTCACCTGCAGCGTAACTCCGTGTTCATGGTAACAAGAGGAATGGCTTGGCAGTCTGGTCCCGCTGAGCCTCCGTGTACAATTCTCCTCTCTGCTCACCTCACACACACACAGCTGGGATACTGGACGACCCCAGGTGTCGCCGGAAGGCCACCTGCCTGGCGACCGAAACCTGTGCTCCTGCTCCTTACCTGTGCGCTTGGACGTGTAACTGGATGTTTGGACTGAGATGTTGCTGTAAAGAGCGGCTGTAACAACAGTGGTACCCTTTCATTTCTGCTCTGTCAGGGATTCATACCTTTTTTCTGTTTTCGCCGCTCTTTGCATCTTTCACTGCGTTAATGTCACTCCTGCTGGGTACCGTCATGTAACTTGTCTGGCATGTACACGAACACACGGCACACACGGCCACGCTGACTCACATGTAATGCCCTCCCAGAAACACCCATTACGAACGCTAGCTGTCCCCCCACTTGTATGCACACCCACACATAAACCGACAGCCAAACGCTGCCAAACACACACACCTCTGGAGGAAAAGAATCACACACACACTGTTAGACAGATGAAAGTGTATCAGCTCTGTTGGCACTGGATGAGTTCTCAGTGTACAGGCCTGAGCTGCGGCACCCAAAGCCCTCTGGTCGGACACATGGCCCGCACCGACTATTGTCTTGATCCTTCCGGACAGCTCAGGTCAGCACGAACGGGGTTGAGTTGGACACCTTGTCAATAAGGCACTATCGCCGAGGCTCGCTGGACAGTGGGCAGCTTTTCGATAAGGAATTATTACAGTAGCCGTCACCGTGCGGCAGACGTTTCATCGATGAAGAATTATTACCGTATTTCCCTGGGCGGCAGACAGCTTATTGATGAGGAAATGCTGTTTTGTCCTTGCTTCTTTGCACCCTCGCAAAGAGTTTCCAGTGCAGAGTGTCGCTTCTGAGTAGGAGCGTGATGTCAGGATCTGGGATGGAGAACCAAGGCTTCGCCGCCGAGTGGTAGACGATAGACAGATAGAGGTGAGTGTCAGAAGGCAGTACCTCGTTGCTGCAACAGCCCTCCAAAAACAAATTTCCTGATCAGCAGGGAGACGCAGAATTCAGGAAGCCGGTGAGAATCGTGGGCTGCCGATACGTGTGTCATGTGCGGTGATGGCAACGTAGATACATTTTTACTCCGCCAACGTTTCATTACTTGGCTGCTGCTTGTGTTATAGCCAGGTCTGCTATGAAAAATTCTCCTTCATGTCCTACCCATGTAGGCCACTTAACTGGTCCCCAGGGGCACCGTGAGGAGACTCCGCATACCTGGGGTGTAGGTGAACTACCTCTCCACAGGCATCCTGCTCTGCCTTTGAACTCTCTGGCCAATGAGCTGCAACATGACCAAATGAACAGAAGAACTTTTTTTTGGTTTTTCAACACTGTCAGCACTCCCTCAACATATTCTGCTCACCCAGCCCCCTCCTTCTCAAACAAATAACCCTTCAAAACTGGCCCAGAAAATCTGCACCTGGTATAAATTACCTTTCGACGATTATGATGTTGGCTGGAATGCATGAAATTGGCAAGCAATCATCTTGGGTCAGGAGTGCTGCCTCTACTATTACACCCCCTCCACCCAGTTGCCTCACCCCCCCACTGCCAGAAAATGAATGACCGTGGATAACTTTGTGTTATTCCAGGGGCCGATTGACAGCCAAAGGGGCAGGGAGGGGATGTGAGAGAGCGAGAGTCGGGGGGGGGGGAGCATGTTGGACCCATGATGTGCCGATACATGTCTACCAGACAGGAGAGAGGCAGGCATGGTGGTGCGGTCCCCACTTACCCAACCCACTCCACCTTTGCCTATGACCCCATGCTAATATTTACCTAACATCATGCTGACTTTGCAGCACTTAAAGGTCGAGATGTAGCAGTGATCACCCATTAACTCTGAGCTCTGGAGTTCACAGTCAGCTGGAAGTGATAATGCAGGGTGTAGAAGAATAAGAAGGAATTATATAATGAAATAAGACGAAGGGTTAAGCGTAGCCCTGCTCTAGGGCAGGGGTGTCCAACGCTTGGCTCGCCATTTCCTGCAATGCTGCCCGCAAGAACATCGGTGAATTATTAATGTGTGTTATACGTACCATGAGTATTATACTTTGTTCTGGATCCACGGTAGCAGAGACACAATGAGTGCAGTGAGACACAGAGCGACAGCTCAGAGGACACTGGACACCAGACCTGCTGTCCCCACTTGGGGCTCTGCTGGAGTTTGAGTGTGTGGTTGGCTGCAGTTACACATCATCAGTTGCAACAGCTGGTCATTCTCTCTTCATAATATTTGTATTTACTTGAATCTGAGTGCTGAGCAAGAAGAAGTGAGAAGATACCGATGAATGTGGGACATTTCGTGGAGACGGACAAAACCTGTATTCTGTTGTTGAAATAAAGGACAAACCGATGTTGTCTGATATGCAGTAAAGCAGTTTCAGGGCAAAACTGCGTGTTGTTCTGTACTCGTTCTGCAGTTTACACTTACTATGCTGTCGTCACGAGACACTTTTCCTGAGATAAGACTATCTGCAAAATGAATATCTGCAGATGAGTTGGGGACATATTCAGTGGAAACAAGGAAATCTTCAAATACTTTATATTTCTCAAATAACTGATTTTTCTGTTGGACCCGCTACTGCAGCAGGATGATGGGATAGGTGCAGGTCATCTTTTAAAGGACAAGTCGTTGGAGGCACCAGAGATCTACGTTTGAAACAAATTGGGCAGGAAGTCTCTTCTTCAGGTCACCGTTTCCCTGTCAATGCATAGAGTAATTGGTTAGGATTCCTGGGCGGAAGTCCCACCTGATCGGTTGTTAAATCGATAGACCTTTGGATGACCTCCAAGCTTCTCCGTCAGTAAGGCGTTGCGGTTGGTTGGTCTGTGAAGAGGCTTTGCCAATGTAAAGAAAGTTGGCTAGGGAGTCAAAGAAGCGAATTCTGGAGGGCTGGACGTGTCTGGTGGTGTTGGGCAATGGGTCCCAGGAGTGCTTCACCTATTTCCAAGTACAACAGTGGATAGTGAAAAGGACGCTGTCAGCTCTTGCCTTCATTACCCATTGTGTTTGGTGCTGTAACCACACCGCCTGTAATTCCTCACTGGATATGTGGCATCCCTTACTAGGAGGATCACTCCTCTTCTCAGATCATTTTGACCAAGCTATCCAGATGCCAGGAAGCAAAAATTGAAGGCTTCTCCAGTGCTGACGTACTGTCTTGGTCAGCAGGATGGAAAATCTCCATGGTGGGCTCACCTTCCTGTCCGTTGATGCAGTGCAGCTAAGGGGACAATAAAAAGAGAACCTTCTTTATGGAGGAACTGCTCATGATAAATTATGCATCACCGTTTTGGGTGCAAGTTCGAAGTGTTCTGCAGACTTGCTCAGACCTGCTTTCCCAGTGTTTGAATGCAACTGTGGGCAAACAGTGATGCTCTGCAACCAGGCATTTAGGGTTAGTGTCGTCACCTAGTGTGTGTTCCTACTGCTGCAGTTCACTGATACACTGACACCGATTCTCTCCCCCAGGACCTCACTTTACCCTACTGGAAGATCACGAGCTCTGTCAACCACGCACCTGGAGGGATTTGGTGGACTTCATTGGCTTTCGGGATTTCGAACGATGTTCCGGAACAGTATGTGTCGGCATTTCCGCAAAAGGGTGCTCTTCCGTTTTGTAACTTCTGTTACCAGTGTCAGCAGAGCGGAAGCCAACCGAACATTGACTCCGACTCTCCTAACAAAGCTCAGGGTCTAAGGTAGATCTTTGGATAGCTTTAAAACTTCTTTAAACGTGAAGAGCTAAGAAAAAATTAAATGCAATGGCCTGTTTCTTAAGAGAACTCGCTTGGCTTATTTGAAGTCTGCGTCAACGACACATGAAACTGTTTGTGAAGCTAAAGTCTTGTGGGAATGTTTGGGCTGAGAAGGCTGATGTGGAGATGAAGGGAGAGAAGCCATGTTGTTTAATTCATCAGTACCTTGCAGAGGTGGAGGGGGAGAAGTGGGGAGGGCAGGCATATCCAGGGCCCCCTTGTGGCCCACCCCCTTGTGACCACCAGTTGCCCCCAGCAAGCAGGCAGAACCAGAAGGACTACGCGGCGATCCGACAGGATGTTGCAGTTTTCAGAAGCTGCTGTCAGAAACGCCAGAGAAAGGAATACGGTCTAAATGAAAAAGATTGTTTCCGGGCAAAGAGGGCTGGGGAGGGAGAAGAAGCAGCATACTGATCAGGTGCCAGATAGAAGCTGATGTACGAGATCCACCAAGAATATTCCGTCAAGGGGTTGTTATCGACCTTCAGTTGTATACTAAGGTTTGGAGCCAAACACTTCACAGCTAATGATGGCTCAACACCTGACAATTGCTTGACACATGACACCTGTCACGCTTTTAATATCATGACATTAGGATGCGTCAGCAGGGAAAACACGAACACACCACGCATGACACACTGCAGTTTTTTGAAGCCCGAATGACTGACAGCGAAAGCTCTAGAATGCCGAACATCCACCCCGTTAGGGTTGCTCTGGGGCGAACGGTTTGCTCTTCGGCGCTGCCAGACGGGAGTGTGTTGAAGCGTCCGGCTCTGGGTGTTAACCCTGTTCGGGAGGCAGTGTGTTTGTTTTTTACTGCCTAGGAGAGGTAGCAGTAAATTAAGTGTTTACTCCAGAACTAAGTCCCTCACGTTTGTGACTGAGGGGGATTTGCGCATTTCTGACATTACTTCCTTAAGATATACTGTATACACTTGCATTTGTGTGACACAGGCATGTAAGCATATGCGAACAACGTTACTGTCACAGGTGCTGTCAAATATCACATCTGAGACACTTAAAAATGTAAATATTCACTGTAGACAGTTTTTATCGACGTGACGTTTCGAAATCCATCAGTTTTTGTCAGAGCTTCGGTTATAATATTGCCTGGGTGGTGCGGTAACTGCTGTAAGTCACTGGCGTGATCTAGACACTTGCGTTAGTGCTTTTTACTTCATATTGAGAGCAACGTCGCATCGAAACAGCCGATGTGCTCCAAAGACAGCAGCAACAGGTCAGATCCGCTCAGGATGCCGCTGCTGCTGCTGCTTGTTGCGTTCGCTCTTCCCTGTCGCCGCCCGCGTGCTTCATTTGTATTCAGTGACACTTGCTGGATAGATTACCCTGTTTACCTTGAACGATTCAAGGTGTTGAAAAGGGCAGCAAAATCCAATCCTGTTGTGTGTAGCTCTTGGCGGGCTCCATACATCACGTGTTTGGTGTGATAAGGCAGAGTGCGCAGCGGTCCCAGCGGACCCAGCGGTCCCAGCGGTCCTAGCGGACCAAGTGGAGAAGGGCTATTCAGAGAGAGGCTCGCACCTGACAAAAAGGACTCCTTTCTGGAATTACGTTGCCATGGAAACCTTTATGGTGTCCTCTCTGTGGTGTCTGTGGCTTCCACCTTTTTTGTCTATTATACGTGACTGGGAAGGTGCACCCGTCTCTATACAGAACATACATCCCCACTCCAGCTCCGCACTTTCTATAGTTCGTTCTCACTTGGTGTCACTCGGTTCCTTCTCGCCATTCACAGCACAAGAATGTGTGCCCTCCTTAAATTCAAAATGAATGTTGCTTTGAGGTGATGACACTTACTGTCCTCTCCTGACACTCCTTTAGAGGGATCCTGGTATCCAGGGCCCCCGCAAAAGCCGTTGGGGTGTGGGGTGCGGGGGGGGGGACGAAGACTAGATCTAAAGAAGTTCCTACCTCGTCTCTTATGCTTTGTGGCCGTAGCCATAGCAACAACCCGGAATGACTGCCTGATGCTTCAGTTTACATTTGGTCCTTTATCTGCAAAGTAGCTGCAATCCTTCCATAGCAGTGTATTTACTACCGTTATACTATATACATTTACGACTATATTCTACACCACTACTGCATACAAACTCTTTTCTGTACACACACGTCCCCTGTTGAAATTCATTGTCAGTGCGGAGTTCTATGCAGATCAAGCATAATATTTAGCTTCTTCTGGGCTCACGTTAATTTCTTGAATATCCCGTAGTAGGTTCGGTCAGGTCTGGGCTGGATGCGAATTAACACCTTCCAAATGTAATCGACGCTCTCCGGGGTGCGTACCACAGCCGTAGGAAGGGCTGCGATTCTCCAGGGCAGCTCGGCGGTGGTGCAGTCGCTATTATTTCAGCGTTTGTCTTTTTTTTCCACTCTCTTTATTGGATTTCACACCCACAGAAGACTCCTGGTGTCTCGGTGGGGATCGGAGTGAATTTCACTGCTTCCGCACCTACATCCTGCCTTAGAGTTGAAATGAGTAAAACATGACACCACGTTACTTACATTACTATTGGACGTTATTAGTTTTGCTCTGCTTTTTACAAATTATATTAGTAATTTAATCTCTCGGCTTTAGCTCTGTAATGAAAAAAAAAGGAAAAAGAGCCAAACAAACACCGTGGAGACTCGCAGGGCCTTAGAGAGAGTGCAGCACGTCTTTGAAAACGCAGCTCCAAGCCCACTTAAACAATATGTAAAATGTGTAAAGCACTGAGTCAGCGCTGAGGCTGATGCCAAAGTGATTTCTGCATTTCTGCTTTTGGTTTTTAGGCTGTTCCCTGGGCAGGGATTGGAATTCTCCACCACGTTGTTTGTTTAATGCAGTTTCTCTGTTAAAAGTTGAAGCTGCCAGATGTATAATTCATGAGACCTGAAGTGGCTCCAAAGTTTCAGCGGATGTCATGAATACTACACGATTGCCACAGGCCTCCGGAAAGTTTGTTTTATATTTATTTTTTCTTCTCCCGACTAAATGACGCGCATGACCCCGAAGAAAAAAAGAACCCAGAATTACCCTGTTCCAGCGCAGCGCTTGGACGCTGCTTACATGCACTTTGTTTTCCATCTTCTCCAGCACTCTGCTGCCATGTGCTGAACACAGAGCAGAGGAACTGTGTTTCTCTGTCCATGTCCAGCACTGCAGTACAAAGTGTGATATTACTGGCAGGTGTGCAAGAAGAAGATTTCCAACATTAAGATCTAGACATGATCCGTGGGCTTCGACCCCATGGAGGAGCACCTCTTGCGCTTTCTTCAGCTCACAGGACAATAAATGCTGTAAAACCACGTAGATCCTGATGAGCAAGACCGGCGCGGTACCATGACCCGTGAACACTGAAGAAGCCCACCTTAATGAACCTTTGGTTGACCCCAGCTCTTGGTAACACATCCCGTTTTTGAGGTAAAGAAGCAGAGTGGAAGATGAAGCAAGAGGGCTAGCGAATACCCCAGATAGCTTGGCTGCATGACTAAGTGCTTCCGAAAAGCCATGCTGGCTCCAGGACGCGTCACACCAGCACCCCTGTGGTTTGCGACTTTAAAACCTAAAAGCTATTGATCGCCATAAACAAAGAAGTCCTGGCACGAGTATGTTAATATTTAATATCGCAGCTCCGCAGAAGCTGTCTGAGATGTGTTTTATTTAGGTATTATTTTCTCTCTCTGCTGATTTACTGTTGGAATCGATTCATGATGCACTGCGTACAGCTCCCCTCCAGCAGAAAACCCCTGGGTGGGATTGGGATCTATGCAGCGTGATCAATTTGTCGCGCCTGACAGATGCCCTCTCGCGGAAGGAGGCTTTCGGCTATTGATTAAGGATGCCTGGGAGCTGCGGCTTCTCCCGCGTGCTGCTGGGAATTCCCTGCGCGTCGGGGCGGCCGTACCGTCCTCGGCCGTTTGCTGCCTTCAGTTGCGCACGTTGCGTAAGCGCTCTGCACCCACACAGCATGTGGCACAAGCAAATTAGCTTGGCTGGAGCTCCTGCTTCCCTTGACAAATTCACTTTACCTTAATTGCTTCAGCGAAACATGCGGCAGTGTAAAAGGACGAGGTGTAAACTAGTAAGCGATGTAAATAAGCCTGCCGAGCGAGGGACTGTTCAACAGTCCGGAGAAATCCAGCTTCCCAACCACCGATCAGCAGTGAAGTAGAACAGGTCCCAGGTCCCAGGTCCCAGGTCCCTTCTTCCACCGTCTACGAAAGCAGCGGAATCATCTCACGGCACGTTAGATCTTCACAAGGTGGGAAGGAATCTGGAACTTCAGAGCTTCTGGAAGTGTTTTTGTTAGGCTTGGATCTTTTCCATCTACTGCCCGTTTCAGGTTCGGAGTTTCTGGACTTGCGACCTAAAAATAAGGTGCAGGATCCTCAGATGAAAAGCTTTTGGGTTTAATGGGAGTTTGCGTAGAGCCGGTGAAATCAACGTACGGCGATTGAGTGTTTGTATCAGAATGGTAATATGAGCGTGGTTACAATTTATACCAGTTTAAATGAAATCCTGTACAGCGGTACCCTACTGTAAGTGCCTTTCCTTCTCTATCTTTTATTGGGTCCCTTTTTATCACTCACGGTTACAGTGGGACACAACGCGGGTGCCTTGATTAAACTTGTGGCCCAAGGACAACCAAGAGCAACATGTACAGGAAAGAAGGTTCATTGGAAGACCATTTAATCAGTCAGATGATCAATCAGTCAACTGCTCAACCAATCGCCACTTAGACTAATGAGTTTGCATGCAAAACGTGACACGTTGATGGCCGCACAATTATTATCCAGGATTGTATTGACTCCCGATGTGCTGCTTCAGCTAAAGACAGCACGTGTCTGCTTATTTGACACGAATACACTCGTTCGCTCTCCGACGCCTACGTTTGTGCAGCAGTACACGCTCCCCTGTACTCACCTTCCTTACATGGCACTTACCTTGCCCACATCCTTACCTTCTATCCTTGCGTTTTCCTTACCCCCCCTCATGATGCTTTCCTCGTTCTTTACTTCAGCCTGCAGGTCTGGTAGCTACAAGGCCTCATCCCTGGACGCACACTGTTCGAAGTGCCCAGCTCACAGCCATTCCACCCAGGAACAGGCCTCTGAATGCCCCTGTGAGAAGGGCTTCTTCCGGGCTGACGTGGACCCCCGCTCCATGGCCTGCACCCGTAAGCTGAGATGGCGCTGCCACACACCCTCGCCAAGGTTTTAAATGCATAAGGCAGAGGAGCAGAAGTTATGCAAGCTTTGGGGTCACTATGGCAACCATAGAATTTCTGTAAGAAACAAAGTCACAGCCAAGTGTGTCCTGGCGAGAGTGACCGTAATCCCTGTGACATTTTAAGACCGTGTGTCTTGATACGTTCTGGGTGTATGTGGGTTGGATGAGCTGATATCTGGAACATTGTAAAAAGAGAAGAACTGCCTATAATAACTATAATATGAGTGTATATTAAAGTCAAGATTCTTTGGTTTATTAAAACTCAAAAGGAGGGCAATCAGTGGAACGTGGGAGCTTTGTTTAGACAACCCAAAGTGCCAGGAAGCAACAACAAAGCAGTAATCTAATTATCCAGATTCTGGGCATAAATCACGCCTCTGCACTGACACACATGGCAATAACAAACAGCAGAGGGAGAAGATAGCTCTGCCTTTCATTACCATCTTTGTCGGAATAGAAAAGCACGGCTCCCACCTCACAAGAACGGAGGTCCAACTGCTCGGATTTCAATTTTCAGCATCCATCCGTTAATCTCACTGCACCGGTGATGTCGGAGCCCCTGTGTGCAGAATGGAGGCGAAAACCCCCAGGTTTACAAATTGTGCTATTCTCCGGCAGAGCTTCCACTGTTTTTTCATAGTGCCTCACAGTGCTGCGAGGGACCTGTTGAGATGTGTAAAGGGTTGGAAGCAAAGGATAAATACGTAGGTTAGTGGACAAAGATTATAAAAAGGCCCCGTTTCCACAGCATGTTCCCTGGGACGACTGAGGGCCTTTCCGTGTTTTTAACACTTAATATGTATTTGACAGATGCTGTCATTTAAGGTAACTGTAGATTGCTTGCAGTCTGATATCCTTGCTTATTCATTCACGTTCATGTACCTGGACTTTAGCTGAAATCGGTCAGGTTTGGTTAAGTTTGGTCAATGACGTGGTACAAGTTTGCAGCGAGCTTAGCTGAATATGACCACACTACCTTGATTTGTACTGCGTTGCTTCCGGACTCCTGACTCATAGCAGTGGCGCCGTCTCTCAGGTCCAAGCGACATGAGAACAGTGCACGAGACCTCCTTACAAGTGTTATAGCAGTGAAACAAAGTTAAAAGGCCCCTGTCCAGCGTAAAAGGGATGAGAGGAATAACACACGGCTTTGGAGAATCACTCAAGAACAGTGAACACGCAGTGACTCATAGAACCCTTCACTCGTTCCAACTTTCTCCTGTCCTCTCCTCCTGCTCCCATTCGTTCCACGTCTGCATATTTGGCTACTTTTATGCTTCCACGTATGCGTGTGTGTGCTGGACTGTGCCCGTGTGTGTTGCCCTAGGGCCTCCCTCAGCACCGGAGAGCGTCATTTCCACCGTCAACGAGACATCGGTGGCCCTGGAGTGGAGCCCTCCTCGAGACAGCGGGGGTCGTGGGGACGTCACCTACAACGTCCATTGCAAGCAGTGCACCGCGGACGGCGTGTCGTGTTGGCCCTGCCGCAGCGGAGGGGGTGGCGGTCCTCACTTTGTCCCACGTCAGTTTGGCCTGAGCCTCCCCCAGGTGTTGGTGACGGACCTCCAGCCCCGGACCAACTACACCTTCAGCGTGGAAGCGCTCAATGGAGTGTCGGACCTGAGCGGCAGCCCCCACCAAGTGGTCTTCTTCAATGTCACCACCAGCCAGAAAGGTGAGCCTTATCAGACAAACACCACAAAACACAGCACCCACAAGCCAGTCGAGTCACGTAGGCCGGTGCCTTGTCCCATCACCACGTTTCCATAAAGTCGTACATCGCAAGGCCTCTGTTGGGATTTAAACTTGATCCTGCTCAGTTACTGGTCCGTTTCTCCAATCACTGCGCTGAGTTGCTCCCATCCGGACACTTGTAAATATGGTTTGCTTAGTCACTGATGAAAAGTTTTGTCCTTGTACCGCCGTTTCCCTGCCGGCATCTCACCCTCCAGGGTAAACCGCGGTATATTTCTAACGGAATTGATTCTCTCTGACAGCTCTGACTGCTGCATTGCTTAAAAGGGCTCGAGATGTTTCTGAAGGGTTCGAGTCTTTTCATTGCACTGCTGCTGAAAGCCTGACACAAGTGTTGAGAGACTGCAAGTTTTAGTTGCTCCCTGTGAATGGAAGCATCTCCGCTAGACTCCGGCATCGTGCTTTATGCTGCCTTTCAGGTGGCTATGAGTCACCTTTGAGTTGAGAGTGGCCGATTTACAGCTGAAGGAGCTCTTTCCTGTTGGATCACGTCATTAATCCGCTGAAGCACTTTGATGTCGCCGTGTCCAAAGAAGGCCTTTTTGCCTTTCTGGATGAGCATTCTTACCCAGGGTACACCAGGCTGTAAGTGGGTTTTTGTTGGTGCTAGGAAGTAGCTCAACCTCAGATTCCAGCGCCGTACGAAAGATTACGCAGTGCTTCACGTCCAGTGACGTGATGGTGTGGAGAATTGCTTGTTCAAAATTCCCGTAGCAGCTGCTAAAATCACCTTCAGTTGCCCACAGATCCAATCCTGGAGCTCTGTGGCAGCCTTGGGTGCGTATGTGTGGAGACCGCTATGGAGTACATATGGTAAACGGACTTGGCACCACCTGGAAAACATGCTGGAGGTTTATGTGCGTGCGTCTGTGTGTACGTGTGTGTTTGTGGAGGTTGTCCTCACCAGGTGCATGCAGTGGAGTGTGTGCAATCGCATCTTGAAGGATTTGTTGCCTCCTTTGGCACCATGGGGCGGATTTCCTGAGCCAGAGCTCCTCATCTCACCTCCCCGAGAGGGTGGATGGTGTAGGGATGCTAATTCACCCCCCCTACCCCCACCCCAGGAGATTCAACAGCTACCGTTTCCCATTTCCCAACTCCACGCCCCTCCTCCCCATTTCCAAGCTCCTGCACTCTTTAATTAGCAGTGAGATGAATCCTCCTCCCTCCGCTGTTGCCATCAGTCCCACTTACTCTTGTTCTGTGTCTCCCCCTGCTCCATCTGCTTCTTCTCCCCAGTGAACGTGGTCCTGAAGGAGAGAAAGAGCAGGGACAGCATCACTCTGGCCTGGCAAGAGCCCGACCAGGCCGTGGGCACGGTTCTGGAGTACGAGGTTATCTACTACGAGAAGGTAGGATCCGTGCTGATTCCCTGCGATAACCTTTGACCCCTGCACATTGGACCGTGTAGACTGTTCTGGGAACAACTCCACTCCTTACAGAAACAAATGCGCGGTCTCCTCACTGTGTTAGAGCACGTTCCGGACGCAAAGGAAAAAAGGCGGGACAAGCAGCCTTCGAGCTCTAGCCTCTTCAATGGATTTCAGGAGACATTCACTGTAAAATGTACCGCGATATGAATCGAAACCTTGAAAAGTAATCTGACCAGTCCCTTTGCACAGTAACACTCTGTTTAAAATTAAAGTGCTTTGAATATAGAAAAGTGTCTGGCAGCATAGCCACAAAGAGTAAAGTGAAATTCTCTGGGCGATGGGTGCGTACGGTATTTCGGTTACCCTTACAGAAGACGCTGCCTTTATGAAACACTCTACTATGACGGTTGTTTTTACGGCGCTCATTGAGCATGACTGGAGTGACATTTTTTACTTATGTATGCACAACGAGCTGTTCCATTCTGTTTGTTTGTAGGAGCTCCTGAAAAATTCAATTACCTAAGGGCTTCAGTTTAATTAGTTGTTTATTGTATGTGAATCCGTGCGTCACAGTGAGGACCCGCAGTCCTTGATCTGTGAAAGCAGTTGAGTGAGAGGAACATCTGTCTGATCAACAATGGTAAAACGGAAGAAAAACAGATGATGGAACACTGGAACTGCACATAAACATGTTTCCCACTGGGCTTCGCACATCGTCAACGCTTTTAATCGGGCCTGTTAAATTATATTCTGGAATGTTTACCACTGATCTTCCGCTGGAGTTCAGAATGGCTTCATAATGGGACCTTGGTTATCAGTTGTGTCAACGTTGTGTTTCGCTTCTTTAACGGTCGTGATGCGTTCCTGCTTCAGTGTCTAGCGATGGACTCTTCCAGATAGTTTGTCCGGTACAACCGGATTCTAGGCCAGCGGAGATGGCTCCGTATGTTAACGTTTGCTTTTATTCTGTCAGAATCAGAGGCACCAGAACTACACAGTGCTGAAGACCAGGTCCAATATCATGACTGTGGATGGTCTGAAGCCGGGCACCACGTATGTGTTCCGGGTGCGAGCGCGCACCGATGGCGGTTATGGCAACTATGGCGGTGAGATTGAGCTGGAGACCAGTCACGAAGGTTGGTGCCTTCCCTTCACTGATCCTTCCCAAGGCCCCGCCGTTCTTCTCAGTGTGCGCCCCTGAACATCTCCAGTCCTCCACTACATCAGCATCCTGTTTCTGTACGCTATGTAGTATCAGATCGGTGGCTCTGAGATCCACTTTTCCAAAGTAAAGGATACGAGACACGACACACACTGTGGCCACAGCCACTCTTATCTTAAATTCCAATTTAAAATTACCACGTGATTTACTGCGTCACATTTATTCATTCAATGGACGCTTTTCTCCAAAGCGACTTACGATGTTAAGGTTACAAGCTTACAGTTATTCAGCCATTTATAAAACTGGGTGATTTTACTGGAGCAATTTAGGGTAAGTACCTTGCTCAAGGGTACTACAGCTGGAGGTGGGGTTTGAACCTGCAGCCTTTGGGGCCAAACACAGTAATGCTGACCGCTATACTGCCAGCTGTCCCCCTGTATGCATGTAGTCAGGTAAAAAATGCAAACATTTTGACATACAAATGCACATCTTGTGAAGTTGTTTGTTAATTAACTTTATTCAATGAAGTGCACAATTACTTTTCATGAGATATCAGACGTAATATCTGGATCGAAGCTGGAGAGCTTTGGGTTCGTGTCAGCCTCAATGCTTTTAATGTGGTTGGTAGACTGGAACCGATCCCATTAAATTAATGTTTATTGTGACAAAGCACATTAAAATCAGTTGGTGCAAACAAAGGGATACATTTGATGACCAATTTTCATCAGAAATAAAAAGCCCATAAAATTAAGAAGTATTTTACAGTAGTGAAATCAGAGCGACATTATAAATAGCACGGAAAAAAAGTGAAGTTGACATATGACATGACTTGCTAAGTGAGGGTTTAAGGTGAGTGAACGGTAGGCATGTTTACATTTTGAAAGTATTTCATTCCATAATGGACTCATGTATCTGAGTGATTTGAACATCCCTTTGCTCAGATATGATGACGCTCAGCCTTGCAGACCACTTGACTATTTTCTGTACCCCTTGTATTAATTGGCTGTTTGTGCCTGTATCAATGGTGACATTTATTAATATATCATGTACATACAGTGTCCAGCTTTAGTATAATAGACCCAGTACATATCCCAGTATATCCCAGTATATATATCCAAGTGTTCCACACATGGGCCCTGGGTTCAGAACCACACTTCTGGACCCCCATGTTAACAAACCTGCTGGTTTTTCTTCTCCGCTTTGCTCGTTCATTTTGTTTTTTCTCACTTAAGCCTTGGCTGCTTGAGAGCACTTCAAACACTGTGCTGTCCAAACTGTTCATTCTATTCTGCAACACAATCAGCTCCTGTTGTAATTTGCATGGATTTACAGATTTATTCCGTGTGACGCATTGGCTTTCAGAAGAAATATCTCTTGTTAGGAGCCTGTTTATTATCCCCAAACAATGTTTTTTGGCACAGATGTCACTTTAAGGCAGCTCATTGAAGGTCTGGAATGGGTCGAGGCTTCCAAGATGTTCCCTAGACTGTTCACTAAATCTTTGCAATTAAAGCTCCTTGTTTTTACACAAATTGCCACCTCTATGTTGTAGTATAAAAAAATCTTCCAGTTACTCTTGGAGGTGAATATCTGGAATCTGGAGTCACAAAACGTTAGTGTAGCTTGTGCCGCAAAGGACTTCACTGCGTTATGTTGAGTGTTACTGTACTGTAACTGTAACTCTAGGCTCCCATGTGATATAAGTTGTAGCTCCCTCTCGTAAATCAGGCTTCAGCACTCAATGTAATAATAATAATAGTAATGGATCCACATAACGGACTCATCAGTAGTATCAGTCCCGTGGATCAATATCTGTTCATGTTTTGCTGCTCTTCCTGCCTCTCCCACAGACATGTTGGCTATGGGTGACCCCAACCAGGCCACCATCCTGGCTGTATCCATCGCTGGAGGTGTGGTCCTCCTCGTGCTCCTGGTTGCCTGCTTTGTTGTGAGCGGCAGGTGAGAACTCCCACATTCTACATCACTAAATCACTCAGAAGCACAGAGAAAAAAGCATTTTCTGCAAGTTTCATTGCACAAACAATTGGTTTAAGTGGACTGCTGCATTTGGAAATTTATTGCTTCAACATATGCTTCAAGAGATTATGTGCCCATTCCAATTACACGCGCTGGCTGAAGCCGCTCGTCCCGAGCCGGAGCCTAACCCGGCGACATAGGGTGCAAGGCTGGAGGGGGAGGGGACACACCCAGGACGGGACACTAGTCCATCGCAAGGCACCCCAAGCAGAACTTGAACCCCAGACCCGCCAGAGACCCAGCGAAACCTGCTACGCCACCGCACCCCCATCTGCATTCCACTTAGCTTCAAGGAAATCACTAAATGAATGTGGTTATAAGAGAAATCCCATTTCTGCTCCATTATTAGTGTTAGTATTGGCCAGCTAAATGAAATTGCTCTTCCTCCCCGGACTTGTATTGATGTCTCCTATTGTACTTTTAATGTACAGCCAAGGTGATTGCCTGTGTAGCTCACCACTGTACACTTTACTGATTACACAAACTCGAAATTCCAAAAAAAAACACCCTATACACACATATGGCTACGCAGATACACTCACGCACCAGTGAACAGATGCACACATATGGGAATACAGCCACATACAGGTAGTCCTCGACTTGTGACATATGTTACTTACGACAAGCTGACATCCATCCCATCAACCTTGTTATGTTATTTCTAAGTAAACGTTTGGGTGTGAGGGGGCAGTGGGTTGGACCGGGTCTTGCTCTCTAGTGGGTCTAGGGTTCGAGTCCCGCTTGGGGTGCCTTGCGATGGACTGGCGTCCCGTCCTGGGTGTCCCCCCTCCCCCTCCGGCCTTACGCCCTGTGTTGCCGGGTTGGCTCCGGTTCCCCGTGACCCCCGTATGGGACAAGCGGTTTAGAAAATGTGTGTGTTTGGGTGTGACATCGATTGACGACCAATCAGTCCGCTGTGCGATAACGTCGGCTGGCTGTGTTGCCACAACTCACACATACCTCTTACCGACAGTCACTGCTTCGATCAGCGATTGCATTTTATCAACAAAAACTTTGTCTTGTTTACAGAACGTTTTGTTTGCGATTCCAGTAAAGTCTTTTTTTTTTTTTTACAATGGTGAGCAACCAATATTGTGAGTATGCTGGTGAGGTGGAGGAAAAAAGCAAAAGATTGTAGATTTAGAAATGAAGGTGAAAATATTTGTGCAGCAGAAAATGTTTTGTACTATATTAGTGTTATCTGTGAGAGGCACAGTGGCACAGCAAGGAGCCCTGCTGTCTCACAGCCCCTGTTTGGTGTGAGAGGATGTGGGTTCGATCCCCGCTCAGTCTGTGTGGAATTTGCATGTTCTCCCTGTGTCTGCGTGGATTTCCACTGGGTGCTCTGGTTTCCTCCTACAGTTCAAGCACATGCAGTTCAGGTTCTCCCATAGTGTGTGAGTGACACAGAGAGAGTGTGTGTGTGTTCAACTGATGTATGGATGAGTGACCCACCGTAAGCAGTGTATCTAGCAGTGTAAGTCACTGCGGTGAATAAGGTGTGTGGGCTGATAACACTACATAGAGCTCATTGGAAGTCACTTTGGCTAAAAGTGTCTGCTAAATAAATAAATGTGTTATTATTTTCTATTAGTGACTTTTGAATCATGTGTAAAATTCATGAAAAACCTTACCAAAGCTCTACTGTACAACGTATGTATGTGTGTTGGTGTACATCACATGTTTATATAGTGTCCCTCCCTATGGCTCATGTAATATAGTATGAGGGCCTTTGCAATAAGCTCATTGGAATGGAATCTATCATAAGTTACCTGCACTCAAACGGGAATGCATCCTACCTGTACATGTACTATGTCTTCAGAATGTTTCAGTTCCATCTCTGATGCATCTTTCTGAAGACTGATGATAGACAAAGAGGAAGAGCCGGAGTGGTGGCGGGGGTGGGGGGGTGGGAGAGGGAATGTTGGAAACGTGGAGAGAAAAGTACTATAGAAGAAAGAGTCATCAGGCAGGAGAGCTTTGAGAGGAATGTGGATGTGATGTGAGCAAGGTGAAGTGTTTCTGAGTGCGCGTACATTTTGCGCGTGTGTTCCTTTTAAACACAAAAAGGACCATCTCTCCGGATGTGTTTATGGCTTCTCTTAGACATTGCAGCACATCAAAGAGGATGCTTTAGAGACAAGAAGTGAGAGAAAAAGCAGTGGTGGGAAATAGGTGTGGGCTGGAGGATGCTGAGGAGGCAGAGAGGAGAGGAGAGAAGGAGAGAAGAGGGGAGGAGAGCCGAGGAGAGAGAGGAGAGGGAGGGAGGAGAATGATCCAGAGGGGCAGATAAGGAGAGAGACTGATGGAGATGAAGATGAGCGGCAACAAGACGGCACCAGCCAAAAAACACTTATGTTCCTTTTTGTTTTAAAATGTAATATGGACTTTAATTAGATACGTCATAGACAATCATAAAACAGTATTTTTTGTTGAACTGGAGTTATTTCTTTCCTTTTTCTTTTTGTGAGTTCTGCATGACTAGGGTTAGGGGGAGTGTCTTACTTAAGAACATGGTCCACAGGACCACTTCCTTAACCACAATGCCACCTGAAACCTTACAAAGTACAGTACAGTGTATTCTCATTTCTTTTACAGCCTTATACAGTGTTAAATACATGTTGTTTAGCAGTCAAAGTGGTCAGTGGTCCATTGGATCCTGTTTTTACATATTTTCTGTAGAAATTAGCAGTCCCTGTCTAGGTTCAAAAAGAACTCAATTTATAACTATTTCTTAATCCCAAATGCAAATCACAGTGCTGCACGCAGGAGCAGATGTGTGGCCTGGTTGTATTGTGGCTCTAAGAGGCCATGCTTTGTAAAAGCTCCTTATCCTCATCAATTAGTCCCCGAGCTTTAAAAGGGCAGGAATAGCCAAGTGTTGGAGAGTGTGACAGTTTTAGGTCAGCGATCTGAAAACTTGTTTTCGTTTTGGAGTGGGAACTGCAAAACGTGCCTAAATGTGTTTGGAACAAGAGTATCCCAAACATCGTATGGTAATTAGAAACCCCACACAGCGTGAAATTCTGGTTAGAGCTGAAAAAGACACTGAGGCTCCATTTTCAAGGCTTGGCTTGCATCTCCATCCTTTCTCCAGTTTATCTTTTTCTCTTGGAGTCTAAATAGCCTTCCAGAAATCCTGTGTGTAAGGAAAAAATGTGGAAGCCTATTATAGTGTATATAGTATATACAGTATGTATATATTATACAGTAGTACATGTAGTTAAAGGGAGCAAAATTATGACAAATTTTTCATTGTACATGTTTGGATTTGGACTCCGGATGTTTTTCTTCTGAACACTTTTCTTTCTGCTTTTTCGTGACAGCAAGAATGTGGCACATGACTGGAAAAATAGTTATAAAACTACTTTGGTCTGTAAAAGTGTTATGTATACAGACAAGTGAACACGTGTAAATACAGTATGGGCGTGTGTGAATTTGTGCGCATGCCTGTTTGTATTTATGTGTTTGTTTTGAAAGAACAAAGTAGTGAGTACCATCATTTCGAGTACCTGTGCCTATACAGCACACATTACAGGGATCTACCGAAGACACAAAAACATTTGCTTGCAGTACAATGAGCAGGAGAAAATAGGACAAAAAGGGAAAAGAGGAACATCTGGAAATGCTTTAGAGTGAAATCCACTTCACAGTATCTTAATCTTACGCTTTCAAACTGTGGGGCTGAGCTCTTTTACGTTTGAGTGTGTTCCCAAACGTGTACACTTTCATAAGAAGTCATCCATCCATCCATCCATCCATCCATCTATCCATCCATCCATTTACACTGACTGCTTGTTGTGGTTAGGGTTGCAGGGGTCCAGAGCCTATCTGGAATTACTGGGCACGAGGCTAAGTGGGGGAGGGGGGTGTCTACACCCTGACCGGGTCGCCAGGCTGCACTCTTCCCTATTTTCTTTATTGAATTTGATCACATTTCTGTTACTTCTTGTATTATGTGAAGGGAGTCAGAAATAAAACCAACATTGTTCTTTCATTTCTTTTGTGTGTTTCCCAGTAAAGTTAGAAGGAGGCTCCAAGTAAATGTGTGAAACTGTTAAATTAGTTACATCAGTCTAATTAAGAGAGTATTTGGTGTCATACATGGTGTACAGTAAGGTCTGATTTAGTCCATTTATGTCCAATATAAATTTTCCGAACTTTAACCTTTACAATGAAAAGTCAGGTTGCCAAAACACAGTATGTCAGAGAGACACCATGTCGCTAAATTCCTGAAGACCCCCGGAGAACATTTTTGAGGCCTGTCAGTGTGGAAGGGGTCACACAGCCACTTTTGAGGCTCTGAACCTGCAACCAAACCACAGTCATGCACATGCTTGCCAAATGTTGAAAGTCGAGGACAGTGAGGAATTTACCACCTGTGCCAAAATCTCTCTTCGAGAAAGGCATAAACTCATCAAATTAGAAGGAACCCTAGAGGGGCACTGTAGACCTCATCTACTGTCAACAGTAACCATCCGTAACCGCTTGTGGTAAAGCGGTCGAACCCAGCAACACAGGGCACAAGGCCAAAGGGGGAGGGGATACACCCGAGACAGGATGCCAGTCCGCCGCCAGGCACCCCAAGCAGGACTCGAACCCCAGACCCACAACACAGCACGCACTGGCCAAACCCACCACAGCACCACACCCTTGATGGTGACCATGGTACAATAAGAGGGACACTGCTACAGTGGGGTAAATGGACCATTGTCAAGGTGGAGACTCCTCAAAGGACATGACTAAAAGAAGGTGAAATGGTTTAGACTTTAGTGTTGTTTTCAAAGCCAACCGGTGCGTCGCTGTCCACCGGAACCCCAAGAGGCCTGTGAAGGACAGGTTAACGGAAGCTTATGAACTGCGTGGATTGTATGTACGGAGGCGAAGGGTTAGCTGCTCGGAAGCAGGCCGCACTAGTGAAGAGCAGCATTTCTAACGCTCTGCAGTTTTAGTTCAGACGCTTTGACCGAACGAGGCCGACAGGCGCGATCGCACAGTTGGCGCCGTTATCGTGAGCAGATGGTGATCGCTTGTCGAACTGCTCCTTTCTTTCCTTCGCTCCCTGCCTGTCTTCCTTGTCTTCGAGGAGCAATTAGCCGACGCCATAGCTCTGCTGGCGATTTGGCCCGAATTTTCTCCTTGGAGCATGACAACAAGACGGTCGGCCGCCATGGTGGACCGCACAGGTGTCTTCCTGTCCTGGAAGAACTGGCTTCATCTGCGGGTCGAAACGCCCTTGTTTGCACACCTGCGGAGGTAGCAGATGGGACCGCGGATCGGTGTGATGCTAATGAAACCGTTTCAGTGGCCTTCCCTGGCAGACTCGATGGAAAAAAACCATTGTCCCTGTAAATGGAGCCAACTGAGTCCATTTGGGTCTTTGTGTTTTTCTTTGCTGCTCTTCGACTAATGGGCTGTAGTTTCGTGCTGCAGTACACGTGCGAAAGACTGCTCACATTGAGGCGTCAAGATCGTTCTCGATGAGCGAAAGAGAAGAACACCCGACGCCAAACATATTTTCGTCTCAGTTCGACCTTCTCCGGGTGGTACTTTACTTTCGAGAGAGTGGAGTGTGATGGCAGTACCCACTGGCGTCCTCATGCAGAGACCATAAAGACAAAGGGGACCTTCCTCAGTCCCGCAGCGTTGAGCCAGAGCTTCACGAAACGACGGCACAAGTGACGCGGCGTGTTGTGCGAAGGTTACGCGATGCGCTAGATGAGCGAAACCAAAATGGCAGTCACACTTGCGCAGGACTGATTCTGTGGCGAGTCTCCATGTAATGTTCCATGTAATTTAGCGGGAATTGAGAAAACGTCACTGGAAAAGCAAAGCAAATACGTCCAAAATACATTATTATATTACTTCCATTAAGGCTGCTTTTTTTTATGCAACATATTGACGTTCTGTGTCCTTCGCAGAGCTTAGCGCATGAAGCTCCATCCATGCGCTCCTCTTCCGCTCAGCAGCTCAGCAGCTCAGCCAGCAGACGGCAGCCTGCCGTGGCCACCGCGTCATGGGCCGGACCGGCCCTCGACCGCCACGCCCAGGGGCATCTGCGAGACGACCCGCATTCATTTAAAGCCCGTTGCCTTGTGGGATGGCGGCGATAAAGCCACGAGCGAAGGGTTACATTAGTAGCCCCGTCTCTCTGCCCGTTTCAATTACTGTAATGAACAGAAACGCGCTTCCGTGTCTTTAAATGCCTTTCAGAAGAAAACACGCCTGAATTTATTGCTCCTCGTTTAATCCAGTGCCTAATTATTTTGTGGACGAATAAAGACTCGCGGTGCTGGAAATGTGCTCCTCGAGTGCTCGGCCAGCCGATACGAATCCGGCGCTTTAGGATTTGGAGCGGGAGGGAAGCGAAGTCCGAATCGCCATAGTTACCGTAGTTCAGTTCCCATATGTACAGGTTACTTCTTGTGCGCGTGTGTGTGTGTGTGTGTGTGTGTGCATGTGTGTACGCGTACACCCCTTGTTGTCTGCATCTTTCTGTATGCCCACGCATTTGTCTGTCTGTCTGCCTGTACACCTCATTTGTACTGTAAAACATGGGAAACGTGCAGCGAAATGAGCGAAGCGTGGAAGAAGTAGGATTTTCTTGTGCGTCTAGGGTCCCGCAAACACCATAAAGAGGCTCAATTGAACGAACGTTCAAACGCTGCGCGCGGAAGGCCGCGATCACGGAGTCTCCGTTGGCACCGCCGCGGACGTGAGCTCCGTTCAGGGAGACGTTTCCGCACCCTGCTGCGTACACACTCGAGTACATCTGGTGCTCGCACACCTGCCAGCGAGAGCTTCCCGTGTCAGCGTCTTCACGTCGCCCTCTTGTCAGCAGAACAGCTAATGACACACTTGTTCTCTCCATGTTATGTGTCTCAATGTTCAATTTCTGCCTTTTGTTTTGGACTCCAAAGCGCAGAGGAGTCGCTAAGACGCGGGAAGCGACGGTTTGGCTCCGTAATTCGTTCAATACGTCACTTAGTCAGCGATTCTTTCGTACGTTAAACATCGTCTCTGCTTGTGGGTGTACGGTGTGTTTTGTCACAGCTGAGATGCAGGATGGAAGCGAAGGGCTCTGGTTAAATGTACTCTGTGTCAGTGGCTCTTGCTGCTGCTGCTCTTGTGCTTCAACGTGTCCAAGGCCTCCAGCTTTGTGCACTTACTACGAAAATGTGCTTTTACACCTTGGGCAGCTAAGGTTTCTCCAGTGACACATCACAGCCTCTCCTTTCTCTCCTTTCCATAAAGTGACTTATGAGCGGGGAAGCTGGTAGGGCAGTGGTTAGCGATACTGCCTTTTGGTCCAAAGGTTGCAGGTTTGAGTCCCATCTCTGGCTCCTCTTGTACCCTTGAGAAAGGTATTTACCCTACAAATTACTCTAGCTCTATAAATGGGTAAGAAGTTGGAAGTTGCTCTGGAGAAAAGTGTCTGCTAAACGTAAGTTGTTCTGTGCCCACCGTTCATTCCGGTTCGCTGTGGATGGAGGTGTGTTGCAAGGTCACCGCGTTGAGACGAGGGAATGTGACTGTGAAAAAGAGCCATAGCGTTGGACCTTGTGCGCAGCACCTGACCCCCGGAACAGCGTATACGCTACACACGCGCAGAGGGTAGAAGGCACCGTCAGCATAAACCCTCTCATCTTCTTGTGTTTCAAAGTGCGTTGAGATTCAGAAGCGGGAACGGCTTTTTGTGTTTGTTTGGAAGCAGGTCCTGAAATTCGGATCAAAGGATGAGAGGAGTGTCTCTCAATGCCTGACACACATGTGTACGAGCACGTTCGCTTCTCTTACAGTTACACACACTTAAACGTGAAGTGTGAAACTGCTGTCTGCTCTGACTTCTCTCTCCCGGTCTTTTACCGTCCCAGGTTTGTTCTGAGCAAATGGAATTTAAATACACCGACTCCTCGTTCGGCAAAGGGTGGCGCTGCGAATTTTCAGGGTCGCACATTTTCAAAAGCAGTTAATCGGGGGGCTCGGCGGCGCGGCGGGTTCGGCTGACGCCCTATGTGGGGTGGGTCTGGGGTGGGTCTGGGGTCCGAGTCCCGCTCGGGGTTCCTCGAAGTGGACCGGCGTCCCGTCCCGGGTGTGTCCTTCCACCCCGTGTTGAGGAAATGCTTTTGCCACGTCACGCTCAACAACTGTGTGGCAAAAAAGCATTTCCTCAACTCGTCCATTTTTTAAAGAATCCGTCTGTTTTGGAGCAAACGCTCTACACACACCACTTTCAGCTGTCACCCAAACAGCACACGACCTGCTGCTGCAGCGCCGACTCCTCTGTCCTCTGTCTGCTGTCTGTCACCAGGAACCCGGTAACGTGACAGGATAAATGAGCCGACAGTCGATGTTTACTACGAGTTTGTTCGAACCGCTCATTTTCCTCCCCAGTTATCTTACATTGGATTTAGTGCTGAACGAAAGGGCAGAATTAGCGAATGTTTATGGAACAGATGTTTGGGTCGTATGGCGCAGTGGGTTGGACCGGGTCCTGCTCTCCGGTGGGTCTGGGGTTCGAATCCCGCTTGGGATGCCTTGCGGCGGACTGGCGTCCCGTCCTGGGTGTGTCCCCTCCCCCTCCGGCCTTACGCCCTGTGTTACCGGGTAGGCTCCGGTTCCCCGTGACCCCGTATGGGACAAGTGGTTCTGAAAGTGTGTGTTTGGGTTGTTTTCACTGCTATGTTGACTCTTCCAGTATATAAAAATGATCAGATGAAAAGAAATAAAGTAAGAGATTATTATTGTGTGTGTGTGTGTGTTGATTGCCCGCATAAGAAATTTGGAAGCGGAAAGAAGGCGACAAACAGGATTGCAGGCGCTTACGGGCCAAATTCTTAACTCTTGGGATTGATTGAGAGCTGCTGGAAATTACGGATATTTCCCTGTAATTTCAGCTTAATTTTAATTTTTAATGTAAAGTAATAAAAAATAATGAAACGAGTCTTGTAACGATTTTTTTCTTATTTATTATGACTTGGTCGGAGGTTTTTGCAGGACGTAACCGGCGAATAAATTGTGGGCCGTCAGCGTTACTAAGCTGCTTTTATTGACTGCGAACGGACTTCTCGTTTCAGTCGTGTTTGTACGTCCAGGAACCGGCGGAATTAGACAAGTTGCGGGACGCTGCACAGAACGAGGCTTCGACGGGTTTTGACTTTTTACATCTGAGCATCAACTTGCCATCACCGAAGCTCCTCCCGAAAGAGGAGCAGAGAGCGTACGAGCGAGTGCTTGCTGCCCCGATGGAGCTTTGGGGGTGTTTTTAATCAAAGCACAGATGCATGATGGGTGCGGCAGCAGGTGGGACGTATGTGTGCGTGTCTGGCGGAGCGAAACGTCGGGGGGGTCTCAGGAGAGCGAGGTGGGCAGAAGGTCTCATCTGTTGCCGCAAAATCAGCACACGTAACGCGGTACGGCTGCTTGTTCTGCCTAATAGGATGTTTTCTGTGCCTAGCAGGAGGCTGATGATGATGATGATGATGGGCGCGCGCTGGCCTGGGGCAGGAAGAGGAGGGTGAGGGGGATAAAGAGAGGAAGACCTAGCAGGATCCACCTCTCGTCCGGCGGGTACATCGACCCCGGGGGACGTTCGCGTCGACGCGCGGCCTCGGTCCCGTAGCGGCCCGGGCGGCCGAGGATGTGCCCGTGCCCGTGCCCAGCGGGAGAAACAAGGGGCTCATTTGATTAACAAATGCCGGTTTGTTACCGAGGTCTGTGTTGATGTTCGCACGTTGGTTGCCGAGCGGTTTGGGCAGTTGCCAGATGCGATATCTGGAATCGGCGGAGCGCTCCGTTCATTTCCGCACAGGTGTTATGTTGCCACGGTCCACGGTTAAGTACGTTCTGACCCACTGGCCGCTCCGTCTTCTTACCTCCGCGCTGCCTTTTAATGTACGACCCCTCTGGACTCTCTTCAAGGCCTCTGCTGTGAAACATACCGTACCGTACGTACGTTATACTCTATGTACGCGTTTATCGCAGGGATGAGTTACAGGTGGAAAAAAAAAGACAAAACAAAAGTGATTGGATTTTACTACCTGGAAATAGAAAAATCTGTTTTCTCTTCTATATTTTGGGATCTCCATCTTGTAAGTAAACATTAACATTTAAAGTGTAATAAGCCTGGAGCTGTAGAGTGCCGTCTAAACCGGACCGGCGCCAACGGAGGTGACTGACCCGTCGGGGTCCTTTTCTCTACGTTTCCCTTGTTCGGCCTCGTTTTGATGACGGTACGGAACGACAGCGGCGCCGTCTCTCTTATATTGATCCGGGATGGAAGCGAATGCGCTCAGGTGTCTCTGGGAAACGCGCATTGGCGTCTTTCTATGTTGCAGGCACTGCGGATACATTAAGGCCAAGCAGGACCCCGACGAGGACAAGATGCAGTTCCAGCACGGGCGAGGTAGGTGGGACGCTGCCCTTCGCATTCTGGACCGAGAGCGCGTTTCTCACGAATGTGGCCCTGAATGTGGAAACGCACGTTTGGGTTTGGGTCCTAGGGAGGGAGCAGCTTCTGTACCATCAATGTGGATTCATTAGAGGACATGTCTTCCAGGCTCTGAAGGTGGACTGCCTGCACTAATACTCTTTCCTTCCCTCTTCGCCCTTAACTGGCACGCAGTGAAGCTCCCGGGAAGCAGGACATACATCCATCCCCACACGTACGAGGACCCTAATCAGGCCGTCCGAGATTTCGCCAAGGAGATCGACGTGTCCAGCATCCGCATTGAGCGAGTCATTGGGGCAGGTGAGTCACACGTGGGGCGAGTTGGCCCGTTCCGCTGCCTCGGAGACAGGAAAGCCCGGCTGACCTACTTGCTTCTGCGAGCAGGTGAGTTCGGCGAGGTGTGCAGTGGGCGGCTGAAGCTTCCCAGCAAGAGGGAGATCTGCGTGGCCATCAAGAGCCTCAAAGCGGGATACTCCGAGCAGCAGAGGCGGGACTTCCTGAGCGAGGCCAGCATCATGGGCCAGTTTGACCACCCCAACATCATTCACCTGGAGGGTGTGGTCACCAAATGTGAGTGAGTTCGTTTCCCGTCGCGCTCCCCGTCTCGCACCCGCCCCGTGGCACGCGGCAGAGAACCGGTACTGCTGCCACATCACTCCTGCAGGTCCATCCAGCGCAGGTATTATTTTACATTGTATACAGGTATTTTACACTACAAGCTGTGGCGTGACTAAAATGCGGCCTTTACCAGCCCCTCGTCTTCACCTGCTCTGTCCCAAATTTCAGTTTGAAGTTGTTCGGAAATTTGAAATTGAGCGAAAAAGGGTGGTGTCGATACACTCATCTGAGCACAAGTGTTACTTTACTTCCCGCATGTCTACAGTGGATGGCTGAACTGATCGTAAACGTGTCAAAAAGGTGTCAGGTGTGTCTTAGTGGATCACAAACGGAGTAGTGTGTGTGTGTGTGTGTGTGGCAGTCCGCAGGAGTGAACACAGTAACACTGCAGGGAGATGCTACACACACACTCCACAACACACACACACTCCACACCCTGAACCTCTTGAACGCTTTGGAAACAAACACAGGGTCGGTCCAGCCTCACTGACACCTATTTCTGTAACTCGGGGGGGGGGGCATACATATTTATAAACTGGGTGAATGTTAATAATTCAAACTGCTAATGGGATGCGTTTTTTTCTCATGGGTCATGAATATTCAACACGGTCGTGCATATTAACAAAACATCCATTCCCTTAACATTTCCTTTTCTTTCCCCCTGATGTAAAATGCTAATTCTGGCCTTTTGTTCAATTTAGTTTAAACAGTTTTTATTACAGTAACCAGGGTAGAGCAAGCTTCCATTAATTCAAAAAGCCAAATATTGCATAATTTCCCTGCTTCGTTGCAGCCCTGTCCTTCAGTGCGAGTACTATTTAATGCACTCTATGCAAATATGTGGGTTAATAACATTCATTATGAAAGATAAATTCATTTTTGAAATAGTACACAGACCGTCAGAAGGAATGTCGCCGTAATAAAGCGAGTCATCGTAAAAGTTGAGCTCGGCTGCCGTCTGCTTCGCGTTAACGACGGGCGCGTTTGCAGGGCGACATCAGTCCGTGTCTCTGGAACACGTGTCGCCTTTGTCTCGGCAACACGTGTCGTCCGTGTCGTCCGTCTTTCCTGCACGCGAATGGCTTTCCTGTCGAATGGCTCATGGTGACGGTTAAGGGTGGACGGCTGTTGCTTTTACAGTTAATTACGGGAGAGGCAGCGCAATTTCACAGTTCAGGGCTCAGGACACCGGAGGGTTGCCAGGTCAGCGATCCACCCCCCACCCCACCCCACCCCACCCCGCAAACCCTCAGGCCGTGAACTGAGGACTCAGCTGGTCACTCCGTGTCCTCTGGAAAAGAGGCTCTGCTTCTTGTGTTTGTTTGTGCTATGGCCTAATGTGTGTGTGTGTGTGTGTGTGTGTGTGTGTTCAAGGTGTCTCGGACATGTCCCGTTTGCATATTGGCCACGTGTGTACATGAGCGCATGTGTGTCAGAGGTACTTGACACGGAGCAAAGTGTCACTTTGGAGTAACAGACTGGTGGAACACAAAGGGAGAGGAGAGCAGAGGAGAACGAGGCTCCCAGACACTCCATTGTGATGCAAATTGCTGCTCAGCTGAAGGAGGGAAGGAAGGAGCAGTAAAGAGCTCCTGTAGCCTCCATCTCGCTGCATATGGAGAACTCGCGTGGCCACCGTCCCCTCGCTGATCCTCCCGCTGTGTCGCGCCGTCAGATTGTCGAACGCCGACCCACTGACACCGACCCGCAGACACCGACCCAAAGCCCCGTCCTGTTTCACGAGTCTCCAGCTCTGCGCCTTTCGTTTTTTCTCTCTCTGTGCTGCTGCCGGATGCGACATCGTGGTTTCGGGTGGTTTTTTTCCCGAAGGGAAGCGAACGATCCGCATGTTCTGCGTTCGTTAGACAAATGACGAGAGCAGCCGAGTTGTTCTTTCCCCTGCTCTGACCCTTCTCAAATGTGTCACGATAAAGGGCTCGAACCCGTGCTTCAACTGGCCCGAGATCACAGAGACGTTGTAACGGCGTCCCTCCTAAACGCTCTTCTCTTTCCGTCGCTGCCTCAGGATTAAACTGAAGTCTGGAGGGGGAACCTTTAAACGTCTCATTAGTGTGTCGCTAGATGAGAGACGTAGCGCTGCAAACAGGAGTGATGCGATGTGAGGAGCTGCAGTGGTGGGGAAGCTGTTGGGATGAAGTGATGCAGAAAGAGGAACCGCAGAGCTGGAACGCACGCACACACACGCACACACACACACACACACACACGCACACACACACACACTCTGCTCTGCTCTGCTGCCATGTAACACGGCAGAAAATCAATAGGCACCCCGTGGCAAAGGCAGCAACGCTCTGAGCAGGGGAGGGGAAGAAGCCGGAAGCTCTTGTCGGAACCGCGGGCCACAGCTGTGCCGTCACCCGACGGGCCGCAGACGACAAATCCAGACTTGCTGGTCTCCTGCTCCAGTGCATGTTGGACACAGCTGTAGCAATGATGAGGGGGGGGGACCTAATTTGACCCCCCCAGTATTTGTCCATAACTCCCCTATTGCTGCCGTTTCGATCCTTCTGAACACCTGACGAGATGTTGCTCCCGTCGCAGCAGGAATGTTCCAGCGAGGCTCGCGCCGCGCGGACGGCTCTTTCGGCGAGAACTCGGACCGCTGCGAACCACGAGGAGAGAAGCGCACGCTCGCGTGCCCTTTCCAGACCATCGCACAACATGATCACGAAACCTGACTTGTAAACGTGCAGCTGCGCAAATGGAAAAGACACATGGAGACGAAGCGGTAAATAGACGTGCGTAACAATGTTACGTGCAGAGAGCGGCGGCGGCGCAGAAGTATGTAGAAGGATGGAGAGTGACCCCTGGAAGTGTTGTGTTCGCTCATCGCTGGTCACCGCATGTCGCTCATCTGGGGGTTTCCTCTCCGTCTAATCGCAGAATTAAACAGAAAAGCCTAAGAAACGGTGAGGTATCAGCTGATTTCTGCACCATGCAGTGTAACGTGTTTTTTCTTTCACTTCTTCCAACCATTGGATGACTGAACGTAGTAAAAATCATAGTAAGTGACATACTGAACCTTCAGTACCTACACTGAAAAATTATTTGCTTTATTGTATTTCACCGAGTTGTGCTGTGTTCAGCTGAGTCAAACTGTATTATGTGATGAAGCTAAACTGATTGTTTTTTTTTTTTGGTAAATAATTAATAACTTAATTTGTAATAATTTTACAAATGTTCTTGCGGACTGCGTTGGGTGCAGCAGCAGGCCACACGCCGCCCTCGGACCGCACGTCGGACAACCCTGATATGACACGGTACTGGATCCACAGCATGAGTTCCGGCAGGCCTTGACTGCCTTCTTTTACACCGGTATTACTGTGATTTGTTCTTCATTCTGTCCACAGGATCAAATTGGCACGGCGACGGTTACATTTATTCATTTAGTAGACACTTTTCTCCAAAGCAGCGCACATCTCCTAGAAAATACAATTTGTACATTACATTCGGAGAAACGGACACAGCTGCAGACGTAGAAATATTTCCGTTAGGTTGCAGGAGTGGCTTTGTAAAGGATTGATCTAAGCATGACCATGAAAAATCATACCTTACATGAACTTAAGAGATGATGGGAGAAGTGAGTCTGGAAGAGATGAGTTTTAAGACCCTTTTTTAAATGTGGACAGAGATTCAGCAGTTCTGAGTGAGAGGGGGAGGTCGTTCCACCGCAACGGAACCAGAACCGAGAACCTCCGTGCTTTACCTTTCGTGCGCGGCACTAGCAAGCGAGCAGAAGTAGACGAGCGAAAGGGTCTGGCTGGGGTGTAGCGGTTGATCAAGTCTCGTAGATATCCGGGAGCACTTCTATTGATTGACGTGTGGCCTTTTTCCCACTTTAATGTGGATCCTGGCAGCAGGATGGCATTTGTGTGAGCAGGCACTTTATTCCACTCCCATCATCTCTTGGCCTTGGTGGACGGTGCCGTACAATGTCCATTTTGGGAAACCATTCGTTCCCATCAAACGAACACTTTAGGCCGCGGTCTCGTTCGGAAACCAGTTTCCAGTAAAATATGGGGGCTGCTTGTGCGGATGGAGTGTCATATTTATTTTTATTTGTTTCCTTTATTTCCAACACGAGGAGTGTGTGTGTGTGTGTGTGTGTGTGTGTGTGTGTGTGTGCGTGCGCGCGCGCGCACGCGCGCCCTTCCTTGGACACGTTGGTTGTTCTTCTCCAAAGACGTATTGTGATCCCAAGAGCGATAGGCGCAGGCAGACCTGTATTCCGCGAGCTGAGCCGGGTCACGGTGCACATTGATGGATGAGGATAGCGGGTCTACGGGTGGGGGTGGGATGATTGACAGCACCGTTTACCGGGATCACAGGGGTCCCTTAATCGTTCGTGAAGGACACGAGGAGTGCGAGGAGGCAGCTGGCGGGTGAATGCCATTTCTCGCTAGTCAATTTTCAGCTCCCCTCCCCCTTGCGGCCCTTCGCCGCTCCCCCCTGCAGGAACTTGTTAACAATCGAAGTCGTTGCGGCCAAAGATATCCTCCGCGGATTGCTCGCACTAATCAGGGGCTGACAGTTATTGAAAGCTTTAATTAAGGCCTGTCATAATGAAAGAGGCCTACCTGCTGGAAGATGAATGGCGGCAGACGGGGCACGTAGCCGCCCCTCCGTCCTCCTCTCCCACTTTTTCACTTCTGCTGTTTTTCGGAGGGAGGGAGGGAGAGAGCGGCAACTCAATTATGCATAAAGACGAGGTGCTGGGAAATTCCTCAGCTGCACGGTTCCTTTGGGCCCGTATTGTCAGCTTTTTCACTTCGCCTTCCCTCCCTTCCTCTGTAGGTAAGCCAGTGATGATAATCACCGAATTCATGGAGAACGGCTCTCTGGACTCCTTCCTTAAGGTAAGCTGTGACTGTACGTTGCGTTCTGGTAAATACCGGCAAATAGGAAAGTGCAGCGTGTGGGAGGGAACCACAGTTCGTTTGAGGACAGTTGCAGTATCGCAAAATGATCAACAGCTGCAATGAATCAGCTGAATTTATATCTGCCGTCGGATAAATACGTAATTGCAAAGAGTGAAAAGATCATGGCTCTTCTTACTAGGGGCAGCTAGTAGCTTAGTGGTTGACGCTGCTGCCTTTAACCTTGAAAGTCATAGGTTCAATCTCCACCTTTAGCTGTGGTACCCTTGAGTGAGGTACTTCCCCTGAAATTACCCAGCTGTATAAATGGGTGAATAATTGTAACCTCAACAGTGTGAGTTGCTTTGGAGAAAAGTATCAGCTACATGAATACATGTAAATAGAAGATGACAGACACCCTTTGGTTTGACCTTCTCACCAAACATAAATGGACTGAGCTGTTGGTGCTGCAAGAAGCAGCTTTTTTTTTTTTTTTTTTTTAACCACTCAGCTTGAAGTAACTAGTATTTGGTAAACTGAAGTCGTTTGGATAGCAATTCTTGAATTTTTTTTTTTTTTTTTTTTAAATGTGCAACACATTTTGAGACAAACATTGTTCTGTGCTATTTAGTCTTTTGCTGAAATAAAAGTAGGGTTACGTCGTTGGCCAAAGCTAATAATACAGGACTGAGGATTCATCTTACAAGAATGTTAATTAAAAGGCTCACAGAAACAATGTGGATAAATTAATACGGCGCAGCAGGACCTCAGTGCACAACTTGTTAAAAAGGGACATAATGAACCTACTATCATAAATATTCCCCATTGCGCTAATAAAAAAAGCTAATATAGTAATGGTTTTAGTTTTATGGCCAATAGATCATAGCCTTTCCCCTTGGAAAACAGGCCTATAATTAGGTCATTGATCAATTAAGTCTCACTTGCAGGCAAGGTGGAAGAACGGCCCTGTGTGGCTCCAGCGAGAAATAGAGATGAGGTTGTGGTTGTTGCTTAGATTTATACAGCGAGTGTGTAAATTGATTGGATGTATCAATCAATCAAGAGTGTGTCCCACCAACTAACAATGAGTTCACATGTAGCTTATGAAAGAGGAGAACCTGATGGAGAGTGAGCGTAGTGTGCAGAGATAAAGACCCCCCAGTGGAGGCTCGGGGCCCGTGTCTAATGGGGAGCCTGCAGATTGCTGTGCTCACACCTCTCTGGTAGATCCCAGCAGCACTTGGGCTCCTCATAAATCCTGCTCCTTTTGCCACAAGATGCCTTTTGTTCTGTGCAACTTGATTTCTGAAGTACAAGTGCTATAAGGCTGGAAGTTGTACACCCAGACATCACAAGGAGGAAGCAACAAAAAAGGATGAGACTGTCACTGAGAAAGAGATGGAAGAACAAAAGGACGACGTGCTCCATTGACAGAATCAAAGGAGAGACTAAATTTGCTGCGTTTGCAGTCCTTTCGGCGGAGGGGAAGAGTTGGCCCTCTTTGTCCTTGAGCTCACTTTTGGAACGTTCAACAGGAAATGTAGACATCACGCCGACTTCTTACCTAGGTTCTTTGTTGATCTTGTGGGTAGGAACTTCCTCCTCCGCACGTTTCCCCAGCAACACACCACAAGTGGTGGCACCCTTTACATTTACATTTATTTATTTATTGATCAGACACTTTTCTCCAAAGCGACTTCCAATGAACCCTGTGTAGTGTTATGAGGCCAAACACCTCATTCACCGCGGTGACTTACACTGCTACATATGTTACTTACACTGGGTCACTCATCCATACATCAGCGGAACACACACACACACTCTCTGTCACTCACACGCTATGGGGGAACCCGAACAGCCTGTCTTTGGACTGTGGGAGGAAACCGGAGCACCCAGCAGAAACAGGGAGAACATGCAAACTCCGCACAGACTGAGCAGGGATCGAACCCACGTCCTCTCGCACCACACAGGCACCGTGCAACACCTCGGGACCAGAAATAACCACACAGATAGACAAAAGCCGATGTGTGAGAGTGTATTGCGCGTAATTCTGCCTCTTAGGATCAGACTTCTGAGCTCAGTTTTTTTTTTGCTCTATATTTCTTTAGGCTTGTATGTGATTCACTAACATAAATAACATCGCGCTAATGACGGTGTGAGGATTAGAGGTAGGCTAAGAATCCCAGTCCAGATTTAAACTGACTGCGTGTATTGAGGAAATCGGGATGCCGGATCAAAATGATCAAAAACGGGGCACAGAAAAATAGTGCAGTTTGAAAGGTTTAACTGTATTCCTGCGACATGCAAAGGTTTACATTCGTATTCCGACAGCAAATTGCTTTTGGGGTGACTGCATGATCAGGACAAGGCCGAGTTCTTTTCAGCTCAAGGGCGAAAGCACTAACTCCCTGCCCATGTTGCCTAGAAACACGACGGACAGTTCACGATCATCCAGCTGCTGGGGATGATGCGCGGGATTGCGGCTGGCATGAAGTACCTGTCGGACATGAACTACGTGCATCGGGACCTGGCTGCGAGGAACATCCTGGTCAACAGCAACCTGGTGTGCAAGGTGTCCGACTTTGGCCTGTCCCGTGTGCTCGAGGATGACCCCGAGGCAGCCTACACAACACGGGTAGAGTGCGAAAGCCGCTCTGTTTTTCCATCCCGTTTTACAGCTTCATGTCGGCTTGTCGGTCGGTGATTTACAACCCGTCAAACGGTCATTGAGAGTGTTTGTGTTCTGGGCTGACCTCCAGGCTGCTGCAGGGATGTCACGGCTCTGGGTAAAGGGTACGACAACGTTAAAGATGAGGTGAAGCTTTCGCATAATTTGTGTTGAGGCAAAAAAAGAGAAAAGGTCTTTGCCACCATTCGTCTGCATGATTTTGTGATGATCACAGAAGAACAGCCAACACAAGCATTAAGTTCTGAACATGTTTCTGGAACACCGTAAGCTTGGGGCTTACTATCTCATTTTTATTCCCAGGGAGGGAAGATCCCAATCCGGTGGACTTCACCCGAGGCTATCGCCTACAGGAAGTTCACGTCTGCCAGCGATGTTTGGAGCTATGGCATCGTCATGTGGGAGGTGGTCTCTTATGGTGAACGTCCGTACTGGGAGATGTCGAATCAGGATGTGAGTATGCCCAGAACAGGAAATTGAGATAGGGTCCCGAGTGCGTCACCAGCTGCCTTCATTTATCTCTCAATACAGTTTGTTTAAATAAGCCCCATTTTATGGGCTAAGCAGTGAATATTTGCTAAAGGAATTGATTGAGAGCATCTGAGCTGCAAGGGGAAGACGTACACACACCCCCTGCAGAGTCACGATTTAACACTGGCAGTTTTAGAGGGAAAGTGTGAGTGGCAGCATAGCTCTCCTCATTACGAAGCGGCCAGTGCAGATCCCTCCCCAGGCACCTCCAGCTTGACTTCATTCTGACTGCTGAGTATATAACTGCTCCACCTCCTGCCTGCGTGTGAGTAACATTCCAAGAACGAGGAATTTTGCTTTTCTGTTGAGAGGGAACATTGCTGGGCACTGCTCCTTTTGTGCAGCCCTTTGAAAATACTTTGAACTTTGTGGGTTTTCAACACAGCGACAACTCTACAGTAAGGGTTTTCAGTAAAGGATGGGGAATTTTTTGATTCCGTTTTAATCTTACAAAAGTTCCCAGTTGAAAGGCTTTGGATCCAACCTTTCTTACATTCAATGTAACACTGCGGTCCTCAAGTGCAGAGTCCAGTGTCCCAACCAGTTGTCCACCCTGCTGATGACACTACCGTTATTAAGTTTCAGTCCTGAGGTCCAGAGTCCGGTGCCCTATGTAGAATTTTCTCGAATCCCTGCAGGTGATCAAGGCCATAGATGAGGGCTATCGACTGCCCGCTCCCATGGACTGTCCAGTGGTCCTGCATCAGCTCATGCTAGCTTGTTGGGAAAAGGGGCGAAGCGATCGACCAAAGTTTGGCCAGATAGTCAATACCCTGGACCAGCTCATCCGGAACCCCGGATGCCTGAAGGAATTGGCCAACAGTTCCGTCTGGTGAGGCTCAAGGATACGCATTCGTCTGCATAGTTGCTAAGTCACATGGCATTTGAGTCGCGGATCGGTTTCTGAACTGTTACTGGTACGTCACTGGTACATGACTGGCCATGACTGCACCTACTGGTGTCTGTGCAGGCAGGACCCTGGAACACCAGAGCTTGCTGCTGGCACGGTGGAAGAGTGGCTGGACTCCATCAAGATGGGTCAGTACAAGGATCAGTTCTCCAGCGCAGGCTACGTGACGCTGGACTCAGTGCTGTGCGTTAATGTCGGGTGAGGAGCCTTTTATGAACGATTCAAGCGTAAATCCTGAAAAATGTTGCTTTAATACAGTTCCTGAGCTGAGATAAACGTCGGGGTCATGAGACAGGTCTCTGTCTTTTTTTTGCTCACACCTGATGCTCCCCACCTTCTTCTATTGTCTAGTGATCTAGGGAAGATGGGCGTAATACTGGCGGGACACCAGAAGAAGATCCTCACCAGCATCCAGAACCTCCAGACGGAGCAGGCGTCTCATGTGCACGTATAGCCCACCTCAGCACTGCCTTGTCCTTCCTGCTCTACCCGAGCGCTTCAACCCCCCTGCCTTGTGCGACTCAGCACCTGGGGCCTCCTGCTCTTATAGCACCGTAGTGCTGAGAGTAGAGTGGAAGATGCATCATATAGCAGTTTTTTTTCCATGGTTTCTGTTCAGCCACATTCACTGTTTTCTGTCAAACATCAGGTCGTCTCGTCTGTACTGAATAGTTTGAGTTGGCAGAAGCGGAAGTCAGCAACTCAGTTCCGGGGTCCGGGGTCCAGGCTTCAGCCGTTGCTTATGACCTTGTTTGCGGAGACCAAACTGGATGGCGATCATTTGCCTGGCACCGATGGAGCCTTTGACCTGGTACCTTGACCGCAGGCAGTTTGCATTTTTACTCCACCCATCTCCTGTAAGTTGACACGCCACAAGTCAGACATGCTGACAAAGGTCTGCTCGTCACCGCGGTAGTAATGTGTACCCATGTCAGCGGCACAGTCACGTCTTTAAGGAAGACATGAAGATGCTTCAGAAGATGATCCAGGAAGGTGATTCAGATGAACGAGCTCTTTAAGTAACGCAGGGTACAGCCACTGTCACGTGACTGTTCCATCATGGGCAAAGGTGCGCTTCCCCAGAACCCCCCCTCGGCATAACACTAGACATCTTGCTGACGGATGCTCTTTCCACACCGATCGCCCCGGTCCTTAAAAGGAGGAAGGAACAAGAAGACGACGCGACATCCACCGTCCCGCATCAGCGTTGAGGAGGCTCTTCCGAGCCACACGTCCCACGTTTCACGAGAGGAGAAGCTAAAGGAGCCGACAAGAGGACGAGAAATGAAAGCATGAAGAAAATATTAAGGACGCATCTGCAAAGTACTTTGAACTGTAAGTGTGTGTCACCAAAGTCAGCTGAGCCACCTAACGTATGGCCTTGTGTGGGTCCCGATGAAAGAGTGAACAAAAGGCTGCGTGTCTTCAAATGGCAAGTCCAGGATGTGGGAATGTATTTCTTAGTACACGTCACAATGTCTCTGAGAAGATGCTTTGGTTAGTAGAAGTTTCTTTTTAATCCACTTTCTGCCTATATTTCACACTTGAGTAAAAGACGTATTCTGTGGTATCGTTTTCGGTGTATTAAATGATATTGTAGAAGGTGGCGATGGTTGACATTTTTCGGACTTTTCTCATGTTTTGACAAGTTGGAAAACATTGCTTCGGGTTCTTAATTTATTTGAACTTGTACAGTTTCCACTAAAGTGTGTGCATTTGCTGTTCTTGTCTACGTAGAGGCGCTCATGGCGGAAAGTAACGTGTTGCGCTAAGGGAAAGAGGGAGCGTGTGTGTGTGTGTGTGTGTGTATAAAGAAATGTGGCTGCAGAGGGAGCTGGGGGCGATATGACGGAGGAATATCACGGAATATTGAGATGTTAGAAATGCAGCTTGCGTGGCTGCACCTGTGCAGTTATTAAGAGCAATATGTGACGTCTCTTGGGGTCTGCAGTGTCCATTCGCTCACAGACCTTGAAACACATGAGTCCATATAAAGCAGACAGATGAGCTGGAAAACACTGCTTGGGAGGCTGTACGGGTGAGTGTGTGTCGCTGGTTCTGTGATGGTGCTGCTCTCGCACCATTCACTTCTGCCTCAAAAATCAGGTGTGTTTCCTCAAACCCCAGCAAATCCCCATGGTTTACCTTATCGTTTACCTTGCACCTTGGGAGCGCAAATATACTTCCTGATCAGTTACCAAATGAAGAAAACATGGTCCATTTCACTGCTTTGAGGTGTCTCTGCAGTTTGGAGCGTAGTGCTTTTTCACATTGGATTGTATCGCGGCATCTTTCACAGAACACAAAAGAGCTGACACAAGAGTATTTGCAGTGCATTGTGGGTAAACGTACACTACGTGACGCAGCCACCCTTTTCTCCGGTCCTGGACCGCCTGGGTACCATGGAGGGGGTTCAGAACAAGATGTACAATGGATGTGCTGGGTTTGGTTTGCCAGCTGTTCCTACCATGGTGCGCACAGTGGGTGTACAATACAGACACACATTCTGAGTGTTTTCCAGAACTTTCCAGTGCTCATTAGGCTCTTTTTGATAAGTCTTTTCGTTCTTGCTTGTGTGATGCACAAGCACTCTGGTTTTTTTTTTTTTTTTTTTTTTCTTTTTTAGACACCACCGCACTCTTAATTTTTAGTTGGATGTTGTCATGTTTTTGTAATGCTAAGGTTTTATGGACAGATTTTGAGATGAAATGTATCATAGTGTAAAAAGTGTACATTGTTTGATTTAAATCTCTACAATGTTTGGAATCGTCTTTTTTGAGAATTAAGAGAAAGTGTATTTGTTTCACAGTGTACGAAAGGTTGGAGGAGAGCAGCTGTGTGGAATGTAGCATGGATACACACGTTTGCCTTTTGTTCCCTAACTTAGTAAGCTCTCATGACGCTGTCGCAGTATTTCTCTACATGGACCATGTTTAGTACCGCCCTGGTTTACTTTGCTGGTAGCTGCTATTCAGGATCCGAACATTTAGTCGCATACAATGTGAAGCTCAGGCTCTGTAAAGTCTGATGGAAAAGAAGCTGAGGCAGAGTTACACTTCATGTTAGCTGGTAGGGTTGGCTTTAGGGTTAGGGTTAGGGTTAGGTTTAGGGTTAGGGTTAACAGTTTGACTTGTGGGCATTAGCTTTGTCACATAGTAGATGCCTTAATTCCCGGTCCTGACACTTCGTGACTGACCAAAGTTACATTTCCATCCTCTGTATCGAACGCCAATTAAAGATGGTGAAAAATCATCACACTTGGTTAGAAAGCCTCCATTAGTTCTCCGCAAGGCAGCTACTGTTAACACTGGTATATTTTTGAAGGCAGAGTAAAGAGGGGTCATGATCGGCTCACAGTACAAATCAACCAGCGTCTGAAGCCGCTTGTCCTGAGAGGGGTCGCAGCGAGCTGGGGCCTGGGCCGGCGGCGCAGGGCGCGGGGGACGCGCCCAGGACGGGACGCCAGTCCATTGCAGGGCACCCCAAGCAGGACTCGAGCCCCAGACCCGCCACACAGCGGGCACCGGCCAAGCCCACCGCACCGCTGCACCCCCCCAGTACAAATCAGGTTTCTGTTAAATAAATCGGCAACCGTTAATAATGTAGTTCATTGCTCACACACAAATAGACACTTTTGCTTACACATTGTAGATGAGCTGGTATCCAAACGGGTGTGTGAAACGTTCATTTGCTAACCTTTCCGAAGACCATTACAAACAAAGAGTTTCAACGAACTGACATAACGGCACAAACCCAAAGTGAACCGTGGGCTACAGGAGATACTAACATTGTCCTCACAAGCACTGTGGTATAAGAGGACAGTATTACCGCACCTGGTCGAGGTAATCAAGGTGTTCCTGACCAACCCTTCCCGCAGTGTGTGTGAATGTATGAATGTGTGTGTTTATGTTTGTCTTTCAAGGCTGTTCTCTGTAGATGGGTGAACACTAGTAGGCAGTTTAGTGCAGCGTATCTAGCACTGTAGGTCACCCTGGGTAAAGATCTCAGAGCTTCGTAACACAGACACTACGAGTGTGAAATGAAACTTCTCGTGAAGCCGAGCTCAACTGGAACGGGTGCGTGTGTCTTGGCCGATCACTGCCGTCGATGACGCTTTTTCAACACTAATGAACGTTTCCATTTGGTTTGAATGCATAAGGAAAGGTTACCTGATATAAACTCGACTCCTTTCATATGGAGTTCATTGCCAAGATATTCCAACAATACACGAAATCAACGGCTCGCCTTAATGCAGCGGATAGAAGTGGTGACACTGACACCTGAAGCAGCCGCATTTTCATGGCCGTTTATGCTTTTTTGAAGCTCTCGTCACTCTCAGTATTTACTTGTGTTCAGGCCACGATATTGTTATTTAAGTGCTCGTATCTGGGACTCCCTTGCTGGGCTACAATAACGGTGTAGCCTGTGTTAAAAGTACACTTGTGAACTCTTGCTGTGCACTGATTTGCACTGATTTGCACCGATCAACTTTGAACATCTCCAAGTAACAGAGAAAATGCTAGAGCTTCCTCCACCGTGACTATTAAGTTTAAATGCAGAGGTAAAACATTCATGTTTATCGCCCATGAATTTTAATGCCAGCACTGTAAAATATCTGCCTCGCAAAGGTCTCTCACCATTTCTGAAAGGCCTTGTGTAATTAGGCCAAGAAGACGCTTAATCCTAAAGACCGAGGAGGTGCAGAAGTGGTTTTAAAAGCAAATGGTGTTTCTTCCCTCTTATTAGTGGCTTTCAGCTCTGATAGTTTGTCCGCCTGCAATGTCCCACTCTTGTGGTCGTCGCTGTGTCATGAGTCATCTGAGCGATTAAAGGGCTGTTTTCTTGAAATAAACAGTCACAGCGTTGCGCTATAATGGTGGAATGGCTCTTTCAAATGACACATTTTACATTTGGAGACATTTAACAGACAGCTGGAAGGCTTCATGTCGGCTTCTGCAGGTCAGTTACAAACACGCGCGCGCACACACACACACACACACACACACACACACACACACACACAGAGGCCTGAAATAATAGAAGCTGCTCAAATGGACTAAAGGCAAACAAGACAAAGGCAAACGTGCACTTAGAAGGGAACCGCAGTGAGACGATCCCAAGACGCCTGACATTCGTCCAGACCGACGACTTCAGCACACCGTGTTTCTCGGGCACGTTAACCACGTCTCCGAAACGGCGACTCATCAGGGTCTTATTTGAGGAACTGCAGCCAAACCCTTTTTCCCCTTTACAAACCATCACGTTTGTGTTTATTCGGTGTCCCGAGTTTCTGCATGACAGATGTTGCGTAAGACGAGCGCCGCCGTTCGAACGCCAGCACGAAACGAGGACGGAAACATCGGAAGAACGGAAAAGTAGGGAGCTGTAGGTGGGAGATGAACCAAGTGGTCGGTAGCAGCATTGTACTCTATGTGCTCAACTCATTGTCTTTGTTTTTGTTTTTGTTTTTGTTTTGTTGATGTTTCAGTCGTACCTCCTGTTGCTGGTTGTTTCGAATGAAAACGATAAACCCAACACCCCACCCAGTCATTTCCGCAAAGCTACCTTTATAAAGGTCCCCATTTCGTTATTTCTCCATTACTTCCCTTTTATTTCTCTATTCTCTGGTTGTTTGTTTACATACTGCAGGTTTATATGAGCTTGTTAAAGGTGTATGCATTTTGAACGAAACATCGCTGTAATAAATATGCTAATATTTTTAATATCGCAACCTGAGGCTTGGTGTCTATTATTTGTGCTGCGTGACGGCGGAACAATTTAACTTTACTTATCGGCATTGTTTGTCTCAGTAGGTATGAAGGAAGTTAACTGTGCTGTGAGAGGCTGATTGGAAGGAGCTGAAATTCACAGCTTCTCCCTTGTTACTGATAACAAATTATAATTATGTTCTTCCACGAGAGCCATTTTGCCCTTGAGGAAAGGTGGCACAGAAAATGTCAAAACTTCTGCGTGAGCAACCAAAACATATTTTTCTCATCTTAAAATAGCACATGCATTGTGAAAACGCTTTGTTACGTAACACATCGGGAAAGCTGGTAGTGTCGTGGTTAGAGCTGCTGTCTTTGGCTCCAAAGGTTACAGGTTTGAATCCCAGTTCCAGCTGTAGTACCCTGAAGCAAGGTACTTACCCTAAATTACTCCAGTAAAATTACCCAGCTGTATAAATGGGTAAATAATTGTCCCCTGAACACTGTGAGCATCAGATAAATGTGTAACATCATAAATTGTCAGATACAGTGTCATGCATACATTTATAACTTTGAAAGGTTACTGAACCTTTACTTTGTTTAAATCCCCTGTAAGTGATACCTGAAGCCCACTGGACACTTTCCAGTACAAAGTAACGGCACAAGTGAGGAACAAAGGGAATATGAGCATCAGTCAGCGAGTACCACGGTACATGAGTCCCCGTTCAGTTTTACTCCGCCAACACGGCCACCCACATGGCCTGCCGTCGTCGCGTCCGTTGCAATGTTAACGCACACCTACACCTGTTGCGCCCTAATCTCACGACGACCGTCCGGCTCCGACTCCGTTTGACTGTGCGCTCAGGTGCCGATTGTGCTGAAGGTGTCCATCACTTTGGAATACAGAGCATTAGAAGAAAAACACACGTACGCACACAACAGGCTGAGCGAAGGGTGATGAAACCACATCAGACAAATTCCCACTTCAGAATCGAATCATCATTTTACAGAAAAGCTGTAGACAATTTTACTATCCTATCAAGAGGAATTCCTTTGATTGGTTAAGAAATGCACCCAACGCTTACATTCTGTGTCACCCAGCAAGTGGAAATTAAATTAAGAACAAAGTAACACATAGTTTTGTATTATTGCACAAATTGGGATTCATTTGTTAAAAATGCCACTAATATAAATAGAGCCTCATATAAATATTGCTATTTGCTCAATCATACAAAAATTACATTACATTTTTTTCATCTAACAGATGCTTTTTTCCAGAAAATACATATTAGACACGCTGCTATTGGCAAGATAAATAAAATCTCTATAGATGAAATTTGACAGAGAAGAGTGAGATTCAAATTGGAAAATGGGAAGATGAAGTTATGCTTTGGATAAATGTACTTGGGGTTTTAATAAATGACGTAATAAGGATGAAATTGAGCGATAAAAGATCCCTGAAGTCGACCAGCAGGATCCTGTGGTGCAGATGGAGTCCAGAGGAGAGAGGAGAACGTATCTGTACGTTCCAATTCTCCCTTAATAACCCTGTTTACGGTCAATCTCAGCTCATCCATGGTAGCCCCTGGGGCTCCAGGGGCCTCGGAATGCTGAGAGTAATGACCCATCGCTGTGCGATGGGTTTCATCACCTCCTGGGATGGAGGTCAGTGACCCCCACCCCACCCCTTAACTCTGTTTAACACACTGCCTAGTGAGCTGATGCTATATGAGATGTCCATTATATGTGATGTTTAGGCCACAAACCCCCATCCTTCCAAAGGGAGCCTGTTAGTTGCCTCCGTACTGTGATTCTGACAGATACATTCCTACAAAACTGACAACAAGAAAGGAAAGCAATGTAACTTCCAATATATGTTAAAATATTCTGTGGACAAACAGAAATACCATGATTTTACTATATGCCACTTGAGGCAGCTTTTGCACAATGGGTTGTTGAACCATACTTTTAGTGATGCCTTGTCCAAAAGTGCCCAGCTTACATTGCTGGATCATTATTGGACTTAGTAACCTAATATTTTAACTAATGTTTATTTCTCATACAGCTCATCACGAAAACTATCGTTTCAGTCTTTATATAATGCATGGATTTTTTCTTTTTTAAATGAAGCTTGTAAAAATGTTAACCTTTCCGCTTTGTGGATTTATTTTTCCTTGGCTCTAATTAAAGGGGGAACAAAATGACTTCTAAATAAGCTTTTTATTTTTGTGGGGAAACCTCCATGAGTTGAATTGGCGGTACATTAAACCTCCTTCATTCATCGAGGGTCATTGGGCAGCTCCTAGTTACACAGCTAAACATGATCAAAGAATGTTCCGGGTGTTCATTATCGACCGCGCCAAGCAAGAGACACACCGTCTATCCTTTATGTGGGCAAATGAGCACAACAACAAGAGCAAAGTGTTGGATGTGTCTTTGGAATACGACACAAAGTAATTCCATGTGACACAGTCATTACCGGGAAGATGTAGTTACCAAACGAGAGAAACCCAGGTAATCCGAACAGGAGGATTCTTGTTAGGAGACATTTTTCTCTTGCAACTTAAAGTTTAGTGCTGTGGGAAACTACCTGGGTACTTGTGCATAGAAGCAAGGCTTGCAGCCCTTCCATCAGAAAACAACAAGCTCTCAGTTAAGGTACCGCCCATGGCAACGGGAGGCACGTTTCCTTGACAAGATGATCTCCGACCGCCAAAGCAAGGCAATGCTTTGAAGAAAAGTTTTGCCGACGCATTGTTTGGGCGCAAAGGAGTAATGGTCTAGAAAGCCGTACATAGGGGAAGAAGCAGAGAAATTACAGACACTCCAATTGTGGCGTTTCACAAACTGCTCGACCATCAGCACCCATGAGTCTGTGGCAGATGAATGTTCTTGCTGTGACACTGGCTGCCATGAAGAAAAGTAAGATGAGAAAGAAGGGTCAATGACCGACTTGTGGTTAAGATGTGGGCCATGAACAGTAGCCCAAGTGTGACCTTCTTGTATGGAAAAGAACCCATGATGTGACCCAGAGAGTGTGTTCTGCTTCCAGGTTCCTTCGGCTCCTTCTGCAGGTGCATTATCTCAAATCTGGGCTCACTTTCCGTTCTCAAATTAGGCTTAGTTTGGTGCCAGAAGACAGTTAGTGAATAAATATTCATTGGTTTATCTGAACATCTAAAGTGAGAGATCATGGTAAGAATTATGAGAAGCACTAATGACTGCATACAGCAGGAAACGCCTCATTCACTCTGCCTTAGAGGTACTGTGTCTTAATGAAGTTCTTCTGAAGCAGGAGATGATTGCTGTTGCTCTTTCTCACGCAGAATATTTCCAGCTCTTCACTCTGCAATACTGCCTGCTATAGTTTGAATGCCACGCGGACCCAAGGCTGAAAAGCCGACCTGCTCGCATCCAGTTAGAAGTAGTTTCCCATCTTTCCCATCTGTTCTGAGACCGGAATCACCAAGCGAGTCCTCTGACCAGCAGGAAGAAAAGGAAAAAAAACGCCCGTTAGAAATCATGGATCAGCCTGCCCGTAGTCCCCATCTGTTTTGGGGGCAGAACCTATTGGCGTCAGCCCCCACAGCATACTAGCATCTGGTTCACCTCCCGGTGCTAACCTTTGACCTTTAGTTAGGCTTGTCTCGTTGTGGCTCTCCGCATTTCCAAGTAAGGCTGAATTTCTTTCCATCGGCCAGTTGGCGTCAAACCATCACCTTGGAGGACTCAGAAAGTAAGAGCAGCCATCACATGTTGCTTGGAGTCGGGGACATACTGATGCTCGAAATGAACAAAATCAATGTTATTGCGAATTGTGTGGTTTAAGATTCTGGTTGCGGTCGAGAGATCCTCAAGGAAAAGAAACAAATTGGAAGCAGTAAAGTGAATTGCTCCATTTTTTTTTCTAAAAATGGGTCGACCCTTTAAAAGTCTTTCCATTCATTATCGTCCAATTACGTGAACATCTGGGCCCTTGCAGATTTCAATTAGAGCCAATTAAATGAGGCTGGAACTGGACGATTAGGAGACACGGCCAACAGTGACAAACACACCACTCATGGACTCGTCTCACCGCTCATCACCTTTTCATTTATTCATTTATGGCATGATGCGTGACTGCAGAAAACCGCGTCTTGCATCCAGGTCTCGTAAGAAAGGTGCAGAAGAGCAGCTAGAACTGCAGTGCTCTTCAGTCTGCACCAGATCGTGCTGGGTTTCAGTCCTTCTAGAAGCTACTGTATTCTGGTGGACGAATGATAATTTGTGATGATTATTGACAAATGATTAATTAATCATGGACATAAAATGAAAAGCTGAAGGTCAAGAGTGAACTGTTGCCAAGGGTTACATGTCACGCTCTGTGAAACATTTTATGATACAATAAACAGTATAGAGGCAAGGCTCTGATCCAAACAACATGTACATTGTTTGTGGTGCAGGAACCACGGACCTTTCATGAATATCTGGTTCTCAGCCATTGCGCACGCACACTTTCAGAACTGCTTGTCCCATATGGGGTCATGGAGCCCACCCGGCAACACGGGGTGTAGGGGGAGGGGACACACCCAGGGCGGGACGCCGGTCCGTCGCAAGGCACCCCAAGCGGGACTCGAACCCCAGACCCACTGGAGAGCAGGACCTGGGCCAACCCACTGCACCACCGCACCCCTCTCGCCCACCTGTTCTCAATAATGGTCTCTAGCGTGATTTATTACATTAGACGTTTACTTTGTGGTCCCCTTTCTTTTTGCTCATGTGCCTCAACTTTCCTATGAACCGCTGCATGTGACTTCGGTGTGTGAGAGGTTCCTCAAACCAAACACACATGTTGCTCTTTGGTTCTGGAGCCAAAGTGGATTTTTGCACGTACGATTGATACGGATTGAGGAACGCACAGATACTCCGACACTGGCACACAAACTCCAACTTCCCATTTTTACGGGGTTTCACAGTGTGTGACGTAACTGCAGCGTCGAGCTGCAAATTCAAGGGAAATAATGAATAAATAATTGATAGAAATAAGTAAGAAATAATGCTGATTTGTGATATCTGCCTCCCTACTGTACTGCTGTACGCAAGTAGGTAATGCGCAAACAACACTCATTTATGTTCTGCATGCTATACATTTTGACACTTGGTTGTATTAAAAATATTTCCCCCTTTTGTAAGAACGTTATATCAGCACTGAGAGCTTTTATGAACATACTGCTTGTGTCATGTTGCACGCTGTTGCATCACGGCTGATATTTTTGCGAGCAGAGCAAATAATCCTATTTCAGTTACATTGTGCTTGACGAGAAAAGGGAAACGAACATGTCACAATACTTTCTTGCGCTGTCGAGAAGACAGTGAACAGAGGCGGTGTGTAAACGGTAAATGCCGGTAACAATGGGCCCCAACCTTCTCGCTCGCGCCTGCGTTACATCACCACCCCTCCCTACATGCTGCCCCTATTTCCTGGCTTATCCCCCCATCCCCGGTGCACCTGCACTAACCCCTTCATCTAAGCACCCCCATCCCCCATCCCCCATCCCCCACCCCCCATTTTGGCTGCTGAGTGACTGACAGCTCTTGTTCGCTGACGGGGATTAATCCGGAACAGGCTTTCGGCTGCTGGTTGGTGCCGATGGGAGGTGTCTGGTGGGGGCTAGTTGTTCGCGTGAGGTGGTGGGGGCTGGGGGTGTTCACGTTTATATTTCCCTCGTTGTGAGAGGCAAATCTGTCTCCCTGGCGATGGGAAAGGCTTTAGAACCATAAAGACTGACTCTGTACCTAATGTGCGCACTGTCTACCGTGTTGACTGCTTTAACTGAGTCATGCTGCTGTCTTAGTCTCGACAATGAATGTCTGGCAAAGGGGAGACTAAAGAAACAGGTAAATGAGCTGATGGATGAGCGGGAAAGGAGCAAAGACGGCATCGAGCGCACAGGAGGACGAAGAGCACCAAAGTGCACCGCTGAACACGGCCCTTCCGCGGTCGCCCCCTCGAAACAAATAAGCGGCAATTTGGTACTCGTCCAAACATTTTTTGCCGAGCTCTTCAGACGCAAGAGCTCTCCCAGATGGGTCGGCTAAATGAGGCTGAATCCCCCAGAGGTTAGGCTGACGCAAGCGGCCCTGGTTGTGGCGACGGATCGCAGTCGCTCCCTCAGACGGGTTCCTTTCGGCCCCGAGACCTGGGGCTCCGCAGAGCCTCGCTGGACGGCGCCGGTGCCGCTCTTACCTCGCACGGACGCCGCAGGGAATCCCGGCCACGCTCTAATTAGGCCCTTCCTGTTAAAGAGGCCCGCAGGGAAAGAGTTTCCCAGAATGCACTGCTGCACTCGTGTGCACGACCTCTGTGGGCAAAGAGGGGAAACATTTTCCACGGAAGGGAAGAAAACCGTCACTTTACCAGGTGGATCTGGGCAGGGGACACAAGTTCTTTTTTGCTCTTCTGCGTACAGGAGCCCCGTCCTCGACATTTACATCCCATTGTAGCACGAAATGACAAGTTAGACGTACGAAGAACATTGTTTCATACTTTTCAGGGTTTATTATTGCTGCTTTAATGAGCTTAACCTTTGGCTGCCGAGCTGTAAAAAAGACCAAAGGGTCACGGGTCACGGACAACAATTACTTTTTAAATTTAGACATACAGTGTGACCTTTTCTAATGACAGAAACACCATACAATTAAAACACTAAATATTTTTTTAAATGTTCCTGCAAAAAGTTGATGAACTGCTACTTATTTCAGTTTTAATCATTTTACTTCTGCTTCATTTTCCCTGTCGACTCTCAGTTGGGAGATTTTTGTTCCTTTCCTCTGTGGCCAGTAGACATACTTATGGTTGTAATAGCTGTATGGATACTGTATTACTCTAGTACATATTCAACTGCCTTATTAGTTTATTTGTCTTATCCCTGTAAGGGGGTGCGGTGGCGCAGTGGTGCAGTGGGTTGGACCACAGTCCTGCTCTCCGGTGGGTCTGGGGTTCAAGTCCCACTTGGGGTGCCTTGCGACAGACTGGCCTCCCGTCCTGGGTGTGTCCCCTCCCCCTCCGGCCTTGTGCCCTGTGTTGCCGGGTAGGCTCCGGTTCCCCGCAACCCCATGTGGGATGAGTGGTTCTGAAAATGTGTGTGTGTGATTTCAGTGTCTTTTCCTCTTTGTGTGACAAAAAGTTGCTGCGTCCTCAATCACCCACGTCTGGTTACCTTTTGGGATTAATATCCATACGGACGCACCACCTCCCGTCATCCGGCACCATTCCACAAACGCGGTGTAAGTGGCGCACGGGGGATCCGGGACAAGCAAAATGTTAGCTTCAGATTGTAAAAGGCTGAGATTTATCTTCATTTTCCATGCTTGCAGTGGTTCAGATTTGCTTCATTTCATTTTTCTGTCACAAAAATAAATAAAGAAACTAATAAATCACTTGAACGTACTCGACATGTATCGGGCAACCCGCGATTGTGGTGAAGCTGTTGCTGGAAACATTACAACACAGAGAGCTTTAGTGCAGGTAAATCATATCTCTTGGCCTCCTCAACCGGAGTCAAAGGAATTTTAGCAAGGTGTCCCTCTCACTATTACTGGACCAAAAGCATTAAATCACTATGACATTTCAATTAAATGGACAGCAGGTGGTGTAATGGTCAAGGACTACGCTGGGGCACCAGGAGCAAGATTCTGAACTGCTTTTCCTCCAGTAAAACATCTGCCTGTAGGGATGTATAAAACTGTGAGCACTTAAGATGAGAGCGTTGGCAACGAGAGGAAATGATGACAAATCAAATCTTTCCCTCAAGCCGGTGAGAAGCACACAAGTGATGCTTTCAGGCGATGAAGTCTTCTCTGATGAAAGGAGCAGAAGCTGGAAATTGTCACATTGTTCACTTTTTTCCTTCCTCTCTTTACCTGAGTTGATTTCCATTCCTGCTGTTTTCCTCTTCCGATGCAAAGATGCATTGATGGGGGAACAGGTTTGTGTCCACCACTAGGACAAATGTTTACTTTTTCTTTATTGATAATAGCAGGACCTCTACAGTCACGGGGCCCGTATCGGTCATCGTTAATAAGACTTTAATTAGAAACACGGGAGGACCGATCCCAGCGCCCATGTAGGATTCCTTTTTGCATTACGGAGGAATTAAAGGATCAAGGTTTAATTTGGCGCCCGGTCCGGGGATCCGAGGACACTTGCAAGGGGGAGCAGCAGCTTTGGACCCCACAACACCGTGCAGAATCCTCCCCTTCCCTGGGGCATCATGTCTGATCCAGAGAAGCCACACCTCTCATTGTGGCCAGTGGGGCCTCTGACCCTCCGAATGGTCCTCCACGTTCGCAGAGACTCATCGGCTATTTTAAGACAAACGTTGATGAAAAAGAAACAAAATAAGCTTGATTCCAATGGGCTAAGTCCTTTATAAAGACACTTTGAGTTTTGGAAAAATGGAAAAAGGTAATTTAAAAATAAGTAAAATTAGTTAAGGATTTGTTTTTTCTTCTTAGCCAGCTCACTGCTGCTGCTGATGGTGATGATGATGATGATGATGATGATGATGATGGTGCAGGACACCCATAATACACACATTCTTGGTCTGTAGGGTATCGGTTCGCTATTCACAGAAATTTCATTAATGAAGGGTCTGTTGCATTTAAAAAGTTCTGTTTAAAAATAATCCTCCAAAGTTTCCTTGATAGTTTGCGTCGACTGGCTTCAGGAAGATAAAGGCAGTATGTTACATTTAAATAAATGAATAATATGAAAATCCAGACACAGTGAGCCTCACTGTCTCTCTCACACAGCCGCTCGGCCCAGTTTTCAAACGTGGTCTAGGGCCAAATTCTGCAGGCCGGACCGGACGCAGCAGACTAATATAAATGACAGCGCGGGAAGACTAATGGTAAGTGGTATTAATAACCTCAGGTACATGAATAACTGGATACTGGGTAATGAAAAATTGTGCACTAATAATGAATGAGGACAGTCATAATATTTAGTGCATGAGGAGGGCAAGGACACCTGCCACACGGCACCCCATCATCCATCCTCCTTGGGTAGCACTGCGGGGGTCTGCATTCTTATAATGTTTTCTCTGGCCATCACGGCTGGAGACCACCTTAGGTGATCAGCGCAGCCCCCCGTCTCCCCGTCCCCCAACAGCCTCAGGGACCAACGTGAGGGACTGTGAGCTCTGCTGGCATCTGTCAATCTGTGCACTTCACCGATGGGACCAGGGATGCAGAGAAACGAGCCGTGGTGTGTGGGGACGATAGAGGGGAGCAGGTGCCGGAGCGTCAGGGCGGAGACGGTAGCCACAATCACGTGAAACATCTCAGCCGATCAGCTGACTCTCACAGTCAAACACACACACACATGCAAATGCAAACTCTTACACAGATGGTCTTTCGCAACACGCAAACTTGCACAAGTACGTACACACTCACACAGAGACACACTAAGAAACATTTTTTTTAAATTTTGAAAAAGCTGTTTTCAAATCATTGTTGTACAGCCCTACAAGGACTCTTTTTGAGGTTTACTACGTTGACAGTGTACATAAAGACACATACTAGGCCCACAACCACACAAACACACACACTGTCTTGATCAAAAATAGATTAGTACGAAAAATCACAGGAGGCTTTTAGGACATGTGAAATATAGGAGATGACATGTAAAAAGTACTCAAAGTGCAGCACATCGCACACCTTGTGCGCAGATACGGTGAACATTTACACAATGTGACACAGTACCATAGTACATCTTACCATCCTAATGAGGGCTAATGTTGGTGAGAAAAAAACAGATGAAAAGGCTAAACAAAAACACAAAGACTGGAATTTGATGGCTGTAATGAAAACTAGAGCTTGGAACTAACTACGACCATTAGCTCACACTGCCTGTCCTGTCCAAGCAATACATTTTTAAATGTAGTGAAATTGCAATCTGGACGTTGACCAAATTATCCAACCACAAGCATCGGTTAATCATAATAGTCTCCTGTCCCCAGATTGCACTAATGGAGAGGGTTACATCCAAATGGTTTGTTTTGCTGCATTTTTCAGGGTATTTTGCTGAATTTCTTTGGGGTGGGGCGAGTGTGTATTTGGGGGGGGGGGGTGCCAGCTGAGGAAATGGGCGACTCCTCATTCAAATCACTGTATTAAAGGCTCTGCGCACCTCTTTAGATCCTCGTAGTGGCCCCCTGCACAGGAAACATCCCTTTGCTCCACACAGCTCAGCATCCTATGATGAAGAAATGGAGGAAGGTTTAGTGAGCTGCGTTGGCAAGAACATCATGTGATGCCCGTGTTTACACCCCCATTGGGATGTGCACCACTGACTGCCATTCAGCTCACAACTCTTATCTTCATCTATATAGTCTGCTCTTAGGTGCTTTTCTCCCTCCGTAGATCCGACCCACCGGAGGTGCTGAGCGTGTACAATACCTGCAGGAAACATGTGTAACACATTTCAGAGATTCGAGAGAGAGCAGCTTGAGCACCGTAATACAGCCTTGTAGCGATGTAATGTGTACACAGACATGGCAGCTTAAACCCCTTTGGAAAGCGAAACGGGAAAAACAAAGGTTTCTCTCGACGGCCCCCACTTCGTTCCAAGAAATAACTCTGTTGGCAGCGGGGATTGTTTGAAGGGGTCAAATTACGGCTGTTTCCTGTGAGAAAACATTTATTGCACACATCACACGGTACACCTGGGCACATCGTGAGGGAGGTAACCTGGTGTCGTGGGCTGTTCCGGGTGTTTCAACACGACGCACGCTCACCCAGACGAGCCGAGCTGGGCCGATGAGACCGTGGGCTATCCGGGTGGCGGTACGTCGAACCCACGGCTCACCTGTCCCGATCCACATCTGGATTCCCTCTCTGCAGCCTCAGTGACAACGTCAATAACCTTGTCCCTCAAAGACCCTGTGAGGCGTCACGGCGAAGGTCCTACAACCGACTTCCGCGGGCACGCAAACTGCACCCGCGTGGATGACAAAGGGAAACGTATGAAAACAGACACCAGAGCGGACGTGCCTATTTTTAGAGCTTCAAATCTGCAAAATTCCGCAGTCATACGTTTATGAATTGCAGCTTTACGAGCACGTTCTTCAGCGTTTTCTTCTATACCAAATTATGCGATGCAATTATTCCTATCAAAATGAATCATTGCATCTAAATGCAGTTGATCACTATATGTTTGTAAAGCTGTCCTGTCTCAGGGGAGTATTTCACGATATCTCGGAAACAACACTCTTTGGCAGACATTGTCACAGGGTGGGCAGATCTATTATAAGGAAGTTACTTGCTACAGTAGAGTACCCTGTTTGTCCAGAGCCTGGTGTGAAACACCCTGCCGATGCCAACTCGTTATTACAGTCAAGCAGTGAGGGATACAAATAGATGAGGGCAGCAGTGCTCCTACGGTGTAACTGACCTTCTCCGAGTGATGTTCTGCAAAGTAGCTCCCCTTTCCTGCTTGAAAGGGACAGGAAGAAAAGAGCATCTGTGTGTGTGTGTGTGTGTGTGTGTGTGTGTGTGTGTGTGTGTGACACTGTGCTCCCCATGCAAGAAGAAACACACCTGTGTCCCAGGGTCACATTTCTACAGTATTTCCTCAGTACAGTATTCACGTGAGCTCTATAAATGTGTAAAATGGACTAGATGAGAAGTGACTCCCAAGCGTAGCGTAAACACGGTGTCGGGTGCTGAGAAGATGATTTTCTCTTCCAGAAACTCTCACGAGTCCTGCGAGTTAGAAGGAGACAAAGAAATTTAGCAGTGGATTTAGCCACGAATATCACCGCTGCTGTTTCTATGACAATGAGACCTGCGTGTGTGTAATCTTGGCAGCGGGAGAAGTTCTCCCATGCACACACTCTCACACAAAGCCCCACCCTCACACGCACGTACTTTAAAAAAGACGTGCAAAACGTAAGAGCCAAGCTGAACAGCCCATCTCTAGATAAGTCCTTCAAGAGGTTTTTAAACAGAAGCACTTGTGATGCTTCCCTGCTGGCAAAGGGCTCCCAGCAAGAGCAACTGCTTCACCCCGAGAGCAAAAACCTCACCTTCTTCTCCGGAGTAGAGCACAAACCTCCCCTTCTCCCCAGAGGAGAAGAAAAAAGGAAGAAAGAAGAGAAAGAGCTTTAATAAAAGGCTGCTGCCATTATAATTGTGTAAAGACCCCAGAGCAGGGTTTCCAGAAGTGCAGATTGCCTCCGAAATGTGAGCAAGAGTGATGAAGGGACGATGAGCGCACCTCTGTTAGGCAAACATCTCCATAATTACTGTGGTTTTCGCAACACGACACCTTTATTGGCTAGAAAGGTCACGTCATTCCATTTCCATTCCCTTTCGCGTGATGGGACAGAGCAGTGGTGTTCCATAGCAGCAGGGAAGGTGAAATACACACTTGCGCTGATTGCAAGGTGTGAGACGCCCATAGGATGACCTGTTGAGCGCTGTTCTCAAGACTCTGGTGAGGGACTGAACTGCACTTCGCCACATGTGTGAAGGCGACAGTGGACCGAGCGGACAATCCGTGACACGCTCCAGTCATGGCTGTACGGCACATTTGCGAGTGCGAGCGTGCGGATCGGTGAAAACGTGGCATCAGCGAGCACAGGACAGCAACACACCGGACTAAGTTCTTAACTTGCTCGCTTTGACGCGGCTGAAAAATGGCGGAATTAGAACTGAACCTACTGTTGAGAAAACCCCGTCAAATCTGAATTCCCAGCAACGCTGAAACATGTCCAAGGCAGATTTTTTTAAAATGTGCCAAAATATAACGCATACAGATTCTTCATCTGTTGACAGTATCACTGCTGCGCGTATGTGAAAGGGTAACCCAACCCAGGAGACCCAGCCAGCCCAGGTGTGGTTTTTTTTTTTGGCAAAAAGAGCAGTGTACTTAGGAGGCATTATGACCCAGAACTGCCCTTGTTCACCACTTCACTCCGTTGTTGTGACCATCTATGTAAAAAACATGGTGCTTTTCCACGGTAACATGCAGCCGCACCAGTAAAAGCCCATCGAAGGTGTGTGTGTGCGTCTTTGTCTATGTACACATTCAGTGACAAAATGCTATTATGTGAGTTCAAAGCAGAGCTATTTTACCTTTTCCACTGTGCTTTATATCAGTAAGCTGTTCAACACCAGTAGCTCCCGTTACACCTCTTTACAGTGTTTTTCTGATAAATCCATCATTGGCAGGAAACTCATTACCTATGAGCCGTCATTTCCACCACATGATTGTACAAGCAGGTGTCTTCCCTTAAATCGGGGGTGTGACGGAGGGGGGGTGAGCCCTTCCGTTCCGTGCCAGTAAATAGGAGTGACGACTCCGCTTACTCATTTCGCTCAGGGCTTAAGGACAAACGTAGCAATTAACCCAAATATAATTAGCTTGCAAGGAGCTCGCTCGAGTTCCACATTAATTCAGGAATGGTGGTCATCATCTGAGAATCCCATTATTACTACCTGTGGGTCAGGGATTAAAGACTTTTTAACACACTGGAGACACACACGCCTTATTAGTGCACAGAAAATTCATGAGCTGATTTTTTTTTATTATTATGCCCACTCTTACAAATTTGAGATGAAGCAAGGCAAGTTTTAATCCCCTGGGATATTCTCCACGCGTTGACTTGTGCCGAAGGAGAAGAAAGAAAAAGAGACGTCGTTACCGAAGCAGCGCTACCAGAAAACAGATCGGCCGTAACGCCCTCCTGGGGCTCGTGGCACGTTTCCTCAATGAAATGAATATGCAAGGCGGCGTGTGGAAACAACAGGGCACGTCTCAGCTCGCCGCCGGTTCTGCACACATAAGCAGTCTTGTATTCTGGGACTCTACTGAGAGCAGGTCTTGAGACTCGGGGATGATGGTGGTGGAGTGGGTGCTGGGGGGTGTGGGGGGGGGGGGCTGCAACTGGAACAGCCTCAAAAGCCCCGAGGGGTGGGAATGCTGGTAACTTCCAGATGCAAAGCTGCACAGGAAGTGCAATGTATGAAATGTAAAATATTTTACGTTGTATGGGGGCTAAACTCAGCTTCCACAGGACTGCTAATCATGTCTACCCCCCACCCCCACCCCCACCCCCACCCCCACGCCTCCCAGTATCTCTGCCTCCCACCCTGGTTTTATCCAGAGTTCTCGGTTACTCATGACTGTCAATTTCCCCACTGACTGCAGGGCAGGACTTTAACTGCAGTGCTTACTTTAAAAACAGGGTAAACGGTGTTTAAGACTGATTGTGAGATACAAAGGGTGAGGTTTACTACACATTCCGGTTGGTTTATTGGTACATGTGGGGCTGGCTGTTGTAGACAGATCATTACGGATAAGAGGAGTAGGTTTTCCATAAGGTGGACTGTTAAACATGTGAAAAGAAGGTGCTGTTCGCAAATTGATTGTTAAAACTAAGTGTATTTCATAACTGAGCGCCTTTGCTGTAAGGATGATTAATGAGCCCACCTTCAATTTCGTACAACAGCAATAAGAGGTGGTGAACTCATACATTGTGATAAAAAGTAAATCTCTTGTGCCCTTTGCATCATTAAAGAGCCGCTTTTCACTTCTGCTTAATTTTTTTTTCTTGTGTTTGCACTACATAATTTCATTTGACAAAAATACAGCATGGAGATGAAAACAAAAATATTTGTCAGTCCTTGTGGGTAAACGTTCCGGTTGCATCATCTACAGGAAACCGAAGAAAACAGAGTTTGCTGAATATTGTGTCTGAGTTTTGTTTTTTCTCTCTGCCAAATGACCAGAAGAGCCAGTGCTCACGCTGGACTGTATGGTGTGGGTCAGTCATGGGCAGAGGAAAGGAAAGCAAGATGTCCTTGAAACAGCGGAAACAACATTTCTCTAAAGTGCTTTAAATATTGACGACTTGCTTGGGTAAAAAAACAAACTATCATGTGGAAGGCACTGCAGCGTACATGCGAAGTGATCTAGCAGCCTGGAGATTTCTAAGTCAGCCCCCTATAATGATGTAAATGACATGGATTTCTATTTTTATAGCATCTATCACAGAATCAAACGTGCACCAACAGCCAGAGGGACAAAAGAAAAGACACAACCACACCAATCCTACACAACCACAGGCTATCATAGCTGCTGCCTGGATGTCGCAGAAGTGCAGTCCCCACCCAGGCTCCAGACCCTACCGATTGAGAATCATAGGCAAAGCTTTGAATGGATCTGTTGATCTTCTTCCCCGGCTTGAAGACCGGCTCAGTCGAATCCTTCGAGCCAGGAATTTGATTGCAATGGTGCTGAAGGGTCCCCTTCATTTCAGTTTCTTCTTTGGTATGGCTGCTTCATAGCTGTGGTGTATGAGGAGTCATGGAGCTGTAGACCCCTTAACAACATCCAGCAGTCTCCTCATCTTCCTTCACCAGTGGTCTTCAGTAGTTGACCTATAAAGCTCTCCGCACTCCAGCATAAGCACAAATACAATTCCAGCGCCACTGGAAGGCTATGCTCTGAGCTCCCAGGATAAAGGATGGAGCTGAGTTGACACTGACAGCACAGACAACTGCAAGGTAAAACCTTTATAGGCGGGACAGACGCAAGGACGAGATACACTCATTCTTCGGCTCTATTCGTGCATCCGCCACTTTCTTGCTGCATAGCAGGAAAATGTTCCCGATTTTTCATTCCTGGAAATCTAGAGTCATTGTTCCCAACAGCTCAGCTGAATACAAACAGAAACTGTTATCAGTATACGGATGTGCTCAGTGTGCTCTAATGATGAAGTGATAAAGATACAAAATTCCTTTAAGAACTTTTTCTGCGTAACACAACACATGTTCGCCTGGAATCCATCTCGCTAAGAGACATCATCTGTGTGCCGGGTTCCACAAGTATTCCTGTTGGATCATTTGCTGTACGTGCAAAAGTGCCCTAGTCCTTTCCTGCCAGGGCAGTGATGGAACAGCAATGCTGTTTCTATTTGCCACCCACCCCCATTCCATCACCAACACCCTCAATCTGACTCTCGATATGTGATCCCCCGTCTGCTTGTCAGCACACACACTACTTTGTCAAACACATAAGACATCCTGAGCTACGTGTCCCTGCCAACCACTGTACTGCTGCATGATTAATGCCCTTTAGGAGAGCAATAGCTGGGCCCAATGAGAGCCATTAATCAGCCCCTCGCCATCTCTTCGCGGCGCTATTTGTTGCCGCCAGGCCACGTGCCAAGATTGCACTTGAAGGGGAGATTACAGCTCTCAGGTGGTTGGGACTCTGAGAGAATAATTCCACAACTGCCAGGGGCCAATCGATGGCAGTGAGCGCACAGCCTGATGGAAAACAACACCCCCCCTGCAAAAACCACAGATTTCTAATTCATTATAATCCTATTGGCATTTGGCGCAGGTTGCGTGCAGTTGTTCAGTCACTGATCTGTTCCTTTATGTGCGGGACGCAGCTCTGATATTGCTCTTTCCCACCAGATTAAGACCTCACACACATGCAGATATGAGCACAAAGAGAAGAAGAACAGCACTTACGTAGCCCTTTGTGCTGTTATAAAAACTGCAGTAAACAGCCCTCAGGCCTGCTCAGTGATCGGTTTGACAGGCTTTAATGGTAAATTGGATAATTGCAGAGAACACTTCACATGAAGCACAGCATCGTGTTGTGTGTTGGGCAGAAACCACTCAAGTCCAGGTTGCATTTTAAGCGCAAAAAAGTTAACATTTAGCGACAGCAAAAAGTCACATGAATCAAGAGTAATGAAAACACAAAGTGTGTGCTTTTAGAAACATCATCATATCGAAAGGTCAGCACGGTACTTCTTTCCAGAAATGTTTTGGGATGTGCAGGCGAGGTGTCCGTGCAATAAGACTTTGCACGATGCTCAGATAAGGCCACTGTTCCTATGTCATGACATCACGTCTCCTCACAGGTTGCTCAACGGATGAAGACAATGTAACGTCCCTTTCTGAAACAGCCTGGGCACCTGAAATGTGCTACCAGGTCTGACCGAGAAAAAAGAGTTACTGCTTGTGGTACCAATGGCTCAACTCGTGGAACGAGCACGAATATGCTTGTGACATGCAAACAAACAGGTGAACTTGTTGAGGCATAAACGTTACTGTGTGAACATGTGTGATTCAAGGAAAAAAACATGACAGGACTGTGATATAAATTTGTGATCCATATTGGGCTCTGAATGTAAGCCTGTGATCTTGGTTGTGCGTCGAGTGTGAATAAGTGAACCGGCTTGTTGTATGAATGTGGTCTGAGTCCTTACAGCTCCCTACTCTCGCTCTACTATCAATGTCTCTCACAGGTAGAATCCAAGATGATGGCCAGTTCTGGATGCTGCGACAGGTAGGCGGATGACCTTAGAGGACTCTTTCAGGACTCAGTGACAGGCTTTATGTGAGTTGATGTACTATGCCAAGCTGACCCCTTCTGGGCAAAACCATCTTACAGTCATCCTCATAGATTGCTCAAGGAGGGTAGATAGCGCAAGAAGGTGCTCATCTAATGGTTACGTGCTGTAGGTGAATGTGGAGGACCAGCTCTCGCTTCTTTCGTGTCGCTCAGCTCCATTGATTCTGCCATCGATTCTGTTGGCCGTCCTTTAACAAAGCCTCTCATTTACCAGCAGAAAAACTCACGTTCCTTCTTGCTGGAGTGGAGTCGCCTGGCTGCTTGACACAGTGTGTACGTGTGCGTGTGTGTGTGTGTGTACGTGTCAGTGTTTGTGCTGCTGTTGTTCGAGTGGGTCATTGTTTGACTTTGGTAGCACAATTATGCTAATTAGGATCTGTGCCAAGATGTGTTCAATAGAGCAGGGGGTGAGGGCAGGGTTAAGGAAGCCATCACTGGTCTATAATGGAAACCCCCATTGATTACTTTTCTATGGCACCAGTAGAGGCTTTCAGGCCACAGACTTGTGCAAACAAGCTCATCTTGACCTTACCTTTAAACAGCCATTAGACACCCCACTCAAAAAGATCTCTCTTGCACTCTTTTCTACCTAAGTGGGAAATCGTGCTGTAAGCAAACAAGCGAGATCTTCCTGCCTGATTGTTCTCTGTTTTCATTTTCTAATTGTCTGTCGCTTGTAATTAGACACTTGTGGGCCCTGAATGAATGCAGAGTGGTTCCTAAGCTTCTACTTTTTTAGACTGAAACCCACATTTTCATGCCCCTCAGACTCCAACAGCAACCTCTCTCCTGTTGAGGGCTGTACTGGATGACCCATGTGAAACTACGCAAATGATTTGAGCTTTTTTGATGTTACACGGTGAGAAGGGTGGTTGTGTAAGTAAGGCCAACTGGGCTTTTTCTGCATTTGGTCTAAAGAGAAAGTACAGATGAAAGTGGGTCACAAGTAAAACGAGATGTGAGCAGTGGGGCAAAAGAACAGGAGAAAAGAAACGCATCAACCTGGAGGCATTTGCTCATCTCTTAATAGCGATGAACACGGGGGACCTGAAATTAACATGTGGAGTTAAAAAAGAGGCCGATCCCCTCGAAAATGAAGAGAGAGTGTGTCGACTCTCAGTGTATTCATCTCATTGTGTGCGTAGAACCGCCGTGCCCAAGCGCGGGATGAACGAGGCTCTCTGAGCCTTCACATCAGGACGACACGGTGCTGCAGCCCCTCAAGAGGCTTTACTACACACTGCTCAAGATGAGGCTCAGCAGAAATAAACTTTTAGAACCAGGTAAAGGGTCAAGAATCCTTTCAGCAAAGAACATCATGAGTCAGTAATGATCCATTTTCAAAAAATTTCACATAAATTCGTAATTACATCTTTTTTATCTTGAGTGACAAACATTTGAGGCATAGAGGAACTGGACGCAGTGGGTCAGGAGCACACTACAGCCTCTTTCTACTCCTTCCTCCTGGATGAGTTGTCTTATTGAGACAGGCTGCTGGTTATGATGTGAGTGCTCTTTTCTCCAATGTGAAACCATCGATTCTTCTACTGTTGCCCCAAGCGCCCTCTGCAAAAGGTGTCTGCAGCTGTTGAGGACTTCAGGGACCACATGTAGAGCTGCAGGTTCAAGATCACCTGGGATTTGTGTTTTCTCTCTTTGATTCTGCTCTTTATGATAAAGCACTGGCTGCGGCTGCAGGTCCAAGCAGTTCCCCCTTCTGTACATAGAAAATGACAGGCAGACCGAGTCCTGAAGAGCTGTTTTAACCTTCTGCTTTGAATACACCGTGTCCCCAAGACTGAGCTCAACTCTTTGATCGACGATATCTGAGTCTGTGGCGCAACTGAGACGACTGAAGCCGAAAGACACCCGGCTCAAGGCAACAAGTAAAACTCTTTGGATAAAGGTTGTAGATACATACGTTTGCAGAATGAATTAATAACTTCATTAAGTGGTAAGTATGCGGTCTGTCTGCACTGCAATTCCGAGGCAAAACTGCCAGCTCTAGGGAGATCCAGACGCTCCGCTTCCAAAGAGGGAATTTGGAAAGAGACAAGACGAAGACGGAGGAGTGTGAAAAGCTGCAGGGAAATTACCGCCAGAAGGTAACTAAACCCAGGTGGCGACTAATCCCTGGAGGCCACTAGAGAAGTAGTGAGCAATGAAGAGGTATCCAGAGGGAGGTATCCCAGCTCAGTAGGGCAGAGGTATGATCCCAAAGTCTGCTCTCATGTTTCTCAGGTCTCAAGGTGGGGTATTTGCACCGGTGCTTTGTATTCTCTCACTTCACAACTCTTTCCAGTTAAATGAGTGTGACTCAGGTGTGGGAACTGGTCAATAGAGAGTGAATTTTTATGAGTCGGGTCCTGGAGGAGCACTGCTGGAGGTGTGGGAGGAGTGTATGGTGCTCAGGTGTGTAGCAGGGAAATGGGCACAGAGCAGTCAAATAGAAATGTGTAAACACACAGGATGTTACAATGTTACACTGATGTTACACAAAGACACGGTGCAGAAATTATTACTCACCAATACAACCAACAAACTGTTTTGCTTGCAGAGGAATTTGCTGTACTTTGAATCATTGGCACTAAAACAGAAGCCCAGTGAGACCTCAGTTAAAGTTTTCTTGATGCTTTCACCATTTTATTGGCAGGTGCCCTTATGAAATGTCTTTTCTGCTTCTTCGGAGATTCCATTTGTAAATTCAAGCAAAGGTGAAACTACATTTTACATTTCACACGAGTGAGTGTGGCTCGTGCTACTGGGGAAGCTACACGGTACATTCTGCCTCCAAATGTCCTGCATTTAAACACCCTTCATATAAACTCTGAACCTGTTTGAAAGTTGAAAAAAGAGCACAGTTTTTCAAAATGCTTTTTACTTCTTAAATATTTTATGTACTCTACAGTATATCATTTGTATCCCACTCACGGCACCCCTGTGAAATTAGGACAAAGTTTTGAAAATGCAGTAAAATGCTGAGTTCTTTGAATTTTTTGGAGAACGGAGGGAATGCTGTGAAAGATGCTGTAAATAAACAAGAAGGCTTGGTGAAAATGCAAAAATACGTTTTCAGTCTACTTCCCGAACTGAGACCCTTTTGGTTAAACTCACCGAAAAGCGCTGAATGCGAAATCATGTCAAGATGATACGGAAAAAAAAAGAAGTGCTCAGTATGCTGATGACAAGTGATTCTTGCTGCCTGTGGATGTGAAGAAGAGAAAGGCCAATTCGGCGCTCGGCACCAGGAACAAACAGCTCCATTTCACTCCGCTGGCTTGTGCTGACTGAGCTGATGAAGCAAATGCACGGTTCACAGTTCATCGCATTCAACGAGGGAAAATTACATTAATTATGGGCATTCAGGAACAGCAGGGGGCTCCGGGGGGGACGGGGGAGGGTAATGGACACTGTGAAGGATAGTCGGGGAAGGGAGGACATGCAAGACGGGATCCTTGCTGTGTTCTTGTCTATGCCTCTTTTTTTTTTTTTTACCAGTTTGCCCTTTTGCTGTTTTAGTAGTGATGTGTGTGTGTGTGTGTGTGTGTGTGTGTGCATGTTATGATGACACATTTGTACTCTGTACTGTTCCTAAGCATTTTCTGCTCAACCTCCTGGAATCTTTGGATGCTGATGTTCAAAAATGTATTTACAATGAGAATTATGTTTTGATATTTGTGGAATGAGACACTGGTGTTTTGTCACATTTCACTGATTTCTTGTTACCCAGAATGTGGCCCCGGAATCAATACCGTCTAGTATGTATTGTTGTGCTTCACTCTATGTGGATGTAAAATTAAATATTTCAAGAATACTGTATATACAGTTTTTTTGGTTATCGAAAAGGGTCGTATATATAAAAATACATAGAATTTTTTTGTCTCCTCTATAGGACCAAACATTCAGATATGCTGCAGAGCACAAAACGCAATGTCCCTCCTGGCAATCACATGTTCACTTGGCCCTGACTCACTTGGGTCTCCTGCTGTCCTCTCCTCACTCAAGAGGTCACGTGATTTGATGTGTGTGGAATGAGGCATCGGTGTTTTGTCACGCTTGCATGATTACTCATTACCCAGCCAACCAGCCGTTGCTCACAGAATGCCAATCAGGCCTTTGCCACTCTTCACTGGACCTCTGCAGTCTCTGGCAATCATCATCAGCCATGCTTTTCTCAAACGGCCATGAAGAGGCCTTGTTCCTGCTTCCTGTCTCACAATTCAGCCCAAGACCTCTTCGCACTGGCAAAAGTCCCCATTTTCTCGCTGGAAAAGGCTGTCTCCTGTACGCTGGATGGGCAGAGTGAGTTCCCTCTCAGGAGCTAAAATTATAATGGGCTCTTCCCCCCCCCACACTGCTTGTCGAGCCTCGATCCACCCGATGACAACAGAGCCGCGTTGATGGAGCTCATGAGCTCTGGTCAGTTATGGCCCTCTTAACCCCACGCGACAGGGTCTCGGCGACTGCTGCAATTATGAAGTGTGATTGCTGATGAAGGACCAGTTATGGGAGTGTGTTCTCCAGCCGGTCAAAGGGAGGACGGCAAACGCTCGTTCCGACTGTTGATTTTGTTACAGGGAATAATGGGGCCACTTAATGTGATAAATGGAAAAAAGCCAATTAAAGTGGCAACCAATGAATGGAAGCACATTAACGGTCAAAAAAGAGATGCTGATGTTTCTCCTGAAGGGGACAGGGACTGTGACAGACAGCTGACACCTAAACAAAAGCATTTAGAGCGAAAGGTCACACTTCATGCATTTATTAACTGTTTTTAGGCACTGGAGCCTTTGTATGCCACCCCTAATGAGTTGCATGCTCAGCTATTACTGTAGTAAAATTTAAAGACCTTAGACTTGTGACATTTTCAGAGAGAACCCTTCCATTATGTTAACGATGTGCAAATGGAACAATTACATGAGCAAATTTTGTGGAGTTTTGGGGGATGCTGGAGACAACAGTGCTGGAGACAGTAGCTCCTCTTCTACTGTCAGCGAGTCCAGCGAAGCAAAGCAGGAGGTGCGAGAGAAAACCTTCCATTAAAACTGGAAAACTGGGTGCTGCGATAGCTACATAGGAATCAGGTAACAAGGGTACGTCTTTAAACACAGCGCAAAAGCAACCACAGCGACATTTAACCAAAGTGGCTAATTAGTGAATATAAAGGTACCAGGATCTGGTTGGTGGTGCTTAAATTGCAAAGAAGAAACGAGTGATAAAGTGATAAATGGGACTCTAAAAGTTGCCTTTCTTTCCTCTGACCTCAGTGTAAACCATGTTGGGTCTAAGTCCTTCATGGGGTCCGCATGTAAATTCACACACGACATTCTCCGAGAGCTCTCCACCTAAAACCTCCAGCAAAAAAATAAATAAATAAAAAAAAATCATTATTTTGGAATTCTTTTCAAATAAGTTAACAAGTGTTTAGTGGGATTTGAATGAGCCCAGAATAACCGGTGCATTTTTGTGTTTTTAATATGTTAACTAAAATTTCTGTATTTGGTTTCAGTCTTTCTATTTCGCCAGATGCGGAAGAACGGAAGATGTATGGAATCAGGTAAGAAGTGGGTGAGAACACGAGAAGATGACTTCAGGCTGACTCGTAGGGAATTATCCTCTAGCATTTCACTCATCACTTGATGAAGTCGTACTGTACAGGGGTTTTCCATGAGAATCGACGACAAGCAGCTCATATTCAGAAAGGCAGATGAGATGCAGGAACATTTTGTAAAAATTGTTCTTGATTTATTCATTCAACATAAAGGCTCAGAAAGGACATTTTATCTATGAAAAGTGTAGAAAACAGGAATCGATGAGAACATTTGGACAATCCTGACCGTGTCGTTAGCTGATGCTGGAAAAAGAAGAGAACGCAAAGGTTTGACGAGAGGTCCAACAGAAGGGACGAGGTATTTTAGCGAATGACGGACCACGTTCTTGTGTCTCGAAGATGCTTATTAGTTACCATGTTGCCAAGCAACCCACCTGGTCAGTAGGCCTGGAGTGACTGCTGTCTTATAGAAACTGGCTCGGTAACTGGCCTATTCCTGAAAAATCACAAGTAAAGCTTTCTGTGCACTTTAGCATGAACAGCTTGTCACTGTGACTGATTTCCCTCTGAGGGAGAGTCCATCTAAACAGCCGACCCATCAGAATGCCGTCTGCATCTGCGTACCGCCATGTTGGCGAGGACTACAGCACAGAAAAGGTCTTGACCAGGCGTGATAAATGGCTTCGGTCCTCTCTGCTGCCGGGAGCACCACAGTACACTCTGGTGCACCATACTCTGCACCATTCTACACCACTCCGTCTCTGACGACAGAGGCGGGGGAATCGAGGAAAGCCTTTGCAACACTTCTCAATGGCACTGTTAGAGCAAAACAAGATGTGGACACCAGGTCCACTGAATGAGAAGGTACAAAATGCAGCTTGTTACAATTTCCCCTACATGCGGTAATGTAGATTTCACAAGTATTACATAATATCAGTATAGATACAAGAAGAACCTGCAGTGTTTCTCTGTGAAATGATTCACCGAAATTGTACACATGAGAACATATCTGAGCATGTGAACCTGGTTCCCACACAGTCAAGTCCTTTGCAGCTGGAAATTAAATTATGCATTCAGTATTCAAACCCTGCTGTCCGCTTCTTCTTCCACATTTATACAGCTGAATATGCACAGGGAGTTTCAAGTATCTCGCCCAAGAGAACAAAAGCAGTTCCCTTGCAGAACTTAAACCCACAACCTTTGGGTTTGCTATATTTTTAACCGATACATAGACAGAGACGCCCGACCGCCTCCCTGCACCAGAAACAAAGCGGGTCAGGTGGAACACGAAAAACAACCAGTGTGACATTATTCCAGGAGAGATGGAAGTCAGGGAGTAGGACTTAGAGCGAAAGTAAATGGTGAAGCCTGGCAGTGCAGAGCAGGCAGACAGCAGGATCAAGATGCTGAAGCGCAAGGAGTGAAAGGATGGGGTGGGGGGTTGGGGGGGATGGGTCCATATCAGGGATCGGCATTAGCTGGGAAAGCTGGTTTTCAACAAGCACCTGCCATAAGTGCAGGCCTGGAGAGGAATTGTGTCCATACATACACATAGAACCATACACACATGCAGAGAGACAACATGCACCACACACACACACACACACACACACACACGCATACACGCGGACACTCGCAGCATCCAAAAACACAAATTCTGACTCATCTGCACACTCTTACAGATGCTCAGACACATGCAGATGCTGTGAGACCCACCAGATAGTGCTTGAGCAGAAAATCAAGCACATTTGAAGCACAAAAGCTTAATATATCATCATAAACACCATCGCTTTTTGAGACGAGATAATAGAACATGGTTAGAAGGAGCCATTAGAGAACAACTACTATCCCAGCGACGGTAAACCACAGTGATGTCTACTGACCACCGTTTCACACACAGTGGGAAAAAAAGCCCATGAATTCTTCCCACCAACAACACTACTTTCTGCCTTGATGTGGTCGCAAACGTCAGGTGTTTGTTTTTCCACATTCCTATTTGTGTCGCGCTCTAGCACTAATGCAGCAAAACACATCTGTTCCCTTCCTATCATTATTCACACTGGAAACGTCTTCCTTTTCGCGGCAAACAAGACCGTTGAGCCACTAGTTAGGGGATTCGATGGCAGATTGCCGAGGATCTTTGAAGATCCCGCTCGCTGGTGTCGCCGGACCACCGAAGCCGTTAATGAGCCGCACGGCACAAACTCCTTTGTTCGTGGGCCGTCTCCCAATATGTGCTTAGAGATCAGAGGGAAAGAGAGCTGGAACGGGAAAAGAGCTTCTGATCTTACCGTTTTCAGCGCTCTCCGACTGCGGGCTCTAAGTGTGGTTTCGCCGAACTCATTGCGGTGTGAAGGTGAACACCATTCTGCATACGATTAACCAACTCGGCTACGCTGCAAGCGATTCTGAACATTTTCCGAATCTCAAAGACAAATGATGTCTCTGCATCATTAACTTAGGATGGAAAAACAGTTAAAACGTCTGCTGTGGTTCTAATTACTTACTAGAGAAAGACGGGGTGGAAAAATGTAGTTGTTGAGGCCCAAAGGCTTACAGATATGAAAATGATGGCTCAATTATTGATTATTGACTCACGTCTGAAACATCATATAAGGTCAAGGGTAACAGGTAGCCTGTTGGTGACCAAGGGCTTTCGGTGGTGACGACTGGACATCCTGCTTTTGCAAAGAAGGCAAAATCTGCACTTGGAAACTTAACAGAACATGGTGTCAGACTAATGCTGTGTGACCTTCAGAGGGTCAACAGTTGAAGGGGAGTGTGGATGGGGGGGCTCGCCATGTCGCCACGGGGATCCACATCTGAAACACAATGTGAAACTGATGTTGAAGCCTTTTCACAGGATCATATTGAGCTGCTTGGGGTGTGAGGGCAACGACCTCGGTTGAGTTGAGATTTGCGAGGTTGGGCTGGCTGAAGAGGTGTGTGTCTTGAGTATTTGTAGCTGTAAAAGACAACTTAAAGGCATTGCATTAACCAGATCCCAGGCAGAAAAGCACTATGTCCATGATTATTCCACCGCAGTGGAATAAGTACTGTGTTCTCACAAAATGCATGACGGGTGTCTCTGGCAGGGGGAAAAAACAGCTTATATTATTAACATTGGTAAATGCCAAACTGGCTGTTGCCACACACACACAAATTTGTGTAAACAGACATGTGTGTGTGTATATACTGTTTGTACATATTTCAATAAATGTAACTTAAATGTGTACGTGAAAATCTGTCCAGGCGTACAGAAAGAAAGAATCACCTTAAAGACAATCCTACAGAACAGAGGATGCTTTTTCTGTCTGGTGTCATGGTGAGGCTAGACATTGCAGCTGATTAAATTATTCAGCACAGAGGTAACACAACGGTCAACGTGCCCCCGGAGACCCAAAGTACGTCCTGCTATGGAACCCCGTCTGCTGACGAAAGCAAGGTTCAGCAACTGACCTTAAGAGCGGCATCAAAACAAGCAGCAATTCCTTAAAACAAAATCAAACACGAGCATCAAAAACCAAACCTCTGCTCATGTGATCCTGCCCCTACATGGAAAGAAACAGCTTTGTGTTCTTTTGAAGAGCATCAGCACCAGAGCAATGCTGTACCAAGACAAAAACAGCACCTGAGAGAGACTCCTAATTGTACCTTTTAAAGCACGAGAAACCCCACATGGGACTGAGTGAAACACGAGAAACCGTTCGCTCTGCACATTTACATAATCGCCTTCCATGGTGTGATTTATAATTACAGCAGGAGAGCTCAGTTAAGGTGGTCGACATGCCATCGCTCAGCGGCAGTACACCTGATCTATAAAGCCTCTGTATAGCCTCTACACCTGTATGTATAAACCACTGAGGGAGCTATATATTATAATATTGTTATTATATTGTCTGTGCACAATGTGAAAACGGGTAAATGAAGCTGAAGCATCACTTTCTCATCCCTATGGCCATTTGCAACTCGGGCACAAGGAATCTCCAGTCAAATTTCTTGCATAATGTCAACAGGCTGCCATTTCAAGCCAACACAGATGCCCCGACACATGCCCTGACTTCTAACATCCATGATGTCCATATCACAGAAGACATGGAATTACAACCCTCCATTGCATGGTGGTGGCTGGGCAACTCCTCCACCTTTTGGACCTGAAGTTCAGCATGGCTTTAGGTGTGTGTCTGCCTCACACAGTCTCCTTGTCTCAAAATGCTCTGTCACTTGGCCAGCTGCACCTCTGCAGGTAAGACTCCCATGGTAGCGGAGCACACTGAAGTGGACACAAGTTGCAAACCCCCCCAGGGGACAGTGTGAACAGTCTAGGAGGTGGCCCGTCAGTCATCTGGAGTGAGATGACGTTGCTTTGCATTATGTCCAGGGGGTCGTGCAGAACCATGGTGTGACAAGTGCCTTTACCTCTTCCAATACTGTTAGGTCCCCCTCGACGTCTTGCAGTGTCTTCACTGCCTTCGTCTTGTCAAGTTGTCTGTTGTAGTTCCGCCCCACTTCTGACACCAGTGAGACAACAGGGAACTTGGTGAACCAACGCTTGCGTTTTTTGTCGTTTTTTCACTATTCAGAGCACAGGTAGAAACCCGTAAACCAACAGAGGGCATGTAAGAGAAGATATTCTGGGACTGAGCAACATAAAATGACAAATACACATAAGCAGTAACCCACCCCAGTAAATCAATAGATCCACTGAATGGAGAATTGAACAAAAGTTAAACCAGTTACAAAGCATAGGTATGAACAATAACTGTATCACAACAATTTCAGACTCTGTTCATGATTCTTAAACCTGTATTTTCAGTTCAGTTTCAGTGTTGTGAAGCATTGTGAATGGCACACAACAATCAAGGACACACACACACACACACACACACACACACCTGGGAACCAGTAGATAGGAAGACATCAGCTGCTTCTGTCTATCACTTTCTGTATCTTGACATTAAAATTCAATGTGGAATTCAGCATGGGGTGAACGATGGGGGGGCTGAGGTTGGCAGGCACTCATACATCAGCAGTCTTATCAGTTCCAGTCCCTCCCCAGCACTGGCATCACTGAGCAAATGTACCACCTCTAACTTTGCATTAAATCCAGCAGATTAAAGTGATAAAGTTTGTAAGAATGATTGACTGAGTTCATAATACATCCTGGCTGGTGACACAGTCAGACTGCGTACTAAAGCAGCCCGGACATCGACCACAACCACAGCCACACCTAACGGCTACGTGTTCGGCGGTTGTGGCACACTTGAGGTTCTACAGAGGTGCATGGCATGAAGATATTGCGGCTGGACTGCTGAGTGGTGTATCTAATGATGACTGATTCTGTGTGATGACAGACACAAGTTGCAAGCAAGTTGGTGGATCCAAATGCAGAGTATTTAATTACACTCAGTAAAGTGAACATTAAAGTAATAACTCAGGATGATCATAAAGAATAAGCAGTAACACTGAAGAGCAAGAACTAACGGTCCTTTTCCTTCTCTACTAGTGGCAAGAGCTCTACCTCCCTCTGCCTTTATAGGCGGAATGACCGTGAAGCAGGTGAGAACAGCTCTGCAATTGGAAGGGCTCAACCTGTTGGGTCATATAGACGGGCAAACCCAGGACGTGATATTCGGAAAAATACAAAAAGACAATCATTTGCAAAAAATCTGGAAATGAGCCAAAGAAGTATGAAGTTAAGACAAAAAGTATCCAGATTTATTTTTAAAAAAACATTATTGCAGATGCTTTTTGACTTGTAATTAGCAAATTCTCAGTAGAAATGATACACCTTGCAAGTTTCAGTTCAAGTTCATCACTTCAAAGTCAATATTTATTCTGAGAAATGCAAAATTAATCAAACAAACAAAAAACATTTACTTTCTATGGCAATGCTGTACCCACACTTTACTACAATAGTTACAAGCATTACAAGGACGTTACAAGGCCATTGCCAAGGTGCTTCTCTTCGGAAAGAAACTACTGTGCTGTTTTTAGTTAACCTGCATCTAGAGTAAATTCATTGAATACCTCAAATGCTTGATTTAAGAATCAGGCTGAATGTTGCAAACTTGTCTCTCTGTCTCTGAGAAGGATGGGATTCAACTGCCTCCTTTTCTGCCATCTGTTTCGATCAATGTTATATTAAATGTGATCTGGAGGCAAAACTCAGCCTGGTCACAGAAAAGCACAAAAACATGTTAATCCCACAAGGACTTTTGTACCAGTTTAAACATTTTGGGGCTTGTGATGCTAAAAAATCTGTATTACTGGCAGTATTAAACAGCAGATGCATTTATGGCTTTGGAAGAGCACTTGGTAGGAAACAGTATCACTGGATTCATTGGATCATCGGTTACACAGCAGTGCAAATGCAGGAAAATGAACAATGTGATAAAAAGGTAGGATGTCAGTTTAGTAGGTACCGTATGAACTGTAATTATGCAATATGAGTTTGCATATTGAATATGAATGCATGTAAACCATCGTGAGCTTGGTAAAGAACAGGAAAAGCGTTATCCGTGGTCAATCACACCCGTTCTTCTGATATGTAGTGTTTATCAGAACATGTCACTGATGGTGAAATGCAGGAATGAGGCCATGTGCTACAGATGGAAGGGCTCCCACACTGACATCACACCATTTGAGAACCTGATCTTGTATTCAATTCACTCTTCCTTAAAAATGGAATAAAAATGCCAGGGGCAAGTAGTATGGAATATACTGTAATTCCTCTATTTTACAATCTGATGAATCCAGGTTTGCCCTGTAAACTATTCATGAGCTGCACAGCTAAATTCCTCCATTTCCCCCCTTCCCTGTTTCCCTCGTTTCTTTGAATCCAAATCCAATTTGAAAACCACAGTAGATTACCATCTCTCATCATTCCATACATATTTTATGCATTCAGTGTCATTTGGAGACAAAGGTATTGTGCGTGACACTGGTTCATCTCAAGGTGCTTCAAACGTTTCCAAGTGTGCACACACACCCCTTCCCCCCGCTGCCAAGACGAACTCAGTCAGCCATAGCAGGTACACTGTATTTTTACAAATGCGCTGTCATCAAACTCTACGCAGTGATTTTTCACAAGAGTTAAAACAACATTGAAAAACAATGAAAAATTTAGATGACAAAGAAATACTAAAAATTGCCCTTGGTGGAGGATAACCCTCATCCTCTGATACTCCGTCAAGTGCTCTTTATGGAGTCTGAACACGACTTTGATTGGATTAGGGCCACTGAACAGAGAATTGAGAGTGTTAGAGAAGAGATAGACAGACGAAAGGAGAGTTGTGAGCACTGAAAATGGAGAAGGTGACCTTCACTCCAGGCATCGTGCTGTGGTGGGAGTATAACTTGGAGAGCCCGTAGTGTGGTGACCTGGAACCTAAACTTCTTACTGGAACGAGTCTCAAATGTCAGCCGCTTTACCACACGGTTCCTGGTGGTAGAAAAGGAGATGATGAATTAAAGGGAGAACAGGAAGGAGGTGGGAGGTACTCCACTGGACATTCCAGCCCCTTTGTCTCCAAAATTATGAAGATCCATTGGTAACAGTCCCCATTACCTTCATCCTTACAGGAACATTGGAGGAGAAGATCAGATTGATGTCTTCCATTGGATAGATGCCAACAAAGAATTTGGAGAAGTGCTCCAGATCTCTCTTTAGCTCTCTGGCATTCTTACACACACACATCCACAGTGCCAATAACATCAGAGACCACAGACTACCTCCGCATACCTTGCGTATGCAAATACACACCCCCCCCCAACAGCGAATAGACCCAATCTACCTCTGCAGGACTTTGCACATGTGCGACTTCCATGTTCACATTGCGCACTGCACACTTTATATATGTATATAACCGCATTTCTTGGATTTTTGCACTAATAGTAATTTTTGTAAATTTGTGATTTACGCCTTGTGTTTTTCTTCTGTTTTTCTTTTCTTACATCCTTATAATTTATGTCGTTAGGCTGCTGAGAGGATTCACAGAGTAAGAATCTCATTGTATGGTGTAACGAACTGTTTACTGTACACATGACAATAAACTCTTGAGTCTTGAATCTTCTTGTTTCCTGAATGAAGTGTATTCACGAATGAGAAATGCTACCAGAGCTGGGAAGACCGAGAGCGTCTCCAGGCTGCAGTGTAACAGGAGGAAAGTGTGGAAAGGAGAACCAGAGAGGAATCTCTCGGTTTGGGGCTCATGTTTTGGCTGCAACGCTTTACTGCATCATGTTCAGCCCCAGAAAACAAGTGTGGCTTTGAAAATGTAAGTAACCCAAGGTTCCGGTCAAAATGAGAAACATCAGACACCCTGCTCCTGACATCAGCTCCTGTTATTAAAATTTAATCACTTCGCTGATCACCGCATTATTGCCGTGATCAAGAGTAATTCTCAGAAGTGCTCTGCTCTCTTTAAATGATTCATGCAAGGTACCCTGTAATGAAGAACATGCATTGGCTGATTTATTTGAATTAGGGTTTCTGGAAAAGAGAAAACACCTTTGAGAGAAAATGTACATTAGCAAAAAAAAAAAGTTTTTAAAAATTGTTAAAACAGGTTCATATAGAGCAGCTATAAATGACTGAGGCAGAGGGCAAAAACACACATGGACTTAAAATACAAAAAAGTGCTTGAAGACGCCAAACCTAAATGGAAAATTGTTTAATTCTCTTCTGTCTTGTTAGTGTAGCTGGAGATTAAGTCTCGTCCATGAAGTGTGTAAAAAGGTGGCGTACGGCATTTTGGAGACTGCAGCAGGCCAAAAATGTTTAATTGAAATTTTAAAAGAAAAAGGAAGAAAAGAAGCAGTTTCTGAGGAAATAATTGCCCCCCGAATAGAGGTTGCATTCCACTGAGCATTTTCATTAATGACAAAATGACAAAAACTGCTCCGTGAGTCTCCTATGAATGTGTTGAATGTTCAATAGCCGTAGAGACGACAAAAGCAGCAAACAGCAGAAGCAAAACTCCCATTCGGTCACGATCACTTAATAAGGTTAAGATCTCGCCCTTCCAGCCACGGTCCGCAACAGAACAGCGTACAGGTGAAAGGAGGCTTCGAACCTCTCCTGAGACTTAGAGCCACAGAGAAGCTCTTCCTTTTCCTGCATTCGTTGCTAAATGAGGATTTGCGTCCTTGGAGCTCAGACCTGAGAGACCGGAGCATGAGTTGTAGAAACAATAGTTGAGAAATGTAACAAGAGGCAGCCATGAATACCGGAGACACATGTTTTGTTGCCCAGAAGTGCGGTCCTTGTGTTCAGGTGTACAGGTGCATCGTTGGAAGGATGCTGCAGCGTGCAGCAGGGACGAGTAGGGCGAGCGGGGCGTCGGGACGAGCACGGGGGGCTACGTGGAGCCCGAAGAGGTCTGGGTTGGCCGCTCGTCCTGGCAAACCCCGCGGGTGTGGCGGCAACTGCAGGCAGCTTGAACATCAATGTTTAATGAGCGTGTTTGCATTTCCCTAACAGCCTAAAGAAAATGGTACAACAGGAAATAATAGGGAACGGTGCTGAGCTCTGCCCAGCGCTTTTATCATTTCTTCTGGGGGTTGATGGGGCACAGAGAATGGGGGCTGAAAGAAGGGGGAAATGAAATGAAGGGAAACATATCCAGAGAGCAGGTAACACAGATTCTACCCTAACAAGAACTTGGAAGACACTTACGGTGACCCAGAGGAGCAGAACAACAAGAAAAGACCAAACTTGCTGTCCTTACAACTACATTTATTTGACACTTTTCTCCAAAACAACTGACAATGTCAAGTTACAATTATTCACCCCATTACCCAACTCAGTAACTTTAGGGGAGCAATTTAGGGTAAGTACCTTGCTTAGGGATACTATAGTCAGAGGTAGTGATTGAACCTGCAACCTTTAGAACCAAAGACAGGAGCACTAAGCCCTATGCCAGCAGCTGCCCAGCACTAAAAGGGAAAACAAGTTCCTGCTGATTGTTTCAACTATTGTTTGTGTTCCTTTTGCTGCTAAGATCTATTTGCCATGAAAACCCCAAACAACCAGCCAGACGTGGACTTGAACAACACAAGGGCCTTTCATTGTACTGCCCACCCATGAATTGTACTGTGACTGCTCACGTCCGGCTCATGATGGCCTCTTTAAAGTTTTTAATCGGCATAATTAGGCCTGAACAATGTTGGTCATGTTTTCGGGAGTAAACGACCATCAGTCCTCATGTCCGCAAAATAAGCAGCAGAAGAAAGTTCACCTCAAGGTTGGGCGTAAGGAAATGAGACTTGACTTCACCTGCTGGGAGACCCCATGCGAGCGTACGTGGGACCCGTCACGAACATTTAAGTCAACTTTACCCTGTTATTCTTGTATTTTGCCCCATTGCTCTACAATAAACTCTGTTTTCGGGTACTAAGAACCCAAATTCTCATTTCTGCAGCACACTCAGTCAGGTGCAGGGGGCTTTCTTTCTTCGCAGGAGTGACATGAAATATGCCATTAATTAGTTATTCTTGTAAGAGGTGCCATGGATAATTACTGGGAGATACCAAAGGGGCTGGAGGATTTGCTTGGGTAGCGCAGCCATAGCTAACTGTGGATATTCAGCACCAATGAATTATTCATGGCTTCTTCGTCCACAGCCAGAGCTTGCTGTCAAAGCCTCGAGGCAGAACAAATGTGGTTTTTTAAAGAAATATTTCAATAAAATTGTAGAAGCGGCCTTGAGTGGGATTCTTCTCCTCTTATGCCTTGCTTTTTGAACAAGTGTTTTCACAAGCACAGTCTGTGAAATGGCATAATCCTAGAAATCCAACAAAGAATGAGGATCTTCTGAGTAATGACTGTTCTGTAGCCGCTGGAATGTTGAACCGAGGTATTTCGAACTTGTGCCATGTTCTCCCTGGCTCCGGACAGGAGTGTCTGCCAGGCAGGTGCTAAGGACACGTGTAAGTGAGGTCCAACGACCGGCTGTCTTCTCGCGCTCCGTGTTTACGCCTGCCTGCCACTGCTTGCATACTTTTACTTCGAAATATTATTATATAATAATACACACTTTGTGGCCCGCAGAGAAACATGACGGTGTACTAACACATGCTTGCAATTCCGCATACCAATACATGACATTTACTGTACACTTATTCTTCTGTGGCATCTTGCTCATTTCCAAGCCTCCGTCCCCCACTCACCCTTACTGCTCTTGGCCATCCGCTGCTCCATCCCAACGTCAGGCTCCTCCGGCCGTGGTGAAGAACCTGCCCCAGATGCTTGACCTGTAGGAGACCATTCTGGGGACGGACCTGCATTATTGATCAGGTGAGAAGGAGACCTACTGTTTTGAATAATTCATGAAACCCTGGACTTTAAACTGTTTGGGTTTGCTCACAGTGAACTGCAAAATCCATTAACACAAACACGTGGGGACTCCAAAGCTTTCGGGAAATGTAGTCCCCCCAGTGATTTTATTGTCTGTTTTCCACTGTACCGTTATGAAATTGTAAATTACTTTTTTCCTGACTTTACAAGGCCACTTATCTTTTTGTCAGCTTGTTACAAACGTGTAACATTTCTCATCTTGTGTGCTAAGTGCATGTCTGGCAATGTAATTAAAGAATCCATTTTCAATATGTAATTTATGTAATAAAGAAATTAAGTACAGTCCCAATTACAGAACACGTTCTGTTTAACCAAACGCTGAACTGCACTCACTTCACACACATTCCAACAGATAATTGAACAGAAATCATTTGTCACCTTAGTGGTAAGTCTGAATTACAGTGTGCAAAAACAGCTCATTATTGTTAATAGCTACAGATCGTCACAGTACCGTTGTCTCATCAGCTCCAATTAGCAATAGATTTTCCATAAACAGCCTGGGTGCGATATGGCACAACAATCACTGGACACCAAGAATGAAGATGTGCGCCAAGGCATTTCAGAGCCAGACCAGAAACTCCTAAAACTCAGAAGTCAAAGTGTCCCTAAAAGTCTCTTTCAAATAGTTATAAGTGGACAGTTTCCTTTTTACATTTGCTCTTTGTGTCAGAAAGCCATACCCCAAAAAATAAAATGCCAATAGATAAAATAGATACAAAAAAAAATCTATAGTATGACAGGTAATTAGACATAACAAAAATAAAGACAGTTCAGACATTCCTCCACACTTAAACAGAGAGCACATTCACTTTTGTGTTAGTATTGTAGTGCACAGCACTCTGGGTTTGAATGGGGGGTGAAGAAGGACACCCAGGCCACATTCATGGTGACTGTTCTCCTAGAAAACCAGTACACATAGAGAAACAAAACTCTAAGGACTTCTTTTTCTCCAAGACCCCTCTCTCAAACCAGAGTGCTTAACACCCTCACTCCTTTTTCTTTACCTTGGCAAACACAGTCACCACATTATTTTCCCTGTAAGTCCCCCCACTGGTTGCAAACTTTAATTCACATTTTTCCCATAATGCAACTATTTACAATAAACAGGTTTCCTGCTCAAACATGCAGTAACAGGGGTTGTTACAGTATGTTTTTTTTCTGGTGGGTAGTCAGAAGTTTCAAGAAAAATCAATGTTTATCATTTTGTCATCTCTCCAGTTTTGAGATTAAATACTTCTCTTTGTCAGTGAAATTGGATAATTATGTGTGACTGGTTGGATGTGGGTTCATTCATGGCTGAATGTGTGGAGTCTATTTGTGACGGTGGCTCATTTGTTATACGCTAAAAGCCCCAAAGCGTTGCTGTTCAGAAACAGACAGGTTTCAGTTCTAGTGAAACATATGATTCAACTTACAGCCTTGGCTGAGAAATGAGAATGAGAGAACCTGCAGGATTTGCCATTCAAGACCACGAATTGAATAGCTCTGCCCTAAACCCTGTGAGAATTAATTGTTTTCGTGAAAAAACTATGTCTTAATTAATGCATTCCTTTGTTCCATCTCCCGGTGCCCTTCCTCCCTTGGAGGATATGATATAAATTCCGGCTTCTTTCTCTCGTCACTTTGCGGTCAGGGTTGTCTTTCCCTTTGTGACACACGGTCAATTTTCGACGTGAACGAATCAGCATTAGCACAGTCTGTACCAGAATGAAAGACGTATGTCTACCACTGCATGTACCACCCTGCCCACATCGTAATACTCACAACTATCCCACTTCACCTCTTTGAAGAAGCATCATCCTCACGATGTCCTTTAAATTACCCATCATGCAGGAAAAGCAGGCAGCCACATTCCATAGCGCTGCTTTCCAGCTGAGCACTAAGTGCCTGAAACGTTCTGTGGCCCACCCTAACAGTGGTCTCCAAACTTCATTCGCTGACGTTGTCAAGGGCGCGAACGTCCGATGCTATAGACCCAGAAACAGAAGCTGAACCAGCTCTTGAGATGTTGAGCTGCCCATGACAGGTTTCATGAGCACACAGACACATGCTGCTATTTTAAAGTGCTGTGAAAAATGGGAAATGTCCCTGCTACTGCCCCACCACCAGGAAATGTCCCAGGATGAATCTACAGTTGGCCCAAAGGCACCAACGGAGAGGCGACAAGTAGTGCTGCTCAGCAGGAAATATACCTACCTGTATCTGTAAGTGGAACCTGAGAGACAGAAAAAGAGACACCACTATTGTTTTTGTGTCATTTCATTCCTTGGTGTGGAAGACAATGCAATGAGCAATCATAAGTTTAAAAAAGTAACTCCGCATTCACGGTCAAAATCTGGTTGGAACACCTTTAGCTGCAATAACTGCAACTAAATGATTCGTGCAGCTCTAGACGAGGTCCTCATAACACAGGAATTTTGGCCCTCTCCTCCATGCAGGACCGATTTTGCTCAGCGACATTTGTTTTTTGAGCTATTAAAATTAGTGCTATTATTTCAGGCTCTAATTTAATATCAAAAAGCTGCACAATTTTAATCAGAAAAGGGGAACAAATGCTTTTTCATAAGACTGTATGCCACTAACAGGAACCTACCTCCACCAACAGGAAGAAAGGAGGGCTGTACGCAAGTTTGCGTTTGCCTTCGACAAGACTCAATAGCAGGCAGAAGCTGTCAGCTACGTTTCCAGTCCTGTCCTTGGGACATTCATCAGGGCACATCTGGCCTTCAAAATTACTCACCGCTTTCACGACCGAGGGTATCGTAATCCTCCCCCAAAGACAAAGACAAACACACGTAGTACCGAAGGCAACTGGAGTTGGACCTAATTAGCGTGGATGCAGGTGGTCTTCGCTGTTTCCAGTTGCCTGTGTCAAGCAGCAGTTGAGTGGTTGTCTCAACACACAGGTTCCACAGCAGCTGCAGAAGGGTGCAGAGGTGCCCGAAGAGTAAACGACGAGCACAAGGCCCAGGGACAATGCAAGAAATTCAACATCTGATTCAGTGTACTTGCTGGTAAGAGGGGAGCAGAAGGAACTCACAGATGCTTTACAGTTTCCCATTTAGCCAAGGCTTTTCTCCAAAGTGACTCACAACAATTTACCCCTTAATACAACTGGGTCATTTTACTGGAGCAATTTAAGGTAAGTACCTCACTCAAGGGTACCACAGATGGAGGTGAGGCTCAAACCCACAACCTTTGGGCCCAAAGACAGCAGCTGTAACCCCTACGCTATTAGCTGCTGCTTTAAATCAAAGGTAACAATACAGGCTACTGTTACACACTGGGACAATTTGTGGGGTGGAATTGGCCACAGCAGCAGGACTGGGGTGTCAGACAGCTGTGATTAAACAAAAATATGGTTTTATTTAACCAAAGAACAACCCAGCTGGAGGATACAAGTCTTTAATTTCTGTCAACCAGCAAAGCCACAGCGACCAGGGAACAGCGTTCCCAACCCCCCCCCGCGACCCACCCTTCGCTTCCTTCTTCTTTCTCCGACAACCTGCCTCATATAAAGTCTTAATTGTTCATTTACGGACAGATGGTCCTCATTAACAGTAAATTAGCACAGGACAGGTCCTGGAAGTTGTCCATCATGTGCAGCACCACCCCCTGCTACGGCTCCGCTTCTTGCCAGCCTACAGTATTTAAACACACACAGAGCTCCGCTCGCCTCTATTGCACTTGACAAACTTATGAGGGTTAGTGAAAGAAGCCTGTTGGCTCTGTCCCAGTCACATGTGAAGTTAAAAGTGCCACTATTTAAACAGGTCCCAGAAGGGACGCTATTCTGACAGTTACATATGACATGTCCAACCAATGTAATATACTGCGAGATGAAAATATGAGGGAATTAAAGCAGACAGTCACAGTCTGTTAATACATGCACGTGAGCATGTAGAGAAGGGGCGCATAAGCGATCCCAATGAAAAACGGGAGGAAAAAGACTTTTCCTCAGGAAGAAGTTGGAGCGAGCCATTAATAGGACAAAAACTTAACAGATGATAACAAAATCCATTTATAAGGTCATTGATTAAAGAGTACAATTAATATTCTCTACAATTCAGGCTCTGATGCTGTGGGTGGCATTAATATTTCAGGCACAGAAGCTCGGCACTGTGCAGCAGGAAGAGCCTTCACCTTTAGCGACAGGGCCACTGCGCTCCTCTCTCTTTTTAGTTCATTTTCTTTTAGCCGAGTGGGAACTTGGCCGTCGGACCAGCGAAACCGTGCTGCCGTTTGTTTAAAAAGAACGGCTAGATGACTAATGAAACCTTCACCCATTTACGCTGCGATCTCAACAGTAAGAGCACGTTGGCTTTTCAAATAATCCCCACGACATCCACCACAGGAGAAAAAAAAACATTCACACATGGCTGGAAAAGTAAGAAAATTTGTATGGTTTGGTGACACTCTTGTTTCGCTCACGTTGATGCGTTAACCTTCTTCTTCTCTCTGTGTGCAGTCTTCCATCTCCCAGTTTCCTCAGCAGACTCTGCCCTACTGGACTGAGTGGAACGTTACACATCTTCTCATCGTCTGGGGGGGCTGGCAAGGCTGGCGAGGCTGGGGGGGCATGAAAAGAAGACAAAGCAATTACAAGGCTCGGTAGATAATGCGGCGCTGTACCACAGAGAAAGCAATCCTTTCTCTTTCCGTAATCGCTGCTCTTCTGCGCTGCTCTTCCACAATGACTGTTGAGAACAAAAGACGGATTTGCGATCCTCCGGGGACAAACGCTGTGCGTTGTTGGTAGCTGTTGGGCGGCTTCCAGGTTTAACGCTACAAATGAAGCCAGATACAAATGAAATGAAATGGAGGGAAAGACAAAGTCGCAAGAAACACCTGAGACGGAACATCCCGATGCTGCTCTGCTTCGCCACGTTAACTTAACAGAGTTGTGCTATTGTGGATGTGAGTGCGAACGTGAGAAAAAGGGGCAAAGCTTGTTTTTTAGCTTGCCGAGGAAGGTGGTCATCATGTCATCGTCATCACTGCACGGCCAGCTGCTAAGCTGTCCATCACACTCGCTGAAGTCGGGTATAAGGGACACCTCCTGGCCGAAAGGAACCCAAAACAGAGACAAAGAATAAAAGCCAAAGTCAACATGTACAGATGTTACAATTTAAACCGGCTTTTCCAGATGGACGACTAAGTTTTACACGCTGCCTGAGGCTACAGTATGTAACTGTACCGGGAACTTAATTTCTGACCCTGGAAAAAGGAAGACGGAGGTGAAGGAAAGCAGCCAGGCTGATCCCCAACCCCCTTTTTCCACGATTCGGTAAAAAGAAAAACTACACAAAGCCACGCAAAACAGACGGTGTCTTTCGTTCAGAACCTATCACATTTAAAATGTATCAAAGAAAAACAAGGGAAACTAAAGAGCGAACACTGATTGTTACAAAAATAATTATCATTCATAAACTCTGCCACATTTTCTTCCTTCTCATTGTTGTTCCATAACTGGAACATATGGCCTCTGTTAATCAAGCTAATGATCTGATTCAATAGACTCATTATTTTCTGTGATTTGTTCTCAGAGAGGGTCAGTTGTTGCCAGAAATGAAAAAGAAAAGGCTGATATTTACCCAGCACGCAAACTAATGGAAATGGGGAAACTGGTCGTATCGACACGCAAACTCTGGCTGCAGCTCCTTGTCCAGTCAACAACAGACCGCATCACCAATAATGTAGCTTTATATATATAGTGAGAACATTTGATCAACCAAAAGTAATTTATTCTAACACATTTCTAAATTTTCCACAGCGAACAAAGAAAAGAAAACCATTGTTTGTCTGTAGAACTACTGAAAAACACCATCCATCCATCCATCCATTGTAAGTGACTGCTTATCCAGTTCAGCATTGCAGCCTGGAGTCCAGGGAAGCACAGGGTGTGAGGAGTGTGTAGGAGACACCCTGGATGGGAGGGGATAGGATGGGATGGCCATCCATTGCAGGGCAAACAAACACTCACTCGTTCACAGCCTAAGGGCTCAATTTAGAGTCACAAGTTCATACGAAACACGACTTTCGACTTTGGGATGAAACTGAAGCGCGTGGAGGAGATGCACACAAACACGGGAAGAACATGCAAACTGCATGCAAACTCCACACAGACAGAGAGGGATTCAAGCTCAAATCCAGACCGAGGGCTCAGAAGCTCAGAAGCGCAACCGATACCCGTTGTGCCACCTCTAGTTTTCCATGCCGCTCCAAAAATAAATTGAATTCCCGACCATGTCCCTGCTACTAGGGGTCAAAATGTGAAGAGGTGCAACCTTCACACTCATCATGGTGAACGAGGCTGGGGAAGATATGGAAATGTAAAATGTGTGTATTGTTTATTATTACTAGATGAAGATCAGATCACATTTTAGGAGCCATTTCTGCAGAAATCCAGATAATTTGAAAGGTCACGCGCCTTTTTCTCACACCTGCAATTATAAAACATGACCAAATAATGACTCTACACCCATTAATTTCAGAAGACCTCCAAAGCCCCACTTTGGATATATTGTGCACGTAAAATGAACAGATGAGTCCACCGGAAATAATGACTTCATATTGCACGTTCTCCAGCTGGAGAAATGTGGACGAACAGATTACGGTTATGATGGGCTTTGACAATCACAGACCTTAGTAACAGGTAGGGTTTATGATGTGCATCTGTAAAGAATTTGTTTTCTTCATGTCAGACCAAAGCAGTAATCTCAGCTCGTACAAGAACTTGCTTCCTCCTGTCTGGGGGACTTTATTTGAGCAGTGTTTGCACTTATGTAGTGTGTGCTCAAAACTAACGACGTGGAAAAAAACACAATCAATCAAGAGTTTGTTTTTAAAAATTAAAGATAAAAAAAAATCTGATCGTTTCAAAATTCATTCACACACTGAATTGAATCACATCTGAAGCTAATCCAGTCTGTGGACATAAGTATGGAAATTGCGATTCCCTGGTGTTATGGGCCAAAAAATTGCATTATTATACAAGTATTATTTCATCATTATTGCTCTCTTCGCATTGTACGTATTGGAAGTGACGATTTCTTTTTGTTCACTCTCTGAATCTATTCAGCCTAGGCTTGAACCTTCGGACCATATTTTAGATATCGATATAAAAATATCTTGGACCCAAACAGCAAAGTTTGGCTGTCTCTGTCTTTACAATATTGTTTGCATGAGGGATTTACATATGTTACTGGGAATTAGTCATGCTCTGTGCTTCTGCTAACATTTGGAGGGGTGAAAGATAAATGTGCAAATGCAAATTGTATTTGTGCTCAAGTGTTTAAAGTGTTTTTTTACCGTTTTCCACGTACAATTCAGAGGCAGGGTATCTGTCAGCTCTCAAGTGCGGTTTGACTATGATGCCAGATGTTGCATAGTCAGAGTGTCAGAGTGTGAAAGAGCACCGCAATGGGGCCGTGGGACAGAAACTGACCGCAACATTGCAGGTTCAGATCCCAAGAAGTAAATTCACATAAAGTTCTTTAAGTAGGTAGAGTCAAAAACGCTGCTTTGGAAAACATTGCATCATGTAAATAAATAAAAGAACAAGAGAACTTCCACATTAGCACATCTTGGAAGTTGGTCAAAATGAATGAATGGGAAGCTTCAGAGTATCTTCTGGCAATGTGAATAGGAAATGAGTGCAATTGTATTTATATGTGTTTTTATTTTTTTAAGAATTGTCACTGAATGGTGTCTTGTGTGTGTGTGTGTGTGTGTGTGTGTGTGTGTGTGCGTGCGCGCAATTTTAAACCCAACTGGCTCTATCACTTGGCACTTTAATGTTCCATTGCTACCCCTCCAATCTCTCCCCCCACCCCCCCGGCCACAAAAAATACTGTTTATATCGAGTTCCGTTTACACTTCAGTTATTCTCATGTCATATCTGCAGGGGTGGCTTGGGTGGATCCCCAGGACACAGCACCAGGCCAACCTCCAAAGCACCACCGAGAACTTTTCTACTCGTTGACTGATGCGGGAGAAGAGCCCTCATAATATCTGCACAGTACACATATTCACTTTGTATTTACCTGCCTCTTCCTTTTATTAGCACACAACACCCTAATTTCTGAGTTGAATAAAGGCGGCAGACACTGGTGAATATCAGCATGTAGAGTAAGTCTTCATGCGGTCGAGGAAATAAAAATGATACCTTTGACAGTTGTACTATAGTACAAGCTATTTCAGTGACACTTACAGTTCGCTGAAGCTATTATCCAATGTCACTGTAGAAAGAGATAGTAAATTTAATAACAATAGCACAGTAGGGAAATGGAATTGGTAATGAGTGGCTGCAGAGCAGAAGCACTGCTCCGGCTGCTGACTAAGCTATTGTTTGCAGAATCGGGACGGTTACCACGTTGGCGGCAGTCATGCCGCAGCGCTTCATCGTCAAAATGCGTAGCCGACAGACTTTATTGGAGGGATTCGCCTTTCTAGCAGGATAGAGTGTATTTTCAGTGGCACGTTTTTGGTTCCCGCATCAGCGCCACGTATCTGCGTTCGCTGCAAAGGGATACGATACCCTGTTTTTACAGGTGGGAGTCTGGAGCTCCTTCACATTCCAAGTCATTCCTTTGAGCCACGGAGGACGTGGAGGCCAATCCAGGCGCGAAACCGAAACAGGTGAGTTATGTGTCGGCTTTTAAAGCACCGGGTATCATTATGTGTATCGCTCAAGTGTTTCCAGCATTTTCCAGGAGAAAAGAAGCGTTTGCTGGAGCGAGAGGAAAGGCAAAGGCCACGGAGTTTCAGTTAGAGAGAAACACTCGAGTCCAGAGGCCACATCAGGAGCCAAAGAGGGGCCGGTTTTCGCTGGGAGGGACTCGGGGTGAGCCGTAGCGGACGTCGGCCTCCGCCCGTCTCCAGAAGACCAGGATGACACTAAGCAGAACCGAAACGCTCGCTTCTCTTGTGTCCCCAGCAAGTGGTAACACACTGCTTGCAACATAATGAACTGTGTGTGACAGCACTGCCTTTGAGGGGAAAATCGCTTTCACCGCTCGATCAGAGCGCTTTAAACAGCCGCTGCTCGCCAGCACTTTGCAAATAATTGTTCAGTAGGAACGCACCATTAAAAGCCAGTTGGTATAATTAGAAGTCGATTTGGACACGAGTGGCAGATATGCAGCGTATTGATAATAAGAATGGCGAGAATAACGGGGAGGAAGAAGGAGAATGCCCACGTGTCCCTCGGCTTACGCAGATTTTCGACCCTGCCACCATGCAAAATGGCACGGACTTGCGGCGCTGGAGGCTCCGCTGAGCGATTATTAATAAAGTGAATTTCCGAGTGCCATGAAAACAAGCTCGTGGCCCTCGGCCGGACTCCGTCGTATTGCGCCACGCTGCTCAGTCCGCCTGCCAAGCGCGCTATAAATAAACTCCCATCTCTGGAGCCGTCCGGGGGAAGAATAACCCGTCAGCCCGTGAGCCCCGGACTCCCTGCAGCCACACACACTAATGCGAGTCTCCGTCAAGCTGGCTGCCAGACTGACGGGCCGTAATTAAGAGGTTAGCTGTCACCGCACCCGACTGCCTGACAGCCGTGCGATTGGACCCGACGGCGTGCCCCCGAGGCTCCTTTCGGTCAGTCGTTGGCCGCTTAGTTCTCAGCAGTAAAAGTTTGCACAGAACTCTGGGTAGAAGGAACATTGGCGGCTTGTACGTTGTGCTAAGTTGAAGCCGAACTCCCGAAGAATCAGTTGCCGCCCCCAAACTTTTCCCAGTTAACGATGTAAAATGTAAAACAAGTGGCCCCGAATGACCTCTTTCCAGAGGAACCGATTCAGGTTTTCTCATATAACCCATCTGATCATTTGTAACCTTTCAGACAAGTACTTGTTTTGGTTTGCCGCATCTGTTGATGTCTGGACGCTGTACCTGACTGCCTTGATTAGGGATGGATGAAGATAAGTCTGCTACCAGATGCTGTATTTGTTTTGTAAAGACTAGGACCCAACGTTCCTCTTAAAGACTTGTGAGTTTTGTGTCGGCTAATAGGAATGTTTAGGTTTAATTACAATACAGGTGGTTCCCGATTTACTTATGAATTTTTTACTTTACGATGGTGAGCTGGCGATAGACATTCAGCAGAAACCGTACTTCGAGTTTTGAATTTTGATTTTTTTTCCTGTGGAGCGACACTGTCTATACTGGTCAGTGACAGCGATTCGCATCTCCCAGTCTGTCACGCAGAGGTGTGTATTAGGTGTATTAAATGCATTTTCAGCTTACGATGGGTTTTGCGGAACGTAACCCCATCGTAAATCGGGGACCACCTGTTTTCTTAATTAGAAAATCATAATTCTCTGAGAATTATGTTGAGTGGGTTCAATCCCCGCTCAGTCTGTGTGGAGTTTGCATGTTCTTCCCGTGTCTGTGTGGGTTTCCCCTGAGCGCTCTGGTTTCCTCCCACAGTCCAAAGACATGCTGTTCAGGTTCCCCCATAGTGTATGAGTGACAGAGAGAGAGAGAGAGAGAGAGAGAGAGAGAGAGAGAGAGAGAGCGTGTGTTCCACTGATGAATGGATGAGTGGCCCAGTGTAAGTAGTGTATCTAGCAGTGTAAGTCACCTTGGTGAATAAGGTGTGTGGGCTGGTAACACTACACAGAGTTCAATGGAAGTTGCTTTGGAGAAAAGTGTCTGCTAAATAAATAAATGTAAACCGCTAAAGCACAATGGAGTGAAGTGGATTCTTTGAATGAGCTTGAAGTTTTGTTCCTGGTTGCATAGGGAGATGCAGGCAGGGAAGACTTTGGCACATGTAGATGAGCATTCATGATCTCTAAAAGACAACTCAAGGTCCTGTTCCTATGCTAGAAATCACTCAATGCATTGTAAAAACCAGTAAAAATGTTTGATAAAACAGTGTACAATGTAGAGATCATGACCCTGGAGTGTATATATGTTCAAAAATGTGCTATCGGCATGTTGTGCTCTTTCCCTGGTCGGCACAGCTGTGTGGAGGTATGAAAGGGAAGATGGTGTGAGGACCTCCAGGCCTCTCGGAGAGGTTTAACATTGAAAAAGTTCTCAAAGACAGCAGTGAGAAATTGTCTTTCACTGCATCCATGACTTGGGAATGAAGAAGAAAATCCATTCCCAAATTAAATTAATATGTCCCCCACCACACTAGGAAATAGCATTGCAAGTCCTCTGTGATGAGCGGGTGCCCAATATCCTGAGTGCCCTAGACATGTCCGTGGGGCTGGGACAGACTCAGTGCAATGATGAAAGCCCTGAGATCATTAAAAAGAGCTCTTGGCCACCTCTTGCTATAATTTACCATCGTAACTTGACATTGTTGAGTACATAAGGCTGTGTGTGCTGATGTTTGGGCTCATGGAAGGGAGGAGGGGGCTAATATTGAGAAGTGATTAATCACAGAGCTGTTCTCCATCCGTTCCATTAGCAGTGTTTTATTTGCTTTAACGATGCTTGCCATCTTGGGCAATTTGTGAAATAGGAATCTAAACACCAGGAACCCGACTGAAGAGGACCTCTCACCCTACCATACCGGTTTAAACTGCAAATTTCCTTCGGCAGCTCCTTTGACTTCCCTCATTTCAGAAAGGCAGCCATCTTCATGATACTGCTTAGGAAAGCTTTAGGGTTTGGAACAGACTTTTTCATGAGCTCTAGAAGTTAAATGGCTTATTCATCTACAGGAGGTGCATCAATCAATCCAAATGGCAGCAGCTTCAATTCAAAAGTGCCTCTGATAGATTACAGACGTAGGCAATCTTGCCGCTGGTGAAACTGTGACATGGATTATCCTTTGTTTTAGTATCCAAAGGCCTGGCCATTACATTCAATACCTTGATGAGGAAATACATTTCATTCTGGTGACTTTCTCTGTTACAGTTCATGGATCTGGGAATCGGGTCTGAAGTAGTGCATCTTCTCAGGTGAATTGCTGGCACACACTCCATTTATTTATACTCGGTTTACTTTGCCACTTTCTGCTTGCAAAATATTGTGTGATTAATGATAGTTTGAATTTAGAATCCCATTTTCCACAGAGTGGAAGCAAGGTCATTTTTTTAAAGGCAAACAATATACCAGTACGGGGAATAATAAAGTAGGTTGTAATCCTATAACTGCGACCAAAAATACAATTTTTAAGACAATTATCTATCTCAGGCAGGATTTGCATTCTCTCTCCAGTTACCGGTATGAACATAAACTGTGGAATTCATTTTCAGCCAAATAAAACACCAGGTACATACTAATTCTATTTTTCACAAGATGGATGTCATAACCTTGAAAGTTACGTAGTTCAAATGGAGGTCATTCTCCACCGTCCCCAATGTAAATAGACTGTTTAAGTTCAGAACAATGTCTAGTAGAAACAAAAACCTTACGTACTGTGCACGGGCTCCCACAGTGAGCAGGGAGCCTTCATCATTGCTGAGACACACTGCGGGGTTGCCATCAAATAAGAATGAAGTGCAACGTCAAAAAAAGGTCTTAAAACTTATGTTTTCCAGACTCACTTTGCCCATGATCTCTGTTAGTTCATGTAAGGTGTAATGTTCATGGACTATAACTTTAAGATCATCCTCAGATAAACTTTTAAGCAGCTGCTCCTGTAATGTAATGCAAATGTTCATACGTATGTATCTCCAAAAAAAGTTACTAGGGAGGTGATCAGGAATCGTGGATATTCTGATAAAATTTTATGCAGCTACTCGTATGATGAACATTGATTCACGGTGGAAGGAAACAAACTATCTGTACTTAAGGATCACACGTCGGCAACTATGTCTCGTTCTCCTAAGGTTACGCATAAATTGTATTTTCTATGAGACGTGCGTCGTTTTGAAGAAAAGCGTCTGCTAAAGGAATACATGTAACTGTAATGTAAATGTAAATATCTGTTCTATCGCCATCCTTTCCATACACAAGGCTGGACTGTGAGATCAGCATCTCTGATCAACAGGGTACCTGAGTGAGGCTTGTAGGTCGTCCTGAACTGTCACTCTGAGTTTGTGTTGGATTCACTGGACCGTGAGCCACCATAATGGACTCCCTTTGTAGCTGTCCTTCCCCAAAGGACCCTTGCACTGTCTCCAACCCTGCGCCCTCTATCCCGGCCCACTCAGGACAGCAGAGCAATGTCATTTTTTAGCAACACGATCCCAAGGGCTAAACTGTTCAAGTGAGCGAGATAGCTGCAAAGAAAACAGATCAACGGAGAGTTGCTCATATGGCTGCATCAGAGGCTGGGCTACTAAGTAATATCACATTAAATCAATTTCAATCCAGGGAAAATCTACACAGACATTCTTTTCACCAGAATTCACAAACTCGCTCTATACTCTGCAGAGGCGTTAGATGAAAGCGTGCCGACAACAAGAAGAAAATATGAAGTGGACGGGACATCATCACGTGTCTTTACATCGCTATTTTACCTGCACATCTTACAGTAAACATTACTATAATCATGCACATGCAAGAGAAGCTGTCTTTAGTGTGTGCAGATATAACTCGAAAAAAGGGATTTCTTAGTCTTTCAAAGCTGTCTGTTTGATTTATTGCATTTCTGCCCATGGATCACATCCAAACTCCGCCCCTTTTTTTTGGACTCACATAATGAAACCCCATGAATACACACACCATTAATATTATGTATACAACATTATGCCCATGACCGTCACTGCACCGAGATGACAGAGGCTATGAGAAAACCCTTATTAAAAACGGCATTGTAGTGCAACCTTTGCTGAGATGTGCCAATACGAACAATATATGGTCCAGGGAATTTAAGCCATCATGGTGTTAACACCCCTCCCCCCCCATCAGCTGTTTCACATAACCTGTTTGCCGGAGCACCCAAGGCTTTCTAAGAGACAAATACCTCTAATATTATTTGATTTCCTCCATGATTCTAAGCTGCTCCCACAGTCAAAATGTGATTCCTTATCAGTCCCTCGAGATATCAGGAAATGTATTGGCTTTGGGTTACACTATTGCACTTTTTCAACTCTTGTCATCCACATAAATAAGCTGTTTGGGTAATGCTGTCTGTAGCAGGCAAAGAGCATTGAGTATGTAGGGACTCTGAGAAATATCATGAATCCATTGGCTGTTTTTGGAGGCATGTCATGCTGGAATCTGGTATACAGGGTCATCAGTTGGGAAGGGGACAAAAGTAAATACTATAGTAATCCTTACAGTGTATTCAGAGCGGAAAGGGGTAACAATTCAAGCTTCATGTTTGGTTTTTTGCATCCGGTCACATTCCCAGAATAAAGTGTCAAAAATAGCCAGAAATATTGATTTAAAAGAGCTTATAGTGAAGACCAAGAGGGACAAAAGTGGCTTTCTACTGAAGGGCTTTTAAGCTGTTAAATTAATGTTGCTCCAGTGAAACTTGCAACCTGTCTAGTTCTGAGAATAAAGGCACCAAAGTACCTGAAGTGGCTTCTCACATGAAGCAAAGGTATCCCTGGAAGCAGCCAGTAAAGATGAGCTGGAGTCAGGGATACAGTGTAAATAAAGCAGGAATACGAAAGATGTTGTAGCACAAGCATTATTCTACAATTATTAAAGGTAAAAGAAGTAAACACAATTCCATTTAAGTGTTCGGTGCACTGTTCGGCAGGCTATTTTTTAATCTCTTTGGGAGTATTTAAGCATATACTTCTCTTAAATATGTTGGCAACCCAGGGAATAAGTTTGAATGGAAACAAATTTACCGTAACACGATGATGTAACCTTGGAAATACAGTCTATCCTATTATGAAAAATAATATAAACAAGAACATGTGCATCAGAAAAGTAGGAGGCAGAAAGAGAGCGATTTCAAAACCCTAATAAAAGGAGACAATAATAGCACAGCTATAAACAGACACTGACAACCCCCACCCTTCTTACGCCTGCACCCCTGCACCCCTTTACCCCAAAGAAGCTGTCAGTCACTCCGATATTTACAGGTGCTTGCTGGAGATGGCGCCCACTTTGTAGGCCCATCGTTCCCAGCTGCACCGTTGCTCGGGAACCCATCATTAATAGGATGAAAAGAATACCCCCCCGCCACCGTTTTCATGCCAAAAGACACAATGAAGGAGGAAAAAACAGATGCCGTTTCGGCTTTTACGAGAAAAGGAGGGAAAATGCGAAGGCCGCAGGGAAGCAAGAAACCGATCGCCGCAAAGACCGTTGTTCTCCGCCTAGTGAAAGCAGAGCTCCTCAGGCTCTCCCGGGCTCCCTCCAGATGCCGTCCCTTAGAGGCTCTCAGGTGTCTCAACGGGCTGCACCTGCGCAGGGGGCCTCGCGTGCCGGAGCTCGACAGACGCGTACGACGGCAAATCGATCAGACAGTATCGTTGGGAGCGCGTGAGACGAGACAAAGCGAACCGCTCCGCAACACTTTCTGCACGGCGGCTGCTGCCAAAATTGAGATGGTTTAACTGAAAAGCACGTCCCGCTTGAAAGTCTACCTCTCGCATTATTTAATTACCTGGAACGCATCCTGAGCGGCACCGCTTACGCACTTGGTGTATTTACCCAGTACGAAGTAACAGCTTCTTTAACACTTGGCGAAAATGCCAGAATGAAAATGCACAGCGGGGATAACAAATGTTTCACATGAGCATTTATACGATCTCATAGCATCTCATTTTGTTTCATGTGCGAATTCCCCTGAAACGCCGGGATCAGATTATCCCGCCGCATTGCAACGTTAGCCGTAATTCGACTTTTGGCAGGCGGCGTAAATCAGAATGAGGCCATGCAGCAAGGCGCGGGAGCCGCACGCGCACCGGTGCTGAGATGTGAGCAGAATGCGTAATAGTTTGCTGGTTTCGTCTTTGGAATCACAATGACTTTCCCGCGTGTCGGCGGTGAAGGGCGTCGATGGCTCCACGACGAGAGCAATTTCGCCATCAAGGCGGCACGTCGAGCAGCACATCGAGCGATGTGGGGGGGGGTTGGTATCTCACAACTAAGGAGGCGCTTCTTAAACCGACGGGCGGGCCGCTATTGCTGGGCCCATCGTTCACGTGGATCCACGAGGTGCGCGTTGGACCTCGTCTGCCGAACACGTTAACGCGAGAGCGGCGACCCGCCCCAAGTCAACGGCGTCTCGCGGACGTTTCCGTTTCGGCGTTCGCTTCAAGAATCGGCCCCGAATCCCGTTCCGGAAAGAGCACGTACTGTACGTGGGAGGACGAAGGAGACTTGAAGAGGAAATCCAGCTGTTGCTCGGAAAGCAATTAAACGCAATCGTGGTTTCTGGCACCGCGGTTTACTTTCGATCCAAAGCAGCGCAGTCTCTTTCCACACCCTTGAGACGTGAATATAAAGTATATATAAAGTGCTTTTGAGCCGCTCTGCCTCGTGGTTCTACTTAGAGCTGTGAGTCTCCTGCTGATCATTCTCGGTTCATCCTTTCTCTTGTAGAGACGAAAGCTCGCTCATCGGGCGCACCTTGCGTACCAGGTGGGTGTGTTGTTCGATGGCGACAGCGAAGGGTTTTGATGCTCATACCTAAGTGGGTGAGGCTGAGAAAGAGCTGAGAAGGAGGGTGAGAAGAGGGAGGGAACGTTCAGGGCTGTTCAGCATTTCAATATGTTTACTGCGCTACCCTGAAGTCTACTTTGGAAATAATTTGTTGGAATGAATACATTTACATTTATTTATCGATCAGACACTTTTCTCCCCAGCGACTTCCAGTGAACTCTGTGTAGTGTTATCAGCCCCCACCTTATTCACCGCGGTGACTTACACTGCTAGATGCACTACTTACACTGGGTCACTCATCCATACACCGGTGGAACACACACACACACACACTCTCTCTGTCACTCTCACACTATGAGGGAACCTGAACAGCATGTCTTTGGAGTGTGGGAGGAAACCAGAGCACCCGGAGGAAACCCACACAGACACGGGGACAACAATGAAACTCCACACAGACTGAGTGGAGATCGAAGCCATGTCCTCTCGCACCACCCAGGCGCTGTGAGACAGCAGCGCTACTTGCTGTGTCCCCCTTGGAGATAATGAATTATTCTGAAAAAAGAGCAAAATGTTAGTTGTGTAACTTTCACTGTTTAGCAAATATCCCTCAGTAGCATCTTGTATTGACATTTACCAGGAGCAGAAGGACAGCAGAGGAGAGCAGGTTTATTCATTTCATTCACGTCGTCCTGAGCTCCCAGTCCACTGACTCATTGGCTGTTTCATTCCTCTCACAGTGCTTTACACTTTAGTTCTCTCTCTGCGTGTGTGTGTGTGAGAGAGAGGTCATCGAGGCTGGAAACTGATTCTTACAAATATCACTCAAGTCATATAAAGCAGCTGTGGAAGTTTTGGGTAAATACTTACAGTCACTACAATAGGTGGCAGCTGATTTAGCAGTTAGGAGCATTTGAGTCCCATTCTGTCGTACCCATGATCATGGTACTCGCCAAGAATCACTGCATGATAGTTACTTGATGCTTTTCTCCAACACGACATACGGCATTAAGCACCCTCTAGGTGTTCAGTCATTTATACAGCTGGGTAATTTCACCGGAGTAATTTAGGGTAAGTACCTTGCTCAAGGGTACTACAGCTGGAGGTGGGACAGAAACCTACGACCTTTGGGTCCAAAGGCAGCAGCTCTAACCGCCTCGCTACCAGCTGTCTCCATGAACACAAATAAGTAAATTATTGTAATGACACAATGGTACCATGGTAAGGTGCCTCACACACGTCTGTCAACTAAAGGTTAGTAACAGGCAACGGGGCAGGTGGATCGGCCGAGTTTGCCGTCATTGAAGCACCGCGAAGAACTCGTTGCGCAAAATCAGTCCCGACTGATGATTGTCATCTGTCGTTGAGATGCTGGATGAGTGAAAAAAAAAAGCCCACCTGCAATACACCTTTCGCCTGAAAAGGTTGCAAACGAGTAAAACAATGTGGACTGAGAGTAAATCATCATTCGCAGCATTAAGGTGTGTGTGTGTGTGTGTGTGTGTGTGTGTGTGTGTGTGTGTGTGTGTGTGTGTGTGGGTTTGTGGGTATAAGGTGGGGCAACTGTCCTCGGGGCAACACACCTAGTGTGATGCAGATTTAGGAAGAAACACACACTGCTGAATGAGAAGGATGTTGCTGCTTATTAATCATTCAGCACTGAATGTCAGTTAATGTGCTGGAGAGAAGCATGAATAATTCACTTGTACCGCGGTAATCATCAGTCCAAAATGGAGACAAACCATTGTTTCGACTCGATTCCCTCATTCCTGAAAACAAAGCAGCGTCTGGGAGGTGTTCCTCTTGGGTGTGTGACGGCCCGAGTGGCGTGTCACCCGCACACACGCACGGTGGAGACAAAAGCACAGCAAGAGGACATTCGAATAAGTAAACAAAGACACAAATACAGTAATAAAAGGACGTGGACGAACGGAAAGACGACTCGGGGACTAGACGGACACGAGCTTCCGCCCCGGACCGTTACGCACAGAGATGTGTAAAAACGAAAGCCCGTGTGTTCCAGCCCTGCTTCACGTCACCGGACGCCCCGTCGGTTGCGACCGCGCTTGATGGGCTCCGCCCCACCGGGTGACACTTCGCTCTCATACATATTGATGGGGGTCTCAGCTGAGAAGGACACGGTGGAACAAAGCAAGCAGAGTGAAAGTTTGAGCGGTCAAGAAACGGTAAATCCCCTCCCTCCCCTCCAAACCGGAGTCCGGCAGCGTGCTGGTCAATTGGCGGCAACGGGATCGAGGGCATCGGCCCCTCCCACCTGCCCCTAGATAACCTCATGGTGACCTGTCCCAGCAGGGTCCACTTGACCGCTTTGAGCATGTGCATTGAAGCAGAAAGGAAATCGTTCATCCGGAGCACCGGGGGCCCTCCTGCCAACAGGCGTCCCTCTGAGGACGGCCTTCGGCCGACGCGTCCCGGGGACGCGCGCCGCTGCCGCGCCAGATGGGGGACCGGTCGGTCGGAGCCGGGGCGTCGTTCGACTTTTGTCTCCCCGCGACGCCCGTTTGCGGGTGGATTGCAGGGTATTGATTAGGACCATTTGGTTATTTATCGTGTGCCGCGTGTTGAGGGCCCTGTCAGCATATATGAATAATAACGTTCGTGTAGAAGCAGCAGGCGTTACTCATTATTGAAGCTGTGGACAAGGAGTAAAGTGCGGCCCGTACACCTACGAACCATACGGTACAACGCAATATAATACGGATGCTCCACCAGGGCACTTCACCGGAGGCGAGCGAAAGGGCGATGCTCACTGTCGGAGCGCATCGCTCGACTCTGCCGCCACTCCGCGCGGCTCCCCCGTGGAGATCGCCTTCCGGAATGTGGGAACGTTTCCTCGAGAAGATACAGCGAAGGTTGACGTTCGAACCCTTGCGCTTTCGGGGAACGTCAGCGCGGTCTTCGAGCCGCAGGCAGTCGCTAACGTCCCCCCGAAGGAAGCGACGCCTCCCATGATGCGCCGCGGCGACGCCGACGCCGAGGAGCGCTCGCCCGGCCTCTCGCCGCACTTAGCTTATCGAGTCGTAGGTGGCGCCGCGAGGGGGGCGGCGGTGCCGGAGCTGGGGTCATCGGGGGAGGCCATTTACACCCCCTGCGCCGTCTCCATAATCTCATTCATCACCTGTTTTCAAAGACAGGTTAGTAAAGCGCCGGCGCAGCACCGCGCCTCCAAATTGCTCCTGAAAGAGGCGGCGCACAAAGACAAGCACTTAGCGCACAGCGGTGACGAGGAACGCGCCTAAATAATGATGTTCCCGGGAAAAAGGAGGGAGGGAAGTGAAATGTCCATTAAGCACAAGTGAATGAGGCTCGGAGAGAATGCAGACAGCAGGCCTTTGTTTGTGGAGCTTTTCAAAAATGTAAATGAGATTCATGCACCCGGTCCCTCTTTCTTTCTCTCCCTCCGCTGTGTTTGCTGTCAGTCGGACGCGAGGAGCTTGTTAAAGTCGGATCTGTACCTGCGCACAACAACGGGTATCGGTTCGCAGAGCTGAACGGCGTCCTCGGGCGAAAGCCTCCGTTTTTCAGAGCAGGCTCTCGCAGCTCGACACACACACACACACACACACACACACACACACACACGCACGGACACACACACGCACGGACACACACACGGACACACTCCCGATCTCCGAGTGGACGTGTGTTTGCCAGCGTGCGGACGGGGGCCGGGTGTTTGCCAACTGCCACAAACAAGCTGCCTTTGCCGCTGTCCTCGAGCCCCGGGTTGCCATGGGGACGGGAGTCGGTGGCCGAGGACCATTCGGGGCCCAGCTGGGAGAGACGAGCTCTCGTTTACGGAGCCGCGATGAACGTGAGACGCCGAGTGTGGCTTTTTGGTGCGAGCGGATCGGTGCCGTGTGCGTTACCCACTTGTGGTGCGACTGTACCTGGGGTAATAACTACAGTCAGACCCCCCCCCCCCCCCCCCCAACGAGGCTCCGCTCAGCACTGATTTAATTAATGTGTTTGTCCGCATGCCGATAATGCGGTTCACCTTGGCGCTTTCTGAGTCACTAATGTGTGAGAAACAGCAATAATCACGGGCGGCGGGGCGGGGGCTGAGGGGGTGCAGGCCACCGGTGCCTCGCTGCCTGGGCCGCTGAACAAAGGCAGAGGCGTGCGTCTCCGCGGAGGAAGAGCAGTAGGGCAGGGCTGCGCCGCCGACACGTGACGGGCCGGGCCTCCCCGGGGTTCGAGGGAAAGAGACGGGACTCGACGGGACACCTGACCGTAGGCAGCAACGCCCCCCCCCCGAGCACGATGCGGGGGACGCGGACGGTGACGGGTCCCCTCGGACAAACGTCCATCCTGCCGCAGAGAAGCGGTGTTTGGTCAAGAGCTCCTGGTGCCGAATAGAAATGGAGACTTTGAGAGGAGTGAGCGCGCACACACACACACGCACACACACCTGTGGGACCGTGCATCCATAAACATACATACGGCATTAATACACACACATCGAAAGGGAAGGAGACAGAACGAGAGGCAACAGCATGTTAGCGCGTCCTTGACTCCAGCCTATACACGTCTCCGCAACGTTCCCACGCATCACACACGTCCCCCGTTCGCACGCTCGGCGCTCGGCCACTCGTCTCCAATTCGCAGCGCGTGACCGCTTCGCAACCACACTCATGCGCACATTACTATGAGTCACATTTATAACTAGAAGTACTTATAAATCGGCGTACAGAGGGACGCTCTCGCCAGCCGTGACCCTCTGACCTTTCGCGTCATCGCCGCCGTCTCTGTCGGCTTCGCGTGTCGTCCAATCGGGAGCGGCGTGGACACGTGCGTTCCGGCAACGAACGCCGAACTGTGTGATGCGTTTGTTCCTCGGACCGATGGCACGCGGCTCGCACGAACTGTGCCCTGCTCCTCCACCGGAGGCTCCGGTGTCTGACTGCGGGTCTCCCAGGCTCTTCGCTTGGAGACAGGTGGACTCTGAAAGACAAATTGCGCCCCCTGCTGGACTTCAGCAAGTGTCCGATTGGGATTTTCTGCATTTCCGCCAGTCCGCTGAGCGCGCATGTTTTGGAAATTCGGCCCAAGCAGCCACACCTGACTGTCCGCTGCGAACCTTTCGCTTCCTTCCTTTAGCTAAAAAGGTCTCTCTTTCCTGGACAGTAACAACTGGAGCCACAGGTGCAGCCCCACTCAGAAGCACATGGACACAGGAGGTGCTTTCAGGATCAGAGCTCAACATTTGTCTTCTCTGCATGTGAATCATGACTCCTGCGCACGACTCAAAAAAACAGAAAACAGAAATAAGAAACAAACAATGTGGACAAATGTTCTTTTCATAAAGTATTGGACAAAATGACAAAAAGCGTTGCCATGGTAACCGTAAAAGGAAGGGGGTTACAGGGAAAACGAGGACTTGAATTATGATCTACGTGTAGATTTCTCTTTTTCTGCTTTAAAGGGACTGATCTCAGCTGTTGGTCTGACTGTTCCAGGGTCCCCCCCCCTCCAAGCCTCGACCTTGACCTTTCCTCTCCACGTTCAAGGAGACAGGGACATGTTTGATGAATTCCCCAACGCTCCTCCCTGCTATGCCAGAGGTCCGCCAGAGTGTTTTACCAGCATGGCACTATGGGGATGACTGCAATGAGTACATTCATCCGCTGTAACGCCAGGTTGTTCTAAACACATTTCACAGGTGGTACGGTGTGTGCGACGCGGTCTCCGTGCTGACTGATGAAAGACAGAAAAACATTGTTGCGGGAGAGCATCAATCCGTATGTGCAAGGACTACAAATCTCACAAAGTCTTCGCACTTTGCACAATTTGATGTTTACCTTGTACAATTTAATGCACTTGAAGAGCTGACATGCTGATGATGTGACTCATACTGATTTTGGAAATCAGTGCTTTGTTTCACACTCACACTGCCCCCTGGTGGCCGCAAGTAAAAACAAGTCTAAACAACTTTTTTTTTCCTAAACATGGATAATAATTTTTTCCGGTATTTCATTTTAGAACACTTTTAAAAATGTTGTCATTTATTCAATTCTGTAATATTAAGTTCTTCTGTATTTCATTAATTACTGGGTTATGCACATTCACAGGCCATGAAAGAAAAATGTGGAATTTCTGCTGACCAACTATGGGGGGGAAGTAGAGCAGCACGGTGAGCTTTTGCTGAAACCAGCACAAGCTATTGACTCGCTCAAGAAACTCCTTACGGGAACAGACGTTTCAATTCCAAACATAGGCCTCGACACATCGAGCACCACTAAGGCAACCCCAGCATCCTGGACGTGTGCGTGTGTGTGTGTGTGTGTGTGTGTGTCAGTTGTAGTACTTGTGTCGACTTCCAAGCATATCTCAGAGTTCCTGTGACTCAGCAGGGAGGGGATATAAGAGTTAGGAGTGATAACAGCAGTTATGAGAATTGCCCCCTTAGCAATAATAATAATAAAAATAACAATAATAATAATGATAAGACACACACACACACACACACACAGACACACACACAGAAACTGCTTGTCCCGAGTGGGGTCACAGCGAAACGGAGCCTTACCCGGCAACTCAGGGCGTAGGGCTAGAGGGGGAGGGGACACACCCAGGACGGGACGTCGGTCCATCACAAGGCACCCCAAGTGGGACTTGAACCCCAGACCCACCAGAGAACGGGCACAGGTCAAACCTGCTGCATTACTGCCCCCCCCCCCCCATAATAGTAGTAGTAATAATAATAATAATAATAATAATAATAGTAAAGTCTGGCATCCAGAAACAGATTGAGTCGAACCCACATTTGAAATCATGAGCCGTAAGCATCTTCAGCACCAAACCAAAGAAACAAGAAAGAACAGAAGAAGCAGGGAAAGTCAGAGGAAGTTAACAGGGGAGGAAATGCGACGGAAAAAACGAGCGAGGCAACGTGTGACGCGCGAGCGACGATGAACACGTTTTACCGGACACGAAGAGGTGGCCAAGCGGTAAACTGGGAGCACGCGGAGTCCGGCGCAGAACGGAAAATACTCTCGGGACCACGGTCGCACCGACGCAGAGGCGTACCGCGGTACCGCACAGCCTGCGTAGGCCCGTCGCCCCGCGGCACGTGTCCGGCGGCCGTCGGAACTCCCGCCCCGGTTCCAAAGTGCCGCAAAACCGGAAAGGGGACAGACACCGGTGTCCTATTTCTCCGAGGAGCGCGAGACAACATTACCGCACCGTGTTTTTACTCTGCTTCTCCTTTTAAGTAGCACGGCTCCAAAAGTGAGGAAGCACCCCTGTATCCGGCAGTAATAAAGCTCACAAACTGCATTAAAGCTTTGAGAGGGAGATCGAATCTCCTCTCTGGACTCAAAGTGTTTGCGGTATCAGGAGACGAGACGAGAAACGCGACGGAGCAGAAACGATCCTTCTTCTTCGCCGCCGGGGTCGATGGGACCGGAAGACCGCGTACGGAGGAACTCGATCGCTCTCGTCAAAGAGCTGACGACGACGAAAGAGCCGCCCGCGTTTCCTCCACGCGGTCCTTCGGTAACCGCTGCGGCAGGCCGTTAGCCACGAGCTAATTAGCCGAAGCGATTCGACGTGCGAGCTGCGCAAAAATCGAAACGTTTGTGGGTTAAGCTCCCGGGCGGTGCGAACGGATGTTTTTGCGGGCCTAACGCGGTAAACTGTACCGTAAACACCTCCGCAGCTTTATTTCTGCATCGCTTCTCTTCCACAGCCGTGCTGGAGCGGCGGGGCAGCCGGGCGAAGAGGCGCTCCCACGCGCATCGAGACCGCAGTCAGGCTTTCCGGGGCGCCGTCCTTCGAGAGCCGAGACGACGCGGGAGCGAGAAAGGCGTCTTTCCTCCCCCGCCGACCCCGGCGCTCGGCCCGAGGCACGTCGGCTCCGGCCTTTCCGCAACGCTGCTCCCGGCCGCTGAGGCCGAGGGGTCTTCTTCGAAGGCCATCTCTCCCCTTCGCTCGTCTGTCTCACCCCTCTTCTGACATTTTCGCTGTCTCCGTTGCTGGCATTTTGTAACAGGCTTCACCCCAGGCGCCCAGCACGCCTTGTCGGCGACACGTGTCCGCGATGGACACGACAGCTCGACTGGTCTCCTTCCCGCAGGCGTTCAGCCCTCAGCTCCCGGAAAGCGACGACCGTTGGGGCAAAATGAGGCTAACGCGAGTGTCCAAATTCTCTGTAACCGGTCCTCCAACGTCCAACATGAACTTCACGCGACTCCGGCTCCGCTCTCACCGCTCCCCCGTTAGTGTCTCACGCCAAAACTCGCTCGTCCAGAAAAGCTACGCTGCAAAAAGTCACGCTTGTTGCGCTTCCATGGATCTTCACACCTCATCGAGGCACTATAATTACGGGAGGAAGCCCTCTGAGAACAGCCAAGGTGCTCTGTATATCTCCTCTCCGGCTGGCATCTTCATTGTACAAAGTGTCCTTGTCCACTGTGCTCTCTTCGCTGCAGAGACCGCAGAATTTCCCACAATCCCATTCGTGCAGGTCAAGCGAAGAGGCCGAGGAAGGCGTTGTCCGGCACCATGCGGCACGTTCGACCGAAAGCTGCGGGTGGACCGGGACGCCGGGAACCGTCGCGGTGCTTCACGATGGTCGGTAGCGCAAGGCAGTACCTGGGCATCCCATGAGCGTCAAACACGGTCACGGGGAATACGTACATGAGGATGCGGCGGCCGGACGGGCTCTGCATTTGAGCAGCCTCGGTTTGTCTTTGCCAGGTCAGCGATGTTTCAAAACTCCGGAATGTACGCTGAAATCCTTCCTGTCATGAGAAGGAGTGACGGACTGACTGACGCCTGAAAGCGCGCACACCGTTGGCCGCTTTGCGGCCCAATGGCCGGGGCTCCCCGACGCTCCCGACGCCCAGGATTAGAGCCACCCCGCGCGTCACCGATGGCTAGAGGCTTCACGGCGCTGCACGCCGCCGTTCTGAACGGCAGGGGGCACTGCGGCATCTCTGTAAATTCGGTGCCGTCGAGAGCTACAAAGAAACCGTCACGCTTTGTAGGCGACGTCCGATTCCGCCGAGTCCAGCCGGCCGGCGGTTCCGCGCTCCGGCCGGTAAGTCTTCGCGGCTGGCGAATCTCCAAGGTCTGCGCGACGCTCGAAGACACCTTTGAATACTGTCGAGGTTACTGAGAGATGGACTTTGCGGAAGGCAGGATCGATGGGAAATACAGAGCGTCCGCAGCACTATTCACCATCGGCGCCTCGCTACCGGCGAGACGAACCTCCTGGAAGCGCTGCGAAGGGCCTCCAGCGTTTCAGCTTCGGTCGGTCGGTCAGTCGGTCGGTCTTCTTTAAGGAAAACAACACAGTGTGCTGGGGTGTCACAGATTCACCTGTGGTTTCTATAGGTCTTACCAGTGAGCTCGTACTATAGTAACTTGTGGATATTTACTAAAGTGATTCATGACCGTGTACCACATTAATCTGATGCTGTGGACTAGACTGATTTGTTAGATTAATTTATGGCTGCAAAACATGACCTTTTTCGTCATGATCAGATCTCGGGTACAGAACTACCATTATATTGCTACGAATCAACGGAATTAATGACAAGATCCTTGTGTGTGTGTGTGTGTGTGTGTTTGAGAGACGGTGAGTGTACAAATTTGTGTCTGTGTATATTTTTATGTGTTTGTGCATGACTAAGAGCACATGGGTGCACATGTCATTTTATGCCTGCAAGTTTGCGCGCGTGCGCGTGTGTGTGTGTGTGTGTGTGTGTGTGTGTGTGTGTGTGTCCCACATTTCTCATGACCCTCACGGATACCCTCAGCGCTGACGCCCCTTCCTGACAAACTTTCCGGCAAGTTCAGTTCGCACCCGCCTTACGCTTCCACTCGCGTAACGCTCCAACTCGAGTTTCAGGGACACCGGGGTGTGTTTTCTGAGGCCGTGTGGAGACGCGTGTTGATGAAAACAGCAACCGAGAGCCCATCATGACAACAGATGAAATTGAAGAAAATGTTAAGAGGCAAATATTCCATTTGCTCTCATTTCATCAATTTAAAGCACTTAGGAGAAATGTGTATTAAGATGTGTATTTTTCTGGAGCCACGTTTGATTTAAAGGCCTTCCTCTCGGTGCCCGATGCTTCCAGTAATGAAGCTGAACGAGTCGGCGATACCGGTGTAAAGTGATGCGTCGGAGGGGCTGCTTGTAACAAGTTTTGCGGCGGCGCTGGCTTGTATTAAAATGGATCAGAAAGAGTGGGGAAATTTAATTTGCAAGATGTTCTAAAAATACAGACGTGCGCCTCTTATGCTCTTGCCGTCTCGAGTTCCCGTGTCGGGGCGGCGTCGGACGGGTGGCTGTCGGCTCCCCGGGACGACCCACGAAGAAGCCACACGGTCCTGCCGTGTGGGACCGGAACCCAAACCCTGCGTTACAGCGGAATCCCTCGGAAAGAAGGCGAAGCACCGCAACATTCTTCGACGGTCCCTGCTTGTCCAGCTCAGGGTCGTGGTGGTAAGGAACCTATCACGGAAGCAGAAGGGGCTGGGCAGTCTCGTCGCGGGCGGGACGCCGCTCCAGCACAGGACACCAACGCACACATTTGAGAGGCGCTTTAGAGCCGCCAGTCGATACGAAACGTGTCTCTGTGGCAGTAAACCAGGCGGAAACACGGGCCGAACACGGGTCACGCGATGCCTCCCCGCAGACCGAACCGCATCTCAGCCCTTGCTTTGAGAGAGCAGTGCTTCCCGCTGCACCGCTGTGCCGCTTTGACAAGGCACCTTAAACAGGCGGCCCTCGCAAACAGAGCTTCGAGGGAAAAACCGAATCATTACAGACGCCCCTCGACCGATGATGGGGTTACGTTCCGATGAACCCATCGTAAGTGGGAAAAGAATACGGCAGGGCACCTACCGCACGTCATAGCCCGGCCTGGCCGACGAGGCTTAACCGTGCTCGGAACACTTACCGTAGTCCACAGCTGGGCAGATTTAAGCAGGAGACACACGTGGGCGTTCAGCAGACATGACGGGTGATGCGAAAACACGAAATAAGAAACGCTTCCAACACAGTATCGGTTATTTACGCTCATCGGCGTGATCGCTACGGAGACTGCGAGCGCGGTTGAGAGGATGCCGCGGCTCGCCGCCATCGCCCAGCATCGGGAGAGAGTATCGTACCGCGTGTCGTAAGCTCAGGAACGGAGCGAAATTGAAAATTCCAAGTTCGGATTGTACGGAATGCGCATCGCTATCGTAGCATCGTAACTTGGAAAAACCGTAAGTCGAACCATCTGCGCGTAGAAGTGCGTAAAGAAGGAGGGGAATCGAGACGCGGAGGCCCACGTTGACATTCGCCCGCCTCCTTCACCTACAGCAAGGCACAAGTCCAACACCTCGAGCAGTCGAGGCGTTCGGAGAAAACGGCCTCGAGGCTACAAACACAGGAAGGAAAACGTGGTGCTGTTACCCTCTTTATGGATTCTAACTCATTTCATATGTTAAGAGGCTTGATATTCAGACTTGACCTATTTGGGAAATTTCAATCTTGTTAAAATTACCTGAACACACCTATTTTTTTCCTTTTCTTTTTTATGACTGAGGGCGCTGAGCAATTACTGTTGAGAAAGAGCCACCGAGACGTTACAAAGAGCCATTATGGCGAGACAAAATTAACTAAATCAATAGTGAGCAGCGGCAGCAGATTCCGGAGCGCTGGCAGGAAATCCAAACAAATCACGGGGGCGGAAACGACGGTGCCGCGGTTTTCTGCCCGGGCGCGCAAAGATAAGGCCTGCCTGGGCAAATTGTCGAGCCTTAAAAGGAGCAGAGGAGGAATGACGAGAAGCAAAATTAAGATGAAAAAAGAGCCCCGTTGTTCGTTCCATTAAACACGCCAAACAGCGAAACTATCGCGCGACACACACTCGCTTCCATTAAGGCCTTTCTTCCCGCTAAATGGAGCCGCTCTTCCACTCGCCGTCCGCGTGGCCTCCGCTCCCGTTCCTCCATCGGCGCTTGCGATCGGCGAAACGCTAACCGGACGTAAAACCGCGCTTCTCAGTATTTCCAATTACATCGCTAGATTACATCATTGTTCACGATTTAATGTTTCATGTAGCCGTGGCAACACGTCACTTGACTCGGGGCTTTTTCCGGAACGTAAATGGCGTCTAAAAACAAGACGAGCGGTTTCAAGATTCGAGGGACGGAGAAGCTGCCAAAGAGCTGCAGATTCAGGAATCCCCGGAGTGGAGCTGTACTTGTACCCTTGAGAAATGCACGCAAATAAAAGTGAAAGAGTAAAAAAAAAAAAAAAATAAAAAAATTCCAAATGGTCAACGGTGAAAGTTTCTAAACATTCTCTCTTCTTGTCTTTTTTTTACACAGCATCCCCTTCCGATGCTGCTCTCTGGGCATGATGCTGGGTTGCCGTGGCAACAGGGCATTTGTTTACCCCTCTGGCTGGTGCCCGGCACGGTCGCTGCGCTCCCGGAACTCGCAGACCCGGTTCCGGACCTTTCCGAGGACCCCGGTGCTCCGGTGCCACGGAGAGTTCTCACAACACGGTGACATCGCGCGCTGTGCTGGTTCAAGGAAATAACTTTTTAATAACTTTTTTTAGCATTTGTGTTGAGCTTTACAACGTCGCTCTCAAGTGCAGGCATGTCGAAAGTTTTGCCTGTTCTAATCTAAGTACCAAGACGCATCACTTTCTCCCCATTAAAAAGACATCCTATAACAATTAAAAGATGATTAGAGGACTAATCTCGAGTACTGCTCAGCACCGACACCTTTTCCTTTCGGTCAGGCGAAGGCGAGAGCGAAAGGGAGCCAATATCGAGGTAATACCCTGTAAGGAGATCTAGTCCACAAATGAACGGATCTCAGAGTTGCTGTGAGAGGCAACAGGATCCAGGCAAACGAAGAACGATGTGAGTTTGGGACAACCAGGAGCTCCTGGACAGCTTTCGTTATCCAATCTCCGCACCTACAGCGTCCTGGGTTGGAACAATGTGTGGACTTTCAATTAATTTTTAATATCATTACCAATAATTCACTTGGGTGATGCTTTTCTACACTCTAGGGTTTGTATTCTGTGCTACTTGCTGTAATTTACCGCTTTACACAGGGTAACTTTTTCCCGGTGCAACGGAGGGTAAGTAACCTACAGCGGGAGTGAGGATTCAAACACGTTTCACACACCAACCGAGGGGAACGAAAACGGGCCGAACATTGAACTGGAGAAGAAAGGAACGTAAATTCGGTTGGGGGGGGGGGGTCTGCTCTTGAACCCTGGAGTAAAATACTAGCGAAAGAACTTCAGTAGAAACTCGGGCTGCCAAAACAAGGGTAACGTGGAGCTTTAAGCAGTTTGGCTTTGTGACAGGAACACAAGTAAATAATAATAAACCATAAATAATAAAAAATAAATACATAATGTAAACAACCAACGCAATGCGACGGAGGCCCACGGGGAGCTTTTGCTTCTTCTGTTTGGCTGCTTTCCTGAAAGCCACAATGATATGGGCCACTGGATACTGACCATTGAGAAAAGCCATTACTGTCATTGCTGTTTAGAGCAAAATCCCAGGGGGGTGACGGTGGGGTGGGGGGGTCATGAACACAAGATCCTGGCAAAAGCGATTTATTATTTTTTTCCCTTACAGAGTGTTGTGTGTAGGGTGTGGTGTGTATTTTGTGTGTGTGTGTGGGGGGGGGGGCGGCACAGATCCTTTCATAATCGCATTAGGGTTTCGTTTCCCTAAATACAGGTGATCAATTCTCCGGCCGCAGAGGCACTGGAGCCTGTCGCTGCTCTTCTCTCGCTTTTCCCTCCTCTTTCGGGATCTCCCCGAAACGCAGGAGAGGTACGCTCCGAGCTGATGTCCAAGGAGAGCAGGCGGAGCGGACGGACGCCACGTCCCTCCCGTCCTCGCAGGACCAGACGAGGCTCCCAGGTCGCGGGCAGGATGCGGAGGGACCTTTAGTCCCGCGCCTGGATTCTTCAAGGGCGCACGTTGTTTACGTTGCCTCATCGTGACGCCGTCGCAGAGACCCTAGTGCACCCCCGACCGCCCTCCCCACTCCCCCCTGCCCCCACGCTCCCGTGGGCCCACGTAGGATTGAACTGTAGATCAAAGCTGACAGGCCTAAAGCACAAGGACTCACTGTTTTATGAGGTGGGAGCGGTGGGGGGGGGTCACAAACAACAAGCAGAACATCCCAGCAGGAAAAGGTGTGTGTGTGTTTCATCTCCGGTCCTGGCGTCTCCTGCAGCCTGACATTTCTAGCCCCAGATGGAACGCTGTTACCTTCCCTGGGGGATAATGTTCCACAGTAAAATGGTGTAAAAAAAAAAAAAAAAAAAAGGTTTCACTGCAGTGCAGTGATTTCCTTAGAGCGCTGTGGCTTCTGGGCAGTGTGTTTGTGTGGGTTTCCTCCCGCAGCCCACTGTGTTTCCGTCGAACTGCGGCGTGTGTCATTGCCGTGCTGTACGTAGGGCTGAATGACTGTAGGGAGAGTACCGCACTGTACTTTACCCTACTGTACTGTATATAAGAGCATTTTAATATACCTTGGCCAGAGCTGTTGGGTAAATACCAATGAATAACCATGGTATGTTACTCTGGAGAAGTGCACCTGCTGAATGAATAAATGTACAAGAAGGACAACCAACCTCTGTGAAGCTTCTGAAGGAACCGGATCCCTGGAAACCCTTCGTACGGTAAATTCTCCGAACTCTAATTCTCAGACGACATCATCACCATTAGTTTCAGTGGTACAAACTGACACCGAAAATGACACCAATTCATGCTAAAATATCACCGCATTCCACTAAAACGCACATTATTTTTTCCATTACATTAGTTACCGTAAGACAAGGTAACAAGGCAGCTTCCCTTCATTAATTACTCTGTTATACTGTAGTGCCGTTTACCTGTTTACCTCCCTGAGCTCCATCCTTTTGCAGCTATTATGTACCGTACACTTAAACACGCAGAAACAAGACATACATTTTATATATAACTCAGTGTTTATGTATTGATTCACTCGTTAATAAAAAAACTAACGACTAAAGAAGCCAATGAAAACAAGGTAAACATCCTCCGAAGGGTTCGCACGGTGTCTCGCAGCACCTTGGCGGCGCAGTCCGATATGGGTTCGAACCCTGCTCGTGCTTTTGCATTTCCCTCTGGTAAAAATTGCCCCGTTTCGTGTGTGTGTGTGTGTGTGTGTGTGTGTGTGTGTGTGTGTGTGTGTGTGTGTGTGTGTGTGTGTGTGTGTGTGTGTGTGTGTGTGTGTGTGTGTGTGTCGTGTAGGTGCTCCGCTATACAAGCGGGTGATGGGCGTGCGCTCGTCCGCCTTCATTAGCACGAAAAGCTCACTCACCACTGGTTCCAGAGAGCCGACGTGGAGCCGAGAGGAGAGCCGCCCGCGACGTCCCCCAACATCGTCGACGCTCGACACGTCTCGCTAAAAATCTGCTTCTCTTCTTTCCGTGACTTTGGATAAACGGTGGAGGCGCCTGCCCGTTTTTCACCTTTCCTGTCCGCAAATGAGCTCTAATCGCATGTAATTGTGCAGAAGCAGTTTGGCAACGGAGCGAATGAGCGCTGAGCTAATGGTTATGGATGATACGGCATGTGCCGTCTTATTCCTGCCGACGTCCACCTCTGCGCCGCCCGCCCTGAGCCGAGACTCGGGCCGCAAGGACCCCGTCCTCCGCGGGCGACGCGCACGGTGTGTCGGCGGAACCGGGACGGGACGGGACGGGAAGAGGACGTTTGCTTCCCACACAGGAAAGCGGGGACGACAAGACAGGAAAAGCCTCTTTTAAAAAAATCGCTCTTTATTGTCAGCTTGACGATTCAGTCTGCATGAGAGAAGAAGGAAAAGAAAGAAAAAGAGAACAGAACCACAGCGGTGTAAAAGAAACACGAGGACGTTAAACGGAGAGACACAAAGGAGGCGCCGTCGCTCCCTTGCTGGGTCACGAGCCTCTTCCCTGATCCCACGGATCCTTCGCCGCTACGACGACGCCGGGGGGACGGCGAGGAAGAAGGGCCTTCGTTTAGATGACATCACCTGCGAGACCCCACAGGATTGGTCTATCTTGGTCACGTGACACAAATTCCGACAGCAATTGGTCCATTTGTACATTTTTTAAGCCACAAAGTCAAATCGAAGAACACTTTTCCGTATTTTTATATTAAATTCTAGGTCAGTGAATACCCTTGATACAAATTCCAGAAAAGAATAAACACACTCAGCCACGTGTGACAGCAACTAATTTCTAACAAACAAAGTTGCATATCTTTAAAATCCTTACGTTCGGATTCTGTTTTTCAGCTCGTTTGAAGAGTTACGTTTAGTTTTCTCATAAAGTTCATACTGCGGGTACAGCGGTGAAGCAAGGGACCCCCTCCCCCCGTGGACGACCCCGTCGGAACCCTGGGCACTTCACAGAAGACAAAGGGTCGTGACCTCGGCCTTGGGCTCGTGGTACGAGAGGCGTTTTTGAACACGCGCGCACACACACGCGCGCGCACACACACAACCTCACAGACGCTCCCTGTCTCACTGTGAGCATCATGAAGGGCGACTGCGGACGACTACTACAGCAGGACCGAAACAAACAAACAAACAAACAAACAGCACATAAAGGACATGAAAACAACACCTGCTTTTCAGGACAGTTGTCTGACGGGGCAGTTTCTCCAAAGGTCAAACGGCAGGGACCCACCGACTACGCAGAGCTCCATCCCAGGCAGTCCACTTGGGTGACACAGGTCAAAATACAAATACGAAGGAAGTAAAAATGAAGGTGGGTCTATATTTATATGCTAAAACATGTTAATTTACCTGCAGTTTACCTTTAGCGCGCCTATTCAGAGACACGGAGGACTTCAGGACGACTACGACCGGATCATCTTTCCACAGAGCGCTTAAAAGTGGTTTAAAAGGAACCCATCGACGCGAAACGGAGGACGACCAGTAAAGGTTTCTTTTTGTCGATCTGAGGAGAAATTAACTCACATTCAGAGTGTATCTGAGGGACCTGGGTCCCGCTGACATGGAACCCTCCTGTCCAAACCGAGTCCCAAAGCCCATCGACGACCTGTTCCTTTGCATACTGTCGTTTGACGCGCCACGCGTTTTCCTTTCGAAGCGATCGGCGCTTTTTTGTTTTCATTTTTAAATTAAATTATTAAGAGTTTCCCACGATCCTCTCCTCCGAGAGGCGGTCCGCGCCACCGCCGCCGCGCGCCGGTCGGCCCCGAGCCCCGGTTCCGGAAGGCCGCCTCGCGACGTTCCGGACCACCGTCTCCTTCCCGTAACGGTCCGACGGAAGGGCTCCGCGGGACCGACGTGGGGGAGCGTCCGTCTCGCCGGACGAAGCCGCGGCGCCGAGACGGTCCGTCCCGCCTCTCGCGCTCCGCCCGCCCACCCACCCGCGCACCAGCTGCGAGCTACCACTTATTAATTATGTGGTTCATGTAGTCCTCGGTGGGCAGGCGCGCCGCGTCCTCGCCTCCGTCCTCCCTCGGGGGCTCGGCCCGCCGGCGCCCTTTCAGCGTGAGCCGCTGCTCCCGGCGGTCCAGCTGCCTCTTGTACTGGTAGCGCTGCTGGAAGAGGTCCTTGGCGTAGTCGTAGAGCTGCATGTCGAGCTCGTTGAGCTCCTCGATGCGCAGCACCGTGTCGTTGTCCACGTCCACGCCGGCCGCCCGCGTGCTGTTGTACTGCACGAAGGGCCGGATGAAGCGCAGGTGGAAGGTCCTTTCGAAGAGGTACTGGGTCTTGCGCTGGAACTCGGTGAGGCCGAAGAAGGCCATGTCGCGCAGGTTCTTCTTGGCCGACTCGAGCAGAATCTGGGAGCGCTTCTTCTCGGGCACGAAGGACATGTTGTAGCAGCCGACGAGGCTGAGGTCGGCCAGCATGCGCACCTGCCGGTTGTTGGCCAGGTTGTAGGGACAGTCCATGAACTGCTGCAGCGTGCAGCCCGACCAGTCGGTGCCCTCGTAGCAGGAAGGCAGCTCCTCGGGGGTGGGGGTGCGTCCGTCGCACATGTGCAGCGAGGTCTTCCAGGTGGCGCCGCGCTGGACGTGGCGCCACTCGCTCAGGTAGCGCGACACGGGGTCCCGAAGCAGCGTGATGTAGTAGAACTTCCTGCGTGGGGGTGGGGGGGACGGAAAAAAACACACAAATTAATTTGTTGATCAAGGGTTCTTCATAACCGGGCATGGCAGCGCGGGTGCAGTCAAGCATGCATGCACGCGCACACACGCTCAACCCCAGGGAATACAGACGGCGCTCGTGTCGCAAACAAAGCCATAAATATAAGGCTGAGCGAGAGACGCCTCGACATCACAGATGAACTGAGCTGCGTAAATTTCGAGAGCGCACCTCCACATAGTTCTCCCACATTTAGCGCACGTTTTGAAATACCACCTTGGGTGAAATGGAACGATCACGATGAAATGACCCGACGAAAGGTGGAGAATTCCAGAACGTCTCTGCGAGGGACACCCCTCGGGCGTCGACGCCCGCACGGTCAAACCGCATCCTGGCTGAACCGGAAACCCCGAAAAGCTTTCCGTTTGCGATTCTCTCCACGTTACTTTTTATTTACGACGACCGAAAAGAGGAAGAAGCGCGAGACAATAGATTCAGAAATAAAAGCGAAGGTACAAGTGCAGCTTAACAGTGTCGTCCTGTGCTTCACTCACTGTCATTTCATTCGTTTTATTTCAGAGGAATAACGTGAAATGAGTGGCGCAAACAGAGCAAATCCCAGTTATACAATGTAACCTTCCTGCACACCGATCGCTTCTGTATCCTTAAGGTTCGTGTAAAGGCAGTTTTCAAGTTACAATGAGACGGATTGCGACGTGTGTGTGTGCGTGTCACTACCACTTGGCCCTGACAAACTGCGCCCTGCAGGTGGCACTAAGCTCAGGACTGAAATTTTCACCTGCAGCGGAACCCGAAATGCTCCCCCGCACACCTGCCACAAAGGGAGTGATGGTACTTTCCGGAAAGTTACGGTCCAGCAAGAATAATGGCGCCTTGAGCCGTGTTTAAGGTCCAACAGCTGACGGGCAGCGGCAGCCCGATCCCGAGGACATTGTCCTGATCGGACCCACAGCGCTCGAACCCCATCCATCGAGGGGAAGAGGAGCAGCAGGGGAAGGGGGGGGGGGCAGACGAATGGGCGCAAGGAAGGTGGGAGAACAGGGTGAGAGAGGGTTGATCCCATTACGCCCATCGCACTCCGTCCAGCTTGTCCCGGGTTCGATCCCGGGGCTTCTGGGACCCCCTCGTAGAGTGTCTGGTAGAATAAGACAGGTCCCCCCGCCCTCTTGCCTGCAGAACCAGATGGATGGCGCTTGGTAACCTGCCTGGTACCGTGTCGCATGCTCACCAGCGTCCCCCTGCCCCCCGGTCTGAGCGAAGGGCAGATGAGCAGACGAACAGCTGACCTTCACTTACTTCCACTTACTCTCTGTGAGGTACAGTACTACTGACAGCTACCCCCCACCAACCCCCCCCCAATCCCGGGTCCGCTCGTGTCCGACCCCGGATGGCCGGAGCGGGTCCCCGGTGCGAGCCCGACGTCAGCAATACCCACGACGGCCACATGGGGGCAATGGTCTGAAATGTTGATGGAAAGAAATGCCACTTGATTCATGCCTCCTCCTCCCCGCCCCCCCCCCGCCAGCCGGCTACTGCAGCTGTAACAACAAACAGCTCGAGCTTAACAATAGGACGCAGTTCCTACACACAGAGACGCGGCCACACGACACCGTGGTGCGGTGCTAGAGACAACAGTTGACAGCCTTTGGAAGGAAAGTGCGCTACGGCGTCTCGCGGGTCACCGTTGGGGTCACCCTGCGGGACATTTTTCAGCTGCTTGCATCCGGATATTTAACTGCATTTACGTCTTCTGGGATCTGCACCCACAACCTGCAGATGACACACGTTTAGAAAATAAATGCTCATAATTTTTCCTATGATTATAATAAAACTCATAATTTTGTACCTCTTCCAGACTGATGGTTTCAGCTGAGTAACACAGCTGTCTTTATACGTCTCTCAGACAGCGTGTCCCTCAACCGATAGTCTGCGTGTACAGCGTGCACGCGGTCAGGTGGGTCGCGTTACTAATTCCATGATGCAATGGGCTCCGGTTCCCAGGTTCCCTCGACTCCCTTCTCCTGTATCAGTCAAGTTCACCTCCCTCACCTCCCTCACCTCCCTCACCTCCACCTTCCGCAGCAGCGCTCGTCTCTTCGCCGGCCGCATCGGACAGGGCGCCGCGCTGAACTCGGAGAGACTGTCACTGTGTTGGCGTCACTAATTAATCGGCAGGCCGTTTCGAAAAAAATAATTCATTAATTAAAATCAACGTAATAAAATAAAAAGGGAGGCAGGCCTGCTGCAGGCTGCTGCTCTCCACACTCCGCCACCTCACCCCAACCGCACGGCTCAGCGCCGGGACGCAACGGCCCGCTGCGACACGTCTGACGTTCTCCGTGGACGCCGGCCATCGCGAGCGTGACGGGATACCACGTTTAAAATCTCATTTTTCAGCGTTACATCGGCGCGGAAGCTCTGCTGCAAAGCAATTCCCCAAAAAAGGCTTTGGCCGCAATTTGCACATGCGGAGAGAGAGACGCGAGCGACAAACACACCTCTCGTCCTTCTTTGGACGGAGTCAAACCAGAGCACGCGAGTGCACCGTTTTACCCATCGCCCCTCGGACCTTCGGCCACATTGACCGTACGGTGTCAGCAAGGAGAGGAAGAGCGTTGGGATAAAGACCGTGTTTACCGTGTTTAACCCCTTTGGCTGGTTCCTAGCCACCGAGAGATGAGCGGAGCGTCTTCGGCACTACGCTCTACGGCAGGACAGCTGCACCACGGCCCGCAAGAGGAACTCTCTCACATCTTTCACTTTCCACGCTCCTTTGCCCAATTCATTGCCCGCGTCGCTATGACTTTGGGTGGCGACCGTCTGTCCCCCCACCCGGGCGTCCGAGACCACAGTCTGCCGTCCCCTCGACCGCCTCCCCCGCCGCACGCGGCGACCTTACCGTGGGAAAAGCACTCGTCTGTGGTGACCCTGCGCTTCACCCCGAGGGGCTTTTTAAGCAACACGCGAAGCTTAATGAATCCGCCATCCGCACACGCCCCGCGCCACGTGTCCCGGTCCCTCCATTTACGGCTCCCGCGAGTCAAAGCGCTCTCAGGAACCGCTTTGGTCGCGACGTCACAATAACGGTTACGGCAGAGTCGGTCTGCATCGGTTTAACACGGGGCAGCGGGAACTCAGAGCTACGAGGACAAAGAGGCGAAACGAAGGGAAAAGGAAGAGGAAGACGGAGCGACGAGCGCCTTCCACCCGCAGCACCGCTGTGCACCGCAGCTCCTTCAACCAGGACGTTTCTCCTGCTCTATTTACTCACTTGTAGTGAGAATCCAAAGGAGGACAACGGGGTAATAAATGAACGCAAAGAGGTTTCCAAAATACCCAGGGATGAGAGACCGTGTGGACTGGGCGCTTTGTGACCCCTGACCTCGGGTCTCCTGGATTTACATTTGGGGCAAATTTCCCAGCGATAAAGGAGGGAAATGGAAGGCAGAAAGACAGTGATTTACAGAGAATGGAGATTTGAGAGAAAACTGCAGCAAATCACCTTAAGGCTTCAGCAGAGCCAAGGGATTTCAGGGTTACAAAGTCTTAAGGATTACGGGGCCTAGAAACACACTGCCTTAATGGCCCCAGTTTGTGTGTTAAAGCCCTGGATGGTGAGGAGATGGAGGCGTGGAGCCGCCGCATGTAAGCATGTTCCTCAAGAACGTAAGGAAATAATGGACTCGTTTATCCTCCGCTCCAAAGTCTCCGGCTACAGGGGTTAAGCCTCTACATTTGAAACGTTTTATTTTCCCCATAATTTCATAATCTTACGTAATCGGAAAGGAGACCAGAAGGTGACCCATAGCTGTAATCGTAGGGTAAAGGATGGCCGACTGCAGGAATTTACCCCTTTTCGGAAATATACGTATTAAAAGGTCACGTCGCCCCCCATTAGCACTAATGAAAGGCTCCTGATGGAAGAGTGGGACCTCCAGTCTTGTGACCATAACATCTCCCCTCGACTCGGCGGTCGACAGCGACACGAAACCGCGGGAGACGCCAAAGGATTCCGAGTTAAGTCCACCGAGGTGGAATGATCCTACATTCCAGAATGTTCTCCAAACAAAGGCTGGATTGACCACGTTGAGCAGGCAGCAGTGGCGGCTGTGAGCAGAGGTCACCGGCGGGCCGAGATACCCCGCTGCGATCCCTGCGGTCAGAGCTACCGGAGTCTGAAAGGGACCGTCGTGGAGTGCCATGGAAGCTCTAAGAGACTAATACGATAATACGGCTGGTATTGCAGTGGTTAGAGGCACTGCCTTTGGACCCGAAGGTCATACGTTCGAATCTCACCTCCAGCTGCAGTGCCCTTGATCAAGGTACTCGCTCTAAATTGCTCTAGTAAAACTACCCCGCTGCGTACCCTGGTAAACAGCTGTAAGTCGCTTCGGAAAGAAACGTCAGGTACGGTAAGACCACGGTCCTGCCTCCGATTTACTGGGGACTCTAAAGTGACAGGTGGGGCTCAACAAAGGCAAGTGCGGCCCTTCCCGTCCACACCGGGCGCCGAGCCTGGCCCTTTCGCGGAAGTCCAAGCGAGAACGTGAAGCCGAGGCGCGACCGTGCGTCCCACCGTGTCGCCGCAGACGAACCAGAGCGCTAATTACCCTCCGCCCAGCATTTCGTATCTCGCCGCTCAGACCCAGCCAACGCTCTTTTGCCCCCAGCGTTTCGGCTCTTGGTCTCCCCTTCCGTCCTGCTGGCCTTCCAATTAGGTTACCATGGCGACAGCGTGACAGGTGAAGAAACGGCGGGACGATGGCAGGCCGCTTCCACGGCGGGGCTCGGGCCGACACACTCATCGAATCCATCCTTAATTCCGCCTCTTTCACAGCTCGACGGGCTTGGCATGGCGGCGGATGCCTTTTGTTGCCTCCGTCTCTCCAGTTCTCCCTTCTCCTCCCCTTTGGCGCGTGGCCAGGTTCTCAAGGCCAGTCCGGATTGTCGCGACGGCCGTCTTGTCGGTCCAAACAAAACTGTGAGTGGGTGGGCAACACAAGGCCAGAGTCGCCTTCCAGAAAGTCACTAAATGAAAGAGGTCGGGACACACAAACAAGTTCCTTGGATGCCGTTTCCTGGAGCCGACGCTGCCGACGTCCTGCGTGTTGAGAGCAACTGACATCTGGGAGTGGTTGTGGCGTTCGTGCGTGCGTGCGTGTGTGCCTGTGTGTGTGCCTGTGTGCACGCGAGCGCTTCCATGAAAAATGTCACAGGCCGTTTTTATACAAAGAGTCAGCAGATATAATACACCCTTAAATGAGCACAAAGCCTTTTTTTTCTAAAGTCTGTAAGAATAAAAGTGCAAAAACATCCTGTGTTTCAAAGTCCTTGTAGTTAGAGTTTTGTTCCAGTAGCGTTAGGAATTATTAATATTATAGCTAAGGAAGACAGGAAAACTATATGCGTGTGTGTGTGTATGGAGTGTGTGTGTGTGTGTGTGTGTCAACAGTGATGGGGGCTCCTGCCAACAGCAACGCTCGAACCACACACACCCAGTCACCGCCGACGCTCCAGGTTCCCTTTCCGCTCTCCCTCTATGACCCGCAGACAGGGAGACCGGAAATCTCCAAGGTCCCGCGTCAGCGGGACATGGTCGGAAGGAAGATCACGTTTTACTCCGGTACCGACCGGTGCAGGAAGGTGCACAGGTTGATGGTCGTCCCGGGCAATCGGAGGGGAACAGGTCCACTTCCTCATGGTCACCCCTTCGTACCGCCTTCACGCTCTGTCCTTCCAGATGCAAACAGAGCAGTAATGACCTCCAGCAGAGATGTCACATCTCGACACTCGCATCTACTGCATAGCTTTGCCCCAGCATTACTTTCCCTTTCATCCTACTGGCCTGTCAATTACGTTGCCATGGAGACACGAAGACAAATTAACGTATGGACCGTCCCAGCCAAACGGTGTAACTGGTCCATTTACGATCTCGCTCCCGGAAACATGGCACAGAGGGACCGGGGAGGCACCCGACTGCGCGGTTTCTCCAACACGGACCACCGCGCTGTCCGCCGGTCCGGTTCTGACCTCAAAGTGAGAAACGAGAGGATCCGGTCCCGGTCGCGTACAGGGGGCTCGGCCAGGAGGACTCGCGCGGGACAACGGCCCGCGAACGAGATCCCGCAGGGTACGAGGGCGACAAGGGCTGCGACCCGCAACGCCCCCTGCTGCCGGGCGTGACGCCCAAGTGTAAGTCGGAGTGTAAGCGCGAGCGCGCCGGGCGACGAGGGGCTTCAGTTCATGATGAAGTGGCAGGTCTTGAGGGAAGAGCGGATGAACAAGGCCTAATGGAACGTGACAGGCCGTGTAAACACCGGAGTGGAAACCCCGCTCCTCTCCTTCTCCGAGCCTGCAAACACCAGGCAGCTCCCTCCGTCACTCTTTCAATAAGGAGCTTTTCAATACGGAGCCCCCCCCAACCTCAATGAGAGAGAGAGAGAAAAGAATTTGACTGAAGGACAAGGACACTGGAGACATATACAGAACAACAGAGAACTAGTAGTACAGTGAGAAGCGCTACTGCTTTTGGACCCAAAGCAGCAGGATCACAGGTTCGAATCCCACCTCCAGCTGTTCTTCCCTTGAACAAGGTATTAACCCTAAAACTGCCCTGACAAAATCAGGCAGCTGTATCAATTACGTATATAATTCAAAGTACCTTAACAGTATGAGTCTCGTTGGAGAACGTTGTCAGAAAGTTGAATAAATGTCAACGAGTACAGTGCTCAGCGAAAACTTCTCGTTAGTTTCTAGCAAAGTTTTTCCCAATTTGTCACCAAGACTAAATGTCACAATAATACTTAAGTATCATTCCAACCATTTAACATTATTAGGCACTATAGTGACCTTCTCCCTTACAGAAAGCCACTAGTCTTACCTGAAATATGTGGTGTTTCTCAAAAAGGGAAAAAGAGGGCACTCTGTCAATTAGGAAAGGTCACTGAGCAGAAATAAAATTAATCGATAAAAAAGTTATACTGTAATAACATTTTTCTTTGTTTCATTCTTACATCATTCTTCTTGGGATATTTTTCATATCTGCTATCAGCTCAGCGATACTGAACTTGTGCTGCCATGTCACTACAGGGGTCTAAAATTCAAGTGGACAAAATGAAAGGAGGAGACGGATGGAATGGAGGACGGCAGAGGAGGAGCACTCGGTGGAAGAGGGCGGAGTCGACAGATGATTTTTTCTACGGCGGGGCGGAGCTAACGGTCGATTGACTCGAGGAGGGAGGAGCCAACTCATGATCTTCTAGAGAAGGGAGGAGCCGACAGTTGATTTAATTGAGGACGGTGGTGCTAATAGACGGAGGAGAGCAGAACCGCCTTGGTGAAGGAGGACGGAGCAGGTTCGGTGAGGTGATGCTCACAACACGGCGCCTGCGCCATGAAACGAGTCGACTTTGGGTCGAGGAAACCCGAGCACCGCTACCCGCCCGCCTGCCTCGGATGCCGGCTTCACCCCGCGCCCTCCCCAACCCCTTTCATCGCAGGAGGCACCTACAGCTGGCCCGAGCTGCAAGGCCTCCTGTCTGCCAACACAAGAGAGGGAACCCGATCGCAGGAGGGCTGGCGAAAGCGAACGCAAAGGACGCGCAACACACCGGAACACGTTCGCATCGCTTTTCGCCCAAAGTTGCCGATGAAATGAACGCGACGCCGCAACGACGGCCTGAACCCATCACGGCGGCCAGCGCGGCATCGAGCCCGTCCCATCCGCTCCGCGCCCCGGTGCTCCGGCGCCAGGTCATCGCAATCAGGGTCTCCATCTGTGAGCCTCTGGCTCCTGAACTCATTATCTCCTAATCAACAAATTAACTCCTGTTCCACACAGAACGATCCTCTTTTTACAGTTTGGGTTCGGACCGCAGCCAAATCGCCGTCCCGGCGAACCCGCGAACATCTGGTTCGAGAGCAGGCCGCGATGGGCGAGAGAGGAGAGGCTGCCGAATAAACGGACGACGTGCACCGAAGGTACGGGGAACGTTCCCAGTTCTCCCAGTAGCCGACCGAGGACAAGAGCAGCGGGCACAGCGAGGGAGTTGTTGCGCCAGTCCTGGATATACGTTGTTTGAGCGAAGGAAGGAAAACAAAAAAACGAAAAAAACGTTCCAGTGTACAGGTTGACCAGCAAGCTTAGGGAGAGACCCCCGACCCCACCCCACCCCCGCGCACGCACGCACACACACACACACCAAGAATGGCAAAGCGAACCAAGCGTCGTTCCTGTGCAGTGCGTCAACAACAGAAAATCAGAGCCGTCGCCGCCACACGAGGAGGCAGGAGGCAGGAGGCAGGAGGGAGAGCGTAACATGTGCCACTTAAATCCTAATTAATCCTTACATCTGATTAGGGAACACATGGAGACAACACACACACTCTCACACACACACACACTCAAAGCCAGAGAGTAAACTGAGGGCACTTTGAGGGTATTAACCATGCCATTCTTGCCACCGTCTTCCTTCCTTTCCTCCCCACCCAGTTCCCTTCTCGCCTCGTACCTTTACCCCCCGCCGAGCGCCTTCGCCCCCATCCAAACACAGGACCGTGAAACCACATTTCGGCTGTCGGTATTAAAGCCGCTTATTTATTTGGCGCCAAAGATAAACTAATCCGAGCAACACGCTTGCGAGAGCGATAAAGAAAATAATTCACAGCTTGCCAGGACACGTTCCGATAGCCCACACCTCTCGTGTCGCTCCTCGCTCTTCGCTCACCTGAGTCGCAGCTTTAATGTTCCGGCAGTAAAACGTGCGTTTCTAGGGGCACCTGGTAGCGTGCCGGTCAGAGCTGCCGCCGCTGCCTTTGGACCCCGAGGTCGCACGTTTGAATCCCACCTCCATCTACAGCGCGTTTGATCGAGGTACTTACCCTGAAGTGCCCCGGTAAAAGAGGTAAATATCTGTGGGCAGATTAAGGGCATTAAATCGCAGAGCTGTTCTTTCGGACAGCGAGCGCCAAGGTCGGGGATACCAGGTGTACGCCGGTGACGAGCTACACTTTAAAACGCATGCCTGCGAAAGACCGGCCGAGAGGGATTGCCCACATGGTCGACAGACCCCCCCCCCCCCCCCCCCCCGGGGCCCCCCGTGTTGTTAATTGCATGTCACAGTAATGTCACCGCACCCCCTTTTGCAGATGACCTGTGCAAAACGCTGCTGTTCCAAATACCCAGGGCAGGTAAACAAACAAACATTCTCCCCAGTGGAAATGATAAAATATGCAGCCATTAAATGTGTTTCAGGCCATGATTTTATTTATTTTTTTAAAATAAACTTTCCAGGCAATTAAACACCTTTTAAATGGCAGCAGATTCAGTCTAATAAGATTTACTTGTACAAAATATGCTATTAGTTATAAACGTTCTGAATGACAGCCGGCCGAAAAAAGGATATTAAGTAATTCATTTGCTTATTCGAAGAGCTTCTATTTCCCAACTTTGTCTTCTCCGAGCGTTGCCATTATGCACGCGAACCACGTTTCACCGGTCGGGCCCAAACGGCGCGGTACGCGACGCGCAGCCGGCAGCGTCCAAGGATGCTTTCGCGGACCGTCCGGGCCGCGCCGGAACGCACGCGTCGGGATGCTCGCGCAAACAATATAAGGCAACGTAATTAAACGGAAAAGGTCCGTCTCCTTGGCTTCCGTGGAGACCGAGTTTACGCACAGGGCGTGGGTGACGAAGGATGCAAATGGCGACGATCTTCACCTTCTGCGCCGCACCTCCTCCGGAGCCAGCAGGTTCACGTCTTACGTGGTTCCGGAGCGTTCGTACGGCACAGGTGCGCCAAGAGGCGCGTGGCTCACGGGACGCGACATCCTTGAAAGCAGAGCCAGGAGCAAACGCAATGAAAAAGGATTTATGCCGGGAGGTATTAGAGACCAGATTCTCAGGCAAGGTTTATAAATATGCTCAAAAAGCTACAACAGCTACAACTGTACCATATGAATAATCTTCATCTTTCCCCACATGGAACAACCCCGAACACTGATGTTACCACTTGAATGGCCCTGATTCGTATGCCTCAATGGGGCAACGGGGGAGGAGGGAAAGCTGGCCTACCAATGGCCCTCAAAGACATCACCTCCACCAACGCTCCCATCATCATTTTGCAGTTCAGGTCCTTATATCCTCATGAAGACACACGCACACATTTTCAGAACCGCTTGTCCCATACGGGGTCGCGGGGAACCGGAGCCTACCCGGCAACACAGGGCGTAAGGCCGGAGGGGGAGGGGACACACCCGGGACGGGACGCCAGTCCGTCGCAAGGCACCCCAAGCGGGACTCGAACCCCAGAGCCACCGGAGAGCAGGAGCCGGTCCGACTCGCCGCGCCCCCTTCCTCATGAAAATCCAGAGCAAATTTCAACGTGTCAGAACAGCAGAGGGGCGAAGGGAAAAAAGTTAATCCTTAAATATTTTACAGAACTGATGTTATGAATGTGAACGGGCTGAACGAGGAACATTAGAAAGTCTTTTTGAGGTTTTACGCTAGAACATTCTGGGCTCCATGCTGCCTTTTCGCTAACAGTACATCGAGAGAGACTCCGTCGGACTAATGAAACTACGGAACCATGAGATGACGAAAGATTAGAAGAGGGGCTTCATCTAAGGTGCTGCAAATAACATGCAGTGCGGTGCTCCCAGGAACAGACGGTGGGGTCACACACACTTACCTGGAAGTGGAGAAGCGGAAGGAGGACGGCACTGGCAGGAAGGTAGCAGGTGGCACACGGGGAAAAAATGTCTCTCGCAAACACCTCGCTCCCCAGGTGTACTACGGTAAACCACGTACAAACAGGGTTGGCGGGTGACACCGGCACACCGGATGCACAAAGACGATGCTGTTTTCAGGCAGCGGCTTGAGTTCCTGCTCTCACGTGTTCAACCATAACGTGAAATCAAGCGGACTCATTATTAATAGCATTTCCGACGCGGCCTCTCCGAGCTCTCACACACACGCGCGCACACACACACGTAGAGAGCAGAAACAGTACCCAGCTCTCTCTCTCTTTCACTTCTACCCGCAGAGTCCCCATTTTTCACTTGTCTCGCAAAAACTTTGGGTCTACATGGCACCGATTTTTCACACTACAGTGGAAGCCCCCCCTCCCCCCCCCGACCAGAAGTGGAACGCAGGAGGAAGTGAGGTCATCGCAGCTGTACACAAGTACCGCGTTGTTGTGTCTCTTTGGCCATGAGCGGAGTGGCCCATCTCCTTTGATCGCTGCTCAGGTCTCGCTCCGGAATACGAAATTCGACACATCTCACAGGGTTGCCGTTTGCCCGGCAGGAATGTTCCGGACTTGTCCTTTCATGCGAGGTGTGCGTTCTGGCAGCGCACCAGCGGCCTCCCCGCGTGCAAAGGAGAAGGGGACAACCTCAGGGGATGGGCAAAAAGTAATTGGCCAGGATCCAGTGCCAAGACAATGGGGGATGGGCCCCTACTGGAACAAAAAGCCCAGTATCAACGGGACATGCGGGACAACGGACTAGAGCTCAACACTAACTGGATAGGTAAACGGTGTAATCAGAAAAAAAATCTAAATGCTGGAAGACAGTAGAAAAACATGAAAAAATAGCAAAAAGCAAGGTGGGAGGGGGAAAAAGAACCGAAGCCTGTTTGCGTTTTCAACTCGATATCATTGCTGCGTAGCTGAAAAGTCCCGCTCGCAACCCCCGTATGTACCAGCAACGGAAAAATAAATCGGAACACACACGGAGCCCTCGGCCAGCACACATCGCGACGAGAGAGGCACGCGGCAGTCTCTCCGCACGGCAGTCTAGCTTCACAAAGTTCCTCTCGCCTACTTCGGTCCCCGAGGTCGCCGGTCCAATGGGTTCTTAAAGGGCAAAGGCTTTTCATTACCTCTTGAGGGGAAAGTGCTTTTACAAAAACATCCAACAGGTCCTTCCTGACATTTGTGAAGGCCCTCGCTTTCAGTGGCTGGAGGGTCATTGAGCAACCGGCCCACCCAGAAGGTAGGCTTGCAGAGCTCGCCTTTGAGGCCGGGGGTTCGCTCAAGTGTATCGCAAATCCTCATAGCCTACGCAGGTGGCCAGAGGTACGCGCACCGACACGGTTCTAAACGGCTTGGAAACAACGTGTGCCGAGTCCAGACGGGATCACGACGCAGGTAGGGAGCCGCCCCCACAATCACTTCCCGCTTCCTTCAACTTCGGCCCCACTTCCAATGCCAAGCAGAGCCAACAGTCTCAAGGAAGGCGTACGTGGCGGAAGCTGGGAGATGATAAACTGTGCGACGAGCTCCGGTGTGATGGAACCCGATGCTCCGGGCAGGGATGGGGGCGGGTGCGTTGCCATCGCCATGTGCGAGACTGTAAACCGCTACTTTCCGCCGGAGAAGAGGAGCAAGAAGGACAGAGGGCCCGTGGACAATGCTGACTTTGGCGAGTAGGGAAGCGTAGCCCTGGGGAGATGTGGCTCAATTAAGTGTGAGTTAATGAGGCTAATGACTGAACAGATGGAGCAGTTAGGAGGGCGTCCGCAGCCCCGAACCTCGCTGCATAGATTAGCGGCGCAGGTCCTTCAGCAGTGAAGAGACAACGTCTGGAGAGCAAAGAGCGGTCCCTGTCACGGCCCTCCCGTTGGCCCCAAACCGAGCTCCTCTGCAGTGTCTTCTTCCATCTTCATCAATTTTCACACAACCAGAGAGGGTCACTAAATGAAAACGCTGCAGTTGTCAAAGACCAGACGTCGCACGTGAACCTGCGAAACGTGAAATGACAAGACGACAATACGGTGCACAACGGTAGACCTACTTGTGCAAAATTGTTTTCGTACATCTCCTCATGTGTCAGTTCATATTTCGGGACTCCAGCCGCAGCTCTGAAATTGGTCTGATAACGTCTCACCCTCTTTGTTCTGTTTCGTATAAACAGTACCATGACGCAAGAGTGTCCTTTCACTACGTGACGGTTACATTTACTCGAGTTAGAATCATACAGACTTTCATGCTTTAAACTTAAAAGAATGGAGTCGGGGTTGAAATTAAACCCAGCATCGTTCCCCCACCCCACTTCTTTCTCTGATTTGTGTGCTTGATGTTCTGAAGTGACTGCGCCAGCTCTTCTCCCACAATGCATTGCTAATTCCGTTGTCCTGCCCTTTAAAGTCACTGTCATGCTGCAGCGATTCATCAAAGGGACCACCTTATTTTCCCCATCGCGGGTTGGTGCCGTCAACATGTGGACTGATCAAAGCCTCACGGGGTGGGGGGAGGGGAGGGGAAGGGAGGGGAGGGGGGGCAGTCATTACCCCGATCCTCCGGCAGAACACTCCCTGATACCTGTGAAATCATATGCTGTCAGAAAAGGCGGCACCGCGAGCAATTAATGTACGTGAATTCCTCTTGGACTCGGATGGGTCTTGCTTGCAGTCGGTTGTGTAGCTGTGCGAGGGGCGAGACCGAAAGCGTCTCCAGCTTCTGGATGAGGAGGTCTGGATTTCTGATTCTGCGTACTTTTATGTGTATTTAATGCAACGCAGCGTGCGTGAACAAGGGGACCAGAGCGACGTGCGATCCTGGAAAAAGCTACGACGCCGCCGTGCTACAAGCGAGCGTGGGGTGTCACCGACACTCTTTTAAATGAATAAAATAAAGTAAAATGAAATGAAAGAAAAAGCAAAACAGGATAATCCCATTGGCCAATCCAATGGGCACCTGCTCTGGCCTGGATGCGGAAGGCCCGGCCTGCGGCTTCCACGGTGATCTTAATGCCTGGGAGCATATGGCACTGTCACAGCAGTAATTAAACACCCCATTAATGAGATGAGTCCTGAACTAACAAGCAGGACAGATAATATTTCGAGACGCCACCGCAACAGGCACCCCAGTTCGGGTTTCCCTTTGCGTTTCCCACCTATTCATGAATAATGTTGCGGACGTCCTCATCCGAAGCGACGCGCTTACAATTCACAGTCGTCGCCTTAATCCAAACCCGTACCCAGAGCTATGCATGACAAGTAGAGTTTTAAAATAGATATACATTTTACTGACGCAGTTCAAGTGATACGGCTTCTTCTCCAGGGATTTGAAACCGCAACCCCCAGAGCAACGGAGCACATGGCACAGAGATGTGTGCAAACGAGGTAAAAAAAAAAAAAGGAACAAACACAGAGAGCAGCGTGAACATGTGTAGACCTGCAGAGGCACTTCAAGGCAAGTCCCTCTTGTACGTCTAACCCCACACTGAAGCAGCGGGGTCAGCGGGGGGGGGGGGGGTTTGAAGCCCGAGGCGAGCAGCTACCCCCCCGGCAGATCCGATGGGGGTGGGGAGCATAGCGACGTCGGCGAGTGGCCGAGCTAGGATGAGTGGAAGCGTTGGCGTTGCGGGACGAATCTCTCAGACACGACTGAAATAACACCCCTCCCCTCCCTTCCCCCCTCCGCTGGATGAATTCACAAAGGAATGGGCCATTCATGTGTTCTTCCCTTTCAAAGGTGGTTCAGGCTCAACAGAAGCTGCAGTTATTAGAGCTCCAAGTGCGCACCTGCAGACACCGACGCTTCCAGATAGCGAGAAGGAAGCAGGAACGCACAAGAGTTTGGCCTCTGAGCCTCAGAACCCATCAGGCAGCCGGTGGCCTTGTGCACCAACTCTCCAATGTCCCGGTCTATTTCTGTCCCGCCTTCAGTGATTTCCAAAAATGATCCCTACCTGGCCCGAACCCAGCAGACCGCCTGTGTGTCGGAAGCCTAGGATTTGAGAATAGACCAGTGATCCTCAGCTTGGATTCGGAGAGGAGGAGGAGGAGGAGGAAGGGACCGAAGGTGGGGAGAAGGGCAGATACTAAGGGTGCCGAGTTCTCCGAAGCCTCATTACCCAACCCTTGTTGCGAAGGGAGATCACCATGGCAACCTAAGTCAGCAGCACCCTATGTTTGGCCCACTTTCCAACATAAGCGAGGGGCCAGGTCTCGAGCGATTTAGCGACACCACTTGGTTTCTTAGCGTACACTTTGCAATGCGCTGAGAAGTGACCTTGTTCAACCGCGGCCTCTTCCGTCGCACGGAGACGTTACGAAAATCGGAAGGGCCACGGCAGGCAACGGTGCACATGGGTAACTCCGACACTATATTCTCCACACGCAATTGTGCCACCGATGTGATACGGTGCCAAACAATGAGGTCAGCGCACCCCCCCATTGCGGAACTATTCCAAAGCTGGCAGGCGTGGTGGTCCAAAAATTTCCCTGTCCACCGAAACTGCGGCCCGGCCCGTAACACGGGGTAACGGCGATGGAGGGAAAAGGGTCGTGTGGGGGTCACTGCGGCTCAGTATTCATTTTCCACTGTGACAAAGTTCTGATTTAAGTCCAATTGGCTCCATCACACTGGGACCCCATCAGGGTGCAGAGCAGCAGGGCATGGGGGGGGGAGTGAACCTTTTTCTGAAAGCTTGTCCCCCCCCCCCCAGAATGAGGAAACAGCGGATGCCACGCAACAGCATGTCTTCACAACTCTGCAGCTACCAGAATGTAGAGAAGACTTAAAGCCCTACCGTTTCCAAACATGTGAATTCGAACCTGGCCGCTTTTGGTCAGTTGATCGGTTTGGTCAGAAAGTTCCAGATGTGTGAAAAGGGAGCTCAAAGAGTGTGTGTGTGTGGCACGAGTTTCAGAATTGTGCCTCCATCACCCAGGTGTCGTAGGAAAACTGAACCTAAAGGGTGCTGCAGGTAGCATGGTCCAAAGGGCAGTCAAGGCTCTGGGTTTGAATCCCCGCCCGTGCCGTGTTACACGCATCCTTCAAATAACAGAGTTTGTTCTTTCCATGAAATCGCCCAGGTGTTCATATCCCTGTTGTTAAGGGTTCGAGCTAAATACCTTTATTTCTTATGGAAAAAATCATTTCCCAGACATGAAATATGTCACCAAAATGAACTAAAATACAAATACAAAAGGTACTTTTATGTAGGGCAAGGGATACACAACTTTTTTGTATTGTGTTATGACAATTATGTCTTGCTTCTCTTAACGTAATATCTTCATTCATTCATTCATTCATTCATTCATTCATTCCCAAGAACAATGTGCCCAATGCAGGGATGCCCTGGCCAGGACTTTTATGGCATTTTCAACATAGTTTCAACACGGTTTCAACACGGTTGCAGAAACAACTTGAAAGCTTTTCCTCGACAACAAGCAACGCTCATGTAAACGTGTGTGGGGCACATAGGAGACCAGGGGAGAAGCGAGTCGAAAAGAGGTGAGTTCTGAGACGCTTGTAACAGCGAAAAGAACTTGCGAGTAACAAGCTTTGCAGCAGTACGAACACTGACAAGCGCACCGTTCAACAGGTACCGTGTCACGAAGAGAACTCGAGTTACTCCTCCTTTTTCAAAAGAGCGGAGGATCAAGAAGCTGGTGAACAGGCTGCACGCGATCCTCCGCCTTCACATGGACCAGTCGCGCAGTCGTCAGCGAAGCACCGTCTCTCTGATCCTCCACCTCTGTGTCGGAGCGACCGATGCACACGTTCCCATTCTAAGTATTATGCTTGTTCTGGGCGTTCGTGAATTTCTTGACGCGTAGGGTAAAACTGGGATCCTGCAGTGGAAGACGCGCGCAAACCCCCCCGGTCCGGCCGTGGGGACGGTCCTTCGCCGTGCTTTCTATTTGCGGCGCGTGGGACGTAGAGAGGGACGGCGAGCTCCGGCACTCTTCCCATCCGAAAGGCCCGTAGGTTCATTCGCCCAAGGAGCTGTCTGGGCCGCCGACGTTTACGCTCATTCGCTTTTCTCCAAAGTGACTTAGAGCTCAGTTAAGAGAAATACTTTTCACCGGGAGAGGAAGCGTTTCGGATGCAGACGCATGATTTGTTCAAATAGGGGCACTTACCTTAGAGTTACATTTATTTATGAAGCAGACACTTTTCTCCAAAGCGACTTCCAATGAACTCTGTGTAGTGTTATGAGCCCACACACCTTATTCACCGTGGTGACTTACACTGCTAGATACACTACTTACAATGGGTCACTCATCCATACATCAGTGGAACGAACACACACACACACACACACACACACACACACACACACACACACACACTCTCTGTCACTCACACACTGTGGGTGAACCTGAACAGCATGTCTTTGGAGTGTGGAAGGAAACCAGAGCACCCAGAGGAAACCCATGCAGACACCTGGAGAACATGCAAACTCCACACAGACCGATTTGGGATCGAACCCACGTCCTCTCGCACCACCCAAGCACTGTGAGACAGCAGCGCTACTCGCTGTGACACCGTGCCGCCCCCAAAATTATTGCCTTCTCCCCGTCGGGGAATCGAACCCCGGTCTCCCGTGTGACGGGCGGGGATGCTAACGACGAACGGTTCGCGTGAGAAGCTGTGTGCAGACTTGACGAGGAGCCCCGTCCACCGCACGTTACGCTCCACTGAGAGACTTTGAGTAACCAACCGATTCTCGGCCCCAATTACGTTTGTCAGTAGGGGATCGAGCGTTTTCCTCGTTGTAATTTCTCGCTACACGTGGCCCCATTATATGACGACCGAGAGTACTTCCGAGCAATGTGCATACCCTGAATTAATCCAGTAAAAGCAGAAAAAGGATGAATAATAAAGGTAAATAAATGGTTTAGTACATGAGCAAAGGACTCGAAATTCCAGGAGGAATCAAATAGTGCGCCGCTAATTGAGAGAGCGAGATCGAATAGCTGAGGAAAAAAGCCATTCTTTGTTCGGCGCCATAGAAACATGGAAAAAAGCACAATGAGGATCTCTAAGTGAGAAGGGGACAAAGATAGAGTCAGGTGACACAGACTCTCGTTTTCCCGAGGAAATGGACACCGGTGCAGTCCGCACCCCCTCCAAGCTGCGCACGCACGCTGCCAGTTGGCTTTACAACACCTGCTTATTGGGACGCATCCCTTGGAGGGTCTCAGTCAGTCGCTTTGTCATCTCCACCGCCCACACGTGGCCCGCAGACCTACACATAGCGGTTTCATCGCTCTCCACCTTATCCGGGGGAAGGGTGATAGAGGCCCGCTTGCCCCTCCGTCACTCTCTAAACCCGTAATCGGCTTCCCGCAACTGCGGGGACGCTTGAGGATGACCGGAAGGCCCCGCTGCTCCTCCCACCGCGGCCTCGGGGCTTCGGGGCCTTCGCGCATTTGGACGGCCAATTAGGACCAGAGGCGGACGCGAGCGTTTAAGATACGTTGCTTCGGGGGGAATTTTATCTGCCAAATGACATGAAAAGGCCATTCGGCAAGCAGCTGAAAGACGTTCTGGTGAGGAAGATAAACTAAGCCGCCCCTCCATTCAAAGCCCAAGACGAAGACTTGTGGCACCCTCAAGCAGAGAATTTTATCATTAGCAAGGTGAATTACTTTACTTTAAGGTAATTTCTTTGGTAAACATCCAATATTCTCTGGACTTAAGCATTTACTGAGCTCCCGCATGGTAACATGTACATGTATCATTTATCAGACACTTTTCTCCAAAGAGACGAACATCTCATAGAAAAGACTATGTGTTCGTCCCACGAGGAGGAAGAGACACTTAGATGCTGAACAGTAACGCCGACCGTCAAACGTGGGCTTTGAGAACAGTTCAGGCACACCGAGGACCGGGGGGTTGGACCGCGCTCTCGTGCACCAGGAAGCGCCTCCCACGGTCACACAAACGCAGCCGCCAGCAGGAAACGCATCGTGAGCCTGGGCTCCGGCTGCCGGCGGGGGGGGTCATCAACGTGACGCCGAAAGAGCCCAATCAAAAAGGCAGCTCGCGGGTCATCGGTCTCCCGCACGTCTCCAGAGCCCGTCGCTTACCGAGCGGCTGCTCGCGGAGACGGCACGAAGCGGGGCGCCCGCCGGCTAGGCGTGGAGCCACCGCTTGAGCGGCTGGGCTTGGAGCTTCCGCCTCGCTGGCAGAGCGCAGGAACCCTTGGAGAGACGGCAGCCGGCGGCTCAAATCCCGATCCGTTTGCCGGAGAGCAGAAGGCCGACAGATCTCAGGCACCCGCCGGCGTCGCTGGAGTCGTTGGCGGCGAAAGCTCGCAGTCCTGCCGGCCGGTTATCCGGCGCGGGAAGCCGACGGGACCGAGAGGGCGACCGCTACGACACTCGCGTGCGCCTGTCCCTGAGCTCCGGCCCTCTAACCCGGGGCAAATATGTGCCGGTTAACCACCCCCCAGACCCAAACCCGTCACAACCAACAATTCAGCTGCAACTTAAGTGAGGCGGACAGCTCCACCGCAAGCCGCTTCCCTGTCACATCCGCTTAGTTTCTCCGAGTCATTTGCTTGGTAAATATTTCCATTAATGGTTTAAGCGGGTGTCCTCGGAGATCCCGTCCGCCTCATTTATCAACAGCTCCTGGCAGGAAACGGCATCCAGGGGCTCCCAGACACACCGATGGCCCCTCCCCTTACCGCCCTCTATAAGGCCCGTACCGTTACTTACCGCGAGCGTGTTGGGCGGAGGGAGAACACCAACAGGGGTGTCACAGTGAGTGAAAGTACCCGACTCCATCGCCGAGGGCGTGTGCTCTTCGGCCGAAACATCCCATCGCCGAGGGGGTGCCTGCCCTAAGGACCGCCCGTGACCGCGATTTTAATGGGCCCGTTGCCCCCGCCTCTTCCCAGCTGCTTACCGCACCCCTCCCCTCCTGACGCCCCTACCCGCAATTCCCACCTGGTTGCTGTGGCCTTAGCCTCCTGTTGGTTTCTGCCGCTGCCGTTTCAGCAGCCACTCCGGACACCAGGCGTGTGAGCTCGGTTCCTAAGCGACAAGCAGACGAACCCGGGCGGACGCACACACGCGCGCCCTGCGGTCGACGCCGCTCTGCGCTGAAATGCATGCTGGGGCTGGATTCTGTCAGCTGCCACCCAGGGCTCCGCCGAGCTGCTCTCAGCGGGCACAGCGTGACCAGGCGCGCAATCCGCACCGTTGCATTTCGTACACCGGTCCAAATCGGTTTGGTGACACACGGCCATCCAGGGCCATCCGGTCTGTTGGGCTTTACAGAAAACCTTGTTCTCTCTCAGACAAGTAGCCCGATGTTTACTTTCAGGGGGTATAAACAAGGCCAGACGAAAAGAGCCGCACGCCACTACTTCTGCGTGCTGGCAGCAGTGACCAGGAGGCCCAATCCGGAAGCGCGCGGGAGAGGGACGAGACCAGGACGGGCGTCCGCGAGCCGCTCGCCTGGTCACCTGGGCCGTCGCCCCAAAGGACCGCGGTCTTTTCACAAGAGCTCTCCAAACAGGTGAGGGCAGCGCGGGTCCTCGAGCAACTACGGAGGATTCGAAAAAGATTTCAATTAGCACCCGATTTACTCCCAAAACAGCAGGCGAGGGGGCTCACGACCCAAGTAATGACTTCGATCAAACAATTAAGGGCCGAGACGGGACGAGAAGCTCGCGTAGCTCGCAGCCACGGAGGGCTGCAATTGCCGCCTCCTGCCCTGAAATGAATGTCACGGTCCAATTAGACGAGCTTGTTAAAAGAGAATAATAAGGTGGAGTATTGATCTCTCTCTCTGCCACATGACTTCAGGAGAGATTCTTCCAAACCCATAAAAGGGACCGAAGAGGCCGACTGAGTTCTGTCCTCAACGAGAGGAAAAACGGTAAAAAGCGCCACTTTCCTGCATTCTCCCCTGCGGTGCCGACTGGCCCTTTCTCAGTATCGCTCCAAGGCCACGTTAAACCGCCCCTCAGCGTGCACCTCCCCAGCCGTTAAGAGGTCAAGCGTTGAAGGGAACTTTCAGGCTTTTTTCACACGCCCCCCCACCCCCAATTCATTTTGCAGAGATCGGTATAATCGAAACCCTGCTCTGTTCAGCTTCTTACCGAGATCATCTCCGACTATCCCGTCGCGGGGTGAGGATCATCCAGTCGGAGCAGAGCCGGAGCCTCGGCGCAGATGACGCCTATGGCCCACGCTGGGGTCCAAGGGTGACCGACACGGCCCCAAAAAAAAAACATGGGAGGAATGCGAGAGGGGAAAGAGACCATTTGACCCCACAAAGCTTTAATTCAGGTCTCAGTCTGCTTGGTGAGGGGTGTATTTGTGGCCCGGGAAACAGAAGTGTGTGTCCTGGCGCCACCACCTTGACGGGTGAGGGCGAACCGGCCGGCGGGAGCCTACCCCGCCCTCAAACAGCTAGTCTGGCCGGGCTGGGGGCCGAGGGGACGGCCTCCTGCCCGGAGCCTGGAATTCCTCTTCATCGAACTGGGGATTGGAAGCGGATCATCAAGAAGCGTGCGGTTCGAGGTAGGGAAGGGAGGGGTGGGTAAGGGGGGGTGTGCTAGAAGAGAGACACTGCCGCTGCGCCGTTGCGGTCAAATTTATTTGCACCCAAGCGATTTTTACCATATCTGTTAAAGTAAAATGAGGAGAAAGAGCAGCCAGGAGCGATGCTGCAGCAAGCGAACGTACTTCCAAGGTGAGTATAGAGGGGTTACAGTCCGTTCGTGGGCTCTGGTTTCAGATCCGGGTTCCAGGTCTGTTCACACTGCACAGTTTTCATGTTCTCCCCACGTTCGTGAGTTCACTCTGAGTGCTCCAGTTTGCTGCCACAATCCAAAGGCACGTATGGAAGAACTCAGCTGTAAACCACTTCCCAGCCCCCCGGTGTGGAAACTATGCGAGCGGTCAGTTTCAACTCGACGGCACTTACTGGACGAACCCTTTCTTACCGCAGCCCCCGTTCGCGAAGATGACCGAACAACCCTGAGTTACTTCACACTCTCGCAGTTAAGGCCAAGTCGATGGACAAAGAGGAAGCGCAGAAGATGAGGGTCTAATGGACAAAAGCTGAACCTCAACTCATGGTACCGTGGTAGATGTCCAAGTCTGGAGAGAGAAAACCCCTGGTAACAAGCGACGGAGTTCACACAATTTCTCAAGGTGTGTGTGTGCGTGTGTGTGTGTGTGATACAGCCACGCACTGCGGCTTTCATTAGCGATCAACTTTCACCTGTCAACCAGGAGTTACCTTTGGCTTTTGGCGGTTGGTTAATTTTCCCATCAGCACAGCGCAAGTGTAATGGTTTTCCTTTCTCATGTAAGAAGGAAGCAAGCTTTGCCAAAATTTTTGTGGTTTGTGCCCACTGGGGCCTTGTGAACTCTATTTATCCTGGGGGGTGGGGGGGACACTATGGCCGCTCAACGCCGGCCCGTCGCAGGAAGTGGCCGGAGACAACAAGTTGCCGAGGGTCAAGGTTGGTTCAAACGCAAAGGTTGACCGACGGGCCATCACCCCCCCCCGAGCGAGAGCGAAGGGGTTCTTCTCGAAACCCCTCAAGTCAGGTGTCGGCACAATGACCGCTGGGAAAGCTCTCCTCGGAAACACACAACATCCATCTCCTTACTTTGAAAAGGTCATAAAAAAAAAAGAAAGGAACAACTTTTAAGAAATGATTAATAAGAGAAAGTCCCGTGACCACGGCAAAAAAAAGAAAAGAAACATCTGTTCAAGACTGTGTTCTGTTCGAAGCTGGCAGAGGGTTTGAACGAAACAAATGTGAAATATTGACTGCGATGCGGCAACACGTGTAGTGTGATTGTTACACCACCTCGTCCCATGGAAAAGGGGCTCCTTTCTCCAACTCCTCGGTGCAGGTGTCACCACGGGTTCTCAACCAAGGTCTTCCCAAGTGGATTAGGTCACGTTGGGTCACACGGCACACAAGGCCTCGCCTGTTGTTCGAAGTTACCGAGAATCTGTAATTCCCTCCAACGGGGACCCGTTAGCTAAGGTGGACCCCCGCTAGACTCCCGAACCCTACTTCTTCACTGCAGGCCCTTTAAATACATTTCCATTTATTCATTTAGCACATGCTTTCTCCAATTAGTAACTTGCATTTCAATGACGGGGGCGCGGTGACGCGGCGGGTTTGGCTGGGGCCCGCTCTCCGGTGGGTCCGGGGTAGGCTCCGGCTCACCACAGCCCCTCTCGGAACAAGCAGTTGTAGACATTGTGTGTGTGTGTGTGTGTGTGTGAGTTTCCATGATGCTTTTCTCAAAGGTGACTTGAAATACTAGACAGACTACAATTGAACTCTACCATCATTCAACTTCTGTGAAATTTAAGTTCCCAAAACTCATCTGAACTGGGACTCTGCACAGATGGCGTTGTATTCGAACCCCCATCTGAACCAAGAACCCAGGTGCTGTAAGGTACCAGGGCTACTTGCTGTGCCACAACGGACTTGTCCATCCAGCCTTTAACGTGTAGCTTCTGCTGGTGATCAGGAAGCAAGTTTCCTAAATTTTTACATACAGCCATAAAAGACTCCGCTGCAGGTATCCGAGTGTCAAAGAACATAAGCATAACAATACTGTAAATTCCATGTGTACATTTCCGAAGGGAACATCGGTGTGTAGCACACGTCCAGCGTGAAGCCCCGGGCGGCAGAGAGGGCAACAGGACCCGTAGGTTAAACACCAGGCTTCGTGGCGCTGGAACTCGGGGGTGGAAAACAGCTGTTTTTCCTGTCGTCGCATTATCATCACGGAGGGAACTCAATCCCTTTGCCCCAGTGTCGGCGCCGGGCTAGACAGTACAGTCCGTCTGCTATCGGCGTCTGTCTCTGTCTCTGTGTGTGTGTGTGTGTGTGTGGATGTGGTGTTGACACCGCACTGGTCCGGCGGTGACCCGTGGAGACTAGAGGAGAACATCATCAACTGAAGACGCCCCGCCAACAAGCCGAACCTCACGGACGGTTGCGGACCCCCCTTTGTGAACAGAGAGGCCGAGAGGCGACGAGGGACTCGATGGGGACCACGCGCGTCTTGAGGGACACCCCGGTCCCAGAGCGGTCGAGCGTCAAAGGCACCGGGAAACTTCCCGCCCGTTTTTATTTAGGCTCATTATTACAGAGAGTAGAAGCACCAATTTGTGGGGCCTCCAGAAAGCCCAAACAAGCGCTTGTGGGATTGCACTTTTTCAGAAAGTGCTTCAGCATGACAAATCTTTTAGTCCCAGAGCCAGAGTGTTGAGCGTCACGAGCAGGTGCGCTATCGTTTGTGCCGAGAACGGCTTTCGGCTCGCGTCACACGCGTTCGCGGCCGCGGGTCGCTCCTCCAAGGCAGCGGTCGCTCGGGTACGTGATGCGGACCGCCGCCCCTCCCCCGGTAGGAAGGAGCGAGGTGCGACGTTCTGAGGGATTAACTTCTCCCTCGCGGTACCGACGGCGTAAACTGCGAGGTGGGCCACCCCGATGGAGCCCGAAGGACCCGAACCGGACAGACCGAACCAATCCGACCCGATCGGCGGCTCCCATCGAAACCCCAACGTTTAGCCGGAATTTGAAGTCCGGAAAGTACCGTAAATCTGAAAGGCGCGGCAGCCTGGTCACTGTCCGCTCAGAATTACCCCAAAAACACGGTACTGCCCAAGCGAACCTGTGTAACGCATGTCCTGGTAAGAGCATTTTCCCATTGAACGCGTTCCTTTTCGCTTGTTGAGCACTGCGCTGCACTTGACCGTCCTCGACAATTTGTTTGCAAGAAAAATCCCACCGAGGGGGTGTGTGTGTGCGTGTGTGTGTGCGCGCGCTTGTGCAAAGGACAGTTTGCTCATTTGCGACAGTTAATTAAATTACCGCCATCTGTACTGTGTCATTCATAACAATTAGGTGATCAAATTGTTCAATTAAACGTTTCAGTCCAAGGAATAATTAAATAAGTGATGAGCTGATCGATATAAAACTAGGGTCGATACAGGGCGCGTGTGTCCGTGTTTAAAGCAGCGTCACGAAGAGACGCGAGAAGGCACACCTCCGACGCGCCGCTTAGCACGACACACTTCCGGCAGCGTCCCGGCGGTCAGAAGAGAGCTCCGCGGTGGTTCCGATCCGCCTCGGCCCCCCCCCGAAGGCCGGCGTTCCTCAGATGGGACCGGAAGCGGACGTGAGGGAGCAGCTTGTGACCGGAGAGCTTCGAGGTCCAATTTCGCCGCCCCATTAAATATTCAGCTGCGCAAACAGCTTGGATGCGCAAATCGCGAGCTGCGTAAGGGGCTCCGGAGACGTAAATAATTCAGAATAAATTACCGAGGGGTTCGTTTCGTCCGTCCACGTCGGAGGAGACCGAACGCCCGACTCCAGCGGGTGCGAAGGAGGCCCGGACTTCCTTCAGTCGCCACATTTCCATTAGAGCGGAAACAAGAGCCATTTACGGAGGGGGGCGGCCGCTACCGTCAGACCAGAGGCCTCCGAAGGCTCCGACGGCCACTCTCGCGTCGGCACCGACCGAGTCGCTCCGGTTTCTCCGAGAAAGAGCTTCGCGAGAAGGCGGCGAGCGCCCGGAGGGGAGCGAAGGCGTCCGTCGTCCGTCCGGCGCCGCGCGGCCTCCCTCCGCAACGTGTCCCGCGGGGGCCCGCGGCGGAGCTCCTCTTTCAAACGCGGGAGAAGGCAACAAGAGGCACAGAAGTGCTCAACAAAGACGCTGACCTAGACGATGTAGCCGGAGGCTTAAGGAGCATTTGGGAGTTACAAACGCAGCCTGTCAATAAGGGGTCAGTCACCCAGACGGGCAGAACCTCCACCGGCGGCTCTGGGATTGAATGCGTCTTTAGAGGAGGAATGCGGGCGGGGGTGGGAGAAAAGAAAAAGGAAAAAAAAAAAAAAAACACGGATCTTTCAGAGCAACTTCTCCTCTGCTTCCGCACCCATCCGTGGCGAAATGGCCCGAAAGTGACACTCGTTACGGCGGGTGACGCGACGCTAAAACCAGACGAGCGGGCTTCCCGACCGCCGCTCGGCAACATGAGCTTCATCTGCATTCACACACATCGAGTGCGAAGTGCGTGAAGGGGAGGGGCGGCGGAAGGGGGGGCTAGAACTTGTGAATATCTTCTCATGGAGTTTATCCCACAGTGCAGAAGGTCCTGGAAGATGCCCAGATGAGCATGAAGAGGTGCTGATGAGTGTGTTCGGGGGGGTAGGCATTCCAGAGCCTGGGCCTTTCCACATCGACATTCCGACCCCACGACCCCACGCGCCTGGTGGAGGGGGAAGGGAGTGCCCCCCCCCGCCCCGGCCCCCATCTGTCTGGCACTCTCCCCGGGAGGACGGCGAAAGCCCCCCTCCCCCGACCAGCAGCGGAATTCAGGAATGCGCCGGGCTGGAGACGAGTCGGAGGCAAGCGAGCGACGGGCTCCCGGTTTCTGACGTCTCCCTGGGAGGTGCGGGATGGGGGGGGCGTATTTATGCTGCTGGGTATTTTTACCGGGGCGATTCAGGGTAAGAACCTTGTTCAGGGTAACTATAGCTGCGAGAGGAATTTGAACCCAAGTCCTTTGAGTCCGAGGTCAGGGGACGTAACCGGCATACTACCTGCTGTCCGTTCCCACCTGTGTGCTTAGGTACTTGCCCTTTACCTTGTTTCTGTGGTTACACACACACACACACACACACACACACACACACACACACACACACACACACACACACACACACACAAAGAGCAAAACCTCCAAGTGCAGCATACATTTACATATTACAAACACACCGACACAGAAGCTCATAGTTGAGCACATTTACATGCTTGTGCATGTGTGCGCGCGCACACACACACACACACACACACACACACGCACACGACACACCTATTTCCCATACTGTCTAAAAATCGTATTGCTCAAGGGTGAACCAGGAAAATGAAAAGATGAATAATTCACCACACTGTACAGTATATCTTTTTCACACACACACTTTCTCCCCTTTTGTTTCCCGCTCAGGCTCTCTGTGCTTTCCGATACGCATCACGAATCCATCTTGTGGCAGCGGGGGGTGACGAAGGAGGGTGAGCGAGGCTCTACCAGGGTAAAGCAGGGTAAACCCCATTAATATTGTGCGGATTTAAAAAGGCCAAGGCTGCGTTTGCGCCTCCCCCTTATGGGCTCCAGTTCCGACACAACTCCCGCCTCACGAGGTCCGCGGCCCGCTCCGTTTACCTCGTTTAGGCCGCCATGGCTGGACGGCCGCGTTTTCCCGGCGAACGAGTAACATGCCGATGAGCTCAGTGTCGTCCGGAGTGAGGGATTCTGGGAGGGAGAGAGAGACTGTGTGTTTTTTCTTGAGCGTGGCGCACATTTCTGTGTGCGTGCATCTGTGCGTGCATCTGTCAGCACACACATCCAAAGAACAAGATCCTCTCTGCGCCCAGCAGGATGACAAACGGTAAAAAAAGGGTAAAAATAACGTGTGTTCCGCCTGTCTGCCAGCGTCCTCGGAACGCGAAGAGGAGAGGGACCCCGAGCGAACGGAGCGAGAGAACGGCGACGGGGCGCGGAGAGGAATCGCTCCGTGAGCTTCATCTCGGGGGTCCGGAGAGGCGGAGGTGACGCTGGAAAGAAAGGCTGTCGCATATTTAGCAACCTTGGCAGGTCTGTCTCTCTCTCTCTCTCTCTCTCTCTCACACACACACACACACCAGGTGACTGCTCTTGCCTGCCCTCGAGCTGATTACTGCAGTACGGCTGCGTCTCCACGCCGGGGGTCTGGGGTTCTACGCTTCCCAGAGCGGCGAAAGCGAGGGATTTCGTGCGGGACACGAGTTCCAGGGGCTGCACACACACTAAGATACCTGGCGTGGCCTTACGTGTGGACTCGCACTTCGACGCACTCACCACATACATAGACGCGCTACATCGACCGTTGGCTTCCTGCACACGTCTCGGTGCCCCGTGGGGAAAAAAAAAAGCGCGACGCAGCCGAAAACACGGGGGAGAAAATGCAAACTCCACACGGACTGAGCGGAAATGAAACCTCGCGACCTGAAACCTCAAACCAGGTGCTCTGATTCACTGCCGTTAACAGCTGCGCCATGGTACTGCTCTGTGTGTGTGTGTGTGTGTGTGTGTGTGTGTGTGTGTGTACCTGTCTCCATACACACATTCAAACCGGCAAAATCCCGCAAAACACTTGTACTCACCTCTCTGCGCTGGCTTCCTATAGCTGCCCGAATCAAATTCAATAGCCTGGTTATTGTCTACAGATGCATCAATAGAACCGCTTCCAGCTATTTACAGGACTTGATCAACCGCTACACCCCAGCCAGACCCCTTCGCTCGTCTACTTCTGCTCGCTTGGTGGTCCCGCGCACGAAAGGTAAAGCTCATAGGTTCTCGGTTCTGGGTCCGTCGTAGTGGAATGACCTTCCCCTGTCACTCAGAACTGCTGAAACTCTGTCTGTTTACAAGAAGGGTCTGAAAACCCACCTTTTTTCCAGATCCACTTCGCCCAAGATCTCTCCAGCTCACCTATGGTGCAACTGTTCACGCATCGTAACTCCAGAAGCATCCCCAGATACAACCTTTATTCAGCCATTACTCTGGTATTATACTGTTCATTTGTGTATCTTATAATATATAATAAAAAAAAAAAAAAAAGAAATTGATGTGGGTATCAGGATTTGTCTATCTTGTGTCTTATGCACCTACTTGAACGATGAACCTCGGTGCAGCAAGTGGTTGGTAACAAACTAGGTTTGCAGCTATGTCTCCTTCTCTCAATGTAATGCATAACTTGTACTTTTGCTGAGATGTACGTCGCTTTGGACAAAAGCGTCTGTTAAATTAATTAATGTAAATGTAAATGTACTTATTAGTTTAAAGCTCTGCAATATTTAATGCGCACCTGAACACGAGCGCATCGAGTCTCTGCTTTCAAGTGGTCTCTTCGGAGGTCGAGGAGGTCAGTTCGGCTACAGGGAGGTGCGGCGACTCGGAACCGCAGCGCTTCCTGGCACCGGAAGGGAACTTGTGCAGAGACTCGAGAGCCAAACTGTTTCCGTTTCGTTTGTCGCGAGACGTCTGTGGGGAAAAAGGGGCGGAGCAGCAGCTGGAGGATCGCCCGGTGGCCGCAGGGGGTCTCCAGCTCAATTCCGCTCCTGATGCCGTGCCTTTCGATGGGATTCGTGCGCTCAGTCGTCCTCCTGTATAAACGGAGCGCTTACTGTAAACTAGGAAACATCACGCACCCAGAGTAAGGGCCACTGAGCATAACAAGAAAAGATTTACTCTGTTTTTTCACGTTCATGTCACGTGGTGTCATCGAAGGGTCATCGCCGCTTTCTGCGCAAAGATAAGTATTTCTGCTCCCCTCCAAACTGGACAAGTTTCACACTTTTTGCTTCTCTCTTTGCGAGCGAGACGCCACGGCTCGTCTTCATAGAAGCCTGAGGTCAAGGCGAGAGCCGCTGCCGTGAATGAACGCGGTGTTCGACGACCGTCCCCACCGTCGTGTTTCCCGTGCGTGTGCTGGGGGAGCCATACGAGCGCCGCTCCGGCCAGGTGCGGCTTGCGTGTCCTCCCTGGTGCTCTGGTTTCCTCCCACATTCCCAAGATACTCAATTCAGAAGGAATGAGGACTGTCAACTACCACCCCTAGTGTACGTATGTGTGTCACACTGACTGCGAGGAGCTTAGCACGGTATTAGAAATGGATCTGCTACATCAATCCTTGTGAGTAACACACATGAGGATGGAAGCAAAGAGTTCCTACAGGGTGGCTGCACACACCTAAACAGGGATTAGAGGAAAGAAACACAAGGAAGGGCCATATGGACTATGACAGTGTGTGCACACCAAGGGGCAACTGGAGTACTTCTAATAAACACATGTGTTCCCGGGGCCCGTTGTGGTGTCTTCACTGTGGATGTGTTGCATCCGAGTGTCTCTATTTGACTTTAAAAAAAAAAATGCAAAAAAAAAAAAGAAGAGGAGGACATGTCCAGTCCCAGTCATTCCCCACTCAGGACCCAGTGAAGGAACACAAGAAACTGTCTCTCTGCTCAGCGCCTGATCACAGACATACTGGACTGGTACCGGGGACAGCCCGCCCTCCCGCCCTCCCGCCCCTCGGTGCTCCGCTTCTTTCCGCCGGCCGAGCTCTTTGAGCCTTCGCTGCGGCGCTAAGCAGTTGGGAGCAGCACCCACACCGTTCCAAATCCCATTCGCTAATAAGAACTAATTTCGGAGCATTAGCCCAGTGCTCTCGCTCGCTTTCACCACCCTAATTGACAATCAATCCCCTCGCCTCCCATTAGCATAAACAGCGGCTAATGTGGGTCAAAGCAGTGGGACATAACGTGGAAACGAGAGGTGAAAAAGCGCAACCCTTGCAGACGGAGGCTTCGGGGAATCGAGGCTGACGATGCCACGGGAGCGTCTTGGGCGGGCGAGCCAACCCCAAGAACCCCACGTACGCAGTGCTCCGAGACGCTTCGCTCGGGCCACCCGCATTCTCAAGAGCGGACGGCCGTTCGACGGCTTTAGAAACACGTGCTCGAGAGCTGCCTTCGCATTACAGAAACCGAAGCCCGTCTCCTTCCCTTCCGACGGGCTAAAGCACCGAGGCGTTCCTCCCCGACTTCCCTAAGGAGCACAAGGGTCACAGCGTGATTGTTTACCACGGTGATAGATAATAGGTAAGAAAAATTCAAGCGATGCTGCACTTTTACACCGATGTGTCCAAAAAGAGGACGAGCAAAACAGGACAAGGAAGAGCGAACGCACCAGTGTACCGTGGTACGAATTGAGCAACAGGGTTCCTCCACGCGTCTTCGTCACCATTTCATTCTTTCGGTATTTCACGTGAACTACTCAGGATTTGCGGGAACCTGGCGCCGCCACCCCAGGATCGTGGACAAAGGGGACGGAAACACAGGTCGACGGCTCCCTCGCTCTCCATCGAACATTTCCCACGGAAGGTTCCAGAGCAGAGTTCGCAAAGAGCGCCAAGACGGCAGCCACGTCCGTGCGAAGCGCTGATCCGAAAGTAGCGCGTTAAGCCGCAAACCACGTGCCAGGTTTCACCGTGATTTCACTCGGCCGCACACTTCACGTCCACGTCCACGTCTCGCACGCTGAATGATGGAACAGCCCGAGAAACAAGAGCATCAACCAGCGTTTCAGGAACACACACCGAGAAGCACGCTCGCCGTACACACACGCAGGCGCACGCACAGAGACTCCCGCAGTCCACCTGTTACGTCCCTCGAGCGGCTCTGAACTCGCACGCCATCCTGTCAAACGCAGAGCGGAAGAGCGGTTAGCGTGCTCATTAACCGGCGTTGCCCCCCGATGCCAATTAAAATAAACACACACACCTGCCGCGCGCCGCAAAGCGCCGGCCCGCTGCCCGGCGCCTCCTGCGCTTGGCGGTCACGCTCCGAGAGCGGGGGGTTCCGGGGGGTCTCCCTTCCCGCCCGGCCGCACGCCAGCCGACCGAAACACGTGTTCGTTTGTTCGGCAACAGCTGGCAGCTCCCGGTGCCCGGAACACCCCACGTGCCGCAGCACCGCCGCCATTAGCGCAGTCGCTCTCACCAAGAGCGACGTGGCTGCCAAGGAGCGGCGAACCCCTGGATCGATAATCGACGTCCCCGCCAACGCTGCCGATCACCAACTTACGCCAGTCAGTCTCTCTCGCACGCGCGCTAACCCGAGCCTCTCGGGACGTGTTCCGCAGCCGGTCTTTCCAAAGAATGCGCGCGTGATTAAAAGCCCAGGTACTCCCCTCGGACACACGCTGAGCGTTTTCATCACGCTCTCGCGTTTTCTGACGGGGCACATCGAAATGCTGTCCGCAAGGTTCATCCGCCCTGCGCGCGCACACACACACACACACACACACACACACTCCCCAGCGTCCATCTGGCCTACATATTTGCATGCTCGCAAACACACCCTGTTCTGTCCTCAACAACCTTGCATTTCAGTATTTCTGCACTTCTTGCTAAGGAAAGAGCACCAAAAAAAGAAAGAAAAAAAAAGTGTTGAGGTTGCACTCCTGCTGGAGCCCAACCCATCTGTGAACACGCACCGATTCCACAGACATCAGTGCTGAACCTCAAAGAAGGAGAGTAGATGGAGCGAGATGAGATCATGCTCTACCGTGCTCAGGGTGACGCTTTAATGGTGAGGGCCAAGACATCCCCATGTGTTCAATAAGGCAAAGAGGGAGCGCAAAGTCTTAGAGTCATCGTGTTGCCCCAAACCCAAGAAGCGACGCAGAAGAGCTGCCTTTGTTGAACAGAAACCCATCTCAGCCCCACAGGTGGAGAGCAAACGTGAGGATGAGAGCGAGCGGAGAAGAGAGAAGGAGAGAGGCAGGACGCACAACCGAGAAGGTTTGAGAGAGGCTACAAGCTGCCCACGGACGCCATGGGAACTCCATCCCAGGTAACGTCTCACGGGGAATGTGGTGAAACCAAAGCATAAATACCTTGTTAGTGGTAACCCCGGAGTCGCCGAAGTGGAACGGTAATCATCGTTCGGGGACATTGTACCGCGCTCCGGCAGCACGTGGAGCGATGGCTCAACAGCTGGATAGAAACCTTGGGCAGGAAACGTAAGTTTCCAAGTGCTCCTGTAGCTGACGCTTTTCCCTAGAGTGCCTTAGAGCGTCGAGCTATTTACAATGATTTACTCTTTTAAAGAGCCGGGAAGTGTTTCCCAGAGAAGTTCAGGGTGGGGGCTTTCCTCAAGGGCACAACAGCAGGCAGCGGGACTCAAACGTGGGTCCTTGGAGAAGCAAAGGCGTCAGCTCCACACACACCGCACCGCGCCGCCCCGCACACGCCCGACGAGAGCGGAGCTTCCCGCTGTTAACGGCTCCAAAGGCCGTCCTGCAGGCGGCATCGCAGATTAAGACGCGTTCTCGAAAACACCAAACACGCACACACGCATTTCCTGGTGCGTACCATGGCAGAAATCCCACACGGGAAATTAAACCAAGACCACAAACAACGTTTAGGTGACAAAGAAGAGCATCTATCTCATGGACTTTACGAAGGCAAGAAACTCAGGCCCTCGACTCAGGGATCATCCGCCGGTCTCTCGCTCGGTGTCACGACTCGCTCCGAAAACGGCAGAGTTTCTCCCTTCCGCCAACACCTCCACCGCACGTCACCAGCACAGCAACACACCACCGGCCTCGCGTCACTTTCTACCGCAGTCTCAACACTCGGCGGCGGAGAGCCGGCACCCACGGAGGGCGGAGCTCACCGAGCTCCCACAGCGTGCGCACCGAGACTACGCCTAGGGCGAGAGACGTCGGTCGTGGCTCGAAACGCAACCGCATCTTTCGGGAACGGAGAGGGTAAAACGGGCGGTAAAATAGCAGGACTTTGCTTACCTGGGATAGAGGTCCAGCGGCAGCAGGAAGAGGAGCGAGGACAGCAGGTCACACGTAGAGACGTAGAGGAGAATCCCCCCCCAAAAAAAGAAAGAAAGTAGTAGTTAGTTTTGGGATATTTTTAAATATCGAAAGTGCAGTAAGAAAGAGACCGGAAAAGCGATATGACAAAGCAGCGTTGCCGTTCTGACGAAGCTGTTAAAAATGGGACGCTTATGAACTCTGCTCACTGGCCGAGGAAATATTCTACACGTTCCCAGCAATCGCCGCCACCCCCCCTCCGGGGTGGTTGGCCGGGGGTCCTGTTCACGGGGCCTGAGCCCTTCCTCTGGCTCAACATCTCTGTGCTCTCCTACTCCTCATCGCGAAGAAACATCTCCAAAAAGCCTCGACTGCTGGTTTCTTCTCGCGGCTCCGCCGGTGGAAGTTCAAACCCGACGCCGCTCCTTTGAAACTCGGAGAGGAGTTCAAAACACATGCCAATTTAAAGATTAAAGATAAGCCAGATACGATTATGAGTTCTTACTCAGAAACGGGGGGTGGGGGCATGTCGTAACAAGGCCGAGCCCAGCGATACGGATGATCCTGCGGGACAGAGATACGTTCTCCGCCGCAGCTCTTTCTGCGTCAATCATCAATTAAAATTCAAATAAACATACGACATGTTCGCAGTTTACCGGCTTTGATCTTTCATCGCATTTACACGTCCGCAGACGCGAGCGGCTGCACCGACGAAAGGCTCAAGTACGACGCTCTAGAAGCGAGACGTCCCGCGCTTGAGAAACAGGATGTTTAGCCCGATTACAAGCGAGATCCTACGAGAGATTGTTCGAGCGGCAACGCACTTAATGTGATTCGCGTCGATGAAATACCCACCGCAAACACGAGCAAAGGACGCGATTTTAAGAAGCGAACGAAAATGCGGCCGGTCTCCGGAGAGCGAAGGACGGGAAGAGCGTCGAGAAGCGGAAATGCGACCTCAACTTGAGGAAGGATGGCGAGAGCGAGGCCCGTGGGAGATGCGCGCAGGTGAGGAACGTGCTCCGAGGAACGCGGCTCAAAGCAAAGCGATGAGTCACGTTCGGCTCCTGAGGGAGCAGATGGATTGAGCCCCCGTGGCGAGCTGTGAGGTGCGAGCTTTGCGTGGAGGTGTGCGTGGGCGTTGAAGCGTTCATCGGATGATGAAGAGGCGGGCGGCAAATCATCTCGCATGATAAAGTGGCGGAGGACAGGCATCGCCAGACGACGAGCGGAAAATGGCCCGGAACGCCGCACTCGAGGGGGTCGGGGGGGGCTCCGGATGGGCTCCGGATGGTCTTTTCCAGGTTCCGCTAACCTGCGGCAGGTGAACAAGCGGCGATGGCCTCGGATCGGCTGCGGCACAAGAGGGGGTCGGGCCATATGCGACTAACGTAAATGAGAAGACGAACAGAATAACGTTTCTGCAGGACGGGGTCGCGAGCGGTTCCTCCCCCACTCCGTATCCAGCGGGTTTATTTGCTGCAGAGGCCCATCAGCCGGAGGCTCCGAGAGCGGAAGGGTTAACGGCGGATCCCTCGCGCACCGACATCAGCGTTGCTTTCTTGTCGACGGCGAACCGACCGGTGCGTCCCGCTCCGTAATCCAGCTAATTGTGCTGAGCGACGCAGGCCTGGGGTCAGTGAAGTCATGGCCAAGGCCCACGTGAGCAGAAAATCCATTTCCGCTCGGCCGAGCATCCGTTCACATGTCGCGCCCTCGCTTTCGCGTTCCTCTTCGGTACGGCATTTTCGCCTCGCTTCAGCTTCACATTTTACAGGCTACGGGTAGTCAGAGGAAAAGGCGAACGTCTCTAACCAGAGACTCTGTTAAACCCGCCCCCCACAGTAACCAAGGACAGGAGATGCATCATATGTGCAACACAGTTTCCCTTTTTGAGGTTTTCGGTGAGTCACAGCCTGAGGGGGCGGGGTCGCGTGCGCAGCAAGCACGTTAGACATTTCACTGAAAAGCCAGATTAGCAATCTTTTCACCAGGGTAAATGGATTGTGGGAAGGATAATCCACAACACTGGGACAGGTCATCCAACATCCTTCGGTATATGGTATTTCATCTCACTAACAAGCGTCGGGCCGGAGTTTTCTGCGGTACCTCCACCGCTTCTGGCCTTCTCACCTCTCCGGGCGATCATATGGACGGCAGAGGAAGAGAAGTCTGAGAACCACGAACCCCCGTGGACCACTCTACTAGGTACCAAAGAGCAGCATGAAGGAGTGGGCTGACACGCACAGGACTCGCTCCTCCTGGGAAAGGCGAAAGGTGAAGCACATATGCTAAATTTAAAGTGTCCGCCTTCATTTGCAACCGAACGCTTCCCCGTTTTATAGCAGAAATACCGATGTATCAGTTGTCTCCATCGTCCAGTTAAGAACAAATCCGTCACGGTAAGACGACGTACCGCTATGCGTCTGTTCAACGAAATCTACGCGGACGTCGGCGTTTCTTCCGAGACCTAGCGAGACCTCCTGATGGAACCCCCGAGGCGAACGGCACCCGGGTTTTCTCCGGCTTTCGCAGCTGGGAGCGCGCAGAGTTCGGCCGGGGGTTGGGGGGCGGCAGGGTCGCCCCAACGGCACAGACTCCACAACAAACGCCACACTGGGGGAAGGTGCTGCAGGAACAAAGAAATGCGTGTTTGGCAGCAGAAAACAAAAGGAAGCAGCATCTTCACGTTGGATCCCTTTGCAGGTCGTTCCAGACACTTCCCCCAGGCAGGCTCGGCCTTCAGAAGCACGGCCAGCGGGCGGGTGACCGCTGCCAAGCGGTGCCCTTCTCCGCTCCCCGGGTGCTCGGAGGAACAGGAGGGTGGCAGCACCTTTCAGCGGCATTCTCCAGATGGCCACACCCCTAGCGCAGCGTACCCTGTTTCGCCACCCGCCTCTGCCCACCGTGCCCACGGCTCGTTTCCACCACATTGTTTAGGTACTAAGCAGATGCTCTTATTCGCAGGCATCTGCCCCAGGGCAAAGCTTCCCATCCCCTACTGGGATCTGAACCCGCAACCTTATGGACACGAGCCCGGTCCTCCCGCTACAGCGAGGAAGCGGGACGTTCACACAGCTCGGCGCAGGGTTGGGGTGCATCAGCCGCAGAGCTCTTTCACACTCGCAGCACTGGTGTTGAACTTATTGGCACTGCTGTCGATATATTATGCTAAATCCCATGTTGAGTTTCTCGTTACGTCTCTCTCGACAGCTGAAGGCAGCGCCAGGGCGTCCATCACACTGCTCTGTGTGTGGGAGGACAGACTAAATGCGGAACCTCTGCAGAAATATGTGTTATTCCGAACTTCCCTCTAACCACGGAACATGGTATTATGTCAGAGTAAATTGCCACCCTTGGTCAGGGAATGAATAACCAAATGTATCACTTGGGCACTCGCTATAGTGCTATGGCTAATTTGTTATTTGGTTCTGGCACGGGGTTAGGCCAGCGCTGCCCCCAACGTCACTGCCGCTCTTGTTTTGGAGTACAGTCATGTGCCGCTTCACGACGTTTCGCTGAACGACGGAGCACATGTACGACAGCGGTCCCATAACAGTATAACAGAGCTGAAAAATTCTTATGGACTACGTAACCATCGTAACATCGTAGCGCAACGTGTTCCTCATGTGTTCGTGGTGGTGCTGCTGTAAACAAACACACTGCGCTGCCAGTCGTATAAAAGTACAGCACATACAATTATATACAGTACATAATACTCTAATGATAAACATCTATGTCGCAGCTTTATGTATTTCATATACTGTACTTATCGTTATTTTAGTGTACTCTTTCTACTTATAAAAAAAGTTTTCTGTAAAACAGTATGTTGTGTTACCCCAACAATAGCATCATAAATCTTGTGTTTACCGTGTCTCTTGACCGCATCGAGGCTATACCATCTAGGTGTGTATAAGCACACTCTGTGATCGAGGCTATACCATCTAGGTGAGTATAAGTACACTCTATGATGTTCGCTCAACGACGAAATGGCCTAACGACGCATTTCTTAGAACCTATCCCCGTCGTTAAATGACACATGTCTGTGCGTTCCTCCAAAGACCCCTGATGGTATGAAAGCAAATGCGAGAAAACGGTGACACAAAAACACCCATGACTGAACATTATCCGCACACGCAAACACCACATACCACATTCCATACACCAGCAGCAACATCTGTTTGTGGCCTGTTTGGTCCATATACGACACTTTGAAATTTGCCAAAGATTTTTTTTTCTAGCAAAATGATGCAGCGCGTACTTAGTCCAATGTGTCGAAATGAGACGCTGTCCATCTTAATCTTCCTAGCTCTAAATAAAGAGTTAACATGAGGAAGTTCCAAATAAAGGGCTGCATTTATCATATTGTAGGAGTAAATTTATACAAAACCAAAAAAAAAACACTTGGATTTTATAGAGCAGCAGGTCTAGAGGAAGGAGTGCATGTTTAATGTGGGAAGACTGCAGAGGCACAGGGGTGAGAAGGAGAACATTGATCCTGATGCCTCCGGACAAACAACACCAACATACCCAAGAGGGGCCTTAACAACAGCGCTGCAGAACAGAACGAACAGAGAGGAAAGCGAAGAGACTAATTGATAATCGGGCCACTTACGTGGGGTGTGGTAGCGCGGCGGGTTTGCATTGGTGCTACTCTGTGGTGGGTGTGCGGTTCGAGTCCCGCTTGGGGTGCTTTACGATGGACTGGCGTCCTGTCCCGGGTGCGTCCCCTCCCCCTGCAGCCTTACGCCCTGTGTTGCTGGGTTAAGCTCTGGCTTGCCGCGACCCTGCTTGGGACAAGCGGCTTCAGCCTGTGTGTGTGTCTGGGCCACTCATTGGACCGGCACGGCAGAGATGGACAGTTGTTCTTAGTTCATGAGTTGGTACAAATTTCTGCAGCTGGGTGAGTGATGAAAATTCTTCCGTTAAGCAATAATGCTCTGGGTGACACTACAGACTTTTGCTCTTCTCCGACTGCACGGCTTTCTTACGCATTGCCGTCTCATACAGCTCGGGACCTTTTATGATACGCAGCAACAGATTTATTTACTTTATCGTTATTTATTAATTTATTTATTTTAATGGAGCCCACGGAACGCTCGTGAAACACCGCAGCTGGATACGTTCACAGAGGTTTATTCAGCCACCGAGGATTAGCGATCGATACATTAAACACAGTTATTCTGCAACAGGCTCTCAATCCATCTCCACACATTACCATATGCATACAAGTAATAGCTTTCAGTCCCCCGGTGCTTTGGCTCTCGAGAGCTGCTATATATGCAAAGAGGAGCTATCATCATCGATGTATTGACAGCTCGCCACAATGCCTCCGCGAGCCAGGTCCGCCGTTACATTCTGTCGTCTTTCTCGCACGCGCACACACGCACACTTGAGATTTCGCTCATAGCGCACGGCGTGAACGGAGGAGGACAAAGCAGCTGTCTGAAGAGATTTATTTTAAGGGCGCAGAACGCAAAGGGGCTTGTAATTAATAACAAAAATATTTTCGGTTTCTCTTTGCCGACGGTTTCGATCGTTAAACTGCTTGGACACGCGGCCGCTCGCAGCTCTCATTTTTTTTATATGTCAGTCAGTACCGTCGTTTTCATTAACATAAAACGAACCGCTTATCGTTTCTCCTCTTCAAGCTTCCACCACGGCCAGTAGCCGGAATAGCCCATCAAAAAGTCATTTGGCTTCCTGGAGCAGGTCCAAATGTTACGCGGTACGGAGAGGGCTTTGCTCTTCGTGACGTCCCCAAACCGCGGAAGAAAATAACCCAGCGTTGGACCCAGAACCTTCTTATCGCTGCGAACTTCTCACAGACACGCTTGGCTAAGGACCCGCAAAAGAACAGGTGCCCAGAAGGTCATTAAAATTCCATGCAGGGCCCATAAAACAAGAGCTCCGAGATACTCCCTTCTATGAAACCAGCCGTATCTCCCACCATTTAATCGTATGGCCTGAGCAAAAAACGAGGAATGTCTGCCGAACACATTCCCTCCCTCGGTAGACGGACAATCGGGGTCGGGGAACGAGGGACCGGAGGCACCGCCCTCCGGAAACGCCCGATCGCGCGTCGGCACCGCGAGAGACGTCGACCTCGAGCAACTTCCGAGTCCCCGCAGGGCGGAGCCCGCATTTGGGGAGGAACGAGACCGTCCTCCCACCCCCCCCGACTATGCGGGTCTTGTTTACTCGCCGGGGTGCAGCCCGTTTGCACGGCTCTCGGCCAAAAGCCCACGGCACCTCGTGTCACGGCGACGGCTGTGGAGCAGCGGCCTTCCCGTTGCGCGCGCGGTGTCGACGCTGCCCCCAGCGTATTCACCCGCAAAGGGTGGCCAGATGTATTACGAATGAACGCGCCGCTTCGGTGTCGCGTATACCTGTCCGCGCTCCTCCTCCGGCTGCCGAACAGTGACGTGCTCCCCAACCCCCATCCCCATCCCCATCCCCAGGAGCCCCAAATGTGCCAGTGGACCCGTCAGCCTCGCCATCCATCCAACAGCTGGTAAAAGCCACACGAGGCAGACTGGCCCGGGGAAAGCTCAGATGGGCGATTACAGAGGAACGCAAAAAGGCATTGTTTTCGCTGAAGATTAAGCGTAGATTATGCCCGTAAACATGCGAGCGGGCACCGTCCCCCCGCCCCCGACCCCGGCCTCCGTTAATCCAGCCGAGTTGCTTAATGGCGTTTAATGCAACAATGGCTCCCTCGCTCTCCCTCCGAGAAAGGCCATCAATCACAAGCTGCCGCCGAGGCTTTAATGGAACGCCATATGGGCCGATCTCATGGAATCATGTTATACAGTCTGCTGCAGGACTGGCGTGAAAATTCTACCAGTGTTCGCAATTACGGAGAGCGAGCGCGGCCTCCAGAGACAGACGGAGCAAGCGAGAGGGAGGGACACGGGCGCGGGGGGGAGAGGCACTCGAAATCTGCTTTGGACTTAAACCTTTGGAGCGCTTTCAGTCCAACAGGCATCGCTACGAGATGATGAGGGACACACTTGTAAGACAGAGGCGGAAAGAGCAGAAGACAAGAACGCGAGAGCACCCTCCAAGCTCCCTTTCCATCTCTCGGTCAATAAGCAATAAATTACTCGGAGCCTGCAACCCAAAAGTTCTCGCATCCCGTTTTCCCTCCAGCAGCCTTTTCATGTTGAGAACGGCGGCTGACGGATGACAGATGAACGCGCTCCCTTTTGAAGTCGGGGGTGTGGAACTTTCCGGGTCAAGTGGAAGACGTGCCTGCCCTTCTGCTCCTCCCCCTGGGTCTCCAACCTTCCTGCCACGAAGAAAGCACCAGTCATTAATGAAACCCGGCCTACCTCCTTTGTACTCATGAATATTCATGTGCCGACAGGCCCCAAACCAGCCTTGGCCCGAAAAACCTGCCAGCTACAATCATTCCGAATTGGACAGAACTCAGAGGCGGAAAATAAAGCGCCGATAACAGGGCACACCGGTGCCGGCGGTTCGCCAAGGCTGATCTCCGGAGGAGATGGAGAGATGCACGGCACTGCTGAACCAGCTGAGCTCCGGACTGCGCGCACCTCCCTTCGCCACATACGAGGATGACTGCAAACTGTGATCTGAGCCCCAGCCCAACCCTGGGGGATCAGATGAATTCCCGATTACACCTCAGCGGTTCGCATTTCCGGAAACAGGAACACAGGCCTGGAACACTGTTTTTTTTTTTTTTTTGTCGTCCTCTTGAACCGCGATCTCCACCTCTTTTGTCCTTTCCCCTTCCCATAGGCAGCTTGGATGAAACCCAAAACGACGGAACATGGGGGTGGGGGGGTGGGGGGGGTGTGTGTGTGTGTGTGTGTGTGTGAGTCACCGCAAGGCTGGGGATAGAGGGAAGGTCCAGGTCCCGGTCCCATGTCGTATCACCGCTGAGATGAGCTGTGTGCAGCCTCTCCATTTGTCTCATTCCACCCAAACATTGGAACCCTTCTCTGGGACTGACTGGCACTTCAAACTATTCAAATGGAATAGTTACTTCTTTTTTTTTTTTATCAGAATCTTTTCTCCAAAGCGACTTCCACTGAACTCTGTGTAGTGTTATCAGCCCACACACCTCATTCACCGCGGTGACTTACACTGCTAGATACACTGCTTACGGTGGGTCACTCATCCATACATCAGTGGAACACACACACACACACACACACACACACACTCTTCCCTGTCACTCACACACTCTGGAGGAACCTGAACAGCATGTCTCCGGACTGTGGGAGGAAACCAGAGCACCCGGAGGAAACCCACACAGATATGGGGAGAACATGCAAACTCCACACAGACTGAATGGGGATCGAACCCACGTCCTCTCGCACCACCCAGGCGCTGTGAGACAGCAGCGCTACTCGCTGTGACACCGTGCCGTGTGCACTGTGGTGCAGTTCCCTCTTTGCACCGTAACACTTCTTGAGTCAACGGTAAAGCAAAAATGAAAAGCCATCTCACATGCCAGAGCTCCGAGAAGAAGTCGCACTTGAATGTGCCGCGCTGGCGAGAAAGGAGGAGCCGCCTGGCCGCGGTGGGCAGCGCTCTGCCGGGATGCCAGCCACGCACACCTGGTAGAGCTGCAGGAATCGGCACACGCCGTCCCACGGATGAAAAAAAAAAAAAATCGCTTCTTTCCACTCAAAGTCCTTTGCCCTCGGGTAACCCGCACCTCGCACGCATTCGAGAAACGGAAACGAAGCGGGCGTCCTTGACCCGTCGCCAGGCCGCGCACGTCACTCCAGAGGAGGCAGAGAAAGGCCTTCAGACTGGGGCACGTGGTGGTCAGAGAGAACGGGTGCCAATCCCAAACTTGCTTATTATTCTGAGAGAGGAAATATGGTGGCAACTTTCCCAGAAACCCTTTCCTCATAGCTTACAGTTCCCCAAAGCACATGGGGAAACTTCCCCTCTCGCACTTGTGACGGAAGGCCGGGGCGTTCCGACGGAGAGAGGCGTCCGAAAAGCTTGCCTTTCTAGCGCTCCGAACGGCCAGCGTCTCTGTCGGGTGTCCGCTGGCGGGGACGGCAGAGGTGGTGCGCGCACACGCAAACACGCACGTGCACACGCGCGCACACACACGCACGCTGTCTGAAACCCCCCGGTGGGGTCGCGGTGCGTCTCTAAGCAAATGTGAGTCGCTGTGTAGCTTTGCAGGCTGGGGGTGAAAAAACAAAGAACTCAAGTGCAGCGGCAGTAAAATGGAGCCAGTTAACTGGCTCCCTCCAGCCAACCCCCTCCACCCCCACCCGCACCCCCACCCCCATACCCCCCCCATAGCCCCCGACGCTTAGAGCAACAGGCCAATATTAGCATTTTCTCACGAGTCAATTAGCACGGTTGTCCGATAGGGTGGGTTCACATGCTCCCCATCCCCCCACCCCCCACACACACCCAGCTGAAATTCAGCGTGCCGCAATGCCCCCCGCCCCCCGCCCGTTGCCTGGTGGAAGCTGTGTTCTCCACCCCCATCTCGCCCCCACACACCAAGAGGCACTTTCTATTCTGTCCCAACACTGCCTGCAAAGGGAAGATAAGTGTAGCTCCGTGCTTCTGGAACTACAGAAATCTTCTTAAAAAGAATTTTCAAACGGGAAACAAGAAATTTCTTCAAAAAAGAAAGGAGAAATCAGGAGCGAGCCATGCGCAAACACAGAGGAACACGCACACAAACTCCTGCTGGGGTTCCGCCGCAACTGCCTTCGGCCCCTCGCTTGCTTTTGTCCAACAGCTCGCTTTGACTACCGCAGCTATAACTCAACCGGTATGCGACTCAGCACCTCCTGGGTGGGAGAGGGGCAAGCAAACAATGGCCCTGCGCTCCGAATTCTGCGGGTACATCGGAGCGCCTTAGGTGCACGTCGTGGGCAAAGGTTCGACGGCAGCTCGCATCTATGGAATTCACGCGCAGTCACGCGTTCTCGCTGTGTTCGCGGTCCAGAGACGTGTGGAGGATGACAGCTGCAGCAAACCGCTCGCGTACTCCCCCCGTGCCGCGAAAAGCACCCGAATGGTCGTCGAGTCGAATTCGACTCCACGACCGCTTTCCCTACCAACGCCGCACGCCGGGCTCGAACATCGTGCTTCGGGCAGCCGTTCGGTAAACGGACAGGGGTCGCGCAACATGGAAACCGCATACGTGCACGAACTCGGCCAACAGAGATCGGACAGCGACGCTAATCCACAGCCGCGGACCAGTCGGACCCTTCGTAGTGCTTTGCGGCACCGGGGAGTCCGCGGCGTTCCGGGCCGAACCCTTACTTCCCAGCTCCCGGGAAAACGTGAGACAAACCTCTCGAGATTTTCCCGACCGTCGGAAACATCCGCTTCGAAAGGTCTCCTCGTCGGCCCACCTCGGCGCCGATGCTCGCGGCGGTCCCGGAGGTGCGGCGGAGGAAGAGGCCGGGCCTCGTCGACACCACGGGGTCTACGACCGACTACAGCGTGAGCTGCAGAAGAGCCCTCTCCGGCGCCCCGTCGAGTAATCCTCACGCTCCACCACATCCTCCGCCTTCCGTAATCCAGAGATACGGTCGGCTCTTAAAATCAGCAGCAAGAGCTCCGGTGTCAACTTTAATCTTTAATGTGCTCTGTGACCGAAGGAAGGAAACGAGCGTTAAAAAATGAAACAAAACTGCCCGAACACCACAAGACCACAAGAGCGAGCTATTCAATCAACCGCCCTGCAATCACGCTTCTTAGGAGGAAGTCCAAATCCAATTAATTTGTTGCATGGAAAGAACCCAAGACCCACCGGATTATTTCTTAGATATTTTGCTGACAGTTAAGTGTGAAAAAATCTCTGTACATGCATTCACTCGTCTTTAATATGCAGCACTTAAGAGGAAACCAAAATAACTGACTACAAAGAACAAATAGCAGCCCATTAGGCTAAATCTCAGTATAATCGTTCCCCATGTTGGAAGCCGACGGCATACGAGCTCGTTTGGTCAAAACTGAAAAGGCAACTTTTCGGGGATTGAAACTGCTGCCGTAAATGCACACGTCTACCTGCGCGGTGGACCTTGTGCGCTTGGAGGCCCGCGGTGCACAGCACAGTCCAAACCACTCAAAGGCCTCTCTTCTCTCGGGGTGTTAAGGGTTAACAGCAGCTTAGTATCAACTGGATGAGATGCTCCCAAATTCCTAAAGATGGCATTATCAGAAATTCCCCACCAAAAAAACCGTAACCAAACACGCCACACTTGGACTCTACTGCACTCCTTGATATTCCACCCTTGCAAACCTCCACATTTTACTCACATAGTAAAGCCCTTGATACTCAGCTGATGCCCAGGTTCTCCTGAACATCACAGCCACAGAAAGGAAATGATTCTCATTAAAGTTGCTGGGTTAAAGGAATGACACCACCACAACAAGAACCGACTTCCAGCCGAAGCTTGCACCGATGTTGACTGCAGTTTAAAAAAAACAGACGACAAGCCTTCTGTGTTGCTTCTCATGCCGGGTCCAAGAACGACACCGAAAACATTAGGAAGCCGAAGGATGGATGGAGACGCGGAAAGAGCAGTTGGTCCATGTTCCGGTGGGAGCTGGAGAAGAACATGTCCTGTCGCGGGAAGAGGTAGGCCGCGCTCGTCCCCGTCATGCCTTCGTGCATTCTAATAGAGTAGGAAGATTAACTATGTCCCCTTTGTCCCCCATTATTCTCACTGTTTTCAGAGGTCAACAACATCTCCCCCCTTCTTTCTTGCTTTCACTATGCTTAACTCAGTTGGATGTACTTTCCCGCGAGAAAGATTCTCCTGCCGGCGGTGAAGCCAACGATGCACAGCAGTAAAGAGCTGAATCCAGGTGAAGATGAGGAGGATGCCAATCAGACATGACAGTAAATCATTCCTGTTTTTTAAAACCTACAGCTATAAGGGAAACGTTCATACTTTGTGTCGAGAACATAGCTCTGGAAAAGCAGGTAGATAACATCTGCCTTTAGAAAAGGAAACCGGGGAAAATGTTTACGATTCTTCAGTAGGACTTGTGGGTAAATGTCAAGCTTTTCGCTGACCCACACAGAGTCGTGCAGCGAAGCCTTCCTTTCCAGGCCCAGAAGAACAGAACTTGAGAAGATCCTCACAGCACTCAGAGTGTGAAGAAAGAGACCGAGAAAATGGAACTCTGTGGGTCAGAGGACTGGATTTCAAAGCGCCGCAATGATGTCCAGCGGAAACAACTCTGGCTCTGCGATGGGCTCCCGTACGGGAACAGCCGCAGTCGACCCTCCAACCACCATCGCCTCTTTGGGTCGTCCTTCAGCGGCGCGTTGCGCCGGGTGCCAATCCCGCGCTCGGACCAGCAGCCCGGGCAAGCCTGCTCTCGGGTCTCGGCGCACGTCCCCCCCGTCAATATCCCGGCGCTCGGCGAAGCCGATGAGACCTCCAGGCAGAAGTAGGATCTGCATATCGACAAAAAAGAGCAAGTGCACACACTGCAGTCACGGCGCGGGACACAACCGCAGATTCCCAGGCTGCACACAGTTAGGGAGTTTGCCAGATGCGTCTCATGAGACAAACTGCACCTAAGTGACAGACGAGGCCCCAACGGCCCAGCGCAGTGTGTCTCTGAGCTTCGAAAGGAGGAAAACTGCCTTCCTTGTGCTCGACGGAAAAAAAAGCTCTCCTCCCAGTTGCTCCCTCGGTCTCTCCGTTTCCGCCTCTCCGCCCCAGATACGCTCGGCTAAATGCACGACGAGCTCTCCGTACGCTGGCGAGATGCTGCGGCGCACGTTGACCGCTCTGCGGACGCCGTCTCTCCCTTCCGTTCGGAGCTGGGAGTCCCCGGTCCCTCCACCTGCATCTAGAGTTAACGCACGATTGGCCCGAGGAGAGCCGGGGCACCCGGGAGCACCCGGTCTTCTCAGAAAGTTCGTGGATAAACCGTCGCCTCGTTCCCTACGCTGTCCAGCAGTTTCGCACTTCCCGAAAGCACGTTCTACGCTTGAACGCAGACCTGAACATAACACACTCCCTCGATGGTGGAGCAGGGGCTCTTCGCGGGCCCTACCGACGACTCGTGCGTCAGACAGAAAACACATCGTACGGATTAAAGAAGAATCTATGGGCAGCTTGTAACGGATCAGGTTTGCGCCAAACGCTCCGGGAAGGAGTAGCGAAATCCCGAACTTCCGCAAACTCAAGAGGAGGATTAAAACGAGGACGAGTCGATCGCGGCCGAGCGAGAGAGGAGCAGAGGAAAAAGCTCTTTGTCTGTGGCCTCGTTCGAGGACACCATTAGCCTAATAAGAATGGATTTATAGCTTCTCGTTCTAATCACGTCAGGGTCGCGGCTCTTACAAGTCATACCGCTGCTCGCCGCTACAATGACGAAACGACACCTCTGACGTAAGACAAGAGGCATCGGTATTTTCCACGGCAATGGACTGCTGCCACTTCTCACGGGCAGCAACGGCCTCGAGGACGACTTTTTACGGGATAAAGTGCTTTCGTTGTCGCTCTCCTTCTCGTCCGATCCTTTATTCTCCAAGCAGCAGGGCGATTCCCTACCGGCTCCCGGCCTGACGAGAGCGCCAGCGCTAAGAGTAAGTAAACGTGCGTTGTCTTCTGTGTTTAACACAAGCTTTCTTCCCACACTGAGTGGCTTAATTAAGACACATCTGATGGCAAAGAGGAAGAAAACACCAGCCTGCACGTAACAATGTAACGCACAAAGAATATTTGTGAAGTTTCATTCATTTAGCCAGGATAAATTATACTCATTACAGTACAACAAATAAATGTTTGCTTTTCTTTCACAGCAGACTGCCCGAAGGGACCGTTTCACTGAGATCGGTGCTTCTTCACATCCCAGGAAGCACGGCCATCGTTAGCTGCCATGTGCTGCTCTTTCGCACTCAAGACCCATCAAGGATCCAACTGGGTACAGCGAGCAGAGCTGCTGTCGCAGAGCGCCTGGACGGTGCGAGAGGATGTGGGTTCGATTCTCCGCTCAGTCTGTGTGGAGTTTGCATGTTCTCCCCATGTCTGCGTGGGCTTCTTCCGGGTGCTCTGGTTTCCTCCCACACTCCAAAGACATGCCGTTCAGGTTCCCCCATAGTGTGTGAGTGACAGAGAGAGTGTGTGTGTGTGTCCCACTGATGCATGGATGAGTGACCCAGTGTAAGTAGTGTATCTAGCAGTGTAAGTCACCACGGTGAAGAAGATGTGTGGGCTGATAACACTACACAGAGTTGATTGCAAGTCGCTTTGGAGAAAAGCGTCTGATCAATAAATAAATGTAACTGAAACCGCCTCACCCAAACCCGGTCTAACCCTCACAAGGGACCAGGTATCCCGATCCCCACTGCAGAACACCAGTCGTGCCGCACGGAGACATGCAGGCCTTCAAAATTTTAGGCCTTACGGTTCAAGCTTATGGTAGGGGAGGTAAAGGGGGTAATCAGTCACACTATCTGCAAATGGACACTATGTTGTCATAGTGATTCTAAACAACGTCTATTTGTCCACCGTAAAGTGGCATATTTATCATGATAAAACATTTCAGAAACACTGCGAAAGGGCTCTTCGATATTCCCCGAGGTAAAGGTAACGCTCGTGCGATAACACTGGCAAAAAAAATTGGGCAACATTACTGCCGCGCTCTAAATACGGCTCTTATTTTAACAGACACCGATCCTGCAGCTCTCGATAACAGTCGTGCCTTTCGCAGGCTGTTCGCAGGCCACACACAGGGTGACGGTGAGAGCGAAATCGTGTTACGCAACCTCTTTTGGTTGAAGCCCAAGAAGCCCGGTCAACTGTCTGTCGTCCCCATCGAGGACAAGTACGGTTTTGCCGCTGCGGACTTCGCAGGGGGGTCACGAGAACGATGTCGCCTGGAACGTATTAGGAAATAAACGGAAGAGAAAAATGCGTGACGTGCGCCATCCCTGCGTGTCAACCGCAAGTCTGCCGCTCTTGGACCGATCAAAGTGCCTGAACGTGGGATCTCATCTCCAGGCTGCCTGCGCAACAAACTTTGTTCCCATGACACCGTTGAAAAATTGACAGGGGCCAAGTCATTTATCCGTCACCTTACGGGGAGACACGCTTCCAAAGCTACGGGCCTCGGGAAGCTCTGTAACCGATCTCGGAACAAAGGCTCACGCGGCTGCCTCTCGCTGCAAATTACGGCAGACGTTGCTCAGCTCCGCAGGAAGCTTCCGAGCGAGGCGTTCTCATCGACCTTCGCGCCGCGAACTAACCCGGCTGCTTAGCGGACCCTTCCAGCGAACGCGGCGAGCCTTTGCGCGCACCTCGGGTGGGGCACCCTCCTCAAGGGTCAAACGGCAGGACCTCGACATGCCTCCGTGCGGTCGCCGGTACCGCATCCCGTCTGATCGCGCCTCCGATCGTCCCGGGATCGTTCGACAGGTCTCCGAGCGGTCATTCCGCGGCTTCCCTCGGATCGCTGCCGTGTCTCCGAAGGCAGAACGCTACGCGGCGGCGGCGGCGCCGTAACGGGGCGGCCGGCAGCGGGGAGGCAGCGTGTAACGTGATCACGCCGAGACGAACAAAGCTCCTCTCTCTCAGGCAAGCACTGAAATGAGAGAGAGAGAGAAGGCAGCTCCAACAATGTTTTTACTGTTTGACATACAAGAGAGGTGCACGACAACGCCTTTTCCCAAGCATCCCGTTACCAGCGTCCGCGCTCCCCGAGCCGTATGACGGGAGGCATGATTCACATTTGCGGGCCGCGAGAAGATTTGCATAGCCACGTCAGCGGCTTTGACGCCGCGGGGCTTTAATCCACACTGATCTGATTGGATTAAGAGATCAGCGCCGCCGTCCTGCTTAAGGGGGGGAACGGAATTAGTCTCACGGCTCTCCTGACACTTATCCGGCTGCCTCGCCACACCCGGCAAACCGCGGCCGGAGACCGGAGACCTCTCCGCCCGGCAGCCCGAGCACCTGGCCATCTTACGTAGCCGCACACCTGGTTACTTCCTTTCCGAAAACGTCTAACCGCTACCGTACACGGCGTCCATGCACGTGACGTGAGGCGCCTTCCTGCAAGGGGTCACACACACACATAAAAGAATACAGTGAGGTGACTGGAGTTAAACCCCCACCCCACCCCAAAAAGGCACACATCGCAGAGCTGCCGCCGACCTGTCGCACGTATCGAAAATTAACGCGGAAAACTGCAATGAATGTAATCGGACACGAGCGGCAGCGGGAATCGATTCTGTTCCGATTCCCACGTCTCGCATCGGTCCCGTTGGAATCGCAGCTCGCATCAATTCAGGCCACGCAAATCCAACTCCATTTCCTCCTGCAGGGATGGGATTCAAGCCCAATTCTGGACATTAAGCTTCTCGAGATTGATTTTTCAATTCTCAAGCGGATTCCTGCTGTACTTTGACAGGTGGCAAAATGAAGCGCACACAAACACACACACACACACACACACACACACACACACACACACTACTCAAAACGGGAGTGAAAGGAAGGTAGGAACAAAAACCAAAATGAAGAAACGTACTGTGAAAATTCACTACCCTCCAATGGAGATTAGAGACGAACGAACGCTGATCCACTAATTGAAACTAATCTCACAAACACCAATATTCTTCTCCCAGTGGAATCGCACATTTAAATGTTGAAAAGAGCAACAAACGTTGAGTCGTAAAGACCCATTTCCCACAACCTGACCGTTAGGCTCCACATGCACTGTAGCTCACATCCTGCACACCGTTAAAGCTCAGCTGAGAAGAGACCTGAGCTGCAGTGAAATGGACTGTTGTTTGGACTGCGCTGCGCGACACTTTGGAAAAGTGTAAATGTGGAGCGAGAGCAGCGCAGCGTAAAAGTGATGTGATTCCATATGTTGGCGTTTCCAGTGAAACGCCCACGCACTGACTGAAACCGCTTGTCCCGAGCGGGGTCGCGGCGAACTGGAGGGGACACACCCAGGACGGGACGCCAGTCTATCACAAGGCGCTCCAAGCGGGACTCGAACGCCAAACCCAGCAGAAAGCAGGACCCGGCCAAACCCGTTTGTAAGCGTGAGCCGACGACGCTGTTGCGCACCGAGCCCAAAATCCAAACGGCTCCCACGTAGCGAAATGAGTTTCAGAAGACACTGCCGTTTCAGTTCCCCTGTCCCCGAACCCCTTCGGCTCAGGGCCTCCGACACGAAGGCGTCCCCCGAAGGACGGCTCTGAGGGACCGCGGGTCCCGCCTCGCAGACACGGGTTCCCCTGGACTCGGCGCGACCGCAAAACGGGCCCGAGGACAAACGCGAGGCGCCGAAACGAGCAGAGAGGCGGCGCCGCGCTCCAGGACGGCACGCGCGGATTAGCGCGTTACGCGCCGGCGCTGCCGGCCGGTCCGGGGAGAACAAGCATGTCTTTCGGGGCCAGGTGTCGGGGCGCTAAATCTGACGCGTATAATTACAGGGTCCCGCGAACCCACAGACACGCTAAATACAAACAAGGCTTCCCCACATGCATGAAGCCACATAAAAATTTGGCTCATTGTTCGAAAAGGAACGCCCCTCGGAGCTTTACGGAAGCTCACGTTAACGCCCTTCCGTCGTCGCATGGAGCGGTGCGGGGCAGCCTTACGCGTCTGGCGCTTCTCCACCAGGATGCATAAAAAGAAAATGACTTCCCTTTGGGCACCGAGGTTTGGTAATAAATTGCTTTATGAGCAGAAGCGTCAGTAATCGTTCCGCCGAGCCGCGCGGCTCAACAGCTCGGCGAAGTCTGTCGACCACAGCAGCGCTCCGTCTCAACGTGAGCGCGCCAGTTCAGGTTGTGTTACCCATCCGCTGGCGCGGAGCCAAGTCCATCCCTCCCCCCGCAGGTATGCGGTTCGTCACGATAGGGGCCCCGGCGACTTTCTCATGACCTACGAAGGAGGCCCGGGGCAAGAGGAGGAGAAACGAGCGGCGCGCCGTGTTTGCGAAGGGCGAACCGCTCCAGCGCACCTCCGGATCGCGTCCTCCGAGCGCCGGCGGAAGGCGGCCGCCGGCGACCGACCTTCTTCGCAGTTTACATAACCTACGTCTCCAGGGCGAAGTCACGCGACCACAGCCACGCCCCGGTGACGGCTGCGCCTGGGTAAGTGGGGCAGGTGACATGAGGAGCGGTGCTCGGGGCGCAGTTACAAAGAGCGGGAGGTGGAGCAGCTCCTGAAAGCCGCCCCCAGGAGGGATCTCCAGGTCTCCCAGCCGCCTTACCGCCATGAAATCAGACCCCACCGTGACACAGGAAACGGGAGAGAACATCGTGCCGCCGAGGCAGACGGGGAGCGGGGAACGGCTCTTCAAACGAGCCGTCTAGGCGCCCGAGATCCAAGGCTTACGAGGGAAGACGTGCTTCAGAGCCATTTCGAGGGACGCCAAAGAGCATTTTTTATGAACGGCTTCCTTCTCAAAGGGACTTGAGGTGACGCGTCCCCATGTTTGAAAACCACGTCATTTCACGCTTCACAGGGACGCCTCTTTGGAAAAGCAGAGATGAATCCGGCACCGCGTTTCTATCAAGGGCAGGAGCTTTTCGGTTTGGAGCGCAGCTGTAGTAGGCGACACGTGCTAGCAATACGCGGTTCGCCGAGACACCAAACCTCCACCGGTGGAACGTGGGAGACGGAGAAACGCGCCGAGTACCCGCCGAGGGTGACCGCTCCTCACTCCTGCCGTCAACAGAGTGAGCCGAAGCTCTTTGCAATAACGGGTTCTTCACTCGCTACGTCTCAAGGGAGCGGAGTAACACGTCGCAATCGGGGTTCGATTCCTCCGCCTCTTGCCCGACGGGACCCACACGAAACGCTCGCGGATCGAGCGCTTCGCGTACCCGTCGGCCGACTTCCTCAACTGAAGCGATTTTACGGGATAGCAGACACCGCTGCGATGTCACGACAGAACACGGAGCTGCCAGTGAACGTCACAGGGAAGTCCTAAATGCACGACGAGTCATGGGCACCGTGCAGAGCTGAGATGTAGAGGCGCAAACCCTATAACAATGATGACGATCACCATAAAGAACAACTACAAGCCACTAAGGCCACTGGCACTTGTCACTGTGCCTCCACCCAAACCCGCTGTTCTCTCTCTCTTCACATTCAAACTACGGAAGACCTTATGGGAACCGCGGACGCCCTTATCTACCCAGGAGCAACCACCGAAGCTATCAGGCATCTGGCCCTCTGACGGCAAAGTACAAGGTCACAAAACGCGAGAAGATGCCGAGAGAGGGCGCCCGACAGGCCAGCCTCCGCCCGCACGTCCACGCAACGAGGACCTCGCGGAAGGAAGGCTGAAAAGAGGCGGGCACAAAGACGGCGACGACTCCACCGCGTTCCCCTGTACTCTCGATTAGCGAGATCACGCTGTCGAGACTCAACGGCCGTGGGAGCAATGTTTCTCCTTCCTTCGAGCGCTCGCTCCTCAGCGATACTTAACCGCGCCGACGGGGACGACTGCTGTCGGACTCTCCGTCATCACGAGCGCTCGGCAAATTGACATCCTGTTGGGCGACGCGCGCTCAGCAGTCCTCGCAGAAGGAAGGAAAAATAAACAGCACGAGCGTTACGCGGAATTGCGTTTCTGTTTTAACTACTATGAAAGAGTCCTCCCAAATCCCTCGGCCGGTGCGATTGAAGAGCGAGCCCACGCAGTATTCCCCGCGCCGCGGCCAGAAACAAGCCGTCCTAATTTAGCTTCCGACTTGAGGCAGATGAAACAAAAAGGCCTACTTCCGTGGCGACGCTCGGCAGCAAACGGCTCCAAACCGCGTTGAGCGGAGCTCCGAGACCCTCGCGGCAACATCCGTAGGGTTCGAATCCTGCATCGAGTGTCATTCGGCCCCGGTTCCTCGATCGCGTCATTCGGATCAGGCGCGAAGTCCTCGACGCATCGGGCAGACCAAGGACGGGCCTTCGGCGGAGCTTCGCAGTTGGGTTTTCATTAAACGTTTTTGCTTCCGGGATCCAAATCGGCGGCCATCAAAAGGCGGGAGGTAACGTACACAATGCGAGGGCAACGCTGGGAGAACAGAGTGTGCCGGACTTCTCTGGAACATCTGTTATTTACTCCCGAGAGATCGTGTGCGGACCTGCCTTTTTTTAGTCATCACCCAGCACAAACGTTTAAAGTAAATAGGGCACGTTCGCATTCCCCGCCAGGACCAAGTTCAAGGTCTGCACGCGGGCACCGGGAACACTCGATCTCCGGGCTCAACGAGGCCAGAGGAGATTCCGCTCGATATCGAGCGTCTTTGGGAGATTAATTGTCACCTAACAGCTGAGCTGCAATGTCATCCCTTCACCTGAGAGATGCTTTCCTGGACAGACACACAGTTACACCCAAATTTGTAACGTCTGGCCATTCGCATCCATGTGTAACAACTCCATGTGCTTTGTGTTGAAAAAAATATTACTCTTTATATACAGACATGTGTCGCTTAACAATGGGGATATGTTCTGAGAAATGCATTGTGAGGTGATTTTGTCATTGTGTGAACATCATAGTGTACTTATACACACCTAGATGGTATAGCCTCCACCATAGAGTGTACCAAAGCAACTTCCAATGAACTCTATGTAGTGTTATCAGCCCACACACCTTATTTACTGCAGTAACTTAACTGCTAGATACACTACTTACACTGGGTCACTCATCCATACACCAGTGGAACACACACACACACACACACTATGGGTGAACCTGGACAGCATGTCTTTGGCGTCTGGGAGGAAACCAGAGCACCCGGAGGAAACCACACAGTCACGGGGAGAACATGCAAACTCCACAGACTGAGTGGGGATCGAACCCACATCCTCTCACACCGCGCAGGCGCTGAGAGAGAGCAGTGCTACTCGCTATGCCACCGTGCTGCCCCACTTATACAAGCCAAGATGGTATAGCCTCGATGCAGTCAAGAGACGCGGTAAACACAAGATTTATGATGCTGCTGCTGGCGTAACACAGCATACTGCTTTACAGAAAACTTTTGTATAAGTAGAAAGAGTACACTGTAAAATAACGATAAAAAGTACAGTATATGAAATACATAAATCTGTGACAGATGCTTCTCATCATTAGAGTATTATGTACTGTATATAATTGTATGTGCTGTACTTTTATACGACTGGCAGCGCAGTAGGTTTGCTTACAGCAGCACCGCCACGAACACGTGAAGAACACGTTGCGCTACGATGTTACGATGGTTACGTAGTCCATAAGAATTTTTCAGCTCCATTATAATGTTATGGGACCAATGTTGTGTTGTGCTTGCTTGGCGCATGATTGTATGTGCATGTATGTCTATATTCCACTCCCCAAAAAGACAACTACAGAGATGGACATGACAGATCTCTCTCTCTCTCTCTCTCTCTCTCTCACACACACACAAACCTTTTTTTTCCTTAAAATTAAGCGGACCGAGAAAAGACCTCTGGAATGAGAAAGGTGGCAAACGACCGAGTTCGGCCCCTCCCAGTACAAGAAGCATGAGAGGCGACACTGACTGCTATGCCGGCGGCACCGTACAACAATTTGCGTTGCATCACGTCGCCGTAATGAAGAACGCCGAGCTGCCGCGCCGCTCGATTGGCCTCGATTAGCTCCGTCGGCAGAGGGTTTGAGGTTCAGCCCGAAGAGCGGCGCCGGTCCGCGGCGCAACGTTGGAGTTCGGCGGAGAAGCACGCGGCGCACAAGGCCGTCCGCCGGGTCCGTTTCGGTACAGAGCGCAGCGGCACCTCCTTCGCGTCTCCGCCCCGGGGCTCTAGAGCCATCGGCTCAGCGCCGGGGTGCCGTCTGCCCTAGAGCTCGTCTTCGGGCGGCACCGGTGGTTCTTTACGGCACGGAAGCGTAACGTCGGACGGAACCCAGGCTCCGGGCCTCGTTTAAAAGCGTCATTTCACCGTAATGCCAGGTAGCGCCGTGGTCCTTCACGCCGCGCAGGCAGCAGTGACGCACAGCGCTCCAGTCATTGACGACTCGCTTCTGCGGCGTTCTCACACACACGTACGTGTCATAAAAGCGACCTGCAGAGAAGAGAATGTGCACTAAGAGTATTTTCAATAGTGTGTGTGTGTGTGTGTGTGTGTGTGTGTGAGAGAGAGTGAAAAGCACAAAGGCCTCTGCTCTCACTGCAGCCCCTTGATGACTGTCACCCACCCGTCCTTCGAGCTGCACTGCCTGCTCCCCCAACACACACACACACACACACACACTGACTGTACCCTAAACCACATGTGTAACGCAGCGTGCGGCGGCTAGGCGCGCGCCAATGATGTCATCCCGTCAGAAGAAGAGGAGTGAAATGTCGGGTTTACGATTACTACTGACTACCGAGTACAGAGTACCGAGTACCCGCTCCTTGGGCTCCCGGGAACACGTGTCCCACCGCTGACTGGGGGCTCCGTGGAAAAAGTCAACTAAATATTGCATAATTAAGTTTTACTGAAATATTCAATGTATTCTTGCAGCGACTCGCCGGGAACATAACATATTAATCATTAATATCGACATGATCACCTAACGTTACTTTAGGGTCCTCAAAGGGCGCGTTACTCTACAATATTCTTATATATTAGAATTTACGACTTATAAACTTGAAAGAAAAAAATGACACTATTCGCACAGAACACACTGATCTCGTCACAAGCGAATTCCCGAACTTTCTGAATAAACGAGTCATGATAAAGTGTGTGGAAGAAAGGATCGAGTAGCGAAGCAAACGAGAACGGAGGTCGGAGCACGAGCTGAGGAGACGTTTCATGGTAAAAACGACGCGCGCGCACACAAGGCTGTGTGTTGCGGGTGGCACTGCCTGTCCCTGTCCCCCCCCTCCGACACACACACACACACACACACACACACACACACACACACCTGGTGAGAATTACTCCGGGTGTTTACAAGGGCTGCTCGATAAAGCAGTAATTTTCCACTTTCCCCTCCGCGGTCGGGGGCCATATAGCGCTCCAACCCCCCCACCCCAGGCCACCGCCACCCCCTCCCCTCGCACCGGCCGGGACTGCCTTTCCGTTCGCCGGCTGCGGGCGCTTGCTCCGGTTGCTCCGGTTCCGCGCCGCAAATGAATTTCATTTCTCTTCACCGTAAAAACGGCCCTCAAACTCAAGCAGCAGGGAAAGTTGGCACGCGCGCGCGCGCGCGCCTCTACCTGCGGGTCTTCATCTTGTTCTCCTTCTTGTTGAGCACCCCCGGCACGCAGTTGGTGAGCTCGGTCCAGTCCGCGTGCAGCCCGCAGCTCCAGCCCGTGGAGAAGCGCGAGAAGAGCCACGTCTCCTTCCTGTTGGGCCGGTAGCACGTGCACTTCTTCTGGCCCGGGCGGCAGTCGCAGGGCAGCTCGAGGCGCACGTTCTGCACCAGGTGTCTCCCGAACGTGGTGCCGCCGGTCTTCTGGATGTGCAGGAACACGATCACGTCCTCGCCCTTGATCTCGAAGTCCACGGAGCGCTCGAGCTCGCGCACGGGGAAATAGTACTTCTTGACGTAATGCGGGTCCGGCGTCGGGAACATGTCGGCGTCGTCCTCCACCAGGTAGCTGTGCGGGGAGCCCAAGTTCATGACCCCCGGGGCCACGTACTGGTAGAGGATGAGCATGAAGAAGACGGAGCCCGCGACGATCAGCAGAAACGTGCTGCTCCGCTCGACCATGATCCCCGCCGGCGCCGCGCCAGCGCCACCCGTAGCCGTAGCCGCGTAGCCGTAGCCGCGTAGCCTTAGCGCGTCCCGGTCATCGCAGCCCAGCCGAGGGGACGACGGTTCGGGGCGGGAGCGCGCGCCTCAACCCGGCCGTCCGCGCTCACATCGCGCGCTTTGTGTGGAGCCAGTGCACACACGGGCGCGGGCGGGCGGGCAGGCAGGCAGGCAGGCGGGCGCGCGCATACACACACACGCTCGCTCCCTCGCTCGCTCGCTCTCTCCTGCCCGCCTCCCCCTCTTCCTCCGCCGGCCCCCCTCTTCCTCCGCCGGCCGCCCGCCCGGACTGTCCTCACTGAGTGGCGTGACCGCGCCGCGCGCCGCCGTAGTCCGTCTCCCTGCGCACCGTCATCGGCGACCGCAGCTCTGAGCCCCGCACGCTCGGCCACACACGCTTTTGCGGCGCGAGCGCGCGCGCGCGCGCACCCAGGGAGAGAGAGAGAGAGAGAGAGAGAGAGAGAGAGAGAAACAGCGCGCGGCTCCGTCATACAAAAAATGAAGACGCGCGCCGTAAACGCGTTCAATACGCAGCTTACGGAGCGAAACGTCTCGTAAAAGCAGCGAACCTGTTCCTACTACGTATCGTATCGTATCGTATGTAGCCGACTTTACCACGATTTCCCTTTATACAGCAGCACGGTATTATCGCAGTAGTAAACCCTTGATGAAGGGTACAACTGTCAGGAGGAGAGCGACTCGAACCTTTAGCAGCAGGGACACTTACTGCACCGCCGCTCTTTCTTTGCTTCTTTCTTTCCGTTAATATTTAACTGGTCCTGCCTTTTCTGCGCCACTTGTGCGGATATCATAAAATAAACTGTCTCGCAGTCATGACATCCAGTCGCGTTTTCACACAATACCCATTATGGCACTTGGGACATTACAAAAAGAAATAAAAATCAATGCAGAACTACATGGCAATAACGTTTTAAAGATTTCCTACAGTACAGAACTCGAATGAACGTATAAACTTAAGAAAAATAGTTACTAGTACTGTCTGAATAAACAATGAGTATGAGGCCCCTCCCCCCCGAATATTAGTAGACGTGCTATTTACAAAAGTGCATTAACTTAAGTGTCCGTCCAGTCATTCATCTCATCGCTGTAATATTTTACAAAAGACACCCAAACATTTACGTATCTTTGCAAATGTACGAAACGGACACGAAAGAGCAGCACACAGACACCGCTGCGTTTCGACGCTCTTACGGATAGATGGCGCTGCTGAGCAACGTGTCCTTCGCCTACATTGTATCCAGTCGTCGGGCCTTTTCTGTCGCCTCGGAAGTGGCCGATCATCCCATTGTCTTAATCCTGGTGCGTGGGCCTGAAGACGTTGCAGCAAAATTATTCACTTTTTTAGTGTTGCTCCTTTAAAGTGTATTTACACGAATTCATCTGCGTCTTTCTTCGAATAGGAAACCTGCTTGTGTCATTATCACCAGTAATAAGTCAGATTACTTTAAATTTAACCTCCGTTTCAAGCGATCGGCAGGTGTCAGAAAGGCTTTCATGGTATCAGTTTATTATCTTCGCCTGAAGAGTCGCTGCAATTATTCCTTTTCACGTTTCGGCTTGTTCCGGATGACTGTGGCCTTAGCTCCCGCTTAATAGGCAGTCGTTACTTTGCGGGCAAATGTCAGCAGGCCAGGCCCCCTCCCCTGAGTAAGTGCGAAGGTATGAACGAGTCACATGTCTTTTAGGACACAGCTTGGGTTTGAGCCTTTGTTTGTCAAAGCAGAGCTCACACGTTAACTCTTGTCTCGTGCTGTCAGATGTCCCTGAGAGACACAAAGAAGTTTATCCCTGGTATTTTTCAGCTTAAAGGTGCCCTCTGGCTACGTCTCTCCTCCGCGTTTTGAAACACACACTCCTTGTGGGGTTGCCGTTGGTTGAAATGTTTAGAGAATGCTGCACACTAACTGTGGGATTCTTCCATCTACGTTTAAAAAAAAAAAAAAAAAAAAAAAGGCTTGTGGGATCCTGCACAATAACGCTTTTGTGCAAATGTTCTCGCTGCTTCCCGGAGGCCCGGCACAGACCTCACATACCGCACGTGCGGAACATTGCAAAATAAGTGAATGAAACAAAGAATTGATTGATTGCTTATTTATTCAGCTGCTTCATTGTATAATGTCTCCTGAGCACCGTGACACTGAATCTCCGGTTTGTTCGATGGCATCGCGCCTCATAAGCCGCAGGTCTGTCCTTGACCAAGGTGTCTTCGAAAAGGTGTCGGAACCAGGCGGTCCCAGCTATTCGCTGCCGTTCGCCGAGTTGCTGTCGGAAGGAGCTCTTTTGAGAGGGACAGTCCGTCCAACTTTCCTCCGGATACTTAACGGAAATTGCAATGGGAACAACCTCCGGTCGTCGCACCAATGTAAGGACTGTCAGACCAGTTTTTCTTTCCTTTAGGACAAAGTCGAGTAGTCGTACACACCTCAGGCGGCTTGATTTTTGAAAGAGAAGATGCGTAAAGTTGCTTATACCAAACGGATTACCAACTTTTTGAAAGAACGCACAAGATCAGAGATCTTTATAGAACAATCAGTATGGGAAGAATTAGAGATATGTTGTTTTCGTGATTTTAAAAAAGAAAAGGTGAGGATCACTGCAGTGCTCAGTTTTGTTTTGAAATAAAATTACCTTTAATTATGTTTATAGTATGTACATAAATATTCATTCTCACAAACTGCCTGTCCATTGGAGGGTTGTGGTGGATCGAGCCTGAAGCCTAGGGCAGGCTGTAGTGTGGATGGGACACCAGTACACACACACACGGAAATGCAGAATCGCCAGTTTACCTAAAACAAGTCTTTGGGCCGTGGGAAGCAACTGGGCCACTCGGGGAGGGGGGGGACCCAGTTGCACACGGTGAGAACGTGCAAACTCTATAGAGAGCGATCGACCTGCTGTGCCACAGTTCCACGTTATCCCTGTAAAAGCTTGCGGGAAAATTTGACTGTGACCGTAGCGGACGTGTAGCTCTAAGCTCTCCCTGAAAACGCTGCGTGGACCTCAGTTGCAGCGATGGGCAGAACAAGGAAGGAATACGCTAAGGAAGTGGAATCTCGCCTATTTGGGTCAGCCGACGCACAGTCCATTCCGACTCGGAGGATCGGCGAGCTCTGCGACGCACGTTTTGGTCAAAGGCTATTTATATGTGTTGCGCATCACAGGTGTAAAACAAAAAACAGGAAAGTTTCCCTTCTTGAGAAACCACCGCAGGGCAAAGGCTAGGTCGTGCCCCCACCTGAGACCCTGCACCCGGTGTGGTAAGGATGTCTCACATATCCTCGGTGATAATGATTCGCAGATCGACAGAGCGCCGCATGCTGCTTTCTTCATCTGGGGAGGAAATTGCTGCTAATTGGAATGTCATGTGCAGTTTCCTGCAGATCGCCTGACATCCTGGAAACTGGGTGTCCACCAAGTCAAAGTCCCCGTTTCAAACTTTATTTTTATTTTTTTTTAGGCCCCCACCCCCGCCAACTCCTCCGCTTGCTTTAAAGGAAAATAAGTTGTTGGGAAGAGGCGGGGACAGGAGCGACTGCCCTTGTTATTCAAAGATGGGTTCGGCTCACCGTTTTCCCCGTTTCCTCGAGGTATTGGGGGATTGAAAAAGTGTCTGCTTCTGCTTTGCTTCTCCATATAGCCAAAGGACAGAGCAGCATTCTGCTGAATAAAAGCGAATTCATTAATACTCGTTTCCCCATATCTTCCGAAACAAAAGGTAGCGGAGGGTCCTGCTGCGCTGGGAGGTACCGGACTCGGCAGCTACGCGTCACGCAGCTTGTGCCAGACAAGGAGAATAAGCAAGACATGAGTAAGAAAAACACCTGTGACTTGTGCTAGATATGGAAATCTGCCAGCAAAATAAAGCCATGAATTAAGAGAAAATAATTTGAGCTCCAGCAGCTTAAATGAAGAAGTGCTCCCTTGAGTTCTGACAATATATTTTTTTTCTCGTAATTTAATTTAGCAATTCCCCTGTTGACCCTCGGCCTGCGGTTCCATCCACGCACAATGCGAGAAGAATGAGTAATAATTCAAGCCCAAAGGAAATGGTAGCTGTTGAGGAAAGTATTTTCTGCCCTGATAACGTTTTTCCAAACTCAAATGTTTTTTGGACATGACTCAAAACACGCGGCGCGAGCGAGAGCCAATAATTTGACAGCCTTCCGACTTGCGGTTTCCGGCACTTACTTTCCGATAACAAGTCCCGCTGGGGGCACGACCAGGACAGGGAGGCTGTGAGACACCCTCGGTGTTTTGTTGGCGTCGCAAGGAGCCAGATGACACGGCACGGCACCGGGACCTCGCGGGAGTATCGCAGTGATTCGCTGGACATTCGGTGGCTGGCCGTTGAAGTGGGATATAGGTCTACTGCTGTCCCCCTGCCCGACTTCTCCTGAGCGCCGTTACACACTGAGCAGCCCCACTCTTGTACCCCGGAACGAGTCTTTTAGGTCCTATTGCCTCCCGGCAATATACCGTATATCAGTGGTTGAATGTGTAGAAATGGGAGTGAACTGGTTGAAAAATATGAAGTTTGTGCCCATTTCAAAGCCGTCTTCTGAGTCACTAACTGCCATTTCTGGACTCTCTCTTTTTCCCCTGAAACTGGAAATGTGTGAACTTGGAGATTTTGAAAAGAACTCTCGTTAAAGTTTCCTCTGGGGAGAAACACTGATTTATTTAACTTGATTTAGCTTGTTTTCCAGTGGTCCGACATGTAGTTACTGGTTTTCTTTTCTTGAAATGCCATGAATCTATTGTGGGCTGTTGCTATTTACTTTGCTGTTTGTCATCCGTAATTTCGACTGTACTCTGAAGCTCGGCGAACAAAGAGACCGTAAATCACCCCAGATAAGGGCATCCAGCAAAAATGAACAAATAACCCTCCGAAAAAACCTCAACGAGAGAGGCTTCTGAAGACCCTTCCTCCCAGCCAAAGTGCACAGCAGACTCCTGGCTACACTTGAAGTCAAACCGCGGCACCGAGGAAACGCGGTAAGAGGCGAGCGTTTTGTGGCAGTGCGTAGGGAAGAGAGCGATGCCATCTCCGTGCCCGAGGACGAAGGGCCACAGGCGAGCGATGCGTTATTTGCCGATGGGGTGGGGGGTGGGGGGGAGCCTGCCCTTACCTCCTGAAAACAGACAGCGTCCCCTTAACCGTCCTTTTCCTTCTGGGGTTTAAGCACGATGACCAGCATAAACCTCGAGCTGAAGGAGCGGAATTCGCTCAGTTCTTGGGAAGAGTTGAGCGGGAAAAATATGGAGTAAAACAGAGTGCAATGAGCGAATGCATAAGTGAAAGTGACAAAAAGTGCGGTCCTTTCGGTTCCGTTTTATTTTCCCAGAGCTCTGGGAGGATGAACCGCTTGCTCAGGCATGACTGGAACTCGTAACAGCGCTGCGGTCGAAGGGTCACGGCTCCGAGAGCTGCAGCCGAGCGTTTTCCCTCCCCAAACGCCCTTTTACAAACAGTCTCACCTTTTAGCCCTTTTACCTAAAAGTAAACAGAATATGTTCAGATTCACGATTGTAACTCATGTCTGGATTTCCGCTGTTGTCTTTTAGTGCTGCTGTTTGTTCTCCAGCCTGGAACATATTTAAAGGCCTAAATATTTCCCAGATTTTTCCCATCGCCCTTTTTTTTGTGATTAAGTTTCATTTCGAACGCAGCCGTGGCCACGTCGGGCCAGCGGATCGCCAGTAAGAAAAACTAGCGTTTGTGCCGCTTACGAGATCCGATTCTTTCACAGACATCTGAAGATAGACTTGGAAGAGAAGCCCGTGGCGCACAGCTCGGCCCGATCACTTGCCAACATTTATTGCAGTTGCTGAATGGAACATTTCACACACTCGAAGCTGCTGCATTTATGCTAGTAAAAATGCGCTATTCCTACACGCCCTCCTTGGCACGACTCGCGTTGAGCGTTCGCGTCCTACTTGTTGTTTACATTCTGACGGCAGAAATAAAAACATGGCTCCTCCGCAGACCTCGGTCATGGGAACGTTTACAATTTTGCGATCGTCAAATAAGGAGCTTGCGGCGAAAGACATCGAGGGACGTGAACGTGGCAGCGGTGCTTCCCGTTCTGCGTTTGCGTGTGTTGCAAACACGGCTGCACAAAGCGCTTCCTTTAACCACGAAAACACCGTTGAGTGAATCCTTCACCATGTTATTACCAGAGAAACCTCATTTTCCAGACTACGAAACTATCCTGTTTCCATTAACAAGCTTGCCTGGGGTTCAGGGCTCTGCAACATATTAACATTATTAACTAGTCAATTCAATTAAAATGCAAAGCAGGAAGTCCCTGGAGCACGATAACAAATTTAAAACATTGCGACTTTTCTTCCTTTTCTTGTATGTTTCTTTTATGTTCCATGCAAGTGGAAACGTAAACGATTCTGAAAGCTATGAACCGATGAACAGCCCTTCATGAATTATTCACCGAGAAGGATTTTTTCGTTTGTAGACGGACTGAATGGCCAACTGCTTTGTTTAGGACGCTTTGCCAAGGCAACAGAGGCTAAGTACGAGCAGAAGCTTCCAGATTAAGGAGGAAATGTAGACGAGCAAATCGAATACTGCGTCCAGTCGAGTCGTCGTCATCAGTGAAAGACCTGGCAGGAAACACATGTGTTACATGTATTTATTTATCGGATGCTTTTCTCCAAAAGCGACTTCCAATGAACTCTATGTAGTGTTACGAGCCCACGCACCTTATTCACCGCGGTGACTTACACTGCTAAATACACTGCTTACACTGGGGTCACTCTTCCATACATCAGTGGAACATACACTCTCCTTCTCTCTGTCACTCACACACTGTGGGTGAACCTGAACAGCATGTCTTTGGAGTGTGGGAGGAAACCAGAGCACCCAGCGGGAACATACAAACTCCACGCAGACTGAGCGGGGATCGAACCCACATCCACTTGCCCCACCCAGGCTGTGAGAGAGCAGCGCTGCTTGCTGTGTCGCTGTGTTTTGTGGAGGAAGAAGCACACTTTGACTACAGAGACTGCTGTAGAAATGCCATAATTGTGGAAAAGGCTCTCCGGACAAGGAGTTCCTCCTCCTAGAGTTGCAGGTGCGGGTCAATCGCTGCCAGTTGAAAGGTCCTGCGGTTCTCGACGCCCTAGTTCGCAACCTGCCGTGAAGTCAGGTGCTGTTAAGAGCGCCGCATTCGGAGGGGCAGCGCAACTGGGCTGCCGCATCTCATCCCAGCGTGCGCGAGCGGGACCCGGAGAACCGTTGCCATGGCGGCAAAGGCAAACGCGAAAGTTCAGCACGTTGACGTCACGCTCTAGGCGGTCCGTGTGTGTTGCAGGGCAACGTAATCATGTGCTTCGCGGCTTCCATCTTCTGCGGTTATGCAAGATCACAAAGCCATGTCCCCTCAGCCCTCACGCTAAGAAGGATTTCCGCTAGGAAGGTGACGCACGCCGATGGGCAGCGCTCGCTGTCACTGACCGGCTCGACGTACGGACGTCTCGACGTACTTTTCGCCATCGTATAAGAAGACCACATCTCAGAATAATACTGCTCATTATACCCTTGAGAAAGTAATTAAAGACAAATCAATTTAGTAAAATGTCCTGCAGTGTAAATTGATGTAACCTTTTGTAAATTGACTGCAATGATATCATTAATGTATTAAGCCAATGAATATATTAATCACTTTATTAATTAACCTCTGACGCGTCTGCACACACACCTGAACAAAAGACCTGTGACAAGTCTCCTCGGTGATATACCGCATATGACATTTGTAAAACAGCTGAATTAATCAATCTCACAGAGTAAATGTATCGCAGAGGAGGAAAGCCACCGGTAATATGACGTACAAGGAGAGGACCGAGCGATGACCGTGAGTGAGGGAAATAAAAAATGACGCGTTCCTTATTCCGTGTCCGTCGGACATTCCGAGAGTGCGCGAGCGCGAACGAAAGAGTAATGTGCTCCCGATCCTCTGTCCCCATGACATTCCGACTGCGAGGGTACGAAAGAGTAATGGCAGGCGGGGAAACTACCACCCACACAGCACCAAATACCGAGTGAAATAAATCAAGGAAAAAGCCGGCTGTCTCGCTCGCATTGTGTGCCAGTTCAGATAGGTTCTAGCAATTGCACAGTTTTCTCTCTCTTGACACGACATCCTAAAAATGCTGGTTTTAAGCGAGCGTGTTCAGACAGGGCCAAGAATAAAATGTGGGCGAGAGCGACGATGTCCCAGGTGCCCGTCTCCCGCGTCTTCGAAAGTGACCCAGAAATGCACGCGCGCACACAGCTGTCAAATTCCAGCAGGCGTCACAAGTTTCGCTCCTTATGTAAGATTATTCGCAGCGCTTTGTTTTTGCGTCGAGCGCATTCCCGACCCAGCTACTTCTTCCGAGGACTCGCAGCTAATCGCTGCCGGCCGACTGGACCCGAAGCGCCGTCGGACGATTTCGAAGGCGGTAAACAAGCTGCGGTTGAACGTTGTTGTCGATTATGCGCGTCTGAAGGTGAGCGTCGCAGGTAGGTACTCGCAGACACGGGGCCTTTGTCACTTCACCGGTGCACATCTCGGCGCCGGCGTGAAACCGAACGCGCGGACGGGAGCGAAGACGCCGGTGCGCGGCTTTGACGGTAAGTAAGTAGGTGGTGCGGGGGTCGGGGGTCGGGGGTCGGGACTGGCACCGAGAGCCTCGTTTCCGGTGTTGGAAGGACTCGTTCCTGCCTTTAAAGGGCACGCTTGTCCTCGGACCCTCTGACGAGGCGGGGGGGGGGGGGGGGTGTTAAAACAGACGACGAGACGATCGACACTCCAGTGACGTGTGTTCAACACCAACGGAGCGTTTGTGCCCCTCGTACATCTGCAAGGTCAATGACTTGAGTCAGAACGGGGTGTCCTCAGTAAAACATCCTGCTACGCTTACAAAGAAACGGAAAAAAAGAATTACATTAGTTGGAGGACAGCGAAACGCAATAATGCGATGCAATAATGAACGTTTTTAGAAATATAACCTCGAACCTCTGGGTTCCCGAACTGCGTCTCTGAAACAGCCCACCTCTCGCACAAACACACTGTCACATGTAATATAACCTTTCATTGGGTGGCGTGCGCTATTTTAGGCTTCATTATTCCAAGCAGCGCTTTGTAGAGCAGCCCTTAATAAGAGCTGCTGCTGACAGCAACAGTCCATCATTTGCCAGTTATATGAAAACAAGGAGGCACAACCGCCGGAGACGCACCTCGGGATGACACGTCTCCGGCATCAGGTGGCCAAGATGCATCGATGCACCTTTTCCTCGGCCGACGCCCCCCGCCCCTCCACGCTGGGCTCCCACCGCAGTTCCCACCAAATAAGCCGCATTTGTGTCCTCGCCGGCCCGTCGCTGCTTCCGTAATGGCTTTACCTACGCGTCCCCATTACCGTCCTCGCCAGCCCGTGTTCGGCGGCCACCCCGTCGGACGTCGCGACGCACCTAATTAGCGGTTCGGGCCTCGAAAAGAACGGACGAGGCCCCGTACGCGGTGCCTTCGGTTTCCAAACGCGCCGCTGAAAGCGCTTCGGACGTGCGCCGTCCTCATTATTGTTTGCTGACAAACCCGCAGAACGCTGTTAGACGGCACAAAGAGCGCGCCGGGGCTTTGATCCCGCGCCGTAATCACTGTAACGTGTCACATTATGCCCTGTAACCGTCATCCGGCTCTCGTGAAACCCCGCATAGCGTTTACTTCGCAAACGGCGCATGGTTCTCGACGTGCCGCAATTATACGGCACGGATTCGGCCGGAAACGCAGCGTCGCCGACGACACGCGAGCAAGTCAGCAAACAATAGAGCGCACGGCGTTTGGACGATGCGTTTCGTTTCGGAGGCAGGCGGCCGAAGCTGCGCCCGCTGCTCGTCGGGCAACGAGGGCAAACGGTGTCACGAAGCTACGCTCTCCGGAGCTGTTAAAAACAGGAGCGTGTTTTTCTTTCACTTTACAGGGTGTGTAAGATAGAAGGAGAACAAGTGAGCAGGTGAACGGGTTACGAGGCTGCGTTCGGAAACAGACGGCTGCTCATTCACACCGCAGCTGCGGTTTAGTCAAGTCGACGAAGCCCCAAATGGTGGGGTTGACCAGGAGTTCAGACACGTGCCTTCTGACTTAATCGCAGGATTTCAACATCCGTAACTGGTGGTGTGAAAGGATGTGGGTTCGATCCCCGCTCGGTCTATGTGGAGTTTGCATGTTCTCCCCGTGTCTGCGTGGGTTTCCTCTGGCTGCTCTGGTTTCCTCCCACAGTCCAAAGACATGCTGTTCAGGTTCCCCCATAGTGTGTGAGTGATGGAGAGAGTGTGTGTGTTCCACTGATGTATGGATGAGTGACCCAGTGTAAGTAGTGTATCTAGCAGTGTAAATCACCGCGGTGAATAAGGTGTGTGGGCTGATAACACTACATAGAGTTCATTGGAAGTAGCTTTGGAGAAAGGTGTCTGTTAAATAAATAAATGTAAATGTAAACATTACCATCCAAAAGAGACAACTTATAACCAGACACGTGACGTGCCGGACTGCAGGAAAAAGGTTTTAGCCACCAATGCTGGGAATGATCACAGGCACAAACATAACGGCGTAATCGCCTTGAACGTAAAAGGCCGAATCCTTACGGGCTCAGAGAACGACCCTTCATTCTTGAGATCGTGGGCAAAGATTCGACGATCATGGGAACACATTTAAGTGGTGCCACTAAAGCGCGAGGCAGAGCGTCTGCTCAGAGATATCGGGCTATCAACGTGAAGCAGTAAAAACACAGCCTTTCAAATTGGCGTGGAGAGTGCAGCTAAATAGAGGTGCTATTCCTGCAGCAGAGAAGGGAGGTCACCCGAAGGCAATCGTGTTTTAGATTTCAGAAAGTCACTGAGGCACACAGCCTGGAACGCAGGTATGCTTCCGATTACAGCACGTGAATGGGCAGCTGGGTAGGGCGCGAAGGCAGTCGGGGAGCCGCTGAGCCGCGGAGCCCAGACGACAGCCTTAAACCCAAAAAAGCGAAGGTGGTTCCCGCACTTCCAAAGTTCACAACTCCTCTGGGAGCCGGAGTAATTTTTGCACAGCTCATTCAACACCCTGATTTTACCTCATTGGCCATAAAGCTTGTGACTTTTACATTTCAGGAACGAACTGGGTGGCCTTCGTTGGTTGCGAAACAGGCGAGTGGTTTGCTAAGCAGGCGAGGCGGTCGTCCGGCACGTTGCCCCGTGTTAGCTTTTAGGACGTCTGTGGGCCACGAGTAAGGCTGGAAGACCACCGGTCCTCTGGAGAAAGAATGTTCAGTTGGCTCTTCCTCTCCACTGCGAGTGAGGGAGGAATGCGTTAGTGGAAATACGCACACCTGAACGCTGTTTTCCTCTGAGAAAGACAGGTGGGCGGAAGCTCTAGTGGTCTAATATGAGTGAGAAACGGAACACGGGGACTGCAGACAACAGGTACATGCCCAGCAGCGCAACGAAAGGACTATTGGCTGATGTTACAGTGGCCCTCTACCTTGTCCATCTTTAAGACGTGAGCCGTGAAGGCGGCTCTGCCAGCCCCGTGCCCCGCCGAGTGCCCTGTTCTGTGAGAAAAGTGTACCCTGCCACTTCTGCGGGATGAGATCTTTGCGACAGGATGAAATGCTATTTCAACATTGCTGCAGTGTTAGACATGAATTATGGGCCTGCGGCAGGGGACGAGGAACACGTGCTTCCTGTTCATCTCGGCCTCTCTAACTAGGGTCTAGTGCAGCAGGGGTGCCAGTAGTCTCCTCTCTTACGGGATCACGTAATCAGCATCCCGCAGGGACTCTTGGTTTTGTTCCCTCTACGCCCTCAGGGATTTTCATTTGTGCCACGTGGCTGGGCCCTCCCTCATCTGGCCTCCGCCGCATTTGCGTTACGGGATGCGTCGAGCTGCACCGCCTCCTTCTCCCGCTCCCAGAATCAAATCACACCTGGGAACACATGCCTTCCTCATCTGTCCTCCTCAGGCACACGCTATATCTTTCGGCCGCAGCTCGGTAAAGGTTGACCACCCTAAATGCGAATTTACTCTCACTCGAGAGGTGTGAAACACTCACATTGGGTTTAATTAATGATGCTGGTCCTTGAAAACATGGCGTACTAAATGGACTGCAAATTTGTGTCAGGCTTTAGATTAATTTCCCCTGAACTCAGTAATTAAGATATTTATAGATCATTATTTGAATGTTTTCCATACATATAAGAGGGTTTTTATACTGAAAAACAACCAGTGTAGAGTTTAAAGAAAATAATGTGGTTTATGCAGTTACTGCACTGCCAATTACAAAATATTTATTATATAAGATTTCCAGAGCTTGACAGATTAGATTTTCTGCACCAATATTTACCTCTTTGACTGATAACTTGGTTAAAAACAAGTCGTTTTCAAGACAGGCGATAATTACAGGCTGTCTACAGTTGCTAACCAAACAGCAATTTTATACTGCACTGCACCTAAAAGACTATGGAAAATGTTACTGAAAAGGACAAATAAGCCCAACTGAATGCAGAGCGCAGCACCAAAATGTATGGACATGAAAATTCACGTTCACACTGTGAGCATCAGAAGTGAAGATTTAAAACCATTTTTTTCGAGGGTACCTTGTGTAGGTAAATTAGAGTCAATGGATTCAAGCTCCTGCTTTTGCATGGATACTTTGGTCTCGTTTGTGCTGTTTTGATGGGATGCTGCCCGCTGGTCTGCCTCTCTGCTCCCAGCCATGGAGACCTAGATCACATATGCTGGGGTAAACACGCACAGGCCCCACAAACAGCTGATGTGTCTGGAAAAGACACGCTCTTGCGTCTCCTTATTTCCTCTCAGCTTTGGCAGAGGCGGGGGGTCAACAACAGGAAATGGAGGAAATGTTCTTCCACCCTGGCAGAGCAAAAATACGCTTCTGGACGTCAGTGCCATATGTTTAACAGTGGGATACGGAGGCGTTCCCCCAAACCCCCATTCATTTTGCAGCTAATGGCCTAAATCCAGTAATCAGACTGTTTATTATTATTTTCCAAGCATTCCACACAGAGTAATGGCAGGGGGTTGTTGCTGGAAACCAGAGCAAAGTTGAAGCCAGGAGTAAATGGACGCATTTTCCATTAAACTTGAGTTATAAGTCGTTAAATGACTGATGCTGGTCGAAGCAGAGAAAGTCAAAGAAAATGTACAAATTTTTGAACAAAGAGCCTCGTACAGAAGGATGCTGTCGGACGCCAAGCGTTTAAGGGATTTGTGGTTTGCATTGATTAGTCACTTAGATGTTTTAATTAAGAAAAGCAAATTGATGAACATCCCGCAAAGACACACTGCCTCTTCTAAATTTGCCAGGGTTCTTTCCCTTGCTTTTACTCGTTACTCTTTAGGACAAAGGCAATTTGCATCATGTCTTCTTTTGCGGTCTATGACCTCTGAACCTCTTTGTGATCAGGCCCTTGAGAATCACAGTAATAAGATGGGAATGTAGAGCCCCACGGTCACCTCACTGTAAACGAAGGGGACAGCGAACGAAAACAAAATGTCAGACGGGCATGACCTTCCTCCGGAGAAGCTTTCATGCCACGGCAGAGGCGCTTCGTTCCGAAGGTTGTGCTTATTTGAATCAATTAGCTCCTGACAGGTAGAATGAGCATCTGCATCTGCTTCCTGGAACATTTAGTTTTGAAATAAAACAATTAAGCACAAATGACAAACCAGATATGAAATCACATATGGTTTAATTATTCACCAGTGGGAGGGGGCTGTAATGGAGAACATGGTCCTGTAGAGTAATTTATAAGCCTTACTATTTAATCTGTGCTTGATATTCCAATGGGCCTCATGTGTGCTCTCTTTAAGACGGTCTGTCGAAACACCTGTAGCAAAAATGAGCGAACCACAAGAAATAAAGCACTCGCTTCTGTCCGTGACAATAAACGCTCTAGAACATTGGGCAATTTTGGGAACTTCCCCGAATTCCCTTTCTTACAGCTGCACAGAATGGAGGACGCGTCTTCCCATTTGTACAAGTGTAATTAGTCCTGTCCCGCGGTGTCTACGAGAGATCTATGCCCCTCGATGCGTAAGAGCTCAGGCTACCGGTGTGGGGGCTGGAGATCTCCACAGCCATCCGCTCTGCGGCAACCCACGCCGAGCACAATTTCGATAGTTATTGACATTGCTTTGTAATTTAATATTTAGGCACCTCACCCACTTAAGAGTCACATTGACCAGTGGCTGCAGAAAGGAGTGACCACAAAGTCAGCAGAAGAACTTTCTCAGCATAAAAAAAACAGCAATAACTCAACGAGGAAAGCTTCTCGTTTTGTGTTGTTCGTGGTCTCTGACAAGGCAGGGTTCGCACGGGAGCCTTAAGACCATGATATCCATAACACCTCCGCTGTACTCCCTGTAGCTGGACTCATTACTTATTAATATCCCTTGTTTGATTCCACCTTTCAAAGAGGCCCCTCAGTTTGAGTTTGGGGAGGACAATAAGTTCTCGATTGAGCCGGACCTTGGTTTCCATAGGGGTACCAGCTCTGATGTCTCACGTTGTACAGCCGGTCTTGTGGGGTTCATGCAGGCAGAGCAGGCTGCAAGGGGCAAACCAGAGACCGTGAACATCTACAGAACATGGGCCGGGGGGACCAACCTTCCACCAAAAGGTCAGGAAAAAATGAGAAAAGACCCAATTTTACAGCAAGATCATGCCTCTCTGCAAAGATGTTTCCCGAAGCGGCAAATCAAATCTAAGCTAAACAAAAATTATATTGTGTGGAAAGAGCCACAAACAATGGTTAAATAACAACACCGATGCAGCTCTCATTACACCTCGTTGGCTCTTTGTGTTTTATCAATATGACACAATGTTCCCAATTTAGCAAGCTTCAGAAAGCCTTTCTTCCACCACATTCACGTTTAACTGCACTTTTATGGCCTAAAAGGCATGAAACAAATCTAATTTAAGTTTTGAAACTTTGAATAAAGCAATTGGAACCTCCTGTACCATGAACGTGAATGCCACAGTGAAGACAAAATGGACGAGTGGGAATATTTTCCAGGTCAGTATTCCCAGATGAATCCCATGTCACGTTGCTTACAGCACATGGCGAACGCAATCAGCTCTCCGATTCCGCTTCATTGGCCATGTAGAATCGTACACATGCTCCATTAGCACAGCATCACATGTTCCAAAATAATTCACTGTATCCTTGTCTGAACAGTGTGTGTCAACACATTTAAAAACATGAAATTCAATGTGTACTTAAAACATGACCAAAAAATTCAGTTTTTTTGACAATGTTATAATAGCAATAGATCAAAATCAGGAATATCGTGGAATTCCAAGCCTTCCAAATTTCCAAATTCCGCCACACCCGGGGCCTCGCAACAACCCCGCGCACCTGTGGCTGATGAGGGAGATGGAGCACGAAAGGACGACGCCGAACCGCCCAGATCGCGGAACCTCTTCGAGCCGTCCGCTCACCCACGTCTGTGCTGTCCTGTGCTGTGCTACTGTCTGTGTTCCTGTTCCCTGACCCTGTGTCCCTGTCCCGGCGTTTTCCCGGTGTTTTGATCTCGTCGCTTCTTTCCTGGATTACGGTTTTCGGATTCTCCTTTTTGCTTCGACGTTCGCTCATCGGTGACCCCTGCCTGTTCTTGACGATTCTCTCTGCCAGACCCTTGTCAGTCCGACAGCAAAGGAAAACGGCGCAACCGCACTTGGGTCCGTCGCCTCCTTGCAACCATGACAAATACAGAGTATTAAGGATCACTGTTAATACTGCTTTGCAAAGATGTATAAAGCTCTCCTTCATTAACCTCCGTCAAACAGCTGGCAAAGGGTGACCTGACCAAGAGAGACCTTTAAAAATTCAATTTTCTTTCCTCTAAAATAATGTGTGTGACAAATAGCTAAAATATAAAGAGGTTCATGTGTGCCAGAAAAGATCCTTGGGGAACACCCAGAGTGCAACGGCTGACCTTAGATCAAGCCCCTTCCAAGGTCACTTTGCGGCATCTCTGAGCCAGACACAGGCAAGGTGGTTGTGAAATCCGACCCATAAAGACTGAAGATTTTAAAGATTATACCATGCTGGGAACAGAAAGAATGAGCTTGTCTTTTGTGTGGGACACACCTCCGACCATTAAAATGGCAGTCATTGGTGTGGCGTGTACTGTAGTACCACCTGGTATTTAAATACCACCTGTCTGGTATTTCTTGCACACTGGAGCACAGCTTTGAGGTCGATTCAAACTGATCTCTGAGTTTGGGAACTGCATTGGCAAACGCCATCCATCCATCCATCCACCCGTCCATCCGTCAATAATGCTTTCTAGGAAGGGGTGTGGTTACTCAGAGCCTTCCTAGTGCATCATACTGGTGAAAAAGCAGAGGGACAACTAGTCAGCTGCAGGTTCACACAAGACACACACGCACGGTGCTGCTATAGGTCAACAGTTCACCTGAATAAGGGCATCTTCACACAGTGGGAAAAAGCCTGAGCAAAAACAAGGAAGGTGTCAAGTGCTAAAACCAGCCACCCCCCCAAACTCTGAGTGTGCAGTGCAGGCCCCGAAGTTACCATGCCACATACGCATTTCATATTTCAAATTTTAACATACAGCATTTTTTTTTTGCGTACAGAAAATTTTAACATGGATGCTGATGTAGGTTACTTAGGGCATGTGGACCCAGGGACAAGATCTGAAAGAACAGCCGGTGAAGGAAATTACAGCCGGTTCAAGCCACAGAAGCCCTGGAGCAACCCTCCCGCTCACCTGGACTTGGTTTGGCTCCGTCTCCAGCAGGGGAAGAGCGGATGCTGTGGCCTAAGCCTCCACGTGCAGAGCTGGGGCAGACAGACCAGCTGAGCAGGGGGTAGGAGCGCTGGTGTGCTTGCGTGCTGCTTTCTCTAACGCTGTGGAAAAGGACAAAGGCAGGTCAGCAGCTTCCAGTAGGCTGCCTGGCGACCCGGTTCCTGGCAACTTCATTCATCTTTCATCATTTTGCCTCATGCCGCGCAACACCAACAACAATGCAGTTTTTAATTACGCTCAAAAAAAGCCCCCGGCATGTTCGAAAACAAAGATGACCCTGTAATCTACACCATCTGCCCGATAGAGATTCGTCTTGTGGGGCTCTGACAGAATTTAATCAGTGAAAGTTTGTGAACTCCGCAGAAGCTTGCCCAGTAGACGCAGAAAGCCCGGGCCTCGATATTGCGCTCGCCGCAGATTCCAGATAAAGCTCTCCAGGGAAGCTACACTTTATGCATATTAACACAGGCCTCCATCTTACAGCAATTATGACTTAGCGTGCAGGTTGCCGCCAATTGTTTTTCATGTCTTCTTGTGCGTATTTATCTTTTCTTACGGTTAATTAGGGAATTTTGGTCTAAGCGGAACTGCTTGCAGTCACTGGCCTGTGACGTCAACGGGGCGTCTAGCGCTCGGAGCTAAAAGAGCTTTCGGCCGTCCTCCTTCTTACCCTTTTCTCTGAGGTAGGAGTCCAGCCAATGCTGTGGATCACTGAAGAAGCTCAAGAGTTTGCGCCAAGGTTGAGGAACAGGTCCTCCCAGGGGACGACAGCAGCGTCACATGAATGCCAGCTTGCTGTGAGCTCCTTAGCTTCACCGTGGGATGGACGAGACTTGAGAAGCACAACGTGACCCTAGTCGCAATGCAGTGCTCATCTCCTCAATGAAAGTAGCCCAGTTCAAGTGCTGAGGGTACAGGTGGCCAAACTTCTTCTCCAGAACACAAGAAACAGGACACAGGATACATTAAGAGACCAAGAACTGTTTCGTGCCCCATTTCGGATGTGTCAGACTCTGCATTCCTGTACAGTGCACACCAAGGTGTCTGTGCCAAGACAAATATAGACATTTTTATGCTCTTCCTCTCTGGATAGCGAGGTGTAAAGCTCCAAAGTAATTAGCCTGATAATACACATTTGCTTCCGCCAAACTCTGAAAATGGCGTCCTGCCGGGAGAGATAACAAGCAAGTTTCTCCACGCGGATTTATTCGTGCGTCCCCATGTGGTTCTTCATGCTGCTTCCCATCTGCGGGTTTCATGTTCCCTGGATGGACGGGGTGATAAGATTCCTCCTCCGCACGCCCCCCGCCCTCAAAGACCTGCGCGCATTGCTACTGACAACAACGGTCCCCTGATGACACTACGGCCCCCATCATCCCTGAGCTCTCCGAGCGCGCATCAGCTTTCCTTTGTTTTCCATCATGCTTTGCACATTTCTCTTCAGCTTAGATACTGCTGCAGTTTTTCCAAAATAACACGCATTTCACATCGGACGCGTAGCTGTACGCCCAGATAACGGTCGCCTCGGTTTCACAAATCGGATCCTCATTAGCCGTTAGCCGCTCAGCTCGCAAGCAACGTGCATCCGCTACACGCTTGTTCCGCAGCTCACGAGCACAACTGGGACGGATGCAGCGAGCAAATGCAGCATTTTGAAATGCAGGGGTTAGGGGAGGCAAAGAGCAGGGAGCTGCTCTCCTATTGAACGCGTGCATTTGCTCTGAAAAGCCCGCACGAGATCGGTTCAAGACGGAGTATCAGACGGGCGGCGCGAAATGAGCTAGCTGAGCCATTATCGTTTTCAAAGGCCATTTCCGTTGCGCGCCAAAGAGATAATTAACGTGTATTTATGGGTGTACAATTGGTGCGGGTGACGTGGGTTAAACAGCGGCTCAGATCCGGCGAGGAGAAACGCTTTAAGAGCCGCTACTGCGAGCAGGAGGTTACGTGTACTAGCAGAGGAACTGCCCCGATGGTAGAGTCTCTACGGGAAACAGTTCAGTGAACGCAAGGCGAGTCGGCGGCGTCACCGCAATTTACCGTTAAACAAATGATGTTCTGATTTTGTTAAATGCCTTGGCCAAAGAAATTACAACGACAACAACAATAATAACAACAATAATAACAACAACATAGTTTTCCTACAATTATGCAATGTGATAAGAAGCTCCATTTGGTTCCAAGTTAAAGGCTCTCCATTCACGTGTTTTTGATTCTTTAGGTTCAAGACAGCTCTGAGCCACCTGAGCCACCGAAAGACCTTCTCTTCATTTTCGTAACTTGGTAAATTCTTCGTCTTCAGCTCTCATTTTACATGTTTTTTTTTTTTTCAGCTACTTAAAAAAAATCTTTTGCTTAGGTTTTTTTCTTCTCTGACTCATAGCATGAGAAAATGCTGACCGACAAAAGCAGCGTCTGGGAGTATTTTTGTGGCTGTTGTTGCCGTTCACAAAATCCATTTCGCTGCTCATTTTCTGCCACTAGAGATGGTAATAAAGTTCGAAAATAGCACCTGAAAAAAGCATCTAAAATGATTTATGGATATTGGGACTGCAGTGCCAGCAATCAAGAAATCCAGAAAAACCTCCGCTGGGGTACCAAAGCAGCACGGTCCATCTGCCAGAGACAGGACCTTTGGAATCTCACGATAAAACAAAACCACACAGAGCTGTGTCTTAATTATTAATTGATTTTAACTCACTCTGAAAGGCAACTGGGGGGGGTCTTGGTGTCTAAGGAGCCAAAGCTATTTGCGACAAAATGGGAGCAGGAGGAAGGGACGGTCTCCCTGGACTGGCCGCCGCACATCCGTGCGCCTCGGTGCGCTCGTGAGGAATCGGACAATCCGAAAACAGCCTCCTCCTGGAGATCTTTGAAAGCGCCGATGCTCAAGAGTAAACATCCGCGGAGGGATTCCAATTAATATGGTGAGAAGGAACTGTAAACAAAAGTGTATGCTAGACAAACAGACATTATTTCGTAGCCCCTTAAGGGAGACTCGGCACACAGAGTGTGTTTACAGGAGTCTGGGCTGTGTCCTCTCACAGGTCTCTCACAGGTCTAATTGCACTCTTATTGGTCCTCAGTAGTCAGTCCACTGGTGATCCACTTTTAATGGCCTGCCAGCGTGGGCCTTTTACTCCCTAAATGTGGCAGAACTGTTACCTAGGGGTGTAAATAACAACCATTCTTGGTTTCTCTTTCATGTGGATTGAAAAAAAAATTCTAAATTTTTTTTCTTCAGATTTTTTTTCCTTCAGAATCCAGCACTTTGCTGTGATTTAACCCCATCCCACAAATCCTCTCCTATATGGTGCTGGAAAGGTCTGTTTTTTTCTTTTTTTTTTTTTTTAAATTTTGCATTTGAGCAAGCACGGAGCACTTCAGAAAGGGATTATAGAATTTCTCTCGCCCTGTGGCTCCTTTGATTTACAGCCGCACACTTTGCTTGGGTAGAGAGCGTCAACCTCCATACTGTCTGTGGCACCAGTGAGTCATTAATTCTGAATGGGGCACCTCCACACACTAAAATTACTCCTCTTAAAACATCCTGTTCCTCCGAGCCACAGCAGCATCCTTCTGCTAAGACAAAACACAATTCTTTTTTAGAGAGTAACCTCATTTCTCTTCCTGCTTTCTCGGGATTTAGGCAAGCGCAGGCCAGCAGGGGGTCGGAGCAGGGATTAGGAGAACGGACACTGGATGAAAAAGGTCGGAGGCTCAGCTTCCAGTCAGTGAGGCACTGAGTGAAGACACTGACGAACTTTAGCAAAGACGCCCTGCTGTGTTAAAAATAAGCAACAATATGCATTTCACGCTGTTGAACACAGGCACGTACCCACACTCAGCAGAGCGAACATAAATACACGTACCCAGGAGAGTAAGCACGGGCACTTACTCATACGGCAAGTCTTCAGTTTACAAACTGTTTCAGAGATACAAACAAATCTGGCCAAATTTGTTCAATATGAGTTCAGCTATGTATCCAGCTTCCTGATGGTAAACAATGGTTATACGGCAAGTTCAGCCAAAGCACAACAGACATGTGGTGGGGGGGCTGGTGGCACACTAAACAGCACTGGTCACGCATGGCTCCTGGACTGTGGGATTAGATGGGGGTTCAAGCCCTGCTCTGTCTGTGCAGACTTTGCTGCAAAAGTTAAATACCAGTTCAGAATAATGATGCATTCACCAGCAGTCTGACAGAATTCCCAGCATTCTTCACATTGCAGGCATTCCCAGCCAAGCCACAGACATTGCTGCGATTTGGAGTTTTTATCACTGCCTTGTGTTGCTTCTGTGGAATTTGGTGTGTCCTACCCCGTCCGAACTTTGCGAGTGCCGGAGCCATGGTATGAGGCGAGGAGTAACTTGAACAGCAATCCCCCACTCCATCCTCATGCTAACTCAGTTTAATGACAAAGAGTTGCTGGCCACCGGCCCCAAGGTTAAGGTCACCGTGATGAGGACTGAAGGGCTGATGTAGGAAGAGCAGAAGGCAGCAACAAAGCTCTCAAAAGACATGCAGGGCTTTGATTTAGTTGAACAATATGGACATTTCTGCTGTTTGTTTCCGTCCTGTTGACTTTCTATTTGGTTCTGTATTGAAGGGACTTTGTCCCAACTTTTCGTTACTTTTTAATGAAAGATTTATGTTCTGTGAGAAAACTTGCTGATTCTAGTCTACACCCAGTACAATATCCGAATAGCACTGATAGTGCTGGCAAAAAAGAAATATTATGGAAGCAAAGTGTACATTAGAAAGTTGAACAATGTGAGAAAACTGCACCTAGGTTTTCTGCATCAGCTATTTAACTATTAGAATTATGCAATTTTTCAGAATTTTACATATTTTTTGAAAGTGATAAGGAAAACATTTGACTTACGAACATATAGACTTACAAACACATCTGTAGTTGCGATCCTGTTTGTAATGTGAGGACCCATTCTAGAGAGTTACCATCCCTACATGCTAATACATGGAAAATAAACATGTCCATATACAAATTCTCAAGGAAGCAAACATGATTTATCAGTGGACAGTGCAAAGCTTGCCTACGCACATTACTTGGGTTATTTATTTTCCGTTACACCCTAAAGTCCCTGCCATCATAACAATCTCTTTTTCCTGTTTTATGACATAATGAACCACGGACAGGATTGATTTTTTTCGTACGCAGATCTATCAGTGCTGTCCAGAACAACCTTCTGTGCCACCTTCAGAGATCTTCCAGCCTATTAAATACAAGCTCCAATGTGGTCAGAGCACTGGACTCTGAACCTGAGGACTGTAGTGTAATGAGGCTAACAGTACTGTGGTCAGCAGTGTGGTTGGAGCTCTAGACTCACGCCAACTGGATCTTTGGAAACCACTAAAAAGCAACAAGTAAATTTATTCCAAACTGTAAGCCCCCTCCCACCCATACTTTTTACAGCACAGCCCAAGTGATCAGACTTGAATTTGCATATTCTGCTATGAAAAATGGACAATTTCATTATCCATAGAAAGACTATTAGGCTTGATTGATATGTAATTTTACACCAGATGAAAAATGGTTTGTCAGTCACTTTTGATTGTAGGCTGCAGTATATTATTCATAAATTTGAATTTAAATCATGAAGTGAAAAGTACACTTAAATCATACAATGTGACGGCTGGAAATAAGTTTCGGAGCATTTTCTTTTCTCCTCCTGTCTCTCGGCAGCCAGACCTGCTCTAGTGACGTGAACAAAGAGGTTTCATTTTGCAATTTTGCAGTCAAAAGAGCTGCCCAAAAGAGAGCGGTATTAACATTGCCACACATTCCGGAAATTTCTCTTCAGGCTACAATTACCTGATTTCAGTACCTGACCACTAACTGTAGTTCTTGCGTGTCTCTCAGGCAAGGTGGTAAGTGGTAAGGTTTTGCCACCGACTTCCCCCAGCTCTAGTGAGTGAGGTGGTGACTGACCATTCCTTGAAACTAAAGAGGAAAGAGGAGCGTCGCCCACCGATCTCGCAGCACTGGCAGGGTTATTTTATCCTCAACGCTGACCTGTTGACTGTGTGTCTCTGTGCAAAGTCACAAGTTACTGCTAGATTCACACAACACCTCTGTGTGCAACCAGTTGTCATTGATTTCAACAACCAGCTTTCGCCCCGGGGAACAGCACCATCAGTCGCATGTGGAACTTGTACTGTGGTAAATTAGAGGGCAACAGGGGTTATTAGCAATAGGTTTCATTGCATTCCACAGGTCTCATGTTTAAACACTCAACGCAGGGACAGTATTTCTAAAACCGAAGCTAAAGCGTATTTGACTCTGATATTGCGCTGCTTCTTTGCGCCATTGGACTCCACTGCTTGATGGTAGGAAGTGCAGATGGTTCCTGCAGCCCTCACACCTGACTTGGGCACCTGCAGAAATGCATCGTTCCGAGCCTCGAGGGCGGCGCGCAAGCGAGGCGTCTCTCAAACCTGCGCTGCTGATCGAAGCTGCCGCGTTGGCAGCTTGAGGAACATTAAACATGGCTGAGAAGGCGCCGTACTCGTTTTGAGCTCTGGAGCCAAACGGAACCCATATGGAGAAGTTCTCTCATATAGGGAAGGGCTACTTTGAACCCACAGTTAAAATTATGGGACAGCATTTTTTCAATGTTTACGTTGTCATGGGCATGTGTCCTGGGTGTGACATTTTGCTTCTCGAGCGTTTTCGGTTTCAACAGTCAAGAGGCGGCGGCTCACAGGTAGCTCTGCGGGGAATCCCAGGCTGCCTGGACTGGAGAAGGCATCTGTGTCACATACACACACAACAAGCTCTTGAGGTCACCTACAACACTGCAGTTCCATGGCATCACTACTCTCTCGCTCTCTCCTGCTCCATCTCGTACAGTGAAACGTACACGAACTGGTTTTCGTGCATTGCGTTTTTGATGCGTTGAGTGTGTTCATCGTGTGTATGACCACATGCACTCTTGAGGGAACTTGTTTGGCGAAACTGTCATGTCACAGAGGATATGGCCAAGCCAGAGGCCTTCAAAAACCAATAATGACCATGTTGCCCAGACCCCCACGTGTCTAATCTGCATGTCCAAACACCTTAACCTCAATATGTGAATGTGTTTCATGGCTTCACCACAGAAGGGCAATGTGTCCAGAGACCATCATGTGGCTCCGCCAGCGAGTTAAGGGTCAAAGGAAGGACAGACGTCCTGTTATCGAGTTACAGGCCATGACGTGGGACAGGCACCACATTAGTCAATTACAGGCTACAAGGGCCCTGCAACACTTTTGTGGAAATAAAAGAAGCAGCTTGTTGTGCATCTGTGTGTGTGTGTGTGTGTGTGTGTGTGTGTGTGTGTGTGTGGGAGACAGGGCAGAACTTCATAACATGAGGTGAGACGTACGTCGTTTTGGAGAAAAATGTTTGCTAAATGAATGAGTGTAGCTACAAGTACATGTTTATAAAGCCAATGTAAGAAAACCATCATTCTACGATCGGCGATATGGCGGCACTGTGGCCTTACATGGCCTGTGATACGACCTGGGCTGTGTGATGGATGAACAATTGTGTTCTGTCTGTCTGGCATTAATGTGAAGCCACTGAAAGGCACGTGTCCGCAAGAACACCGCCTCTTGCTATGGTCCCGGGTGAATTACACACGTCGTCTTGGTAACTGATAAGTAATGTAATTATTGCAACATCACCAAAGACATTTTGACAAATTAGAATATGGGAAACCAATTTCAATTAAGGCTGAAATCACTCAGTCAATTCAGTGAGTCATTGGCTCAGGTCTTATGAGAAGGTTTGATTGAAAGTATATTTCTTACTTTCTATACAGTGTGAGCAGGGCTTTGATTCTTATGAACTCAGCATCCTAGAGCCGCCGATCTTCCTCACGTAGTGCGAAGAACCTGGAAAGGCATCCACAATGAGCCCTGATGACCCCATGACACCTTCATGACTCTTACTCCCACCTTGTGACTCTCACAGCTCTCATTCGCAGAAATTCTATCTCAGGTTCGCTGAGGTTTGAACATCTGCCGTATCAGATATAGGGCTGCTCTGGAAACCTTAGATGTTCTGATTGACCTGCCCTTTCATACTTGATATTTGTGCTGCCTTACTTATCAGCACATCCTCGTCTAGATACGTGTTTGTTCATGTCTGTTCATGCCTATTTGAGCCTCGTCACAAGCATTTCAATGCCCAGTGTACCCAGTATAACTGTGCAAATGACAAATAAATGACTCTGACTCCGCTGTGTGTGAAGGCATATAGAAAACTCTGACAATATAAACAGAAAATGAAATTTACAGTTTTTTTTTCCTAACCATGCAAACTTCCCACAGACAGAGCCAGATTCATGTCCATGTCCAAACCAACGGCCCAAGAGTTGTGAGACACCTCTCTTTCCCACAGAGCTACCACAGAGCCCAACATGGAAAATCTCCTATATAGAAATAAATTGAAATTGAAAATCACACACACACACACACACACACACACACAGTCTACAACCGCTTGTCCTGAGCAGGGTTCTGGCAAACTGGACACTAACCCAGCAACACAGGGCGCAAGGCTGGAGGGGAAGGGGACACACCCAGGACGGGATGCCAGCCCACTGCAAGGCACTCCAAGCAGGACTTGAACCCCAGACCCACCACACAGCAGGCCCTGGCCAAACCCACTGCACCCCTGCGCCTCCCTTGAAATTAAAAATAAATAAATAAATTAAATTAAATGTAAAAAAATTAATCACCAAAATGGGTGCGACTTAACAGTTTTGATGTATTATAATGGTGCGCAGTGATTGATTTCATTCATTACTCTTTACATTAAGTTTACCCTGGTACTGGTTTGGGCTGTTGTCATGGAGAAAAAATGAAATGAAAAATCAAAAAAATGAAGAAATTGTCTGTAAAGCAAAATAAATAATGAAATAAATGGGTTTCATCCAGTCAGACAAAAAGTGTGAATCTTATTACACATGCTGCTTTGGCATTACTGCAGTACTTCACACATAGCGTTGTGAAACACAGCCTAAAATCGCTTTCGATGACAAGAACGGTCCAGTTCAATTGTTTCCTCAGAAGTTGGTACAGTAGCATCTCCTTTATGTTTAGAGGTTCCTAAATGGTTTGTGAGTTGAACAAAACCCGTGGAAGTTTCCAGCAAGAAGGCAAGGATCCGGCCCAATTGAAGAAGCTGAAAGACTGCAGCCTTGTTCCTACAGAAGCCCCTTTATCTCAGTCGCTGTGATGTGCAAACATTGTCATGTTCTGCGCTCTCTGGCTTCCCTGAGGGTGTTTCCAGCTCTTTGATGACTTGGAGATTTTCACACAATGGTCACGGTGAATGGTGTCATTTTAAAATTTGCTCTAATTAATCATTTCTGTTAGTAAAGCACATTTTCAGAGCAGAAGAAGGTATTTCACTTTAGACAGGTCTGAGCTGCTTTTTTCAAAATATATCACTATAATTTACAAAGTAAAGCCTTTTTTATGCTTTTAAGCAAGATTAATATGGTGTTAGAGCAGTATATCACCACTGCCATCTTCTGCAAATACATTACTGCTCTTTCCCATTTTTCACACATGCTCCCCAGCACTGCATCATTACGTCCTTTCAGAAACTAGAAAAATAAGTAATACCCACAATATATGCAGTGTGTAAAAATTACTGTGGAAGCTTCCTCTGTTCCGCTTGTTCAAAGAGCATATTACGGGCTGACAAGGCAATGGGACTTGAGCAAATGCTAAATTTGGGGAATGGTCACAGCTTCAAAAGACAGAAGGTCTCAAACCAAAGATGCCTGCGGTTCCTGAGTGTCTCTGAGCGCAAGTCTCTGGTAGAAAGGAAAACTAACCCAATTACCACATGAGACACTGAAAGGCCGAGTCCATTTCGGGGCCTATTGTGCACTTACCAGGATTTTTCAATGGGCCACGTTGCACACGAGAAGGACCTCGCTTCTCATATCCGTCTCCTAACTGAGCCGTTAACAGCAGTGCCATGCGATGGCGTGATGATGAGTCAAACATGTGAATGTGTTTAGTCACAGAGCAAAGGGGGTATTGATATCTATCAATCAGTGCACTACACTCGGTGGTCTCGACTGAACATGTCACTTTTCCCTCTATAGCATAAATAATCATTGTTACATTTCATTTCTTCATTTAGAAGATGCTTTTCTCCAGGCTGCACTTATTATTATATTTCATTGTGCTTATATACATATTTCAATGTGTTTCAGAGGCTTTCACTAGGCTACGACGGGCACTGGTTTAAAATTGCTAATGCTAATGGATCTGTACCAAACCTTCCCGTCTTCCCTTTTCACATTTCTGTGTCACATGGATAAATAACCTGCACAACAGCTTGAGTTGAATGCTGCTCCCACTGTCAATTGTGGGAGATAAACAATGAAATGGTTACAATTAGACCTCCGTGGTGCGACAGGCAAACAAATAACTGGCTTTCAAACACCTTTGGGATTGTAAATAGCTTTGGACACCTTCGTAATTGTTATTCTAAGTTTCTTTTTTTTTGCTCTTTTCTTCTATTTAAGTAGCCTTTCTTCAGAAAGAAAAAAAACCCCTGATATCAGTGGTAGACAACCTGTTCATTACTACTGGCCTAGTGGCACTTGCTGACACATCTGAATATTGGTGGTATAATTAGTGCCGAATTTCCGAGGCCAGGTGAATCACCGGGACGGTGCTGAAATCCCGGCCCGTTTCTCTGGAGCGTGAAATTGCTTTTTCTAACACCCCGCTTATGAGTTAATAAAAATTGATTCCTTTCTACCTGCCTGCCCTGTTGAATGAATTGTACGTAGGGGTCAGGTGGACTGGGAGCGGGTGTGTTCGGAGAGCGGAGGTTGGATTCCCGATTATTGAAATTAGCCTGGTTTTGTAACCTCTTTCATTTTCGAGCCTCAAGACGGATACAGGATGTATGCTGCACTAACTGAGCACAACCACGAAATACCGGTTGATCTAAGACCTACTCGCTGTGAGAGACAGGAAGACTAAATTAGGAGAAGAAGTGCTTTATATCCTTGTTTGTGCATTGTTTCACACGTTCGTCGCTGAGGCACAAAAACGGAAAGCGAGGAAATGTCTCGAAAAGTAAAACGAGCGGAAGAAGGAATGCACTGTAAAGGAACGGATGGAAGAAGAAACGAAGGAACGAAACGAACGTTCATTTTAAGGAGAATCGTGAATGAACTCGCACAAAAACACAGAGCCCCGAGCCTGCAAATAAGCAAGACTTGTCCTCAGTCCCACGCCTTAAAGCAGAGGCACCTTTCTGTCCCGTCACTTCCGTAGTCCTTCCTGTAGCTCTGTGACGACTTCACCAGGTCCTGTTCTTGCATAAACTTGTAGATTCGCATCTGTCTCGATTGTCTCCGTGTCCTGGCACCCGGCAGTCCCACGCAAGTAAATAAATCTCGACCCCGTTCATTAAGGCGCACTTCGAGTTGCGCGAATGGCTCCCTGTGCTCCCAGAGCTCCGGGCATCCCGCAGAGAACGCAGAAGAACAGGAAGGAGAGCGAAGCAGAGCCGAAAGAGAGGGCCTGGACCCTGGCGCTGGCGTGTCTCCGAGCTCCAGCCGCACACAAACATCGGTGACCCGAGGTCTTTCCCCTTGAGGTGGTGAGCCTGCGCTGCTGAGATGCTTTTCATTTGGTTCGTGAGCAGCGCCGTCCGTGTGCTCCACGCCGGCGCTCGAGGTGCCCCCGGGAGAAGGGTTAGCTCGCTTGCACCAGCACAGCATCGCTCTCCTGAACATGACATGAAGCCACTGGCTCTAAGCCCAGGCAGGACTGGGATTCGGCGTTCGGTGGCGTCATTAGGTTCCTCGCGCTGAGAACCGTACGGGTGCGAGCCGGAGCTCTTTGTCCTCTGCCTCCCTGTGGGCTAAGGCGGAACGCCGATAACGCTGTGTTGGGCTAAACCTGAACATCGCCGAGAAATCGTCATTCTTATCCAGGCAGAGGCGCAAACCGCACCGCTACGTTCTCTCGGCATCAGTCGCGGGACTCCGAGTACCTTACAGAAACAATTGTGCGGATCGTTTCAATTAGATCTCTGAGTCTCGGGGATAATGATTAGCTCCGTCTCGCGACGAGCGCTGCGAAAATTCCCCCGAATCTTAGTGGCGGCGGCGCTCAGATTCCCGGGGAAATCAATGGAACAATCAGATAAACAAACTCGGAGCGTCGGGCAAAAGGAGTTCGATGTGCCGACGCAGCAAGCGGGCCCGCCGCCCTCACGGATCCGGAGCAATCAGGGCCCCGTCGGCGCGGCAATCAGCCGCCGACAGGAGAGACGCCGCCGCATCCAGCCGGACGCCGCCGCAGCAGCCGCCGCAGCAGCCGCCGCCTCCCCAGGCACATCGGCAGCTGCGAAAAGGCTCCTGGGAGGGCGATCAATACAGACGCACTTTTCCGGAGAAATGGATTTATCTCGGATCCACTCAGTTTATACCGAACCTCCCCGATATCGCATCCGCGGCCTTGTTTTGAGCTGCAACCTGGCACGGGAGGATTCCCCGTGTTCCGTAAACCCGTTTGTATCGCGCGGAAAGCCGCTCTTTATTACACATCAGTCGATAGCGGCCCACGTCTGGGAACGAAGAAAACATTTTCACACTTGGAGAAAAATCCGGGTCCTCGGGGCGTGTGATGAAACGTTCACGAGTGTGTTCTTCGCGTTGCCGCCGGACGCAAAGAAACATCCGGAGACTGGCAGTTTGCTTCAGCGGCACTTTCCCCGCTGATCTCACCGCAAAGCAAACGTGCGGGAGTTTTCCTATATAAACAGCCCTCAGAGTTACATATGAAGACAATGTGAGCATAAATACAATATGCAAGATTAAGAAAGACAAATTCACTGCCTGCCGCGGGGAAAGTGCTTTATAGGGACATAACGAAATAAAAATCTATTTACAATTCATATTTCTGTGATTTAATAATGGAAAAAAGGGAACAAACTGAGCTAAGAGCACACAAATATTTGTAGTTAATTTGTCACACAGAGCCAACCTCAGGCTAAACACTCTGCGTGGAACGAGTTCAGCTCCAGCCCCCCCCCCCCACCACCACCGCCATGACCCCACCTGTCCCTTTGTTGAATTAAGTAGTACTATAATTACTTTGGCAAATAACCTTTTACGAACCGCTGGGATGTGGGCGAACTCCTCATGTGATTATCTTCATTTCAGAGCGAAAAACACTGTCGCTGTCGCTGCACATGGGCGCCACGTTGCTGCATGGTAGAGCGTATCTCGGATTTTCCGCAGTTTTTCTTCTGCGCTACGTTGGGATGTTCGGCGGGTAACCCCCCCCCCCCCACCCTGTTCCATGGTCGCACATGGTTCAGGGGTCCCTCGTTCGGGCCGCAAAGTGAGCGCTGCTCTGCGACCCTGACGGCGGAGCCCTGCCGTGCCAGAGAGGATCAGCCTCACGCCGGATCAGGGCCGCCGAGCGGGTCAACATCCTCTGCTTTGGGCATCAACCCAGCAGTGCTTTGAGTTCTCATGCACTGTACGCATTCCATCCCCCCCACCCCCCGCTGCACCCCATGCCACCTCTGGACCGCTGGAATGTGCTGCATGAAATGAGCAATGGCAGCTGTAGAAAGCTCTCCAAGTTCGTTTCCGTTCACAAGAGATCGCGCTGCGATTATTGCGAGTTTCCGTGGAAGCGTCCCGATCGTGCCGGGTCTGGACCGAGGTGGTCTGGAACAAATGCGGTAGAATTGCTGTGTCTGCTAGAGCGCTTCTGTCTCTGTCCGTGTCCAGGAGAGGGGAAATGCATGAAGAAAGAACGGGAAGAAACACAGAGAATACCGAGCCCCCAGAACAGAGGGCGTCTGTCCACATAAAGCTACAATATAATGAAACGATTAATGAGCATGAGGTTCGTGCAGGAAACAAGGGTCACAGATGTAAGTACAGCACTGTACTCTGGATGTTTACATCACGGCAGCGCTGAATAAAGATCACTTGTGTGCGTGCGTGTGTATGTGTATGTGCGTGCATGCGTGAGCGTCTGTCTGTGCGTGTGTGTGTGTGTGTGTGTGTGTGTGTGTGTGTGTGTGTCTGTCTGTCTCTGCCTCTGCATATCTTTGTGCTCTGCAGCAAAACACACATGTGGTCTGAACTTTTCACAGGAAGTCAGAAACAATTGCAAGGTCCATACATCACACTCCACCTTGGTAATTCTTCTCTTATACTCTCTCTTCAAGTCCCCGAAAGTCGAAACGGAGAAGCCCCCAGCATCTCCAGTTCCAGTTTCAAACAAAACAAAACAAAACAAAAAAAAAACAATAAAAGCTGCTGTCCATTTTTTGAAATCATTCTTCCCAAATGTAAGTTTATAAAGTGATTCAGTTCAGTATTTACTTACAATAATTCACTAAACTAAATAACCTAACTTACTGTTTACTTGTACTGATTGTAGCATTTAATTCATGGATGTTTTGACATCCTCTGATGGTCAGTTTATCATTATTCAGAACGATATCGAATGTTCACTTGGCTCTGTTCAGTCAGACACGAGATTCTCTTCCTCATCTGTAGACAAGGAAGTGCTAAATTTGGGATGGCAGCTGAAGGCCCTGTGCTGCAGAACGGCTGTGATGTGTAGCGAACAGTGAAAGGCAGTGAAAGAGGGCTCAGCCTTCCGCTCTGAGCCCAGCAGCAAATCTGTGGGTCCATCAGCCACCAAGTGCTTCTGGCCAAGTAAAGTCGTCTTTATCCATTCTCAAACATCTGCAGTAAGTCAAGTTTACTCATGCAACGTACGCAGGACAAGATGTTACATTCCCTCCTACACTAAGAGGTTTGATCTCATTCCCAAACAAACCACGTGGACTCACTGGGTACCAGCATGGGTATTTCACCGCGGTTATCAAGCGGGCACCTCCCGTCCTTTCCTCCCTTTGTTTCGTTGGGTTGGGCCCACGACACTTGGGGAAGGCGCAACAGCGGGGTCTTCCATCTTCGTATAGAACAAAAGGAGTTCACTGCAACTCGGGCGAAAAGTGTTTTTCTTGCTGTTGACCAACACTTGAGGAATTGTTATCTCTGCAATCCCACCCAACCCAACAAGTTAAGCTGCACCCATCTGTGCTCCAGAACATGTGTCAAGGCTGCTGGTGAACACCAAAGTCTATCTGAGGGGAAAGCAGTGGCACCAGACCTGGTGCAAACGATAGCATGAATCCGAGAACCAAAATCGACTTGACAGTACTAGACAAGTGGCCCCGGCAATGAGGGGCCAAACGGCGGTACGTTCCGCTGTCATGGAGAGCAATATGTGGCTTAGACCATGGATGTCGATTTTGAGCCATAGATTACATTGTTGTAGCACCTTTCTTACATCGAAACAAGCTTTGACGATGTCTGGTTACAGATTCAGGATGTCTGTCCAGTCTGCTTTGGCGGCGTCCCATGGGTCACCAGGGAAGAGCCGTCCCCCGTTATCACGCTTCACACTATTTGTACTGGGACCAAGTCACATGGACACTCAAAATCGATGAAGGGTATTTTTGAACGCAATTATTTCTGTGGGACTGCAGACACACAGCTCCTCCTTATTTCTGAGCCATGCTGAGAGGAGCAAAAAAAAAAGAAAACCAAAGAAAAAGCGCTGCCTATCAATCATGTCACGCTGAAAAATCATAAAAGAGGAATTTGCATTTTTCCAGGTTGCATTTTGAACAATATCTGCATTTTCGAGGTATCTCGCTAGTTCGGGTTCACTCGCTTGTGAAACGAAAGGATCTGTGTGCAGCAGGATGAGAAAGCTGAAAGGTGCCGTAGATATTATTTACATATTTCTCTCGTGTGGGGAGGGTGGACCCACAATCCATTGCAGCGGTCAGCAGCTGAAGATACCTTGTGGAAAGCTGCATGGCGGCTGCATGGTCGAGACGTCCATCAAAGGCCTTCCCTAGACTTGACCTCCTCACCTCGCCAGTCATCCCAGTGTGAGGGCGGCACGACTCTGCAGGGGGCTGGAGGACCGTAGTGGGAACCTGGAGGGAAGGCAGAGCCTGCTGAAGCCCATCGGGTTGTCCAGTCGACACTGGAAGCAAACGCACCGCGGTCACCAAGGCGCGCTCACTGCGAAGGCACTGGAAGGCACGGATCATAACGCCCGCAGCGACTCGTGCACACGAGTCAATGAAGACATTTCCAGCGTCTCTTACCTCTGGAGGAAATAACGTTGCGGCCGGTATTTCCTTTTCCTCGCCCATTACTGGCGCTGGACCGCTCGTGTTAAGAAGCCGTGGTGCCGCAGAAGGGATTTGCTGCTGAGCCCTTGAGCGAGGCACTTAACCTGGAAGCACTGTGTGGAACCCAGAGCAATACTCATTACAAAATGGCTCTTTTCTACAAAGAAATAATGTAATGGCATTAGCCAAGGGTCTCCTCAAGACCGCCCCCTTGTGGCCGCGGTGGTTGGCGGCGCTCCACCTCCTCGTGGCCGCAGACAAGCGGGCAAAGCGCTCGGCGTCCGCGGGGGGATAAATAGAGCCATCTGTCAACCTGAAAAGGTCATCGGCCGTGGCAGGGAGGCGGCGGCTCGAAATGATCCGTTAATTAATCTCGGCATCGCGATAGCCGCTCGCCGACCCGGGGGGAGGCTGGCTGTGCCGCGCCGCAGAGCTGCGGCTGACCTCCTTCCGCTCTCGGCCCGCGTTTGCAGCGGGGCCGGGCTCCGGGGCCTCGAACCGTACAGCAGAAAGGAGAGAAAAAGAGGAAACCTGTTCCCTCTACTGAAAAAAAGTGCGCTTAAAAGCCGTCCTGTTTGGGGCGTCGAGCTGCGTCGCGGCAAGCGAAGGCCGACTGCAGCTCAGACATCAGGTCGCCGTTGTCAAGGGCACCGGAGAGGGAAAAGCTGCGCAGACCACATCAGCCTCTTGAAATTCTGCTCCCGCCCCGGTCCGAATCAGCACTTTCTATTTGGAGCCTTTTTAATAGATAGTGAGGGACACGCTTCGTTGTACAGCATCGGTTATTACAGCAGTTTACGAGACGGAGCGTGTGCCGAGACGCGCCGAGACGAGCTGCGGCTCCGCGCCGACGGAGCCCCTGAATGCAACAACAGGACCACATTGCAGCGCTTTCCCTGCTTCTAGTCCTTCACTCGTTTCAACGTCTTGTCACACCTGCGGAGACGCACAGGGAAACACACACACGACACACGTACGCACAATCAGACATGCAAGCCGGTCTCTTGACCTGGAAGCTTCCTCCATTCCTGGTCCGGAAGAGCGAACACGCAGGGCTTTCCAACAATGCGTTTTGCGAGGAGGAGGAAGCGCCGGAGAAAACGGTTGCTGAGGTACAGCCGCCGTCCGTGGCGGCACCGACTTCGCTCTCGAAGCCTTCCTCCCAGGGGCCCAGGGAAGGGCAGCGACGGCGACACTCGGAGTCCCCGTACATTGGAGCGCATCCAAAAACGCAGAAACAAATGGCCCTAAAGGGCTAAGACTAGGTTTAGGGTCAGGGTCAGGGTCAGGGTGAGCTGATGACCCCACAACGGACTCCTCTTTCCCCGAGACAAGATGACATTGAGACGAAGGCCTGTTTTGATCCAGTAAAAGAGAGCTCACGTACAGAGCTAGGAAACGGCACGGCACCCCCAGCAAGGCAACGTCGCGATATTTCCATAAATTCCTGAGCAAAAAGCAAAAAACTGCAAGCTTTTAATGATCTCGCCACGAGCTCTCCAGTACCTTCTCACCATTCGTGATGCACCGCTGAAATTAACGTTCATTTGCGCGGGGAGAGAAAGAGAAGCCGAGGCCGTTACGTTACACCTCAGTGTCCAAGTGCACACTTTGCATCTCTTCCTTCCTCTTGCCTTCTCTCTTCACGGTGCTCTTCCCTCCTTCATTGTTTGGGTTTTTGCTGAAAGCTGAATATGTCTCTCACCCACACCCACACACACTCCCATACAATACTCTGCCTATTGATAGAAATCCCTGATGATGAAGGGGTGAATCTCCTCTCAGTGCACAAATGTCCCTGTTAAACTCCACTCTTAGTTGTGCTGCAGAACTGAAATGTCCGATTCACCTGAATTCTTTGAATGTGCAAATTAAGCGGACAGTTTCAACATTAGTGTTGCGACTCTCCGATTCATTACGGTACCGTACCGCGGTAGCTGGTCACAGACTTTGTTAATTCTCTGCAATTTCTCGTCTACAGCGGGGCATTCCAACTGCTTTCACACCACGTTTTCTCTTTTCCAAACACTGAACTAAAAGGAAGCTTCCAGATCTTTTTGAGAGCATTTCTTCAAGAGCAACTCAATGGCAGCAATACTGTCTACTGCAATAGTGCCCCCCTGTGGCCAGAAGTGCCTCCTGAGGGGTTTTATGGGAACCGAGTCGACTGAAGGTGAGACGTTCGCCTCGCAAGGAGGTGGGGCTTTAGCTGAAGTGACCAGGAACGGGTTCGAAATCACGCTGAAAGATGGACGGGCTCGATATTGGAACCATCGCGTGGCACGAACGGGAAACCGGCCAGTCTAGCTGGTTCTTTCCCTCCGCCCCCCCCCCACGGATGATGTTTTTCAGCACAGGGAAGCACTTTTGAAGCACAAATGGAATGACCTTGAAACAAGTGCACAGGCCACCAGGCCCTCAGCAATTACCCGAAAACGAAAGCGGAGCGTTAATTATGCTGCTCACCAGAGGGGAACGGTCAGGGTTGCTCACCTTGACCGCGTCCAGTGGAGGGCGAGTCCCCCCCCACAGACACACACACACACACACACACACACACACACACACACACACACACACACACACACACACACACGCATGCTGATGGAGTGAAGCGCAGCGCCAGAACCGTGGACTTCTTGAACACGTTCAGCTGGCAGAGCGGCCCTGTTGTGTCGTTCGGCTCACTGCGGTCGCGGACCACGCCAGCGCCAGCAATTCCACGCTGCGCTCGCTACTGTAAACAAGTGAACGCAAAGAACTCGAGGGAAGGGGACGAACGGAAGGTGAATAAAGACATAATGAAAATGTCTAGTTAGCAGGAAAGCTGTGTAAATGTCAGCAATATTATCCCACCGCTGTTCAGAAATGACACACTGTTCCCAGAGAAGTGTTTGTTTAACGAATCCATGTGAAATTTGAACCTGGAATGAAAGTGGTGTCATCTGTGATCAGCGAAGCCACTAAAACATCAGAAATCATAGCTGTGGACTGAAAGTAGAAGAAGGTGCAAGATGACTCTAAAATGATTAAGTGGGTGGGATAAAAGATCTGGGTTCCAGTCCCAGGGTAAAGTAAGGTACCTCAATGGGTTCAATGCCCAGTCATGTCAGCTGAGAAATGCTGTAGGTAGACAGTTGTTAAATAATAAATAATATGAGTAAGAGTTACAATCCTTGCAAAAAGTGAACCAGTCCTGCAGACAAACACACACACACACACACACACACACACACACACACACACACACACTGACCCATTGTGGCTCACAGGTCCCCAACTGACTGGCAGCTCACTAACTGACCGGCTGAGCAGCAGCAATGGCGCCCACTGAAAACACAGGAGACAAACGGTGTGTCAGGACTGCTCAGCGAAGCGACCAGGGGGACCTTAAAGACACGGAAATGCACAGGAGCGTGAAGCTCCGCTGGAGCCTCCACCCACCCAACGCAGCCCGCATGCCAATGAGTCACCCCCTGCCATGTCCTTCTGGTTGAAATGCCGAACTCATACACCCTGTGCTCTTTTCGAAACAAAGTTAAAGCTAAAAGAAACGTTCAAAGTGTTGCGGCACATATTTAGCGTTCAGTGTAATTCCACAGAAGGCAAAGGTACATCTACAAATACTGTGGCTTTTTAAAATATACGATGGCTGGACCAATGTACAGTAGCTTTACAGACACAGTTATTTTTCAGTACCATGGTAGAGGAGCCCTTCAGACTTCTTGACCCTCCAGTACCATAGTAAAGAAGCCCTGTAGTCTTTGTGACCCTCCAGTACCGTGCTAGGGAAGCCCTGCACTGACTGCTTCCTTCAAGGACTGGCGCAGAGCAGATCCGCAGAGATTTTTACTCTCCAGGACCAGAGCAGAGCAGAGCACAGCGACTGATACCCTCCAAGACCATAAAGAGTTGCCCTGTTGAGACTGTGACCATCCAGGACTTGGGTAGAGTAGCCCTGCAGAAGCCGTTCTACAGGACGACACTTGAAAGACTGTCATTCACCCCGACCCCCAATCCTTCCGGTATGTTGGGGAGGTCATCAGATTGATGTTGGAACACACTTCATGGCATTTCTACGTTCTCTCAGTGTGACTGAAAGGATGGGAGGCACAAGGAGCACTCTGTTCCGTCTTGTGCTCTAACCCCTGGCGTCTTCTTGCGAAGCTGCCCAACACCTGGCCTACCTTGCGTGGCATCGCCCTGGTCCAAGGTTGGCGGGAACGTCTACACCTTGAGGATCCCTCTGTGCAAACAGCAGGGAGAACCAGGGGCTGGCGCAGCTACATGAATAATTCACAGAATCCCAAACAAATTACAGCTTGGCTCGAGCTCTTAGATATTCATAAACAAGGGAACGGAATCAGAGGGGGAAGAGCGTGTTGTTGCCTTCTCATAATAACTACCTCTGAGAAAGGCTCGCTGAATTACTGAAGGCAGCGCGAGATTTGTCTGCCGCTTGTTGTTTGATACTGAAATAACCAAGGCTATAGATAATAAAATATACAACAATGGCATAATATATAATATAATTATTTGCCCAGTATTTCCTGGCAATGCCATGAATGCCGAAGGAGCCTTTTCAGCAGTCGCGTGGGACTGGCTGTAGAAACGGTTTTTCTCAACCACACCAAGAGATTTTTCCATAATTGATCCTTTCATCGAATTAAATGGAACGAAACACTCCATCAAGAGGTACCTACATATCTAAGTGTGTCTATAATGCTGACTGCTGGGTGACCTGTACCTGTACTTGTACCTGTACCTACAGGTGCCTTGTTGGGATGTAACTCTAAGAGAAGATCATCACAGATCAATAAAGTACTGATCACGAGCGTGATTCGCATCACAGGAACGTGTGAGAACGTTCCGCATCAGCGACGCTGCAGGCTCCGCTCAGCAACATCATGCGTGTGTGTTTCAGTCTCATGAAAATTTAATCTACAATGCAATTTTTTTTCCTTTGCATATGCAACTGTGTTTTCATTAGCGCCTAATTTCGGATTCTGTCAACGATACTAAAAACTTAATTAATAGACGGATAAACAGTGTTTTAGTAGGACAGTTTTTGATTAGCATGTGCATATATTATTCACGAGGAATATGAACTTCGAAATAAAAGAACTTGAAGACAAATTTCTCATCAAAATGAGATAAATGTCACAATTGATAAAAGAAGCTGAATTAAAAGGAATAAATCAACCATTTGTCTAGGCAATTATCATTTATTTTGATTTACTGTGATTCTACAGCCCATCTCACTTCAGCATTTAATTAATTATGTCCATAAATAGGACAGCTCAGGAATGTGAATAATGCCAGTAAAAGTTAACCAGTGGCTTCACTCTGAAACATGTATGCAGAGCCTGTTTTGGTGGCTCTATATCTTATTTCCTCTTGTTTCCTCTTTTACGGAAGCGTGATTATGCGACAGCAACATATATGATCCCCCTCCTATCTCTGGCCTGTCCATCTCAGTCTAGAGGAAATGCAGCTACGTCACCATTCGGCCTCCTATAACCAGGAGAGACGCCTTTTTCTCCCAACATCTATCCGCTGCGGCAGTGAAATCATACCGTAAATTGATTAGCTCTGCTTCCTCTATGTATAGAACTTTGAAGTTCAATTTGTGCAAAGGCAGCTTCTTCACACAGTTTAATGGGATTAGCTATACCATGTTCATATGAGACGCTTTGTGGTGTATGTTTCTTTCTCCATGACGGCCACGGAACGCTAGGGTACCGGCTGGCGGCTCTTAGAAGGACATCAGGTGACGCAACAACATTCTGTCTCGTGCGGAGTCTCTGTAGGAGACAGTTTCCTCTGTAAGCACTGCAGTTCCTTACCCTGGTAATGATGACATGGGTTTCCACAGCTGACACATCCAGTGAACTAGAGAGTCAAAGCTGCTTTTGCGTAAGGAGGCAGCAGATACGGTAGTGGTTGGACCCATCACCTTGCAACCACAAGTTACCCCTCCAGCTTAGTTACCCTTCAACAAGGTACTTCTCCGGGATAAAAATACTCTGTCGTATAAAAGGCTCATTCATCGCAAACTTAAAGGTCCAACGTTCTAAGTTGCCTCGACAACAAAGGCAATAGCTAAATGAAGGTTATTAATAGTAAAAGGTTGACACACAAGAAACCACGGTAACGAAGGCTTTGTTTGTGACCGTTCGGCTTCCCTCTTGCTGTGGCGGCGAAGTCGCCTCAGTGGAATCAACGGGGGGAAGATCGCGATCTGCGAAACACAGGATGAACACAAGACCGACTGGTCCAGCCCACAAAAGTGTGTTTCTGCTGCTCAGGGGTCAAGTTTTAGTTGACTCGGGTGGAAGATGGTGCCTGCTGGAACTCTTACCCCAGAATTATTCTTGTTAACCTGCAGCTGAAGAGCTACATATGCATCTTCTCAAAGACTCTAGAGGTTGTCAACTCACAGATGTAGATTAAGAGCAAACCACCAAAATCTCCAAGCAGGCAGGAGTCTGGCGTTCGTTGCCCCCTTGTGCCTTAAACCCTGAGGTGTTGAGGGAGCCACGTGCTGAGAACTTCCTCTACGTACATCGCAGTGAAACGGACCGTACGCGCTACCGGTTTATCCAGGAAACTGGAGTCAGCGTCCTCAAGTGGAACACAAGCATGAGGGTTTTCCTGCAAGTGCCAATTATGCAGAACCGACACCAGAGGAATCCAATCCTCTTCCTGGAGGGCTGCAGCTCTCTTCAAACAGCTAACAGCCCCAGTACTTAGAGAGAGAGCTAAACTGGTCCAATTATGGAAATAATTTGTTTAATCGGGTGTTTAACAGCTGAAATGTAAAAGTGCTAATGAATATTCATAAGCCCCGCCCCCTCACTGGAACCCTCAAGGTCTGCATGCTCATTTTTTACTTAAAGTGTGCAAGCAGCTCTTGGAGAAAACCTATATGTTTTGTTTCTCTGGGTGTGGGCTGAACCTCCTGGTGGAGGACCTGTTGTCAGGAGCAGGTGAAGGTGAACCATCTATTCTGACGCTTCCAGATGTGGGAAGAACTTCTACATGTTTCTATTCCTCATAAAAGCCCCACATTCGTGCAGAAACGGAAATAAGTTTCTTTACCACGAGTTCCATCCAGCATTCCAGTGAAGTCGGCCTTCTCTTTCATAGAAACAAGCCCTTATAACGTACCGTCTTTATAACTGTTGAGAAATATTGTTTCTTTGGCTCTTTGTGCCAGATTTCGATAATTTTAAACATTCTCCAGTTCATTAAGGCTGGCATTCAAATGAGAATTCAAATATCTTTGAATGTCCTGATAGATGAATTGAGGTGAGGGAAGAAAGCCCAGAAATTTATGAAGTACTTTTTAATGGCACACTTTATCTCTATTTAAATAAGATTAGATGTGTTCTCATAATAACGGTTATATTAATTTAGGAGAAAATTTGATGGTCCGATAAAATTCAGATGCAGAACAGGTGGCAATTGCTAATTAAACGGAATTTTTCATTAACCACTAGCTTTGCTCTTAATTGCTTTCAACTTGCATCAGAAAAGTTTCTCGGCCAGGTACCCGGGTTAGGCAGGTGTCCTTCGTGCGGTCCAACACCCGCGTCACCATCGGCGACAGAGCCGCACACGCTCAGCGCCACGGCTACCCATTTGGGCTAGAGAAGCGCAGCGAACAGACGAACAGAAGTGTGTTGTGTCAACAACTTCCTCTGATATCGACACATTGAAATACAGTGAGAAAATGTCCCAAGGCACTTAGTGTGACGCTCAACTCAAGTGACTAAACCGCACTTTGTCTCCTCGGCCCGTCGAACCCGCAACGTGCTTCCGTGGGGGCGTCTGAGTTCGAGCAGGTGAACCGCAGAACTCCGCACCGTCTCCTGGGTTCAGTCCTCCAGTCGTGTGCGCTTTCGTCTTTGGACCTTAAAGCAGGTTCCTAGAAAAGCACGAGCGTCTTCAAGTTGCTCCTCCAACATCCTCCTCCGAGACTGAAGTGCCCCTCGGGAAGCGACCCTTCGCTCCGTTTAGGAACAGCGCAGCCGTTTGAGAACCATTTTGCTCCTATTTTGCCATTTCTTCAGGAAACACTATTCAATGTTCAGTTTTGGGGAAAGTTTATGAAGTTTACCATCTAAACATAACCATGAGTTCTTAAGGTAAGACTTGGAGCAGATGTGTTTGACAGCGTGCAGCTCGTGAGGAACCGAATAGGTTCATGTTTAATCTTTCCTGTCAATTTTTCCCCCGTTGGCTCTTCTGCCTACTGTCTCTGAGTGGAAGAGCAAAGATTCACTGGAAACTTTAAATGGTCCTCACGTCTGTGTGTGTGTGTGTGTGTGTGAGCGCATGTATTTTTCCGAGGAACCTAAAAAATGCAAAAAGCAAACTTTGACAAGTGCGTCTTTTTGAACCATTATGAAACTGTTGTAACAGTAAGAGGTTGTTTTTCTAAATGGACTTTGGAGAAATAGATGCAGGATTTCAACATGGAACCAGTCGCACCTGCAGCACTTCGGGAGAAAACCTATGAGATTCACAGGCAGACGAAGCACTTTTACCACACGCAGGTCCAGCGCAAACCGCTGGAGACACAACAACTGGGACACTTTGGTTTTACGCTGTGGAAAAGTATCTATGCCTAGGATGTACAAACTTAATACATTTGTTAAAAATGATTGTGTGAACATTCATTGTGAATCACATGGCCAGTTAGAGATATATCCTTGGTATGAACAAGAATGATTTGTCATATTCAGAAAGTACCGAGAAAATTCTGCTTTATTCCAAAATTCATTCCCTCCCAGAACATGTGATTTCAGAAATAGAAGTGGTAAATCTTCAAGTAAACCAGTCCAAGAAATTCTGAGAAAACCCCTAAGGCATTTCAGTTTTTTTTGTTTGTTTTTTAAAAAAACATCCTGATTGTTGTGCATGCGGTACCAAGAATTTCTTCAAATGTGAATTTCCACTCAGATTTGCAGCACATGTATTTTTCTTAGTAAAAGGTGCATTTTTTTTTCTGCCATAAGTGCTTTTCCATCACAGCAGCTTAATATTTCAAACAGAAAAACAAAGAATGCAGTCTTGGCTTGCCTGAAAATGTTAGAGCGCTAATCTTGTACTGATTTCCATCTTTTAAGCAGAGAAGGTTAAAAAAACAGATGGTTGATGGCGGGGGGGTGGGGAATATGAACAACTGTTTTTTCCATCTTAACAACTGTGGACATCGCAACCAGGTGGTCTCAAGTGCACTGACACACCATCTGCCACTCTACCTGGTGCTGCCACAAAAAAAAAAAGAAATGAAAATATTTTTTAAATTGTTTGCTTCCAACGATTCTGCAAAATTCCAAGAATGACGACTTGACGCCTCGCATCCCGACTCGTTCGGGCGTCCCCAGTGACGCGAGCAAACTGCCACCCTCCCCACATCCTTGCAGTGCCACACTATCCAACTGTGGAGGAGAGGCGGGGAAAACAAAGTGGGCCGTGCCGCCTTCGGATGGAGCTTTAATACAACCGTCTTTCACACGTCGGTCATTCCTAAAGCTTTCCTAAAGTTTTTTCATCAAAACTATGAAGCAGCAGTAGCCTCGCAGCTTTGAACCAGTAACAACCAGGGTACAAGTTTGCGTCCTTAACCGCCGCAGCCTCTTGTGCACATAGTATTAAATATTCCATTCAAATATTAGTTATTCTTTTGAGAGTTGGCCAGCCAGTGGACGTGTGGCTTGGGGGTTGTGCTCATTACTCCAAAGAGTTCATGTTGTAATCCCAGAAGAGCTGCTGTTGAACCTTTAGAGGTGATGAAGCTGGACTTGCTCCACGCAACAGCATACGCAAGTCGCACAGCGTACGGCTTCACCTGAACCGCTTCGGTACGACACTGAGCCGCTGAAACTGGAGAAAAACGTCTCCTGAAGAAAAGTAAAATAAGACAGGTCGCGTGCCAAACCCTGTTTCTGGTGTGGCGGGGGGGGGGGGGGGGGGCAGGTCTCTGTGACTAGATTTGAGACTACCAGTGAGATGCTCCTGATGAGCCTTCAGGCTGGAAATAAGATCCTACTGCAGCAAGACCACCGTGGGGGTTTTTAGTCCTTACCAAGTTATTAGACCCCTGCCATTGATCCTTCGGAAACACCTGTCACAGAGACCCCCCACCCTCACCCTGACCCCACACCGCCACCACCGCCATCACTACCACCTCCTCCAGCCTCGTTCGCCCGCAGGATTGCGTTTCCTGCGACACTCATTTATAAATCGATCGGCTGTGCCCTCGCGATCGCTGCGATCGTATCTCCTTTCCTGGAATGGAATGCAGATGGGGATGAAGGACAGAGCCTCTCAGCCCAAATAAACAAAATCAATACAAAGTATTTTCTCCTAGAGTAGAAATGGTTGGATGGGTAAATTCATTTTATTTCCAGAGCTATCGTTATGATAGGGCACTACTGACTTGTTTGTCCGGCTGACAGCCGTTTAGGGAAGCTGGTGATGAGGGTCTACAGAAGAGCTGAAAAAAGGTTCCAAGTGCGAATATGTGGACAGTTCTGAACAGATACATAAATACTGAAAGCATCAATGGCTCATATTAAACATCACTGCCAGCCTGATCAGTAAAAAGCTTCTGCCAAATTATGTAGAGGGATGATAAGCACAACTTTGAGAGCTTGGACATTAAAATGGCCTTTACAAATGGTAACCATATGATCAGACAACAATGACGTGGACATCTACGTAAAAAAAAATTAGTTTTAAGAAGTTTGTCCAGTCTTATACCAATGGAGTTGTTCATCGGACTGTCAGCTGTACTATTTATTCTTTTTGTCCGTCATAATAGAGTTATATTGACAGATAAAGTATTATTGTACTCTAAAGCAGGACCATTTAGTTTTAACTACCCAAGTAGTCCCCCCCGACTCACTTCATGCCCATCTAGTGTCTGGGGTCGTGTGCAAAATGATCGGAAAATATTCAGAAAATTGCTTTTTTTACCCACACATTTCAGTGGGAAAGAACAATTGAGCACCATATAAGAGAACAGATATGCAGAGTATCTGGGAAAACGGTTCATATTTAGATGATAGTGCTTCAAAATAAATACATGGTGGGACATTGTGCTCCAGTACACTTTGTGAGTACAGCATTACATTTAGCAGCGTAGGCCATCAACAGGGACACGCACTCCATCACCCAGAAAAACTCAAGACATCCAGATCAGCAGTCATCCTGTGAGGATAAGAAGCATATGGCGTACGGGTCGGGATGAGTAGAATCTGGGCTTAATTGAAGATGACATGTATTTTCCCCTCAGGCTTGACCTCAATGCCCCTGTGCATTGTGGGATATTCGTTCCTTTTCGCATCCCCATCCTCCCGGGTTTCAGTCTGGCCCATTAGACTTAGATCTGGTTGCTTTCCACCAGCTTTAATGGCCTCACTGCAGTACACTGGTAAACTCCATGCCCCCCTTTCGGAACGCGAGGGATTATTGATTAACCTGAGGCCGGACCCAGAGAGGATGAGGGACACATGTTTAATGTATTTCATTATTTTTGCTTGTTGCCTTTTTCACTGCCTTTACCGCATTCTGCTCCGTGACTCAGCACATCTGCAGCACGATATGTAAGGTGGGGGTGTGGGCTGCAGACCTGTTTTGTTTGATTTACGTGTTGCTGAGAACCTGCACAGACACATGCAGATAGACACACAAGGACACACCTACTACGCACACACACTGACACACACATACAGAAAGGGTGAAACGTTAAGAAGGATAAAGAAAAAGCCCCCCCCAAAAAGCACTACATATTTGTGTTGGAGGGCGTGGTGGTGCAATGGGTTGGACCGGGTCCTGCTCTCCGGTGGGTCTGGGGTTCGAGTCCCGCTTGGGTTGCCTTGCGATGGACTTGCGTCCCGTCCTGGGTGTGTCCCCTCCCCCTCCAGCCTTATGCCCTGTGTTGCCGGGTTGGGCTCCGGCTCCCTGCGACCCTGTAGGGGTCAAGTGGTTCAGAAAGTGTGTGTGTGTTGACTAAGTCAGTTCATTAGGGGGCCAAATTATTGAAAGGAGCCTTTAAGAATCTTCCTAAGTAATACTAATAAAATATCTGTCCTGTTTTTGTCCTAATGCTCTGATAATCCATCAAAACCTGCGGAAAGAACCTTAGATGAAAGTTCAGCAAAACTGAGTTCAGTAACAGAATCCAAATAGTTCATTTCTATTGGTTGCCGTCTGGTCCTAAAGTTTTATAATTTATCATCTTGTACCATCACTTATGAAATGTAGTAGTTCACTGAAGCTCTGGTCTCCCACCATGACTTCAACATCCCGGGTCACATCCCAGGTACTTCTGGCAATGGACTGGTTTCAAATCCAGGGTGCTACCCCCCCTCCCCCCCCAGTGATTCTGGGATAGGCTCCAGACCACCACAACCCTGACCAGGCCAAGCAGAGAATGAGAAAAGAGAAATAAATAAAGAGGGTTCCGAAGCGGAACAAATTCCACTGTTTTGTCATAAATGCAGCTTGCGATTTGAAAATCTAATTACTTATGTACTTTAGTCCTCAGTTAAGGAAAACAAAGCAATTCCACGTTAAAAATGGAGTAAAGCACCGTTTTAAATGTCATTCCGTAAATGTCACAAATGTCACACCTACCTTAGTGGCTCACAGGCAGATTGTGACAGACCCCTCAGTGATCCGCACTGTCATTGCTCCAGAGAACATCATCACCACATCACCCCATCTGACCAGTTTCTCCTCACTAGAACACTTACTCCACATCACTTCAGTATTAAAACAATTGTACTGCACAGTATGGTGACAAACATGGGAACGACACACTCTCTTTACCCTGCTGCAGGGTTTGCTCACAAACAGGTGCTGGAGAACTGTTTCGCTGGTTTGCTGAAGACATTGCATTTATCCTGTGGCTTTTCCATGAGGTCTATTAGTCTTTGCAATCTTTCATCTTGGGTCATAGCAGCACTCATAATCACAAAAAGCAAACAAAAGCAGTTCACCCAGCCCTCCACCAACACTTTTTCACAAGAACTCAAGCCTTATTATTCCCAGAGTCGCCTAATTGGCGTTCCGACTCTAAGCCTCGACAGAAAGCCTTGCCTCGTTAATGGATTGGAGAGTAAATCAGCGTAATTACAACAAAGATGGAACTCAGCAGAAAGATGGGAACACCTACATCTGAAAAGCCATCTTGAAGATCACGCTTTGCACTTGAGAAGAGAAACGGAAGGAGGTGCGAGGAGGAGGACGCTCAGGCGTTCGTTTACACGTACAGGAACATCACTGCGTCACCAGAAGGGTCACAGTGAAAGAAGAGCTGTGGTGCAGCGACTGTGACATTAATGGGACAGGCTGATGGCTCAATTCGGTAGCTCTCCGGAGGATGCAGAAAGCATCCGGTGAAGGTGACAGGTCCAGTTTCACTGAGTTATAAGCTCGGACGCTGCTGTATTACACCTTCAACATCCCCCTTGAAGTGACCTACAGAATCTACATTCTAACAGATCTGGACGGGCAACCGATTCAACCAGTGCTCAGAGAAAGGTGTGTGCGCCATGTGTGTGCCATGTGGGTGCCTTGGCCATGTGTCACATGGAAGACGACATGCGGAATCTACCGAGCCAAAGATTAAAGTGCTATTCAGATGTTTCTTTCTATTAATTAAATCCATGGTCCAGATACAAAATAAGAGTGTGCTTTTCTGGGTATGAATCCCCTGCCAGTGGGACCCAAAGGCATTTCAGTCTGTACCCAAGAAAATGAAGATAAACTGATGTAAATCACCTGTCTTGATTTCACCAAATCAACAGACATCAAGTATGTTGTGAAAAATATCACCAAGTGATATTTTATGCGTCTTAGTGCCACTTACACCATTTTGTTCTTATTTTATGTTGTTGGTCCAATGATGACATTATTTCCTACTTACAATCTTGGAATTGCATATATATACAGTATATATTCTATATATACTGTATATATATGCAAATGTATGTATATATAATGGTTATGTATATATAATGGTTTATAATATAATGGTTTTCACAACACACAGGTTTGCTCTTAAAGGCTTCGTGTAGAAACATGTCCGTTCCAAAAAACAAAAGTATTTTCGTTGCCTCGTGTGCATCTCTGCTGCTTTAGTTTACATAGACAAGGAGGTTGTGAAAACCCAAGCCCTTCACTTGATGAAGCACATCTTCTGCTTTTTCTTAGATTTATTCGTACAAATTAGGAGATAGGATTTTCTATCAAGTTTCACATTAAGCAGATACAAGAGCGTACTGTGACATTCTCAACAGACACCAGCTCTGATGGATATTCGTGGAGAGATCATACGGAGTGCCCAAAACACCATAAGAAGGACAAAATTCTGCTGCTTCTGCTCATCCAAACCATATTAGGCCCCAGCTCACCAGAAACAAGAAGAGGAAGGACTGTGTGTGGAAAGATCCGCATGTTCTCAAACCCCACGTGGTCTTCAGGATCCAGTCTTTCGTTCATACTGTTAATAACTATCCACAAAAGGTGTAAGTAAACAAGGATGTGAAAGAAAGAAAGAAAGAAAGAAAGAAAGAAAGAAAGAAAGAAAAAGAAAAAAGCCAGCTGCTTAAAGTTCAGCGCCATTCCTGCTATTTTCAAAAATCCAGTCAACCCACACAAGGTCATTGAATTAAAAGCCAACTTACTGTACCCTTTTACCCCACCAATCTCAGAATTTTTTTATTGATTTCAGCTGGTTCTGGGGGGTCTATTGTGTGTGTGTGTGTGTTTTTTTTTTTTTTTAAATCTGAAAGCTTTTTCCTCTCCCTGAAAGCTATTCACTCTGGGGGGCCTTTTAAATGGCAGGATGAGTGCTGGCAGATCATTAGGACAAACAAGCTGTTTGCATTCTGGCTCAATACGCCGATTGCCGCAAGTGGAACAGATAACGGCCACCGCGTGCATTCGCAAACAAACGCCAACATACACACCCATAAATACATTCACATACGCACGGATACACACATACAGACAGACGTGCAAACACTGACAGATCTTCGTCTCTAACAGCCTCTTTGTCCAAGAGGATTTCGCTTCTGAAGATCTTGTTCAAAAAGCAAGACCAAAGACCACGGAATATACATGCAAACAAACCACCTTACATGAATACACACAGACAGGGGCCAGACACGTGGCCACAGAGCGAACTGGAGGTAGGGCTTGGAGGCGTTACGTAACGGTAACATTACCGGAGCACCGTGTGGCAGCTGGGTCTCCTGCCCGTAATTAAGCCGTCTTTCCGCTTGTCGGATGTTGCCAACACTACCGGCCGTTAAGCCTCCTCTCAAGCCGAAAACCATTCGGAGCCATTTATTATATTGTAGGCTGATGGTGACACGCACTTAGATGTTGTGGACCCGTCGCTGACAACCAGCAACCAAGAGCTAAAAAATAGCCGGAGGACAACGAGGCAGAAAACCCGTCCCTTTCATTTACTCCTTGTGCGACCATTTGAAGCTTTGGAAAAACATTCGAGACTTAAAGGATGTTGACATTCTCAGAAACGGTCTACAGCGACACAGTTTACCTGGAAGATTTAATCTTCTCTCGCGCTCATTCCAGAACAACGTTTTTGACACAGATGGTCATTGTCAGATTCAATGGATCGGCAGATGTTTGTACCGAAGAGGCGACCTAAAGCCATTTCAGAAGTAAAAGGCTCCACATGCTTTTTATTGTGGTATTTCATGGTGACCCCATTTTTTGAGCACTGTACCTTCACAGAGCGGCATGGCTTCTGCTGCAATTTACCGCCACCTCAGAGCTCTACTCGGCATCTAATGTTACAGCAGCTGAACACAAAAAGTGTTCAGTACGTCAGTAGTGCTCACAGGTGTTGTCCATCACTCAGCAAGCGCCTCCTTCTAATTGTGAGCATCTTATTTAATCGAAGAGCGTTAACGAAATTTGCGTCACGCGGCATTTTTGTTTAACACGTGCAGGTGGCGAATTGAACGGACAGCCAAAGTGCCTCCGATCACATGCAAGAGAAAACAAGCTGTTAAATGAGAAACGGTTGCTTTAAAATGTAATTTCTGTCCTTGTGGCCCCTGGATGAACTCTCACATCTGGGAAAAAGGGCTTTGGCCTTCGGCAATCTTACGTTTCGATAAACCACTTCGGCACAGCTTCCTAAATATTACCCTCATTTCAATTTTACCATGATTTCTAGAATGAGATCATAACATATAGTAAGAATTGTAATTATGGCCATTAGCAAATATGCTTATTCCCTCTTATTTACATTTACTCATTCAGCTGATGCTTTTCTCCAAAGCAACTTACAACATTAAGCTATGTGCAATTACCTGTTCATACAGCTGGGTAATTTTTCCTGGAGCAGTTTCTTCCTCAAATGTACTGTAGTACTAGGTGAGATTTGAACTGGCAACCTTCAGATCCAAAGGGAGGAGCTCCAACCACTACATTATCAACTGCCCCCTATTCATTTTCCAATACGCACTTCTTACATAACTGAGGTTATTAGTATTGCACTGTTAATTGTTCTGGATTGCCATTGAAATGGTCTGTCGTGTTCGGGTGGGCCTGTGACATTCAGTCTGGCTTCATAGCAGCAGTACAATGACAATAAAGTCCTCAGTTTCAATTCAACTGATGAACTGAACCAGCATTTGTGAACTGCTGCAAGTGTCTATGTGGGAAACTGTGAGACGCATTGCATTGTGGGAACTGTGTACCCATGCTCTCAGTTGTGTTCGGACATTGTTCTCTCGCTTGTGTACTGACATGCTGATGTCTGGGTCCTCCGTTTGCACCACTGTGCATTAATCTTCTAATTTTTCCTTTCTTTAAATTTGATGTAGAGTCTTCATCTTAACAGGTTTGGCCTGTCCCTGTTCTTTGGTGGGTCTGAGGTTCAGGTCCCCCTTGGGTTGCCTTGCGATGGACTGGCATCCCGTCCTGGGTGTGTCCCCTCCCCCTCCAGCCTCGTGCCCTGTGTTGCCGGGTTAGGCTCCGGCTCACCGCGACCCCGCATGGAACAAGTGGCTTCAGTCACCGTGTGTGTGTGTGTGTGTGTGTGTGTGTGTGTGTGTGTGTGTGTGTGTGTGTCTTCGCCTTCGCCTTCATCTTACTTAAGCCAGTCCATGCACACTAATCACATAAAGGTTATTTTCTGAGAGACCCTTCATTATTGAAATGTCCATTAATTGTTTGCTCTTACCCCACAGAACCAGTAAACCTTGTAACTAAATCACGGAGTTCGACTGACATAATCCTTCCACTGCGGACTATTGTTACTTCGTCATGCGACACAGCGCCAGCTCCCCTTGCAAATCCCCTACAGCCAAGATTGAACCCATAACAGATCTTTTATTTTTGGAAATGCTGACCTCTGACCATTTCCTAGCCTTATTTAGAATGATACATAGGAAACACCACAAAATGAAATGACAGACAATAGCATTAGCCCTGAATCAAGAACATGGTGTAGCTCTTACTGAATAATCCTAACCTGCCACCATTCTAGAGGATTCGTTAGTCTATGTTACATCATAGCAATACCGTGTTTCCAGGGACCAGTTCGAACATGGCTGTGCTGCTGGAACCATAGACTGACCATCTGCTTTTACACTAATTACATGACACACAAATTGAAATTAAACAAAATAAACTGGATACACTGTCATCATCGATGTTTTGCAGTACTATAAGGATGCAAATTCGTGAGAGAGCATGAAGATTGATTGATGAAATGTCATTTGTGAAAGATGTGTTTGTTGTATATGACCTGTTGGAAAAAATATAAAACAGTTACGCCCTGAGAATCCTGCCAGTGACAGAAATCAGACTTGGCAAAGCAGCCAGAGCAGATGTTGCTTCAGAACGAAGAACATTTTGTACATGTCGTGAAGTACTGAATATCCACCTGGCTTCCAGTCCGGCAAGACTCAAAGATCATGCAAAGGGGACCATCTCAGAACTTACTCAATGCTTCTCTTAACATGTTAGCTAGGAATTCAATTAGTTCAATTCAGTTTTTTTTTGTAGAAGGCTCTTCTCAACAGGATGACACAAGCTCCAGGGAATGATACAATAAAAAAGGGAGCAGTTAGTTAAATACTAGGAGAAGATAGCTGGCACCAGAGGAGAGGAAAAAAAAACAGTTGTATGACTACAGTTGGAGTTGTGAGATGTTGGTTGAACTTTACTTTAGGTCCACTGAGCTGCCCTTTGCAGTTGAGCCCTCATCCTCCCTTGGACCAAGATGGTAACCAGCCAGTAATGGGAAACCAGTAATGTCAGTGTCCCCAAGAAAAGGCATCGCTGTGTCCAGATTCCTCAGCAGGTCTCCCGTTCAGACAGAAGCCTGGGCCAGACCTAGCACCATGCCCTCAGATCGCCTTCAGACTGCTTTCAGACTGTCTTCAAGCTGTCCTCAGGCTGCCCTCACACTGTCCTCAGGCGGCCCTCACGCTGCCCTCGGGTTACGCCGAAAGTGCAATCGGGCTACATTCACGCTGCCCTCACATTTCCTTCACCGTCCTTGAGCCGCTGTCATTATTCGCACACTGCTCCCATATTGCCCTCACGTGGCCTGCCATGCTCACCGCGGTAATAATGTGAGCCAGCATCTCGCAGGCGGCCTGATTTATAAATATGTCATTCCTGTGAAGTACCGTGTGATTCATCCCAACGTATATGGGCGGCTCAGAGCGGGAGCTCTGGCTGTGAGGAGGGGGCGAAACACCGAAAGGGGAGCGTAGGTGTCGGAAATCCTCGACTGCTAATGTTTCCAACAACGCCTGATGCCCCTCAGTCGCCGCCGAAGAATTCCGCCTTTCCGGAATGAGTCTCCGTAAAATTCCTTTTTGGGAATGTCTGAGCCGTGCAAAATCTGTTCGTCTATATAATTTTCCTGTTTTAATGTTAGCCAGCAAAGGCCCAACCACACCATTCCAGGCTCCCAATAAGCACTGCTTCACAATCCAACAGTGACCAATCAAAGAGCCGCCGTGCCTTTTCCGCCCTTTTCCACCGTTTCACCGCTACCACAGCAGCCAGTCAAAGCCCAGCAAAACCTTTTCGAACCCGCTGTAAACAGAGCTTCGCTGTTCCCACAAGAAGCAAACACAACCCAACGACGCCTTTTCAGCCCCACATCAAATTCATTTTCATTGTTCCCGTAATAACAGAAGCCCGACGGTACGTTTCTCGGGCCCACGAGAAATGTTTAATTTTTCCCACTTCTCAACGAGTCGTCGTCAGCTCTTCCCTCCTTCCGCACCTCTGCTTCCGGGTCACACACACGGTACAATTAACGAGTCCCAGAGAATAAGAAACGCTAGGAGGTGACAGGAGGGCGTGCCTTTCCCCATCACCTTGTCAGAATAAATGCTCTCTCTCTCTCTCTCTCTCTCTCTCTCTCTCTCTCTCTCTCTCTCTCTGTCTCTTTAGCTCCCTCGCTTTCTGAAATGACACATTAGGAGAGCATTGAATTACATCGAAGATAATAACCATAATTGACTATGTGCAAATGAAATTTGTCTGTGTCTCCGGATGCAGCTGATTTGTTTCTCCACAGTACGGCAGCAGAAGGAGGAATGAGGAATTCGGCCACTCTGACGAGCAGTGCGGCGCCGTCCTTCGACAGCAGGTGGCATGGTTGTTGAGGACCTGGGTGCCACGCATTCTGGGTGCGAGACCCAGAAGAGATCAACGTAGAGCGCTCGTAACTGAGTGCGTCGGGGGTGGAAGCGCCATCACTTTGCAGCCGCGCACATGGGCGGGAGGGGTGGGACTGGCGGCGTCGGGAGGTGCCCTCTCAACGGGTATCACAACGAGCACAAGTGTCATCGAGTGAGCCGACGACATCAGACTAATTCTCCTGACGCCGTCGTACCTCCAGATCAAGCACATCATTCAAAGCGGTTCGTTGCCGTGAGCAGATGCTCTGCCCTCATCGTCCTTTAGGAAATATCTTTTTGTTGTAACTCTGACCGATCCGTTTTCAGCCCGCTCACACGCACATGCGCTCGCCCACGTGCGTACGCAGGCCTGCGTCTCGAGGAAGGCGGAGGACGCCGCCGTCGGACCTTTCGTCCGCGCTGTTTTTGTGCTTTTCTCCACGACTAATTGAAGAACACGCAACTGCACCACCGCCGCGGAACGAACGTTAATGAAAGCTTTGCTGTCGTGGAGATTCCATGCATAAATAGAAACTTTTTTTTGGCGTTAACGTTCTGCCGCTGAACGAACCGTCCAGGAATAAACACACGGGCGTACATATCTAATGAGCTCATTTCAATAATTAATCGTGAAACGCTCCATTATTCCTGAGGGGTCACGAGAAAGGGGCTCTCTGTCTGGAGTGTTTGTTTTTATAGTGTTCATCTAAAAAGGTTCGAAAAGGTTTTGTGATGTCTCTTATTCAAGGCACAGTTTTGCACTGAAGGGGAATTTAATTTGTTTGTTTGCTTTTTTAATCTACTCTTCTCACTTGATAGAACGAGTCAAAAGCGATTATCAGTCGCTTCCAGATTCACTAATTTTTTGGCCCTGTAATTAATTTTGCATTCCTGCTTTTTTTGTGCTCCTATTAAACACGTTCTTAAAACATAACAGTCTTGAAGAGGTAGCTTTCATGTCGGTGATACACAGTATATTGTATTATTCATGCTACGAGGATTAAATAAATAAAACACTTTATCAATTATGGACAATTTGTATGAAAAATTAATCCTGGCACAATTGCAAGACGGCTTCCGATTTCACCTCATGCATCAATAAAACGGAGGTGGCCTTCTCTGGAGGCCAAAGACCATACAAGAACGGTGTGCGTGCCCTATTTAAACACTGTTAGTGTTTGCTGGTGAGGCGTTCGCGGTTCATATAATTTTAATTCAACTACCGACGGGCCACGCAGAGGTCTTGACCAGGGCTCCTTGCGTTACAACTCATAGTGGGCTACCATGTGGGCTGTTTGATCCGGTGGCTGTGCCCTTTCCCCACCTGTGTCTCCCCCCAGGTCTATAAGGGGGGGAGTCAAGGACAACCAGAGGGATTTCAAGGACAACAGGGCAATGCTAATAGACTGACCCTCCAGCGCTGGAAACATCCTCACTGTCTAGAAAATCCCTCGAGAACCTATATCCAAAACGGAGAGTATCCCTATTGTATACATATATACTATAATTAAATTAAAATTAATAGTAAAACTAAGTTAAAGGTTTAAAATCTGCTTGGTGGATGCAGGGTTTGCGTGTTTCTCCTTGTACTTGCACCCCCCCGACCTACACGGAAGAAGGCACCGACAAAGCACTTCTGTGCCTCCGTTGCCTTGGAAACCACACGAGCGAGTCAGACTTGACTCACGGCACGTCCATCCACGTCCATCCGCATCCATCCACCTATACTGGCATTTACTGGCACCAGAGCACATTTGGAACGCCTTCCAGAGAATAGTCCAAACTAGTGCTCTCCGGTCTTTGAGTGCAAATCTCCAAAGCAAGTGCAAACCTTTGCATATTTCAAAAGTTACACAGACGTTGACTGGAGAGGCAGCCTTCTGCTGCTGTGCACCGAAATGATGGCACAAAATCTCACTGTAGGGTAGCGGTAAGTTCTGCGGATACCTTTGAAAAGTTGCTCAAAACATTTGTTTTAAAATCTGCTTGAGATTAACATTTTTATGTTATACATAAATAATTCAGTATTTTCTGTCATTTTTATTAAGAATCATTTGCTGTTTTGTAAAGCACTTTGTATGACAAAATTTGTATATGTGCAATGTAAATAAAATTATTTTTGTTATTATTATTACAGATCCATGAATGACGGTGTCCTGGATTGTTTCAGACAATCCTTTTCTTTTCTCGTGCAAGCCCTCTGTGTGTGTGTGTGTGTGTGTGTGTGTGTGTGTGTGTGTGTGTTTACCCCAGCCCAGGTCTTTCCCTGCAGGCCATTCAGCAGAACGATTCCTCTTCTCTCTTGGGCTCCTGGGAGCAGGAACGGCACCGGCAGACGTATTACATCACGACGCTCATCCGCCTTCCAGGCACTTCGATCCAAAGCGACTCGCACACGATGAGAACTCAAAGACCGCCGGCGAGAGCCACCTTTTCTCATCTTACTCACAGCATCGCACTGCATCGCCCAGCTCGGTGCCGGGGGGGGGGGGGGGGGGGGGGGGGGGGGGACCAGAGCTGCTGAACTGCTGCTGCACTGAGCAGTATTTGAATGGCTCACATGAACCCAGGAACTGCATAATGTGAACTGCGCAATTTCAACACAAACCCAAACTTATTTGTCACATAATGCGATAATTCACGATTTACTTCCTCATGGATGCACGTTTGCGAGGGAACTCTTACACCCGTGTACCCGGACTAACGGTGTTAAACCACGTTAATATGGTTACATGCTGTAATTACAGTGCGGGGATTTGTGCTCAGTAGGGCTTCGAGAGGGTGTTCCTCACTAATCCACATTTTCCTGCTTATGATGTGAAAGCCCATTATCTGTTCATTATAGGGCCTGGGCTGCAGCTAATGCCACTGAAGAAAGCAGCCGTTTTTCGCCATCGTTAAACTCATCTTTAAGCCCTTGTTGCAAGAAGGAGACAGTCAGCTAGTCAGTAGAAATGTCAATGAAGGAAACGTCTGCTTTTGAAACGCGGGCACATTTCTTGAGTGTGGATTGGAATTTGTCGGCTTGAAAACACGAACGTCTCTGGTTCCTCCAAGTAGCACCTTTACAGCAGTGAGCCTGTGCAGAGATGAGCCCCGGGGCTTCTCCTGGTCAGAGAGAGAAAAGTCAAAAGTCGAGTAGAGAAAAGCTCCTCATATTCCTGCAGCTCTTCGTTTTGAGAAAACAGTCATTTTGATTTCATTTCGAGCCTCCGGCGATGTCTGTAAACAGCAGTTGCATTTACCGGTATTTTCCGGAAACAGCAATAGTAGACGGTCGAGGGCAGGGCAGGGTCACTGTAGCGCAGAGCCCGTCCCGGAACCGCAGGTCTCGAGGCAGCTGACACCTCGGATGACGTGCCAGTCCGTTGCAGGGCAGCAACACGCACCGGCAAACTCGCGCTCTGGGCAATTTAAAGTCCCCACCTGTCCCGAAACACGTCTTTTCGGGCTCCGGCAGTAAGCTGGAGCACCCAGCGGAGGCCACGCAAACAGGGGAGAACACGCAAACTGCGCCGGGACCGTCTTCCGTTCAAACCCACTGCCAAAAAAACTGCCCTGAAGCTGTGGGGACCTCACATTACCTGGTGAACCACCCAGTGCGATCATTTTACTTTGCTGTTTACTGATAACAAGTGTGAATCCAGCCAGACTCAGCATCCTGCAAGGTCACAAAGTCAGTCAGCTCATACATTTGCCGGTTTTACGAGCAAAGAGCTTATTTGCCGTTGCAAACACTGCAGAACCTGCGTCTGAAGACTGCGTCGGTGGCCCTTCCTGCAGATCCCCCACCCCACCCCTCCCCACCCCACCCCAGCGATCACCCTGCACAGGTTGACTCACAGCCCTATAATAAAGCAGGGACCCTGCAGTCATGTGTGTTTGTTTACTTTTTTGCTTAACTCTGTGGATGGTATCAGAATGACAAGCATTCCGTGTTGTGTCCTCTGCTAACTCTTGATAAACCTGCTTCATTCATCCTTCAGGAAGAAATTATATGTCAATATATGTTGAAACACTAAGCTCAACGCGTGACAGATGTACTTTTTCATATGTGACGAAATATCCCATTTATAAATAAACCGAAAGAAGGAATCCAGTAAGATGACTTTTTTAAGCAGTCCGCAGAGGTTTCTTCGAGCCCCGGGGGAGTTCATGATGATCGAGACAGAAAGGTTCCGGAAGCTGAACTCCACATTGATTACAGCTTTCACGGAAATGGCCTCATCGCAGATTAACTGTGGCTGCCGTACCCTTCGGCAAGGTGCTTTGCCTCCGTTGCTCTTGTCGCGATCCAGCCGCGAGAAGGGGTGTGCAGACTGCGAGGTGCCAAAATGCACACGAGATGAACGAATCTGAACGAGCGTGGACGTGTGTTCCCGAGATGTTCCCGAGAGTCACGAGAGTTTTGACGCAGGTGCTCCTCCCTCACTTTAAGACGAGTCCTTCGAGTGGCTTCGTGGCAAGTCGAAAATCCCCTTATTTCGTACGAACCATAAGGACGCATAAACAACGAACATGCACAAATACTATATTGCGTAATGGGTTTTGCAATATTTTTTCCATTCATTTCACAGAGTATTTATTTTACAATAACAGTAACAGAGAATAATAATAATAATAATAAAACAGCTCAGTTTCACCTTTTCATACTGCACTGTTATTTTCACTTTCATTTCTGAATCTATTGCCTTTCACATTTTCTTTTGAGCACAGCCAGAACACTCATTTTTCGCTTGATAGCCATTTTACATAAAAACTTGAAGGGAATCGCATGCGAAAAGTTTTGTAAACAAAGCACTATCACTGCCAGACAGCGAAACGCGGAGACCTGAACGGTGACAGATACGACTGCCTCGCAGCAGTGCAGCCAGCAGATGTTATTATACAAACAGATGGAAATGGTTATCATTTTACGTTTCGACCAACGCTCAAAATTCATAAACAACGTAATAAAATTGATGGGAAAGCCGTCGTAAATCCTGCCCGTCGTAAGATGCATATTTTGTAACTTGAGGGCTACCTGTGCTTCCCAGGTCTCTACTGAGCTGTGCAGACCACTTGGTCACCCGGTGCACACCGACACCTCATCGCTAGGCGTTGACTGGGGGACGCTGTGATCGCTGGCAAAAGATGCCTTTCACACCGCTCAAGCGGCCTTTCCTGTGATCGGCTAAATCGAGCGACACCCTCCTCAGGGGCCGGGAAATGCGCTACCAATCCAGGTGACACTGGCTGAGCACGACGATCTCAAGCAAGTGATGGATCTCTGCAATTTTACTTACTTAATGTTGTAGTTTCTGTCTTCAGCTACCAACAAAACGCATTAGCCGATTACTATCTAGGCTTTAGATATGACTGAGAAAGAACAAAACAAAACAAATACAGCCGTAAAATTAAGAGAGGGACCATAGAAGGCAAAAAAAACACATCCATGGAATGTAATTACAACACAGTTACCAGTGAAGAGGCAGAAATCTGTGTAGAGTGCATTTTATTGGCAGGGTATACAATACACACACAGTCTACAACCGCTTGTCCAGAGTAGGGTTGAGGCAAACCGGAGCCTAACCCAGCAACACAGGGCACAGGGCTGGAGGGAGAGGGGACACGCCCCGGATGGGATGCCAGTCCATCGCAAGGCACCCCAAGCAGGACTCGAACCCCACATCCACCAGAGAGCAGGACCCAACCAAACCAGCTCCACTACTGCATCCCCTGAGAAAACAATACGAATAAGTTTTAAAACTGTGGACTTATTTTGACATTCTATTATGAATTTTCTTAATGCCTTCAAATGAAGCTCTATTAATCTTTCCATTTAGATACATATATTTTCAGTTTTTTTAAATGTCTAATAAATGTCTTACTATAAACTCATACCACTGATTATTTACTGAAGCAGTCCAGTTGAAATGTATTTTTCTTGGGTAAAACACAGTCATCTGTCTGGGATCTAAACTTGTCACCAGTCTCGTACCCTAACTACCTTCTGTTGAGCACCTCTGTGTCCCGTGGAGTAGGTGGTGCACTATCAAAAGCACCCAGATGGACAGATCTAATGTCCATGTTCAGGAAGCACAATGAGACCTTCACACCAGCCTTCCTTTCGCACTGGCTGCCATTTTTCCATGTTGAGACGATGGAAGGAACAGTATAGAAACATCCGCCCATCCATCCATCTTCCTCCGCTATCCGGGGCCGGGTCGCGAGGGCAGCAGTCCGAGCAGAGTCCTCCAGACTTCCCTCTCCCCGCACACCTCCTCCAGTTCCCCTGGGGGAACCCCAAGGCGTTCCCAGGCCAGCCGGGAGACATAGTCTCTCCAACGTGTCCTGGGTCTGCCCCGAGGCCTCCTCCCAGTGGGAGGCGTCCAGGAGGCATCCGGAACAGATGCCCGAGCCACCTCAACTGGCTCCTCTCGATGCGGAGGAGCAGCGGCTCTACTCCGAGCTCCTCACCCTGAGTATAGAAACATGTAAATAAAAAAAAAGATCAATAAGCAGAGGGAGAAAACAATGAGTAGAATAGTGACAACGATAAAGAAACAAGATCCAAAGAGGCATTCCATTCCACACTTGCGCTCCATCCCATCTATCGGACAGAGGCGCTGTGCTCCTCTTGCGGACTCTGACCTTGCGCCACCTCGGAGCCATTATTTTTCCCTCCTGAGAAGAAATAAGCCGGGGGCAGGGACAAGAGACGATGATTGAATGAGGTGGAGAGCATCCCGTATGAGGTCGCTGTCCATCAGTTCTTTTAATCAACTCCAATTATCTCGAAGGCAACTGCTGTCACTGGGGCAAAGGGGTTCTGAGGTTCCCGAATGAGAGACAGTTTGAAAAGGCGTGGTGTGTGTGTGTCCTGTCCCATAGAAAGGAGTGAGCAAAATGAATTTAAGGAAGTTTTTATTCCGTTTCCCCTGGCTCAGAACACCTCCTGCCTGACAATCAGATGTTAGTTACCCTTTGGGTGGCCTCGTGCAGTTCCGTGTCGAATGGGAGCGAAATCAAAAGCCATCAAAGGGTTCGTTCAAATGAGAAGGTTTTCGTTTTATTTCGCCGACACCGACGCTGCTCCCGAAGAGGATCGCGGTCAAGGCACTTGGGAAAACAATGAAGCACACAATGCTGATAAAAGAGATGCACATGGGCACTCAGATAACCTCTCTCCCATCCATGAGCAACCGAAATCGAGTACAATTCACATCGTCAGTGGGATAAAGCGAAACTGACAACGGTGCCACTCCACAGCAGAGTGCAAGGAATTCCTCGTCACTTCCTCGGTGCTCTCAGTCGAAATGTACTTCACCAAAGGGGGAGAAGTCAGAAACGTGGGGGAACGGGAGTTCCTTCAATGGCAATCTGTTGGTTCACTCCCTGTATAGTGGTCTTCTGCCTAAAGATCCGCCTCATCCCCATGGTAACCGATGTGCGCGTCGCTCCCTCCGGCACGTTTGGCCGGTTAGAAGACGCATCCTGCTCTGAACCCGTATGACTTTGAATTCATACGCTGTACATCCTGTGAGATGGCAAGTGGTAGAATGAGGACACCGCCACTGTTTTCATCACCGGTGGCTGTTAATGTAGCCCTGCGAGATTTCTGCTTATGATGCCCAGATGGTCTGCATTAGCATGACTAATAGACTGCGGTGTATAACCACCTGCACCGAAATGTGGCGGAGTAGAACTGGGAGGAGATGCTGGAATAAGGAACCTCCACCGAAAACACAATTATCGCCACTTTTAGGAGCGGTGGGCTGTTTTCCCCTCGGGCTTTCGTTTTTATCGTTTCAGAGCTGGAGCTTCGCAGTTTCTTAAAGGACAAAGCTGTATTTTCGAGCCCTTATTTGTCCTTAAACTCCCGGGCATGTGGCTGCACACAGTGTGTCCCCTCTTATTTGACCATGTCCCCTCAAGCTGCCACAACACGTTTGTTTCTCTCAGATGAGAAACATGAATAAATAACTAACTGTAGGGTGGAAACGGGCATTGCAGGTCTGCCCTTGAAGGCTTGGGGAGTTGACAACTGTCACATCTTAGCCACAGCAGAAGAGTAATGTGTCAGAAAGGGGGAATCCGGAGAGACAGCAAATGTATGTGAAATGTGTCCTAGAACCTTGTCTAGCAACGTATGAATGAAGCTCAACGTTGCACGTATGACAATAAAAACGTACTGCATATATTCATAAACATATTCAGCGGATGGTGAAAATGTAGAGCAATGACAATAATCAATTCATACATGAAAACGGTTTTTTCTCAGGTCTCACAGGAAGTGAGAAAAGAGTAACGGCAAGAAATCGTCATCAAGGCCATGTGCCTGGAGCACGGCTCCCCCGCGCCGCTCTTTCGCATTCTCAGAAAATGAACGTTATGCACACCGCTTACTGATTCCCGCACGCAGTTTGTATTCTCAGCCAGAATTACTGAGCATTCAAACAGAATATCCAAAGCACAAGCAGCATCTTCCCTAATATACAGTATCTCTCATGTACCTCCTCATACATAGTAAACGCTGAGGAATAAACTTCTTATGATGCAGGACACAGGGGCTGTGCGCTGATATGGATGTACTTAATCTGTGCTTTTCAACTCAAACATTGTGGCTTGAAATATACTCATATACTTCTTCCTCTTATTTGGTTACTTTGGTATTATACTATTTGTTGGTACCCTTTCTGCTGTAAGGCTACGTGCCCTTGTGACTCATTATATTAACCCAAGGGAGCCGTAACTGCCCTGAGCTCATATACTCAAACCACTGAAAGAATTCAAATGACTCACTGCTCAGTTCAATCGACTTGAGAGCCATTATGAGGGGGATGACAGAGCAGTAATGCTGCGCTAAATTCAATATCCATCCATCACATACGACTTGCTATGGCTCCACTTGCAATGGAGCCATCAAGACCCGCTTTCCGGGTCGCGGCAGAGTCGCGAGGCTGAAGGAACAGATGGAAAAATGATGAAACAGCCAAGATTGCGTGGACCGAGTTAGAACCTGACGGCTCCCGCAACTGTCTGGGAATGAGGAGAGGGGGCGGATCGGGTCTGCGGCGGCAGCGGTCGGGCTGGGAGGCGGCCGAGCGACGAGGTTCCTGAGGCCTCGACTCACTTTGCCGCCGGCAGCGCTGTGAAAAGTCAGAGGTCAAACTTGCTAAAAACACAAGGACACGAGATTTCACATACTTTGTGGCGATTAAAGCCAAACCTTTAAATTCGGGCACATTGAGCCCACCCTCCTTTCCTTTGCACTGAGCATCAAGCATGACCACCAGGATACTGGTTCAAGTCCCACACAATGTCCTGCTGTCCTGTATTTTTGAGATGGGTACTTAATCGCAGATGATGCAGTAAAATAAATTTTAAACAAGTAACTTTGGATAAAAGTAGCACAATAAAATGATTATATATAAAAATACATAAAAAAAACAAAAACTTTCAACTTCAGAAAGTAAAAGTATGCAAAGACAGAGGCTTGGTATGCATGAAAGTGCTTTATGAAAATAAATAATAAATAATCCACAGAATGATGGACCGCATACTAGGCCCGGGGGGGATGCCGATGGCTGAACAGACTCACTTCAATGGCAATGCAATAGTGGAAAGACATGTACAGCACTGAACTGCTATCACAACCCCCAATAAATAGACTGATTTCAAAGAGTCTTCGGTAAGAAATGCGTTTCGATGACTCACCGGGATAGGGCTTTTTTGTTATTTCTGTGTTACAAAGAGGGAAAAAAAAAAAACCTCCTTCTGCATCCTAATCAGCATTAGATAAACAACCTTGAAAAAGCTCACCTGCAGACTTTGCTCTTGTATTTTCGTTCCTTCAGGGTACATCGGTATGGCAGAGAGACAGATGGAGCAGCAGCGTTCCACCCAGCTGGATCTGAGCTCATGTGTGTTTCTCTAATAGGTCATCGTGGGAACAAGTGGAGCGCAGCGTCGTCTCCTGATGATTTGAAGGAAGGCATTGTCTTCAAAGAGAACATTGTCTCTGAGCTGGGAATTTCTCTTAAATGCAGAATGGTCTGATGGAAAAAGAAATCCTCAGATGTCTCATCTCGCTCCACTCTGATGTTGGATGTGTATTGTGGGCCTTCTGAGTAAGACGTCAGGTGGTGAATTAGGGTTATAGTCCTTCAGTGGAATCCACTTCATCATAACCTGATCAAGGAAGAGGCTCCCATGTGGAACCAACTCAAGATGCCTTATTTGCCGCTCAACAAATATACAGCTTCGAAACACTCAGCAGAACCTAAACAGGCCTTTAGGTCGTGTGAAGTATGACGGTTGACCGTGAAAGACAGCCGCTCAATGCAGCGCTGATTGCGCCGGAATATTCGTAGGGAAACTCGGTCTTTGAGTGAAATATCCAGTGGCTTTCTGCTCGGAGAACGGTGAGTATTGCTACGAATTCCCTCCACGTTGGTTTGCCAGGCTAATCGATACAACCCTCCCTGTAACCGAATTGCAAGTTTGTCGAAATCAGGACCTTCCAGTGTGTCAATCACCGCCTCTTTCATTCAGCTGTTCCCCAGCCTGCGCGATTGCCTTTAAATGCCACCACGAGTGCAGGGCCCCGGGCCATTACGTTGGTATTGATCCACAGTTACTGCACAGGTGGCTTGACATAAAGCCTGACACAGCATTGCTTTTCCTACAGCTCAGCCCCCCCAAGCAACAAATCAGCGATGAAAAAGTACACCATGAGATTTACATTGAAAAGAAAAAAAACGGCTTCATAAAATGAATTGGTTGAAGATCCATCATACAAAAAAAGATTAAAAAACAGCACGTGATGAATGCAAACGCCTTCTGGAGACACAGTGACCTCTAAGGACTCCTCATGTTCGCGTCCCAGATCCGACAGCAAACATTCTGAGAGAAAGCACTATTTGTGAATACAACACAACGATTAGCGCATTAATCCACACTCAGACACAGGTCCACAAGATTTGTGCCCATGCCAGGTGCCTGTGAATATTCAATGCTCCCTGTTTGCTTTTGATCCTAATCATTCTCAATAAGGGTAGAATTTCTGCAGCCAGGAATCGCTCTGAGTCAATTCAGAGCCCTGCTGTGACTGCTAAAGAGCCCCCTTCCCGGGAGATTCTCGTTGTGATACAAGGAGAAAAAGAGCGATGTGTGTCAGTCGGCACAATCGCTTTCTTCAAACTAACATTGCAGGGTTTAACTCTGCACTTGCCTTCTGGCATGGGAAGACTTCCTGGGACGACAGATGTTTGATAAATCCTCTTTACACAAAACAGCAGTGAGGAAGCAGAAGGGTTGGAGGCCCTGTTACCCCCAGAGACTGTAACTCTTCAATTTTAGCTGGAGTCCTCCAGCAAATGGATACAGCCCCTTGCCACGAGATGCCTTAAATTTGATCAGATATATTTAAAAAAACACTACAGTGAAGTGTTGATTATCTGACCTTTGGTTTTTCCACCTTTCAGAATATCAGGCATGCCTGGCATACCATGTAACATCACCTGCTGCAAGGCACGTGCATTCGGTGCAAAACGAAAGCGACTGATAGGAAGAACAAGATAACAATGAGACTGCGCTGGGCCTAGACCAAAGAGAGAAGGTCACTTATAAAGGAGTGGTCAACGCCCTCGATCCAGTACAGGCTTACGTTGAACAACGAGGGAAAGACATGTCACCGAGACACTGACCCGACTTCACCACAAGCAAGAGGAATAAAACAGGAAAAATTTTAATCACTACTTTCATCGAGTGGGGATGCGGTGGTGCAGCGGGTTTGGCCGGGTCCTGCTCCCTGGTGGGTCTGGGGTTTGAATCCTGCTTGGTGTCCCATCCTGGGTGTGTCCCCTCCCCCTCTAGCCTTCTGCCATGTGTTGCCGGGTTAGGCTCCGGTTCGCTGTGACCCCGCTTGGGACAAGTGGCTTTAGACTGCGTGTGTAGGTTCATTACATAACTTCTGGACTGAACATACTGTAATAACCTGCAATACTGGTTGTCAAGTGGGGAATGCACATTTTGTAAATAGTTGCATTATGGGAAAAATGCAAAATGTAAGTGTGCAACCACTGGGGGCACTTCTGGGGAAAATGGGGTGACCCTGTTTGGCAGTGTGTTGGGAGAGAGCCTAGGGGTGCTAAGGAGGCTGGGAAGGCTAGCTAGAAGCACAAGTCCTGGAGGAAACGGGGTCCTCGGTCCAAGAGCGTTATTTTCCTTTGTTCGGTGTTCAAATAAAGCGGTTGAGATGAACGCTGTGTGTCCTTCGCCCAATCCAAACTCATGGCACTGCGCACCACCATACAAGTGATCACTGTACTAATAATAAACAAGCTTTCTAAGTCACATCAGACTTCTCCATAGTATCCGACCTGAGGGAAACTCAAGACTTTAGTGCATTTCTCATCACAGCGCGACCGTAGACAGTGTTGTGATGCCGTGCACAAGAGGACACCGCAACAGTACCATTTACGGTCTGTCGCAAAACAAAGTATTACCTTGTCCTCAGTGAACAAATACTACTTGTTCCAATGGAGACAGAAGCAGTACCGCACTCGTAGGACAAGGCAAACAGCAGAGGCGATTGTATTCTCCTGCAGGAGACCTTGTACCTCGTTTGCATTCTTTAATGAACTTTGCCCAGGGGTTCGTATCCTGGCCCCTGAGGAGCGTGGCGTGAAATCATTTCTATTCTAGCTCAGCTCTTTATTGCTTTATTGAAGTCATTACTTGGACAGCAAGTGCGCTCACCAGGGGTACATGAGGTGTAAATCAGGTGCTAAGTGGAATCCGAAGCCTGCGGGTTGTGCCCTTAAGGAGTGACATTGCACAGCCCTGTCTGTGCTGAGCGCCGCAGCGGCAGGTCGCCAACATGCTGAGTCGCTGGTTTACTTCCACATTTCATTACTTAAGCAACGCCTTCAGCAGAAGTGTGTAAAGTGTGTCGCTGCTGAGCAGAGTGAACACATTGAGGATGAGTACCTTCCTCTCCAGGCACAACAGCACATCGCATTGTGGAGGGGGAACATGGCACCTTTCAGTCGCTTCTTCAAGTATTATAGTTTGAGAGCCACATTCTGCTCATCGTATCTCTGTAACACCCCCGCAACCCCGAACCCCCGCCATCCCGATTGCTCTCTTACCTCTATGTGAACAGGGAAACCTTGGGCCCCTGTGGTCTCCAGCAGCTCAGCGCAATAGCAGATCCAGTTAAGCAAACAAGTGCTTTTATGGTGCAGGATCCACAAGTGTTTCCTGCACTTGAGTAGGAGGCTTGGAATTCCTTTCGTGTACATTTGACAAGAAGGCTGAGCTCAAATGTGATTTCGTCTTTTCATTCAGTTTTTATGGGACGGCTCACCCTCGTAACCCTGGCTGGTCACATGAAAGAGTCTCACTTCACTCCTCATGGAGGAGATGGTGAGAAAAGAACACGGGAGCCAACGGGGTGGCGAAAAGTGACATGGTGAGAACGTGTTGTGAACCCCAGCCTGCACTTTCTATCAGTCGACCTCTTGTGGGGATAAGGGCTGTTTGAATGCAGAGTATGTTTATATGACTGATTCCAAATAAAAACCAGAGGCACAAACTGAAACATCAGAGTCACCTTGTTAGCAGACCTCCACTGGAAAGCAATGAACACATACAAGCCAATAAATAAATAAAGCGGGAAATGGGGACACTTGGGATTGTCAAGCTGTCTTTGTCAGTCAAGGAGCAAATTCAAACGCTTTAACGCGCATTTTGAAAAGTTGGTCGAGCAATGGCCCTAAGCTATTTGTGAAATCGTTTTCAGCAGCCATCCATGGACAGATAGTATCTTTAGATGCAGCTTCTCTTCCTTGTTGCAATTCACAAGGGGAAAAAAGTCAGCAAGCAGACTAGTCAAGCTTATAAGTTACACCATTGTAAATAAACATAATGTTTTAGTTTGTTTTATTTTGGATCAGGGCGTTGTAATGAATTCTAAGTAGTCTGGGGTATACATAGTAAGCATGTGATCAATAGGAACAAGCCAGCGATGTACTTGTTCAACACCTCTTGGCTGTCGCATTACTGCTTTAAATCCCCGGAGAAGAAGTGCTGATGAAATCTTAGCAGGGTTATTTACCGAATGCAAGTGCTTCTTTATAACTCATCAAATAAGTAGAAATGGTGTTAGGCACAATAGCCCTTATCAGAAAATTAAATGTAAAAACAATATCATGGATGCAGATGCATGTATTTGAAGGATGCTGGGGTGGGTCACGACATACCTGTAAACATCGTTCTTCTTCAGCAGAAAGCGGCATCGTTCCCTGCGGCAACGGGCCACAGTAGCCTCACCACCGGTCCCAACAACACATGTGTACTGGCGCCATGTCACACTGCATCTGGACAAGAGCCTACACATAACTCGCAAAAGATAATGAGTGTTTAAACATGCTCCTATTTATACTCTTTGTGGCAGATGAAGATTCAGAATTTTCCCAGTCCAATCCCAGTGAGTTCAATAATAGTTTAATATGCAAATTGCACACAGTGTAGTAAAGCAGGAAAGAAAAGGTAAAATGAATTAAGTACACCTGTTTTTCAGTGGAGCAGCGCGTTGGCACAGTTAAATGTGTTTTGGGTAAATTGGTGACACTTAATTGTCTGTAATCTCTCTCTCCCTCTTTCTCGCTCTGTGCGTGCGTGTGTGTGTGTGTGTGTGTGTGTGTGTGTGTGTGTGTGTGTGTGTGGGTCTGTGGTTGGCCTCCCATGCACAACATACCGTGCCTTATGTTCTGTTTCTTGGATAGGCTCCGAACCTTGACAACCCTGTGTTAGGATAAGTGGTTAATGATAATAATGCATTTATATACTATATACTGTATATTTGTGGAAAGAAACAAACTAGGCTTACTTAAGAATCACACATCTGCAACTATGTCTCTCTCTCCTAATGTAATGTACAAATTGTATTTTCTATGAGATGTACGTCACTTTGGAGAAAAGCATCTGCTAAATGAATAAATGTCAATGTATATACTGTATATATACACTATACAGTATATGTCATAATAGCATAAATATATATATAACATAGTTATATATATAACTCATTTTCTCAACTACAACCTCATCCCCGTGTTTACATAATAGAGCATTTTTAAAGAAAATTATTAGTTCCTTAAGTTCAACGAGTCAACCCACACAGCAGGCGTATCACTGACAGTAAGTGTGTCGTCTACAAACACAAGTACCCGCCAAGGTGACACACGTCTGTGCGGCACACACGCATTAAAAGAATTGCCTGTGCGTGACAATGAACGGTATTATTGACTGATTGCCAAACCCTTGTCACTTTTTTTGCGTTATACCATTTGACACACACGCCACAGTTCATTTGGCGTTTCATAACTCCTGGTGACCGTCGTGACCAGGTGAGCTGCCGTTCAGGCGGAAGCAAGAGAATGCAAAGTGATATAAATGGCAGTACTTAGAGGCTGACGCTTGTATGCTCGCCGCACGGACAAGACGATCTGACTGGTCCTTCGTACATAAACGCTGCAATCCATTATCTTCTATTTCATACATCACCGGCTGCTTCTGACACTTTGACTTCTGTGCGTCTCCAACAAGCGGAATCATTACCGAACAATGGAAGCGCACACAAAGATATGTAGTGTGTTTGGTGTCTTTCGCACACATTGCTTTTTAACTGCGGATCTTTTATCCACCGCCGCAACCCCCCTCTCCAACCCAGCAGAACATCAATGATTGTGCCGTTATGTTACAGGATCTCTGTCGAGAACACAACCCAGCTCACAATTGCTCGGAGTCTGCGTTTCGGGACCAAGTTTTCAGTCTGAATCAGCGTTTTTCACAAGGCATAAACTTCTCGAAATCCCTGCTGTAATTTCACTGCGATCGCTTTTGTTATACACGCTGTCTTCTTTATGAAAGGAAAATGATCCCGTGGCATGATCTCCTGCACATGTGATCTGAACAGAAGGGAGAGCTTAAATATGACCAGTTAATGGCTGGGTCAAGTCTTTAAAGTGAAAAATAAAAATAATTAGTTCAAGCTGCTGAGCAGATACATTCAGGGCCCGTTATATTGCCCACTCAGACAAATTGTTAAATAGCATCTTAAATCTTAATTGCAGTGAGAACTCATGCAGATTTAATCAAGGTAATCCTTTAACATTAAATGATCTCTCTGGAGTGTACGTGATTTGGTCTGTATTACACATAACTGTCTCATGTTAACTCTTTTGGTGACCTTTTACACAGGGTTTAAGGATGGATTTTGGACATGTGAGAGAAGGATTTGGAAGAATCAAAAGAAGCAATTTGCAACGTAGCACAGAGGAAAAAAAAATCTACAACAAAATTCTGAAAGCACTTTAATCCCTTTTTATTATAAACTAATCTTCTTTAATGCAAAAGTGCTGGAAATAGTATTGACTGTCGACAATGTCTTGAATGATGTGTAATATAAAGGATTATTAATCCTCTAATTTTCTTCTTTGTTTTCACCTCAGACTTTTCCTTAAAGGTTATTTCATTTTTACATAAAAGTTTCCTAAAATTAAGTGAAACTTGAAAATAGCACTGAGATTTACTCAAATCTACATGTTTTACCACAAGTTACATTATTCCTGTATAATTTTCGGAAATGAATCTTCAAGATAAGAATTAATCTTAAACTATTGCTTAACATTTAAACACGTCCACAGGCGATAAACAGGTCCACTGAAACCAACCTTTCTGTGGCGTCTGTGCTGACGAACCTGCCGTATGAACAAAGTTCCCGTGGTGTCATAGAAGAATTCGGTATAAATATGGTTAAATCACAGGTGCAGACTGTGATTTCTTTGCTCGGTTCCAAACCAAAAGAGAAAGAGAAAGAGCAGATGAAGAGGGGTGAGAGGAAGGTGTTGAGTTATTCAAAGCATGTTCTGTGGATTCAAACAGCACGTAAAGGCTAGTTGAGCAAACGCAAAGGTCAGCAGCGGCACGCGGCATCAGCGGCACGTAAACACCGATCCTCTGTGACCCGGCGGGCCTGCGTCCGAGGCACTGGACGTGGTCGGGCGGTGTTCCGTGAGGACTCTCATCGGGACCTGAAGCCCTGCAATGAACAGCTCACTTTGAATCAGGCACAAAAGTAGTGTATTTATAACGGACTATTATTAATGAAGAGTATAATTATGATGAACACAGTCATATACATGCAGATGACAGTAACCGGAACATTTATGGAGGAGGCATCATTTTCGTTTTTTGGTCAACCCTAAAGGGGGGTGCTGTCTCACTCATCATTCTGCACACACAGGCAGCTGGGTGGTCATTTGTTAACCTCTGACCCCCCCAGTGACCCTGCTACCCACCTGCAGTTGTCGACCACGGAAACAGGCCGCGAGGAAAACTGCACAGCGCCTGGAAAAGCTTCAGCTGTGGCCAAGGTGCTTTAAACCCCCTGTTCCTGGAGATAATTGAGTAATTTACACTGCTGTCTTGGAAAACAGGTTGGAAACAATTTTCCAGAAATTCCAGAATTCACATTTCAGTAATATTACAAAAATAACCATAGTCAAGAAATCTCTTCTGGTGGCAAAGGTTCATTTTTTGCTGTGGACTGCTTGTGGAAAGGCAAACCTACATGTCCAAGTTAAAGATTGGTTCTTTCTGATCGTATCGCTGGCCAGTCAAGGTCATTTCCATCTATGTTCCTATTAACCGTGTCCCTAGAGAGGGTTAGTTTCTCCACTTTAATGCCAATCTGAAATTTTTGTTTTCCTCTCCTCAACTGCCAAGTGGCCATTTGAGTAACACTTAATCGTCACTCTGTCTCTGCATCACAATGTATTTCATATATTTATAGTGACAAAACTATTGTTTTAAGTCTTACAGATTTGTGTGATATGTGTTGGTCAGCCATTTATCACTTGTTTTTGATTGAGCGTTCGCTTTATCTTTAATATGTGAAGGTGCTTTGATTCTGCCTTCAGAACAGAGGCGAACCTACATGTCTAAGTTAAAGATTGTATGTAAGAACATGAAAGATTGAATGTAAGAACAAATTGCACCGCACTGTATTGTATCGTACTTCGTGGATTTCCTTGTACCCCCGCGTGTTCATGTTCTCCACCTCGCTGCCGATTAGGTGCCGTTAATCTCCGCCGACACTCCGCTCAAAACACGAAGTAAGTGACGGCAGAAGGTGAGAAAGGACCAGACCTGTCCGCGCGAACAGTTACAACCCTCGCACAGGAAGGCTTCTCCCCGATGTGACACATGTGGCGTGTTCTCGGTCATCTCCTGTTTTTCCACGCAACTCTCCGACAAGACGGACGTTTCCCGTTCCTTTGGATTGCAAGGTTGGCCGACGGCCTGCATCATTTTCCGCGTGGTGCGATTTATATCCCATCCGCTTCAGCCGTGGACGAGCGGCCGTCGATCTGGGGGAATTATTATCAATCCCAGCAGGGCACCTTAACCCGGAAAGGATGGGGAGAGCCGCACCATCAATGGCTCATCAGGCGCTCCCTCAAATGGGGTGTGTTGTCAAACAGCCTGGTCGCAGTCTTCTTCCACACTCTTGCCTGTGTTGTTGAGGACAATTAATTCTACCCCTGCTGGTGTTGACGCGCAGTCCCTCAGCGGGAGTCTCTGCGTACCCCCCCCATCTCCACCTCTCCTCCCTGTGCGCTCAGGGTTGCTCTGTGTGTCGCCTATTAAGAAAAATTGCAAACTGATGAAATACGAGATTCAAAGCCTTGCGAATACACCTCTAATTATGGGCTTGAATAAAACCCTGCACTAAAAATCACATCACATCCTGCCACCTTGGAGCGCAATACTGCACTACACGGTAAATACCTTGTACAATGTACACTGCAGAGAGTTGTGTGCTGCTTTGACCTGGAGCAAAATGTGACGTTTTATGGAACTGTTAGTATATTAGATTTGTCTGTCCGTTGGAGAACAGTTGGCGACGGTTCCCTTTGTTTTGGAACTCCCTGGCTGTTACTCCAGTTTATTATCTGCCACACAACCCCCATGGCTCTTTTTCCACTTTACAAACAACTACATGCCCCCACCTGGTTGCTAGTGTACTTACCCCCTCTGCAACGCGCTGCCCGGTTCCTGGCCCGGTTTATTATCTTCTACACAACATCTCCCAGTTGCGGGTCCAGTTTATTGCTGCTCAGGGCCAACAGGCTAAATATGTTTTTGTTTCCTCTTTAAACGTGAAACAGCGGAGGAACTGTCAAGATCACTCGTGTAACTCTTGTATAACATTGGGCCTTTCAGCTCTTTCGGAGACGGGAGAAGAAGGGGGTGAAGCCGGGTGGCTGCAAGCACACACTGATATTTTGAAACACAGCAGATCTCCAGTTCCTGTGGTTTCACACCTTTGTCAAAGAAAACAGCGCTTATCTGGGAGGAAGCGAGATGAGAAGAGTATCAGTGCAGACGGTGATGTTTATCAGCGGCATAACGGCACTCTCCGCGCCCCGTCTTCAGAATTAACACAAGTTTGTGCTGTTAATTAGCGTTTATTCCGAAAGAATCTCGGCAGCGGCGGAGTAGGACGGCGTAACACTAACGCGGTAAAACAACGTGTGTCTCTCCTAAGGCACCTGTCGCAGCCCGTTCACTGTCACAGTGCAGGAACGAAAGCGCCTAAGGTCAAAGGTCACGCTGAGCTCATATGTTCTCAGTTTAGACTGATGTGGATTTATTGCTGGATTTCTTTTCGGCAAAGTAGAGAAGAGGAACCTCCAAAATGCCACCTTTTCACATGCTGACATTTAAAAATAGCAGATAAATAAAATCTGATAATGCTCCTTTCTTTAAGGGCCATTACATGGAAACCCAGACACACACACACGCACACACGCACACGCACACACACCGACCCATGTCACTATGCTCTCACTATGCTCTCACGCCTGTCTGGCTTTAGTGCCCACAGAATTTAACAGCGAAACCTCCCTGTGACCCTAAAACACGGCTGTGCCGTTCCTGGCCTCGAGGCTGGTGGGGTTTGCCGTTTATCACCGAACCTCACCGACATCACTAAAGTCATTGTTTGGACAATAAATCATCCCGTCTGCTGCTTCAGGTGTTTATCAGCTGACAGGTAATACAAAGACTACAAGTCTAGAATTCACCATTGTTCCCTGACCACCAGCATCACCAGGAATTTCTGGATCCGGCTCAGACGCGTTTCTACTTTCCGGCAGTATCACCGTCACACTTTGTCACACCGGGAGCCTCATGACACTCTGATGTTCTGGGAGTTGCACTTGAGGACACACTTCTCTTGTAGGGCTGAGAAACAAAACACGTAGTCTTCTTAAAGGTATCAATGTATTTACGTACGGGGGTGATCGGGCTCCCTCTTCGCAGGGGAATGTTCCAGAGGATAGTGTTGAATGAGCCCGTGACCAACCAGCTGTGGGGATCTGATGGAACAGCTGGGTCTCGGGGCCTTCATTACACCTCTCGACACGATATGAGGCTGGACCCTTATTGCTCGGGCTGCACATATGGCGCCTGATCCCAAGGAGGCGGAAAGGACTCGAACCCTTCGCAGTTACGAGTAAGGCCACGCTACAGGCAGGACACTGAACTAAATTGAAAGCTGCTTGATGAAGGTAACAACCCCTCTCTTCACAGCTTTGAAAGAGTGGTGGACTGTGAGCTGCAGACACATTTTCACAATGGAGCTCCAGGAAACTGGGCTACAACTGCAAACACTATAATGTATAATTAAATTCCAAAGATGTGTACACTCCCTCCCCTGTGTTACATGTGTGTCATCCAAGCCATCTGTGCTTCACAGACAGCTGGGCCTGACCCCCCTGCCTAAACCTACCACACTTGACAGCCCACCATCCTATTTCCATGTGACTGAACTTCACTCTTGCTTCATAAAAGTGGTCAGGTGGTGGGAACTGAATCTGAGCACAGATGGAATTCATTTCTATGCCACGTTAATGAGAAAATCTTCGGTTACTCCTCATGCTCAGGGGTGAGATGACTGCGTGTCCTCACAAGACTGTCCTCTCCTCCGTGCCAAGCCTTTCTGCTCCTAAACCAAAGGCAATGTCATCAATGTCTCCAGCCATGTTGCCCTTCATCACCTCAAGCGTCTTGACTGAATCATTATCAGAGTGGTGCCACTCCTTCGTCTTATTGACTTGAGGCTTCCTAATCTGGCATTTGCGTGGTTGCTCATGGATTGGTTTTATGCCATGTGGGGTTTACAAGTACTCTTAGTTGCCTCCTAGCCTGGATCCTTCTGCATCGCCCCAGGGATCTTTTCTGTGTGCTGCAAAAACTGCTCCACATGAAGGCATTTCATCTCGGTGTGGTGGATCTTTGGCTCTTGTGGGTTCTCGCAACCTAGAGTTCTGCTCATGCATTCCACACTTGTCACTTTTTGTGCAAATCCAGGTTCCAATATCCTGTGGTCCAAGAGTGTGGGTCTCTCATTCCCATCCTTCTTGGACTCCCTGGGGAGTATATCTCAACTGATTACATTGCCTTTGTGTTCTTAGTAAAGGGAAATAGATAATTGACTAAAATAAAACAAAAATAACTTCTGGATACTGATGCTGTTGACCATCACTGTTGTTTACAAGCCATGGAATGAGAGTACAGATTTGCATATTTTTAGCATATCAATAAATATTAATTACCATACCTATACAAACTTTCGAGAACTTAGTACTGAAATTTGTAACTCTCCAACTTTCAGTGAGGAGCTGTTGCTAATATTCTGCAGTAGAAGTCAATTGTTTTATGGAGGGAAAGTTAGTGCATTAAATTAAAAAAAAATTAAAAGCAGAATAGGGTGACAGAAATACAGGTGTAAAAGTAAATGTGTCATTTACCAATGTATTTCAGTGAATAAAAAATGTTGATGCCAAAAAGTACTTTGAAAAGTGCAATTGCTCCAGAACAAGTAAATTCTTCATCTTTGGATGTCACAGGATATTTTAAGTATTGTCATAAAAGCTGCGGTTTATGACTCCACTGTATGGCTCTGACATTACTTTGCAATCATGCAGACGCACCGCATAGATCCTGTGGAGTAATGAACCCGTACAGGACTGAATGTTTGACAGAAGTGAAAGTCATCTGTCTCTGGATTTACTGCTGTAGGATCTCCAGGGTGTGTTTCGAGGAACAAGGTAAAAGGGGTAAACAGAAAACACACTTTGTCTCCCACTGCTGTGTCTCACCTTGGACTGTTGGACTGCGGTATTTCTCAGCGGAGAGTCCTACCAGCTCGGCATTCGCTGCTCGTTATGGGGCTTCGAACCCTTTGAATCCACAGGATCCCCTCTTCTCCAGCAGCCACGTGGTCTCCATCTTTCTTCCGAGGGAACAGATCACCTGAGGGTTTACATTTCAGTGTAAAACTGTTGTTTTCCTCCTGCGGCTCCCTTCTTTCGTAGAGTTTCCATCCAGTGGCCAATGCACCACCCGCTTCTCCTGTCCCTTAACCATCTTCAGTGTTTCCTGACCCCTTTTCACAGGTGAACCCAGTCACCCCGAAGCACTCGGGGTTTGGGACGAAAGCCCATTGCTGATTGGGAGCATGGGCTCTCATGTCGCTTTCCCTTTCGCAGACCCTCAGCCAACGTTGGAAAGAGCAGAGTGGTGAAAGCAGCGTACAGGTGGCAGTAACTCGGAAAGAGGGCAGTTGGTTCCCTTCGAGTGTTTTACTCGCCGTCAAGTTCGTCATTTTTAGAACTTTACCATCCCTGCTGCTGAAGGACAAAGGAAAAAGCACTGAGAGAGGCAAATTTTTACCTTTCATGTTTTACATTGTTTTACCTTTGAACTTCTACATTTGCGGAACCCGTTGCCCCACAGGCCGTACAGTGTCTGCTGCCACCGCTCCCCTTCAGGTCCCTCAGGCACAGCAAGCCTCCACCTTAATTCTCGGGAGAATCGGCAGCCGGATTGTATCCGTACCCTCGCGAGCTCTCCTCATCACTTTGCTTCCCATTCTTTCCCGTGTCTCGCATGACACGACCTAGTTTCCACGAGACAAAAAAGGCCCATTCTGCGGGGAATGATTCATTTTCATATCGTAATTCTGATTATTTCAGCCGACACATCAGCGTAATGGGCACTGTCTCAGTTCCAACCTCTGGGGCTGGCACAGCTATCAGCAAAGCGATGTAAATTAAGCACCCCCCCCCCCATCCCCAGCCCCCCGCAGCATCCCCAATGTCGACAATTACGGAAAATCAATCAGGGTGTAAAAGAGCAGCGCTTTACAGGAAGGGAATAGAAAGAGAGACGCTTACCCTCCGCACATACTGTATTTGCGCTGCCCTGTGCAGGGAGGAGAGGAGAGGAGAGGAGAAGAGAAGAGAAGAGAAGAGAAGAGAAGAGAAGAGAAGAGAAGAGAAGTGTCACACACCTGAAGACCATTGAAACAGGCTGCTTATATCATGGGAACAACATACACGCACTACACAGCAACACACAGACATACTGACATGCACAGAAACACACACACACACACACACACACACACACACACACACACACACACACGTGCGCAGACACATACGAGTCTCCCCCAGGCCCGAAGTCCCTCTCCTGGCCGCACAGGTCTGTCCGATCCAGCTGATCTAACAATGGAACATTCTAGAGGAACATTAAGGGGTTGCGGCGGGACCAGAGAGGTAGGAGGCAGAGGGCAGAGAAAAGGTCCGGTGGAGCAGTCGCATCCCTCCGATTGACGAGTGTAACGCAGCAGTCGTCTCCTGGGAGCAGAGCCTGTAGCGCAAACAGCGTCACGGGATCAGAACACGCAAACAGCCCATCAGACCTAGGCATGGGGGACATGGGAACGAGAAATCTACAGAAACAAACCTGCCTTCTCGAGTATCTTTACTTCGCTTTTAGTGTAGTGGTTGGTGCTGCTGCCTCTGGACCCAAAGGTTGCAGGTTCCATCCCCACCTCCAGCTGCAGTACCCCGAGCAAGGTACTTACCCTAAATTACTCCAGTAAAATTACCCAGCTGTATAAAGGGGTAAACAACTGTAGGTGGCTTTGCCCTGCCTTATCTTCGGGTCCCTCTAGGAAGCTGTATCCGGGAGACATGCATCTCGGGACGGAAGCACTTTGATGGCCGGAGCATGACTGCAATCCCGCAGCAGAGGAATTTGCGAGGAAGGTTCAACAGTGACCCCAACAGACACCAGGATGAAGTACTTGTGCGTCGAGCTTCGCTTTTCTTCTCCCTAACTGGAATATAAAAGGACAAACAGAAGAAGCGAGTAATTAAGAAGACATGCTCTCTTTGTACAATGTGTACCATTTAAATGCATAACTTGTTATGAATAAAATATTATGCTCATTCCCATTTGTTCGCTCTTCTCTCTATGTCTGTCTGGGAAGCAAAAGCGTTTGATCTTTTGATCTTTCATGTTTTACCCCTGCTTACAAATGGTTAGCGTTGTTTTATTGCTCGTTGACAGTAACCGACGGTTAAGAGTGCCCGCATGAGCACCTCCGAAAGCGTCACTTTTCTTGCTCTCAAAGATTCCTTTTTGCTCCCCACCGGGGGAGTTTTGCATCGGTCGTATCAATTTCCCACGTTTCACACTTTCGGAATAGATGTCTTTGTGCAGTCAGACCTGCTTGAAGAAGTAATTAAGATGTTGAAATGCTGATAATGGATTTTTTTGTCTCTTTGAGCACAGGCGCCTTCAACAACAGCGTGCCTGTGGATCGTGCATCTTCTCCTGCAGACTGCAGAGCTTCGGCAGCAGACCTGAGCACCGCTGGCGTCTACAGTAGGGCAGAGCGGTCCAACACTCTAATGAACTGCTTGAGGACCCCCCCCATCCTCTGTTCAACGCAAAAGGCTGCAACTCTTTGTTATCCCATCAATGCATAATGTTCTTCCATTGACTGCGGAGCCTGAATGCTAATGACACGTTTCCAAAGTTTCTCCTCCGCTGCATCTTAATGTTTCCCATGAAATAACGCGACACTAAATGCTTCCGTAGCTTAATTATTAATATCGAATGATTCAGTTATTATACATTTCTATAGCTGTTGTAAGCCAAAGCAACCAAAGCCTCCCTGAAGGTAACTCCATCGGGATTTGATCCTGAATCCTTCTGAAGAAAACACGGCACTAAAGATGAAGCCAAGGTATTTGATCCGAATGGATCTTTGATCTCCTGGGGAGTTTTTACAGCGTGAATTTGAACGGCCTACTGTGTGTGTGTGTGTATCTGGGCTGTATAACGACTCTTAACAGCTTACCGCACCTGTTTGTCAGCAGTGTCCTGCGAAGCGCGTCCAGTGCGAAGGCTCTCGGCGTGTTGAGCCCCGCCAATAACGGCAGGTAGAGACCCTCACGCAGGCACTGCAAGGATTGCCACTGGTAGAAAAGTCAAATCCAAAATGGATTTTCACGCTTGACTTTTACCAGCAGAGGTTAAGCTGCACTGAGCCCAAGTCCCTTCAGGACCCCATTAGCATAAGGGTGTAAGTGGACGTGCGCAGCGCCGCAAAGCTGATCGCTGTGCTCATTTATCAATTCCTAGTGTGTGTTTCTCTGAGACGAGAGAAAGAGAGAGCGCGAGCGGGAAGCGCAAACGTCTGCCGTTAAGCCTTCGATTGACCAAGTGACAACACCATGTAATGACATTGTTTTGGGTGATATGGGGGGTTCATGAAATAAGAAGTGGGAGGCAAGGAGTTCAAAGCCTTATCATTTATTTCAAGCAATACTGGTAAATTTCTGTGTTCAAAGCAGCGTTGCTGCCTCGCAGCACCTGGCCTCTTAGAGCACAGGTTCGAATTTGGCTGAATGTGCAGAGTTTGCACGTTCTGCCTGTTTCCGTGTGGGTTTCCTCCAGGTGATCTGGTTTCCTCCCACAATCCAAAGACATGTGAATTAGGGAATATAAAGTGTGCATTTTATGTGCGTGGTTACCCTGCAATGAGGTGCTTATCCAACCCTGGGAGAACCCTAACTAGCTTCATGCTCTGGGATAGGCTCCTGACTGCAGTGTGTGTGATACGTGCCACACAACTAAAAGATTCTTCTTTTTAAACACTCGGTGTTCAGGAGAGAAAGAGTTGTCCTCCATCTCGGTGCTCATCAGCTTGTGAAGACGGTTGCCAGCGAGAGCTCCTGCCCTCGTCCCTCCGCCATCCACAGCCTCTTCAGTACCTCCGCGCTGCAGAATCCCGCTCACCATCATCGTCACCCCCTTACACACCAACTTACCCAAACTCATACCACCCTCCAGGTTCAGCTTGGTCAGTGATGCAGACAGCAACCTCTAGAAAACAAAGCCTGCTGAAGGATGAGGATCAAATGAAGAGGTAAGAGGTTTAGGGCAGTCGCCTCCATGATTTCACTGACGTTTCCAGCATGTTCTATGAGGACGGAGCCAGGTGGGCCCTTTGGGCTCACCGAACGGATGCGTGGCCACGCGGCATCGGCACTTCAGATCTCAGCCAGTAAAAACAAGGCCATAACTCCAAGCCGTGACAGCTCTCTGATTTCTCTGGGCTGTTTTAAGTGGCCTCGAAACCGCCGGTGTTCTTCAAAAACAAGCTGGAGCAGATTGTGCGCTGCCGTTCGGGGGAGCCAGTGACAAGAGAGGGAGAAAAGAGTCACTTGGAAGGGACATATAATAGAGAAAAACAACACAAAGACGTGGAAGAGGTGGGGCAGCTGGGAGACTCGGCCGGGGGGGCCGGGGGGGTGTATTTATAGGTGGTGAGACAAGTCAGACAGCAGGGAATCTCTGGTGTTCCGAAGAAGCGATAAGTCATATCTGTCGCTCGATTCATCATCGGCGCCACTAGAAGCCAGAATATTACAGCTTTTTCTTGTTCTGCCTTCTTTCAGGTGTCGTGAAATAAAACATTTCCACCGTCGCGTCCGTTGCAGCGCGCGCACGCACACACACAGACTTGCTGAGGTATGAAAATGGACGCGTACACACAAAGGGTACACATGTAATCGTGAATACGCTCACAAACACACTCGCACACGGTGCAAGTGCTTCCGGTAGTGTGCACACAGATGTATGCATAAAGATTATTATAAACCCACACACACACACACACACACACACACACACATATATTCAGGCCACGTACCCTCAATAAGAGAAGAACTGGAATACAAAGCCCCCCCCACGTTCCCCCCGGTTCTCATCCTTCATCAACCCAGCATCCATCATTTGCAATTTTAAGACCAGCCTCTAGCTGAAGGCATTTGATCTATGCACCTGCATCGCAGATTAAATGTCTGCAGACATACGCCGAGTGAGTCATTACCCAGCACCCCCCCACCCCCCCCCCGCCAACGATCTCACACAGGAGGGGGTCTGATCCTGCCACAGGCTGCCCACACTTCCTTCCTCCTTGTTCCCAGCCTTCCCACAATGCTGTGCCGAATGTTGCATCATCGTTCTTGCCGCACGGGGAGACAACGGTGGGAACGGAGAGACGCGATGCGACGGAGAGATGAGTGAAGAAAACACCCGATGGGCTCAGAACCGTAAATGTCCGTTGAGCTCCACCTGCTGACCTTGGAAAGACTCAAGAAAGAAATCAGTGTTCAGGTTGTTTTTGTCTTTATTCTGCACACGAGTACAAGTCCCGGCCTGTCTTCGCGTGTCCGTCCCGTGACAGCAGAGAGGACAGGACAGGACAGGACAGGACAGGACAGGACCGCATCTGAGGTGACCTTCACAAGCTACCTGATAGCAGCAGACGGCCCAGACGAAACACAATACCACCAAGTCATCAACTTTTGGCCACAAAAGATTTTTTGTTGAGGTTCAGGGGGGGCAGTGTGCTGCTCAGCGAAGAGTCTCTATTAATGCCATTCCTTAATTAGTTTTGATTTTATAAGGCAAGTTTTATTCGCCTATAAAATTCCATATCTCTCCTTTATGATCTTTGGCTTAATGTGCTGTCATATCTATTTATAAATCATAATTAATACTCTTTGATGTTCTTAAAGCTCAGTAATGTAAAATTAATGCCCTTTTATTAAAATATGTATGCCTGTCATAAATATTTGAAAATTTGTGCATTATGTACCTATATAAAGCATAACTCACTATGTGATTTATTGGTGAAGTATTACATAAAAGGCTGGAATTGATTAGACCCGCTGAGAGAGCGCTCTGATGTGATGTGTTTTTGTGTGTTACTTGGTTTCCTGACATATTCAATGTATTTTGATCAATTATTATAAGAAAGTATGAAATTATTAAATTATAGGCTATTTAACATAGCCTATTGTATTGTTTTTAATATTGGAAAATTGTGTTTTCTATGAGATGTGCGTCGCTTTGGAGAGAAGCGTCTCATAAATGAATGCATGTAAATGTAAATGTAACATCACAAGGTTTGCTGCTATTTTCTGAGATGAGAATTGTCAAAATAAACTCCTTTGTTACAGACATCAGTTAAAAAAATGTACTCACGCGTTCGGTTTCACACTTTCACAAACTCCATACGTTTGAGACGGACACTGAATTTCAGGATGGGTATGCGCTGTGGTCCTGGTGAGCGTGGCCGGAGCACGGAACGGTGAGGGGAGGAGCAGTACAAACCACGGTGGGGTCTTATGAAACAAAGTAGAGGCAAGGGAGCTGAGCTTGGGTTCGAAGGATAACGTTGTGCAGGGCGTCCCTGAAAGGAGTTGCAAATTGTGGCTTCGCTCTCACATTACTGATTTAGTGGATCCTGATGCACAGCAACATCATACTAACTGTGGGCTTTATGGAAAAGCAAAAATGTTTCCACTCCAAATGGGAAGATCATAAAAACAGCAAATTGAGGTCATTTTCTTTTGCAAAATGAAATACTTTTTTTTACTTTAAAGTGGTTTTCTCTTTGATTCGTTGATTTGACCTGTAATGCCTTGCCGTACACTGCGCTGCCTCTACATGCTAATATTAATGATCGTTATGAATTAGTTGGCGTGTACGAACGCAAAGGTCTTTGAAGGAGGTGATGTACACGTTATCTGGTGAATTATAAAATCCCGGTACTGCGCATGGGCCAGGTAATTAGGATGCCAAGTATGAAATACAGCATTGTGCCAAGAAACGCTGTACTGTCACTTGACTGAATTGTTTCTAAAGGGATATATTACCGCAACACGAGTTTCATACGCAAGTCAGTGCTCCTACAGGCCCTGTCCCACCTGCATTTACATTATTCCCACGGCTCAAAATTCTCTTATATAATCCTGGGATATATCGAGGAGCCCCTTGTATCAGCAGACCTTTAAAAAGACTCTGCTGGTGTGGAAAAATCGCAGAGCTCCACCACCCTACAGCGTGACAAGACAATTTTACAGACAGACGCAATAATGTACGGTTGGTCCCAAGTGTGGGTGTATATGGAGAACCAGAGATTAAAGTTTAATGTTTAGATTGGATGAGGCTATATTGGATGATACACTTCATCTGCAGAGGGTGGATGGGACTGGCTTATTCAATAATGCATCAGGGGCTGTTGTTATTTGTGCCGTGTTTCTCGAAGGCGTTAAAACTCGATGAAACATTTATCAGGAATGTGTTTGTGTGTGTGGAGCTGGTCCTCTAATGTGTTAACCTCAGCTGGAGCTTCTGTCTGATGAGCACAAGCGCGTGTGAGAAGAGGAGAGGATCAAGTGCTCTTTGGTCCGTGAATCCACCATATGCTGGAGTGAGGAAGCTGGATTCCCCACATCATGTTCCTCAGAGCATCAGAGCTACTGGAGACTGTTGCTGTGGTGGCAAACAGTTTTTTTTTTAAACGGCTTAAAATTCAGCTGCGTTCTTACGTTTGTGATGCTTTGTGGTTGGGAATAATATGAAACTGGGTACAAGTACATTTATGGCTCTTGAAGCAGATTGCAGGAAACTGTCAGCCTGACCTCAGACACATTGGGTCCATGACCTTCCCTAGACCTGTGTGTTCGGTGATCTGCGATCTTCGTGACGATGAAAGCAACAAGTGGACGTGGAGAGATGGGCCGACACACTGACGTGAGACAAATCTGACTCTGCATAACAAACTGTCCAAGAACGCAGTGGATTCACCTGCTGTGCCCAATTTGAAAAACGCCCCATCACAACTTCTCCATCTTGCAAAGGACTCATGTGCACTTGATTGATCTTCAGCAGATGTTTGCGGATGTTGCTTAGCTCAAAGCGGACATAATTTACAACTAAACTGACAGCACAACAAATATTCCATCTTCATTAACATCTGTTAAGATTCAGATTTGAAGACATCCTACAGCATTTTTACAGATGCAAATATATGCTTTGAAAACAATCGAGAAATGTAGCTGAAATGTATGAATATTTATAGCAAAAATCTCCTGACTTCCCCAAACAATTCTAATGTGAGACCATTTAATGAAATCATATGTAGGCCAGCAGAAAGCCTATTGCTTACGACCGACTCCATGCCCTTGAAGGACCCAGGTTTGAATTCCATCTTCTGTTACAATACTCTTGAATACCCCAAATTGGTCCAACAAAAATTACCCAGCTGTATCATTGGGTAAATCATTGTAAAGTGCTTTGGAGCGCTGCCTTAAAGTAAATGTTACACTATTAAAAAAAAACATTAAGTTATGCTGATGGAAGGACTCATAATATGGTTTCTAAGGCAAGTGGAGAACAGAAGCATTTTGTCAGAACCTTCTTCCATGCATGGCTATGAGAGGTGCAAGCACAGAGGGAAGCATACAAAGTCCACTCTCCTTGAGCTGGACTCAAACCCCATGCCCACCAAGCAGCTTAGGAACTGTGAGGCACCTCCTTCACATGCTGTGCCATCATGTCCCCCTTCTAAGTTACATAGAACTGAACAAGAGACAAAGTAAATGCATGGATCCCAATACTGAAAGGTCATGAAGTTGAAGCCAAGAAATCATGCAGCATTTTTAGTTATTTTGAATTAATAGCAATTTATAGCTTGATTGGATTAATGCAAAATACTTAATTAGTGTTGAAGTGAGATGTTAATAAACATCACCCTTAGAACACAGTGTGTATCCAAACTTCAAGTGTATGTCTCAGCTCTCGTTGCATGAGTCAATGAAATCAACAATATGTGTGTCTTGTACGACTAACAATAGCCCAGGCGGTGGAAACAGCAACCAATCAGTATTCCGTTTAGCTGGTGCGGAACCAGACCAGCAACCATCAGCTAATGATTCACGCATGCAAAGCAAATCTTGTGATCTTTTTATGTGTTTCAAAGATAGCAGTGGAGCAGCAATTTAGTGAGGGAATATCTTCCTTAAAGATAAGTTAATGTAGCGGGCATGCATTGGGGAGGGAGCGCCGCTGGAATAGGAAGCTGCTAACTTTGCTTTTTCTGCAGATGAGATGGGACCTGATGGAGGTCACCTCGATGGAGAATTAAATGGGTTTCCTTGTGCCAGCGTAATTCTCCTGGAGGTTTGCAGTGACAGAGCAGTAAATCAGGTTCAGATCCACACTTTCCCCCTCCCAACCCAAGATCTCAGTGCCTGGCCTTACTGCAGACCTTGTGCCTTCTTGATGCCCTAAACCCCAACACACATTAATTCATTTAGTTGACGTTTTTCTTAAAAGCAGCTTACAATGCTCATCTACCTAAAGTTATTTACCCGTTTGTACAGCTGGGCAATTCGGGGTGAGTACCTTGCTCAAGGGTACTGCAGCTAGCGGTCAAACCTGTGACGTCGGGGTCCAAAGGGCACAGCTCGAGCAGCTACTCCGCCAGTTGCCGTATACCCCCGCACCCATCCCTGCCATCCCTCGTGGGAACAGAACGCAGCGCTACGGTTCTGAATTGCACCACAGCAGCTACACTGTTACAGAACATGTACAATAAGAGTGCCGGTGCTCCTCGGTCTCACAAAGCCACATAGTCAGCGTACGCGCATCACAGACGCGGTGTGAAGAGTCCTGACCGGGCTCAGCCTCCTCAGCACACAGGCACACTACCACGCACACACGCGCGTGCTGGAGCAACGCACACAGTCCCCTCCCAGTAAAGGAAAAGCATGACTACAATGAGACTAAAGCGAGGGTACTTTGGTCAGCACCATGGACAGCGCAGTGACCGGGTGTGTTTCAGGATGGCCGCGGCAAACACACCAGGTTGTCGAGGGAGCAGGACTGACGCAGCACCACCGAGAGGCCCGCAAGGTGCACGCAAGAACCCCGATGCCCCCGCAGCCTATCAAAGCATCCCCTCGGATGTGCAATTGCTCATGTCACCTCTTCTCGGCCATCTTCTTTGACAGTTAATTTTCCTTACGGCACAGCGTGACACGGGTGTCTGGAAGGGTCTGGAACAAAGTAATTTCCCACCAAAGTGAGTTCAAACAATAAAGACACTGCTAGAATGTTGCTCTTGACGCTGAAGCAGGAAGAAGTAAGTGAGAGGGAGTGCGAAGGGGATGGTCATCCAGGACCGCTGCCCCGGTGTCTGTGCAGCGCATTGAAATGCTCCGCAGCCGCCTCCCGCTGTCTGCTGTGGCACATTAAATTCAGCCTCGGAGATGCAAGCTAAGCAGAACGCACTGATCCCAGAAGCAATTTCTGTTCTTTCTCAACGCTATATCTGAGAAGAGGGGAAAAGAAGTGATTTTCAGAAACAAATCAAATGGTTCAGCAAGATAAATCCACTGTTAACGCCAGAGCTTTGTGGGTGCGGAGGGATGTTTTTTTTTTTTTTTTTTTTTTTTTTGCTGCATTGAAAAGCAGCATTTTGTTTGAATGTGCAGTGCCAGACGCACAGCGCGGGGCTCTTCTCTTCTGAATCCAATGTACGAAATAAATTTGAACTGAATCCAGCGTTTGAGTCAGGAGAGAAGACTGACCCAGCAGAACCCTACGAGAGCAACAAATAAATTGAATCTCTACTAAGTAAACCACCGCAGGTTATGACAGCAAAGGGACTTTTGGTTGGCAGTGGCATAAATTAAAGTAGTAGGGACAGGAAAGTGTTTCCTCCCGGTCCTGTGGGATACATTGACACTAATCAAAAAATTCAGCTTTTGAACCGTAGCACTTTTACTCCGGTCTGTCCCGCGAGAATGACATCTATTACTGTTGCCCTGAGAGACGATCGCTGCATTATTAAAAGTCCATTCAAGAGAAGCGTGTCAGCAAAGGAGCTCTGCGTCTCTCTTGTTTTACGGCTCCGTTCCAGCGTACACTAGTACGAAGTCTAAAAATGACAATATGTGATAGCAAGGTGACCCAAGGTGACCCAAAGGGGTGCGCGATTAAAAGATGGGAGCGGCAGGCGTAGGACTGTGAAATGGAATGAAGGTTCAGAGATGTAGGGCAGCCGCCACGACTCGCGTAATTTGTAATTGCAGCTCTACGCGATGACTTTGCCGCAAACACGCGCATCTGGTTGACGTGTCCTCGTTGAGGGTGAGACGGGGCCAGGCCGTCGGGTGGCACAAAGGTACGAAACATCCCCTGATGACTCTCGGGGTGTAATGAGCTTCCTTCTAAACTGCGACTGTGCTGTGGAGCTGCACATGGGGTTTGGAGTCACTAAGTCGGTCTGGAAAATCACACAAGCAGAAGGATTTTCTTCACGGGGGACAAGAGCAGAGGACTGAGCACAACCCTTGAAGTGTTGTCTGAAGACGGTCCATCATCCTCCTGGCCTCATCGCAAAGACTACCGTCCAAATGGCCCAAGGTGCGGCGAGCAGGAGCAGGAGTTCCCCGGACCTACGGTCTCCGCGCAGAAGCCGGGTGTCTCGGTACCCTTTTTGCTTCCGCGCACACCGGATGCACCCTGATGGTTCCCAGCCTGGGGGCTGTGAGCTCCAGACAACGTCTTTGGCAGATTTAAATGGCTTTTGCTTTCTCCTCTGATGACAAGCCAGCAGGTGCACGGCGCTGGGACTGATGAGCATTGACACGGCTGCAGATGTCTCTGTCTCGGTGCTGCAAACTCAGACACGCTTGTCCACAAAATCGAGGCCGGGGTGATTAAAAGAGCACTTCTGCAGCCCACGAGAGTCATAGAAAGAAAAAAAAAATACTGTTGGTAATTAATCAGATAGGCTTGCAAATGGATAATTGATTTGCCATTAAGGAAAAAGAAATTTATTTCTTCATTGGTTCACGTAAGCCGTTATCATTTACTGAGAGCTGAGCAGTGAGTTTTCTCTTACTCCCGAATACTAATTCCACGGTAGCTAAAGCCCTCTCTCTCTAAATAAATATTAACTCATTATGTCACCATAGTAGTGACATATTATGTCACACAAAGACACATTATGTCACCGTAGTCACTTGTGTGTGTGTGTGTGTGTTCCACTGATGTACGGATGTGACCCGGTGTAAGTAGTGTATCTAGCAGTGTAAGTCACTGCGGTGAATAAGGTGTGTGGGCTGATAACACTACATAGAGTTCATTGCAAGTCGCTTTCGAGAAAAATGTCTGATAAATAAATGTAAATGTAGTAAACTCTTAGCTGAATGACAAAGTGTGCGCAAAACGCTAAATACATAAATGCAGTATGTTTCAAGAGAGGTTGGTCCCCTACTTATGAACTCAACTGGGACCAAGAACTGGTTCGTTACTGAGGCTCCTGAGTAAAAACGGTGATACCGCACTTCGACAATCGTGTCTTTATTTCTGTCCATCGGTAAAATGCACTCGTTTACTGTGATTTCTGATGTAAATGTCAGCAATGTCACGGCTCCCCAGGCTGGGAGGCAACGGCATTCATTTTCAGATGAGAACATGTCGAGCGGTGCTCCGTGACAGACAGCCCCTGCCTTTGTGAGCCGGGATGCCTCGTGCACGCGTCTGTGCGTTCTCAAGTGCGAAAGTGTCTTCTCAGGAGTCCGAAAGAGCAAAAAGTTTGTTACTCAAAACGAAACCGGTGAGGACTTACAGAATGCACGCGTTCGGAGCAGGGTTCAAACCGACATTCAGACCCACAGACCATCAGCTGTTACGACACCAGCGCTACCTCCTGCACCACTGTGCCACATGGGCAACATCACACACACGCACATTATCTAAAACCGCTTGTCCCATACGGGGTCGCGGGGAGCCGGAGCCTAACCCGGCAACACAGGGCAAAAGGCTGGAGGGGGAGGGGACACGCCCAGGACGGGACGCCAGTCCATCGCAAGGCACCCCAAGCGGGACGTGAACCCCAGACCCACTGGAGAGCAGGACCCGGTCCAGCCCGCTGCACCACTGCGCCATATAGGCAACACGGCCTCTTTTATTACAATAATCATGATCACTCGCTGTTCCACACAGCCAAATATTCACAGGAAGCAAGAGGGTGAAGCACATTTGCTGAACGATACAACAACCTTTCGACACCAGTGCTGTTCTGTAACACGATGTGCCTTTGGAGCCGCCTGGTTACTGTCGTTCTTCCCGCTGAGAAAACACCTCCCGCCCGGATCCCGCTCTTGCACAGCGCTTCTTTTGTACGACCCATCAACATATGTCTCTCTCCGCCATCAGCTTAGGTGACCGTGATTTGATATGATTTCAAAGAGTATTCGGCAGTTTGTTTTGTGTCTGGAATTCCAAGACATCAGCTGCCCGCTTTCTCGGTCCCTGGGGGAACAGTGTAAATTTGCTGCGTAGACTTAATTTGCAGTTTTCATATGGAACGCCTCGGGAAGGGAGTTTTTTTTCCTCCCTTATTTCCTCGCAGTACTGCAGTTCATCAGTAACACTGTCAGATGAGGTTTTATAACAAACATTCACAGCCAAAAATATACACACACACAATGCAACGCAATGCAATGCAAGCTCGGATAACTCTGCCCTTAATAGCAGCTCTTCCTCTCAGTCTTGTCCTGCTTTTACACACAGAAACACTCCTTCCCACGTGTCCCTTCTGCCCCCCGCTCATTATACATTCAGCACAGATACATAGAAACACACCTCATACACATACAACACGCCACAAACAGGGCACACGTGCACTTAGAATCTCAGAAGCAAATACAGAGAACATGTTGCAGTGCAATAACGGGTGCACTTGGAAGGGTCAAGGCACTTCCACCAGCTCCATAAAGGGGTCCTGCACTTTGACCCTAGCCCATCGTGGCTGGAGGTGGACACAGCGGGCTGAATAGATGGTCCCATGATGGGACAGGTCCCTCCCAATCTGTGCCGCCACGGTGGGTCAATAACCAGAACGAGATCAATCGTGATTCTACCAGATGAGAGATACAACTGCAGGCCAGGAGAGATGAATTCCTGGTATCCCTCAGGGTGGCATGGTGGGAAGCCCCCCGATCTTCACCTGTCACCAGGCACTTTGCTTCTCAATCCCTGTGCCTGCGCTATCATAATCCTCTTCTGGGAGCCAGAAACAGAGAGATGGGATGAAGGTTGTTCTCAAAGCCCTTTGATACGGAGTTGGGCTCAGTTTAGAATAAATCCTGTGTCAATCACATTTAAGCACACAGACACCTTCCTTTATCTGCAGTTATGGTTCTCACCCAGTCATCTGCAAAAGGAGACACGGCACATTTAAAGGAAACACCACGCAAAACCCTCCAGAGAAGAAGCGGAGGGGAGAGAGAATACGAGAGAAGGGAAAGATAGGGAGGAAGTACAGTATAACGCTGTTTACTTTCCTGTCCTGTTCACTTACAGAATCTCAGTCTTCTCATTTCTTGGAGCGATGAGGGAAAAGTCCTGCTGTGTCTTTACACACCATCACAGGCTTTTTTCAGTGCTGACCAGAATGATTAATCCACTTAAAAAAGCCTAAATTACCAAAAACCTGCTCCAATAACTCTCTATAGGACGTCAAATAAGACCGATAGGAATTTGGGGCAGAACGCCATTGGGGGAGGTGTACAAGTAACAATGTAATATTTATATTTTTCCTACAATTCGTCACACACAATCCTTACAAACGTTCCAGTTTCTTGTCAGATTCACTCTAAGAAGTAGTCTGAGTTCTGTAGGGAGTTTGGAGCATCATATGGAGAAAAGAGTCATTACAGTTTGCATTAAATGACACATGTTTACCAGCAAAAATTTCCTAGTTTTTCTCATTAATGGTTTAACTGCACACAGGAACCAGATATCACTCATAACATGTAATGTTCCATAGCAAAAATCTCAGCTGACACATACACATTTTTTTCCTGCAAGTCAGGCAATCGACCTTTAAAAGTTAATTAAGAAAAGAAGTCTTAATTTTTCAATTTTACTGGAAATATATTACAGCAGACCCTCTAGGTTATGTACTCATAATGTGTTATTAATCACACAAGCAGGAATGTGTTAGGAACACGCAAACCATATAGATTGATGATAAATTACCAAAGTTTTTTTTTTTTAACGCAGTCACTGTGAAGTGGTCACATCCAGGCTCTATCAAAACAAATTACGCTTCTTTGTGACCTTTGGAGTAATCCTCATTAATTCAGGCCATACGCATCTCAGAGTGGCAAACTGAGAAGCAGGCATTCCAGTGGAAGAGTGCCCTTTCACTCGCTCCGTAATTACGGAACTGGACTACACACAGGTACAAATTAATCAAAACACAATGAAGGAAACAGCTACTTGAAATGAAACCAAATTGCTATTGTATGAGACTGAACTGTTAAATACTCAGACTTGAGATTTGGAGCTTGCGTTCTATGCTGGAAGAGAGGTGGCTGAAGACCACCACCTTGTGTCACAATGGGGTAATAAAGCAGCTTCCATAACAACGTGGCTGAGTTTGCGTCATTTATTTATTAAGTACATATTTCTCACCAAAACTTGACAATATTTTACCCATCTGTAAAGATGGGCAACATTTACCATATTAGCTGTGTAAGTACCTTACTCAAGGATATGACAACAGGAGGTGGAACTTGAACCTAAAGTTGTACACCTGAATATTTTTCGAAAACGGTATCAACTTGAGGAAGGGTGGGTTCATTAAAAAATAATTTTAGAAAAAATGTTGGATTTCACACAGTGGTTGGTATTTATTTAATTAGCAGGTGCATTTCTCCAAAGACTTCCTTAGTAACTTTTAGAGGTTTTAAGAAAAAAAATAATTGAACATATTAGACTGCTAAGATTCATTCAACATATTTACAACACTTGAAGGACTAACTGAAAATAAACTTGAAATGAAAATGACCTGCATTTTATTAGTGTGATGTGTCTCTATAAGTTCATGCCTGGTTTCAAAAACAAGCCTCCCTCTGAACACTTGTTAATACTTTTTAAAAAAAAAAAAAAAAAACCACACATGGAACCTTACATTTCAAGTAGCTTCTGCAGCATTAGTCATCTCATCACTTCTGCAGCCGATTACAATTCAATAAAACAAATGAAACCCACTGGGTAACACGGTTATTCAGACAAAGTATTTCTGCCCTGGGCTTCACAACACAATTTCCATTGGAAAATTGATCTGATAATGCATGCCAATATGTCCATTAATATGTGAGGCCTGCAATTTAATTCTGTTCTTGCCCCTTCTCTCCCAGTATTAGTCTTCCAACCACAGCCTCTCAGTTACTGGTAGCCAATAGAAGTGAACCCAGGAGAGGGAAGGAGGAGGGGGGGGCGGGGAAGAGGAAAGAAAAAAAAAAAAAAAAAAAAAAAAAAGAAAACCTCAACATTACATTCTTCACATTTATTTTATGTCAAACTAGAATATTTTACCATTTTCTAATAAAATGGTTTACTGCTAAGGAAGTACACTCTCAAAGTAATACACATTCAGCAAAGCATCTTTTATTCCTAGTTGGGCTGTTGAATACAGAACAGGAACAAGGAAACACATGTACCTGAAAATTGGTTCCATTGTGAGGGTACTATCTTAACTGCAAGCTAAATCCTGGCAGCTGCAGGAGGAAAACTTTATTCCCAACTGTTTATGTCACCTTTTGGTTTAAATATTTCACCTTCCAAAAAAAAAAAAACACACACACACACACACACACACACACACACACACACACACACACAACACTTATTTTAAATAAATAGAAGAATCAATATTGTCTTTTGTTTTGGAGCATAGTATTCAGTTTAGTGTGTCAAAGCACATATTTCAGAAACACACAAGTTGACGCCTGGTCTCAAACATTACTTTCCTTCTAAACAACTAGAAATTTTAAACAAATACATGAAATGTTACATTTCAAACTTCTATAGTATAGAAACCTATTGAAAAAATAGCCTAAGAAAAAAGCGTGACAGTCTTAAATCCAAGTATAAACTCTTCATAATATGGCCTAACTTGCTAAATATAGGGCGTACTACACCTGCGTGAAGGTCACTTTCACTATTACACTGAATCCGGCTACAAGAGCTGAAGCACTGAGCAAAGCTGTAATTTGTTACTTTCATCTGATTGGAGTTAATAGCTGGGTAAACGTTCTTTGTGAGAGTACATTCATGAACAACCTAGCAGAAGGAAGATTCAAACACTAGACACTTAAGGCTTCAGTAGCAGACAAAGAGCTCAGTAGCACATCAGGGACACACCCCTGCATAGCAGGGTAGGGGCAGCGGGAGAAATGCATTAAGTCCACATCCGATTATTCTATGCTGCAGTGACAGAGTAATGGCACTACAACTTTACAGGGACATGTGGGTGTATTGTGCAAGACGAAAAAAATGGGGGAGTGAAACTGTAGTGGCAAGGGGAACTTGGGGAGTGAGCAACCTTTGCATTTGCCATTGCAGGCACTAGAAGACAAAGAGAGAACCCAGGGCCATCCCTGTAGCAGCACCAGCAAGGATTCCGAGGGCCATGTCACCAGCATTCTCCCGGCGCTCCTCCTGATCTATCACGTTGACATGCCGGGGTGGGTAGGTCCCTGAAACAAAATCTGACGTTCATACTGGCCTCAAAATACAATGTCACTTACACTGAGAAACCATTACTCAAAAACTCAAAGATACAAGTTGAAAAACAATCCTGTTTTCAATTAACGTTAGAGCATTGTGACAAGAACATCATTGCTTGTAGCACTTGCTTGCACAGTATTCACATACATGTATTGGCTGACAGACACTTATTGGCCAAAGAGCACACAAGCACTGAGGAGCAGGTGTGCTGTCCACTACAAGGGCAGGCAGCAAAGCAGCAGCCTCATCCCCTACCTTGGTACTGATAAGGGTAAGAGACTGCATAAGGCTGTCCATCAGCAGTATAAAGTATCTGTGGACTCGGAGGTGGAGGAGGTGGACCATAGAACTGGTATACCTGTGGAAACTGAGCAATTATGTTGTTAAAACGTATATTGTTACCATAACAAAATATGCAACACGCTCTTTTGAAGAAGTCTATAACAGATAATTCTCCAGTGCTACCTGTGGAGGCAGGGGATATTCTGAGTATGGGGGAGGTGCTGAGGCTACAACTTCCTTTGAGAAACCTGCCTCAAGAGGAGAGATTACCTAGAAAGGAGATAAAGTAACAATTGGGGAAATTGTAGTGCTAATTCTGTAAACTCAATTCTTCAAAAATGAGCTGAAACTGTCAGATTTTACCATCACTAGATCAACAGATTTCAGCCGCATTTAAAAAACCTCCAGCGGGGACTCCTAACCAACTGGACGTTACAACTAATGGCGAGTGACCCAGGTAAATCTCCAGTAACATGGCAAGTTTTTACTCACCACATTGACCCTGGCATCCTGGAGGACCATTAACCATGCCCTGAAAAACAGGGATTAAGAACACTGTTTGTGACCCCGAAATCAGACTCCTTCATCCCCTATATAGTAACATAGGTTCCTATTAGCCATACAATAGTTACGTACAGGGCATCATCAGCCCCATCTGCACAGATACTGATGGTCCTTCCATCCCTACAAACAATCTGCAGAAGGGCGTCTTGAGCCTTTCCCTCAGGAGGGCTAAGGTCTGTGGACAGAAGCACAAAAGCACAGAGAACAGAAAATTAACATTTCCTTGCCTAGCTTGCATTCATTTGGCAGAGTAACTATAGCGTTTACTAGCTCTTTAAACTAACAGCTGCAGAACACTGAAACAAGCTCAAAGTAATAGTCAAAAGTTTTAGCACAGTTCTCAGAAATTAGGGCCCCACAAGACATTGGGTTAACAATTCTGATACGGAGATAAGTCTACGTGTTTTCCCAGTTCTCGTGCAGCAGTTCTGGAAGATCTGTGAACTAGTTGCTTGGCTTTCATTCTTCAGTCCGGTTTGTCCTTGGGCTCAGTCTCTGCTCAGTCTGTGTGGAGTCTGAATGTTCTCTGTGTGTTTGTGTGGTTTTACTTCCGCAATTTAAAGATGTAGTTCAGGCGGATGGGTGGTGCTAAAATGATCTGTAGTGCCTCTCAACCTGGTGTACAGATGAGTGATTGACTTTAGGCTGTTTAGTATAGCACATCTGGCACAAGTCACTTTGGAGAAAGGTGCCGGCAAAACACTAACCATTGTAGAAGCACTACCCAAGTGTACACACACTTTTGATTGATACTGTACTTGTGATGTTGATGCTGCAATTCTATAATTCATTATGATTACGCTAAGCACAGACTAGACGCATCCAAAGCTTCTGCAGACCTTCGTAAAAGTTGTCAAGACAGCTCAGAGTACCTCGACACATGGAGCCCGTGCGGATGTTTATGCAGTCCACCCTCATGTGGATCTCGTCCTCCACATCGCGGCGATGCTGGTCATCGTAGAAGATCAAGCGGCCGTCAGACCACAGGTCAAACCAGTTCCTCTTCCACCGGCGCAAAATAGTGCCTATTTCCATCAAGAGAGCTCGTGTTCTCACTCTTGGACATTCCCACAACAAAATATGTTGATGTGACTGACGTTCGTGTTTACAGAGAGAGAGGTCGCTGGATCCTACTCTTTTACAAGCACACAACGGTTTCCCTAAACACGGGGCTGTTCGTAACACTCACTCTGTCTCTGCAGAAATCCACTTTTCACGAAGGCCATGGTGCCGAAAACTGCCCTGCTACAAAGCAAAAGGGAAACGCACAGTGAGGGAAAAGACATACCGGGAACGTGGTTTTATTGCACAGCTGTGACAAGGGTGGTAAGGGACCCGGCTTTCAAACGAGACAGAATTCATACAGTTTATGATACGTTTCACTTTCTCCTCTCCTCACCGTGTGTGTGTGTGTGTGTGTGTGTGTGTGTGTGTGTGTGTGTGTGTGTGTGTGTGTGTATACACTCCACTGACTGCCGCCAATACTCACTGTGTATTTAATTATTCTTCTCACACCTCACAAGACGGTTTTAAGAAAGACCTCCTGAGAGGTTCTGTTTGCTACCCCAATTTTGGGAGAATAGCTTAGTCGTCATCGAACACAAACGCAAATCATCATGTCTCCATCCATCTGCGATGTTTTAGCCAAACAAGACTTCATACATATTTGTGCCATATCCAATCCTGCCGTTTTTAAATAAACAAGTGTTTGCAGTGTCTCGGGGACCAGGCTGAATAAAACTAAAAGGTTAAACCTCCACAGCTCGTCGTCGAACAACTTTTTAGGGCGACTTTGAGTGTGAAGTCGGCGACGTGCGGCGCTTATCCGTCACGCGCGACCGGCGTCAGCGGCTCCGCGCGCCTCACCTCACGTCAGGCGCGTCCGCGCGACATTCGCGGCGGGTGCAGCGCGCGCCGCTCCGACACACCGAGCGGAAGAGGAAGGAAAACAAAACAAAAGCGGAAAAAAAGAAAAAAAAAAAAAAAAAACCCCAACGCCCTCCCTCGCACCTGCATCACGGCGCATTTTACATGCAAATAGCGCCGTCGCGCCCCATCGGTCACAGGTGAACATGAAATATGAATACTACCTATTATGCGACGAGCTTTTCCACCGTCGGCTCCCGGAGCTCTAAGGAGACGGGAGCTGTTCAAGAATCATGACATCAACATCAGCTGGGCTCCCACGGCGTGGCTGGAATGGTGGGAATCGTAGTGTTTCCACGACGTCTCCTCCCCGGCGCGCTGCCGTCTATCCCACACTTTCACACGAGCCTTTCCTCGCTGTCGTCGTTGCTTCGTTTATTATGGAGGAATTAAAGGTGGTTCATATAAATATTTCTCCCCCGCCGCCCCATTACGACTTATTGCCGCGCACGTTTTGGTACACCGTGGGGATCACAGACACCTGGAGGACTTATGTATCCCACAATCCATTGCTTCGTTGCCGCTTCGCGAGGACAGGTGTGAAGTCACTGGAGCGGAGCGGATTCACTTTCCAGGCAGTGAAGGAAAAGGAGCGGAGATATGCACCTTATTTTTTACAGCCTCACCATTTGTCACTAACCGGAGGAACACCGCTATCATCTTTGAAAGAAGCCGTCGATGTATCTTTACGAGCCTTTCCTACATCAATTTGATGTTCCGGTCTCGTTCGGTGTCGCTCAGCGGCAGGTTAATACAGTCAGTCACACTCAGTCAGTGTACTATCCGTCACTTTCAATTCAAGCCGACGTCGCCGGGAGTTAAGATTTCAAGCGTTACAATCACAATGTTTCCATACAACGAAATTCTATAAGATAAGTAAAAATATGAATTAGAAGATGAAGATTTTGTGTCTTGCAACCAAATTATGTAAACTTGACAACGAGTTTGGGTGAACACTAAACTTTTTTATACATCACACGCAAGCCTGTGTGATCATGTATAAAAGTTTAGTGTTCTGTTCATTTTTGGGGGGAATCGTTGGTGTTTTATATAAACTTTACAAATGTAACTAGAACACCACACAACATTGCACTTCCAGCTCATCTCAATTAAGATCCTGACTGGATCAATACCAATCAATTCATCTCTTTTGGAAAAAGGTTCATCACGCTGAACCAGATGAACAAATGTTCACGTACCGAAACCGCGACCAGAATTTTATAAGCTGGAGGCAAAAATAAATACATATCAATGTAAACAAGGCAACAATCCTTTTCCTCTGGTTCTAGCAGATATGAAGATGATGTTGGATGCATTCAGCATTGGTTGGTATGCAATTATTTATTTGTTCATTTATTTCCTGCTGTAGCAAATTCTAAAAACTGCCTTAAGTAACCAGTTACTAAATTATGCGGACAGTATTGCGACAGCAAGCAATACATCTAATTGGGTGATTTAAGAAATGAAACTGGTTGAGAAAACATATGATATGGCCAACCCTAGCTACCAGTAAAATGAAAAATAGTAAAATTCTGACGAACAAAAGAGGTTAAAAAAACACCTTAACACATTCCGGTTGGAAAGTAGCTTATGTATCAACAGATAAGTATATAAAATTAAAACGGCTAAGTGGAAACACTGAGGTAACTTATGTTTCTATAAGTACAATACTTATTTTAACATTCCTCGGGGGGAGGGACATTTTAGTTAGAAAAAGTCGGATAAACCACAATTTAAGGAAGGATCAACCTCTCCTTACCAGATGCACTTATACAGCTACCGTCTGCACTGCAACAGCCGTGTAGTAACAGGGAGCAAACGAGCCTTCTTTCTTACCCAATCAGCGCCGCAGAAACATTACGCTGCCTCTTTTGACCAATAGGCGTTGGACGCGTTATGAATAATTAATTTCCAAACGCGTTTCCGAAAGACGGGTGTTGGGGGGGAGGAAAAAAAAAAAAAAAAAAAAACCCCACATGTTTATACTTCTGGAAACTGAAGATGGCGACGGCGATTTACTTGGAGCATTACCTCGACAGTAAGTAATTTGTGCTTAAAGTCAACGACATCGAAATATCCGAGTAAGCGCGTGTCGATTCGGTACAGACACTGACTGAGACAGCCGCGAAGTTCACCTGGCTTGCTAGCTGGCGCCGGCGTGTAAAGTTTCCCACGCCTGAAGTGAGAAAACGGACAGAGCCTTTGGAAACGGATTGAAAAGCTTGCTTTGGTGCATTCCGACATTTATTCTAACTTGTCTTAAGTTATTTTCTGTGGGAATTGGGCAAGATATGTGGCGATATCGTGACAAATCGGCTACCAACACTCACTGCCGTGAAACTGTCCGCACAAACAGGAAGCTGAACTGCATGGCGGACGCGCGCGCGTACTTATTTTCCAAACCTTATGCAACCACAGTATACATTTTCAGTGCCGACAGCGTAAATAGGGGCCGTTCCGCCAGTGTTAGCCTATGTTTAGGGCTCCGATCGAGAGTAATGGGTAAAATATTTGTCCGCGTCGTGTAGCGTTTTTAAGTGCGTCACACACGTACGTTGATGCGGAGAGAGGCGCAAACGCGTACGTAATTAGCGTAGTGAATACCCACGTGCAGTGCAACGTACACGTGTCTGCAGCGCGCGTCACGGACTCGTACGCAATTGGCGTAAAACTACACACGTGTGGAAATACGGCGCTTGAGCGCGTGTTCTTCGGCGGAACGTGCGGGGAGTGACTGTTGCGTGATTCATACGTGTAATTAAACATCATGCATGGTGCACACATATGTGGCAAGAAAGCGCCCTTCGGCATACACGTTTGGCCTAGAGAAGACACGTGTAGTGAAGCACTGCTTTAGTCTCACATGTTGCGCTAAGTCTAAGATTCTGTTAATGTAATATGTTGCATGCAAAGTAAACATTGGCAACAATTATTGAAAATACATTGTGCACTGCATTTTTTCACGCACGCCCGGACATGCTTGTAAGTTGTCCTTGGGTGAAGCAACCTGTTGCAAAGAGCAAACCTTCATCCTCTATTATTGAAGAGTGTGTCAGTCACAGATGACCTAATCGGCGAAATACACCAATTCCAGTGTAAAACGTGGTGAGAGACTGTGTGGTTTTCTTCAAGGCATTGAGAATCTGCCCTGTGAACTGCAGCGGAACTTCACTCTGATGCGCGATTTGGACCACAGGACCGAAGGTGGGTTTAACAGGCAGACGCAGTACGCGGTACGCGAAAGGCACTTCTGCACGTTTTGTGTTTACAGGATAGCCTGTACAGTGTCTCGGCTTTACGTTCGTTTACTTTACGTAAATCTCTCTTCTTTGGGCTTGTGTAGAGAAGAAAGGAGAGATCGATCAGCTCGCTAAGGAGTACATAGCAAATGTGAGGAGTCTGGCCTCGGAGCAGAGGGTCGAGCACTTGCAGAAGATCCAAGCCGCCTACAGCAAGTGCAAGGAGTACAGCGATGACAAGGTGCAGCTCGCTATGCAGACGTACGAAATGGTGAGTCGCGGCCATTGTTTTGAGCGACCGAGAGTCTTTCTTTTTTCAATATTTCGGTGGGTAACTGTTGTCCCGGTACCTCCGAAGGTGGACAAACACATCCGCCGACTGGACGCCGACCTGGCTCGTTTTGAGAACGAGCTCAAAGAAAAACTTGAAGTGAGCAGCTATGAGAACCTGGAGCGGAGGACCCTAAAGAGTAAGGACGCCCATCAGCCTCGGCTGTTGCGGGCACCGCTAAGCGCCTTTGTATGTGTGGCGATGTCCGGGTGAATGGATTCAATGCCGTGAACCAGCACCAGTGCTCTTGTTGCTGAGATGCATCTTCCTTTTTCAGAAGGCACCCGAAACCTCAAGGAAAAGAAAGGGCCCAAGGGGAGAAGCAGGAAAGGGTCGGACGATGATTCACCGAGGAAAAAGAAACTCAAGAATGGGTAAGTGGTGCTTGTATGGCATTGTTTGTGGCGCTTTTTACCTGAACGCTCAAATTTACTCATTTTCTCACCTGACTGGTAGCCAGGCTGCATGCCGTCCAATCTGAAATCTACAAACAACTCATCGATTATTTATATTAACGGTTGTCTGGTTGGTTTATCTGTCTCTTTCTTACTTTCGACACAGTGAGTATTACATCTTAGATTGTGAACGTGTTCTCTCCATTTAATTTTTAAAAATGAGTTGCTTACGGACCACTTGAACGTCGACTGTATGTGACCTTTCTTATTTAACCCTTATTTCGCTTGGAAGATCTGTAGAATGCTGGTCTTCATTTCACGTGATATCGTCAGCAAATGTCATATAGTGCAGCATAATAACAAGCAAAAAACCTACACGAAATTAAGTAGCAGCAGCGTACAAGCTTTAACATTTGCACATGTACTACTTATATTGGATTCTTGTGTGATTGTTCAAATGGCTATTCTTCCTGAATCGATGTCCTCTCGTCTGTTTTCGCCAGCCCAGAGTTCAGCGAGTCCCTCTTGGCGGTACATCCGTCTGACGTTCTGGACATGCCTGTGGACCCCAACGAGCCCACCTACTGTTTGTGCCATCAGGTTTCCTACGGAGAAATGATCGGCTGCGACAACCCAGATGTACTTTTCCTTCTTCTTGAAAGCAGTTTTATGACGCATTTTAAACTCGAGGAAACTTTTTTTTTCTCGTAGATGTTTGTATTCATTCTCTTTTATATAAGGTTGAAGAAACTCTCTGAAATGCTGCTGATCGTGAATGATCCTTGTGCCTTTCTTGTTTTTAACAGTGTCCCATTGAGTGGTTTCACTTTTCATGCGTTGAACTGACTACAAAGCCAAAGGGGAAGTGGTAAGTCAAAACGCATATTATAGATGGAACTTTTTATGCAGTCATGTAACTTTTGGTGCTTTAATTCATTTGAACTGTTTAACACATCGTTAGCTAGTCTCTCAAACAGTGAGGGAATGATGTTGTTCATTCTCTTTGCAGGTTTTGTCCTCGATGTATCCAGGACAGGAAGAAGAAATAAAATGTAGTCTATCTTTAAATATGTATTTTGTTTATTCAGTAATATATATGTGTGTCCCTTTCTAAATTGATGATTTCTTACAGCGGGTCAAAACAAAGATTTTATTTTTAAATTGCTGTTTTAAATACTTGAAATATGCGGCAGTCCTTATTGTTCAGGTTGTACTATTTGGCAGACAAATTTATAATTCGGTTTTAATAGCTCATGAATCATGAGAGTACTGCCTCATTTTTATGCCCTTAGAAAATGACATTTTAATTGTGGGCTCAAGAGAGAAATGCAGCAGGGTCTTCTGTGTTTCTTCTGAATTTCACACGTTACCTACCTCCTGGGCTGTGTCCTCTCACTATTCCCTGAGTCCTGTTGGAAGTCCTAGAAGGCCATATGTTGAACTCAGCACAAGCCAAAAATGTTCACTCACCAACTCCATGTGGGCAGAAGCCGCTGCCCCCGTCAAGACATCGGATTTGTATGATAAAACCTCTGATCGTAACTGTTGTGTTCTATCAGTCTGCCTGTCTGAGCTTTTATGCAAAATGCCCTAGTGGTATCTGCTGAGTCTAGCCGTTGTTTCGCTTTAATTGTTGAACTGACTGGAATGTAATAGGGCGGTAAATGGTTAGACCTTTTGAAAGGCAAATGTAAAAGAAACTCTGACAGCAGCCTAATTTTTGCACTTTAAGGAAACTCACCTAAGCTATTGGAGCTCCCTCCAATGAATTACCCTTGTCTCAAAGGGAATGGGTGTATTTTATTGCTGATCATTCACATGGAGGGAGCAGGGGGTTGTTTCTTTAATACTCCTAAGCAAGCTGCTGTAAAAAAAAAAAAAAAAAAAAATAGTAATAAAATGCTTTGTGTTGCAAGGTTATTTTAGCAGAACAGCCACAGAGGAAAACTGATACCCTTAGGTGTGAAATTGTAGTTGATAGTGGTGTTTTATTAGTACTAAGCTATCTTTTACAGTGTGTGTGTGTGTGTGTGTATTACCCACTGTTTTAGTTGTTTTACTTACAAATGTGTCATTTACAGTGTCTTTTTGCCAGTTTTAGTTTTGTCATTATTTTGCAGACTGTGAAATAAATAGCAGTTGCTTTGAACTTGTTGGATGACACACTGATAGGTCTGCATGAAAGTTTTAGATACAACACACCAAACAGGGACCTGATTCTAGTCACATGCACTAATATGTCAGTATGTATTGAGTGTCAGAGGTTGTGCGTTTTTATGATGAAGAGGTACTTGGTAGTGGCCCGATAAAGTGCACTGCACCTGTACAAAAATGTGCAAAATATGTAAAGTGGAGTCGTACTTAAACGGAAGACCTCATTTGAGGATTTTATTGGAAAAAGAACTTCAGAACCCATATTCATTTATGCAGAAATCAGTTCAGTGAAATCAAAGCAAAAAATACTGCATAAATGTTGTAAAATGTAATAATCCACAAAACTGTTTCCAAAGCTGCAGCCTGGGTTAATGGAAGCATCTTTTTGGGAAAACCCTCAAAAGTCTCTTCATTTTAGTTGTGACATTATTTAACTGTGAAATAATTCCCAAGTCATATAAGGGAACCTTGTTTATATTCCAAACTAGGCGGTAGATGCTAGTATTTTGTAACGTGTCTCATGTACACTGTCAAACACATATAGCAGTATTTATCACAGGTTAGAGTAGCTTGTATTGTGAATCTTCACGTATTATAGCAGATATTGTCGCAGAACATAGCTGTTCTAATGGAGTCATTGAATCCGAATCCTCGGGGACTCAGGATTTCTCTCACCTTTATTGCCAACCCTGTTACATGGATGTACTAGAAACATGTTTGAAAGATTGTACTTTTCATGTGACCTTAACTCAGTATACACTAATTGAGCAGTGTAAAATGTTAGGTAAAATTAACATTTTAGTATTAATGTCATGAATAATTCCCAAAATATTGTAACGCTGCACACAAAGCTATGATTACAGTGAGTAGCTTTAACTTGTGTGCAATGTTATGTTCCATGTAAATACAATAGTCTTAAGGCACCGTGTATACTCATTTTAAGTCAACCAGAAAATGAAGGATATCACAGATCATTCATGAATGCACCCCTTTGTAAAAACCAAATCCTCATCTTTTCTATATAAAAACGTATATTATGTATTTTTGATCATTGTTACCAATAAAATTACTTTGGGGATTTATGGGTCTGCTATTGCTTCGCTATCGAGTCCATTCTCCTCCTCGTATGTTCTTTGGATTGCCACGTCACGAAATAAACACTTTGTGATGTGGATGACAATTATATTTACTCATTTAGTTGACACGTTTCTCCAAAGTGAATTACAATGTTAAACTACAATTATTTACCCATCTTTACAGCTGGGTCATTTTACTGGAGCAATTTAGGGTAAGTACCTTACTCAAGGGTACTACAGCCGGAGATCAAACCTGCGAAGCTCTAACTACTACGCTACAAACTGTCTCATAATTTGGTAACTCTGTAATACCTCCAGTAATACAGTCCATTTGGAACTTATTTCACGGTAACATAAAGTAGAAGCTAAGTGATGCCAAAGCAGCTTGGGAGAACATGAGAGGGGAAAACGGAGCTGGGCCACCATGCAACATTAAAGATCATTTCCAGCGTGTTCAGTAGGGTGGAGGTTAACGTGGTCTCTTCTCAGATTTTCAACATTCACACATCCGTTTTGTTCTGGAAACGGTTGCGTTCCGTACGAGAAGGACTGTTCTCGGAGCTGCTTTTGTCCTTCATGACTCACCGCAACAAAGTGCGACCATTGATCTGATATCAAGAGGGACAAGAGTCCGTATATCGATTGTCCCTGTGATAGCTGTCGCTATGGCCGCACCTGGGCCAGTACTAAACCTCATCGTCAGACTCGTCCTCATCCCAGCTGCAGGGCTCCTTGGCGTCCTCAGTGTGGAACTCCACCTCCAGGTCATACACAAAGTCTGGGTCGCCTTGCCTCTTGCGGTTCCGCTCAAAGAGCTCATCCATGCGCGCCTTTCTGCGGGCCAACTCGTCGTCGCCGAGCTTATTCAGGTCCTCGTCGGGGTCCGGCTCCATCGCGGCCAGGCTCTCCTCCAGGGTCCGACCTCGCAGACGATCGCGCAGCACCACGTGCAGTCTCTCCAGCTGCTTCCGTGACACACCTTCCAGGTAAACGCGGTGCCGCTCGTTGTTCTTCAGCCGCTCCGCTGCTTTGTTGCAGTCTGCGTTTGCAGCCGCATGAGTGAGGACGTGAACAGTAACCAGGCACAAGGATGAAAGTGAAAGGACCGATCTCACTCACACACGCAGGCAGGCCAAAACCGCTTATCCCGAGGGGGTTGCGGCGAACCAGAGCCTAACCCGGCAACACGGGGCGCAAGGCCGGAGGGGGAGGGGACGCACCCAGGACAAGACACCAGTCTGTCGCAAGGCACCCCAAGCGGGACTCGAACCCCAGACCCACCGGAGAGCAAGACCCGGCCAAACCTGCTGCACCAACGTGCCCTCCGGGACCGATCACATTCATGCATTTAGGAAAAAAAGGAAGAAACCATTGACCACATTTCATGGAAATACATGCCACAACTGCTGGGTGTTCTCACCTGAAAATTTCGAGAAGTTTCTCACTGGCATGATCCTTTGGCGCATCTTCTTGGTGTCGCTCTCTTCGTACACGAGCACGATAGATGGAGGGTCAAATTTGACCCCGCAGCGTTTGGCCAGGAAAGACATGTGAAAATGAGAGGGCAGCACCCTTTGCTAGAAAGCAGAAACTAAAAGAAAAAGAAAAAAAAAAAAAAAAAAAAAAAAAAACATGATGATAATAACGACACAAATTGTTCGACAGAGACAGTAACAGCTCCATGTCAAACGGCATTACTTTATCTTTTTATTATTTTGAAATACATGTCAAAAAGGCGTTATTAAGATTTACAGCCTGGCAGGACACGATGATTTAATTTTCTTATTAGAACGACGAAAAAGGATCATAGACAACTTGAGGCCAAGTTTGCGGTCTGCGCAGGGACGCACATGATAATATTCGGGTAGTACATTCCACGTTATCGATATTCAAGCATGGAATTTTCTATTTATCGAACCGCGATGTATCGATGTTTGAGTTCACCACCTTCCACTTGACTTCTTAATGTTTATCCCCATCGGTCTTCCTGATCCACCGCATACACAGCGTCTCTGGGTCTTTATGTTACCATGGCGCTCAGCGGGGCGTCCGAAAATCTGCCTGTTCAATTTGTAATCGTTTGCTAAAATTTATTTTTTGCACTTGCACTCAAGGACGTTGGACAGACAGAAACCTGAGATACTATGTTCTAATAAGATCCCGAATGTGCATTAAACGTCTTATCCGTTGATGTTTTTCTTTTGACACAATGTAATCCGGCAATATCACTGGCTACCTACGGGCCTCGAGAGCGTTGAGAGTTCCGTTGAGGGGGTTTGCTAAATCCAGCCCAACGGTCGCTGCTAATCGACTGAGTTGACGATGAACGCGGCGCTATATTGTTCTGTATGGCTGTCGCTTCGGTTCCTTGGAGCAACGCACTCAGGTGAACGGAGCCGGTATTGAGTGGAGGGGAAGCACAGTGCCTTCGTCAGGACTTGTGTCTGAGTGATTAGCTAATTAATATCCGTCCTGTGTGACGACTGACACTAGCGTCTCCATGATCCGTCCTCAATCAATCAATCAATGTTGTTCCGCAGTGTCCGCGGCCGGGGACGCAGACTGCGGCCTCTCTGAGGAACAGATCCAGCAAGTGAGAGTAAGAGTTTCCAGAGAAATCCGCAAGTCTGGTTTCCACAGGTATCCCTGCTCCTTCCTTCCTTACTTCGTCAGGAACTAGTACTAGATCATTGTTACATGTCCATGGATAGACTGTATTTATCTTGAATTATTCAAATTATCATCATTAAATTAATCGTGCTCAACAATATCATTCATTGGCAATATTTTCAGATATATAGCAGTGCCACCTGCCATAAGTTCCAAGGACAGCTGGTACTGTAGTGGTTCGAGCTACTAACTCAACTGCCTTTGCACCCAAAAAGGTTACAGGTTCGATCCCCACATCCAGCTGTAGTACCCTTGAGTAAGGTACTTAGCCTAATTACTGCAGTAAAATTTCCCAGTTTTATAATGGGTAAATAATTGTAAGCTTGTACTAAATGTAACCTTAACATTATAAATCACTTTGGAGAAAAGCGTCAGCTAATCGCACGCACGCGTGGGCTGAAGCCGCTTGTCCCGAGCGGGGTCGCGGCGAGCCGGAGCCTAACCCGGCAACACAGGGCGCGAGGCTGGAGGGGGAAGGGACACACCCGGGACGGGACGCCAGTCCCTCGTCGGCTAAATGAACAAACGTAAATGTAAAATATAAGCAGCTCCACGGAGACTGAATTCTTCTGGATTCGTCCAGGGAGCTAGTGTTGAGCCTGCGATGCGGGGCGGCTTTTCCCGACCGCCTACGGCCTTTGCTGGTGCAACGCCTGCCTGCAGGGATCTACGTGGATCCGTACCAGCTGGAGTCCCTGCGGCACGACGGGGGATTACAGGTACGACCGTCCGAGCGACACGAGTCGCACCTTTGTCTCGTTCGTTGCCGGGTGCGTTTGTTCTTTATGTTTTAGTGGCACCGTGTTTGGTGTTTTCGGTATGTCCGACATTACTGACATTACTCTCCGTGTATCAGCTGCTCTTGGACTCTGAGGTTGACCTGGAGGCTCCTGCCTATGCATCCCATGGTTTTACCGCCTTTGTGTTCCCCACTCGGGATTTGAGAGACACAAATTCTTTCTTGGCAACGGTGCCCATCCATGGACGGTACCAAAGGCCCTCCGGTTCAGGGCGGAAATGGGAGCAGCTCCTCATCGAAGCCCCACGACTTTTGCTTCGGTCCGATCCGTGTGAGCTTCCGCCTTTATTTTCATTTGTGTGCCGTGCACTTCCGTGCGGGATGTTGGGAACAGAATGTCCATGTCTTTATTTAAAATGCATGACGAAGCAAAACAAGTCAGTACTGTTTTATTGGTGATCTTGTCTTTTTAATTTGGATATATAATTTTTGTAAACTGGAACTGTAAACATACAACACATTTTTTATAAATTCACGTATCTCTTCCATGTAACCGTAATACTGGAATGAAATTGCTTTGTCTAATACCATTGTAACAGAATAATCTAATTTGACTTTGGAATGTGCAGTGAAAAATTGTTTCTGCTGTCCCTTTCAAGGTAGGAAGCTTTGTCCCCATCCTCCAGACAAACTGGTTGAGGCCCCTTGCACCGCACATAACACAAGCACATGTTCTTGGCTTGAGATCCAACACTGGCAGGTATGGGGTACAGCTGCAGAAGTTTTCATACTCTGGGCAATATGTGCTAACACTAAGGAGAGGACTTGCTTCTCACTTAATTATGCAGTTAATAACTAGACCTGATGCATACATTTTCTGCGATCTTCGTGTGGAAACTTGAATTTTCCATGTGAACAATTCACGGAAGGAAGAGCTTTCTCTCCACAGGACCAGCAAGCTGTGAGTCTGGAGCTGCCTGTCGGTGACCAGTCTCTGATGGTACCTGTGTGTGCTGGAACACTCTTGGTGACATTGCTGTGCTGTGGCCTCATTGCCAGGGCTGTGTGGGCACGTGGCTGGGACTGACCAGGGCCTTCACTGTTATCCTACACCTGAGTGAAGGCAGCAGTCTTAACAGTTCCTCTGTGTCTGAAGCTGTGTAGGTATCATGGGGGTCCCTAAGCAGTAACTTTTCTGGGCAGCGCTCATCTTTGTACCGCTGAACCATTGTGTCTAAGGAACACAGAACAGCCACAACCGCATAGTTTATCTATGGAGAATTGTGTTGGCTACTGTGTAGCCACTACAACAACACAGGTGTGATTTAAATAGGAATGAGGATTTCTTCACATGAAACATTTATATTTCATTTGTAAATAAAGTATTTTACACTTCTAGAGTTCGACAGGAATTGTGTGATTTCATAGCAGAATGTTCTCGTTCCTATCAAATGTGTGGTTGTTGGTTTGATATGTCGAGTAACACACGCATGCTGTCTGAAACCGCTTGTCCCAAGCGGGGTGGCGGCAAACCGGAGCCTAGCCTGGCAACACAAGGCGCAAGGATGGAAGGGGAGGGAACGGACCCAGGAGGGGACTCCAGTCTGCCGCAAGGCACCCCAAGCAGGACTCGAACCCCAGACCCCTCTAGCGAGCGGGATCCGGTCAAGCCTGCTGCGCCACCACACCCCCTTATGTCAAGTGAACTAATATTAAATATTTTTGTGAAAGTGAGTGTTGTGGCACCGGCCGAGAACGTGCAAAAATAGCAAGAAGCATTGAATTCACTTGCAGTGGGATACAGAAGGACTACAATTCCCAGCGCACACTCGGTCAAACCTGTTTTATTCCCATTCTTGGCCGCGTCTCGCCCGGATTGGTCCGCCTATGAAAATCAAAACTACATTTCCCACAATGCAGTGTAAACACAAAAGTAGTTTTTCCTCTCTCTAAAACTTGATCAAAACCGTGGAGGTGCATTTCAGTCTTTTATACGCACGCAAAATGTTTTTTTCCAACAGTGAAAGGGTCCCGTGTGAGCGAATCGACCGCAGCGCTGACGAGGCCGAGAGAGTGTTTTCCGAGACTGGGTTGGGTCCGTAGTTCCGCTTCCCCTCCGCCATTGCGGGTCTGTCCAGACAAGAAGATTAAAGATTAAAAAAGAAACAGAAGGAAAAGTAGACGTGTTTATATTGCTCCTAAATCCGTTGACGAGCTCGTTCCAGAGCTGTCCTGTGGCTCGGCGCTGGTTATTGGGACGTCGAAGCTCCCGCGGTGTCCTGAGGTGAGGCGGTGGGTGAGTTTGTGGAAGTTTTCGGAGCGCGGAGCCGCGAGGAGCTGCGAAGAACCGCGAAGAGCAGCGAAGAGCAGCGAAGAAGAGCAGCGTCCAGCGCTCGCAGCTGGCGGCACACCGACCCCGGCAGGCAGCGGCTCCGGTCCGGCGGCGAGCAGCTCGGCGGGCTCCGTACTGAGGTGTGTAGCAGTGCAGAAAATGCGAGAGAATGGGCCGAAACGTGTCCGCTTCGCCGCACGTCGCGCTCTTCTAAGTTCTAGTCTTCGCAACTTCTCCAGCCATTCATCTGTGGGGCGCAAAGTGTGTGGCGCTGAAACAAAAAATCACGGCGCTTCCTTCACGAATGACGACGGGCGTCATTGATTGATTCATTGTTACACTCTCGAGACATCCCTCACACTACCTAAGGACTTGATTATTTTTATTATAATTCAATACACACATCATCATGATCATCATGCGTTTCAACCTGGACCAGTGTGTCCTGCGCCTGCTGTGTGTGTGTGGTTGTGGGTTCGAGCTCCGCTCCTCGGCATGGCATCATGACCATCATCATGATGTATCAGCGAAGCGAAGGGACCCGACACACAACACAGACACAGACAAGTGACCGCAGAGAAACGAACGGAAGCACTTATTCCAGCGGTGAGACGCTGTTTCCAGTCACAGTGTCATTTGCTGCTGAACTGGACACGTGTGGCTTAATAAACTGCAGCGTTATTATTATTATTTTCATTATTATCACTCTACGTTCAATGATGTACCTTCAAGGTACCTGGTGAATCTGCGCAAACAGGCTGGGTGACAAGGCAGAGCAATTTTTTTTTACAAAGGAGAATGAATTCATTCATATTTTCATAGATTTTATTTCTGAGCTAAACATTATTAATTAACTTTAATTGAAAATGTTTGCTGCTTCTTTGTTTTATTCACATTCAGCCCTGTGTGTTGTGTACTGTCCTTGCCCCAGTGCTGAAATTTCACATCGGTTCTAACAAAAATAATTAAAAAAGTACCACTTTCCATTCTGTGCTCTGACAAGAGGAAGATATCACTCTATGATAGGTTATGGATTACTAATTATGGGCTTGTGTGCCCTAAAATGTTTTTTGGCTGGGATTTATATCTGCACTCTTGTTCAAGCAATGAGAATTTTCCAACATTAAACAGATATTTGCATAAGAAGACAAAAACAGAGGAGAAAACATGTCATGTGAAGTAAGACCAGCGTTAGCATTCTATGGTAGGGTGCTTGGCCACGTCATTTTCTCCAGATGCACAACAGCAGTCGGTTGCTTTGAATTTTAACAGCCTAAATAAATGGACTGATTAAATATACCGCTCAACTGGAACGGCAGGTTTCTGAGACGTGGCACAGGACGGCGTTGTGTGGCTGTGTGCGTGTCCTCCTCAGCTCATCGCAGGGCTCTAGACAGCTTTATGCAAGGGGCCTGGTGTCATGTGGGAAGTGAGAGTCATAAATGCTGCTGGCCTCGGCTTCGCCGCGCCAGTAAGGAACCCCCGCGACTTTCTTCTACTGAGGCATGCTGCAAAAGCCCAAATCTTCTCAGCCGCCATGAAGGCCACGCCAGGGTTGACGGTGGGCATTCTGGCTCAGGGGGAATGGGACTTGGGTGTAGCTCTGGGAAAGGCCACGGATATGAGACGGCCCCCACGGACCACGTTCTGATGACCCCGAAACCCCTTCTGTTTACATTTGCTCTAATTGCAGGAAATGAAGTTGGCTTGCACCAGTGCCCAGCTTCTGGCCCAGCAGGAGCAATCATGGTTGGGTTGGATTGGATTGGAGCTGGAGTAAGCAGTCATACTGGGGCTGTGGTACAAGAAGTTTGATTCCAACATTTCCTCTTAGAAGTTCCGTTCTACATAGTCAGGGAAGGTAGGACGACGTGTCTCGCTGGCCGAGGACCCCTGAGCTCCTGAAGTTCATCCATCCTGAGTCTGCAGAACAGGATAAAATAACCCGTTAATCGATGCAGGGAAATTCACGCGCAACAGGTCAACATAACACATTAGAGTTCATTACCTTATTAATTCATTATCAATAACCACATGTCCAGTGCAGGGCTGTGGTGGTCCAAAGTCTATTGTGGGAGCACAAGGCATGGAGTGGGGTGTGACGGGCCAGTCCGTCGCATGGCAGCAGCTCATTAGTATTGTTGAAAACTAGAGCCAGAAGCATTAAACCCAGTTTTTAGTTTAAGTTAGTGTAGCAAAGACTCTGCCAATGTACTTATAAGTATGCACCGCTTTACATTACTTTAAAGTCTAAGGTGTATGTTATCAGCTGTGTAATTTGATTCTCTACAATGAGGAAAGTGTGAGTAGTTGAAGTGCAGCGAGAGGGACACTGCGACACTGCTGTGTGAAGAACCGTTTCCCTGGATTTCTCTGGACTCCTCGACCGAGGGGAGCTTTGTTTGGCTCTCCAGGAAATAAAGTTTTCTAGCTGCTTTGAAATACTTCCATCCACTTTTCGAGATTCTTAAATTGAACTGTTCGGTTAAGTTCTCGCATATTAAAAAATTCTTGCCGTATAAAAGTGAATGCAGTCGAACATGTTGGTCTGGATCATGATGTGTGCAGGGTGGCGGGGAGTGGCAGCATCGAGGCGGAAGGAAAGGGAGAAGTGAGCAGTTGGGTTTGACATTAGTTCTGGCTGTCAGCTGGTTTTCTTGGTGTAAGAAGAAGTGCGATATCCACTAGTAGATTAAAAGCCCACAGGCAGGGTTGCAAAATGCCTTTTTTTTAGGAACTGTCAGGAAATCTGGAAGACGGATCTGCGGTGCACCAGGTAATCTCGTATTATCTAAACCACTGTGTTTATCAGTTTATATAAACACCCGAGTCAGAGAACGGCTCCATCAAAGCCCTCGGTCAAGAAGGATCCAAGCGTAGTAATTTACTTCCCTTTTGTTTTCATTCTGTCTGCTCGGCCTGTCAGTTTTCTCTTAGTCAGTACCGCGGTACCGTTGGGTGTGGGTGTTTCACGTTTGCTGATGCTGAGTCCACCTCCATTATCACCGAACCATGGTTTAAGGTTCCACCGTTGACAAATTAAATGTGTATGATTAAGGCTTGGCGTTAGGTTGTGCAGAGTGAATTAAGATTTTTTTTAAAGCAATGATAAGAATACAGAATGTAATTTGTCTTTGTAGAAGTTTTTCTGTTTTTTTTTTTTTTTTTACTGTGGGGAAAAATGCATTTGGCCACTGTTTATAAGTAGTGAAGATCACCAGTGAAACAAACACCAGAGCAGAATGTCAGATTGAGAGCTGATGCGTTGTAGCGATAAAGAAATTCCTGAATCCACTCTTCCTTAGTGGATCAATAGTCCTCCCCTGTGTCTCGCAGATTATTGCAAGAGGCTCTTTGTTGACTCTCTGAGCCATTCTGTTTTAGACGTGAGCTCCATGTCAGGCTGAGAGCCCAGTAGCTAAAAGGCAGGAAGTACGTTTGTACGCTGACGTGCTTGTGGCCTGTCCCATCATGATTTCATCAGCGGCAAGAGGGTGGATGTCTCAGTATCTCTGCTGCTTGTGGAGTCCATCGCACAGCGCTTGCTTGTTGGTCTGAGTGTGTGCATTTGCCTTGTTGCATGTTCAGCATTAAAACTGTGAGTCCTGGCAACAGCAGGCAGAAGTATATCAGCTTCTCCTCATGTGTAGGAGTCATACTCGTAACGTATGACTTCTTGCCAGTTGCTTCTTCTGGTGTTTTGTTACATCCACTTGTCAGACGGTCATTGTGTGGTTTTGTCCGTTGTGCTCAGAAGGGATTATTGGCCCTAAAATCTGTTGCACCAGATCTCAGTTTTGTTTGTCATTGTGTTGGGTTACGAGAAGCCAGATTTGGCAGGTAAGTCAACTTTGGCCAGAGTCTCTGAGTTTCCTGAGGATGGTGAGCCATCTTCATGTTGTATACGCTTTTTGTTTTTAACCGATTATACAAGTTTGCCTGCACACACACACACACACACATGCATTTGTCCAGGCTTCTTTGCCCTGTGATGCTGCACAGTGCTCTCGTTTCTCCCAACGACGGTGGAATGCCGACAGTGAGCCAAGGAGAAACTGCTCAGAGCATCAATTTCCTGTGATGAAAACACATCTCTTCCTCTCAAGTTTGCACCGCAGGGAGTTCTCTTGTTTGGGAGACTGCACTTAGCCTTGGGTCCCTTTTACCATGGTGCACAGGACTCACAGGTCTTTCCCAAGTCCAGACTGATGGTGCAGCACTCCACTGTGTTTGATCGTTCAACTTTTTTGTCGTGTGTGTGTGTCGTACAGGTATACTTTGCACAGTGTAATGCTTGTGTGTCTTCTGCACACTGTAAAAGCTGGTAATACAAACTAGGAATTAAATACAGACAGTAATACAGCAACAAACAGACAGTACATATAACACTGAAACATGTACAACGAGACTGTGTGTTTGTATATATATAATATATATGGAAACACACTTCATGTCAAGTATCTTTTGTGTAGTTGCATATGTGGGTGGCTGTTGAGTAGCCTTATGGATTGCAGGTAGGTGTGGTGCAAGTGCTAATTGTCAGTATGTCTGTGTTTACTTTTACATTTATTTAGCAGACACTTTTCTCCAAAGCAACTTCCAGTGAACTCTGTGTCGTGTTATGAGCCCACATACCTTATTCACCGTGGTGACTTAGACTGCTAGATACACTACTTACACTGGGTCACTCATCCATACATCAGTGGAACACACACTCTCTGTCACTCACACACGTCACATTTTATTTTTTCCTCTCAATTTTGTGTTTGCACAATTCCATAGGTCGGCCCCTGTGCTCTTCTCTCGTTCACCTCCCCTCCCGTTGGCTCCTGCGTGTGTCTGTCATGTCTGACAACGGGGAGATGGAAGACAAGCCGCCCGCGCCCCCTGTCCGAATGAGCAGTACCATCTTCAGCGCCGGCAGCAAAGACCCGCTGTCAGCCAATCACAGCTCCAAGCCCCTGCCTTCTGTGCCAGAGGAGAAGAAACCCCGCAACAAGATCATCTCCATTTTTTCTGGGGCAGAGAAAGGTGCGGCTGGGGTGGATCCTGGGGGGATCCGATTCTCTCCTGGCCACTTATAGTGCAAGGATAATGGACTCCTATGTGTGAAGTTGTCTTACCTGGGCATGACCTGAGCGTGTCGGTGTCAGGTTCCTTGCATGGTCTTGCTGTAGTAACTAGAACAACTAGAGCCCTGAACTGATTATTATGTCTTACTCAAATAATAATACTTAAAAGTCCATTTCTGGTGCTGTATGTTCTGTTTTTGTGAACTGATAAAGTAAAAAACACCCTGCAGTATAAATGGGTAAGTTGTTGTGCAGTTACTTATAGCACAAACATTGTAACTTGCTTTCCACAAAATTTATAAATAATAATAATGATGTAATTAATTCGGAGAAAAGTCTGTTAAGACTGTGAGCTCCTGAAGTGCATCTCTCTGAAAGAATATTGTTGTTATGTGGTTCACAGCTGTAGAAGTGGTGCTTTTTTACACTACATTCATAGAGTAGGGTTTAGTGGCACGGGGCTCCATTAGAATGAACCCAAGTGACCCCAGTGTGGTTCAAATGCAGGCAGCAGGAAGAAGGAGAAGGAGCGGCCGGAGATCTCGCCCCCGTCGGACTTTGAGCACACCATCCATGTTGGCTTCGATGCAGTCACCGGGGAGTTCACGGTGAGCAGCGAGCTTCTGTGTTTCTAGGCACCATAATGACACAAAGTGGGGGTCTTACTGTAGTAGCTTCGAGCAAGGCACGTAACGTAACTTACTCCAGATAAAATGTTAATAAACAGTAGTAGTAATAACGTTTTAAGGATAGATGAATGGATTCCGTGATTTCCAAAGGCTTCCAACCTGAAGCTCATCCTCACCCCCACTCACCCTGTATCGCAGCATTACCTGTCATATTCCTATTTTACCTGACTGTCTCTTTCAGGAGTTCACTCCTCTCACTGTTTAATACTCCTGTCCTTGGTAGTGCTCTAGTGCTTAACTCAGTCCTGTGCTCCCGATGAACAGCCCTCTGTTCCATCGCTTGACTCCGCCTTTTCTCCCTGTTCCCACTAGGGCATGCCGGAACAGTGGGCACGACTACTCCAGACCTCCAACATCACCAAGTCGGAGCAAAAGAAGAATCCACAGGCTGTGCTGGATGTGCTCAAGTTCTATGATTCCACTGGCAACAGCAGGCAGAAATACCTCAGCTTCTCCTCAGGTTGGGGCCCTGTGAATGTGTGTTGTTACTCAAGCTCTCCATATCAGAGTGACCCTGTGTTGTTTTCTGGTTCAGCAGTAAGTCTGGCTCTTACTTTTTCTCTTTCTCTTCCACAGAAAAAGATGGTTTTCCCTCAGGCACTCAACCGGTGAGTCCTCGTCTTGGTTAAAATATCAACACAAATACATTAGTCGCTGCCCATGTGACATTTAGCTGTTTCTTGTAAAGGCGTCATAAGAATTCAATGAGGTCCAAAGATGGCCACAGGGTGTAGCAACTAACTGGTTAAAAGTGGAGACTTGTAAAGCAGCTTGGTATTGTCAGAAAGCAGCTGAAAGCAGAACATAAGCCAGTGGTGCTAGAGGTGTGATTCCCTGACCCCCTTTCTGTCCCAGCCCATGAAGAAAGGCACAGAGCCTTCAACAGCTCATGTGAAGGACCCAGATGATGATGAGGATGATGACGATGCACCGCCAGTTGTGGCACCCCGACCGGAACACACCAAATCTGTGAGTCTTGTTTTACCCTGGCCATCCTAGTATCTTGCTGTGATCCAGTGACACAAACACTCAGGTCCTCATGCCTCCACTTGCCAGCCAGAACTCACCTGTCCCTTGTTTGTGGTACTCACATAGGTCTACACACGATCTGTCATTGACCCCATCCCCCCGCCAGCAGCAAGCTCAGATGGCGATGCTGCCTCCAAGGCTGCAGACAAACAGAAGAAGAAGGGCAAGATGACTGATGAAGAAATCATGGAGAAACTTAGTATGTTGACATTACTTTTATTAAATAGATGCAGTTATTCAAGTGACTGAATCAGACAATTTACGTACGCTGTATCACACTGCTGCTTTACCCACTGACATTCCTGTACGTGGTCTCATAGTGCTGTTACAAAGTACTTTAACCAAACATTCTTACCTGAAGGAACCATCGTCAGTATTGGAGACCCCAAGAAGAAATACACAAGATATGAGAAGATTGGTCAAGGGTGAGCCTGCTTTCAATCATTAAATTTATTTGTGTGCAGAGGTGTTATCTGCCAAAGTTTTGCTAGAGTCCTAACAAATATGTCTTTCAACCCACTGCTGCAAGAATATGGTACAAGGCGGTAAAATTATCGTTTCGTATTGCGTAATTTTTTTAAGGCAGGTTTTTAAGACTGTTTTGTTGGTCCTCAAATGAAAGCCAGGGTGAAATATGACAAGTCCTAGAGAAGGGTTTTATTGTTTTTTGTTTTTCTGTAAGAAAGGTAAAACTCTTGTGGGGGAGGGGGGTGTCCTTTACTTTTTATGGTGATTGTACTGCTAGTATATTTGTCAGATTGTACAGCAGTAATGGGATTTGAATCAAGCTTTGTAAAACAGCCTGTCTTTGTGTATGTAGTCATCTTTGCATCTGTTTCCCTGTGTCCCTTCAGGGCCTCTGGTACAGTGTTCACAGCCATTGATGTCGCCACAGGACAGGAGGTAAGTTGACATGAGTGATGTAGGAAGGACTCTAAAAGGGGCACCTGAAATTTGACCGGACGTTTGTAATTGCACAGAATTCCAAATAGTGAAATGGAGCCTTCATGCAGTCCTTCTCATGAATGGTACTTACGAGGTCCCATGGCACGGGTCCCATGCTCAATTGCTCATGTACCTCGTGTGGTGTCAATGGTGGCTCACAGTTGCTCTTCTTTTTCACATAGGTGGCCATCAAGCAGATCAACCTGCAGAAACAGCCCAAGAAGGAGCTGATCATCAATGAGATCCTGGTCATGAAAGAACTGAAGAACCCCAACATTGTCAACTTCTTGGACAGGTGATCGGACGGAAGCTACAGGCTGAAAAACTAGATGCCAAAATCTTACTGGTTGAAATCCAGGAAAGGAGCTGGTTGGGTTAGCCTTAAGCAAGATACTTCAGTTGAAAAAATATATGTAGTTCAAGTCAGTTAAAAATAATTTACTTGGATAAACTTCTTCGCTAAGCATCTCAGTAAATATATACTGTGTACATTAATGCAGAGCTGCAGTCCCTGTCCAGCCTATTAAATGCAAAAGAATATGTAGCCAAGTTTCATTGGGAGCGTTACACTAGAAAGACTGCAAAAGTTTAGATACGTGAATGTTTAAGGTTATTTTTTAAACAGTGTCTGTAAAACATTTGACAGGTATAAAAAGGAGAATGGAATAGGAGCTCTTGTAGCAGTACTTCTGTTTCTCAAATGGTTCTTCATTGCTTCCTGGAGAAGGAGGAGCTTGTTCTTGTGGTGGAGCATCCCATTGATTGACTCTTTGTGTCACGTGGTTTCTGACAGCTTCCTGGTTGGGGAGGAGCTCTTTGTTGTGATGGAGTACCTGGCCGGTGGCTCCCTGACAGATGTGGTGACAGAAACATGTATGGATGAAGCTCAGATCGCCGCTGTGTGTAGAGAGGTCAGTTCACGGTCATATTGCAAACAACATCAACATTAATATTTAGGCTCTGCCTTTGATTTTTATAAAATTAGTGAACATTTCCAAAGTGTTCATGTGGAAATCCTCTGTCTCTTGCTAACTGTTACACCATTCCAAGGAGTATTGTCCCTGTAGCTAGGTAAATTTTCCAATTTCGGTCAGATGACATGTGACAGCAACAATTCAGTATGCAGTATATTAACATGATTAATAATAATGAGTTACTTAAAACTTAACAGTATCAATAATAAGTCCGCACATGTTAAAATTAGCGCATTCATGTTACCTCGTGGCAGCGGGCTGTTGACCCTGCAACCCCTTACCAGCATTTGTCTGCATCTCCTCCTTGCTCAGTGTTTACAAGCTCTGGAGTTCCTACATGCCAACCAGGTGATCCACAGGGACATCAAGAGTGACAACGTGCTGCTGGGCATGGACGGCTCTGTGAAACTCAGTGAGTCGTCCATCTGCTGGCTTGGGCCCGGTGCCCACTTGCAAGTCATTTGGACTAGTTGTGGAGCATTAACTTAATTTCTGTTTTAAAGTTGTGCCCAGTGTGTTTTGTTTTTTTTTTTTTTTTTTTTTTTTTTGTTTTTTTTCATTCAAAATTTGCGAACAAGACAACTGGTCTCAACTGCCTCCAAACCACTATGGAAAATTCAGCAAAAGCTTTGCGTGGTGTGTTTGAGTAGGACGATAAACTGCTTATGATATTTGGACAAATGTTGTTGTATTTTTTTCTTGTTTCCTATAACTGCAACTCATTATTTTTGTCCCCCCCCCCCCCCCCCCCAGCTGACTTTGGCTTCTGTGCTCAGATCACCCCTGAGCAGAGCAAGCGCAGCACCATGGTGGGCACGCCTTATTGGATGGCCCCTGAGGTCGTAACTCGGAAGGCCTACGGGCCCAAGGTGGACATCTGGTCCTTGGGCATCATGGCCATTGAAATGGTAGAGGGTGAGCCGCCCTACCTCAACGAAAACCCCCTGAGAGTAAGGGCACTCGGAAAACGCACCGTATCATGCTTGGTAGCTTTGTGTGTTTGATTAAAATGGTAAAGCTATGAGCTCCGTGGATGTCTGCATGTACTGTATGTGTCAACTAAGAAGAGTGTATGATGGGGATGAGGGGTATGATGAAAACTGCCTCTCACTCTTCATCTTGCCTGCTTGACTTCGAGGCGCTATATTTGATTGCCACTAACGGCACCCCGGAGCTCCAGAACCCAGAGAAGCTCTCTCCCATTTTCCGGGACTTCCTGAACCGCTGCCTTGAGATGGATGTTGAAAAGAGGGGTGGAAGCAAAGAACTGCTCCAGGTAAGTTCTGCCCCACTTGCCACCCTGTCAGTGGGAACAAGCTTCTGAATGTCTGACTCATTGTAGAACACTGCACATGCCTTCACACTCAGTCTTCGGTGGCAAAAAAAAAGGTTATTTTGACTATTTCCTCGTAGTTATTCGTAAACTGTCGAGTTACATTTTCACTTTGTTTTATATCGCTTTCCTGTGTCAATTCTCTTTATACAGTGGGAGACTGAAGGTAGTCTGATTAGGGTTTTTTCTTAAATAGGACTGGCTAATGATTGAATATTTATGCAAACCTGACACCCCCCACCCTTTGCTCTCTTTGGCAGCACCCATTCTTGAAGCTGGCAAAGCCCCTGTCCAGTCTGACACCCCTCATCCTGGCAGCCAAGGAGGCCATGAAGAGTAACCGCTAGCTTGCTGATGGCATTCCAGCCCCCTCTTATGCCATTGTGCCATTGACCCATGTAACTCTGCCAAAACAGCCTGTTGACACCAAAACTGTATGATTGTGCCCTGCCATGGGGAGAGCTTCTCCCTTGCCTTAAAAACTCTCCTCGGCAAGCTAGCCTTTTCTAAAACTGCCAGAATTTCCACGTGTTTGTTTTCACTGACAGATGCCCAAAGTGTCACACTTGTCGGGGGAAGTGGGCATTGTTTTAATGAGGAATCAGGATGTATTTTGTCTTTTTTTTCACGTCACTTGTTGCCTTCAGCTTATTTAAAATGAAGCTAAAATCCACTCCTCGTTGTGCAAATTGATGTGCCATTTTCTATGGATGTTGCTGTTGCCAGTTTATGTTTCTGGCAGCTGTACTCTGCTTTTCCATGTTGCTTGTTTTCTGATCTGAATTTGAACCTGGTAGGTCCTGTAACTTCTCCATGGTTTCATAGTTTTTCACAGTATACAGAGCTACAAGATCCATTTTGTCTCGCAGACATCTTGGAAAAGTATTTAACCTGACATAATTCTGTGTGTTTTTATTTATAGATGCATGAGAATTATGTCAGGAAACATTGGAGTTGGAGATGGCTGCTTTGGCACAATGTTTTACTATGTGTCTTTCATTCAACCCACCCATCCAACAAGGATACCAGGGTTCTGAGTTTGTTTTAACCCTAGAAATCATGATTTCTGTGCCCTTTTTGTAGATCATCTTAAGTTGTACACATTATAGAATATCTCATATACCTGTTTTTTTTTTTTTTTTTTTCCCTTGGGGCTTGCTGTCTTAAAAATAACTGAAACTAGCTGTACTGTATGAGATGAGCTACTTCTAATACACAGGGAATTAGGTAGATAAACCTTCAGATAAAAATGGGGGAAAAAAAGTGTGTGTATATTATGTACTTTTAAAAGAAGGAAAAGGTTAACTACAGATTAGAAATCAGGACTTTTGACTAGCTGTTATATAAATGTATGTATGTATGTATACTGTTATTTGTTTTTAACAATCCAACTGTTCTCCAGAAGGTAAAGTATTAGCAAATTTGTCTTAATGATGGTATGAGGAATGATCATTACTGTACTTCTTTTAGTCTTTTTTTTCTAAACTAAAAGCATTGTTTCTGCAAGATCAAAGAAAAATACATCCCAGTTGAATAAAAAGTGCATTATTATTTCTAGTTTAGTACATTTCAATGGCACATATCATTGTAAAATATACCGGTTGCCTTTGTCAAAGGGATCTAAATGTCAGAATGCTCCTGTCTGTGACTTTTAATGGCTCAGTGTGATGTCACTGTTGAAAATTGAAAGCAGCAATGAATTGCCATTTTCAAAAAATGTGCAAGTGTTGTGATGTATGGTTTTCGACGAGTCCAATGGATGGTGTCTTCAGTGGAACCCCCCCCCCCCCCCGTTTTTCTTTCACTCAGGCTTGTACTCTGCTGATGTGATGTGATTTTACCTATAATTTGGGTCCAAGACCCAAGCAGCGGGCCTACTTTTGGACCCCTGAGCAAGAGATCTGTTCGAGTTACTACTTCGAAAGAAAGTGAAAACTGAAGCAGTATTCTGAAAACTTGACTCATGGCCAAGATGTGACTTTTTAGCCAACAGGTGAACAGTAACCAGTCTCCCTGCACCTCCGTCTCCGCTTTCTCTTTAGAAGAGTATCTTTCCTACCAACTCCTATAAGGTAAAATGCTGACACATGACTCTCAGCTCCTGTAAGTCCACACGTGTTAGGGTTAGGGAGGATTCTACCACTGAACCACCGATGCACGTCTAGCGCACCCTGGTATTTACCTTGAAAAATTGCTCCAAAATTTGATGTAATAGTTTTCATAGGCAGTTTTCACGTGTGTGAATTTGAACTGTGCAGTGGAAAGACTGTACGCTCAGGCATTGGTGGTTCAGTGGTAGAATTCTCGCCTGCCACGCGGGAGGCCCGGGTTCGATTCCCGGCCAATGCAAAGTTGCGTTTTTTTTTTTTACTCTTTTTTTTTCTTGTGTTGAAAGTGAGCTTCACCATCCGAACCATGCGGTGAACACACGATGTACTTAGCGACTAATAGTAAAAAAACATGTCTGCTTGCAGTAAACGGTTGACACCTCCCCGTCGGGGAATCGAACCCCGGTCTCCCGCGTGACAGGCGGGGATACTCACCACTATACTAACGAGGAGCTCTTGTTTTCTTTTCTTTTAACCAAGGGATGATACACAATGTATCCCTTTGTAGTTCTGTCATTTTGGGCATTGAAGTGTTTTATCGGTTAGTTGCGGAATTTGGGGGCAGCAGCTGGAGTCACATGTAATAAACCCAGAATAAATAAACTCCGGTCCATTGTGAATAATGACTCACTCCATGTGCGCCTTCGTTCATTCATAAACAAAGGTTTAAAAACAAATCATGTCTATTCCTCGTTAGTATAGTGGTGAGTATCCCCGCCTGTCACGCGGGAGACCGGGGTTCGATTCCCCGACGGGGAGGCAGTAGCAAATTTTTTATAATGCTACGTAATAACATTATCCTTGGTATTAATTTTTCAACATAAAGAAAAAGCCCACAGAGTGCTCTATAACTGGGACACGCAAAAGAAGTATTAATCATCAAAACTTCCGTTGCATTGGCCGGGAATCGAACCCGGGCCTCCCGCGTGGCAGGCGAGAATTCTACCACTGAACCACCAATGCACGTGGAAAATCAGCGCACCCTGGTATTTACTGGAGAAGTTGCTCCAAAGTTTAATAGAGTCATTTTCAGACGCAGTTGTTATGGAGCCTGACGAATGCACGTGCCAGAAAGCGGAGTTTACCTGTAAATCGTGGTAAAATGCGCCCGACTGCAACGCGAGACCGACTTTAGGTCCCTTCCGCTTCACATCTTTCGTCCGGACTCTGAGTCTGATCCATCATACAATGAATGAACCGCCAAGTAGGAACCAGTTGCGCAGACAATAATGTGCTTTGATTTTAAAATTACTTTGATATATTTTAGAGCAGTTTCAGTCCTTCCAGCTACATCCCAGCGTTACTGCAAACTGACCCAGAAATAAATCGAATGAATTATGCATGATTAAAGACTCTGTCCTCTGCACCTCTATCACTGTCTAGAGCCGCTAGTTCGGCCCAGCTGCGAAATCAGACATCAGAAGACTACAGCAGATAGTTCGGACTGCTGGAAGAATCATCAGTGGAGTCGTTCGGGTTCCTGGGCACCACCATCTCACAGGACCCGAAGCGGGAGCCCCACATAGACTCCATCGTGAAGAAGGCCCAGCGGAGGTTGTACTTCCTTCGCCAGCTCAGGAAGTTCAACCTGCCACAGGAGCTACTGATGCAATTCTACTCCGCGGTCATCGAGTCCGTCCTCTACGAAATCAGACATCAGAAGATTACAGCAGATAGTTCGGACTGCTGGAAAGATCATCGGCACATCCCCCCCAGCTCTCCAAGAACTGTACTCGTCCAGAGTCAGTAAAAGGGCGAGCAAAATCATTGTAGACCCCTCGCATCCAGGCCACTTCCTCTTCGAACCTTTGCCATCTGGCCGGCGCTACAGAGCACCGAGCACCAGGACAGCCAGGCACAAGAAAAGTTTCTTTCCTCAGGCCATCTACCTCATGAACAGCTAAATCCCCCCCTAGAGAGTAAACCAGTGCAATACACAATGCTATTTATATTTATAACTATTTATCACATCATATCTCTTACTCACACTCCCTTGCATCTGTATAGAACATACCTCTACATACATACAATGTCTAGTGACTATTTTTGTATAATGGGTACTTTATATTTTTATATATTTTTTTATCCTTCGTTCACATATTCTCTTCTCATCTGTCTTGTCACTGTCGTTCTGTCTGTGCTGTGGAAGTTTCTGTCACCAAGACAAATTCCTTGTATGTGCGAACATACTTGGCAATAAAGCTCGTTCTGATTCTGATTCTGAGTAAAAAATTCATCGTATGGTGTAATGAACTGTTTACTGTACACATGACAAAAAACTCTTGAATCTTGAAAACTGCTTTAAGCGAACGAGAGCAGCGAGCAGCACCTCTTTAAAAATACAGATTAAAAGTACAGGCAGTCCCCGGGTTACAAACGTCTGAGTTACGAACAATCTGTAGTTACGAACAACCCTCCCAAAGCCTATTACGTTAAAAATTTGAGTTACATACAATGGTTCGTAATAACAAACAGCTGCTACTTTGCAACACACGTCAAAACACTGCGCGCCTACAGCGGTTTGTGGGCAATGAGCCCGAGGTAGGAGAGACTTCCTTCTTTTCAGTCGGACCACATTTCTGTTAAGTGTCTCGTGTGTTACTGTATTTGGCTGAATTTTTTTTTCTTCTCCCCCTTGTAACCATGACACCAAGGCATAAATGTGATGCATCAAAGAAACGGGAAACGATCACAACTGAAAATAAAGTGAAAATAATGAAGTGATCGGAAAAAGGTGAAACGCCAATGAACACCGGAAAAGCTATCATTAAAGTTTAATATACTAATTTACACACACACACACACACACACACACTCTCTCTCCTTCTCCTCCCTCTCTTTCTCTATTATAAATACTGTAGTTATATTTATTATTGTTATTGCTATTATTGCAGTACTATTACGTTAAAGATGTTTTAGTGCATCTGGAAGCCTTTCTTTAATGATTTTTATGCATAGAAAGGTACACGATATACTAGATACTAAAAGAAACATTTGACGCACTGACGTTAGACACGAACCGTACCAAACTTACGTGAAAAATCCGACTTAAAGACAGACTTAGGAACGGAACTTGTTCGTAAGACGGGGACTGCCTGTAAATGATTAAAATTAAAGTACAATTTGGTCACTTTAAGTATTTACACCTATATAAATAAATGTATGTTGTACACTACAGCAATGCAACTGAATCTCCCCCGGAATTAAAACTTCTTTCTTTCTTTAAAAGAGGCTGTTACTTTGAAAAATCAGCATCAGCAGCATAACAACAACACAGCTAAGGCTTTTGATAGACACACACACACTTTCAGAACCGCTTGTCCCATACAGGGTTACGGGGAACCAGAGCCTAACCCGGCAACTCAGGGCGCAAGGGACACACCCAGGACGGGACGCCAGTCCATCACAAGGCACCCCAAGCGGGACTCGAACCCCAGACCCACCGGAGAGCAGGACTGTGGTCCAACCCACTGCACCATCGCACCCCCCTTGCTTTTGATATAAAGAAATGAAAATATTGTCAAGCACAGATTTAGCACCTATAAGTCCGATTCATGTTTTTGCTTTGGCAAAGTCAGCTGATAGGGACTTATTTAAAAGACGGAAAAATGTTTGGGCTTTTTAAAGCGTTTAATACAAAGTCTAAAATTCTCTCTCCAGTGTGGACACTGAGTGCACACATGTGATTAATGCACCGACTTAACCTTTAATGACGACTTAGAACAGCTGGTTAAAAAGTTAAATGCGTTGGGCTCACTCTTAAGTGTAGTGAAAGACTAACAACGGTAAGCTGGCCGCGTACAGCTCACGCCACGCCGGAGCGCCGCTGTTTCACCCGTCAGATACCCAGAGTAGAGTGGTTGGCTGCCAGCTGCTTCTCGTAGTAGATAGCTCTGTAACTGGACAAATCTGTGAAGATACTCTGCCTGAAGCTCTCAAATCTCTCCGTGTTTGGGTCCATCGCTTCAATTTTGGCCAAAGCGGCATCTATGAGATGGAAGGCCTCGGCGAGTCCCTTCACCGTGAACCTCTTTGCCGCAGCGGGCGCGTCAACGTCCTGCATTTCCTCCTCTTCCTTCACATGCGCCTCCAGCTCCACGAGGTCTTCTTCGGAGAGCTTATCGCCGTGACTCCGGAGCAGCTGGGCGACATCTTCTTCGCTCACCGCGAGCCGCAGCTGCCGCGCCAGCTCCACGCACTTCTCGGCGGTGTCCTCTACGTCCGAAAACACCTTCCAGCCATGGACGAAACCGGGACACAGACTCTTCCAAGCGCCGTTCATCGTGGTCGACTTCACCTCGTACCAAGCGGCCGCGATGTTCTTCACGGCGTCCAGGATGTCGTACTTGTTCCAGAACTCGCGGAGGCTGATGCCGCCGTCGCCCTCGGTGACCCTGATGGCCTGCGAGAACATCCGCCGCAGGTAGTACGCCTTGAAGGAGGCGGCGACACCTTGAGCCACGGGTTGCAGCAGCGGGCTTTCTTCGGGCGGGAGGAACACGACCTTGACGTCGGGGTGGAAGTCGCCCAGCTCCTCGGGATGCCTCGGGGCGCGCTCCAGAACGAGGAGGACCTTGAAGGGAATCCCCTTGCGAAAGCAGTACTCCTTGACCTGCGGGATGAAGTGACTGTTGAACCAGTCCTCGAAAAGCGCCAGCGTCACCGAGGCCTCGGGGTTCGACTTCCAGGTTACGGGCAGCATGCTGGGCACGACGTTCCTGAGGGCGCGCGGCCTCTCGGCCCGATAAACCGCCAGGGGCTTGAGCTTGAAGTCGCCGGCCGCGTTGCCGCCGAGCAGCAGCGCGAGGCGGTCGTTGGCGGCCTTGAAGGCGGACGCGGACCTCCCTTCCTCCGCCACGAAGGTGCCGCTCGGCACGCGCTTCCAGAACAGGGCCGTCTCGTCGACGGCGAACACCTGCTCGGCCACGTAGGCGCCTTCCCTGATCGCTTCGGACAAGGCTTTGGGGAAGCCGGCGAGCTCCTCGGCCCCGGCGCCGGCGCCAGCGGCGCCGCCGCAGCCGCCCGTCTCGCCCGCCACCCTGATGTCGTCGATGTTGGCGCGCTTCTTGTAGCCCAGGAACCAGCCGTGGCTGGCGATGAACCTGCCCTCGGTGATGCCAGCCTTCTCCTTCACGTCCTCGTACAGAGAGCGGGCCTTCTCCTGGATCATGGTGAGGCTCAGCGCAGCCTGCTTCTCCGCCATGTCCTCGATCCAGTTCGTGAGCAACTTCTCCATCTCCGAGATCGGGAACTGCCGCTTCTTCGTGATGATCTTGGACTTGAGCACCAGGCGGTCCTTGGTGCTCTCGATGATGCGAGCGCGGTCCTTCAGGATGGTGCACACGGTGGAGCGCGCGTAGCCCATCTCGCGAGCAATGGCCGACTGCTTCTGCCCACCTTGGAATTTTCGGATTATCTTCAACTTTTCCTCCAGCGTGATGCCGCACTTCTTCCTCCTGGCGGCGCCGAGGCTGCTTTCGCGGGCAAACGTCGCGCGCGAGCCCTTCATGCTGCGCCGCGCGGACAACGGACGGGCCACGGTCGACGAGCGTAACAGCGTGGGCGCTGCGCGCGCGGGCAGAGGCGTGCGCGTCTCTGTATGAGCTTGTGTGCGCGCGCCTGTGTGTGCCTGTGCGTGCGTGCGTGCGTCGGGGGAGGGGGCAGAAACAGAGAAACACGTGGACGCGTCTCCGGTAGGAGGTCCGCGGGAGCTGCGCGGGTGCCCGCATTCCGCCTGTCTGCGCACTTAGGCGTGTCTCTGTTTACACGCGCCGCGGAAAAGAGAAACACGCAAGAACACACACACGCACACACGACACGCACCGCCTGCGATCCTGGACCGTTTTGTAGCCTTTCGCGCAGTATGGCAGAGTTGCGCGTCCTTCTCGTGTTCCACTGCTTGCATTTATTTGAGTTGAAATTAATAACTTGCAAGACTATAGGTGAAATAAGAGTTAACGTACAAAGTAAATTCTCTACAGAATAAGTATGAGTTAGTATGTGTTGAACAAAGCTGCAGCAATGGCCGGTTAGCTCAGTTGGTTAGAGCGTGGTGCTAATAACGCCAAGGTCGCGGGTTCGATCCCCGTACGGGCCAGCTTTTTTTCCCCCCACTTTTTAATTATAGAACTCTCTCTAAAAACAGTACTGCACTTACACTTACGTTAGAGGAAATTTTAAACAATTTGTGATAAAATCTTACACCCATAAGGACACAGTTGCAGCCTAAGTGAACAGTTCAGAGAAGAAAAATGAAGTGGAAAACAATAAGGTAAAAACGTACTTTAATTGAGATTTACATTTTTTAAATGCGATTTGCTATAAACAGTATTCGTACATGCATCGGAGGCACATTACAGGAACTCATTCTAGTACTGAACGGAATATACAGTTTGTCCCACTTCGCTACCCGTCCGGAATACGTTTGTAAAACTTTATTAACAACACAACTTAGGACAAACACGTTTTAAATGAGTCTCTTTTTTTTTTCCCCCCCTGGTAGCTGTTAAGTTATCAGCTAATTAATGGAGCGGTTTTTGCTTTGTTACTCTCTTTAAAAAAAAAAAAAAAAAAAAAAAAAAACACTAGTTTAAATTATTTAAAAATGCACTGACTTCAGTTCGCTCTGCTTGCCAGAATAACCGCGTTGTTTATGTTATGTGCGAAGCAGAGGCAGGGCCTGGGTTCGCGACGAGCAACCGTCGCGTGTCTGTTTTTGCCTCAGACTCAAAAATGACATGGTATTAAACCGTGACCCCTTTCTGTAACGATCTGTTTGGAAGCGGCGAGCTGCCCATGGCAGGAAATATCAAGGACAAAGAAGCCTTTCAACGGCTGAACTTTCTCTATCAGGTACAGTTGTGCGCCCTTCTTCTCTTCAATCAGTGCTGCTTAGTTTCACTAAGTTTTGTGAAGCGCAGTTTTCGCGCAGCCGTGATGCCGATGATCTCAGCGCTGCTCTTCTTCTTCTTCTTCTTCTTCTTCTTCTTGTGGTTTTTCCTCTCCGACCGCAGGCTGCGCACTGTGTCCTCCAGCAGAACCCGGCGGAGAATGTGGAGTTGGCGCGTTTCTACTGCTTCACACAGAAGACCGTGTCCAAGCGCCTGGTCCTCAGACAGTGAGCACACGTGTGGTCGTTGCCATCACCTCCACATTTGCATTTATTCACTAGTTTGCAGATGCTTTTGCAGCACAGGTAACTACTATGTTATGTAGTGCTACTAATAGTAATACTAGCCCACACCTTATTCACCAAGGTGACTACATTGCTAGATAAACTACTAACAAGGGGTTACTCATCCATGCATCAGTGAAACACACTCACACTATGGGGGAACCTGAACAGCATCTCTTTGGACTGTGGGAGGAAACCAGAGCACCTGGAGGAAACCCACACGGACACTGAGAGAACATGCAAACTCCACACAGCCTGAGTGGAGGTCGAACCCACATAATCTTGCACCACCCAGGCGCTGTGAGACAGCAGCACTACTCACTGTGCCACCGTGCTGCCCACATCACCATCACCTCCACATCAGTCCACCTGATAGCATCTGTTCTCCATTCACTCTGAGTATTTTACAAGGACTCCTTTTCAAACCCTTCCATCCAGTCTGGAGTGTCCACCCATCACGACCCAAGAAAGCTTTGACCTTTAAGGGAACCTTTTGCCCCTGTAACTCTAAATTTTTTTGACAGGGATCCATCTGTGAAAAGAACAATATGTAAGAAGTGCTGTTCCCTGCTGGTGCCCGGTGTCACCGCCACTGTGAGACAGAGGCGTAAGTACTGTGTCCGAATCCGAATGACCTCCCACCTGAGATTTGGATCAAGTCGCAGATGTGATGTGATGTGATGAGCTGAACCGTGGACCAGCAGCATTTAGCTCCGAAGTGTTTGGTTTGATTCTCTCAGCCACTCTCTTGAATTTCTGCTTTTATCATGACTTTCACTACTGTTATCTCATTGCTGAGCTGATGCTTTCATCCATTTGTAGAGCAGGGTGTTTTTATTAGAGCAGCTCAAGGCAAGTGCCTTGATTAATAGGACTACTTTTTAACAGGCATGTGTTCGAGGGTAAGAGACAGGAGTTTTTCCTTTAAACTTTTTCATTGAGTAAATAGATATTTCTGTGGCCTTAATTGATCAGATTTTTGGACCTCATGGTTTAAGGGTCATCCTGGAAAAGTCTTGTTACGAATATACTTGTACTTGTGTAAAATTGTGACTTAAAAATCCACATCTATAGAAAAAACTGCGCAAAGTGGAGGTTATTGGCCTATGTTGAAACTCCTGCTGTCACTCAGGGTGCAGTCGGAGGCGTCGGGTGACTGTAGTCCGTTGCCTCAGTTGTGGGCAGACCAAGAGGTTCCTCAACAACCCTGAGCACCGACTGTGGGTGGATCAGCCTGAGGCCCAGCTGGAGAACCAGCCCCAGCCAGGTGGGTTGAGCAGAACCAAAGCCGCAGTCCACGGAGTTTGTGTCTTTGCCATTTCTTTTTTGAGTGCATTCTAAATATTTTCATTTCCTCCTCTTAGGCAAAGTGATTTTATTCAGCTGGTTTAAGCAGATGCGTTATTTTTTTTTGTGTGCAACTACAGAGCAAAGAACACCAGACAAAGTTGCCCAGAAAGGGGCGCTTCCTAAAGGGCCATCTGCCTCCAAGAGTGTCCTGCCTCCATCAGGGCCCAGGGCTGCAGCAGAGTCATCTTGTTCCTGAAAGGGTCCCTAAAACCCCCATTTCAAGTGCTGGACCTCGTGACAGCACAGCGTGAACCAGTTTTGACTCTTAATGTACAGTACATGATACCACGGGCGTGACGTTAACAGTATGATGCGATTGCTGTCAGTCATGGGAATCCTGCTATTTGGGTGCCGTGAAGTGCAGGAAAAGTTCTCTATCATATCTTAGAATTAATGGTAAACGGGCACAAGTGAAGTTCATCTTTGTGACATTGGGAAATAACTTCTTTATTAATTGTGTAGTTTATTTCTGCTACCTCAGTTCAAAGTGCTGTGAAGTTTTTTACCTTTACATAGTTTTTTGTGGGTTTTATTTTATCTTTACTAAATACATTCTGCTATTGTTCCTTGGTGACACTTGAACTCTGCCACTGTATGTATAATCTCTGCAGGTGGGATAATCAATATTTCCAGCATAAATTGAGTATTTAACAACTGTGTAGTAATCTAATTTCATATTTTCCTTTTATCTAAATCTGGGACTGTGGAAATAATTCACATAATGACAACGAGTGGAAAAATAAAATGTGTTATGTTGAACAGATGGTATGTTTCACTGTATGAACCTTTGCTAAAACAGTACTAGTAAAAACAGACTTGTCAAAGTGTAAACGGCTGCTGACAATAGTCCTAAAATACTACTTGCTCATGTGATAAAACTAGACACCAGACTTGTGAGGATGGAAAGTGATATCGTTTTTACGACCGCAGTTCTGTTCAAGCGCCTTTCTTCTCTGCCCTCGTTTCCCCTCTCTTGTCAGTGCGATCCTGCTGCTGCTTCGCTCTCGGCACCCGAAAGCGGCTCTTCTGGGGGTACAGCAGGTTGCGTGTGAACAGACGGGGGATGTGACCAGTGTACAGGAACAGTGCCGTGACCGTCGCTGAAAAGTGAACCGGGTTACCAAAATATGAGTTCTGCTCATTTGACAAACTTCACATTCAAAGTGTACATTATGTAACACAGAGTGTTTCTGCTCTACATGTAGCAATGCTAATTTTTGTGTAAGATGAACAGATTTTGTGGATGGATGGGTTACAGTTTGGGAAATTTCATATCAATACAAGCACAAGGATGTAGTAACAACTGTTGGCAATAAATGTTCACCACAGTTTTTGTTCAATGATCTCATGTAAGGATGTGTACTAGGGTATCTGTGATGTACTGTGAGCGCTTACCGACTAGGGGCGCCAGCCAATACACGGCACAGTACTGGGCCCACGTGAAGCCGGGACAGTGAAAGGTGAGCGCGTAGGCCAGGGAGGGGTTTGTGAAGCCCGCTGTGTGGCTGCTGGCTGTGGAAGGGAAAGACGTCGTCGTCGTCGTCGTCGTCGTCATCATCATTATTATTGATAACGACATTGTTGGGAAGTTGGCCTGATGGACTCACCTGCGCACGAGAGCACCGTGAGCAGCAGCGCCACTAGTGGTACCCTCAGGAGGGCGGAGCTCTGCTGAAGCCTCAGGTGCATCAGGTGGAACAGGAGCGCACACACGCCTTCGGCGAATGCGCCTTGGAGCATGGAGCCACGCAGCGCCGGAGTGCACTCGCGCGCCATGAGGTTTCGAATGAGGTGCATGTCGCTCAGCTCCAGGGACCAGTAGAAGCGCGCGACGAGCTGAGCCAAGCATGCGGCTGAGAAGTGGCCGACGAGGGCCGAGAGCGCGCGCGGCGCGGTGGTCTCGCGCTGCAGGAACTGCCCGAAGATCACGAGCGGGTTCCCGGAGGCGCCGCGTGACACCACGCCGTGCGCGAGCAGCACGAGGAAGAGCGCGGTGGCGGCCACGTCGGGACCGAAGCCGGCAGCCCACGGACCCAGTTCCGCGAGCGTCCGCACCTCAAGCCAGCACGCGACCAGCATGAAGGAGGCCGGAAACTCGGCGGAAAAGCTCCACAGGGGTCGCAGCCGGAGGATGGATCCAGCCGACAGCGTGAGGGTCGTGACTCCTACTAGGAAGCCGAGGGAGACGTTGAGCGCCGACATCGCCGCTTGTCACTTCTGCGAGAGTGGACTCTTTCTCATTCCCCGCAGACCCACACGGTCTGTGCAAACGTGGCCGAAAAAGAAAAGGGGGAAAAACACATCTCTCTCACACACAGACACGTACACTCCGGGTGTCAAGGACAGGTCGGGGAAGGCGAACACATGCCGCTGATAACACCGCACCTCCAGAGCAGCCGTGTGAGTTCGGGAGTTTAAACATTGACTTAGCAGTGTGTTGGAGCACCCACAAACTGCGCTGGGGGTCTCTAAGTTGGGTGAAATAAAGAGCTAAGAAAGGGGTGCCATTTAATGGACGTCGAACCTCCCGTAACGCCTCTTAGCTGGAAGCTCTTTTCAACGCCCCGTTATTCCCCGCCTTTCACTTTATCCTCAGTTCAGCTTCACCCTAGAAGTAATGAACTAACCACGTAGCGGTGTGTGAACCTGGCAGGGATGGCCATTGCTCTTGTATACAATCTAAATGTTAACTCTTCAACTTTGAATAATGATGATTTACACCCCTGACTACTTACCTACCTGGTTTAACCACTAAAACTTGGGCTTTGCTTATTTTTGTACCTTTACACTACTTGTGTGTTTCTGCTACACACATGATTTCCTCTAAAGTAACACATGAAAGTGGTCATTACACGCCTATTATGTCACATGAGAAACACTGATTCTCAATAAATAATTTCATAGTAAAAGAGTTCACATGCTTTCAAGCAGCACTGTACCTGCTGCCTGTACCTTATTAAAATATTCCTTCAGCACAAATCCTTTCGAAATCAATAGCCTAGTTTACTTGATGCTGCTTGAAGAATCACGCACAATTAAGAAAGTTCCTGTCTCATACTGAAACGCTCCGCTGCCTCTCTACCGAATGAGCTTCATACTTTATTTTGCTTGCACGAGGCGAACGCCCCGGCCCCACGGAGAGAGCTCCTGCGGTACGTGCTCTGTCTCTGCAGTGGACGTTACCCATAGCCCGCGGGTCTGGACAGCATCCCCATCTGCATCCTCAAAGCGTGCGTGGGCCAATAGCAGGTGTTTTTACAGACATTTTCAACCTCTCCTTCTCTCTGTCTGTACACTTACACTGCTAGCTAGATACACTGCTTACGATGGGTCACCCATCCATACATCAGTGAAACACACACACTCTCTCTCTCTCTCTCTCTCTCTCTCTCTGCCACTCACACACTATGGGGGAACCTGAACAGCATGTCTTCGGAGTGTGGGAGGAAACCAGAGCACCCGGAGGAAACTCCATAGAGACTCAGTGGGGATCAATCCAATGCCCTCTCGCACCACACAGGCGCCGCGAGACAACAGCGCTACTCGCTGTGCCGCCCATTCGTGATAAACACCGTGGTTAGAACGTTTGTTACATTAATTCACTTTAGACAAGGTGTGAGCAGAGTAAAAGATGATAATAATGAGAGCTAAGTTAAAGTTAAACTGAACTCGACTTCTTGCACCTTCCGCGGCCCAAGAAGAGAGAGAGAGACAGGTCCTCGAGGTCCCCTTGCGTTGTACCGCATACGGGCTCATGGTGGAGTCCTTGGTCCGTCTCTCACCCGCCGGGGTTTCGCCCACAGCGGAGTGAGAAATACGGTAAGGACAGCAGTTGTTCCTCAGGTGTGTGAACAACCGGTCGAGTTTAAATGAACGAGTGACACCGTGGGGGATCAGCATAAACACGTGCGGAACAAGCAGACATAATATTATCTTGTGTATTTACCTGCTAAGTATTATACTAAGTGTATTGATCTGCTGCAAGTGTATTGATCTGCTACATATTATAGTAATATGTATTGATCTGATACAAAGGGTATTGACCTGCTACATATTACAATAAGTGTATTGATCTGCTACATATTATAATAAGTGTATTGACCTGCTATGTATTATAATAAGTTTATTGACCTGCTACATAGCCAATTTTTCGCAGTGGAGACTGAGCTGAGGCCACAGCTAAACGCGTAGCTATTCTTAATTTCCCAGACCAGGACACCCAACTTTGTAATGTGGTAAAGTGACAAAATTCAGTGTATACAGCCTACAGGCATGTCTTCCTTCTGTCCATAGAGAGTGACCCGAGGGAGGGAGGGACACTTTGTCCAGCATCTCATCTCGTTTCTATTCACGTCCCAGGACACAAACCACCTGGAAGCTCGAGACGCCAGTTTTGCTCACCTGTCCCGTTATCCAGACGGCAGGAAAAGCCTCGTTTTAAGTACCACTTAAGTTCGGTGCAGCGGGCTGGACGTGTCCCTCAGTGTCCACTCAATAAGTGTCTCCAATACAGCAATTTTTGGGACTGTTGCGACATCTGAAGAGCCGCGAGACCCCGATATTTATTCTTAGGGAGCAAAAGAAAGCGGAGCAGAACAAGTTGTTTTTAAAAGTGCCACATTATTTATTGTGGAAGAGAAAACGCGTTGGGTTTTCCGATTTTTTTTACAGACAAACTGCAAAGTGGGGAGTTTTTTTTCGCTCTCTCTCTCTCTCTCTCTCTCTCTCTCTCTCTCTCTCTCTCTCTTTTTCTTTACTCTTCACGCCGGAGTAAAAAGTGTGACTGATGGGGAACGAAGCGAAGGCGTTTCTTTCTCTCCTGCTTCTCCCAGAGCAGTAAATAAAGCGCTCGGCTCACTTCACTATGTTTGACGCGAAATATGCAGCGCGGTGTCTGTCAGACTAATTATAGAGGAGTCCAATAATAATGTGGCGCGCTGCCACGGAGCCCCTTAAAGACCGGCGGCGCGCGCACTGACTGAAGCAGCCTGGCGAGAGCTCGTGGGAACGGGAGCGCGCGGCCAGGGCACCGACACCGACACCGACAGCAGCACCAGCACCAGCACCAGCGCGCGGCGCGGAGCGGAGCGGAGGGGAGCGGAGCACTTGGCTTGGGCTGGGAAGCGCGGCGGCCAGAGCCACGAGTTCGCTCGCTCCTTCCTTCCTCCTGCTGCGAAGGAGAGGAGTAGGAAGAAAAAGAGAAAGAGAGAGAGAAAGAGAGAAAGAAAGACTCGAGAAGAACCAGTGAATGTGGAGCGAAAACAGAAGCATTTTGTAGTTTCCCGGTCGGACAACCACGGACGGAATCGAGTCCGCGATCCGATCATCGTGGTGGTTCAATCAAACTTTGCGCTCTTCTTTTTTCTCTGACTCTTGTTGCCGCACATCCCTCGTCATACCCCTGGAACCTGAGCACTGACATGGTGCAATGTTGTCCCGGGGACACTTCCTGCGTGTTAACCTGGGGCTGGGGTGGCTCGCGCGCTCCGTCCTGCTGCTCGTGACCGTGACCGTGACCGTGTGCGGAGTGTCCGCGCACAGCTGTCACGAGGTCAAGACCGCCTTCCAGCTGCGCCAGATCGGCCCTCTCCGGTTGGTCCCCGAAACACCTGGAACAGGTGAGCGCCGGCTAATTGGGACGGGGACGGGGACGGGGGAGGGGCGCGGCGAGTAGCGCTCGTCCTTCGCACAGATACACATATATAATATAGGTTCGAATCCAGTTCGGTCTCTTTGGAGCTGGCATCTTCTGAAGTCTGCGTGGATTTCCTCCGGTCCGCTCCGATATAATATATCACGATTATTAATCCCCTCGCTGCTGACACCGGTTTACCTTCAGGTACCACTGGGCTCCTTGACTAGGGGTCCGAAACTGTTGCACTGAAACAATCTAAGTTCTGGTGGTGTTACAGCAGTTGCTTTGCTTGGATTTGAACCCGCAACCTTCCGCCCCGTCTTCACACTGCAGGCAGTGAGTGGTGTTTGTAGGCTGTACGGACACACACTGTGGGCGATAGGCATGCGGGTGCCTTCGTTGTAACGCAAACACGTACAGTAGTGTGAGTACAGTAGTACTGAGTAGAGACAGTAAATGCACCACTTCTGTCCAGGGGCACCAGCAAATATACGCCGAATCGGGGATCTGCACTTCTCACCTTTTTTTTCTGGAGCGGGGGGGGGGGCGCTTTCATCTTATTCACTCACTCTTCTGCCTGTCGGGGTCGTGTGGGTTCGGAGCCTATCCTGGAATCATTGAGCGCTAGGCTGGGAGAGCTCCGCCCTGGACGGGACCCCAGTCCATCGCGATGCAGCCGCAGTCACACACTACTGGCAGGTTACAGTCACCAGTTCTTTGTGCTGTGAGGGGAAACCAGGTAATGATGAGACACAATATACAAATGATACGAAAATACAGAAAAAAATGCAGCAGGACTTCAAATTCAGGCTTATCGTAGTTTTACAAAGAGTCTCGTGTTACATTGTATGTAGTCGTGCACAAGAAGAGTGTTTTCCCCTTGTTAGGAGCAGCACACCCCAATTGCACCACAATTCAACTCATTTATTACATCAGTGACTGGAAACAATTTTTCCCCCCTTGCGTCATGTAATGATGTACAGTACTTACTGTACCTCCTTCTAAACTGATCATGTGGCAAGTTTCAGACATGAGGCTCAGATCATTTTGTTAGTGGCCAAACTGAGTGACCACAGTGTAGGGGAGGTACCTTTACCATGGGATTCGAACTGGAGACTCGTCACACTGCAAGACAGCAGCGCTAAAGTCGCGACCCCCGCTGTCTCGGGCCTAATGGGAGGAACCGCAGTAAAGTTACCAACATTTACCACTCGATTCATTCTAGTTTAAGAGGTCTGCTTTCTCCACACATTCAAATAATGAAATAACTCCCTTTATAACCACCTGCAATGGAAAAAAGTCCACTGTAAGTTATTTTATGCAGGGAAACGACTTTGTCTAATAGTTTCAACAGGTCACTTCTACACTTTTCACAGACATGTACAATGGCGCAGCGGGCAGCGAACCATTCTTACAGCATCTGTGCTGTTCTGTGCTCTATGGGCCGAACATCAGTTCGATTCCCTCTCATCTGTGTGGGGTTTGTGTGCTCTCCCTGTGTTTGTGAGAGGTCGCTCCGGTTTCCTCACACTGTCCAAACGCATGTTAGGATGAAATTACCCCATCGCCCGTGTCTTTGGCTACCCTGTGATCGACCGGAGCCCAGTCCAGCATGTACCTTAACTATCCTCACGCCCTGTATTCCTATGGGTGAGGCTCTGGGCTGCTGCGTCCGAGACGGGGCTCGTCAGAGCGTGACTTTGGAAGAGAGACCATAGTTGGTTTATGGTGCTCATGTTCGATTTACCTGGCGCCCCGTGGACCAGTATATGTGAGTACGTGTGAGCTGTATGGGGGTGCTACTCCGCGTGACCCGTGCGCGAACATAACGCTGTGGCTGTCCACTACCTGTCCGTGGTCACTCATGTGGCCACTGTGGTCAGTGTGGTCAGTGTGGTGTCACGAATCAGCCAAAAGCGGCGAGTCACTCGAGAAGCTCCCAGTTTCAAACCTTAGTATTAGCAGATAAATAAGAGAAAAGGCGCCTCTGTGGTCTCGTTTCCATGGTGATCCGCTCGCGGAGAGGCAGCGCAGTTCTCCCCCTTTTCCTTACGTGCCTTTAGCTTAGAAAAAAGTCCTCGTCCCGATTCCTTGGGCTCCGATCCTCCCTGGACTGGGTGGAGATGCTGAAGGATGAGTGCTGGTGAGCAAGGAACAGGAACAGGACCAGGAACAGCACCAGGACCAGGACCAGGACCAGGACCAGAACAAGGACCAGGACCAGAACAAGACCAGGAACAGGAACAGGAACAAGAACAGGAACAGAACCAAGCACAGGAACAGGACCAGGAACAGGACCACAACCAGGACCCAGAACAATACCAGGACCAGGAACAGGAACAGGACTGGGACCCGGAACAGGAACAGCACCAGGACCAGGACCAGCACAAGGATCAGGACCAGAAACAGGACCAAGCACAGGAGCAGGACCATGACCACGACCAGGACCCAGAACAATACCAGGACCAGGACCAGCCTGGTTCTTTGTTGCTTTTGTTCACCTTTTTATGCGAGATCAGTGTCAAACGCTGGTGGCTGGGGGTCCCCCCCACCTCCGTTACTGTATAAATCCATTGAGTACCTTTGCTAATATTTCTGAGTCCTTCCAATACCTGCCAAGTTGCTGCATCACTGAATCAGCTCCGCAGATCTTTGCAGAATCAGGGAGTTACAATGGATCCGAGATGAATTCCTTTCTTGGAGCTACTGCCTCCAAGAAGGTCTCAAGGCGCCGTGTCTGTCTTTGAGTGATTCACTTTATAGTTTAATTTATGCAGTAGAAGAACAATCTGAAATGTACAGTTATTATTTTTAATTATTAACACAATGCTTCTTATTATTGCCATTATTAATTTTGGCCCAGAAATTCAAGTTAAACACCTTTCAAAATTCTTTAGAGCTTTAGTGCTTCAGCTGAACAAATTGACTGTTTGTTCAACTGCCAGTGCTGTGATGTGGTAGTTACCGGGGTAACTTTTACCACTAAGTTGTTTGCTGGGTGGGGACTCTGCTGGTTGTGACTTCTCCCACCCAAGTGACACCCAGCCAAGCCAACAGCACAGACGGGTGAGAGCAGGGACTTCTGCACCAGGGTGCGATTTGCTGCAGTCCCAGTTTGTCTTTGCCCCGTTGATGGACGCGTACCTGCGTCTTTTCACATCTGGACCGGATCCCTTTCATCTTTGCTATTAATAATTTCCTTGTGTGAGTTTACCCTGTTTTCCCGCACTGTCTCTCTTCCAAGCCGCTTGCGTGCTTTACTGAGATTCCACTGTTTCGGCAAACGAGCAGCACAGAATTCATAAAATGTGACATTCGGAGATGAAGTGCACACAACTATAAAAACTGTTATGTAAAACAATTTTGGTAAAAGCATTTGCTGAACCGCTGAATATTTCAGTGGATCAAAGAGGCCCCTCTGTGGTTTTTGTCAATGCATCCATGCTGAGGAGGTACAAGTATCATGGTGTGTTTGGCACTGGCGCGGCCTCAGACATGCCTTTTGACCCATGTAGGGTTATTTTAGTACCCATGGAATGCCCCTTTCTTTGTCCTGCAAGCCTGCAGCATGCTGTGATATTTTGATGCACTGTATGGGTAGCATCCCTCCATGGGGCTGGAATAAGAACTCGGTGAGGGCAACTTGCCAGCTTGGACCCGTGAGGGAGGATTAGCGATTTCCATTTCACAGGTCCGGAGCCCCGGGCGGGCGAGAGACAATGTGTTTTCGGAAGGACGTAACAAATCCAGGTGGTGGCCAACATCTTAATGCGTTCTTTCTAGCAATGTATTCCATCTTTCGTCACGTTAACAGAAATACTGCGAAATTCATAAGAAAAACAATAGAGGCCTATAAAGGAGGTCCCCGATTTACGATGGTTCGACTTATGATTTTCTTGACTTTACGATGGCGAGCTGGCGATAGACACTCGGTAGAAACTGTACTTCGAATTTTGAATTTTGATTTTTTTTTTTTTTTTTTTCCCGGGCAACCGATATGCGGGGCGATATTCTCTCGCAATGCTGGGCAGCGGCAACGATCCTCATCTCCCAGTCTGTCGCGCGGAGGTGCGTATCAGGTGTATTAAATGCATTTTCCACTCACGATGGGTTTCGCGGAACGTATCCCCATCGTAAATCGAGGACCATCTGTACCGAATTGCTCTCTACAGCTCATCCCCCCCGAACCACATTTTTTTTCCAATTGGCTCAATATTTGCAGGGAATCCGCTTTTTTTTCGTAGGGTGACCTTTCCTTTGTTTTTTTTTTGTGTTTCAGAGTCTTCTGTAACACTTGATTACTTGATGGGTTGGCAGAGCTGGTGGAAGCCGTCTGACTTAGATACACAAAAGCTTTGAATAAAACACTGCGGTTTCGCAAGCCCGGCTCCGTTGGTGTACTTTGGCACGGGGGCCGAGCGGCGGCGGGTGCGGCGCGGAGCCGTGGATGCGGGGTTCGTATGAAATAGAGCTGCAGGAGAAGGGAAGCGGGGAAAGGAGACAAACATTACAGCTGAGGGGGCAGAAAGAGGGAAGAGGAGAGGAGGAAACATTGATTGTGGATTTTACTCCTGCGGGACGCAGGTTTTGGCTGAACCGATATGACACGTCTTAGAAGGCGTCACAATTGGAACGTTAATGAAGGGTCGCACCCTTCCCTCATCCCTTCAGCCCTTTAAATTAAGTGAACCACTCGCCACTGTGAAGACGACCGGCTTCATCTCCTCGTGCTCAGCCGGCTTGGAGGAGAAACGAACGCGCATTGCGGACGCAGTCTGGGCTTCCGGAGCATCTGAGTGTGTGGCACAGCCTGCGAGAGAAATGTTTTTCTCCAGTAAAGTTTCCTCCCAAGCGCAGCAAATCAACACTGAGTAAATATTCTGCAGTTGCTGTGGGCTGGACATCTTCACGCGAAATATTCCGAGATTACAATGTGGCAACGTACTGGAAACAATTCACTGCGTTAATGGCTTCTTTCTTTGTATATTTTTTTCTCGAAAAAAGGCGATCTGACAGGATATGTTTATCTTCCTGCGGTTGAAGGTTATATTGTAACATTTAATATATAAGGTATGTAATTGTATTTGTCTTTCATTGACTGCCTTTAATATTCTGGTTTTTAGAGAGTCACCCACAGTGAAAGACCTCAGTAAACATCCCAACTTGCCAAAGTTCTTGTGGGACTTTCTGGATATGCAAAGAGCCAAAGTAACCAGTATTTTCTTCAGGTGCCCATGTGGTCTGGGTAAAAACGTACCTTCGTAGTGGTGCGCCGCTAAAGCGCATGGATCCAAACCACTGCACGTGAGCAAGGACAGCTAAGGAACAAAACGTGATGAGATCTCTGCAATTCTCTTCGCTTTCCGCTCACAGCAACATTTGTGGTCCGCCGGGTGTCCGCAGGTCTGCTTGTGAGCCGGGTGAGCCGTGCGATTTCCTGTACGTGCGTTATGCCGCCTAATACGGCTTGGAGCCACCGGATTTGGAAGCGAGGGCCTCTCGACGTGAACGTCGGAGGCAGGTGCCTGCGTGTGACACGGTGGCACAGGGTGGTGCGAGAGGACATAGGTTTGATCCCCGCTCAGTCTGTGTGGAGTTTGCACGTTCTCCCTGTGTCTGTGTGGGGTCCCTCTGGGTGCTCTGGTTTCCTCCCACAGTCCAAAGACATGCTTTTCAGCTTCATCCACAGTGTAAGTTACCTTGGTGAATAAGGTGTGTGGGCTCATAACGCTACATAGAGTTCATTGGGAGAAAAGTGTCTGCTATGCAAATAAATAAATGTAAAATGTCACTGCACACTCTCCTCAATTGCCCCCGAACTGGTTAAATGGCTAAAATGGGAGAAAAAGGATGAGATGAGAGTTGGCTGTGTGTGTGTGTGTGTGCGTGTGTGTGTGTGCGTGTGTGTGTGTGTGCGTGTGCTGTCCCTCCTGACTGTGACTCATAAGCCTTGTACAGGGACCCAAATTTATCAAACAAATAAAAATAGGGTTACAGGGCAGAAGCTAATGAAAAATTAAATGGGGAGAAAGAAACGAAAAAGTGAAAACAGAGCTCCCAGACATTGTACTTCATGAAAATATATCTTTTTCTGTCTTTTTTTTTTTTTTTTTTTTTTCTGTGCGCTGACATTGGAAGAGAAAAGCAATTGCTAACTGGAACTCCTTTAACACGAGTCACTCTCTTCAGAGCAGCGCAACGGCGCCGCATCCCTTGCAGACGAAGCCGCTCCCATTGTTTTGTTGCTCAAGGGTGGCGATGGCGGCGAAGAGCCGAGCTGTTCTTCCAGCGACAGCGTACAGAGCCCAAAACACACGAGTGAACAATTAAGATTTCATTTTTCCTGCACAAAACATTTCTCTTGTTCGCATAAGCAGCAAAGTAGAAAACCTTTAATTTCATCAACTTTTATTTCAGCTCAAAGCTACAGTTGGCTGCTGTCAATTTTATACCTTTAAAATAGTGTTTTTAAGGGACCTCGAGGTGTTTATACTTTTCAATGTGACCTGTACCCTGTCGCATGCAGTGTTACACCTGCACACAGCTGGACGTTACTGAACGTTATATCTCGTTATTAACAGACTAATTCAGGTGTTTGAGCCAAGATCCAGAACAACGCTTCCTTCTAGGAGCCACGACCACGAGCAATATTTTAAAGTCCAGCAGAGAGGTTCCAGAAACTTCTCTTAAAACATCTACTGATTTCACACACATGTCATCTGATACCGCTTGTCCCAAGTGGGGCCACGGGGAGGCGGAGCCTAACTCAGCAACACAGGGCGCAAGGCCGGAGGGGGAGGGGACGCACCCAGGACGGGACACCAGTCTGTCGCAAGGCACCCCAAGCGGGACTCGAACCCCAGACCCACCACAGAGCAGGACTGTGGTCCAGCCCACTGCACCACTGTGCCACCACACCCCCCTCTCTACTGATTTCAGTTCAGTTTAATTTTATATAGTTTCTATCCCAGCAAGAAGCCTCAGGGCCAGTGACAGCAAACGTAAGTGCAAAATCGAAAAGCACCTGCGTAAGAGCGTGAACCACGAAGAAGGGCGATAACCGAGATGTACGCGTAGCCAAAGGGGTGCAGGAGAGGAGCCAGGAGGAGACAGAGGAGAGCGGTGAAAGCTCAGCGTCCCCCAGGAATGGGACACTTTGACAGGACCTACAGAGCAGCGCAGGTCCCCCGGGTGATTTCTCGGCGTGTCGGGTCGAAGGTCACACGGACTGGCAAATGACAAGGTTGAGGAGACCCTCCGGCAGCCAGGTAGAGGCTGCGGAAGGACAGGTAAAGTGGGAAACCAGCGCACTGTGGCGTATCGGTGTGACGGGCACTGTAACGGCAAGGATTTTAACTTCACTGCGACATTGTGCTATTCGTTTCAGTAGCTTCTCATATCGAGTGATGCTATTTACTTGTGGCATTTATTTGCACGGATGCCATCCATTCCCCGGCTTCATTTAGAGTAAGTATATCGTAGAGACGAACCTCAGACCGCCCCGTATTCCTTACCGACTTTGTTAACCCTGGAATGCAATGTGCAAGACATCCCGTGTGTCATTTGTTTACAAGTTCTCGTGTAAACACATGCGGCGAAGCAAAATATATTCCAGGGGTTAAAAATAGATGTAAAAGATGTGGCCGAAAAGTCAATTCCGTTGAGAGGAAGGTGAATGAATAACTGCGTTCTGGCACGCGTGGCCTCTTTTATGCATGCTTACATTTGTTTATTTATCAGACACTTTTTTCCAAAGCAACTTGCAATTATTTACTCCTTTACACGGCTGTGTGGTTTTGCTACAGCAGTTTATGGTAAGGATGTCGTTCAAGGGGACTGCAGCTGGAGGTGGAACTCAAACCTGCAGCTTTCAGGTCCAAAGACAGCAGCTCCAACCGCTGCACTACCAGCTGCTTCTACGTCCCTGCGTGTCACATCCCCCCCGTGTCCCACCGTGTCCCGCACTTCATACACCAGTCTTACTGCCTTCTCCAACTGTGTTTAGATGCAGAGCTGCAGATCTGCAAGCACCAGGGTCCCACCTGCTGCACCCGCAAGATGGAGGAAAGCTACCTCGCTGCGGTTCGACGCGAGACCCTGCAGAACATCCGCTCCTACAGCTTTGAGCTCAAGTACCTCATCGTGGGCCACGCCACCAGCTTCCAGGGTGAGGATGTGCTTGGGGGCTGAGTAAGGGTGGGGTGCGAGGGTGCGAGGGTGCGAGGAATGCGTTCAAACTTCCTTTGCGTCAGAAAACTGCGTAAACGTGCCCGTTACATGGTGGCGGACAAGTTAATGCTGTATATCGTGTTAGAAAACGAAGCCGACTTTGAAATGATATATCGGACAGACCTTCGGCGCTGGAGTCAAAGTTCTGAGTTGCCTTAAGTGTGTCATTATACTCCTTGATGCACTTCGACTGGCTGCGCTTTCAGGGACAGACATGATGCCGCTGTGTGTCACACATCATTCAGGCCTTCAGTGCCCCATGACCGTCAAGTGCCCCTAGATCATGGTGGGCCAGTAGCGGTGGGTGGAAGATAAACACTAATGAACGATAGAGGTCCAGGAGGAAAAAATAGCCTGCAGTCCAGGCAAAGTTGTTTTTTTTTTTTTTTTTTAGGAGGAAATTAAACACACACACACACACACACACACACACACACACACACACACACACACACACACACAGACACGTTTTGTAGAGCTGAAGTTCCTCGGGGTAGCAGCTACATGGCTCATCACGTACGGGGTGGATTTCTCCAGAAGAGTTGAAGGATTTCCAATCATTTCTCCCATTACGAGATTAGAGAAAACTGGGGCCGTTTCTTTTTCATTCCTTTTCGCCTCTCTGGGTTTGGCGGAGAAACGAACCCCCTCCGAGACTCCGCTCTCCATTAAGAGGATCAAGGGGTGTCGCAAAGCCCATGAGGATGTGATCTTTAAGTGGGTTCCAGTATGTGCTTTTCTGGAAGGAGGGAACGCAGTAAACCCATGATTTTTTCCACACGTCTCCGTCGGGCCAGCAACGCAAGAACGCGAGTGGAGGCGACTCATCGACGGCGTCTCTTTCACGGGAGGGATAATCATTTCCTTACTTTTCTCCTTTCTCTCTTCCCGGCCCAGAGCTGAACACGCCTTGAACGAGGTTACTTTTCTTCGACTCCGTGCGAAAACAAAGGGCTTCAGTAAATTTGTTTTCGGGAACGGGCCTGGCGATCGTTTGGCCCGAGCGCCCTGATCGGAGGAGCAATGACAAAGACGCACTTTGACCTGCGTCGCCGAGGTCGTCGTGTGTGTGTCCTTGTTGCCGAGGCGACGGCTGTTTGACCAGTCAAGAAGGCGAGGAGGAGGAGGAGGAGGAGGAGGAGAAGGACTCCTAAGCTTCCATGCAAGAGTAACGATCGCAATTGTGCTTTATTTCTTACGCGACTGAACGGCAATAGGTATGAATCATACGGTTCATCGGGAACTTTTTGCCTGACAAACAAACATGGCCTCATCGCGACAGAGTAGCACCTTTGTGTTCCTGTTTAAGCGGCTGGAAGTGTTTAATTAGCAAAATAACAGCATTTCAGAGAGCTGTAGAGACTTTGAAGGCAACACAATAGCAGGTTTCTAGGGGCTATAATTGAGATCACTGTGCACATATGGTACAGAATGTGTGCTTTGCAGCATCGGTGCGATTCCTCCAAGCTGCTGGGTCGAGCTCCTTATGCTGGTTTGCTGCCGTGGCTGAAATCGATGGAACAGGTCACCAGAGGCCACGTGCTGGTATGATATGGAACGATCTGTTTTGAACGGAAGATGACGGTTACGTTCATTCGTTTGGCAGACGCTTCTCTCCCGGCGATGTACCCGTCCGAGAACAACGGCAGGAGTGCATCGCAGCGACGCAAGGAGACATTCGGATGCAGACGCGTGATTCTCGAGTTCGGTCCGTTGGTCTCATACCACGGTATAACGCAGCACACATCACGCGAGTAGCTGCATAAAGGCTTTTCCTTTATTAAACGAAATTTTCTTAACAATTTTTAAACATGAACACTTGTACGGCGCACGGTTTAATAGATGGTTCTTTAATTTTGATCAAGGAAGGAAAACAAAAGCACGTGGCCTCTGCACGGCTCCTCGCGTAACCCCAGCAGAGCACTGACGGACGGCCCGATGCGCTTAAGGACCAAATGTGCTCTCGTAGTATGAGAGCGAATTGAGCGAAAACAATTCGGGACAGAATTCGTCGGTATGAGTTCGTGTGCGTGAACAAAGCCCATGTGCCACTTGGTGCCCCTCGAGGCTCCTGGTCCAGCGTCGCCAAAGCCTGCGGTTTGTCTCAGGGGCTCAGCCTGCGCGTGACGCTTATATCACACGGAAGAGGCACTTTGAACAACGGATGCTGTTTTCCTTGTCCTTTGTGCTACGTGGTAGTCTTGGCTGCTCTGTTAAGGCACGCAGAATTCCTTTTGGTCGTCGGGTTTTATTTATGCGCTCCTCCTTCCCTCGGTGTCGGCGGGAGAGAGCGCAAGTACGAGCCGGACGGAGCGGAGACGGCCTCGCCGGCTTCCCCTCGCGTTCTTGACCGCGTTCGGGACCGCTGTGGTCATTGGGTCTTTCATTCTCTAAGGTCTTTACTGCCGTTAATCCAATACGCTGTTCTGTTTTCCAAGTTCATCTTCAGGTTTCCTCGCAGAAGAGTTTATTTCTCCCTGCCAAACTACAATAGATTCACTTGCGCTATAATGGCTGAAGTTCGAAGCTGATTAATACTCTTATTACTACGGTAACAATATAGCGTTTTAATCTAGGATCGCACTTCTCACGCGAGCTGTTTCTGAAGAAGGCGCTCCGACGTTGCTCCGCACGCTCTTTTTGGCAAACGTGCTCCTTGGACTGACAAAACGCGAAAAGCCTTTCCAAGTGCGAACATGTTTTGTGCTGCGCTCTCCCTCTCGCTCTCCTCCTTTCAGAGCTGGGACCGAGCTACAAAGCGCTCTCAGCTGAGTGAAAAGGAGAGAATGAAAAATGTTTAAATTCACATAGTATCCTTGGAGATGTTTTACCATGTGAATCAGGCCTGCTAACGAGGTGTCTCAATGGGAAGAAAAGCTGGGTTGTCCCGCCGCCCCGTCGTCCCCCTGCCGCTCGGGCCGCTTCCCCGTTTCGACAGAAAGGAAGCCGCGGCTTCGTTCCGCCTTCGCTTTCGTTCTGAGAGTCCCGCGCTCGAAGTCGCCCGTGTGGACGCGCTCGCAAAAGTAATCACGCGACACACGTGTAGCGCAAGTCGTTTTTGTCAAATCTGTCCAGAAATTCCCTCTTTTTCTTTGTTGCTCTCGTCTCAAGGAACGTAGCGGCCCGCAGTTGACTGCAGTCACACTTTTAGGCTTTTCAGACGTTGCCGTTTAATGGCTCGAAGGACACGTTGGCCGCTCTTCCTGATGTCTTTGGCTCCCGTGGTGTCCTTCGACCCCGCTGCCATGGGAAATATGTGACTGGGGCTGACCGTGCCCGTTCTTTTTTGTACCGGAACAAGCGACGATAGTTGCGTTAAGGTGTTCGGAGAAGGACGCGTCGATGTGGTCCAGCAGCCATCGCTCACACTTACTGGAACGGTGCAGAATTTGTTTTGTTCTCTTTTTTTTTTTTTAAAGGTTTTTGCTCTTTAAACTGAAGAATCGCGCAAACTGGTGTTAGTGCTGTGCAGCGTCACTGAAATACTGCAACGATCTGTGTCGGTTTGAGCTTTCGGCGTCAAAGTTCCCCCCCGTTCTGGGAATTGTGATGTGATGAGGGTGAGGAATTTCCTCTTCAGCTGTGTTTATGCTCTCTTATATGGGACAGATGTAAAATTACAGCAAATCACCATCTCAGAGGATTTCCATCATCTGAGGAGATATCGCAGTCTAATGGGAGCGAAGCAGGTTTTAGGGCTGCCCTGGTTCTGCTCCATTTCTTCTGCGGACGGCTCTCCGTGCTTTCGGAGCGTATGACTCAAGCTATTAGAATGGTGGGACCGAGAGCCAACTTCCTGTACACATCATGTGGCTGTGCGGCCGTTTGGAAAGTAACATTGCCGGTGATGCCTTTCCTGGGAACATCAGATGCCACTCCAGCATTCGGAGAGCAGAGAGCACAGGGACGGCTGAGTCAGTTGTCCCACGGCTGGGAAAACGATTGGACTTTAACGCCATAAGAGCTTTTCGGCCCAGTGTCTTCCTTTGACATACATTTGTGCATCCAGATACGCCGGCAGCTACTTGGAGTCTTTTCTCAGAGCTACACAAAGAGCCCATCCCTTCACGGTCAGACCACGGCACTACCATCTCCTCCACACACCCGCCTACGCAGGTTGAAGTCCCAAGTGTCTTAGCTGCTGTATCCCTGGGCGACCTCAACTGTTTCACGAAACGTTCAGCTTTGATCGCAACGTGTGATGTCGAATGTACGGCTGTGCTCGTTTTCCAGTTGTTGCCACAGACCAGGTCGTTCGCAGGCCGCTGCTGAGGGTATGTCCGATTCCAGCCTGTTCATGAGGTATGGCCAAAGTGGAAATATTGGGAGGATTTCGGAGTTTATCGGCTTCAGGCAATAGAAGAGATACCGTCTTGTTGTCTTTGGTATACTGTAGCTCCTTTACTCGATTTCACCCCAGCACTTGCTTCTCTGAGACCTCGTACTTTAGCGACAGGATAAGAGATGGCAATAGAAGGAAAACTCTGAGCATCTTCTGGAAGGAGTTATTGAGTTATACGTAAGTGAAGAATTTTGCATTCATTCTACTCATACAGCACAATCACTAGAACGGTTTCCTACGTCCATTATAGAAAGACAGAAACGTTGTATTTTTTGCTTATAGTTTCCTGATACAATAAGGCATCTCAGGTTCTTCCCAGAATGTTTTATTTTTTAAAACGTTGCTTCCCCCAGCATTTTCACCAATCAGTTGCAATTTGTCAGTAGTAATTGTAGGTCCCTAGTCAGCATTACTGATTAAACTGGAAATCGCTGTAACTGGTCGCTCTAGCTGGTCCTCCTCCCATGTCCTTATTCGCTTGGAATAAGCAACATGCGTGGCACCCAAGGCTTAGCTGATCCCTGTCTAGACCAGGGTCAAATTGCTAACAAGATGCAACCGCAGTAGGCTATCTAGAAGTACTGGAGCTCATCAAAGTGACCCGTCCGATTGCAGATGAATGTGGTGCTCCTTACTGTACTCTGATTGGTTCAAATGCTGCTGGAGCAGATGGCTTGGCAGCGGAGCACCTGGTATTATGCCACCTCCTTAATAATCTTCATTGGGTTTATGCAGTAGCAGCAGATTCCTGTGAAAATCCAATTGTGTCAATCGAAGCCCAATTAACCAGGGCTTGGGGGGGGGGGGGGGGGGGGGGGGGGTACACAAAAGCTTTCGGAATTAGTGCCGTTAACATATTGAAAAGAGCAAGGTCCTCTTTATCCTTACCAGTACATGTGAAAGACAGTACCCTCATCTATGAGTCGATGCTTTTCAGGTGAAATAGTGAGGCTTCCAATAATTTAGTCATTTTTAAGAGAAGTGCTGTTTCTGGATCACATCTGGGCTCTCTGTCCTGGCCAGCTGTTTTTCTGCTTTCTGTTGGCATTCATTCATTTAGCAGACTTTTTTTTTCTCCAAAAAAAAGTGCAATTCAGAGTAAACACAAGTGTATTTTAGAACAGGAGATGAGCACGTTGCATGCGTAGATGTCTACAGGACTGAGTCTGATAGGAAGTACAGCAGTGATTGTGACAGATAACGTAATTCAAATTTGTAGGAGTTTTGACAAGCGAGTTAGGAAAATGAGTCAAAAAGAAAAGCGTTTTGAGACCCTTCTTGAATGCTGATAGGGATTCAGCAATTCTCCTTAAGCGAAGGACCCCACTCCACCATGGAGCCAAAACTAAGAGCCTACATGCTTTCTGTTTTGGACTCCTTGTGAGAAGGACCATCAACTGGCCAGAGGTGCAGGAGCATAGTGGCCAAGCACAATGAGGACTGATGGAAGGGGGTTAGTTCAAGCTGACCGGAACGCTTCTGAACCAACGAGCTGTTATGGAATGGCCGATGTTGGACGTAGACCGATATTCATCAAGGACATTGTTCTGGGGAAAGAATGCGCGTAACTGGTTGAAAGCTTCACTTTTCAGAAATACGAAATTCATTGAATGAGGTTGATTGCATGATGTAGAGCGCTTTCTGTTTTACAGTTTTACGCCAACATAGACGTGTAAATATTACTTTGAACCCGTTCCAGTTAAGTATTTCACTTTAAGGATACACCAGCATGGATCTCAGTGCAGCTAGAGTCTGCAATCTCTTAGTCCGGTTAACCATTAGGGTGTAGGATTTTGTCATTTAAGAGTCCTTAACCCCCTTCACCCCGGTTCCTGCTGCCTTGAGACTCGGTTCACTATAACATGAGGCCTTGCCAGCCCGGGTGGCAGGGGCCGGACCAGATGGGCCGCTGGATAAATGTTATCCCACCGTCGTATCAGGGAGATGCCGTGACACTGATCTGGACATTAAAAATAGCTGTGCCCACAACTACGTGGTTGAGGCACCATGGGGGTCAGGCTTTGCAGGCTTTAGGAATTCTTTTACAGCCTCTCTCTTAAGGTCATCCTCTAGGGACTTGTGTTAAACGAGAGAAGTCACTGCATTTCATCGATCGTGTCAACATGTACTTTTCACCTCAAAACATACAGTAGCAATTGTGCTACTTAAGACCTCTTGTATATATTTATAGAACTCAGAGATGTGCATGGAAAGTGTACAGAATGACTACTTTTAAAATGTTTTAGCTCATTTATTTTGTACAACTCTTGAGTACAACTGCAGACGTCTAGCACTTGTGTGCAGGTTGTAAAATCTATGTATAGCACTGGTAAACTGGTGATAACTGATGAACTTTGTAACACAAACTCTACAGTGGGCGACACAGTCGTTGTGTGTTACCATGCCTTGGATGTAAAATAAATGAACACATGAGAAGACAATAATTTTTCATGATTAATTCTTCATCCTCCACTGCGCTGTATCTTCCGTCCAAGTTTAGAGGATGATCGGTGGTTTCAATTTGCATAAAAACCCCGTAATCACAGGGCCTGGTTGCCAGGACCTCTATTTCAACAGAGCGCGTTGGAGGTGTCGGTTTAAGTTTGAACGTCGTGTGCCGTCCTTGCCCCTTGTCTCTTTCACCATGCAGCCCAAAAGTGAGCGCAGAGGTCAAGCAGGTCTTTCGGGAATCCTGGAGCACTTTGGATCGGTGGCACATGCAATATGAGTATGCAACTGAGATGCGGCAGAAGCGTGTGTGAGCTTGTGTGTGCGTGTGTGTGTGTGTGTGTGTGTGCGTGTGTGTGTGTGTGTGTGTCTGTCTGTCTGTCTGTCTGTCATCGCAGAGCTATTTTTCCTTCCATGAAACCCTATAGCAGTCCTTGCAGCTCAGTCTCGGAGAGAAGTCCAGCGGTGGATGCTTCACTCGCATGTTTAGAGTTGTTTGGTTCTGGAAACCAAGAAGGAGCTGATTTGAGTCTCGGCTACAGCTCTTGTGCCATTAAACGGAACAAAAGTCTGCAATGGTTCTCTGGAGCAGTCAAGCACTTTCCTTCCATTGGTTTGTTTTGCAAAAGTTTTTTTTGAGAGCATTAAATTGTTCTATGTTTAGATAGGACAGGACAGGTACTTCATTAATCCCTCCAAGGAAATTCACATGCACAGCAGCTTCACACATAACACGTAACAACAGGGAGCTCAGTTTTAACCGATGAAAATAAATAGCAAGTGACATATAATAACAAATATCCATCTGTCTCTCCGTCTGCCGAATTTCAACAACCGCTTGTCCTGAGCAGGCTGGCGGTGAACCAGAACCTGTTCCAGAAGCACTGGGCACAAGGCTGAGGCTGCGTCCGCCCCGGATGGGACGCCAGTCCATCACAAATGACAATTAACGTAATAAATAATAAGAAGAGACAAATTACAGCGACACTGGACAGCTGAACAATTAAATGACTACAAAGTGTCTAAGGCCACAAGGCATTTCCCTGCTTCCCTGTGCGGAGGAGCTCACAGGCCCGTGGGTGACACTGTAGAGGAGGGTTGCTGTTGGTACGAAGGGCCCCCAAAAGCTCCTCTTTGTACACCGTAACTGAATAATCCAGTGGCTCAAAGAGCTCATGAAGATCACTTCATGGAGGGGATGTGAGCCATTATCCATGACTGACAGTGGCTTCCTCACATCCTGGCCTGTGCCGCTGCCTCCGCTGAGTCGGGACTTAACCAAAACGGGTTGAGTAATGGCGGCCGCGAAAGCTGGACGTGCCCGAGTGTGTTTGCGTGAACGTGTCGGCTAAGCGCTGGAATGATGGCAGTAATAACCGGAGCTGTCTGCTGACTGCGGAAGGGTTTTGTCTGTCACCCTTCTGCCGTCTCCCTCCCTGCGGCCCGACCATCTGGATATGCCGGAGTGCCACGCTGTCATGGCGGGGGCAGTGGCATCCTCTCGCCTGGAGTTGGGGAGGAGGGGCACATACTTCAGTTAATATTACACAGCAGCCATGTGCATTTTTGGGGTTTGGGTGAGGGGGTAGTTGGGGGGGGGGGGGGGGGGTGGGTTGGCAGCGCAGCTGCTCTCCGGAAGCTCCCAGCGCTGTGCCGGGAATGCGGCAGGTCTCAGAGGCGGCACTCAGACATGGCGTTACAGGACGGGGAGGAATGAGGAGCATTGTTCTGCACAGCCCTTCGGAATGGCGTGTGCATGTGACACCGCGGTAAACCCCCCCACCACCACCACCACCCTGCGCTGTTCTCCTCTGAAGATCCAGCTCCGCGCACACCAGCTCATTTATTATCAATTGCGTCTACTTTCTCCTTTCCCGCCATGCATGCGCTTGTTTTGTGTTCCCCGGTAAATCACCGCCACACCCGTTCTGCTCCGTGAAGCGTGCGTGCGCTGCGCGTGCGGTGCGTACGTCCCGCAAAGACGAATGATGTCGGTTTTGAGCAGCGATACGAATTGTCCTCAGTCCAATGGAAAGGAACACGTAAAACAACGTAATTGAATTCGTATTTTATTAATGTTTGCGTGCGAAGGTGGGCGCAGGTGGCGGGTGGCTCTGCCGTGGCGCCGGTGTCCTTTTCTGTGCCATTCAGCACATGGCTGCGAAGCCCGTACATGCTTGTGCTGGGGCCTCGCTGGTTGCTGGGCTAAATCTGTCCCTGGTACAGGCGACCCACCGGGTCCCTCCGGTTGATCCGTTTGATCCCCCCCATCCGTTCCAAACCCCCCGCCCCCGCAAACCGCATGAGCCGGTGACCTTCTTCCCAGACTGCACCGTCTGGAGTCTGGGCTGCATGGCTTCCAAGGTGAAGACTGCTGCCGCACAGCTGCCGGATGAGGGCTGATGCCGTCCAGGCGGGTTTTGGGAGGGTCTGCGCTCGGTGGCCAAGAGCACATTGCTCGCAGAGCTATGGAGCGACGCGGAGGGGCTGCGGTGCCCACATACCCAGGGAAAAGCCCACTTTCAGACCCAGTGACAGGTGCTTGGAGAAGTGCTGCTGCTGCTTCCATTCTGGGTTGAGCTCTTGCATTGAGCAGCATTTCGAAGTGCCGGAACTTGAGAACTTGACTTTTACCCCAGGTTACCTCTATGTATTAAGGGCCGTTATTAGTTTAATGGGCTCCAGTTAGAAGAAAATAGTTAAGGAAACAGTATTTTCCTCCTGTGCACATGCGCCTGGTAATTTAACAGCTGTCAAGTTTAACTTATATTGAAATTTTAAACGTTCCTTACATTTTGATGTATTTACGCTCTTCCAGGGTAGGTACAGTGTGACGGTGACTTTGCGAAAGATGGGCTCGGATGACTTACAGCGTGACACTTGAGGAAGAAAGGAGTGCGTGTGTGTGGGGCCACCGCACACCACCGGGGCAGCGCCGAGAAGAGCGCAGGTGAAGGGACGAGGTGTTTGCGTCGCCAGGGAGATGCGGAGGGGAGCGAGGCGGTGACAGCAAACCTCAGGCTTCTCTTTCGTTGAGGCGAAACTCCCTGTAAGGAGAGCGAGCCGGCTGACGCGGGCAGAGCTCCAAAGCGTTGCCGGCTCAGCACAGTGGGGAAACCGTTCCATCGCGTAGAGACACCAGCTGCCAAGACTACTTAGCAGGAGGAAAAAAGCCATAAAAAGCATTATTTTCCCAAAGGCTTTTTAGTTGAAATTCTGCTGCTGCCTCCATCCCGCCCCTTAGTGGTGCCGAAAGAATCGTTGCTGGGTAAAGATGAACACAGCATCACTCCCGTGTGTGTGTGTGTGTGTCACGTGGCAGGGACAGGTGGAGGAATATTTAATTGCCTGTACTCGTCAACTGTGGAGAGGGGCTCTCTCAACGCTCCCCTCGGCCGGACGCACACAGTTCTTCCCAACCGCGGCCCCCCCAGAGCTTCGGTCCCATTCGCGAAGAGGTTGGCCAGCGTGTTGGAACGGAGACGTGTTACACGGCCCAGTCCAAGCTCAATGGGAGCCCACTTGCTCCGGAACTGGTGAACCGGGGTCTCACGAGCTCATCTGGATGCGACCAACTGAGGGGCGGGGGGTGTCGGCAGCCACGGTCGAGTCAGCGCTGGCACGCTCTGGTCCCGAAGCGGTCCCTCGCTCCGGCACAAGAACCTCACCCCCCCTCCCTCCCTGTCTCAGGTGGAGAAAAACATTTCTGGCTAATTGCACCATGACACCTTTTACGTCCCGTCTGGCTTTCAAATGCTCTTTTCGGTTGGAGCTCTCACGCGCTCTTCGGACCCCCGTCGTTCATTCCCTTATTCTAATTTCCTCCTGCGGGATTTGCTGGCAAGTTCTTGCTGATGCTGTATTGCCCGGATAAACCTTTACACGGCTACTAAATATAAATGTTTATATAAATCTCAAAAAAAAAAATTATTGCTAGGAAGGTGATCTGGAATTGTCGACATTCGGATGAAGTTTTACGGCGCGACTCGTGTGATGAACATTGGTTCATGTGGTGGAAAGAAACAAACTAATTTGCACTTGACTGGGGTTTTAAGTCTTCTGGATGGGACCACGTCGTGCAGGAAACTAAACAGTTTTGGAAACAGTTTCCTACACGACGCGGTCTCATCCAGAAGACTTAAAACCCCACTCAGCCGACACTGGCTGCGGAAGCCTACGTGTTTTGATAATTTGCACTTAGTCGCACGTCTGCATCTAAGTGTCTCTTCCTGCTAAAGTAATGAACGCATTGTATTTTCTATGAGATGTTTGTCGCTTTGGAGAAAAGAGTCCGATAAATGACTACATGTAAAAGTAAATATATAAATCGCCGAGAGCGACTCAAAGGGTGAATTCTCCACAGCCCTCGGCAGCTTTCGGCAGTATTGAGCGAAGTGCTCTTCAAGCAGCATTTACAGGGATTGACCATAGAGAGTAATCACATTGAAACGATCATTAAGCCATCTGATAGTGACAAATATATTTGTCACGTCTTGCAGAAATAAACTCAGTAAAGATCATTGACCGCTGCACGTGGTCGGCACCGTAAGACAAACAAGGCTGATGAACTCCGACTCATAACGATTATTAACTGTTTTAATTCTCACTTAAAATGTACAATTGATTTTCTAAAGATTAAACGTAGAATTAAAAGTGGACGTTATTATTTCAGATTAATCATTTTCTAAATCGGTGCTCAAAGCCCCTCGGGCGAGCTGTGAGTGGACGGGGGCCACGCTGTCCGTTGCCCCGCAGAGACTCTTCTGGAGCGCCCCGTGTCTGGAGAGCACCTGCTGGGAGGACAGTTCCTATCTTTAGAAGTTCGCTGTCGGCCTCAGCCTCGCCTTACTGCGCTAGTTGAGTCCGCGTCACGTTCCGCTTTGCCGAAGGACCTAGTCGATCGGATCAACGTTTCCCTCCTCCGACCGGAGTCGGCCCCGGGTTTGCGATGCCGCAATCCCACGGCGCGACTCCGCAACGACCCGCAATCCCCAAATCCAACAATGCTGCAATCCCATAATACTCAACAGCTCAATCCGCTAATCCTACATTCCCGCAACCCCGTGTCTCGGCCGCTTCCACTTCCCTTCGTCCTTCTTGGGTTCAGTCAGAGCACAACAGGCCCTTCGGAAGTCCTCCTGCTTCTTTTTCCTGGATAGGAAGAACGGCTCACGCAGGGCCGTGTGCGTTTCTCGCGTAGCTCCATGCGAAGTGTGTTTGTGTACGTTTGTTGTAGACATTTTTACCCAGGAAAGGGTCGTCGGCGGGTTTACAGAAGCCCCCATTGTGCCCCGTGCCCAAAGCTGCCGCTCTCGCCGGTGGGACTCGGCTCCTTCCAGGATCCCGATGAACTTCCTCAGTCGACACCTCCTCCCACCCCCATCCCAGACACGCAAAGTCAAGGCTCGCTATCGTTTACCTTCGACAGCTGCTTTTTTAATTGCAGACATGCTGACGGAGATGTGGCCCGTGACCCCCGACCCCCCCATTGACATGTACATGTGTTCATTTGGTAGACGCTTTTCTCCAAAGCAACATACATCTCCGAGAACGGCGAACAGTCCGTTACACCAACAGAAGGAGGGATTCGGACGCAGACGTGACTTTAGAGTACGGTCCGTTTGTCTCATACCGCGGTGTAAACCGGTGTACGTTATGCCAGTGGCCGCATACAAGCTTTTCAGTTATGAAGCCAATTATTGTTAGAAACGCGGTCATGAGCGATTGCAGCTTCTCCAGTCAGTCTCAGGGACGCTTGCGTGTGTCGGCTGAAGGCGGTTCTGTGTGTGTTCCAGGTGGAATGTGCTTCACCTCAGAAGCGTTTGCGAGAGCTGACAGCTCACAAATTTGGTCTTGCGCTCATGTTTTTACCTTGTTTTTACATTAACTCGAGTGTGTGTCTGTGTGTGAGGTTTTAAAGTCTCCTGGTGGCGCAGTGGGTTTGGCCAGGTTCTGCTCTCTGGCAGGTCAGGGATTCGAGTCCCGCCTGGGGTGCCTTGCGACAAACTGGCGTCCTGTCCTGGGTGTGTCCCCTGCCCCTCCGGCCTTGTGCCCTGTGCTGCCGGGTTAGGCTCTGGTTTGCCGTGACCCCGTATGAGACGAGCGGTTTCAGACGGTGTGTGTGTGTGTGTGTGTGTGTGTGTGTGTGCGTGCGTGCGTGCCCTGAGAGCTGTAGCATATATGTTAAAAGCCCTGGCTGCTATGAAATACTTTCCAAAGTCACCAGTGGCACTGTGACCCCCCCAGCAGTGTAACAGTGCCATCCCGGTCATGTGGTTGGCATGAAGCAGATCTCCTTCCACAGTGCATGTTGAACCCAGACCGTGAGCGGTGGACTTGTGGTCGCTGCTGTCTGCCGTTGCCATGTGCTTTGCCTTGGGGAAGTTGGGGGTTGGGGGTTGGGGGTTGGGGGGGATTCTTGTCCTCTTTGCCAGTTTGCAGTGGATTTATTGAGATTAGTTAGATTCTGCACAAAATCTGTCATCTCCTCCCAATTTTATTTTTTGGCCATCGTTGCTGTCAATAAAACTTGGAGTAGAAATCGAGTTAATTAAACTGAAAAGGTTGCTTCTCATTGCAGTGCTTTAAAAAATGACCCCCCTCCCCCTCGGGCTCTCCTCGCTCCCCTGCGGTAAAAGCAATGCATGACATTCAGCGCTCTATCCGGCCAAAGGTTTCAGTGTTTTAAAGCGATGCCAGAGTCTGGCCTTATGACAAAAAGCGGATGCCACAAAAATGCTGCTCTAGATGGTGGTGGTCAGGAAAAGTTGCACTCAGAAGCAGTTTTGCGCTTCCAGGATTTACTCCCGATGCTGAGTCCTGAGACTTGTTGGCAGCCGTGGTGGAGCGAGCTAAATCTGTGCCATCGGCCAGGTGGAGGGAGCACACGCACCTTGGTGTGGAGGAGTCCGCTCTCAGGCTTGGTGCTTTATTCAGCATGAAGACACACTGCTGCATTCACACTTCACTCCGCATTTTACATTTACTTATGTAGCAGACACTTTTCTCCAAAGCGACTTCCAATGAACTCTATGTAGTGTTATCAGCCCACACACCTTATTCACCGCGGTGACTTACACTGCTAGATACACTACTTATCATGGGTCACTTATCCATACATCAGTGGGACACACACACTCTCTCTCTCTGTCACTCACACACTATGGGTGAACCTGAACAGCATGTTTTTGGAGTGTGGGAGGAAACCAGAGCACCCAGAGGAAACCCACACAGACATGGGGAGAACATGCAAATTCCACACAGACTCAGTGGGGATCAAACCCACAATCTCTCGCACCACCCAGGCGGTGTGAGACAGCGCTCGCTGTGCCACCATGCTGCCCCAGTAGCATCACTTTTAACTGATGATTGAGGTGTTGGATTTTTACCTTTCACAAGGTGCTGCATTGGCCTTTTTCGGGGCATTGCATTCATCACAAATGAAATTAAGTGAATACATGAATGAAAGAGTCACTTACTGAGTGAGGATGCTATGTGGATTGATCAGTTTCCACATGGTGTCAGTACTGCAGTTGAAAGCCTGGAATTTCTGTAAACCCTCCCACAATACATGGGATGTCATGTTTGGTTTGTTTCGTGTCCACTTGATGCGCTGCCCTCCTGCCCTGAATTGCTTCACTGGCTGTCTTCTGAACCCCCCACACCAATGGCTGAAGACGTGTGTTATGCATCAACATCCCTTCAGTAAGCCTCTATTTATAAGAAATTTGGCACTTTGTCCCTTAGTAACTTCCGTAAACTTGATTTGATGTTTAAGGCCTGCCAATAAATTCCACTTCTTGCTCTTAAGATATGAGCCATTAATTTTTGCACTTGTGTGGAAAACTGTAAAGTGTGTCCAGCTTATTTCCAGAAATGTCACCAATAGGGAATGGTGTCGCGACCCGTAAAAATATAACAGACTCAAGATGGTGCTGACTGTCGGAAGACCAGCAGGCAAAAAAGAGTCGGGACAGAGCAGTGAAATCGAGATCCTTGAGTTTATTGTAGGCACAGCAGTGTGGGGTGTGTTCACGTGTCAGTGTGTGCACTTGTAACGTGTTCTCTCCTCATCCCTGTCTGGAGCGTCTGGCAACGATTCTCAAAAGCAACAAGTTTGAGATGCGTCATTAATGAGAGCCCCCACCACAGTTACCCAGGATCCTCCGATCCGTTTTCACCAGTTTCGACTCTGACAGTTTTACTGACGTTTGTAAAAAAAGCAAAAAGGGACGTAAAATAAAGGTTTGACTACCGAGGTACATTTGTAAGTAACGAAATACGCAGGTACAGCACGTTGTTAACAACCTGGAGTTCAAACATACGGCATGTTTAGATGAACAATTCCTCACTGTGCCGAATGGCCAGTCTAATACTATAGTAAACATGCAGGTGGCACAGCAAGTAGCACTGCTGTCTCACAGTGCCTGGGTGGTGAGCGAGGACATGGCTTCGATACCTGCTCAGTCTGTGTGGTGTTTGCATGTTCTCCCTGTGTCTGCATGGGTTTCCTCCCACTCTCCAAAAATATGCTGTTCAGGTTCACCCACAGTGTGAGTGACACAGAGAGAGTGTGTGAGTTCCACTGATGTATGGATGAGTGATCCAGTGTAAGTAGTGTATCTAGCAGTGTAAGTCACTGCGGTGAATAAGGTGTGTGGGCTGATAACACTACATAGAGTTCATTGGAAGTTGCTTTAGAGAAAAGTGTCTGTTGAATAAATAAATGTAAATATGTCACCTGAAAAGGCAATGTTTCATCTCTGTATTTTACTCTTGTTTTAAAATAAGGGTTTTCAGTTACATTTATGGCTGAAGTTATTTAGGCTGAACGTACTGAAAGTATATAGGTAAAAATCACAGATATGAAATAAATATAAATATGAAATAAATTTGAACCCTTCTCAAGTGGCAATGAAGTTGTTGCTTTACGGCATTTATGACCAGTATAAGAAATAAAGAGTGATTGTTCACTTCCCCCCACAAATGAGACTACTAAGATTTCCAAGGACCTGCTGTAGTTCTTTGAGTAGGGTAGAGTAGGGTAGAGTAGAGTAGGGTAGAGTAGAGTAGGGTAGGGTAAAGGAAAGAGTAGTTGTGTAAGGGTGGAGTTTGCAGGAATGGAAGTTATCCGAAAAGTGTAAATACAACCATCTATTAAAGGACACTTTTACAGTGTAACTGTACCTGCTCCCTCAGGTCATGTTAAAATGCGAGGACAGGACTGTAAGGGTATCCAAAGCAAAGAAAGAAGAGATGAAACGGAGTCTTGAAGGAGGACTGGAGTTTGTGACCCACGGAGGTAATAAAAGCGAAGGAGTCTTCATCTGGTTTCTTGCTTGTGTTTATGAGCAGAAGCATGAGTGAAACCCGGCGTTGCTGTAACAACAGAGAACTGTGCGGTTCCGCTTTCGGCTGTCGTGAAGGGGCACATGGCAGGTGCCTTGCGAGCCGCGATACGGCCTCTCGTTGGGGTCGAGCTCATAAAAAAGCAAGATGCTGAGCGAGTTGCCCCTGCGCTGCAGATCAGCCCTTGTGCTCCATCCCGTGTTCAACCCAAAGGTCACATCCTCAGCGACCTAACGCCACTTCGCCTTCGACGAGCGCTGAGGTGCTTTAACTACATGCAAATCAGGGCTTTGTTAGGTATAATCTTCTCTTCTGTCATAATACCAACTCACACAGATCAGTTCAAATAAGTTTGTTTAACATTCACTACCTGAACTGACCTTTACTTCTTTTTTGTTCTCTGCGGTTTCAGGAGCAGGGAAGTGTTCTCTCTTGTGTTTTGGGACATCATAAATCGTCCTCTAACCCTCGGGGGGGTTTCAGTATCCTTCCAGCTGGTGTGTGTGTGTGCGTGTGTGTGTGTGTGTGCACACATGCTGGCTCTGTGCTGTGGACTGCGCAGACACACTCTCTCCGCTCTCTTTCTTTCTCCAGTCGTCTCACTTTCACCACAGTTGCTGTTCCCCGTCCATCTGTCAAGATGCCATGTGTCTGACATCAGCGCCCGGACAGGGTCCCGTCCAGGCTGCCCTCGAGGGGGTCGAAGTGCTGGGGTGCTGCAGGCCAGGGGTACTAGCTGACATCACTGCTGACGGGACTAACGGGTCTCTCAGGAAGCCACCCCACCCCCACCCCTCCACCCCCGAGCTCAGCCTACCCAAGTCAGAGGCCTTGGTAGAAGAAGTTTCAGCACGTGTCCTCTCTGTTGCGTGCGTAGTGGTGTCCTGAGACACAAATGTGTGCTGCGGGGGCTCTTTGCAAGGCTGGCTGGCTTTGCTGCCTTTCAGCTGTCTGAGTCCTCTGGGTTTTCATGTTGCTCACAGCACGCAGATTTCGGTCACCGCACTCAGCTGTCCCTTTCAGAAGTTTTGACCAGGAGCTGCACAGAGCTGTGGAATAAAAGAGCGTTGAATAGGTTGCACCTGTGGTTCTTAGTCACCCTCAAATCCCTTCTAATGCGACTTTTAAAAGTAAAACACCATGAAAACACATGGTTGGGCTCTTCTCTTCTACTGGCCTTTGGAATTCCTGAAGTGACTTATTGTCCAGTCTGTTACACCACCTCATAGTTCAAAAACTCAATTCATACTGCTCTTATTCGTTATTTGTCTCTGGCTGGCATAGGTGATGAGATGACATCAAGATTCAGATGAGAATGATGGGCTGGATGGCGATTCATCCTTGTGGCTCTGGGAAGTTGAGCTGTCGCAAGTTGGACGTTGTTGGGTTTGCTACTGCATGGCTGTGGGGTGGTGTGGCTTTAAACCTTAATCAAAGTTTCCCGTAGACCTCAGCTCTCTAGAATTTTCTCTTTATGATTTCCTTGTGCTGCAGAGGATGCAGCAAAAAGCAGCTTTTGAGCCAAAAGTGTGTCTGTTCAGTTTCAGGAAGGGTTGTTGTGTTGCCGTTACACCCTTCAACATTCTACTGAGTAGCGGCGGCTTCACTAAAGAGGCTGCGACGTGACATATACTTCTCCGGATCAAATAATCTTGCAAGCCAGTCAATAATATAAAGTGAAAACTGTTCTATTTCCATTTCTATGTCTGATGTTTTATGGAGGTGACTCAGCGGATGGTTATGCCAAGAGGGAATTGACTGCTGAGGTTGTTAAGATTATTAACATTAGTCTCACTGCTGCACGTTGGGATTGGCTCAACGCGGCAAAGCGATTCAGGGTCAAAGAGCAATACTCTATACCTATTAATATGGCCATTCCTCCACTCCATCTTCACCCAGTACTCAACCATGTCGGGGGTTGCTGCCTCAGTGTTGCGCTTCCTCTCAACCCGTCTCCTATGTGACCCACTCTTGTCTTCATGGTTTCTATTGTCACCAGTGGAAGATGCTAGGATGACCTTGCATAACCCTAAATGCCCACTGGGCCTCAGTGAGGAGTGCACATACAGCATAGAAGAGAGGGGGGGTCGGTACAGGGTCATGAGTGGACGGGGTGCCAGGGGCGGGTGTTGAAATGAAGACTGATGGATGGCTGTAGAGGGTTTGGGGGGTGGAGTCTGGAGTGAAGAGCAGGATAAATCACCAGGAACTGCAAATTTCCTCCTCCTTGTTGCTGGGTCTCTCTTCGTCTTCACGTTCTCCCTCCTCTCCTTTCCCTCTTTGTCCTTTGTTCACCATCTTGTTTTCTTCTTCTTCTTTTCCCTTTTTCCCCATGCTGTCTATTCATCTTCTCCTGGACCTTTTCTTCATCTCTCTCCCTCCTCCTTCGACAGCCACTCCTCCCTCTCTGTCATTCCATCCTGGCCAGGCTTGCTTCTTGCGTTGCGGCCGATGCGAACTTATTTTGTGCCAGACGAGCGCCGACCAGACCCCTGCCTGCTCTCGAACAGAGACCGCACTGTACTGAGCTGGACATCGGTCAAGAAGGCAGTCACTGTGCCAGTTTCAACATGACTTTTTAATATTTAAATTTTTTTTTTTTTTCTGAGCGTTTTGCTAAGTTCTGTTCAGATCCAACAAATCTTTATTTTCTTTTATTATTTCCATGATCGCCAGTGAGGAAGCAGTGATTTACATTGTAAATATTAAATCCACAGTAGAAAGGTCTGAATTAATTCACTACATGTTTGCAGAGGTATCCATTCTGATATGATATTATGTGAAAAGGTAAATTCAGCTACAAACTCTTTCTTTTTCATGCCGCTGTGCAGCAGTGATGGGTTTTCTTTATTTAGTAGCACTTAAAAATCACATTCTCGTATCTAGCTGTGCATTACATACTAATTAAAGCTATTATGTAATCAGAGGTAAACACCAGTATAAAAGAATTAGTATCACTACAGATGCTACAGATGGCTCTGCTTTGCTTTGAATCTCTTCCTTTTAACTGAATTTAAACCACTATTAGTGCAATTACATTTTAATGCAGCAACAGGTCAGTTTTAATTTTAAATGGTATACCTTTGCAACATAGTTGTCTCGGTGCATTAAACATACATTTCAATCTTTCAAGGCTGCGTAATAGTGCAAGGAAAAATGAAACAGTCGTGTAAATAATAACTGCTGTTAGTGACAGAATCACAAACAGTCAAAGAAGTAATTACATATATATATACAAACCCCATTTCCAGAAAAGTTGGGACACTTTCTGAAAATGCAACAAAGCTAAAAAGTATTTAAAGTTTCAAAGTTTCACTTGAAATAAAATAAACAAAAATCACTCAAACTTTTATTTAACTGATGAAAGTACAGAAAAAACATTTTCAGTGTTTTCACTGACAAAGCTAATTGTATTTTGTAAATATAAAAAAACAACAGAATGTGATACCTGCAACACACTCAAAAAAAGTTGGGACAGAGGCAAAACAAGGCTGAAAAGATTACAAGTAATACTGTTCTGGAAGGTTCCGCAATTAGCAGTTTAACCGGTAACAGGTGAGATTATCAAGATTGAGTATAAAAGGAGCATCCACTAAAGGCTTAGTCTTTGCAAGCAAGGATGGGTCGCGGTTCACCACTTTGTGCCAAACTTCGTGAGAGAATTGTCAGTCAGTTCAAAGACGCTGTTTCTCAGCGCAAGATTCCAAAGAATTTAGGCCTTTCGCCATATGCAATTCATAATATCGTGAAAAGATTCAGGGAGTCAGGGAAAATCTTGGTGCGTAAAGGCCAAGGGCGGAAACCGCAGTTGAATGCACGTGACCGCCAAGGACTCAGGCGGTATTGTTTGAGAAACCGTCATGCTACCGTGATGGACATAGCCACATGGGCTCGGGAGTACTTTGAAAAATCATTGTCGCTCAACACAGTCCGCCGCTGCATCAAGAAATGCAACTTGAAATTGTATTATGCAAAGAGGAAGCCATTTATCAATTTTGCGCACAAACGCCCCCAAGTTCTCTGGGCCCGAAGTCATCTGAAATGGACCGAAAGACAGCAGAAATGTGTTCTGTGGTCAGACAAGTCTACATTTCAGCTTGTTTTTGCGGAAAACGGACTTCGGATTCTACGTGCCAAAGATGAAAAAGACCATCCAGACTGTTACCGACAAAAATTGCAAAAACCAGCCTAAGTGATGGTATGGGGTTGCATCATTGCCCACGGCATGGGTGATCTGCATATCGTATGTGAAGATACCATTGATGCAGAGGCTTATGTCGGAATTTTGGAGAGACATATGCTGCCGTCAAGACGACGTCTTTTCCACGAACTCCCTATCTATTTCAGCAGGACAATTCCAGGCCTCATTCTGCACGAGTTACAAGAGCATGGCTTCAGAGGCATAGAGGGAGTATGCTTGACTGGCCTACCTGCACTCCAGATCTGTCTCCTATTGAAAATGTATGGTACATCATGAAGACAACAATCAGACAACGGCGACCACGGACTGTTGAGCAGCTCAAGTCTTGCATACAGCAAGAATGGGCAAAAATTCCACTTGAAAGACTGCAACAGCTGATTTCTTCAGTTTCCAAATGACTACTAAGTGTAATTAACAGAAAAGGTGATGTGACCCAGTGGTAAACTTGCCTCTGTCCCAACTTCTTTTGAGTGTGTTGCAGGCATCAATTTCTAAATTTGTTTGTATTTAACAAATAGAATTAAGTTCATCAGTGGAAACACTGAAAATCTTTTCTTTGTCCTTTTGTCTCTTAAATAAAGGTTCAAGTGAACGAACAGATTACAGTTTTTAGTTTTTGTTGCATTTTTAGACAGTGTCCCAACTTTTCTGGAAATGGGGTTTGTACATATACACAGGCAGGAGGTAAAAAGCCTGGAGGTAGTGGAGGCAAGGAACCAAAATCATCCTTGGCTGCAACAAGATGGCCAAATTGTCAAAAATGTCACCAGAGATGAGTGCAGGGCTGATTCACTGTCTCTTTCCTCTCATTCCACAGAAACCTTCCAGTCGCTGGTCTCCTTCGCCATGAACCACACTCTCTCCCTGTTCAACACAGCCTACCAGCCCTTAGCACAAGAGGCTCGCGGACCTGTGTCCGAGCTCTTTGGCGACTTGATCCTTTACATCCTGGGAGCCAATTCGTCTGTGGAGCGAGCTGTGCATCGCTTCTACGATGGACTCTTCCCGTTGGTGTACGGCCGCCTGGTGAACCCGGGCTCTCCGCCGCCCACGGCCGACCGGGCCGAGTGCCTGCGTGCCACTCGACAGGATGTAAATCCGTTCGGGCCGCACCCACGGGCACTGGCCGGGGAGCTGGCATGGGCCCTGCGGGCGGGCCGAGTCATGAGCCGGGCGCTGGCGGCGGGTGCCGATGCCCTCAATGCCACGGAGTGGGTGGCATTGTCTCGAGACTGCGCCAGGGCCCTGGTGCGCATGCAGTACTGTCCGCACTGCCGAGGCCTCACGCTCATCCGGCCCTGTGGGGGCTACTGCCTCAATGTGATGCGTGGCTGCCTGGCTGGCTTGGCCGAGTTGGATGTGCCCTGGCGTCGCTTCGTCACTGCCCTGGAGGGGGTCACCGATGCGCTGGCTGGCACGCACAACCTGGAGCTGGCATTGCTGGGGGTCCGCAATCAGATCAACGACGCCATCCTCTACACACAGCTGCATGGCCCACGTCTCACCGCCACGGTGAGTAAAACCCCAACATTCGCAACATGCACCACACAAAAACACAAATTGCACCAACACTCTTAGCCTCACTCTCTTCCAAAGTCCGTTACAAGGCTTATGTTCTCCTCTGGGAAACACTCACAAAGTTTCCTTTTGTTCTCCGTTCATCTGAGCACGTTGTTGGTTTGACGTCTCCAGACCAGGTGAGCAGCTTCCTGTTGAGATACTGATGTACATTTTCCAAGTGTGCCTCTTCTTTCTGGCTTTCCAGTGTAGAGCTGGGAACCATTGGGGTGATTTGGGTGGAAAGGCTTCGTTTAGATATCTTTGATTTATGTGAGTTTTTGGTTTTCTGCACTGAGGGACATATTCATTCTACAATTTCTTTCACTCACTGTTTACCTAAAGCCGCTTGGTTGAGATAAAATGCTCCTCCAGTCTGTTGGATTTGAGATATGGTGAACATCCAGTAAATGATGGGGATTTTTCGTAGGGACTATCAGATTAAGTCTGTGTCATCTATTTTCTGCTTGATACAATACTTGAAGACACATCGTCTTGATCTACTTAGCCAGTCATGGTATTACTACCCATTAATGGCCCGTACTTCCGAGTTACAGTATATGCCCAAATATTTGAAGTAGCACAGCTACTTCTGCATCACCTTGACTAATAATGTGTGGATGCAGTTGTCACTCAGTTTCAGTAATGATATGCAAAGCATTTCATACCTTCAGAACTGAACCCAGCTTGACCCCACCAGCAGAGAACAGGAAAATCTATAATCTCTGATGTATGGTTTTTGTTTCCACGTGTTTAGAGTGTTTCATCAGTCAGGGACCTTAAATCCCCACGGGAACTGACCTCTGACCTCTATGTCCAAGCACAGATGATGTCATTGAAGTCCCTGGAAGCCTTAGCACTAAGCAGATAGGAGAGAGTTTCTTTTCAACGATGGTTGATTTGTGAACCAGTTGTCTGTGGTGTCCTCCGACTCATGCAAACCGTTTGAAGGTGGAGCCTGAGGTAGAGCCTTACAGATATACACAATGCAAGCAGCCATTCTTGTGATGCCATTTTAGATAAATTTCTCTTTGTGGAGGCCGCATGTTACTGTCGGAGTTAAAAATGCTGTACAATCCTTGCCGAAGCTCTGTCCATAGAAAGGCTCTTCCTTTAGTCATCGCAGGCACTGCGGTTACAGTACTGTGCAAACGTTTTAGGCACTTGGTTGCGGAAAAAAGCTGTAAAGTGAGAATGCTTCCAAAAACAATGCTCTTAATTAATGAACTTCCTACAAAGCTCAGTAACCATCCATTTCCAACAACCACTTGACGCAGCGGGTTTGGCCAGGTCCTGCTCTCTGGCAGGTCTTGGGTTCGAGTCCTGCTTGGGGTGCCTTGAGATGGACTAGCATCCTGTCCTGGGTGTGTCCCCTCCCCCTCCAGCCTTATGTCCCGTGTTGCCAGGTTAGGCTCCGGTTTGCCGTGACCCCGCTTGGGATAAGTGGTTTCAGACAGCGTGTGTGTGTACTTTCTTTCTTTAACGACATACAAAACCCTTACTGTAATACTGTAACTTTCTGCAAAAGGAATGCTTGGAAATCTAAAATATTCTTTCCCATTAACACTAATACAGAAGACAGTAAATAACCACCTAAAACAAATATTTTTGTGAAACATCTAAGTGCCTAAGCCTTTTGCACAGTACTGTATATACCAGTCACCCTCATCCCATCAGCCTACCCAACCACCCCAGTGTTTTAGCATGCCATTTCTGCCGTCTCCATGTTGATCAGTGAAACCCTGTGTCTCAGAGGGGAGAGGGGGGTGGTTGCCATGACAAAGATACTTGCGGAGAGTGAGTATTCTCCCAAACCGCCTCCCCAGAGCCCAGTCTCCCATGAGCTGCCTTGGCCTTCACCCAGCCAACCCTGATAGCCAGAAGGGCTCTGGCCAGTCACATCAACGGGACCTACTGAGGTGGAGAGGGGCCCAGAATTGTCCCATCACAGCGGGCTCAGGATGTTTATGCTTCTGAGCAACACCATTAACTCAGAGCATGACCTCTTTCAGAACATCTGACATTCCTTTATGGAGCATGGGTTGTTTCTTCAGGAAGAATGACAAAGCAAAGGCCATAGCACAACTGATTCAGCTCTGTTTCCATTTCCTCTGCTTTGGAAGATGTTGACTTTCTCCCCTTTCCCATCAGAACGGGTGACCAAGCAATCTAGAGAAAAAGGTTTCCACACTGCTGAGCTAATTACAAGCTTTAGACATACTTTGTTACCATGGGATCATGGAATCTTTTACGCATTGCAGTTACCATTCAAGTACTCATTATGGCAGAGTCTACTTTCCCCCATTGGATATATTCCAGGCATTTTATGGTGTGAGCTCCAGTATGTCACAATGAAGACAATCTTTGCTTCAAGTTACCAACACATGGTGTTGAGGAATTCAACAGTGTTGAGCTTGGAAGAAAGCCGGGGTAGGGTATGATTTTTGGGGTACCATTCCCAGACAGACAGCTGCTCAACTGAAGCAGGCCCCCTTCTTTCCCATTCTTTGACCCCACCTGTGACTGTGTGCTTTGGGGTCATGCATCTAGCCCAAGGGCTCTGAGCCACACACAAGGGATTACATTTTACTGAGTTCCCATCGCCTCTGAGCACTGGGGCCTGCAGTCCAAAGAAGAAACTTCCTTTTACTCTCTGACTTTGTCTTTCTTCTATTCTCCCACCCATCTCCACATGTTCCTCACAAACCAACCTTCACTTCTAAGCTTGGTGTTTGTACCAGATTTAACCTTAGGGTTGCTGAGAAGATATCTCCACGTGTTCAAGGTGGGACTCGCAATATTTCACTGCAGTGGAGTCCAACACCCAAAAGTCCAACGAACACAAACTTGTCACACACACACTGATCCTGTGTGATCAGCTCTCTAGTTACTGTCAGCACTCTCAACACACTTAACAGTATAACAGCATTCTTCTCAAATCTCTGCCCTGCACCATGTAAGGAGGGGTAGGTGAGGACTGTTTACTCACAGCTCATTTTTCATTAAGTTTGTGCAAAAACAAGTGACAAAAACTCTCAGATACATCCGTCCTTGACATGGCAAAACCCCTTTCCACAGTGAAAGGCTTATCAGAGTTAATGTGTTTTTAAGCCCCTTTCAGCTGAGGTTTTACCAGACCTTCTCATTTCGATGAAAATGTTCCTGGTGAAAAATCTTAATGGCAAGTCCTGCTTAGATAATGGAAAGGAGAACAGACTGATGGAGTGGTAGCAGAGTGGTAGGGCATGTGGAGAAGTTACAAAGAACATGGGAGCAAAGCCTGGGTGTTCAGCAATGGCGGTTGGCGCCTTCCAAATTTTCTTTTTTTTTTTCGGGGGCCAAGTTTCCAGCCAGCCAGTTTTTGCACCCTCAGCGAGTTGCAGCTAGTCCATTAGCCGATAAAGCTTTTCATCCCCCGCCTGCTCCCCTCGCTGACAGAGTACTGCCGGAGTCACACACAGAGACCACCCCCGTTCCTCCAAGGCTGCCAATTCATCTCAATCTGCTGATAATACGTATGCGCCTTTGGTGAGGGCCAGGAGCAATCATGAAACCATCTCTGTGTTTCACTGCAATGCAGAACGTTAGGAGCCACCTGCAGTTGGGTTTCCACCTGGAGAGGCTGAATGTGCTTTTTCTTCTCTGCCAGTAACTACTGCATTATAAACATCCCATTCTTATTAAAGACAAAAGCTCTGATTTTATGCTACATCTGACATCTTCCAAAATGACATCAGTGTAAAGAATGCCAGCTGAGGCCAGCAGCTGCACGTACAACGCCTTAAGATCTTCTCAACATTGACCATGTCTGAGATCCTGGAGGTTCAGGACCATGTAGACTCAATGGATCGTTGAGCACTCACATACCTGTGGAAGCAGAGCAGACAGAATGGCCATAAAGACTCCACACAACCCACATCACTATATCGTCACAGCCCTGTTGGTGTGATGAATTTGCATGGCTCTGCTTCCTGAAGTTCTTGACGTGCCTTTTGTAAGAGCTTAGCTTCAGTCCTTGATAGATGCCAGCCAGCACTATATATACAACATGTGTATAAATGAGGTACAGGGTAGAAACTAGACTGATGAGAGTGGAACATACATTTGCATGTATGAGAGGGAGACGAAGCATGTAGATCGTGAGGAAACGGACGTACCCCCAGTCGAGGATCCTGCTGAGATCAGTTCAGTGGTTTGGCCTGGCATTTCAGTGAACAGCTTATGAGCTGACCGGTGTTATGGAAACTCCTTGTGCACTCAGAAAATGCAGGCGACAGGCAGAACTTTATACGCAGCACCTGCAGAACAGACCACAAGCGACATTTTTTCAGAAAGCAGCCATGTTAGAAAGCATCCATTGAAATCAGCGCTAATTGCCGGTTGAGGATGTATGGCCACCACACGCATCCCCATTAAAACATTTGCATACAATCATTTCAACACAACCTGAGTGCTCCCAAATTGCTCCCCCAGTTTAAGTGAGACAAGAAGTGCTCTAGATCATCAATTTTATGGTAATTTGTTTAAGGCGGCACCGAGCAAACGGGAATGGAGAAAAGAGTAAAAATAGGAGGTGCTTTTGCACATTAAATCTGTGCTACATTGTGATGGTGAAGGTTGCAGGGTGGTGAAGATGAATGTCTTCCCCAAAAGCCACAAGCTCAGTTTAAACCACAGTCTAACTCCTTCGGTCTGCAGCACAGTCTGCTGGCTTCCCTCCTCCTCAGCTCCTCGGGACTTAATTTGATAGATCAGGAGTAAATCGCTCAGCGAGTGGACTTGGGCTCTAAGGACTGGAATAGACCGCTGGTGAACCTCAATGGGATCTGCTGAGCAACAAGGTCATAAAACCAGTCACATGTACAGTGCACTATAAAACAGCAGGGAATAGATGGATTTATGGGTTTTAATCCATAAATTGTGTGATTCTTTTTACATTTCTTTTACTTTCCAGCTTGTATGGTCATGCTAGTCACCGGTCTTCAGTCATTCGTGACCAGTAAACTCTTGTACAGTGTAGCATCGTGGGGCCTGTCCTGGGAGCCCTGGGGACGCGGCATGGTACACTGTGGATGGGAAACGTGTCCATCACGGAGCAATCACACACACACACACACACACACACACACATACACACACCTACTGACTCGCACAAACACACTCTGAGGACAATTTAGAGTCACCAGTTCACCTGAAATATATGTATTTGTGCTGCGGGTGGAAACCGGTGCATCTAGACTCAAATGCAGGCGAATAAATGGAAGGTCAGAGGTTGAACGTCAAAGTTGAAGTGATCGCTGGCTTCTTTTCTTAAAACCTTCTTGTTTATTGTTACTTCACTGGAGCTGAGATAAACAGGGTTACGGGCGCTGTGGGTTGAGCCAGTGTTCGTGTTGATCATTCTTTTGCTGCAAGAGAGTGCCGCAGCTGAAGTGTTGTGAAATGGACTTTGAAGAACGACGCGTCTATATTAAAGTGGCCGGGCTCCAGAAAAAACGTGTTCCACTTAGCGTTGAATTAATCACTGCCGATGCTATTGTTTGAGTAAACAAAAATGTACGGGACCTCTCATTTATAAATGCACTTAACAAGCACGTGGAAATCCTGGTGAATGTTCAGCCGTTGCGTCTCTCGGTCCTGCACGGAGGAGTTAATGCACACGCTTTCATTGTTCATTAGCTTGCGTCGGAACAGGCGTGTGTGAGAGTTCTGGGGTGTTCAGGCATTGTCTGTGACTGGGTATTTCAGAGCGAATTAACATTTTTTGCAAGTTTTGAGGGTGCAGCATTGGCAGCGTTGGCAGGGATGCTGTTTTCCGAGTGGGTGTTCGGTCGCGGCCTGAGGGCTACTTCATCTGAGAAGGCGAGAGAGCGAATGGCTATGTGAAAAAAGTGGGTTTTGTGTTTTCGTTGGGAGCTCTGTTAGAATCTTGTGGTTGGGGCCACTGCTGGCCTCTTTGGCCTTGACCCCACCCCCCAACCCCCACCCCCTTGCTCAATGTTGGCTGAGAGGGAGTGTTGCAAGTTCTCGGGGCGTTCGGGGGCTTGCACGTGGGACAGAATGCAAATCCTGCTGCGGACAAAGGGTGCGAGATCTGGCCGGGGTTGGCCCTTCCCAGAATGCCCTGCGGAGCGAGCCAGCGAGGCCTCTGAGAAAGTTCCTGAGCTTCTCTAACTAATCCTTGCACAAATAAACCTCTTTGATAGACCACCACTGGTAGCAGTAAGTGAATCCTCCCAGAGGGACTCGTTGCTCCCTGGAAGATTCCTCCATTCCATGTTCCTCCCTGGATCTCAACTCGGGGGGTCCGGGCTCTCGGAGACAAACATGCACGCTCACGCATACGTCCCGAAAACCATGGCTGTTAGGTAGAGAAAGCACAAACGCAGATATACATGCAGGGCGGAAAAATCTACTCGCATGTAGATATGGACAAAGACCAGGAAGAGGATTGTCCGCACGCACACACACACACACACACACAAGTGTGAAAACAGGTGCACACATACAGCACTCTCATCCAGTTAAGTGTCACCAGCAGATGCATGACTCACATAACAAATCACAAAGGATTCAGTTTGTTGCTGTGCTTTGGGTTTCACGGGAGCTGAGCACTCGACAACGAGGCGCTTCTACACGGACCAGGTTGTGTTTGGCTGCAAGGAGAAGCGAGTGCTGGACTGGCTAAGGGAGGCTGAAGTCTGAAATGTACCATCTTGTCACCTGGTTTCCATGAACGAACTCTTCACCCTGGATCATCTCAGTAAGACCGGCAGCTGCGTGAGCTCACTTGACAGAATTTGCCTCCCTGGAAGTCAGTAATACCTCACGTGGAATTAGGAGCTCGTGAGGACTGTGGACTCACTCCGCTCATGGTGTGAACTGTGATGGAGCTGCTGCTTGGAATTAGCTGACAGAAGAGGAAAGATGGATTGGCAGCAATTCCTGCAAGGCGTAGTTAAGCTCCTCCTGATCACACACAGCAGAATCCGTGTCTCTGCTTCTGCCTCATGTCCACCTCCGCAGCAGACGTGTGCAGGTCACAGAGGTCATCCTGAGAAGACATGTTGTGAGGGGTGAATCCTTGTCTACGTAGAGCCAAACAGTTCAACAAAGATTTGACTTGCTGATGGGAGCAGCAGCCTAGTGCTTAGATCTACTCTCTTCTGCTGGACGGACTCAGCTTTGAATCCCACCTCCTGCTGTAGTGCCCTCGAACAAGCTGCGTAGGCTGAATTGCTCCAGAGCAAACTGGCCGAATGTATAAATGGGTAAATCACTGTAAGGTGCTTTGGAGAAAAGTGTCACCCAGTGTATAAATGTATCGCTGAGCGACTGATTGATTTGTCAGCCTGAAGGAAGGTCTTTCTTTTTTGATGGTGGACAAACCGCTGGTCAGTGTTGTAAGGTGGGGGGTTGGCGGCAGGGGGTACTGGGCTTTCCTCCGTGTTTCTCGAGGATTGTTGGTGCAACAAGGTCAGGGATCTTCGCAAATAGATTTACACAAGTGAAATGACACATTATCACTATCATCTTACATTAAAGAAGCGAAAGCAGCCCAGCATGTCGGCCCCAGGGCAGGAGACACTGACCGGCAGTGCTGTTGTCTGCCTTGTGGGATGCAGAGCAGGAATGGTCACAGTTACAGTCTCTGTATCCCACACGCAAGAGGGTGACACATGTTTGTCCTTGTTTACTAATTTTTCGGAAGTGCATGTTGACAATGTAACGAGAACAGCTTCACTTAAATTGCTGGTCAATGGAAATATATTAAGGGAAGGCACGGTGGTGCAGCGGGTTTGGCCGGGTCCCGCTCTCTAGTGGGTCGGGGGCTCGAGTCCTGCTTGGGGTGGCATGTGACAGACTGGCATCCTGTCCTGGGTGTGCCCCTCCCCCTCCAGCCCCGCACCCTGCGTTGCCAGGTTAGGCTTCGGTTTGAGGCGACCCCGCTCAGGATAAGCGGTTTCGGCCAGTGTGTGCGTGGAAATATATATTTTTTATTCAAACTTCTTGCTCCGTTTCTGTAAAAATCTGAAATGTTGACGGTATATCACACAGTTCCTGTTGGGTTTAATTCATTTAACTCCTCCTTCTGTTGATGTCATGCACTCATTGCGTTTTTCTCTGAGATGCACGTCGCTTCTGCGAAATGAATAACAGTCAATGTAATTCCCAGCGGCAGGGAAACTTCTGTCCTTTAGGAATGAACAGCTCAACAGTTTAACACTCCTTAAATGTCCCAAAAGTCCATGCAATGCCGTCATGTGTCGTTTTGCCACTTGCTTGCTTGTCTTCTGACGGCTCATTGATTTTGCATTGGTGAAAAAGTACAACGGATTCTATCAGGGTCACAGCTTTGAGTGCTGAAATTAGCAGAGCACCAGGCGTTGTTCGTGCCGCCCGTAGATGAAAACAAAGACGTCGTGCGCTTTGCATCGCTCTCGTCCTCCCACCGTGGACTTTCCAGGTAAAACGCCTGAGTCAGTCCCCTAAGTGTAATTGCAGGCCACTTAATAACGCAGAGTGCTTTTAAACAGGCATTGATTGGGACAGCAGGAGCTTTTGTGCGTCGCTCCTAAAGTACGTCTCTGCAGGTTAATCGATAGTCGCGACTACGTCGACGTTCTATGAGACTTTCTGATTGCGGCGGTCCCTTTGGAGCGACGTCACACTTGCTCGTGAGCAACGGGTTGGGGTGGGGGGTCACACAGGGTGCCTATTACTTACCGCGGGCAGGTTTCCCTCCCCACGTCGATCACTTGACGTCGGTGCTCCTGTGCTCTGCGAGGGCACCGAAGTGGGAGAAGGAAGAAAACGTAACGAAACCTGCGTGGTCGGAACGATGCGTGCAGCCTTTCCTCATGACGGTGACTCAACACGAGTGTGGGCACCAGTGGGGGGTCACGTCCTCTGAGGCTCCACTAAATCATTGACAATGTCACGATCAGCGCCAGTCTGTAACACATCTCACACACACACACACACACATTGAATGCATGCAACCAAAATTGTTCTATTTGTATGTCATGCATTGTAAAAGACTATAAATGTGCCTTAAACCCTTTGCTTGTTTTGGGGGGGGGGGTTCAAATCCTTGGTTCAGATTTCCTTGAGGAGATGGAACCTCTGCATCCATCACTAAATAGAAAAATGGATCTGAAGAGCATGAGTCTCGCTGTCAGGCGTCTGGTGTGTTTAGCCGGTACTCTGTACCCCTCCTCAGGTGGACAAAGTGTGTGGACAAGTGACCGAGGTGCCAACGTGGACGAGTACGAGGTCCACCTCTGGCGCGACAACCCCTGTCAGTCCCACAGACTCCTCCACGCACTCGCCGGAGCCCTCGGCAAAAGTACCGCTGGGTCGGCTGGCGCACCTGAAGAGGTGAGACCCGGGGGAGGTGTCCCGTCCGCCCACACGCACACCTGCACAGCCCATTTTAATCCAGAGTGAACGTGTGTCTCTCTGCGTGGTCTTACTCCCGCTCCAGCGGCCCGGGTCACAAGAAATGTTTTCCTCTTTTGAGCTGCATTTCTAGGCAATAACCAATAAGTATTTTCTCAGAAATGCTGGTGTGGAAATGTCAATAGAGCCCGAAGTTGTATTAATGTACGAGATGCACTCGACTTGACATTGCAATAACAATAATATTTTTCAAAGATATTGCCTCTCAAACACTGCATCCACACGGGGTGATCTTTTTAGCTCCTCGCATCCTCTGAACTCATTTCCTGCTCGAGCTCCACATGGTACGGCTGTAAAACAGCGGACTTTACCTTCTCGACGCTTTAGGCTGATGTGCTCCGCTCTGGCATCCGACAGTCGCGGTCAATCTGGACTTTTTTGCTACGCTTTGTTACTGCATTGAATTTCTCTCACTTGCAATATGAGTTTATGAAGGAAGTGAAGGAAACAGCCTAAAATCGACCATGGCCTGCAGAAACAGTCAGCGGTGCGGATGCTTGGAGCAACATGTGACCCTCAGGAAATAGCCATGATTGATGAGATGCTCTTAGTCGCCAGCAGGGGGAGCCACAAGAAACTACAGCCAACCTGGCAGGAATAATAATAATAATAATAATAACAAAGCCTTCTGAGGAATGGTTTTAGTGCAGCGCTGTGCCTGTTGGAGCAACACAATGGAGTTACAGCATGAGAGTCAGGAAACCGACCCAGAATAATTCCTTGCATATTAATAGCAAGTGAACGTGGATACCGGTCGCTCCAAATAAACGGGACCGACGTCATCGCTTTTAGAAACGTTTCCTGTCGGCTGGCCGGTGACTTGAAAGATGCAGTGCACAAGTACAGGAAAAGCGACAGTTGACCTGCTTTCAATGACTTGCATGCTGTTGTGCACCCCTTCCCCCCTCCCACCCGATTCCCGTCTGACATGCATTGTCCTTATCCTTCAGCGTGGGCCTTCCATGGATTATTTTGCTTTGGTTTTTTTTATATTGCTGAGTTGTGCTGTTTAATCAGATCATTTATTTTTTCTTCTACCGTTTTACTTCCCTTCCTTCCTTGTACACTCCTGTTTGTATCGACTGACCAACCTGCCCCTCAACAACCCACTCCCCCCCGAAACCCACTTGGGGACCCCTGCCTTCTCTCCCCAGCTCACTTCCTCTGAAACCCTCCAAGATCAATAAACCTAGAAGTCTGAAAAAGATATCTAGGTAAGCATGTACCCTCTGGGCTGCGCTAACCAGTGGCTGCGCGCGCGCGGCGTGCCTGTAGGAGGAGTTTAGCGTGTGTGTTTAGCTTGTAAACTTTGTGCCTTACATTGCAGAACACCGTACTGTTGCGCCATCGCACGTAGCCAGTCCAGTTAGCGGTGCGATCCCTGTGTGACCTCTCGGCCGGTTCTGCTTTTGGTGTCACAAACCCGCTCGCCGGCTGATTGGCACACCGCTCCTGTCGGTAGCCCAGCTGGTGCTGCTCCTGCTACACGTGTGTGTGTGTGTGTGTGTGTGTGTGTGTTAGAGCTGCAATAAATACACCTGTACCTCATGTTACGAACATCTGAGTTACGAATTTTTGAAGATACAAACAGTCAGTTTGTATTTCCACTTTCCACCATTAGAGGGCAAAGCGCATTCAGATATAGTCGAAATTCAAATGGGACTGCGGGGGGGGGGGGGTCTCAGACTTTTACATGTGTGTTTTCATTCAGGGTATTTGTATGAATTAATTATACTTATACAAGTGGTCCCTGATTTACAGCGGTTTGAGTAACGAATTTTTCCACTTTACGATGGTGAGCTGGCGACGAACATTCGGTTGAAACCATACTTGGAGTTTCGAATTGTAATTTTTTTCCCAGGCAAGTGATATGCGGTGCGACACTCTCTCGCGATGCTGGGCAGCGGCGGCGATCCGCATCTCCCAGTCTGTCACGCAGAGGTGTGTATTAGGTGTATTAAATGCATTTTCGACTTACGATATTTTCGAGTTGCGATGGGTTTCGCGGAATGTAACCACATTGTAAATCGTGGACCACCTGCATTTGACACTTTTATAACAACTACTCAGCAAATATATAGAGGCATTTATTCTGCTTTTTTACTGGAAACTGAAAATGACCGGATGCTGACAAACATGTTCATGTGATGCATCAGTCCTTTCTATCAGAACTTCATCTGCAATTAATTTTCAGTTTAATTCACTGTGAAGTAGTGGGCGGGCTTACGAACGATTCCGATTTACAAAAAACATTCAGGTACCAACTGTGTTGGTGACATGAGGTACAACTGTAAACAATCAGACATTCAAAATTCATCAGTCAGACATTAATAAATGTTTGAATAGAGATTGTTTGTTGATGCATCTTTGTATCTCATTTCTTTCTTTCTGTTTAAATTTAGCACTTTATGCCATAATTTAACACAAATTTGACCTTCTGTTAATTTTATGCTGTCAACATTGGCACAATTAAGGAAAAATGTGTATAATTTCAAAATATCTCACAGGTCCTCAGGTTTTCGCTCTCCCTTCCACACACATGATCGCGGTCACTTTTTTTTTAAACACAGGGAGCATCACTGGAGCATCACTGGAATTCATAAAAGAATTCAATGAACAAAAATGTAATCATATTTATTACCACAAAGCAACACCCTCACCAATACCAGAGCTATAATAATAGGAGTGTAAAACAAGAAGTTACCGTGTAGGTCTGTTCTCAAAGTGGTCGCCGCTCAGAGTACGGCCAGAACAGTTCAGCACAGTTCAGCGCAGTTCGGCACAGATGAACTTAGGTGCTTTTTCCATCCCTTTCTAATATTTATGATCAGTCAAAATTATTCGCACAATTTGCCAAAATCCCACAGGCTCCATCTTCCAGTCCCTACTTTGTATCAACAGCAGCACAGAAATACCCTTCTAGTCTCTGTTTATTACTTAGGGCTAAGAAACAATTCAGTTAAATAGTTTTTTTCACTCTGGTCTCATCTGTTCCTCTTTACGTGTCTGGGCTCCGGCTTTTCTCTCATACATTCATCTGCCTGTGTGCCTGTCTTTTCTTCGCAAACTCACCAGGCCTTATTGTTAGAAGAATAACCACGCTTTGCAGTAGATAAAAAGGACTTGATCTTTGTTTACTCATATTCACGCTCTCAGTGCTCCCCGCACCGCCTTCTCTCTGTGCTTCGCAGGGAGTTTATGACCTACATCCAGCGCTACAAGACGTTCTTTGCCTCCCTGCCAGAGATGCTCTGTGATGGAGAGATGGTGGTGGAGGACTTCACCTGCTGGAGTGGCGAGGAAGTGGTCGAAAGGTACGTCACCGAGCGGAAACGCCGCACATATGCTAGTGAAAAACGAGGGAACCGATGTAGAAAATGAAGAAAGGAAATGCGCTAATTCGTAATAAAGCGTAATTCTGTGTCTCTCTCTGAGCCGCGTCCCCTGTGCTGGGTTCACTTGGCAGAAAAGACAAGCGCGCTGCAGGTTCGACATCAGAACCAACGGTCCTGAACCACGGTGATTCCCTGCAGGGCCGTTGCCTTGCTAGGCTTCTCTCGGAGGGAGAACGCGTCTCTGGCTCGTAATCCGTGGGACAAAACCCCCACTTTGTTGTGTTCGGGGCCACTGCTACATGGGAACGGAAAACAGGGATCAGAAAACTGAACTACATCAACACCCCCACGGCGGAGGAGAGTTCAACATAAGAGCCCTTCCCACATACCCCTCTCTGCCTCCCTGCACTTCCTCCCCCCACGCAGTTCCCTTTACAATCATCCATTTGTTCGAATGAGGGCTTTAAGCTCCCAATGCCGACTGCGACGTGTCCTCCGTGTCCAGGACTTCAGCCGGACCCTTGCTTGTCCAGGTGACTGATGGGAAAGACACTGCTAACAACAAGAGGCCACGCAGCTCTGCTCTTCGACATCGACATCCGGTTCCTCAGCTAGTCTGGGTTTCTATTACCAGAGGGTTGCAGGCTTGAGTCCCATGATACTTCTGTGACCTTTCATGTTAGCATGAGTGTGACCCTAAACTTCCACTGCAGCTGCAAAATGCCTTTGACAGGGTAAAGCTTAATGTAAACTGGCCCAGTTGCTGCTTCTACATTGTGGATTTGGATCTTGGGTGTGAGGGAACTTTTTTCTGAGAATGTTGTGTGGTGACGCAGAGAAGGGTTACATTTGGGAACTTCCTTTGCTTACCTCTCTGCCTGGATGCTTGAACTATTCAGCTGGTGGAAGCCCTCCGGCTCAACGTCAGGCGGCGCCGATGAGGCCTGGGATGGAGTGGCTGTGCTGTGCTTCGGTTAACCTCGTGGGTTCTGCATACGTCCGTCCTTGCATTGTCACTTATGCTACTGAAACTGCTATTGTTACATGTATTCGCTTAGCAGGCACTTTGCTCTGAAACTCAGAGAAAACAACAGCGCGTTATATCCTCCAACTGGTCATCAAAGCATCGGTCACTGGAACGGATCAAATGAGCTTCCGTGTCTGTTCTTTTCTCTACCAGTTGATGCGCCCCCCTCTTTCCTAAGTTGAGAAGACAAGCTGGGTCTGCTCTGTCTATAGACTGCTGGGGGTCAGAGGAATGGAAGGCAGAGATGAAGACTGGGAAAGGGATGGGGATGGAGAAAGGTCCATTGCGTGGGGTTGGAGGGACAGTGTGGGCCAGGCAGTCTGGGAGAGGAAACCATGAGTGGAGAACAAATGGCCCCCTGTTGTGGCCCCTGTGGGAAAAGAGATCCTGTGCTCGCTGCAGACCGAGGGACAGGGGCAAGGGGCACCCACCATGATGGCTAAACCTTACATGTGCTTTCTTCTGGAGGGACAACCCTGAGGCCACAGCGCTAATTTCAGAATTTAACCAATTTCCCAGAATACGAAGTCTTCATGGAGTAAATTTTGGCCATATTCAGTCATATATACACAACCTACCAGCGCCTTTGAGTATTTAAATTTTACAGCTTGATATGCGTTGGAAATATGAGAATTTCAGCAGGATCTTCGTGTTCACTTTCAGTGTATGGATATTTTTTCCTCTGATGCTTTTTGTGAGACATGGAGAAAGAATTGGGTCAGAACTCCCTGAGCTCCGTTGTCTTTTGGAGACAGAGGGAGAAATATCTTGTTGAAACAGCCAGACCACAAAACGTGCACAAAATGTGTCGAACAGCTGGGTGGCCCATGACGTCGCGCTCACAAGCACAGGCGTTTATATGACTTTCGTAGCCCGGAACTGTTTGCTGAAGTTCTTGTACATGGGGCAATGAGCTTTGATGTTGACAACGAGTGGAGAGGTGTTGGAGATGAAGTCGAAGCTCCAGCAGTGGTCTGTTAACATGTCCATTGTTATCGCTGCTATCACCCACGCTGTCATCACGTTTTTCTCTTTTCTCATTCGCCCTTGCATTAATCCTACCTCATCTGTGGGAATATGCAGCAGCGTAGGATGACCGAACAGTTAAGATCATCGTTGGGAACCTTTCTTAAGGTCTCAGCAGTGTGATTCCACCCATCTAGTCACCCATCAGTAACCAGTCGTCCAGTGTAGGGTCACAGCAATGCGGAGCGTATCCTGGAAGCACAAGTTGTGAGGTATGTTTCCTCACAACGGGGTGGGGGTCCCTTGAAGCTGTTCCCTTGCTGCGATTCTGAAAGCTTCTCCCTGTGGTGGAGCCAAAGCGCTCGTGACTTTCCACAGTTCCACGCCGGCCAGTTGCATCTGCGCTGAGTCAGCAGAGATATTATTCCTGTGGTTTGTGATTTTTGTGGAAGAGAGAGTGAACACTTAAAGCCACGAGCTGGTTTTTGGTCTCTCCTGTATCCATTCAATCTGGCGTGCTGGAAAACTCTTGCCTTGTCTCTTCGGGGCTCTGTTGGACGGGGGTGCCTTGTGGAGAGAGCTGCCCGGAGTACTCGTGCACCCTGTGGAAATCCACACACACTCACGGTGAGAATGCGTTACCCTTATTCTTGCGATTTGAAGAGCATAACACTCATATTTCGTGCCTTAATGGGAATAGACAATAAGAGTCTGTTAGAGCCTCGGAATAGTTCACATTTTTATCAGGCTATGACAATCCATGTGTTTACCACATAGACATCTGCTATCCATTTTGGTGTCAGGGGGGCAAAGAAGGGTGGGATGGGGTACATCTCTGTGCTCCCAACCACGCTTTCAGTCCAACACACACAAATACCCCACTGGCTGCTTGCTCATGAAGGCATGAAACAGAGGACAATGTACCACAGCGTCACATTTTTCCAACGCGTCCTGGGATTCTGCAGCATTTTCACGATCGTGCACAGACAGACGAAACAGGCAGATTCTCGCGTCCCGCTCGCACCGGTACCGCAGCTACGGCTACTCCCAGGACAACATGAAAGATATTTACTGAGAAATTTGCGGATGTTTCTTCTTCTGTGTCCAGACTCTTACAGTAGACAGTGTAGAGTGGAAAGAGATGGAGAGATGGACAGGTGAGACCATTTAGCATGTTGGAGCTCAAACGCAAACCCCTCCGGAGATCATTAGCCACTTAACTGGACACTTTCCATTAACTGGTGACACACCATTTTTTACCTTGTTCACCATTCTTTACCTAGTAACTGATCACCTTGCACAACTTGACTTCTGATGGTAGAAGGTGCTTCCTGGCTGAGCCCAACAGAAGTAAAGATTGTCTACTAGGGACTCACTTTTTGAGGGAGCGGAGGTGGGTCTGGACAGGAAATCGGTGTCCCTGTCTCCAGAGGTAAAGTGACGGCCTGTGTTCTTCAGTTCTAGGAAGCGCCGGCACTTTCTCACGCTTCATGCTTCCAAGCGCTGCACGCATTTGCCAAGCAGTGTTCTGGGATTGATTGCTCTTCGTGCTGATGAGCTTCTCGCTCGGACTTTGTTAGCGCAATAGGAACGGCGCGTGCTGGCACTCTGGGGAATGACGTCACCCTGGACACTGCAGTGAGGGGACTCGGACCGGTGGTTGTCCCTACGATGCTGCGGGGCTCCGCGAGCACATGCTTCAGCTGCGTGACGCCATTCACGGTGCATTCTGGGTAAACAAGGGCACATTCGCGCGTCAGTCGGATCTGAGACCCAAAGCTTGAAGTTATAAAGTAAGAACTTTTCATATGACTAAAACGGGGAGGGTGGGGCAGAAAGTTCAGTTTTCATTAAAGCAAACATGGCAGTAAATAAAAGTGCAGAAGTGCTGTCAGACCATAATTAAAAGTTGATGGGGTAATATCTTGAACTGCTTTAGAACAATGAAGCGGTATTGTTCATATCTTTTGGGTGGCCCTCGACAGGATTCTCCTTGGAGGGAAGTTATTACTGAACAGGCATATCTTAATAGATGGCAGACACAAAGGAACAGATAATCTCTTCAACTGACAGAAGGTCCCGAGGGCAAACACTTACCACTATTACACTGTTCCACACATGAAGGCGCTCTGCAGAGCCCTACTTGCAGTACGGAGTATGTTGTAGCAACACGCCAGTGCTTTGGAAATGATGGCATCATTTTGTTGCTGGTTTGGATTTGAGTGCGGAGGCTCATACTTTGAGTGGAACATCAGCCTGTTTGACAGCTCGCTGCTCCGTTTGAACGCAGTATTGTGGCGATGTGTTTTTTTCCTCTCTTAAAGTCTAATTTTGACTCAAATGCAAAAAGAGAACTCCCTGAATACTGGAGCTCAGATGGTCTTCTGTCGCTGTCAGTGTAACATGGCTTCCTGCGGGGAATCGGTAGGAAACGGTGAGAAAAATAATGAAGCGTTAAAGGATGAACAGCTATCTGGATCTTCAAAATTTTATTTGGACATGGCTTGTCTTAACTTTGGTGTCATAGATCTTAAGGCAAAGGCGCTTCGAAAGTCTGTGGTCAGTGATATTGTGGTGAGGCCTTTTGAAGCCTGGCACTGGATTGGGAGGAGACTGAACGCTCTGGGAACTTGAAGAGCTACAAATGGATGGTTAGTTAGCCCTGGTGAACAATGCAGGCAGAGCAAGCTATAAAGATCTTCTCGTCCCCGAACGCTAAAGTAAGAATTTGTCTCACGGAGCTGCTCATCATGTTCTCCAAGCTCAATCCACTCACTCAATCCAAGCCACCGACACAACAGCAGTGACAAAGAGGGACTTTTGTAGAAACAGGTCCATGTTAAACTGTGGTGATCTGTTGCCATGGATTTTGGACACCCTGGACTTTAAGGACCATGGAGCAGGTTCTGAAAGTCCCAGGCTATTGTGGTGCAAATGAGAAAGGCCGAAATACTCACAGACACGCAGACTGTTTCCAGTCTGCCCATTCTTTCGTTCTTTTTTGTGTCGGTTGCCTGATTACCTCTTGGTAAAAAGCAGGGAAGCTTCTTTCAGCAGGTCACACCATAACAGTTCTGATTCTACTGACGGAGAGTCCAGTACTGAAAAGTCAGGCTTAGTTCTGTTGCAGTGAATTTCGGAAGTGTGCGTAGCGCGTGGCTTTGGACCATGGTGCCCGAGTATGAGGTGTGAAACTTTTCGGCACCCGAAGCCAAGGAAGCAGTTCTGTTAGATGACATGGAGAGTGCTCTGGGGGCTGGAAGAAGTTCCTGGGAGACACAGAAGATCCAGAAGAGGTGGGGTGGTTGAAGAAAGTTGGGCTACAGCCATGCCAGAGGGACGTGGTGCCCCATTTTCCCTGGGGAGGTGGGGTTGTTCCATGCCTGGAGCATAGCCAAAGGCAGCACAGTAGAGCCCCTGGCCCTCAAACCCCTGACCCATTTAACTAGCATGGAGATGCTTCTCTTTGGGCCTGCAGGCCTCTTTCTCTGTGCTCTTTGTCACTGAGTCCTGCTCAGTGGAATTGCTCCTGGAACTGGGCAAAGCGCATAGTTGAGCCTCTTCTTCTCAATGACGGTTGACGGTGTCACAGACTAGCAGAAGCTCAACGACGAGCTCCCGAAGCTCCAAGCAGCAGCAAAATGTGCTCTCAGAAGAAAACTCATTGATGCCAGCGACAGCATGCAGAAGTGCATCATTATGAAATCACTTCTATGCCGCCGTCACACTCTTACCTTTGACTTTTTAAACACCCTGGATGCTCAAGTAAGCGGATGTCATCTGAATTTCTGGAGCACCATTTATGTAAACACTGCTGTTGTACGGTGTTACTGTTCAAGATACAGTAGCATATAGTTCCTTTTTATCTCATATTGTCAAAGTTAACTGAAGTTTTGTCTAGAGTGCAGTTATAAGACATCAATGATCAGACCCACACGCTGAACTATTCTGTTTTCATTTGCCTTCAGCAAATAGTCAGCTACACATAAGAGGACGTATAACATGAATATAATGGTTCATCATTGCTTTGCTGCGCACTCAAAGGCTTCACCAAAAGAAAGTCCGAAACTCACCTCTGCAACCGAGTTCACGTTGTTTTGATCGTTACTGCCGCTCCTCCCTTCCCTCTGTGCTCCTTCAGGCTTGTCACGTTCTCTTTGGGACAGGGGCCACTGCGCAAGTGTGCGTCTGCCATGCCACGTCCGGTCAAATACTGCCACCTCTTGACAGCTGTGGTAAAAAATTTGTAGCTAATGACACGTTTATTAATTTATCCAGTGACTTACAATATTAAGCTACTTACAGTAATTTACCCATGTCTACAGCTGGGTAATTTTACTGGAGCAGCTTAGGGTAAGTACCTTGCTCAAAGGTACTACAGCTAGAGGTGGGATTTGACCCTACGACCTTCGGGGCCAAAAGCAGCAGCCCCAACCATTACGGTACCAGCTGTTCCGAATTCCTTCCCAAGTGGCAATAAGCGCAATCCTACAGAGCCCAACAGCGCTCTTTAATAAATACTCTTCGACAGCACCTCATGCACAGCGTCCAAACCATATCGAGCCAAATGCTTTAGTAAACATTTCGCTACAGTTCTAGAATGATCTCAAAGTCCCTAGATGTGGAGCTGTGGGCCCAGATTCTATTTAAATTTAAATTCCGAAATAGCTCATTTATCTTTTGCAGTTTGCTCGTCCGAAGAGTTTCCCAGCAGTCCACGCCACATGTGTGACCTTCCTGCAGTTTGACGGAACACAATGCGGCGGGACGTCGTCCTGCCTCGGGTACTTTTTCACTTACACCGCGCAAAATTACACTGGTACAGCTGCAGCGCTTTAAAGAGCCGAGGTGCATTTAAAGAGCACCGCCTCCCTAAATACTCTGTTTATCATGGTGACAAGACATGAGAGCAGAAAAAAAATCACACCAGGTGATGATTATAGGTAACATGTACGCATAATTGTGTGTAATGGGGTCGTTTGCCACAGCTGGAACGCATTCTTCCTGAAGTAAGCAAATCAGACACCCGTTGCGGAGGGAGCTTTTCGAAAACCGCACTCGTGTTCGGCACCTGAGTCACTGTCTGCCATTAATAGGAGTCTCCTTTTCCTTGTTTAGCGCTGCCTACGGTCCACGCGTGAGCCTGGCAGCCAACGTCTCTCTGCTGTCCCTCCTGGGAACCCTCGGTGACGGAGGAAACGGTGCAGTGTCTTTTCACAACGCTGCCTCACACCCTCGCACCCCGTCCTCGACTAATTCATGGCCACGTTGCCCAGATGGAGATTCATATTTAATTAGCTCTGGCTTGGACACTTCGGCCTCTGTCTCACGACCGGCTTTCCGCTCGCCGCTTAAAGAAACGTTTGAGCGTCTTTTGTCAAGTTCTGGGAAGAAGTAGCGGATGTTGTCTCCCTCTCGGAGGTGGGGGGCCTCCGTTTCCAGCACAGCGTATAAGTGCAGGAACGGGCCGTCGCTGTCCGTCGAGCTTCGCCCCGTCATCGTAAACAGAAAGGGACCCCCTCTAGAGAAAACAGAGGCGTTTCTTCTTTTTTTTCCCTGTTTTCCTCTTTTTCCAATTACAGACGATTACAAACCCCTGCCTCCGCCCAGGGATGCTGGAGGATGTGGTTTTAGGCTGGGGGCACAGTGCTCTTCCCACGGGCGCTTGTGTGGTCCCGCTCCACCCACCTCTTCCCCAGATGGCCTCGTCCCCCAGGCCTGTCCGTGACGGAAACCTTCAGTGACCTCATGGAGACCATGCTGGTTGTGATCACTTGGTCGTCACCATTGTCCTTCCGCTCAGCTTCGCTGCAGGACTCCTTTTGGTCCTGTTCAAGTGACCAGTTTCTGCCCATGACAGAAGCATCTAATACATGAAATGGAAAGTTGCTTTAGATGAAAAATTAATGAATACATTTGGTAACAAGTCATATCATCCATAGGTGTCCAGCCTGTCTTTGACACCCTTTTTATAGGAGAAGCATCCTGTTTCCCACCTCATATTTGAAATGTTGCTGAGAAACTCCCCATGCCCCCCCCCCCCCCCCCCCCCCCCCCCACTGCTCCTCCAGTGCTCCCCCGCACGTTTCACACAGAATCCGAAGACCTTCTCTTCCTTTCCTACAAAAGACCCTCTTTTTCTCCTGGCTTTCTGTTGCTCCCAGGTGTCAACTGACACCACTGCCCTGTCATGAACCCTGAGTGACCAGGAGGTCAGCTGCCTGTGAGCAGGGCTGTTCTGTGACCGTATGCACCCGACATTTTGACAAACAGCCATGTAGCCTTTGTAAAAAAAAAATAGCACAGAATACCAGAACTTGAGCTCACTCACTTTTGGTAATCACTTATGCAAGTCAGGGTCGCGGCGGTCAGGAGCCCATCCTAAAAGCACAGGGCACTAGACCAGAATGAGTTCTGTTTAGAAGAAAAAGCCAGGAAGAAAAAAATTATGTATTTATATGCCCTGGTCATAGGCTGATTTAAAACTTTAGAAACTGGAATCTTTTTAACTCATCTGCAGCACCTTATGTGTGTTTGCGTGGTATTACCGTGTTTTACACTAGAGGGCAGAGTGACAGCAGAGCCGCACCTCTTCTGGGTGAAAGAGTCCAGTGAAGCAAAGCCGGTTTGAAGGAGATATAAGACTAGCTGATCTCTCTGCCTCTTACTGATGGGAACTGTTCCTCTAAGTGTTTCTTATCCTTAATTTATGATGTGTGAGTAGCGGGGAAATACACTTGGGGGGGTGGGGGGGTGGTCTGGGGCTCGCAGTAACGGTGGCGAGAACTGTAGCAACACGGTACACACAGTAAATCATCGTCTGTCCCTCCACACGGCCACCTCTGGTAGACATTCCCCAGTAATTGGCTTCCTATTGCTCTAGGTTCCCACAGAGTGGGTGGGGGGGCGGGGGGTGGCGCACAGAGGGCTTCTGCCTCCCGGCAGCTCACTCTGATAAAGACCACCTCCAGCCCGGATCGAGAACTTGCGGAAAGGGCAGAGACACCTCAAGGCTCCCTGCAGCAGAAGCGCAGCCTGTCGGTGTGAATGACAGCAGTGTGACCGAGCCCAGGGGCACACTGCATGTGTCTGTGTGTGTGTGTGTGTGTGTGTGTGTGTGTGTGTGTGTGTGTGTGTGTGTATGTGTGTGTCTGTCAGACAAATGACCAGCAAGTGGAACGGTCGGCAGGGTACACCGTAAGCTTGCAGCAAATGGTATCCGTGTCAGACGCAAGACACGTGCGGCATGTGCCATGTTTGCTCGGCTGTATGTGCAGCAACACGTCGATCCCGTGCGGCACATGGTGTGCAGCCATTGCAGTCGGGTGGTGAACAGGATGTGCTTTCCAGTTGGGTGTGGGTTGCGGTGACCTGGGAAAACAGCTGTTCGTCAGTTTTGGATGAGGGGGTGCGGCGGGTGGTGGGGGGGGTTCAACGTTCAGGACGAGGGTGCGTGTTCAGCAGGGCGCGTCTGGTACCGACCACTGCGGGCGCCACACTTTCCCTAGAATGGGGACTCAACACATCTTCTAGGTTTCTTTGAAACATCTCTAAGTTCCCCGGGATTTTTTTGGCTTCCGGATCATTCTCTGCCATTTTGAGTGAAAGTTACCAGCCGACCTTATGGGAGGCGCCAGAAGAAGACGGGCTTTCGACTGTGTCTGAGACTGGTCTGGATGAAGAGCTTTCGTGTGCCATTTCCCTGATCCCTTTGATCACTTTAAGACCTTTGGGTCTGTGAACCAGCTGGGTTTGGCTGCCAACTCAAAAAGCTCCTCGTTCTCCTTCCTTCAGATCTTTCATGTTGCACAGTAAACTTAAGGCTCATGCTCCTCCAAGGTGTGAGGGTCAGTTCTGCGTGCAGCGTCTTTGAAGAGCAATGTCTTCTTCCAGCCAGGGTAAATTAAAGTAAAGCCCCCTGTTGCGGGTGATCAGACGTTGGCCACGTGGTTCGCGGCCCTGTGAGGAGTGAGGCGTGTCCGGGAGACCACCTCCGGAGGCACGCGAGCGTGGAGAGAAGTGCAGAGAGGCTGAGCAAGCGGCGACATCTTTAATCATAGGAATTCAACCGTGGTTGGCCACGCCCCCCAACCCAACCCACCGATGTGGGGTTAATGATGGCAGGCGGCCACATGAACGGCAGCGGTCTGTGCGGTGCCGCTTCCTTTGAGCGATGAGAGAGGGAATGCATTTCTAACCTGCGGTTCATTAATGAAAGGCACCCCCGCTCCCTCTTCCCCGCAACACATTCGCCGGCTGTGCTCCGTAATGAGACAGGAGTGTGTGAGAACCCAGGTGTGCTCGGTGCTGGCGCACTGCCTCGGCTTCAGGGATATCAGGTAGAGGGCTGAACTTTCACTGAAACCCCTAGGGGTTTAGGGTTGGGGGGGATTACGGGGTCAACAATGAAGGTATCGGGAGAGCACTTGCGCTCATAGACAGCGAAGGGAAGAGTAAAGTTCAAATGAGGTGTATTTCATTACAAACTGTATTTAAATGCAACATGCCCGCACCCAGCCAGATGGAATTTAATTACATCTTAGACGTGGTGTTCTGACACACTGCTCAGCGCGACTCACCGAATATGACTGTTAAAATCAGTCTCTCCACCGGAAACTGTTCTGTAAGTAACAGGACGGAGGACAGGTATTGAAAACCATTGACATCCGAATGAGGAAGAGGGCATCAGGGTAAATGTTCCTGCACGGCCTCTTCCAGTGTGGAATGTTATCGCTGCGTTTGCCTGTCAATAGATCTCCATCTAATGAGTAATGGCTCTTCGGAAAGGACCCCTGACCTCCCTCATCCCCCGGGGAGAAGAGCTGCCCTTTCGCTTCCACCAGACAGCTGCTGGCCACATGGGCATCACCCTCAGTTTCCACACTCACAGAACCCAGGATCCTCTTGGGTTCGTCCAGATATCCTCCTATCTGCTGCCAGTCCATATGTCCCTTACTGTGGGTTGAGTTATAACCCACGTTGTGGGCACACCTCAGCCAAAGACCCACCTTAAGACTGCTCAGCAAAGAAGACTAAGAAGTTGGGCTGAGCAGTTAATACCTTCTGTACTGGAGACTGTGTCCAGTTGACACTGTGCACACAGCTTTGGAATGAGAACATGGTGGCGCAGCAGGTAAAGCTGGTCTCTCACAGTTCCTGAGCTGCTAGGTAGGCATTGGTTTGAGTCAAATTCAGGGAGTTTGCATGTTTCTCCTGTGTTTGCACTCAACAGTGGTCCAGCAAACCACTTTGGTTCCTCCCATGTGTAGAAACCGTGTGAGTGGTCACTGACGGGTGGGTTTGAGTGGCTGGCCCTTCAACACATACTGATGTGATGGAGAAGAGGAGCTGCTCTCAGCTGAGACTCTTTGCTGATCATTCCTTCAGCTCTTGTATGGCATGCAGCAAGGAGACTGTTGTGTTTTTCTGGAATTCAGTTTTAGTGGACTCTTAACCCAGAAATTGAGTTCTTGTTCTAGGTGTTGGTGGTAGATCTTCCAAAATGTACCCATGTACTCAACATGTATCTCAGCACGCGTCCTGGCACATACCTCATGAGCGTTGAGGTATCCTGAGGTATCCAGCGTGAACCCGTCTTGTACGAGCACCTCTAACTCAGGCGATGAAGATTTTGACTGAATGACCCTGGGCAACTGCTACTGGCCTGGGGTGAGCCTACAGGTCTTGAGTAGAAGTGGGTTTCTGCATTGATGATGGCGGCGCTTTGCTAGCAAGCGAGTTAATTGAATGCCTGAGGGCCGTTTCCTTCAATTTATGACCGGCGGTTGGGGTTTTAATTACCCTGCCAGGGGCAGTTTGGCACTGCACTAACCTTTTGAAGCATTAAGAAGGTTTCAACGGGTAGTAATTACTGTTTATTTGGTGAGATCTGTTTCATGTAAAATGCAGTCGGTCGCTGCGGTGTGTGTCATTGCTAGGTGAGTGTATCGGGGCTACTTGAAAGGAGTTTGTTTCCCGGAGCAGTTCATTTGTGCTTCTATGTGAGCCCCCAGACCCCTTTTGTGACCCCACCTTTAGATAGGTCTTCCACCACATTCAGTCCCAACTCAAGAGGTAGAGCAGCAGTTGAACACTTCAGGGAAAGACTCGTCACTTCGGCTCCTTCTTCCCTGGGAATCCTTCACACACATGCTGGACATACACACTCCTGCTACTGTGCTCTCCTTTTGAGATAAAAGTCCACTTATGGGTAACAGGGCTAGCTATCATCTTCTCTCTGTGGCACAATAGGAGATGCAGAGCATCTAGCCGTGGGTTCAAGCAGAGCATACTTCTGAGGAACCCGATTAAAGAGGCGACCTTGAAATATTCAGTTCAGGTGTGGAGTTCAGTAATGTGTGTCTGTCTGTCTGTCTGTAATCTGCAGTAATTATAAGACTCTTTGAAAATGATCAGAGTTGAATTGTTCCAGTGAAATACCTGGCTGAGCTGATGGGTGAAGTGTGAAACTGTAAGGCAACTGGTGTCACCAGTTTAAGATGTTCCTCAGATTCCATGTCTTCACGAGTAAACGGAGAGGGCGTGAAAACATCCGCCCTCGGGAACTTACCTTGCACCAGCAAAGTGATTTAGCATATAATAGATATGGTAAGGATTGGGGCAGGATGAACCGATCCCAAACCAGTCATTACGGTAACCACCCAGAACGACTGGCTGCTTCCATCTGGCCCACAGTCATGTGAGGAGGGAGTCCATGGCTGCCTCGGTGTTGTGGCAACTGCCTGTTTGTTTGTGTTGCTCTGTTCCAGGAAGCTGGGGGTGGGGGGACGGCTTTGCCAGAGGCCTTGGTGTTGCGTTGGAGTGGAACCGCCTTTTCTGTGGAAAAAGAAAAACCCTTCAAAGGCCACTTCTCAGCCCACTCGATGACCGTTGGGCCACATCGGTAGAGAGAGCAGGAAAGAGACTGAGGGCCTCTGGCGAGATGCTGCTGAGTAGGAGCAGACAGAGCCTGCCGTACCATGGGCTTTGGGGATGTGTGTACCGGTCGCCAAGCGGTGTGACGCATTCCTGGCTCTTGAGCGCAGGGCTTCCTTCCGTGGAAACTGCCATGTTCATTTTTAGCTGCGTTTATTTATTTTTCATGACGATGAAGAAGCAACTTGGTCTGTTGAACCTGTGGTGCACTCTCTTGTCTCATAGTGGAAGTTGCCTGTGAGCTACTGCTGTCATTTCCGTGGGGTTCCTCCACCGTGTCCAGGTGCTGTGCTCCAGACACGTGAGACACCGGGGTGCCCCGCCCACGCCTCGAATCTGAGACCATTTTGCCTTTTTACGCACAATTCCACTAAGAGAGTGTCTTTCATCTGACCACCATAAGCACTAGCATCTGAACAAGCCAATGTAATTATCACCAGTTATGAATTTTCAATTTTATGTGTTTTGTTCAGATTTTATATACCTCTAGTGTGTCTGATCAGTTGTGATTGGCCATAGAAAATGAGTGGGTGAGAATATAATAAAGAGCAAATAGTATAGAGTGCCTGATTCAAGAGTTCACACACACACACACACACACACACACACACACACATACACACGCACACACAAACGCAACGCTGCAACTATAAGTTTGACCCAGTCTTGGGCTAGTATAACTTTGACCAGAGAAGAACATGCTGACTGGTTATCACTGAGTGCTGTGACTCAAGATTTACTTGTTTTGAACCGTTTCAAACTTTTTAATGATGCCACATAAATGTATTATTTAATTGCGCTCATTTTACACAAAAAAGCAGTGGTATCATTTCAGGTACATAAGATGTGTAGACCGCAAATTCCGAAAAGAAGTATAGAGCTCAGGACAGGACAGGATGGAATGGGACAGGACCGGAGAGGACAGGACACGATTATACTTTATTAATCCCCGCAGTGAAATTCACACACACAGATAATGTGATAATGGCTGCGAATGAAGTCGTTCAACATGTGTAACAACACATTTGGCACTAATCTGTGTTTTGTAATTGCTTTTCGAATAATGATAATGAGGCACCCAGTTCTGGATGGAAACATCAAAAATAGAAACACAGAATAACATTTATCCTTATTGTGCTGAGTAACACATACTGTACTGTCTAACTGTAACCGTGTTTTCACTTTTGTGTGAAACAAGCAGTTTCCTACAGTAAAGCTGATTTCTTTTAGGCATTTTTGGAGCAGGACGTTTTTAATTAATCCTTTTGAAGCTTGATGATGCAGTCGCTCATGGGACAGGAACACAGGTCCACTTTCTTACCGGTTAGCTCATTTATTCAGTTTACCCCCAGGTGAAGTCTGAGGATTCGCATGACTGTTGTCCCCATGAAGGGCCGCAGGAGGTGAGAACTGTTACCCTGGACTGCAGCATCTGCTGAGCCTGTGGAGGAGAGCGATGACATCAGCGCCAGCGCCAGCCCTGCTCTCAAATCACGGGGTTTCAGTTAAAAACCGCTGAGGCAGTGGCTGCCGCTCGTCTGGGCCGCTTTGTTCTCTCTTCATTAAACATACGTTTGTCTTTTAGGCTTTTTACGTGAACGGCCGTTGCGCTTGTTTGCCAGAAGCATCCAGATCTCGCCGCAGATTCGACCACTAATTATTTCGAGAGAAAAGCGCCTCATTTTTTCCCCAGACTCTGCTATTCCGGCGCTGAACGTTTCAGCATGTTTGGATGGTGGAACAGGAGCAAAGAGGGACCGAGGCCCTGTCTGTGGCAGCTTGTGGGCAGGCTGTCCAGCTGAGGACAGAGACACCAGCTTTTGACACCAGCAGTTGGCAGGGTGGTCAAGACCCCTGACTTGTGGTCAGAAAGCGGCCTGGAGGGTTAAATCCCAGGAGTGGGGCCTCTGTTTATAACAGCGATGGTCGTTCTTTACTGGAACTGATTCGGTGAAATTTCCTGTTCTCTAGTATCACAGGCAGCGGAGTCTTGTTTAGTAAAACCATCAGCTGAATAAATTAAACGGTGATCTGCTTCCCATTAAAGTGTTTCTTTGGTAAATAATGAAAATCAAAGGATGGTTTAGATTTAAAAAGAAAAAAAAAATCCCGTATAAAAATGCATTGTCAATCCGTTTGCGTCAACCCGTTGTTGCCGTGTTAGGAATTGACCTTGTTTCTGCTGGCAGTTTACCTCGATTGTCTCAGCTGGTGCTCAGCTCTGCAGACGACCCTCAGAATTTACTGGATGTGTGGACAGAGCAGGACAGAGTCAGACAGAGCCAGAAAAGGACAAACCGTGTGATACAGAGACAGAGATGGAAAAAGCCCAGCAGAAGTAGATGGAGCTGGACAAGCTGGACAAAGAGACCCCAAAGCTGGAGAGGGAAACGGGTGGTACGGATAGAGACGGACACGGAGAGAACCCAGCAGTGCTGGACGGAGGTGGACAGAACCCCGAAACAGGAGCTCCGTCCAATGCTTCGCCCCAAAAGCTGTCCAGGCAAATCAGCCTCTACATCAACTCTGTGAAATCGAGAAGAAAAGGAAACACGTCCTCTTTCAGGTAACATCATCAGTGCCTCTGCGAAGCCTGGTCCACATGCCGATTCTCTGAGGACGGACGTTGACGTGAAAGATGAGGGAGAGGAAGGGAGACGGAGGACGGAGGTCATGGCCTCATTTGCCCAGGGCCTGCTTGACCTGGGGCGACCTTCGGCCATTGGTGCATCCCCCCGCTTTCCTCGTATTGATGTCACACTCAACTGAAATGTAACCTTTAATCTCAGCCTGCAGCTGAAAGAGAATAATACATGGCGTACCTGCGGACAGGGGAGAGGGATGGAGGGGAAGACGAAGGGAGAGAAAGATTAGCCTCACATTAATCATTAACAACGCTTCAGATGCTTTTCAAGTGCCTGTCCTTTTGGTCAGCGTCCTCCTCAGGCTGGATTCTTCTAATGAGGCTGTGAAAAAAGCCCCCATGCTGTTCTGTCCCCGACGAAAAAACAGAGAGAAGCCCAAAAGAAAGCTAATATTAACAGCAGGGGAGCAGCAGCGGGACGAGCAGTGAGATGACAATATTCTCCTTCCTGCTCTTTTTTCTCACTTCAATGGACTCGAGATTCATGTGCGCACGTGCTGAGTGCATCGAAGGTGACGCAGGGATGGGCGTACGCTTCTCGGGCATAGAAAATGCAAAATACTCCGAGCCCTGAGCGCTGCGATCGCATGTGAACTCCTCAGGGTTCCTTCCTACGTGTCTCAATACCTGGATGTGAATTCAGGCGTTCGGCACGTGTTCCGTATGGGACTGATGGGACTCAAGCCGGCGCCGTGTCCCTTTACCGCGGTGACAAGATAATCGTCTGTAAATCCGCAACATCTGCGCAGCCTGCAAAAGAATTCTTGTATAATGATGGGATCACTGGGAGTTGCCACGTATTCAGGTATTTATTCACTTGTCTGACGCTTGACTCCAAAGCATCTTACAAACTGAAGCTATTACAGTTATATTCCCACTTCTACAGCTGGGTATTTTTCACCGGAGGACTTCGGTGTAAGTGTCTTGCTGTCACATCCACGGCCACACCCACACTGCAGTTGGCAGCACCTGATGCCGATCGGGCGCCTGATGACAATTGGAGCACTCAGCGTTAAAAGGTCCTCCTCAGCCCCTTTGCACTCGCGGAATCTCACTGAGACAACCGTCCCCCTTTGTGCTCATGTACCGATCTCCTTCATTCTTAGTCCCAGTTCTTCGGCCCCTGGCCTCTGACTTCTCGCCTCCTCTCCTGACTTTGTCCACGGATCCTTGCTCCCGCTCTGACCGTCCATCGACCGACTCCTCGCCCATCCCCGACAACGAGAACTCGCCCGATCCCTCGGTTCCTGACAAACGATCCTGCGCTTGGGTCCAGCCGTCCCCGCGTCCTCGGTTCCTCGTGGCACTTTCCTGGCGGCTTTACAGCAGGAGGTGGGACTGAAGCTTGAGTCTGTGGCACCTGTAACCAGGGCGCTACCTGGAGTCAGGTTTTTGACTGCGGCATCTGGGTTCTTGCAGAGCTGGGCCAACCTCTTGGTAGCGCCGAGCGTATATTCAATCATCAAAGCTCTCGAAGGCACAATGTTCTGCAGGAGTTTTTCTCTCCTGTGTCTGCAGGAGAGAAAGGAGGAAAGCAAGAGAGAGAGACCTTTGTGCAATGGCTTACATCAAGGCATCTGACGTTTATTCCCTTCTCTGTTTCTTTCGATTCCCCTCTCCTTGTAAATGCCTGCCTTGTGTCAATGGAAATGATTAATTGGAAAGCCCACTGGTATGTCGTCCACAAAGCCACTTGGCATGTTTTTCCCCAACTGACTGCCACCAGAGTCCAGCGGAAGTACCGGTCGATCCCCCTAATAAACAACAGCTCTGCCTCCTCTCGCTGTCACTCTGCGTTGGGTCAATATTGATATCTGCAGCCGAGTCGTGCCTCCTCCGTTCGCCGTGAGCCAGCAGTATGACTTCTTAATGAATCATTCATGTCAGCGAGGCAAGGCGTCCAAGCCGTATTGATCGTTTCTCTCATGGAGGCGTTAAGCGGGCCGCACGCTTGTCCTGTCTCAACACGGAGCTTCATTTGTATCTGAATCGCAATACAAATGTACCCAAAATTTCATTTTGAACAGTACATGGAATTACTAGGATAGATATTGCAGCATGAAAAACATCCTTTTTCAGTGATTTTTTAAGGTAGCAATAACCCTTTTTTTGTCAATATCTCTTATAATGAATATGTTCTGCTTTTAAATGAGGCCTCCAGGAATGGTGCTCAGACCCTCCCTGTATCGTACTTACTCCTTGACTGTCATTTTTAGTAAAGATTTCACATGGGTGAACAAACTTCAGTGTTGTTCTAAAGAAAAAAACAGCAATAATTGTTGTGAGGACCTCTTACTCTCTCACATAATCAACATTTCCTGTGGGGGTGCTGATGAATAATTAATGAAGACTCCATCCGTCGTGTTCTTTTTCTCTTAGTTATTCAGGGAGAGTAGTGGGAAATGGCCTTCAGGCTCAGAAGCAGAACCCGGAGATGAAAGTGCGGAGTGCTGACCCGATTCTGGTGGAGGTGAAGGAGAAGCTTGAGCGCTTTAACCAAGTAAGTGTGACCCTCCGCCTCTTTCGCATCCCACCTCTGCCACCACTGTGAGCCTAGTGTCAACCTACTCTGCGGAGCTGATGGGAAATCATTGCATCTTGATTTTCTTTCTGTCTCTCAGGAGATATGCGGAGCAATCATCTCCAGTATAGTGACTACCAGGTGCTCATCTGCATTCATAGGAACTCAAACACAAATATGCTACACAATCAAAGCATCATTAATGAGAAATTAGCAACTGCATAGGCAAGGAATAATTTCAAAGGCCTAGCTGAGGAAGGATAGTGGTTATAAGTCAACCACCACTCAAATCAACCCAAGTCAACTTTTTCCTTTTCCTTATTCACAAACTGGTCAAAATAGTCCAAGCAGCCTTCCCTGGAGTAATCAAGGGACGACCATGTTTGTTCATAATAAAGGAGACCATGTTTGTTCATGGTCTTCAGAATCTACCCGTCCTTCCAAACGGGTCTCCACCCTGGAAACCCCTGGCTTTTTTGAGGTTGTCAGTAATTTTCCTCCCAGGCCGTTCCCTGGATGGTGCTTCCTCCAGCCTACCCCTTCTGCCATAGATTGGTCTTTGTACCTACACCCTCTGTGTATGGAGCTCTGAAGTTAAGATAGAGCTGAATATGTCAAACTGTCTTAAATTTTCTCCCTTTACCTGTCTATACTTTCCATTGTTATGCATTGAAAGAATCCACAGCCATGATTAGAAAAACACAAGAGTTCTAGAATGACTTGTTGTTGGTAAAGGAAAGAACTGAATTTACATTTGAACAAACTTAATCCGCCTTCTTAGCTTTCCACTCCCGGTTCCCCTGGGTTTGATACGGACCTGTTAGGCCCAATACAAACACCTCTTAGCTTGCAATGTAAATCGGTGTTTATTTATGTACACGCACAGCTTACTGCCAGCATTCATTTACACCACATGGTTTTTGTGAATGGGTCAATATGTATTATTATTCTTTCATTTGTAATTTCTGATGTGCAAGAAGGTCAGCCGTTGGTCAACGTGCAACGTGTATTTTAAATATAACAACATAAATGCAAAAAATTGTGCAGAGCGAAGATGCAGACTGTTGAAACTGTGGGTGGAATCAGTGGTCCGCACACACGCCTTGGTTTTACACTCCCCCGTGTGAGTATCGCGCTGGCTGAGACAGTGTTACCCTGGTGCAAAGCTAATTAATGCAGGACTTACCCGAGGCGGTTAAGCTGTGCACAGAAGAGGTGAGCACTGCAGTTGTCAGCTGGATAATGGAAGGGTCAGGGATTGAACTGCAGCAGAAACAGATCTGGCACAGGCAGCTTTTAGAAGCAAATTTTTGTCATGTAAATGTGATTAAATATGAATAGGCTGGGAATAAAAAGACCACTGCCTCAGACTCCCAGGAAAGCTGTTCTGGAGACAAGCATGGGACATTCCTCTCCCCCTTGCATTTCTAAACATGAAACATTATCCACACGAAATACTGATCTTTAAAAAAAAAAAAAAAAAAAACAACCTGATAGATGTTTGGCAATGCAGCATCCTTTCTGAGAACCTGTTAGAAAACATCCAGATCCACTGTCGGAATTCTCGAAAGCGCCACACACTGTTCAATACAAGCTGCTTGGGATAATGCAACAGATATTCTTTGAATTTCAAATTCCAGCACATAAAAATGTGCTGAGTTCTGTTAAACTGCTGTTTTTATGCATTTGCTAAAGCTGGAGAGTGTTTTCCAAGTGGGGGAGAACTCATAAGTCTTTTCATAATCCTTTCGCTTGGTCAGCTGCTCATCTGCTTGCTGTCAGGGACAAATGAGCGGCTGTCACTTCTGAGTGGCAGTTGCAGCAGCGTGGAGCATCTGCCCCTTACGGTGATCTCTGGACAGCCGGGCTTTGTCGTCACAGAGATGCAGGAGGAAGCAGCGGGTGGGTTGACATTTCGGGAAAGGACTTGCTCTTTGTTCGTCAGCCAGCACGGAGACAATCGCCACTGTCCACGTCAAAGCCTTTGTGTGGGGTGCTGATAAGAGGATGCGCACACGCTCACGCACGCACGCACAGACACACACTCACCACTGCAGTAGACTGGCCCTCATGGAGTCCTTCCCAGGCAGTGGCCTGTAGCTTTTCACTGGGTTGAAGGGTCTGCTGGCATTGACACCAGGGCTCTAGGAGTCGTGGGTCTCTTCTCTGTCCAGCGGTGTGGACAAAGTGGCCGGTGCCGCGATGGAAAGAGCAGACATAGGCAGCGTGTGGGGGATGTCTGCCTACGACATCACTGGAGCAATGATCGGCGCTGCTTCTTTGCTTAGTCTTCCCATAGGAAACATCTTCACTGTACAGTTTTATGGTTTTTTCTCTTTTTGTGTTGTTGCCCAAACACCGACACGGGTGGGGGTGGGGGCGGGGGGGGGGCTGCATTTCTATCGAGGCCAAAGTGGACACTAATTTATGCGTACCCCTCCGGCTTGCTGGTTTACCATAATAGTTTTTACATTACTGTCTGGCCAGAACATGGGAGCTGCGATCGGCGAACACGCACGGGGGCTGCGGGTCAAATACTCGCCGCTCGGAGGGGCTTTAAATACTGCATCGCTGTGGCAACAATCGATGCCATTCCAGCACGGAATGGCTGCCGGCCCGGGGGCCCCGGAGCGAGCGGTCCGCGTGAGACGGACATAAATAATCTCCAAGGCCGAATAAATGTTAAGATATGTGTCTCTGTGGGGTGATATGTATCACGGGCTGCCCACCCAAAAGCTATAATCGTATCTTACGAAAGCTGGAAGTGTGAGGAAAGAAGAATTGTTGCAGCTGTGTTTGGGAGTGGCTGATGTTCCTGTGAAGCCACTTTTTCCTCCACATGGACCCGGTTTCACAGCAGGGCCGGTCTGTTTCTCATCCAAGGAGACACCGGGGTGTGTGTTCTCAGCCCACCTAAGAATGGGATCTCGATCCATTTCAGCAGTTCTGACATTCGGTCTCCTGACAGGTTACAAACTGTGGGATCGGCAGCGATGCGACTGTTGGACTTTCAGAGTGTCCGGCGTCACGGGCCGCGTAACATCTTCCTCTGGTTGTTCGTGCAGTTTGCGTGTGGGCTCCGATCTACTCGGCACGCTATCCTATCAGATAATTCCGCTTCCCTCGGTGGCGTAATGGGATTTTTCCCAGAAATGTCCGCAACCATCCCTTCCTCTCGAAGGCGTGCCCATTTGCAGCGCTCCACCCTTCGGGGCAGAGTCCCCCTCCCGGACCAACACGGCACCACATTTCCTCGTGCTGATCAGGGCTGCTGTGACAGTAGGTGCGCGCAGGAGCCAAGGAGCTGTCCCCTTCGCCTCCGCTGGCACTTGGGAAATGTCCTCCACGGCTCTTGTCCTGCCAGGAATCGGTGAAGAGAGAAACTCTGTGCAACCTCCGGACTGCCACGTCATCTCTAAGCATCACGTTTCATCCTTGAAAGACGCATTCTAAAAACCGCTCCGTACAGACACTTGTATTAATGTATTTTACTTTATTTGCTCAGTCAGCCGTGGGTTAAATAGCTGAGGCTTTCCTGTTAATAAAAGAAAAGCAATACATTTCACATAGAGACTTTGATAAGCTGCTGTATGAATCTGGCAGCATTGGAATGTGTGTCTCGTTACAAACCTCTAAATCATCCCTATGTTCGCATATTACACTGGAGGCGGCAGAACCTCCCACTCAATATACACACCAATCGCTTGGGACAGCAGCTAATATTGACACACGTGTATGAATAGCTTAATACAGGTTGTAAAATGTAAGCTGTAAGTTTTTTAAAAAAGCTTTTTCCTGAGCGCTCAACAGAACTGGACGAGAACTCGATTTTAAAAAATGCAGCGTTAGATTCAAGGAGGCTTCTGATGTAAATGTAAATGTAAAGCGTTGCGCCTTTATCGACCCGAACATCCACAGCTGTAGGAACACAAGCAAAAGTGTGAAGTTTAAAGCTGAAATAACAAACGCTGACCATCTTTGAAACCGCGATTCACTCTGGACACAGGCATCGCTGGGAAACCTACGAAATTAAAAAATCGGTCGATATCTCCCCTTCAGCGAACCCCCCCACCCCCAAATTCCCAGGACCCACCGCATAAAGTATGAAAGGAGCGCCAAGCTTGAACCCGAGACGTTCGGGGTTCACTCAGTAAGTCAAAACATTATTTTGCCTGTGAAATGGCGCAGTGGGAGCAGGTTTGCTGCGTGGTGACTGAACGCAGAAAGGACTCCTTCCGTGGGGTGAGACGGAGACTGGAGATGTGGCTGCCGGAGTGCCGACGGTGACAGAACTCAGGTGCAGAGGGTGCGGAGGAGGCTGATGAAGCGTTCGCTGATGGGCCTTTGGAGTGCGCTTAATGTTCTGGGAGCCGAGCGGAGACACCCACTTCGATACACTGATGAAACCCTCCTAATCATCTCCAGATGTTCCCGATGTCTTCTGAAAGGGGCGTGTTTGACTTTGAGCCAAAGGGGCTGAGTCCACCTCTCTTTCCGAAAGACGCTAAGAGTTTCTGTGCATTCTGCACACGCACGCACACACACACACACACACACACACACACACAGACTGTAATCCAAACATGCCACAGAGTCACGTGCGATTATTGACAAAAATGCATGTTTTGCGCATCAGAAGTGTCAATGCAGACCTTTGTAAGTTAATTTAGATGCGCAGCTTCTCCGGATCCTTCCGGCTTTCAGAGACGATGTATGTCTTTTTGTCCGGCCGTTATCCTTCCAGACAGATGGCCTTACTAGTTGCAGAGCAGCAGTTTAGACAAGTGCAGAGTCGAGCTCCAAGAAAAAAGGCAATTTAAATACAAATGACAAATTACTGAGCACAAGAGCTCCGAACGGAATTATAATTCACGAGCCGGAGAAGTTGAAATAATACCTGCGAAGAGAAACGGGGCAAATCCATCACAGGCTGCGGTACAACGCTGATTCGGACTCCGGACACCCGAGGCCCAGCCAAATGTGTCCATCAGCAGGTTTCGGTGAGATTCTCATGCATTTGGTATCGCGGAGGCTCTCGAGAGCGGCAGAGAGCCCGCAGCGGCGGCCTGCCTTCACACACACGCCCATACGCACACATTTATACACACGGGAGGAAAGTCGAGCCACACCGATGTTGCCAGCGATCCTCTGCCATCGAATCATGAATGCGGTGAAATAAGGAGCCCACCAGCCGCTTGGGGACATTCTGAGTGCAGCACACACTGAGCCCTGGCGCTCATTGTCACAAGACCTGTTCTGTGGGATGGACACCTCCTGGGACACGTCCAGCCACTTAGACAATATTCGTTAGAGGGAGCTGAACTCGGAACGTAATTATGAGCCAAGAGCAAAGCAGAAAGTTTTTGTGTGTGTGTGTGTGTGTGTGTGTGTGTGCGTGTGTGTGAAAGACGGAGTAAAAGGGAGATTACCAAAAGTGACGGTCACAGTGGTTTTACCGCACCACCGGAGCACACTGAACGGAACCGAGACACTTTTTGGAAGCCCGGCCGTTGCTCCCTGGGATGGAACAGCGAGACGTTGGCAGGGTGGAGGCCCGTGGACAAGATCTCCCCTGCAATTGGCTGGTCGGGGGGGGGGTGAGGCAACAGCATCCAGAGTCCAGAAGCCCCTTTACTGCAGATCCTGGTGGTCGAAACACACCCTCCACCTGCTGGTGTTGATCAGGACTCATCCTGGGTCAGAACCACAGCGATGTGAGTGGTCGAGGGTGTCAGTAATGAACTCAGAGGGCTTAAGTAGGAGCAACTGTGCGCGTCCTCCGAGTGTGTCCCCTGTGCGTGGAGACACGCTTTGAAGGACTTTCCTGTCTTCGTATTAAATTGACAAACTGTGAAAGGTCCACAGGCCCCTGCTGCTTCTGTCCTTGTATGAGTTCTCATTAGTCATCTGTCCCATGTTGTGTGTTGGTGTCACCATGGCGACAGCCTGACCTCCCGTGTACCCTTTCCTTGGCTGGCCTGTTCGCAGTTCCACCCCACCTCAGTGCCACTTACCATTTATTTACCACCCTCCCTAGCGACGCTTCACATTTGACCTGGGGAAAACGTAATTTAATAATTACACCATTACTAATGAAATAGCCGCCACGTTCGCTACGGCTTCCTTTCATTAAGGGTTTTTTGGGCTTTGTCAGTAATATGTTAATACCCCATCAGTTCTAATGTGGCTTCACATTGTTAAACCGCGATGCAGCCATCTTCTCCCCATTAGTGCAATACGCTTATTAAATTAGTCATTTAGCTGGTTCACATTTAATTATGTAACTAAAGGGCAGTCAGCTTATCTCTGTGCTCACAGTCGTCCGTTTGAAAGGCACCACATTCTGCACCGCTTCCCAGTGTGGCTCTGTCTCGGGGCTGTGGCTTATGGGAAACGAAAAAAACTGGCAAACATCGTGGACCACAACAAATCTCATCCGTAAACTGAGCGACCTCTCCTGGGTCACACGTCACTTTTTCAGGGGAAACGGTCTGGCAGTGCTGTGATGCTACACAATAATCCAAAGCAGCCTTGGAAACTCGTGCAGAAAAAGTACATCTTGAATTGTGTTTCCGGGCAGCGGTAAGAGGGTGGGCAGAACCAGGACACCATGTCCTCACAAGATCCTTCATCCTATAGCTCATTCTTGGTCGCTCTTCCCACTTATATTTGTTTATTGATCAGACACTTTTGTCCAAAGCGACTTCCAATGAACTCTATGTAGTGTTATCAGCCCACACACCTTATTCACCGCGGTGACTTACACTGCAAGATACACTACTTACACTGGGTCACTCATCCATACATCTATGGAACAAACACACTCTCTCCATCACTCGCTCACTATGGGGGAACCTGAACAGCATGTCTTTGGAGTGTGGGAGGGAACCAGAGCCCTGGAGGAAACCCATGCAGACGAAATGCAAACTCCACAAAGACTGAGCGGGGATCGAACCCACATCCTCTCGCACCGTCCAGGAGCTGTGAGACAGCAGCGCTACTCGCTGTGCATCCGTGCCGCCCCTTAAATGAGAGCAAGTGGAAAAACACAGAAACAAGGTAGAGGCCATAAAGGAAACAACAGCGGGAACTGCAAACCCGGCCTTTCGATTAATTTGAAATCCCTGAAGCGGAGCAGCACCGAGTCTCTTATGAAAAGGTAATATTTGCCTTCAGAATGAAGCGCGTGGATCGGGGATGGACGCTTGGTGAAAGAGAGCGGAAAGAGGAGAGCAGGAAACTGTGCGACGTGGCAAAAGTGCTGTAGTGTGACTTGGAGCCTCTGAGCAGAAGGACTTGGGTTTGACGCCCAGGAGGCATCCTTCTACTTTACGCTTTACCACTTTCAGTAGCTTATCTCGGTTACAAGTTGAGTCACTGGACTGACATGTTCGCACATCTCCAGTAATTTCCAGTCTAATTTTGCATTTTCTTTTCTCCGAAAAGCCACATGTTCCACTTTAGAGGTGATGATTCGAATAAATCACAGTACAAATCCCTGAGAGCTTTACAAGATGCCATGTGTTAAAACCAGAAAACACTGCAGCGATTCACCTGTTCCTGGGCACTTGTGAGGATTTGGAGGAAGTGAACTCTGGAGGCTCCTGCCAGCCCCTCGATTTACTTTAAATAACCTTCTCATCTCATCTTATCCCACGTGTGACTGGAAAATTTCACCCTGAAGAGTAAACAGAAGTGGACGAAAGCCAGTGAACGGCTCCATAGATGGGTCCGGGAGGACCACACCTCGTTCCACCCAGGAGAACATCGAAGGGATGAGTGTGTGTGTGTGTTTGTGTGTGTCTGAACGGAGCCTGATCTGGAGAGCTGGGGGAGGGGGGGCTCAGCGATAGTCAAAAAGCCTATTGTAACAGAACTTGGAAAATAAATCTGTCAGTAAGACTGACACACAAATAAGTATGTGATCATCTAGCGAAAAGGTTATTACTGCTGAGTGAGACATTGAGATTCTGGAACAACTTTAGAAAGACACCCCCCCACACCCCACACCACCCCAACCCACCCCATTCCCTATTTCCACCCATCTATTTAGTTCAGCGTAGCACACTTTGAAGTCTGTGAAAATGCTCGCAAAGCACATTGCAGAAAATCAGTAATCAGTTCAATTAATTTCACGCTAAATCTGTCTGTGTTTAGGCTCACGTTGACGGATTTGATCTGAAAAATATCCTTTGGCCACGATAATTATATTTCTGTCATGAGAATTAAGTCTTTTGACTCCTCACCATCTCAGCATCTAGAGTTTTTCCTGATCTGAGGAACATTAGTAGAGCTTTATTCGCGGAGGATAAAACAGCAGAACAGCAGATTTACGCTTGTTAAACAACCTTTTCATTGTTTCTCCATTTACTCAGCATGTTATGAAGATGAGAAGTTTTGACATTTTCAGTTTCATTGCAGTTTTGCACATGGAAGACTAAAGATTTTGCATTTAGGGCAAAATAAATACTTTTTGTAGGGGTTACTTTTTAAATCTCTGTTCTGACCAAGGTGGGTCAATACTGCTGCCTTACGGTGCTGGGGGGCTGTTAGGGTGTAGGTTCGAATCTGGCTCATTCTGTGTGCGAGCTTACGTGTTCTCCGTGAGTCTCTGTGAGTTTACTCTGGGTGCTCTGGTTTCCTCCTACAGCCCAAAGACATGCGCTTCAGGTTAATTGTTGACCCTGATTTGCCCATAGTGTGTGTGTGCGTGTGTGTGTGTGCGTGTGTGTGTGGGGCATCCCTTCCGAGCTGTCCCCCATACCCTAGTGCCCAAGTGCCCAAAGACTCTGGGATTGGCTCTGCACTGTGACCCTGACCAGGACAAGCAGCTCGCGTGATTGACGGAGTGAACTTTACTATATCTGCAGTTTAAGTACTATGGTATTTTCTAGTCTTTGCTGTTTCAAGGCGTTTAGCCTCAGAAAAGCTCCACCACATGAGCGATCCCTTCTGCACCACACTCCTCTGCCTGTTGCTGAGCCCCCCTCCCACCCCGATGTGCCTTATTCATCGGAGCCTCCATTTGTTCTGCGCCTTAACAATCACTCTTGCCTGTTGACATTGGTCGTGATTGTCGTGACCGGAAGGCTAAATAAGAGAACAATGCATTGAATCCACCCCACGGTCGATTTTCACCGTAGCTGGATGCTTTCCGTTTGTTTCTCTACGTACAGCCATACAGAATAATAATTCACTTAGAGAAATTGTGATCCAGTTTACCAGCGTTGGCCGCAGTACATTTTATTTCTTCACTGCATGTTTCATTTTCCAGTTGAGTTACTCTTTGGCGTCCAGCCTCTGACCTCCAGTCTATTCCTGCAGCTCGAAATTTCAGGTCTAAATTTTGTTGTGACTTTGTCATGGAAACAGGTTAAGGCAATATTGGCAAGGCTGCATGAAAACATGAATGTGATGTCATGTCTGACCATACCCGTGTGCGGCGAGACACGGCGTGTTTCTGTCGAGGGCTAAAGTGTTGTAGACTGACGCCTTTAACTGAGGAATAATGGGCTGCAGTCTGCTGTCTAAGAAAGCTCCACAGCGTGTGTTCTGTACAGTTGCGTTTATAGTTATGAGGCGTGTGAGAATAGCATTTCCCCCCGAGGTGAGTACAGAAGAGTGTGAATTTAGTTCTCTTCCCAATGTTGCTCTGTGGTCTGAATGGTCTAGTTCTCCTTGTGTTGACCTTTGAGCTATAACCCTTGACCTTCACCTCTGTGCTGCAGGAGATGCTGGGGGAAGCATCCTTGGGAAAGATCAAGGAGGAGTGGCTGGAGCCAGGCAGTGGAACCCAGGAGGGCAGCGGTGACTGTGACGATGAGGATGGCTGCCAGGGCTCCGGAGGAGATGCTGCCAGTGAGTCTTCCTCACTTCACTCTTCTTCATCTTGGCCTTGCTGACCTCACTAGTCCTAACGTCCTAATGTCGCTGCGCAGTCTCGGACTCCGCCTCATGCTGTCACACCATCATTGTACCACGTCCTCCCGCTGGGGTACCTTTCTCACACACTTCGATCCTTGAGAAAAGAGGCCAGGTGAGAACCCCACATGTGTAGCTGTGGTGGCTCTGGCAACAGACTGCAGCCATGGCAACAAGCCACACCCATCAGTCCAATGAACCAGTGGCTGCATGCAGTGTTAGTGCTGAGCACAGTCACCCTCAGCGGTTTGCACATGTGACTAATGCTCCCTGCGGCTAGACAGCAGAGTGTGAACGACACTGCGGCGTGGAATGTTGTGCCCACCGGCGTCAGAATCGCACTAAAAAAACACACAAAACAGAATAAAACACAATCGACGGGGTGCAGAAGAGGCAACTTTTTCCAAACTATTAATTTTAGTGTGTGATCCTCTGTGACTTTGCCAACACTGACACAAGACGTCCACCGCCCCTCCGCCTGGCAGCTTAAATCTTCAAACCTGTGGAATAAGAAGTAACTAATTTGCTCTTGGAGAGTCCTTTTCTGTTCACGGTTGATAAGATTAATCCCCTTCCAGCTGCCACCTAAGGGCAATGATGAAGGAGGCTCTTCTTGGCATGGTTGGTTGGAAGATCCTTGCTAGGAGACAGAGGGTATCAAGGGGGATGGATGGAAGGGAAAATGTATGGCTTAAACTGTGAAATGTCCTCTGTACTGCTGGCTCTTGGATCGTCGGGTATGCTATCGGAGAGGTGGTCTTGTTCACCAGGCCCTTTTGGGCTTTGCCGGTTGGGGAGATGGCAGTGTTTCAGGTGCGTTGGACCAGTCTCAAAACATGGGGCTCACTTGTTTGGGATAAATCCTTGGGCACTCCAGTCATTTCCATAAATCTGAGATAAATAAACCCTTTAGAGAATAAATCACTTACAGAATGAGTTTAATGCCATAACAAGTTCCAGCACTGTCAGTTTGCACAGTGTGTGCAGAGTATATAAATTATAATTGCTCAGCATGGAGTGTCCTGATGAAAAATTGGTCACTTGAAAAGGACTTAATCTAAACTTGGCTTGTGCTCCATCTGAAGCAGCAACACTGACTGCTGCTCTTCTGTTTGAGACTCTTTCTTGCATCTTTGTGTCTAACTGTTTGATAAGAAAAAGAAAGAAAGAAAGAAAGATTCAAGATCATCCTAGAAATGTTGAATCCTGGTGAAAATTGTGAGTGTAATTAACATTGTAAGGATTCTCAGAGTGTTGTCTGGGGAGCTAAAATGACCAATGTTTTTAGGGGATGGATAGTTATGAAGCTCTGACCCCACTCACCCTCTCTCATGCTTCTTTTTTTGACCCTGTGAGGCAGAGGTCGTTACCATAGCGACGGATGGTTGTGTATGACGGCTACGGTGTGACACGGAAGGTAGTCTGTCTTCAATCAGTGCCTGTCTGGAAATGAAAAAGGACCTTTGACCCGGAAGCTATTCCGTAAATGGCAGATCAATGCAAAGCAGTGTGCCTTAATTTGACCCACATGGGCGCAGTGTCTCGGCCTTATGAAGTGCAGAGGCGTACGATGCAAAAAGATAAGCTAACAAGATCCCTTTGACCCTTAACTCAATCCAAAGTCAACCCAACCCAGAATTCCTGGAGTAGTAAGGGCTCTGGCTGAAGAAGTCCTAGATTTGGGCCGGAGCTGTTTGGCAGCGACGGGCACACGCAGAATTCTGAAATGAGCTCGACTGGTCGATAGAGTGGCTGGTACGGTCTTTGGCGAGCAGTCGTGGCTTGTTTTAATTAAGTTAAAAGGATTCATTCCATTGATGCCACGATTTTTCAGGGAAGGGAGATGGGGATGGGATTTCCTTCCTTCCTTCCTTCCTTCCTTCCTTCCTTCCTTCCTTCCTTCCTTCCTTCCTTCCTTCCTTCCTTCCTTCCTTCCTGGAGAGATTAGTGTAAAAGAATACAGTAGCACAGACAGAGTAGCGCTACTGTCTCACTTGGGTAGTGCGAGAGAACGTGAGTTCGATCCCCACTCAGTCTGTGTGGAGTTTGCATGTTCTCCTCCAGGTGCTCTGGTTTCCTCCCACACTCCAAAGACATGCTGTTAAGCTTTCCCATAGTGTGTGAGTGACAGAGAGAGAGTGTGTGTGTTCCACTGATGTATGGATGAGTGACCCAATGTAAGTAGTGTACTAGCAGTGTAAGTCACTGCGGTGAATAAGGTGTGTGGGCTCATAACCCTACATAGAGTTAATTGGAAGTTGCTTTGAAGAGAAGTGTCTGCTAAATAAATAAACATAAAAGAAATTAAGCATAAAAAGAGTTAAAAAATGTGAAACTGCCTTCTGTGCATAATGATTTCTGAGTGTAAGCCGAGGGAGTTGTCTGCGTCTCTTTGTTCTCGTCAGAGGTATAAAGAGGGCAATGACACTTTTTAAGGTCTGGCAAAATGTGATTTTCTACACATACAGTATAATAAATACATAGCAGACAGTTATGAGTACTTTAGCTATTATAAAATAAGTTGCGCTGACGGTGAAGCATTTTATGTGAGTGAAGTCTGGTGAAAGATGAAATACTTTTGTGTAAAATGTTATCTTAAAGTTGACAAGTTTTCAATGTTCTCCTCAACACATTCCTCATGTAGCCAGTATGCAGCATGTTTGCATTTCTATTTAAATTGTATTTAGGCAACACGCTTATGTATGATGAACACACACAGAAGGGCACACGGAGAGACAGACAGGATTTAATGATTGCTATTTTTTCTTATAGCGCAGTTTATAGATCATGCTTATGTCTAAGATGTTTTCAGAAAAACAGCGATATTCTAAGAACCGGAGGTCTTCTGGCACGATTATATTTTTGTGACTCTTTGTTTTAGCATCCTGTTACTGCGCACTCTGTACGTGTGTGTGAGTGTGTGTGTGTGTGTGTGTGTGTGTGTGTGTGTGTGTGTGTGTGTGTGTGTGTGTGCGCGCGCGCGCAGAGTCATCTGAGCATGAGTCGTGTTCAGAATGCATACTGAGCCCCCATTGCCCTATCAAAGGGTGGGGGGAGAGAGAGAGAGAGAGAGAGAGAGAGAGAGAGAGAGAGAGAGAGAGAGAAAGAGAGAGAGAGAGAGAGAGAGAGAGAGAGAGAGAATAGTTGTCGCTGACTGGCTCTCACTCCACCAGAGGAATATGTCACTCCAACAGCCACCTGCATGCAAAACCTCTTTCCCTTTTCGCCTTAGCCACACCAAAAGGAAAACATATGGCTGAGAATCGTTTCTTTAGCCAGGCATCCCGCATTGCTTTACCGACGCATTAATATTCAGGACTCCTGGCGTAAGGGGCGCAGATGAGTGACGGTCTAATTGATGTGCACACGCACACAGCATGGAATTCCAATGAGTGCTTTTCGTGCCGCGGGCTTCTGGGAGATTCCGGGGCCCATCGGGACGGTTGAAGCCATGGAAAGAAACGGTTAGACGAAGGCAACTTGAATAGAAGCTGTTGAAGGTGTTCGCTGGATGATCCTCAGGGCCAAGCGCTGGTACCTACAGTATGCTCGTGCTGCACGCTGCGAAGAAGGTTTCTCTTTTTCTCCTGAAAGCTGACATTCCCACGACTGCTGTCTGGGCTGTAAAAATATTTTGAGCTCCTTTTAAACCATTAACAGCCGAGTATGAAAGCTGAAGTAGTCAGCTCTGGAATTTAATCGCTCCACGCTAGTGCCCAGGTGCAATAACACGCTAAGAGCCACGCACGAGGACACGTGTGACGTGGCCTTCGTGCCGCTGCGCTCAGCTGTGTTTCCTGTCCGAACGACGGCCGCACGAGCAGTCGGTCGCGTGGCAATCCAGCCTGAGCAACGTTTTCTCGAAGTTTTCCGTAATATCGAAGGAATGTTTTCTTTGCTTGGAGTGAAATATGTTCCTGATGGAAGGCAGCGTCTTGCAGTCGTCTCGGCGTGTGGACTTTCAGCAGCCCTCTGAAATGTGGGACCGACTCGCCTGAATGAAGTCGACCCGTGTCGCTGATGCTTATGTCGTCTCCATCACCGCCGCTTCCTTTGTAGGAATATGATTCACCGCATCCTGAACAGGGGCGGCAGCACATTTCCCAGAATGCACCTCTCCAGGCACGTTCCCAGAGAGACATGCCTTTGCTGTGGATGCCTCTGCCTTGCGGCTCTTCCGTTTGGGAAGAACTAATTGCGGCGAAATCGAGGACCGTCATCCACTCCTACGTGCCAAGGCTAAACGGTCAGATGTTCTTAACTGGTGTGATCACGTGATCTTCGTGTTACCCCTTCAAACTGGGAGATTTTGTGGCAGCTGTTGTAATATGAGTTGGATGAGGATCTGTTTGTTCCTCTCAAAGGTGGTGGGAAACATCAAGTTTCCCTACCTGTCGCAGTATCGGGGCCCCTGCAGTGTATCGTGCTGGTACGTTGCACACTGACGCTGTGTGTAAGCGGGCCGTTCTATCCTGTATGTGTTGCATACATGTCATTTTATAATTATTCACCGCTTAGGTAAGGAGGGCAGCGTGAAAGAAGGAATTTTTGAGAGTTTGGGTTAGACGGAATCCACCAGGTCTAGGGTCACTTCTGCTTTGGTACCGTAGAGCAAGGTATTTATCTTACATGACCCCGGTGAACCATTCAACTGAATAATAATGGGTAAAAGTGCGGTGATGAATAAGAGGAGCTCTCTCACTCCTCCCAGGGTGCTACGGCAAGGCATGAAAGTGGTGGCTCCAGGCGTAGCTGAGCTGTGATGAAACAACAGCAAGCCTCAGCGGTCTCTTTCCACAGGCGCCGGCTGCGTTGCTATGGCATCATGGAAAATCCGTGGGTGAATGCGTTAACTTCGCCAAAGCCGGTACCGGCCCAGGCATCCCAGTGTGAGAAACAGGCTCGTGTGAAAACTACATTCTGAACACTGGCTCAGGAACATTTGTGTGGTAACCAGAGGTAACACAAGGATGTCATCTGCCGTGCTTCGACAAACAAGTCCCGCGCCATTGCCAGGCCTTGGAATTAAAGGGTTCAGACTGAAGTACAATTTCTGAGAAATCCTTCTTTCCTCTCCAGGTTTCAGTTCAAATGGTCAAAAAGTCTGTGGCCTGTAGACTTTTCTGTCGAGCATTATCTGTCAAGCTTCATTTCAGGAGCCTGGCATAACCGGTAGGTGTCCGTGGGCAGGGCATCAGTTTACCAAGGACTCGCGAGCGGGACAAAGTGACAGTCAGAAGCCTGCATGTGAGCGTGGGGTCGCTCTCGGACCCCTGTCCCGCCGCAGTTCTGGCCTACGGCTGTAATATCTGCGGTTCCATTGCGGTGCTTTGTTGGTCTAGCCTTGCCCTGCGGCGGGGCTACATGGTGCTGGACAGCTCCCAGCCCCCCCCCCCCCCCGACGTTGCGTGCCACGGTACAGATCTCTCTTGAGCGGAGAGGCATCCGGCTTAATATCCCGGTAACCCCCGGCTCAGCTCGGTCCGGTCAGGAATGTGCTCCTGGTGCCAAAACCCGCAGCTTGAGGCTCCTTGGCCACGCCGGCTGCCTCGGCTACGTTGGCCTCCTGTCCCTTTCTCCCCCCCACGCAGCTTCACCATCCATTATCAAAGAACGACAAGGTGACAACCAGCACGCTCACACTCTGCTTCGGGTCGGTACAGCGCAGTGGTGATACTGTTGCAGCGTTACACTTTGTGACAAACTACACTCGACGTCATCATGTCCCGCTGCTCCAAGGATGCCGACTGCTGATTGATGATGGCGCAACCCTCTCTTGGCCCTGGATCCTCGGTGCAGCCTGCTCCAAACCTAACATTGACTTGTTTTGCTTCTGCTCAGGCCTTCTCAGGAAATTAAACAGCAGGCCACTTCTTTAAATTATTTAAATAGCCTTGCGCATATTTTTACTCAGCGCGACGTTTATACAGCTGGATGTTTTTGATAAAACGGCTCAGGTTGAGAGTCCTGCTCAAGGGTGTGGCAGCAGGTCCCCTCCTTGCATTTGAACCCACAACCTTTAAGGTCCATGACCTCAGACTCAGGCTCTTGTACGGTTCTGTATCTGCTTTCCCTCTGCTGGTGGTCCAGCATCCAACCTGGAGCACGAAGGGACCTGCGGCTCTTCTTTGGTCTGGAATTTCTCGAATGAAACCTTCAGCTGCTTCAGATGAGAGGTGTGTAAAATTGTGCGCAAGTCACTTTAAATTAAAAGCTTTAGAGGAAAATATGATCTAAAATACTGACACTGTTGAGTTAGGAAAAATTGCAAGTGCCCAGTGAAGATCTCAGGTGCGAAGCTCAGCTTTCAGGAGGACTGTGCTGAGAGTTGAGTCAGGGCGAACATGGAAACCCCACACATACTGAGCTGGAGTACAACCTACGTCCAAACATAGGTGACACAGCGAGTAGCGTTGCTGTCTCACAGCATCTAGGTGGTGCGAGAAGACGTGGGTTTGATCCCCACTCAGTCTGTGTGGAGTTTGCATGTTCTCCCCGTGTCTGTGTGGTTTTCCTCTGGGTGCTCTAGTTTCCTCCCACAGTCCAAAGGCACGCTGTTCAGGTTCCCCCATAGTATGTGAGTGACAGAGAGAGTGTGTGTGTGTTCCACTGATGTATGGATGAGTGACTCATTGTAAGTAGTGTATCTAGCAGTGTAAGTCACCGCGGTGAATAAGGTGTGTGGGCTCATAACACTACACAGAGTTCATTGGAAGTCGCTTTGGAGAAAAGTGTCTGATAAATAAATAAATGTAAACAGCCCAGGCAGTGTGAGGCAGCAGCGCTATGCCACTGTGCCGCATACTGTGAAATGAAGACCCATGCAGCAAAGATACAGCTTGTGCGAATGAGCCACCAAGGACCCCATGGAAGTGGGACCCTCTACGGCAATGATGCCGTGCGCTTGACCGTGGTTCAGCCATTGTCCTTACGGTCTCCCGGGTCTCCCTGACGAGTGGCTCCATCATTTCAGCGAGAGCGCTCGCGTTTCCACGTGCTGCCCCTTCGCACCTCTGCCCTGCGGGGAGGACGCTTTAATCAATTTCTATTCCATCTCAATTTAAAGAAAGCCTCAGGCAGTAGGGATGGGGATAGCGGGTAGTGTGTGCATGCACGTGTGTGTGTGTGTGTGTGTGTGTTAGAGGGGTGCTGGGGTTTCATCCTCTTCTCCTTCTCGCTGGAGACATCAGGAGAGTCTGTGGGATGCTGCGTGTTAATAAGCTAATTAGACGGTGCGATGAACGCAGCGCTGTGGCGCCCAGCTGTAACTGGCCACTCGGGCTCTTTAATGACTGATACACATGCTGCGTAATTGAGTGCGTCGCTGCCCCCGGGGGGGGTGTGCAGAGGAGGGGGGGCAGGCTTGTTAAGAAATTAGTGATTTATGTTCCTGTTTACCAGCATAGCTCCTCGTGTGCAATGGAGACCTCAGCACGCGCACACACTCACACACACACACACACACACACACTCACACACTTCTGAAATAGGCAGGACATTTCAGATTCCTTTCAGGCCAGGGCCTTATTTGTTTACGCTGGGTTGGAGCTACACACATAAAGCCACACTCAGCATCCCGTTTATAGTGAACCACACACATAAAAACATCACACACACTCGTGTTGTTACGTGGAACAGAGGACGCGGGGAAGGTTGGACCCAAGTGCGGGAGAGGTCATCTGAACCCGAGGGATCAGGCGAGTCCTCGTTGTCGGGGACGGGCGAAGAGTCGGCCAATCGGCGGTCAGAGTGAGAAGGAAGATTCGTAAACGAAGTCCAAGGGCGAATGGTCAGAAGCCGGGAACGAGGAACAGGAGCCAGGGATGACGAAGACCAGGACATAAGCGCAAGGAGGACGGTTGTCTCAGTGAGATTCCGCGACCTGGTGAGTCGGCACGACTCCTTTTATATCCCGCTGTCCTGATTCACAACAGGTGCGGTCGTTTGGATCGAGGGCGTGGGCGTGCCACGTGTACACTGTTCACACATTTATACTCGGCACAAAGACGCACTCACAGCCATGAACCGTGTTCTGTTGATGTGACTTGCTGGCGATGCTGTGAGCATAATGTGGACCCTCCGCCCTCCCGCTGGATCACTACAGGTGTTCTACCATCTCTTTTCACGCAGTATTCCTAATTTCTGTGACGCGGACAAGTCCGAAACCCGTCCCGCTCAGTTGTGAATCTCTGGAAATATCTGAAATTTTGGCACCATTAGTGTGTATTCCATTGGGGGTGCAGTGGTGCAGTGGGTTGGACCGGGTCCTGCTCTCCAGTGGGTCTGGGGTTTGAGTCCCGCTTGGGGTGCCTTGCGACGGACTGGCGTCCCGTCCTGGGTGTGTCCCCTTCCCCCTCCGGCCTTACGCCCTGTGTTGCCGGGTAGGCTCCGGTTCCCCGCGACCCCGTATGGGACAAGCGGTTCTGAAAAGGTGTGTGTGTGTGTGTGTGTGTGTGTGTGTGTGTGTGTGTAGTGTGTATTCCTAGTGCTGTTTTCTTCGCTGGGTGTGTGTGGATGTTATGGGTGTTATGGTGCCATGCAGAACTGCCGCGTTTCTCATTTCGATGATGGGAACGGTTGAAAGTTTGACACAATGCCCTGTTTGTCCTGCGCGACCGAGGAAGGAAGGCGAGGGCCGATGGGACTCGAGCGAAGCAGATCATGTCACAAGCCTTTTGCAGATGAGATGTTCAAAGTGATGGCAAACCGATGTTGTGTTCATGTAGCCTGTGGTGCTCACCCCACCCCCGAAAAACCGAAACGATGAAGACGTGACACGTACACGTGACAGTAGACGTCCACCAACTGACCTATTGTTCAAGCCATTGATTTTCTTTAAGTGGTCAATGATAGTGTCCACGGTACAAATAAGCCCTATAGCCAGGTGACCCAACCCTGGCCTCTGAAATGCCAACTGGGAGCCACATGCACAGTTGTGCGGGTGTTGGTGCTGGGAAGTTGGGGAGGGACCATTAACACCAGCATGTTTATCTGCCTCCTTGACAAGGAAAAGCGTTTGGCCTCGAGAGCAGAACGGGCGGCCGATTAATTGTGCCTATTAATGTCCCCCGACGTGTTCAATTCAAAGTGTCTTTATCTCACTCTCGCCGCGTCCCCGTCTCCCTGCCGGCAGCCCGTCGAGTGACTCCCCTCTGCAGGAAGCGCCTTCAATATTTAATTCGTGAGGCGGTACAAAGGAAGGCGCTGGAGCCGTGGACAAAATCAGCGCCGGGGGTAATCCTACCCGCGGAGCGGCTCTCGGTGGGGAGGCACTCTGTCGGTTGCAGGAATTGTTTCTGCTGCTTCTTACCCCGGAACATTACAACGTGCTTTATGAATTTCCCCGGCCGTCGCTCCGTCCTGCTGTGAGATCGTGCCGCAGCCGGGCGAAAACGAGCGATTCCACGGGAGCCTCGAACTGCAGAGCTCACCGGTGTCCGCGGCAGGACAGCTTCACGTGTAGCGCGAAGCGGACGCACGCGTGATTGAAAATGTAATGGCTATCGATTTCAGGGTTCACTTCTCGGCTCTTTGTCTTGCCACTCGGCTGCTGAGCGAGAACGGGCTTCTTCAGAACCTTGGCAGGGGGACTATGAGCTTTTTGTGACTTTCACAACGTGACACTGCTCTCTGCGTGAAATGTGCCCTGGGCACCTGTGAGTGATATATGTTGTCCTTGCGCACGCGCGCCGGTGTGTGTGTGTGCGTGTGTGTGCGTGTGTGTGGAAGGCCCACTAGTCCTGCTAAATCAGCATTTCTCCCCAGACTTGGTGCCGATGGCCCTTGGCTGCCGTCGCCCTGGAAATGGCAAGTATCTCCAGCCGCTATTTTTACAGCTCCTGCACCGCAGCGAATCACACGCTCTTATCTTGCGTGACATGTGACGCGGCTCAGCGGCGCAGGTATCGGTTACCGTGAAACTGCGGAGATGTGCCGAGTGCCTCGGACGGCTCGGCCTTTGCGGGTCTCGCAGATGGAGGAGAAAGGGCTGCCGGTGACACAATGAGCGCAGAATGGAATGAGAAATCCTCCGCGGTCACATGCTTACCACGTGTCGGAACTCGCTGGACTGACACCGATACGTCCGCAAATCAAATTAAATGACGCTGAAGTCAAGCCTTTTAACACATTTCCCTGCCATCAGATTCTTTTGCGAAATGTTATTCATTATCCATGTTTTTACGGTTCAGGTGAGGTACGTGAGCGCTGGATCCAACAGCAGCTTTTGTCCAGTTCATCCTCTGGATCAGAAGTCCATTCCCCTGACCACAACATTCCCTGCATGTCCCCGATATGATATCCGCTATTGCGGTGCCCATCAGTCGTGAGGTAAATAATGGAGAACCATCTGGGGCTGTGGTCAGACCGTCTGACTAAGTACCTGACCGCAAACCCTTTTTAAGTTTCACGTTATGAGGACAAAGATGAGGTCAGCGCGGACGGGACTGGAGACCTGCCTGCTGTTTCTTTCTCTGCCAGGGCAGCGTTACCACAAAGGAAATGAGCTCCTTTCTATTTTAATGTGCAATAAAGGACTGAATGGATAATGCGGGACGGAGAAGCCCGAGACACGGCTTGCGCTTCACGTGGGTAACCGGGGCGTCCGGTAGGGGGCATCGCAGAAGGGAGGTGGCTCACAAGGACCCGTCGGTATAGCTGTTTACGTACCTGTGCACCTTCTTGTTCACCTTATACCAGTCCATTTACCGGTTCGTTTACCCGTTCACCTACCTGTTTACCACGTACCAGTTCATTTACCCGTTCACCTACCCATTTGTATACCTGTTCACACGCCCATACACTTACCTGTCAGCATTAGTCTCTTCCTCTACTTCTATAAATGCCGGCGCAGAAAAAAGGCAGTTTGTTCATCTGCAGAGATTGTTGTTGGCGTACGTTGTGCGGTTACATGCGTATGTCGTACCACTGAAGCAAAACAGAATGAGATCCCGACACACTGCAGATGGGATAATTACAGGCTCAGACCTCCTGCAAATGCCCCCTTTTGTTTACAGCGAAACAGTCGGCTCTGACAGCTCTTCGTCGCTCCGCCGCATGGAAAACACCTCCGTCAAAGGCTTATGTTTTCATGCTTTTCTCAGCTGGGGTTTTGTTGGGTGAGGTACCGTGCTTGGGGCGTCAAGTACAAAGGGCGGCTCAAGTGCAAATTGTGACAAAGTCAGGTGTCGACTTGATTCATCGGGTTTGGGGTTAGAGGGGCCATCCGAGTTGGTGTCGGCGCTTAATGAAGGGACACGACGACCTTGTCTTCATGCACAGCACTGTCACCTGTCACCTGCAGCGTGGCACCTGTCCCGGAACAGGTGGTCACGCGATCGTGTGTGGATGAACCCGCGATCAGCAGCACAGACCCCTGCTCTCCACTCTGTAGTTCCAGGAAGAAACCCCCAGGTCGTTGGCTGGTGGCTAATTTTTGTCACACACACACACACTCACACTGATGATCTCTTATGAACATTGATGATCCGAGTTTCTGTGTTCAGCAGCAGTTTAAAGGCAATGGTTTGGAAACCAGCAGATTCTGGACCTCGGGGTCACAGTCACAGGTGTTAAGACTCCACCGGTGGAAAGGCATGATGAAGTAAGAGGAATGATAAGCACAAACACACCCAAACACACAAGTACAGTTATGTGTTTATTTACCACGATGAGGACTTGATATCGACTCGGGGCAGTAAATTACGAACCACACGCCCTAAAAAGTGAAAAAGAAAAATCAAAGTTTATCGTGGTGAAAAGTTTTTGTGCTTTTAGGGTTTCCTAAAGCCAGTTCACTTGATTAAAAGCTTTGTTCTCATGGCCACCCCACGAGGTGTGTATTTTAAGGCTTTTTCCCTCAGAAAAATCCCCACAGTGTTAACGAAACATGTACACACACACACACACACACACACACACACACACACACACACACACACACACACACACACACTCTGTGCTCTGGCTTGCTTCCAAAGTCGATGACAAAGAGACACGTAGCTACACCACATGCCTCGATACCACGCTCAGGGAGATGCTTCACTCATCCTTCCCCAGTTCTTTATCATTTCTTCTCTTCGTCTGCCTGCTTCATTTTCCCTGCAATGACATCCGATGGTGGTTTGAGGCTGGGATGCGAGGCGTTACATTTCCATGTGCCCTCCCGCCCGGTTCCCCGCTCTGCCGTGAGGTCCTTTTGTTCTCCATGTGTAGCACTGTGTCGCCGTTTCGTCTGCAGCTTTTTTTACCACGTCCCTGTAGCAGCCGCTGATGTTACTGTGTCACAACGTGACTCTGTCCTTGAGCAATATGTGCCTGAGATCAGAGTCACAGTTCCCCTTCCCGTACATGGATGGATGGATGGATGGATGGATGGATGGATGGATGGATGGATCCTTGTTCCGGAAACAAAACTTAATTTTTAATTGTCAAAAGGACAATTTCATACTGTATAAGAAGCACTGTAGGCAACCCTGAGTAACAGCATTATTACAGCAATACAGCAAGTGCGTCTGAAGTGAAGGGGATGAAACAACATGCGGAAGAATAATGAAAGGGAAAGGGAAACATGGCAAAGCCTGCTGGGACGTCCCCTGACGAAGAGCTTGCTCACAGTGGGTGGGAGCGACCACCGAATCAGCCATCTCCACTTTCAATCTCAAATCCAATTACCCTGGTCCGCCTAGATCGCCTCCCAGAGCATCTTGACTTCCTCCTGCCTTCCACGCAGCAAATTATTGCTTTTTCCGGAGAGATCGGGAACAGTAGCTGGTAGATAAACTTTAGGAGGGTGGCACACATTAGGAGGATGCGGTGGTTTTAGTAAAGGTGTTTCCTTCAATGTGTGAGAGCGTATGTGTGTGTGTTTGTGACTCGGAGAATGTATGACCATCAGTTATTAGTCGAGCATAAACAAGATCGACAGTTATTCCCACCTAGAGCTGTGTCACACACGGCCTCCCGAGAACATCCCGGCTTTTGGAATGTGCTGCGAGACTAGAGGCCCTCCAGTATTATAGGAAATATCCATTTTGCCGCACTGGTGCGAAATTAGTTAATTCTAGTAAATGTCCATTAACCCCTTGGTTTATGCACAACGAGATTGTTCTTGTTTCCATTCTTCACTTTTCTTATTAGAATTAATTGATTGTAGCCACGGGGGGGCGGTGGCTCAGTGGGTTGGACTGGGTCCTGCTCTCTGGTGGGTCTGGGGTTTAAGGCCTGCTTGGGGTGCCTTGTGATGGCCTGTTGTCCTGTCCTGGGTGTGTCCTCTCTCACTCCAGCCCTACGCCTTCTGTTGCCAGGTTAGGCTCTGGTTCACCGCGACCCCTCTTGGGACAAGCGACTTCAGCCAGTGTGTGCGCGTGGATTGTAGCGGTAGCTATAACTCACTACAATCCTGTCCAGGACATGTGGGAGGAACCTGACTGGGTTGTTTTTGTGTTTTAGGGACAAAGCATAAGTGTTCTTGTCAGCCTTGTCCCGTCCGTCGATCCAGATGTAGAGCTAAATCAAGACGCTGGAGAAAGTGGGGTTCTGTAGGAAGTGTGGGGGTTTTTCTGGCAGGGGACTTGGCACAGCAGGTTCAGCGAGAAACAAAAATGCAGTCTGGTGACAGATTTCATAATGATTTTTGAGTCTTTTTCATCTGTTGTCAGCATCCTGCTTAGAGTTGTGGTGGACTGGCAGCAAGTGGGGGGAAGGGGGGTTACAGTCCACTCCAGTGCCAAGTGTGGAACAGGATTCAGAGGTGGGCTCTATACCCTGCATTTAGCATAAATCCACATAATACAGGGAAACATGATAGTTCCTTTGGAAAGAAGCACACTGACTAGCTGTCGCCTCAGACCGTTTCCAAAGATCGGTGGCATAAAGAGTTCCAGAATTCCGTCCAATAAAGGGCTCTTTAATTGCTGGACCCCGGAACCCCGACCCCTTGCTGTCCCCACACCAGAATATCCCACCAACTGAAGGGCTTCACAGAGATATGGAAATAGCAGAGAAACCAGACACAGTGAGATGTAAAGAACAAATGTGATAAAAGTGACCAAAGACATTTTGATAGTCATTAGAGATAAAAGATATTAACTTATTCATAAGAGATAAGAGGTAAAATATATTCATATGAATGAAGGATATTAAGCTGTTGTCTGCTTCAACGCTCTATTTCTGTCTGTTAGATGACTTTATAAAGCACCCCCCCAACACACACACACGCACGCACACACACACACACACATTTCTGATGGTCTCGGCCCCTCAAGTAAAGGTCAGACTCCTCATTGGTATCACCTTGGTGGGGTTGCTTGTCACTCAACGCAAGCTGTGTCACCGCTGCCACGTCTGATTGAGAAAGGAGCACTTCGGCCCATTTCTGCAGGAGTGGCAGATTATTGGCTGTTGCTAGGAGACAGCGATGCCTCTGGGACAGCTTATACAAGTGGATTTGTGCCCTCCGCCAGCTTTCATTGATCTACCTCTGTCGTACACTCCTACGTTTTTCCAGCCTGCTCCTTGCCTCCCCCCCACAGCAGCAAACTCTTGCCTGTTGACCTCTGGAGGGACTGACAAGTAGGGGCGAATTCCATTACATACCCCACCCGTTGTTACACCCTGTCCCACAGACGGGCAATGCCATGTTCTGGAAGCTAACAAAGTTAAATCAACTCCTCAGATACCAGAGACTATTAAATAATACTCATCGGAAATCAAAAAAAAAAATCCGACAGTCACACAAACACACACACACATTGAAGTGTACAGACAGATAATGCAAAAAAAAGAAATCTTAACATTTGCGCTAAGTACCTCGATAACAATGTAGAATGTAAAAATTCTTTAATGGGTTATTCTTTGATTCTTCGGCCTTGTATGTTTATATGAAGAAAACGCGCTGCATTGTAAATGAAGACAAATGGATTTATGGTCTGTATGGATACAGAGAGACAACACATATTGTGTGCTGCATCCTAATTTCAGTTACATGACGTATGTCCTGCTTTCCTTTCTGTTTCTCCACAACTATTTGTGTGGTGTGTCTTAATCGAGCCGTTTGCCAAGCGGGGACTGAAAGAGATCTCCTCTGAGACTAGATCACAGCACATTCTGGAGACCTAGAGGGAGCGTTTAAGTACTGGAGGAATCGTATCGGCACTCGGTCAATGGCCTTGCCTACAACATCCTACAGCCTTTTCAACTTCATCTCTTTCATGTGGCAAAATATTTCAGAGGCACCATGTTAGTTCCACCCTCTCCAAGCAGACGTTGCAAAGTAGCATCACTAATTGCCCACTAATACTAGCATTTCCTACCTCTAGTATTAATTTGGACCCGAGAGGGTTAATACGTCAAACGCTGGTGTTTGTTGTGTCAAAAAAGCCAAGACCAAAGTTCCTTCACAGCTATGTGTCCGTATGAAAGACAAGGACAATCGAAAGGTTTTACTCCCTGTTACCTGTCAACAGCAGGGGGGTGCGGTGGCGCAGTGGGTTTGACTGCAGTCCTGCTCTCCAGTGGGTCTGGGGTTCGAGTCCCGCTTGGGGTGCCTTGCGACGGACTGGCATCCCGTCCTGGGTGTGTCCCCTTCCCCCTCCGGACTTACGCCCTGTGTTGCCGGGTAGGCTCCCGTGACCCCGTATGGGACAAGCAGTTCTGAAAATGTGTGTGTGTGTACCTGTCAACAAATTTGCCATAGTGGCTTCCCCCTTTGACCACTTTTCAAACTTTTTCACAGTCTAATGCGGTTTCAGCAAAACTGTTGTTGCTGGAATGACAAAAATGCGAGTGTTACCCCAGCTGTGACACAAGGCTGAGCCATTCGAGTATTGACGGTGGTTGAGGCATGTAGTGCTGTCATATAGCATAGTGAGGGAAAATAAACTTCTGTGGAATTACCGGATCAAATGATGTCTGGACCTTCAGCTGCATAGTCACATCACCTTGTGAACAGTCAAAACTCTTAATCAGGGTGTCATGTGGGGACTTGGAAATACACAACGATGCCTTGAGTTCACCACTGACAAACACAGTTCACCTTGGCTCAGAAACGGACCGAAAACCCCAAAGACTCAAATGGCTCGTCCTATAGTGCCATATGAGTTGGAGAATGAGGTGGTACCACACAAGGTGATTGCTTAACTAGACCACCTGAACAGGAAAAGAACACATGTGGTGGGGAAACGTTACACATATATATCCCACTGAGATATGGAGAAACACAAACTGCTGACAAAGTGTTCTGTAGACAGGCTCAGGAATGCTCTGCCGACAGGTGAAGAAATGTTCTACATCAGCTCTGTATCCTCGCCCCAAGCTATCGGAAACCTTGTGGTATTCCAGAAAGCTTTCGTATCAAACTTCTCAACTTTCATCCCTGCCTCACCTAAACAGGAATGCTTTCATTGCATTTAAAAAGGCCCCTAATTTATCACATTACGTCGTGTTCCTCATGGATTTTTTCACTGCATGATCCCCCCTCATGGAGACATGAACGGCAGTGACTAGACCTTTTTGCCCCCCTTGTATTTGTAAGCCTTGGCTGTGGTTTGGACTTTTCTCAATGTCCCTCTGATTTCCAGTAATTGCTGTGTCCTGTTTTTCTTTCCACCCCTCCACAAAGCGGACGGAGAGAGCACTGACATCTCCCGTAAAGGAGTCCCCGGAGGGAGGGAGCCAGGAGTGGAAGCCCCACGCCGGGCCCCCACTGCCCGTCCACCCCCGAGAGTTGTGGTCACAGATTCGGGCCACATCGCTGCTGCCAGCCTGCAAGTTCTCGCCATCGTCCTCTTCCTTTGGGTGCCGGGACAGCTGTGGACCCTCCTTTGAGGAGGAAGATCCCCGTTCACCCTCCACCCCTCGGCGGTCACATCTGTCCTCTCCTTTTAGGTGGACAGTTCAGAAATGGACTGGACAGGGGGTGCGTTTAGGTGCAGGCCCATGTGTCCGTGGGCGATTTTCTCAGAATGGACTTTGGTCATTTTACCTTGCTGCTTTCCTAGAACTGCTCTCGTTGGCCAGGAATCTGGTGGCACCATTTGCCGATTTTCTCCAGGCTGATAATGGTCCCATTCGCTATTTGCCCTCAGGCTGCCGATACCCTGTCTTATAAGGCATGGGACTGCACTTCTTTCACTTGCCCCGCTCAGCTAACCTGCCCCACACTGCCGCGCTCCTGCCCTACCCTGCCTCCAGTATTCCCGCTACACAGCGTCCCTGTCTGCATGTCCTCCCAAGAACCTGTGTCATTACACATATTAGAAGCCCTTAAGAATCCTCACGATAGCGTTCAAGAATAGTCACTCCAAGACAATTCATCTCTGGCACAACCGGCGCGTCGCCCACTTGCCCTTGCTGGTGGCGGCAATCTCACGTACACGTGGCGATACACAGACCTACTGATACCTGAGTCATTTCTGTTTCTAGACTTAATGTGAACTGCTTTTGCATCCACGTCCGTTAGCTTTCACACATCTCCAGTGGAATAAGCTGTAGCTGGGATGCCTCTGGGTTGCCGTTACAACTAGGCTGAGAAATTCCTCGTCGAAGGCTTTGAGGGCCTGACGAAAGTCGTGTAGACACCCTGGGGAAGAGAAGGTGCCATGAGAACTGCTGGAGCTCTGAAACCCTGGTCAGCAATGAGGAGCAGTGAGGAATGTTGGGGAGAAGCAGGGGAGACTGGGAGAAGTAACAGATAGGAGTACCTGGTGTTGGAAGTTTGGGCAGTTTGGGCTTTCCTTCGAGAAAGGCCTCCCAAGATGCTCAGCTCATGAGCATACACTTCCCAAGCTCAACCCTGTCTCTGCACCTGAGATTGCAGCACACACCTGAACCAAGATGCACAACAATTTGGTATTTTTCTATGAGGGAAGGGTTTGAGTCTCCACTCGCTGTTGTGCAGAACAAATTTGGGGCGGTGGGCCATGTCTCCAGCTCCGTGGTATAGGACTGGCGGCAGTGGGGAAAAGGAAGAGGACTGGCAGGAACATGACTCACTGAAGCCCCCATCAGCACCCTAGCATGCAGCGATCTCAAATGACAGCTGGCAACATTTCAACATTTGTGAGTTTTGGAAAAATTGAACTTGAAAACAAATAACAATAAATCATCAGCTTTTGAAGGTTATGGCTAACTTTAGGTCAGAGGTCTTCATACTTATCACACATCTATTATATTTCCTTGATATTTCTGTTTTGTTTCTGTCGATGCTATTCCTAATGTTATTATACTGTTGTTTTATAAATCACACTTATGCATGAAGATACGTGTTTATATTTCTGCAGATGGAGGTGAGAGACAGGACTTTCTGGAAAAGTTATATGAAATATGAAAACGTGTGTTCTTAACTTGCCATGGAAAGATTGTTCAGATCTGCCCATTCCTAGAGCCCCTCCAGCTGGACGACCCCCCCCCCCCCCACCCCCCAGCCCTCCGGGGACAAATCTAGCTCAGCTAGATGTGATTATTGGATGCATCAGTTTCCTTTCATTTATATCTGTTTTATCTGTTGTGTCTGTGTATCTCTCTGCTTGCTGCTTTCTTCATTACTGCACAAAAAAAGCCTGTTCTGTTCGTCAGGAGTGACTTTGCCCTATAAAGTACGAGACAGTGGGCCTTTGTGTATTATTGTATATACATATGCATATATGAAAACACTGGGAGACCAGGGTTTGACCGGTGGTTTTTAAGCACTATATTTAAAAGAAGTTAAGCATGAATTATCTGATACCTTTAGAGTTGGGCAAGGGCTGGGGCCTAGGTGGGGCCATACAAATACTTTATTGTCAAGCATGTGTCCATCAGTCACACCTCATTTATCCACCCTCATTTCCTGTTTATTCACAACCGCATCCTTAATCAGCACGCCATGGATGCACAAACACTTATAGCATGTGTAAAAATGTACATATTTTACAGCACTCACATTTACCTCCCTCTGTTTCGTTTTTAATACTGAATGTATGTGTGCATCGTGTTCAGGTGAGGTTTTTTAAGTGTAAGCTCTGTGTTTTTCTTGTTGTTGTTGTTGTTGTCCTGAACCGTAACACCGTTTGCGAAACATGTTGGTGTGCTACTACACGGGGAGAGGTAGACGAGGACGTGTTAAGGGAGGACACTGTACCGGGCCAGGCGCACACACACACACAAAGAGCATTTTGAGTGTTGCGAGTGACAGAATGAGTGACAGGCCCATCATACTCTGCCATGCACAGACCCCCCCAGCGCTCAGCTGTGATCTGCACCACTTTCAGTTGAACATGAAACACAGCTTTGGAGAGAACTGCTGAACTCCGCTCCCCCGCCTCCCTACTTGCCACTGGACTTTTATTTAGGCCAGCAGTTTGGACAACAGCAACATCGTAAGATATCAGAGCACATTCACCGCATCACGGTGACAGAGCGCATATCGAGGAGCTCTAAGAGTGAACCTCATTTACCGTCCGAGCGCCGACTTGCATCTCTCTGGGAAACGGGGGTGGAACACGATTACGAACCTTCCAAAAAAAGAAAAATCAATGGAAAATAACAGTGGATGAGCAGCACTGATGCCAAGGTTATATAACAGTTTACTGTACTTATTAAAACAATAAAAGGAATGCTTTTGGAATCCTCTGAAAAAGTTTTTCATTCGACCGTATCTGTCAAACACCGCCTCTTATTTTGAGGCTCTTGCTTCTGTAAGACTCAGCTAAGATGTGGGACAACACAAAGCATAGCGGACGCGCTTGGGCTTGGAATACGAAGGTTTCCGGTTCAACCCCCTCGTCCCACTATCGCTCTGGTACCCTTGATCAAGCTGCTTTACCGTGCATCGCTCCGGTTAGAACATCCAAATGCATTACCTGGTCAAATACTCCAAGTCAGTTTGGATAAAAGTGTCAGCTGAGCAACAGAATATTAATAATCTGTCCTATTTGCATATGCAATTTTGATAAAACTCACACAACCCGTTCCTGCGGAGGGGTCCTTCTTGAAGGCTGCTGTTGAGGAGCCTAATTGGCCCATAGCCATATGTTGCTCAGTGTCCAGTTTGCATTCACAAGAAGCCTAGTGTCACAGTTCTTTAAAAAGCCTCACCCTCACTCTGCTGACCATGTGGTGGACAAGCAGGAGTATTTTTGGTCCTCGAGCTTAATGGATGAATTGCATTTATTTCTAGTTGTTGACATTTGAATAAAAATGGCCACTCGATGGCCACAGATGTAACTGGTGTCTTTTGTCTTTGCTCCTAGCTTCTGTTGTTTGAACTTTTTTGTTTGTTACTTTTCTTTTGTTGTGGGGGGGTGCGGTGGCGCAGTGGGTTGGACCGGCTCCTGCTCTCCAGTGGCTCTGGGGTTCGAGTCCCGCTTGGGGTGCCTTGCGACGGACTGGCATCCCGTCCTGGGTGCGTCCCCTCTCCCTCTGGCGTTGTGCCCTGCGTTGCCGGGTGGGCTCCGGTTCCCCGTGACCCCGTCTGAGACAAGCGGTTCAGAAAATGTGTGTGTGTGTGTGTGTGTGTGTTTTGTTGTCCTCTGCGCACATTTCCATGGGAATTAATTAAAGCAACTGCGAACGCGCAATATTTTGCGGCTGCATAATGTCGTTCCTCTAAAAATACCACGCCGCTTCCGGCTCGGCTGTAAATAAACTGGCTCTCCACCTCTCCTGCCTCCTTCTGATGCTGTGAATGCACCTTGCATTCATGTTTTCATGCTGGCTTTAAAGTAACTGCAAACAAAAAATATCTAAATATGTGTTACTGAAATTTCTCCCCCCTGTACCCTTGGGGAATTTTCCACACAAACTCCAAATTTGGGCAGAGGCTCCACCGTGCACTGGGTGATCCCAGACTAGCAGCTCGTGTAGTTGTGAAGAAAGGTGTGTGGGGGGCTGGGGGGTCCGCCCTGTGGCCTGCTGGACAGCGAACAGATGGTTAACAGAGCTCATGGTGCGTCGTGCATCTGGGCGTCACGCCTGCGCCGTGGGACGCTGGAGTGATCGACAAGCCGTTGGCAAAGCTCAGCAGGGAGGGGCTAACATGTCTCACACTTCAGGCTGCAGTGAGAACCTGACTTTACCCCTGAACCCCAGCCGTGCTGCGTGTCGAGCCGATCGTGCACCGGAGGAGTGTCGTGCATTGCTGTGGCATCGGTGTCAAGTGCCATCAACACTGGTGCCACCACCGTGCTTCTTTGACATTTAGAGGCATTTCCGTGCTTCATCTCCTTGTAAGGACGAATGAAGCCTGAGAGCCCTTGCCAGCTTCATACGTGGCTTCGTTCAAGCAGGGCTGGCACGGGTGGCAGAGGTTATAGGTTTCAGAAAAGGGGACTGAGTGCCATGAGGAACAGCCTATTCCTTCATGGCGAGGACCAAGGTGGGGAAGGGAATCGTGCGCTAGCCTCAATCCCCCTGGCCGCATGGGGGCTACGTTGCAAAGTTCACCTCCGATTTGGCAATATGGAAAGAGGAATGAGGTGGTGAACCAGAAGCAGGGACACACCCCTGAGGACTGGCTCACGTACACTCCCAGGTGGCACCATGGCACTCGCTGTCGTCGGTGTGTTACTGCACAAGGACAGGTGTTCAAATGTCCACTCATTTCCTGAAATGGTGGGCAGCCAGGAGCAGGAGGTAAGTGGGGGGCTGATGGGCGACCCCTCGCTGCTGACCTGAACCATGGTGTTAAAACAGCTTCATCAAGGCCACCCACACTCGCGTTATTTCACCAACCCTTGTGGAACTGTGCAACATATACTCGTTGTAAATATGCTTGAAGGTGGCTGCGGAGAAGTGGAAATCAAATTTTGATAATGACATTACAGATACAATCACACATACAGTGCCTGTTGTCATCCAATTACCCCCTGGCCCCCCACCAACACCACCAGCTCTACATAGACTAATACAATTATGATGTGCTGTTTACTTGCAATGCCAGCAATTTTAAATCTTGCATGATCTGTAAGTCTTGCTGAAATTTAGAGCAGCAGTTCTCCTGCTATGAGGGGAACTTGAAACCTTCTGGTCATAAGTAGCTTATCTACACCAGTGCCCTTGGTGCAGTAACTATCGTCTGGGACGAAATGACACAAGCGAACATATGGTCTTCTGGTTCTCACCTCGGCTCCTGCTTTGTCCCACAATATCATATCCCGGGGTTTCTGACCCATTTCTGGACCCGGGATGCCGGACTCCCTCCGACTGCACCTTTTCTTGTTGTGTGGGCCAGTTCTGAGAGACCAACACCCAAGGTGACCAGTTTTGGTGAACTCAGTCGGGTCGCTGACTGCCACACCCTGCTGAATGTCAGTATGTGGTTGAGCTCAGAGACGTTTCTCATTTGCACCTCATGGCAATAGCAGAGTGTCAATGTTCTCCAGAAATACACACGAGTGTGTTGTTTGTGCCTGTGTGCCTGCGTGGGGTCACTGGGTTTGCTTGTGCAGAACCAGTCACAAGTTTGAGTACACCTGGGCAACCTTGGCAATGCCTCTGTGGGTCAAATTGCACAGAGGAGTCAATGTAACAACAACAAAACAAAAAAACTCATGGGTCCTACATCTTTATGAAATTGCTGCAGAGGAACCACAAGACATGTTAACTGATTTCCTGATCAAACTTACTGTATTAACTGAATACCTCATGGGAAAAAATAGTTTCCAATAAGTTTACTGAAAGTTTTTACTGATACTTCTCTCATGTCATGTTCAGAAGATCCCTGCCGAAGCTGAGATGCAATTTGTCAGGTTTTTTTACATTTCTGAAGGAGGCCTGATCAGAAGGTGAATGCTGTGTAACCTGCCCTGATGTCAGGCTTGGACATGGGGTGCCCACCCTGTCCATACAGCCCCTAGGCCCCTAACTGAGGAGATCCCACTGAATCTTGTCACTGCACCTTGTCCCTGGTCCCCTGTCCCCAGTAGTCTGCTTCCTGGCTGGGGCTGGTTCGTTACAGCCATTGCTCAGCAGTAACGTTCCAGAAATAGAGGATCTTCCTCCAAATGGGGTCTTCTTCAGCCAGCTATTCCTGGTACCACGGGCTGTCCACGGTCAAGCTGCAGCACAAATGTAGCCATGGATAGGAAGCAGTTCCACAACCTGAGTGAAGAGGATACGTGTTTCCTGTTGAAAGATGAAAGAAGAAAGAATAGCAGGAAAAACACAACACATCAGAATTAAAATTCTAGTTTTTCCATGAACATTTTGCACTTTAACACAGAAAATGCAGGACCTTGATAGTCTACCACGAGTCTCCATGAGCAGGTAAATTGGTCCATCGGTCCAAGGTAAGTCAGGAAGAGTCTATGTGAAAATGCATGGAGACTCTCCCTCTAATCCCATAGGAATCCAGCGAGACGGTGTTCTTCTGACTGAATGGAGAGGTGAAAGGACTCTACCCACCTGCAGGCACTGGATAGGACCCCTGCCCCCTTTGAACATATGCTTCCAAGTGGTGTGTTGAACCTGTTTCATGTGATGCTTACAGTGTGTGTCAAAGGTCATGTGATACATCATTAAATATGTATGTTATACCCCAGTAGCAGGGCTGTGTGTTGGTTTGTGCACATCTCCAGTTTTAGAAGCCAACGGAAATGGGAATTACTATGAGATGACCTCAAACCGAACAAAGGATCAAAATGTCAAACCAAGACCCAAATGCAGCATTATTCCAAAAATACAAAATTTCCACATATAGCGAAGACTTTCGGAAGGGTCTTTTCGGACTTCACTGGGGTTTAATATAAATCTGGATTGATTTATTGCACTACAATACTGAATACTGTAGTACGGTAAAGTACTATTTCCAGTCGGTTCTGAAAGAAGGAATTCAACTGGATGTTTATGTCTATCCGATGCACGTTCACCTGGTTTACCATCTCACCTCTGTGCTCTCCTTTTCTGTGGGTGGGGTTCTGCGTTGTTAATGTTCCATTTGTGCCAAATCTGCAGATGGAGTAAAATCTCTCGACTAAATGTCAGCATCCCACACACGTGACCACCAGCACCCCACCACCCCGGGGATCTCTTTAGAGACAAATGCCACTCTTAGAACTGTTTTGAGAGTCGGCAGGGATGGAGTTCTGCTCCCCTCCTCTTGCTGCACTGCTGCCACCCTGTCGCTGCTGTCCCTTGAACACCCAGGCAAGGTCGGTCATTCATCCATCCGAGAGCGGCTTGCGTTGGACAGCAGTGTTTTACACTCGTTCACGTTGTTATTGTGCTACTGGTCGTTTGCTTGATGAACACGGAGGTTCCCACGTTCAAGCAAAACTACCCTCTGGGGGACCATGACTCCAGCAGAGCAGTGCAGGGCTGACAAACAGAGCAGAGCAAGGATGGATCATCGTTCCACCCATGGCCATGACAGCATTTCACTACACAGCCCTAATCTGGGCTCTGCCTATGAGAGAAAGGCTCAGAGCAACATTGCGCTGCCAGAACGGGAAACCATTGATCACGACGGATGTTTCATTACGCCCACCCTGGATGCCAGAGAGTAATGGTGGGGTGGGAAGCACCCCAGTCTGGCTTAGGACCGTCGATGAAGCACGATTGAGAATTCAGAGCATCCTGCTGAGGGGGTGCACTGAGGCCAAGGGAAATCAATGAGACATAAGAGATGAAGAATCTGGATGGTCTTAGAGCGCCAATTAACCTACCTACCCTCCCTGGGGCTCATTTGTGTGAATTGAATGGACAAAAGACAGAGGCTGTTTACACAGAACAAGTAAATAGTGCCAAGAATTCTCCTTTAAAGCTCAGATCTATCACTTCCACTTACATTTTGATTCACCAAAACCAAGTTTGAACCAGTTCTGCTGGAGGCCATGTATGTGACCTTGGAAGAAAGTGCCACCTGAAAAACCTGGATCAGTTACTTATTCCTCATGGACTTCCACCAATGAAAAGCATCAGTTGAACAATAGAGCAATAATTATTTTGTGAAAAAGTGGTGCTGGTCACAGGTGTAGCTTTCTTTCACCGTCACGGGGTGGACTGGGCCACGGCTGGGAACGGGATCCGACAGCGAAAGGGCAAAAGTGCCGCTTGTTCAGCCACCTGTCACTAGCTGTCACTTGGGTATGTGAGGCATCCCTTCCCCCCTCCAATTATACCACTCCTGCCATCAGGGAGAGGCTACGTTGACCTCCTTCAGACACGAAGGAGGAAATCGGAGGAGGAGGAGGAGGTGCAGTTTATTATTTATTTTGGTAGATGCCCTTGTCTGTGGCAACTGTTACAAATCAAGCAGTAGCTGCATTTTCCAGCCAAAGCATTAAAGCGGACAGGAAAGGGCAGGGAGCGCCCGCGCATGTGGGACGTTTCTTTGGTCAAATACAAGTAGGTTCCAGCAGTACCATATTATTCTTAAAATTCACTTTTACAGCATATACAGTAGTGTCTTTGCTAACATTATTGCCCCAAAGCGCTCAGCACAGTATCTAATAATGTCTTTTTCTTGACAAATGACTGTTAAACATAATAACAAAGACACAGAGAGACTCCAAGCACTAAACACTGCATTATATGTATTTAAATAGTATTCCGGGGCAGCGAATCGTGTCTGGAGCCATCGCCTCCCGTACAAAGGACCTGGGTTCCACTCCTTGTAAATGCTGAGCTACTCCAGCTGTATAACTGGGCAAATAACTGCAAACAACTTAGTATGCAAACCTAACGTTTTAAGCTGCTTTGGAGAAAAGCTCCATCTAAATGAATAAATAATAATATTATTGTACATAATGTACGGTTTGTCGGCAGGGATGCAGTAATATGTGTGTGCCTCTTGTCTTGCTTCCATTCTACCTTCTCCGTCTGTACCGCCTGGGTTCGGAACCTCTCACAGAAGGCACCAGTGCGCCCGTGGGACTACACACCCCGTCTCATCCTTGCATCTTCACATTGGTGTTGCTGTCCCACCGTGGGACGCCGAGTGACGCAATGATGGTCGAAAGCAAGCGGGTTGCCGACCAAGACTCCGGCGACAGTGGCGACTGTTACTTTGCACCTGGGCGGGGCGATCATGGAGGGGTGCTTCAGTGAAACACACACCTGAACAAACAATAGCGACCTGTGACAGTGACTCAGGTGCAGCCCGTGATGTCGTGTCACAAGCAGGTAGTGAAGACTGGTCCAGCGCGGAAGCATCGCTAGGTGGCTCACAGCGAGCCCTACGAGGGACACCACACAGGAATAAGGCAGTGCCACATGGGGGTGACAAATGGCATGCTACCCATGCCTGTGTGTGTCATTTCTTGCCTACTGTGTGTGTCTGCAATGCAGGACCACTGGCGTACGCTTGTGTGTGCACACGCAGGGCTGACTGAAAGTATGTGAATCCTATAGGGATGGTCATTATCCTTGTATACAATACTGAAATAAAGTTAAAAATTCTGAATCTTAAACTTCTAAAATTAATAAATGATTTACACAGCTAACCTACTTGGTTTAACCAGTACAACTTGGGGTTCACTCATTTTTTGCACCTGCACTACTTCTGTTTTTCTCCGCACAATTTCCTCTAAAGCAACATATGTAACTGGTCATTACACACCTATTATGTCACATGAGAAAGAGTGACTCTCATCAAATGAACATTTCATGGTAAAAGTAAGGGACACCAGAGGTTCACACACTTTCAAGCTGCACTGTTAGTGTGTGTGTGTGTGTGTGTGTGTGGGTGTGGGTGTTTGCTTGTATTTTTTCATACATATGTGTATGAACTGCTGAAGAGTGTATTGGGTAAAAGAATTGTGTAACAGCGAAGAGGGTCTATTAAAGGATGACAGTCTGTCAAGGTATCTGCCCTGGTGAGTGCGTCTCAAATCTCAGGTGCAATGGAGTTCAGTGCTCAGTGTGTGTGTGTGAGCCAACGTGCGCATTTTCTTTTTCTGCCCCATTGTCCCCGTTCCTTTGAAATGCAGCAGATGTCATGGCGGGGTCTGGTTAGGAGTGATTTACACCAGACGCAGAGTCGGCAGCAGAGCGAGCGTGCCAGTCACTGCGTGACCCTCCCAGCACGAACGCTTGCCACATGGAAGCCCCGACTGCTGATGGAGCACAACCCATCCAGACGAGACGGCTTCCTTCTGCTAGTTCGTCATTTTGAGGTTCGTCTTGTGTGCAGCTGCAATCTGGGTTCAACAGAGTGGAAAAGCTGAACCCTGGTGAAAGCGGTGAAATGAGCACACGCTTCTCCTGCTGACAGAACTCTTCTTAAAGGTCAGAATCTACTGTCGCCGCCAAGTCCTCCTCCATCTGGCCCGCTGCTCTTCGTATACATGATAACTGAAAATGAAACGTTTGTGTTTATTTCTTTCATTGATTTTATGAACGGCACAGGGTCACAGCAACATTCAGATGGAGGCAGTACACTGGGAACCTGCGCATGCTGTGTGCCCACATACATAGAGCGAGGGCTCAAGGTCAAAAGGTCATCATTTATCAACTCTATGATCACGTTGCACTTTCCAATAACTTCCACAATTCATTCTAGTTAAACACTTCAGTCCTCTACATATCTATGGAGGGAACTTCTGGTGTGGACTACAGCATTAACATACATTTCTTTGCCAGATATGTAAGAGCAGTTAAGCTGCGTACTGCAATATCATCAAAAAAGAAGTTTCGGTCGCGATTTAACAAGAAAACAGGTGGAGAAAATCAAGTTTTCCGTTAAAGGTTTCTCAGATGCTCCCGTGAACCCCAGTCCAGTAAATCTGTACACTACCACATTACCAGAGTAAAGGAGGGGCTTTACATTCAAAACACAACTGAGATGAACATTCTGTGAAGACGCACTCGAGTGAGGAGGATTCTGTGAATAAGTTCAGCTCCAGGATGCTGAGGGAGGTGCGGCGAGGAAGACTTTTGCACATGTGGATGATTTAAAAATGAATTTAGACGAATACATTATATGATAAATCATGACACTAAGGAAGAGGGGAGATTCGCACCAGAGACTGATTATAACACAGGTGAGGATACATTTGGAAGAAAGTTTGGTAGCACGTGCAGGTAAGAAAGAAAAGGCAGCCTCATGGAAATGTGTCTCAATGCAGCTGGAAATGGTCTTCACAGCAGTTAGTCAATGGAATCGGGGAAAGGAGCAGGTGAGGGATGTGCTTGAAGAGCCAGGAGGACCTTGACATCCAGGACGAGGCACAAGGAAGGAGAACTGGAACTCGACTCGACTCGACTTTTTTCCCTTTCCCCCCTTTGCTGGAAAAAACGTGCTTCTGGACACAAAAAGAGAAGCTGCATCTCCACGGACACGCCTCAACTCGCACAAAGTTTGCGGAAGACGCGCCGAGGAGGCAGTCGCGCGCAACCCAGATGTTTCACCGCACCGCACTGAATGTACTGCGGTAAACGGTGTTCCCTTTCTTAAGGCTTTTTACACACTCCCTCCATCCGACGGAATGCAAAGGTGTGTGTGTGTGTGTGTGAGAGAGAGAGAGAGAGAGAGTGAGATGCGCCCGCTTTTTCGCAACATCCTTGCGTCTCTGGTCCGCAGTGGACGCGCAGCGCGCCGCAGGTGGCGTCTCCTTACCACTCCCCCCCCTCCCCGCCCAGCTCCCCCTCCCTGCCTCCCTCCCTCCTCCTCCGGGCGGTGTCGGAGCGCATCTCTCAGCCCGAGCGCAGAGCGGGGAGCTGCGAGCTGAAGGGCGGCGCGCCGCACACCCTCCGCTCCGGCCACCGACGCGTCTCTCCCCGCGATTCCGGCAGCATCTCCACCCGCCGCGCCGCCTTGGATTACAAGTTTCTCTTTCCGTACAACCGACTCTCCCTCTAGACTCTATTCCCTCTCCCGCGTCGCGTCGCGCGGCGCTCGATCCGGACCAGAGTCCCGATCCCTCTGCCTACTGGATCTCCATCAGCGGGAGGTGTCACTCGCTCGCTCGCGCTGCCGCGCGCGCCCGCTCGGCTCCGTCCCCACCCACAGCACTCGCATGCGGACTTAGTTGGCTGCGCGCTCCCGTTCCGTCGCGCTGTCGCCGCTCGCCGCGGACCGGTGCACTTGTGTCCTCTCTCGCTTTCTGCCCCCCCTTTCCCCCCCCCCCGCCGCCCGTTCGCCGCCGGCCCTCCTGGATCGGGATGGATGCGCCTGCGGTTCTGCTCCTCTGCTTCCTCTGGGCTCCGGCTCCCGCTCTGGCGGACGCGGCGAACGGAAAGGCGCGCAACTGCGCGGACATGCGGAGCTTCTACAGCGGGAAGGGCTTCGCCATCGCCGGCATCCCGAACACCGAGATCTCCGGTAAGACTGGAGTAGCGCTGCGCTGCGGTGCGCTGCGCTGCGCTGCGCAGCGGTGCCGCTGCTCGGCCAGGAGACGCCGCTGACCCCCCCACCGTTATTATTATTATTATTACTCTTATTATTATTGTTCGTTCTATGGTGTGTTCCTCCAAGACAATGTTGTATGAACAGCTCAACACAGGTTTTTCTCATTATAAACAGCAGCAGAGCATTCTTATTGTGCCAGTTTCGGTAAGGGCTTTGAATTTCAAAGAAGCAGGTACTCCAGCAGGAGCGGGATTCAAACCCGCATCCTTCAGTGTGTAAGTGACTGTCCTGAGCGCTCAAGTGCCCGCTGTCATACATACAGTGCAACATAAAGCAGAGCAGTAAGAGCTGGGTTGAAAGCTGCAGATGGGTCCTGAACATAATGATGATTATAATAATAATAATAATAATAATAATAATCATAACAGTAGCTGAGATTCAGCCTTCCTGTGAAAGGTATATATAGTATGTAACTGGTGATGATGCTCAGTTCCTCAGGCGGGGGCGAACGTGGGCCTGCCAGTGGCGTGGAGTGACGTGCATGAGGTTTATAACGTTAAGATGTTTAAGAAACTTTGTCATGACAACGCAGCGGAACCATGAAACGCCCTGTGCCTGTGTGTCATCGCTCAGTACTTCTCTCTGGCGATTACTGCCATGCTTTCAGTGGACCTGCTTATTATTCACTTTACATACTATAAATACAATATTATGGCAGTTCGCAAAATATGAGCAAAGCACCGCCTCTTGAAACGCTGTTTGGCTTCTCTTCACCAGTTACAGGTGTTGTCTTTCAAGCTGGAGGAGCCTGCTTTGAACCCTGCTCCTCCTGTAGTATCCTAGAGCACTATTATTAATGATTATTATTATTATTATTATTGTTAACTGAGTTCCTTACTTCAAGATTTACAGTGTGTTCTTCCTGGAAGAGTTGTATCCCCATTTGTTCCATTTTTCTTGGCTGCGAAATGGATGTTGGTACCATCCGGCTGGCGAGTCCCTCATCAGACCGCCAACTGGCCACGATAACTTACTGGCTCTCCAGTGCCTTGTTATTACTCATTATGACTTTAATAGATGATGCAGGGAAACTGGCCACAGGGCCCAGTGCTCCCTTTGTGTGGAGGGAATGTCTTCATCCCTTCTGCCTCCCAGTGTAAAATTGCACATTTTCTTTTCTGTGTTGCTAAAGGACAAAGGGGGCTATGGGTGAGGGATCTAGAGAATATGCTAAACCCTTTACTTTTAATATCTGGGTATTTGTTGCCTAACGGCACTAAGAACGGAGGATGTTGGCCTGATGTTCCTCACGTTCTGGAGACCTGTTGGAAGCCCACATGGTCTCGCGGTGGAGAACGATTTCACAGCAGTCAAGTGCAGGTGCCAACTTCACCTGCGAGTCAGTCCCGTTCGCCTCTTCTGATGAAGTGAAGTGCTGTTGTAAGAGCTGCCAAATGGGCAGATGAAGTCACCACACTTGGCCTTGAAACACAGGGTTTGCCAAAGGATTGGAAGGTAACACCTTAGAATTATGACCTGACGGGACCGTTAGATAATGCTGAATCATAGGTGCCAGCGCAGTCTTGCTCGGGCGCTCTTTTCCCAGGTCCAGCACCCATGCCGGCACGTTCCAGGCTCCCACCCAGAACCACAGACTCGCTAAGTCAGGGAGAGCGCCGTTACGTCATTGGGTGACACTGTCACAAATTACAGCGTGACATCATTGCACGATGTACGAGCCAAAAGATGGACACGCAACCTCTCCTCCTCATAATTCTTAATTGTGCCAAAAATAATTTCAGCCCATGTTTGCGCAGTCCATTTGCGGTCGCAGTATGATATTCACTGACAGAGGACATCTGTGGAATGGGGCGAATGTACGCAGGTGCGCACGCGCACGCGCACACACACACACACACACACACACACACACAGAGACACACGCGCGTACACGCCTCTTGTCTCTCTTGTTTTTGCGGGAAGGGTGCTATACTATTAGATACTTATGCTTTGTTGCTCTAGGTGTCGAATATTTAATTCCTTTCTCAGGGAACTTGTACAGCGCACCAGTGGCCTTCCACAAAGTCAGCGTAGCCGCTCTAATGAAAAAAGAGATCGTGACTCACTTTGAAAGGAGGCGTTTCTCCCGGCGCGTTGGCGACTGCTCGACTGCGCTGTCGAGAAGGAGGACGAGGCCTGCGACTTGACAAAGGCGGCGATTGTGGGAACCGCAAGGCTCAGAATCTGTGACACTCTGATAGCGAGGATCAGAAGATCCCACTTGTGAGTCACTGGGCCCTTCTGGCTTCGTTGATTCATAAGGGATAAGAGATCCTTTATTCATGTCTTTGGTCCTATCTATCTATCTATCTATCTATTTTCTTATTTATTTATTTTTTCTGATAATTAATTTTTTTATTCAATTTATTTGTTAGTTTAGGGGGGTGCGGTGGCGCAGTGGGTTGGACCACAGTCCTGCTGTCCGGTGGGTCTGGGGTTCAAGTCCCGCTTGGGGTGCCTTGCGACGGACTGGCGTCCCGTCCTGGGTGTGTCCCCTCCCCCTCCGGCCTTACGCCCCTGTGTTCCCGGGTAGGCTCCGGTTCCCCGTGACCCCGTATGGGACAAGCGGTTCTGATAATGTGTGTGTGTGTGTATTTGTTAGTTTAACACTGAGGTATTTCCCACAGCTCCTTGCTCACCCATTACTTTAAATGGCAGATTTCTGAATGGCTTTGCGGCACCACCATGCTCTGTTAACCGCGGTGAAAAAAGAACCGTGTTCCGGGTAACTGTCGAAATCGAACCGCTGTTCACATCACCTCCTGATCTTTTCCGCTTGTTCATCAGCCATTTTGCCGCAGGAATCTCTTTTGAACGCCTCCGCCCAGCGCCACCACACAAAGTCCCTTTGCGTATGTTGTGGGCCACATCCTGCCAGAGGTCAATCATTACCCGGGGAGGGCGGTTGTCACGGCAATCACTGACGGCTGGACGGAAAATTAGCCCGCCGACAAACTCGCAACGGCCGGCGCTGAGCTCTGCCAAGAACGCTCTCGGCAGCCGGCAGTGCCGAGGTAATTAAAAGACGTCTGACCAAAGGTTGCAGGTTTGAGTCCAGGGAGGGCCACCGCGCACGTGCCCCCCATCGAGTCAGTTGGGCTAAATGGCTTGAGGAAAACATGCAGCCACATCAGTAGATCAAGAGAAGGTTGCCTGGATAACAGAGGCTGCCTAACCCCTACTTGATGATGATGATGGTATGATTGTATAATTGGACAGCACGGTGTCACAGCGAATAGCGCTGCTGTCTCACAGCGCTTGGGTGGTGCGAGAGGATGTGGGTTTGATCCCCGTTCAGTCTGTGTGGAGTTTGCATGTTCTCCCCGTTTCTGCTGGGTGCTCTGGTTTCCTCCCACAGTCCAAACACATGCTGTTCCGGTTCCCCCATAGTGTGCGAGTGACAGAGAGAGTGTGTGCGTTCCCCTGATGTATGGATGAGTGACCCAGTGTAAGTAGTGTATCTAGCAGTGTAAGTCACTGCGGTGAATAAGGTGTGTGGGCTGAAAACACTACATAGAGTTCACTGGAAGTCGCTTTGGAGAAAAGTGTCTGATCAATAAATAAACGTAAATGAAATAAAAGCACATTCCTCAACACAAGACATAAATTGAGAATAAGATTTAAATGTAGTTGAAGCTCTGTAGATTATAACAGTTAAGAGAAAAAAAAAATTAGATTCCAATGGAAGAAATGTTTCAGAGGAACGGCTGTCCATCACAAGGCGTCTTCACTGACCACGGAAACCGCACCCGCTTCACTTGTACAAGAATGAACAAATGGTTTGATCACACTGGGAAGTTCACGCAGGGCTTTCAAGGTGAGTTTTTTTTTTTTGGTTTGTTTCGTGGGACGTTGTCGGAGTCTGTGCCTCGGGTTCCTCCTCTTCCTGCCTCTTATCCCTGCCATCCGGTGACTTCCTGTCATTAGGGCCTATTGATTTTTTTAAAGCGTCGGGGCTTCGCTGGCAGTCAGACAGGTGAAAAGCATGCTCTGGGCACTTTACCTCAAAGTTACCTTTGAAACACTTTGCCGCCCCCCCCAACCCCACAGGACTGCAGTTAAGATGAAATGAGTTTCACCTGTTAATGTTCCCTTCGTCGTGAATCATCCCTGTCCTCTAATGTCTGCGTCAGGGAGTGTGTCTCTGTTCCCAGAAGGGTCTTTGCGTGTTGCCTTCAGAATGTGGAATGTTGAGTGTGCTCAGGATGCGCTCGACTGTTAGCTGCTCTTTCGGGGACGCCGGGTCGAGAGTTCGACCACACCGGTCACACTCGAGAATTCTGAATTGTCACAGGTTTTCTACTACTCCGTCTGCCGCTGACGATGTGCGCGCTGCCCCGGCGGCCCGGTTCTGCCCGAGGCCTGGTTCACCTTGTCAGAAGCCCACCTCGTCATTGCGCACGTTTGACCGACTGAAATAATTTACTCGACCGCTCGGCCGCGTTTTTGCCGCAGCACCGTGAGCACCGATCAAGGCGTCACGCTCGATGTGCGGAAGAGCGGCTCGTCACCAGCACCTCCGCCCGCCGTTCCGTGGATGTCGCTCAGGTCTTACTGGAGGTGTCATTTCCAGCCCAGACGACGGACCGGGGTGCTCTTCACGAGTGTTGTTTTCCCTTTAAAGTTCAAAAGTACATCCAAAGTTTTCAGGTTCCAGTTTTTTCAGCTTTCATGTTTTTTTCAAAGCTTTTCTTTGCGTGTCTCTCTGTGTCGGGGGGGAGATGCCCAATGGGGAGATGATGAACAGCTTGAGCTGCTCTCACACACACACACACACACGCACACATCGTCTGAACCGCTGACGTTCTTCTGCGGAGACCTCGTCCATTACTGACGCCTGGCGAATAGGAAACGCGCTGCAATTTGTAACAAATGGCAGTCAAGGGGTCCTGCTGGATGGAGGACAGGTAGGAGGTCTGGTTGGAGTGGGGCGTGGCGATGGTTATGACACCCTTCGTTGGACGGGACGAGATCCTGGTGTGGTGTGGTCCATATGAGCGACCTGTGTTGATTTGACTAAAGGCACTTGCTTGAATGGGTTGTACTCTCAGCGCTTGGCTTGTAATTGTCCAAAAGTTGCCGGTTCAAATCCCAGGAAGGGAACTACTGCTGTTATACTGTTGGAAGGTATTTAACCTGAATGACCGGGGTAATTTATTCACCAGTATAAAAGGGTGGTGTGTGAAACAGTTAAATGCTCAGAGTAGCTACATGATACGATGATGCCTGTGAAGCAGATGGATACATGTCCAGTGTGTCCAGCGTTGAATTTGAGATGCGATGGGAGCAAAACCCAGGGGTTCATTGCTGGAAATGGCAGGATTTTGCTGCTCTGAACACAAAGTCATCACCCTCATCTTTTGTGTCCATTTGGGGGGAGTGTGTTGCTCTGCACAGCCCATGGACCATAGTATAGAGTAGATGAGGATGTTTAAAAAGCTGGGGGGGGGGGGGGGGGGTATTATTTCCATAGAGAAGCACTTTACAAGGGGTGGGTGTAGAGCCTTGCTGGTAGGTTGTAGGTTTGAGTTCTGCTGTGGCCACATTTTGACAGATCGTCTTTTCCCTCTATCATGGCAATGATGAATCCACAGGAGATAGCGAAGAGTAGAATGTGTGAAAAACACACACACACACACACACACACACACACACACACACACACACAGTGAAAGGCCCCACTCTCCAGAGATGTCATTAAAAAGCGGAACGGACTCAGAACCTAGAAAAGTCACCCTTTGCATTTCTAGCCATGTCTTGCTGTTTTTGCCGAAAGGCAAAAATAAATTACCTTAATGTACATTTTACACAAGTGTGTGTTTAGTTTGAGGGCAGGGAGATGCTCTAATTAAAGTGTATAGTGGAGGGGAGGGTGTAAAATGTAGGGCAAGTGTGTTACAGACATGGGCAAACTCCCCAAATGTGCAGACATGACTTTTACTGCGTGGCTTTTTCGGCGCATACTTGTGTGTGTGTCTGTGTGTGTGTCTGTGTGTGTGTGTGTCTGTGTGCACATGATCTTCTGCATTTGCTCATTACTTTGAGGTGTAAAGCAGCACACGGTTATCCTGTTTATTCAAGTGTGACTGTTGGCCAATAGCAGGTGAAAACCTGACTGTCCAAGGTGCTAGAGGTTCAGATGCCCTGCACACCTGGGTGCCCCCCCCCCCACCCCCACAGCCTTCCTTCATTTGCGTATATTTGTATAGTCAGTGTTCTCAGCTTACAGAGCTTTCCCCAAGGCTCTGTGCTCCTCGCTTCTCAGGTCCGAGGGCCATAGGCTCCGGCCCCTTTAGCTCTACCCCTAAATACTATGTTTTAGCCTCTGTTTACCCCCCTTCCTTCCCTGGGGTTGAAGACCCACAGAGAGAACAGCCTGGAAAGAGGACCAGAGGTCACGCCTCAGGGACTGCAGCTTTCGTGGAGATGTGTCTGGTGGAACGATGGCTTTGCCCACTATCTCTCTCTCTCTCTCTCTCTCTCTCTCTCTCTCTCTCTCTCACACACACACACACACACATATACACATAGACACATAGACACACACACTTTCTCTCACTGCTCCTCTCTCTTTTGCTAATGTTGAGCTCATGAATATTTCATGACATTTAAAACAAAGTGTGTTTTGTGTCGAAAGGGAAAATGTGCATGCTGTGTGTGTCTGTGTGTGTCTGTGTGTCCATGTAGCTGTTGGATCCTTTACGTATATATTTGTGGGTGTTTGAGTAGTTGGTGTGTATTTATATGTATGTACTATACATTTATGTATGTATACGTGTGTACAGTACACGTTTAAATTTGTGTGTGTGTGTGTAGCTGATCAGTTGCTGTGAGCACACTGCTCTCTGTTTCGGGCCTGTCGACAGGGTGCACCGGGTTCGGTTTGGCTGGGTTTGTTAAAAGCCTTTGGCTGTAAATTTTTTATGCCGCCTCCAGTGACTGTCCTGGGGGGTGGGGGCGGGTGGAGGGGGTGCTACTCTGATGGAAGCAGACCAGACCCCCCCTTTGCTGCCATTTCTCTCTATATCACCAGCCCTCCTTCCTTACCTCTCCCTTCACTTCATCTCCATCTACTGTATACTGTCTGCTGCTATTTTCAGACCGGAGTACCTCCCTGCTGAAAGATTTCCCTTTTTAAAACATATCCATGTACACACTGTATAGTCCGTGTACACTCTCTGTAATCTATATACACCCTTTATAGTCCATGTACACCCTCTATAGTACATGTACCCCCTGTATAATCAGCATAGTTACATTTGTAAATGTTTCTCACCACATGCATTCAGCTCGAATTTTGAAAGTTGCAATGACATCTCTATGACCCACTTGATATACTTTGCTATATGCAAAAGATGTGAAGTATTTTCACAATTTGCTGTGATTCATAACATTTATCTAACACTTTTCTCCAAAGTGACTGACACTGTTAAGCTATTTACAGTTTTTTATACAGTTACACAACTGGGTAATTTCACTGGAGCAATTTAGGGTAAGTATCTTGCTTAAGGGTACTACAGCTGCTGGTGGGATGCAAACCTGCGACCTTTTTGGGTGCAAAGGCAGCAGCACTAAAACCATGACATTACCAGCTGCCCTGTAATGTTGTTATATGAATATAATGAAAGTAACACACACTGTGCTCTTGAGCCTCACGTTCCCCAGTCCCCAGCTTGAAGCCAAAAACGATTGGACGACCTGCCGTTTTGCCCACGTTCGCTCTCTCTCTCTCCAACTTGATGTGTAGCTCACCAGAGCGGAGCTCACACTATCACTTGTGCACGGTCGGACGATTCGGTTCTGTGCTCCCTCCTTTCGATGTATTTTTATTTGTACGTTCATTTGTTTACTTCCTGTCAGTCACAAGGTCGCTGTGCGACAGCCCAGCTGGCAGTTCATAGCACCAGATCAGTGGAACTTTTATCGTTCTACTTTGTCCTTGCACTGATATCCTCATTTTAATATACACACACACACATCTTCAGAACCGCTTGTCCCATACGGGGTCACGGGGGAACCGGAGCCTACCCGGCAACACAGGGCGTAAGGCCGGAGGGGGAGGGGACACCCAGGACGGGACGCCAGTCCGTCGCAAGGCACCTCAAGCGGGACTCGAACCCCAGACCCACCGGAGAGCAGGACTGTGGTCCAACCCACTGCGCCACCGCGCCCCCTATTTTAATATATAGCTTCTGAATATAAATTATGTAACGACCCCGCATTTCTGTTTTAGGAGGGAATCTCCTTAATGTAAAGAGTTGCATTATGGGGAATAATGTGAAGTGTGGGTGTGTAACCACTGGGAGCAATTCGGGGGAAATAATGGGGTGACTGTGTCTGACAGTGTGTGTGGAAGGAGCCTGGGGGCAGAGCCTGAAGGCTGGGAAGGCTGGTGCAGGTCCTGGAGGTAACGGGTTCCTCAGCCCAAGAGCATTATTCCCCTGGTGCCGGTGTTCTAATCAATTGTTTGTAATGAACGCTGCATCTGCATCCTTCTTTACCCCATCCAAACCCACGGCACTGTGCGTCACAATATCAAACGAAATCGATAAAATGGTTCATGTGCACTCGTGCAGTACGCCATGCTTGGAGTAGGATGTTCACGTGGACGAGTCTCTTCCAGCGAGCCTCTTTGTTGAGCGTGATCCCTCTAATTTTGCCTAATGGGTTCCTGATGGAATTATCACACCTCCAGGAATCGTTCATTTGCACGGTTGTCATCCCGCTCTTCATGTGTTACATCGCTGCCACAAACCGAGCTACTCAAACGTGGGCTTTCTGTCCCGATCGTCCCTGTTTGGGATGAACTTGACCTGTCGTCTTAAAGTAACGTGAAATTTGCGTCATTTTGATATGAATTTGCATGTGAAAGGAGCCAGTCGCCCTTCGATGTTCTGCTGCAACAGGAAGCTCTTGTTTTTGCTGAGTGACAAGTGGCTGGTTCTGCACTGATAGATTGGGAACTTTCATGACTCTTGTACCTTTGCTGCACGGCGGCCGCCCTCATTGCTGTTTAACCGGGCAAATTTTTATCTTCTCCCTCAAACGTTCTCTGAAGAGACAACAGTGGAATTGCTGGTGTGTTTGACTGCTCGTCCTTCTCCCTCAGCAGGAGCTTTCATTCTAACCAGCCAGGACATTTATCTAATGAGATTAGAGAACCCCCTCCTCGGCACGTAATCGGGACTGTACACGCAACCTCCCATTAGGGGCTTAGATGTGATTTGACTGTGGTGCCAGTGGATTCTATCACAGCAAGCTCTCCACTGTCCGCCCCCACTTCCCTGGTCCATGTGTGGTGTCCCTCCGAGCCACCCTGCATGTGCATGCAGGTGGTGGACGAACAGGATGCGAGAAGCATACTTAGAAGATCTTCAAAGAGTCCCATTCCTTGAGAACATCAAGGACTTGCTTGTGTCCTCAGGGAGGCTAGTGCTGTTGAGGAAGGTGAGGGGTCAGTTGGGTTCCATGTCTTTCAAAGTGCTGGACATGCAAAACGTGTCACAGTAAGTGCGTGTTGATGCCTTACATGAAGTTGGACATTTTTAAAATGTCAGATCAGCTCTGTGGAATGATTGTGAGGAAGGTCCTGGCTGTGTCTCCTGCCCTGCCCCAAGCTCAATGAGTCCTCAACGATATTTTTCAAACATTTTCGAACAGCTAATTGTAATCTCCCCAAGGCTCTCCATCGATTCAGTTTCTCCCTCTTGGAATGGGGCTCCGTAAGCAGGCCAAGTCCTCCAGGTGTTCCTGGGTGGGGGGGGGTCAGAAGTCCGTAACTATACAAATCATACAAATCTGGTCATGGATGGTTGGCATGCCTCTGATGAGGATCATGAAACTGGGATGTTTGCACATTTGCTTCTCAGTCATCGTGATCCAGATGGGGCACGTGGGACCAAGTCTTTTGAAGTCCAAAGAGACGGATAGGCCAACAATGAAGAGAAGACAGAGATGGAGGTGGAGCAGAAAATACAGTTTAGTTTTCACATGGAGGGCCTCTTTATGTGAGAGCATCCCTCATGGTAGCGGAAGGGGAGAAAGTCCCAGAAGCCCCCACTTCCTTTTGCCAACAGGTTGACTGACCAACAAAGATCAAAATAATTAAAAGTTTGCCTGTTGTCTATTTATTTGCTCTCGTGCGGAATGACGGGTGAAGGGCTGGGGTGGGGTGGTCACATGGTGCCACAACGACAGTCTTTGTGTTCGCTGTGACTTGGGAAAGCGATGAGGAAAGTACTGGCAGGCAGATGCTCCCTACATGCAGCCCTGGCTCATCTTTTCCATGGAGCGGCCGAGGTCCTGGCTCCACATGATGCCGACAGTCAATTTGTGACCACGGCAATGTTCCCATCGATGATCTTTCTGGACCCCGTGGAGAGCCAGTCTTTATCTCAGCAACAGGAATGCCTTGGTCAGCTCTCCAAAACAGATTTTACCGTATTGCTTTCCCGTCGCATTGTCAGATGGGCATTGCTCGTCACGTGAAATCTTCCCACTCTGCAGCTAACACGTAAAATCTCCATCTGCACACTGAATCGTACAGTTCTCTATGATCTGCTGGGATAAAAATAACCAACAGAAAGAGACTGCCACAAGGTCCCTGGGGTCAAGTACACCTTGGGAACCAAAAACAGTGGTTACCTTAAAGGAAAGGCTTTTAAATAGTTCATGAGATTACAGAGAATTACATCACAAGCCCCTACGACAGGCCGAGACAGGCAGTGCTGAGCGATGCTCACTTGGCTGCGTGCAAAGCTAGAAGTTCCCTCTCTGTGTGCTGCTCCTCTGTAATCTTTTATCTCATTAGGCGAGAATAATCTAATTGCACAAATTCACCGTCTTCTTGGCCGACGGGTAGAAAACACTGCTTTGCCGTTTGCTTGCGCTTGGAGTAAAAGTACATGAATTACAGTGGCTGCGTACAGTGTGGCAGCAAGTACTCCTCAAGAATCTCCTAAGCATTATTATTTATTATTATTATTATTATTATTTTCATAGATGAGTACTGAAGCACTGCAGCCTTCGTGTTCCTTGCTCAAGTTTATAACAGCAGGGTAACTCCTAATATTTGAATCAAGAGAACATTTGGTGACCAGATCACAGTCACAGCCCACTGACCAATAGCTCATCCCTGCTGCTCCCGCGGGTTTCCTCCCAGGCTCTGAATTGTGCGATGTGTTTTTTCTTCTTTTTTAATAAACCTGGAGTCTGTCTGACAAGGTCTGGGACCTGAGACCAGCGGGATTCCCAGAACCCCTCATATGAGAGAGCAATCGGCAGCGGTGCGAAGTGAATGGTTCCTGGGGGACTCTGCCCGTGATGAGAGGAGTAGCTGCATTCCACTCGACTCTGTCACTTAGGACACATACCTGGTTCATCTCTTAAAGGGTAAGGGTCAAAAAGGCACTGAAAGGCTGTGTGAATTATAAATAAACCTGTCACAGGTGAGGTTGCAAGATTAGGTCACAGCCAGAAGTTAGAAGCTACGCAGACCTTGCCAGCCCTGCAAGAAGATGGTTTTTTGAAGACTCATTTGCGAAGCTCTAAGAATCGTGTAAGAAAACACTGCACTTAACTAACATTCTTGTTAAAGAAGATTGAGAGAGGAAGTGAGGGTAAAGGAAATAAACCAAACTGCCCCCCTTTAAAAGATCCTGGCAGACCCACTTTGATGCTGTCCCTCAAGTTGTGTAAAGAAATCAAACCCAAGACAGTCATCGGTCAAGTTTATTGCCTGACCCAGATGGCTTTATGGTGGCAAGGTCAAAGGGTGGATGGGGGTGGGGGGCTTTTAAACCAGATTATGAGGTGTGTCAGATGGAAGACTTCCTGTGTCGTGCTCCCTGACTGTACAGTCACTAGACAGGTCAACGGGTTCAGGCATGAAGTAGCTTATAGGTGCAGAGGGGGAGGTGAGGTGCCACGGGGGACCAGGTACCTGGAAGGGAGAAGGTGAACCCTGCTGTTGTTGCCCTCCATTTTTTTTTAAGTCCAAGGTGCCCTTTTGGAAGTTGTTGACAAGCATTTCACCAGGAACAGGAGATTCATTGCTGCTCCTTTCACAGTGTGCGTGTTTTATTTTGTTTCCATAACCTTGCAGCAGCTCTGGCTCACAGGCGCCAGTCAAACGTCCGTGTTCAAATCTATGGCTCTGGGGGCACGTATAGCGAACGCACCAGCGACCCGCAGTTCATTTACACTGTTTCCGAGCTCCCCCAGGACAGGACTGCGTCTCGCACCTGCCCAGACTGTACGACAGCTCACGTAAAACTCTCGTGTTTATCTTTGCGCTCACTCTTATTATTGCCAGAAGAAAAATGACAAGTGAGCGGAAGAGGCGAGGCAGAAAGGAATCGGTTCTTCTTTTCACGTTGGTGTAATTCACTTTGCAAGATGACAGTTTTATGGTAACTGTTGTGCCTTTGGCTTTTTTGTGTTGGGATGTTTGTTGATCTCTCCGCTTCTGGGAGTCTTTGTGTTTGTGTGGGTGAGGGGTTGTGCGAGGTCATTGTGCCTCCATGGGATGTAAATGAGATGACAGCGGCCCCCAGGACCTTAACCCTTCAAGTGTTTTTCTCTTCTTTGTCTGTTCTCTTTATTTACCTTTAAAGGTTCTGTGCAGAAGCTAGGAGTGTGAGTTAACAGCAGCTCAGCTGACCATCTCTAGCTGTGGTCAGTTGTGTCCAGCTCTGAAGTGGCATCTGAAGCAAATGATACAGGCAGGAAACATGAAGCGTTGGCTCAGCAAAAATGGAAAATGGGCCAATACCATAACGACAGCAAATGTTTTTCCCATGAGCTTTGCTGTTCCCACACAATCCCGGTGCACATTCCTGTGGTTGCAGATGTTTTCTCTTCTGCCACGACTCACCAAGCAAGTCCACCTGAGGAGGACCCGAGCGTTCGAGCAGCCGTTGCCCTTGTTCAAGATGAACCGACGTGAAAAAGTTTCTGACCTCAGGGCGACAAGCAGGAAGAGAGAGGGGGCATCTGTCTCTTTGATCTGCAGCAATAATGAAGGGTTTCAGCGTTCAAACACACGTCCTGTGTGCTGAAGGGGGTGTGCTTGGAGGACTGTCAACAATGCCATTGATAGAGGTGGCAGCTTTCGAAATGGCTGCGGAGGGACGGAACGAGGAAGTTTTCCGAGGATGTTAAGCCTACATCACAGGGGCTTATATGCCCCTTTTTGTCTCCGTTTTGAAAAGAAACCCCCGTCCTCTGTTGCTTTCATATCATGTGACAGCTTTTACCCCGAGTTCTGCTTCGACAGAGCTGCACAGACTGGCGTCTGAGACAATTTGAGACAAAACCACACATTGTAAAAATACCACCTTCAAGGATAGATTTTACAGTCCTCTGTGGTGATGGTGTGAGAAGTGGGATTGTTTTATGTTTGAAATTGTGGGCGTTTGGCCTCAGAATTCCAAACCCAAGGTTGGGTTTCCATCGTTACTTACATTAAAGTAGAGAACTGGGATTTGGGCGAGGATGGGGCCAGCCCTTTGTACACCGTACTGTCAGGTAGGCTCTAGGCCATTGTTATCGCGAAGCCTATAATTAGGGTGGGGATGTGAGGGCAACTGGTTAGGTGCTCTTTTTGTGGGCTGCTGAAATAGGCTGCTTGTTGAAAGACCGATCACGACAACGCCACTTGTGCCACGTCAGGGGGAGGGGCACGCAGTGGCTTGACCTCCAGTTAGTCGTTAACAGAAGAAGAGATAGTGTAACTGTAATGTAAATATAAATGCAAGCAGTGACTTTCCTATAGTATGTTGCAGGGTAACATCTTCCCTGGGGTTCAAGTGACATTCTCTTGTCCTAGCTGTGTTCCGGGCCCCTTCTACATAGCAAAGATTGGTGAATAGTGCCTCTAAATTCCCGAGATGTGTTTGTGTGAGAGTGCTCCAGACCCTGTTCCTTCTCTTTTCCGGAACTGGCACCGTATCACACAGCCGAGCTTGGACAAGTAGCTTGTAGAGACGGATGGACTTGAGGGTCGATTTAAGTCATTCCGTTAGTTCACAGTCTGACTCCGTTTAGTGTCAGGAATCAAGTTTTACATGTATATACAAATATTGTTTGAAAAGCTGCGAAAGAAGAATGAGTGACAAAAAGAGGGATTCTTTTGCCGCTTGACACTGACGTTTGATTTCACAAAAAGGTGACGGATTTGTTGATGGATTAGGGCCATAACTTTTATCTGCACAGGAACCTGATTTGTTTAATGCATGTAACGCATATGGAAATTCTATGTTTTTCTACAGAACTGTTTTTAAGCTTTGTCTTTGGCATAATATGGCCAGCATCTCATTGCAATCGACTTTTATCAGACTGTGTAACATTTTATTTCACCTCACACCATCTCATTTATCGCCAGTTTATGTTTATCTCTCATTTATTCAGTACATTTAGTTTCACTGGCAGTCGGGGAGGTTTATCAGTAGTCAATTATACTTTATTTCTCTCAATTGGCCTTTAACAGGAGATTTCCTCCTCTCAGTGTGCTAAGTTTGCGTGCTCAGCTTGCTGTTGATCTCGACTAGATGTCTGAACACCAAAGGGAGGAAGCCGTTAATGCCTGAAAAAAGAAACATAAGTGCTTAAAATGCTCTCCCTTAGGGAAATGGCGGACAAAAACAAGGACCTCTTTTCCCTTCCACCTCCGATGCAGATGGGTAAAAACATTTTATTTGATTAAATGTGACGAGCTTTCTGGGTAGGGTTATGCCATGCCCCCGGTAGGCTCTCTGCTGAGCTAATACAGCTCAAACTCAAGAAATCTCATCAGGTCACCTTGTACAGCTGGATGGATTGGGCAGCAGGGGGCAAAGGGGACCCTGCGGGGGGACGAAAAAGTTGAAAACACAACCGTATATACCTTGAATTTCCCATGAAGGCCTCCTTCAGTCAGAATAGCTCCGAGGACCTTCTTTTCCCTCATCAAGAATAACAGGATCCAATGAACTGGGCATCGTTTTATTTTTCTGCAAGCACATGGCCTCCAGAAAACTCTGTGTACTGATATGTAGGGGGAGGTCATTCTTGTGCAAAGCTCTTGTTGTTTCCAGTCCTTGCTGGGGCCCATGGAGAGCAAACCCATAACTACTGTGGAGGATGGGGACTCCAGCCATCTGCAGCCTAAATCCCTGATGGAATATAATGGTGATTGCAAAAGCTGTCAGCTGATGCTCACGGATGGATGTTGACGCAGTATGGTGTCTGCCGGCACCTGGGAGCTTGATCTCATTTGGTTATCGAACTCTTCTTTTCTCTCATTTCTATATCTGTTTATTGGAGTGTATGACACATATTTTGGAAGCTTCAAGAAGGTGAAGACTAGTAGGAATAATTCAGTGTGTGTGTATGTGTGTGTGTGTGTGTGTGTGCTGGCCAGTCATGGTTCCATGTTAGTTTGAGAACTGGCCCATATGACATCAGTATGCAGAATGACCTTGTTTTTTCTAACAGGATTTGTCAGGCTGGTCACGTTAGACCATTCTCTAACGCTAATGGGGTGGGTGGTAAAGGGGGCATTGCATAAATGTAAATTTATTGGTACCCATCTAGTCCCAGGGTGGCTGAAATGAAATATCCTTGGCTAAGGTAGTGGGTCATGGGGAGGGATACAGACTGTTGAATGTCGCACCTGGTTCATTGTTTTCCTTGCTGGTGGGGCGCCTCCTGGGCAAGAAGCTTGTTTTGGCACTAGGCATTCAGAACCTCATCTCTTTCTGGTTCTGATGAACTGTGTTTGGGGAGTGGTGGGCAAAGCCGACCAAACGCTGCTGAGAAACGAGGGAGAACCGGGATTGTGGGGGTCCATGTCAGAATGGGCACTTAACCCGAAAACACGAGCTCTACGGAAGATCTCCTTTGCGGTCTGGTGGGGTGTGTGGAAGCCGTACGTGGAGGCAAAGAAGTATCCTTGGATTTTATGTACAGGAGCCATCATTTTCAGATATAAACTTCCTTTTACTGTTATGAGATGGACTCTTTTAATAGTCAACTATTAGTCAGATAGTCAATCAGTCAATTTGTTAGTCAATTAGGCGATTAGTCAATTAGTCAATAGTCAGTTAGTCAATTAGTCAATTTGCAGTCTTCCGTTGGTTTCAAAAGCTTGTGTTTCCTTTTCTCTTGTTACTTTCAGTTTCACTTTCCTTGTTTAGGGTTAGTTTTGCGAATGTTTTAAGTCGGGGGAGGTTGGGGAGACCTGTCGGTTAAACGGAATATATACCTCGGGTCTTTACTTATTATTGTTTCGGTCTCGCTTCCCTATCAGCACGCCAGCTTGGGTTCCAGTGTAAAACAAAGCGCTGGTGAATTCCATTTGAGCACCAGCAGGCAGAGTGGTCATCTGGAACGTGTGGTCAATAATGGGAGGACTCTTGTCTCACCGTCTGGCTCCGTGTGTGTATGTACGTGCGCGCGTGTGTGTGGGAGGGATACCATAGAGTAATTCATGCAGTTTGTAACACTTGTAACAAGCAGACATGATACTCCCACTGAGATCAATGCAGCTAATAAGGACATTTTCCCTCGTGATTTATTAGCAAAACTGTTTTTGACATTAAGCTTAGGATAAAGAAATATGCGGTTGGTCGTCTACAACAACAGCCGTTGTAAAAAAAAAAAACTGAGGTACAGTCACCGTAACCCGATTTTCTATGTGAACAATGAGACAGACCTGTCGGGTTATGAAGGACAGGAACATTTTAGAGGGAATGAAGACCTTATTCAAGGCTTTAGACTAAAAAAAATCAAGAGAAATTCAGCCAAGAGCCGTGTGCAAACCATAGCAGTTCCCAGACAACTGTGAGCATAAACATGGTATGAAAGCCTCTTAGAACTCCTCTGTACGGATAAAATTGTGACTGTTTGCTATTTTAATATTTTTCTAATTTTTTATCATTATAGCACTGACTTTGCACCTTGTACAGTTGGCAGCGGTCAGAGTCTGAAGGCTCCTGCTTTGAATCACTGTCCTACTTCAGCAGCCTTGGTCAAGGTGCTTACCCTGGTTTGATACAGTAAAAACACTATAATTCTGTATAAGCAGGTGCATCATTGTAATAGGCTGTTGTACGAACCCCTATTTCGACGTGGCCATGGATGAACGCGTCAAAGAACACTTGATAATGTGCCGATTTCATGGATATCTGAGTTTTTCTGCTTCACAACCCCCCCCTTCACCCCCCTTCAGATGAGCAAGAAGCAGACATTTTTGAAACTCTTGTTGCGTTTTCAAAAAGAGGAATAAAGATCAGCTTCCAGACAACAATGAGGGTAAAGAGACAAAGGCCGTAAATGGCCTGTCGCGCCCTCCGCCTCGGCAACCCGAACACCTGCGGCCGATCAGGGTCCGGGCACATGAAAGAACGGCCCGGAACGCAAGAAGATGCGGAACCTCGTTCAGCCTTACTCGTTGCTCACGCTTCTCGGATTGTTTTCCTTACCTCATCCCTGTCCTCCTTGTCCTTGTTCCTGTTTCCTCTACCCTCCTTCTCCTGATCTCCTCGTCTCCTTCATATCCCTCGACCCATCGCCTGCTCTTCGATTCACGCTTTTCGGATTCTCGTCGTAACGACGTCTGCTCCTCGGTGACCTTCGTTAGTTTCCTGACCACGACTCTCGGACCCTCCCCTCAGCCTGTGCGCCTCTGCGCTGCACTTGGGTCCGATGACCCACTTCCCGGACGGAATCGTGACACGGCCTCGCACCCCTGCCTTCACCAGCCTGGTTAATGGGCGCAGGCAGTGACTAAAGAGAGTTTGCTTAATGTATGCACGCACACACACACACACACGGCTGGACTAACAGAGCCCTTTCCTTCTACAGCTTTAAACACGCAAAGATGACGCTGACAATTAATTTAAGATGATGAGCAGAACGGCTGGTGAAAAGTCTCCGTTTGCGCGACGCCTAACTGGAGATGTTGCGACTGCTGCCACACGGACCATCGCGGGCTTCTCTTCCTTCCTCCACGGCCAATAGGAAAAGCTCAGTCTCTCCGTGAATTTGTTTCTTTTTTTTTTCTTCTTTGACCGGGGGGCTCAGTGACAGTTGCGCTGGTGCAGTCCTCGCTCTCGTGCCCCAGTTCCCCCTCAGCAGTGAAGCCACGGCAAGTCTCCAGCGCTCCGTCCGTCTCAGATTCGGGGGTTTCCGTGGGCCGCACCTCAGCGTCGCGTCCCGGTCCCACCCTTCAACTGCTCTGCTGGCGGCCCGCAATACCATTCGGCTTGCGACACGCTTTGCGCTCGGCCAGCCGTGAAGGTCCCGTCTCGTGTCCGCGCTCTTGTTTCTGTGCCCGATGTCTTCGCTCGGCGCCGCGCCATTGTCTTTCATAATGGTTCCGCGCACCGTGGTCCCCGTCGCCCCACTTGCGGCTTATTGTTCAGAGACCCGGCGAAACGGAATGTGTAATCTCACCAATGCAGCGCTCTTCCACACCTCTGGGCGAATGGGAATCCCACGATATGAGCGGAAGGAGTCGGGTTGGGGGCCTAATGAATTTCTACGTTTTCTTTTATTTTAAATGTGCTTTCGTGGGTATGAAAATTCCCTCGTTCCTCTTGCTCCATGTCCTCTGGGTGACAGGTGGAGCTTCCAGTGAGTTGCCTGCGGAGTGTATCTCTGACCGGAGCAGCATCCCCTGGTGCATTTCAGAGGGCCCGTTCACGGCCTCGATGCAAGGTCGGCCTTGCGACAGCGTTTCTCAATTTGGCCGTTTTGTAGTGTTGTGTGCGCAGAACAAGCAGCATTCTGTCCTCTTTTGCTTTGGTGTCTCTCCTCGCTTCTCTTTGTGTTTCGAGTCAACATTAAAATCTCTTTCATCCAACACATGACATAGCTAAACCCCGATTTCCTCTCCTGCTGTCTTAATGTTGTAAACTCCGAACCACACCCAGTCACACCCATTAATGTGAAGCCACTAAAAATTCCTAAGAATTACCATATAAATGAATTTCCTCAACAGTGACGGTTGAAAACGACCCGAGGCACCTCTGAATGTCCTTTCCCTCTCTCAACCTTCTCCGCACACACAGGTGAGCACCTGCGGATCTGCCCCCAGGGCTACACCTGCTGCACCAGCGAGATGGAGGAGAGCCTGTCCAACCTCAGTCGGCGCGAGTTCGAGGGCCGGGTCAAGGAGTCGGGCCGTGCCCTGCAGGGCTCTCTCTACGCCCTGTATAGGAGCTTCGATGGTGAGTGAAACACCTGTATATTGACCTCTACTGGCCAGCTACCTGAACTCCGCAGTGCGATTAGAGGACGGGGAGGGTCAAAAGTGCCTTTTTTTGACTCCGTGTGATCAAGTGAATGAATGAAAATATTTCTATGCCATACATACGTACAAATATATTTTCATTCACTCACCTGATCACACATAGTAAAAAAAAGGCATATATGTTCCTCCCATTTGTGTTCGTATTGCCTTGAGCGAAGACCATGTATTCAAAAGATGGAGTAGGGTTCTCTCTAGGTTAGATGTTCCAGCCTCTCACTCTTAAAGTAAAAACTACAGCGCCTTAACCGTTATGACAGTTCCTCTTCCAGTCTGTTGGTCCACCTCTCAACTAAGACTTGTGGAATTTGATTGAGCGTTTCTGGGTTTTTTCTATCGGTCCTTTTCGAGTTCATGTGATCATCTCGTGTAGAAGGTGATATGAGAAAAAGGAGATTTTCGATCAGGAGTACAAAGGTTGCGTAGGTGGCAGAGCGAGTCCCAGTCATGAATTGTTCACTCGAGGAGACGTGAGGCCAAGTAAGCATATGTGACGGCATCGGAGTGAAGGAGAACGCAACCCTTCCTGGAGATTCCTGCTCCTCACTGGCTGCCTCGCCAAGCTCTTCGTTCAGCTGTTTCCCGTTTTTTTAATTGTATACACTGGTGATTTTCCCTGGAGGAGTGAAATAAATACCATTTTGTTTGTAGCCCATGGCACCGGTGAAACGAGACGTTTTAAGGATTCGTTCTCTGCCTTTCAACAAATTGGCCTGTTTTTGAACGACTTTCTCAGAACACAGAGCCTCAGAGTCGCTCAGTCCCAGGAAAAACACTGGTTGCGATGACACAGCTCTGTAGAAAGTATCTCAACGCTGTAATTTGTAGCCTCCTTCCAGAAAACGCGGTTACATGCTTGTCTAATTATTATTTTCTACGGGTGTGGTTTGGGATGCCTCGGACGACAACGGCAGGAATGATTTTACCCGACTTTTCATGCAAAAAATGAAACGTCGGGTTTTGTCCTTGTTTGGCTCACCGGTTCGGGTGGAGCGGACACTCTCTAGGGCTCGGGCGCTCGGGTGCAGCGCACCGAGGCTCTTTGCTGACGTGGGGACTCTACAGTATGTCTTGGCACTTGATCTGAACTCGGAGCTCCGGCTCATGCTGCGGGGCGGTTCCGGGCCGTCACTGAACAAAGTTTGTGGGTTTCCCGATCTGGCTGTTGGAGTGTAGTGACATTGAGATGTGCGGTGCCACTGCGGCGCGGTCCATGTGATCCAACCACCTCCCTGCCCCCTGGCCACGGGGCAGGGCGGTGCTGCTGGAGGGAGGTGGGGGGAGGGGGTCCCTGTAATCCTCGTTTAATGGTGCATCTCCGTTGTGCTCCAGTGACCTGTGGATGAAGGGCGGTTTTCGGGCATTGGGAGGCTGAGAACCTGGTGACTGTGGCCAGTAGCTCGTGAGTTCAAAACCCAGCCCTGCTGCCAGAGTATGTAGTTTAGGGTTACGGCGTGATGAGTGGATTTTTTTTACGGTTTCTCTCCATGTTGCCATCGCTCCCCCGAAAGAACAGAGAGGCATTGCGGGAAGGGCTGTGGCGGGACCCTGATATTAGCAATCACAAACTATGGTAATTAGAGTGGAAACAAGCTCACTGAGATTTAATTACAGCCCGAGGTCTTTAACCGGGTGTGAGGGGCACGGCGCCAGCACCACATTGATCCGCACACTTTTTTTTTCTAAATTGAATCACCCTTTTCTGCTCAGATGTCAGAAGTTCCTCTCATTTCTTCCTTCTTTCTTTCCAGTCGAGTCTCTGCATGGCCACCGAGTTCTGAGACTGAATGTGGTGGAGGCCAACGGTGCTGTGATTATGGGTCGTAGAGTCTGGAGACGGAATGATGCCCCCCCATACTAATGTGCACATGCGGAGTGCTGGCGTTGCGCCTTGCAGCTCCATCTGATACGACCTCCTTCCCTCATGACAGCTGTTCCTGTTGGGTCTGGCAGCGGCGCGGTGTGTATGACCTGTGGAAAGTGCGTCCCTCCCCCACGGTGTGTGTCCTTGACGGAGCACTGGGGGCAGCGAGCGGGGATGGTGACGGAGCGGGGGGGCTTACCACACATCTCGACTGCACTAATGAGACCAACCTGCCAGACACCCCCTAAGGGGAGGGGGTATAATGCTGGAGGAGAGGGAGGAGTGGCGGGTGTGAAATCGGATTAGAAATTACCCCCACGCCTCCCCACAGTGCCAGCGACACGGGTTATGGAAATGAGCATTTGACCTACCGTGACCCCCTACTCCAAAAGGCTCCCTCCCTGGGGGAACTAGCCAACCAACAGACGTCTCACATCACTGCACATTAGGAGCCAAGTTGGTGGGCAGCGGTGGGGGCTGGGGGGGAGGGTGGGATGGGTGAAAATTAAATTGTGAGCGAGTGAGAATGTTTACGGACTAATATAGAGCACACGCGACCCCGTTTCATAATTGGATCTCGATTGAAATATTCCCATGAGCAGCAGGAGCAGGAGACACAGCTCGTTCTTGCGGCTCCGACGTTGGTCCCAAAAAGGCTGGGTGGAATTTAGGACCCCCCCGCCCCCCCCCACAACTGCCCTCCCTGGCAGCAATCAGATGTCCTTGAACGTTTTTTTTTTTTTGCTTTTTCCTCTGGCATTACAAGAGGTGTGACTCGCCCATCCTGGTAAAAGCATTTATCCTTCCGATCCGCGGGCGCCGGGCCCTACCTACGTGGGGCTATGGGTGTTTTTCGCAAAGGCAGATGACATCAGCGTCTCACGTCACAGTCACCCGCCGGACCGGGGATTGCGGGACACAGGAGCTGCTGCCCATCCTCTCTCCTTCCAGGACTTTGCCGTCCCCTTTGACTCGTACCCCAGTGACGGCCCCCCCAGTCACTTTGTGCAGCCACGCTCTGGCTTTTAAACTTCCGGAATCCACCGAATCCTCTCCCCTCCTGAATCAGAGAGGTTGGGCGAGTGCTTGGTAGAGCCCCCCCCCAACCCCCTTTCATCTGACAAGGCCGAGTTTTGCGTTCTTGCTCCTTGCTGACCGCATCGCCCTTTCGTCATGCCCTGAGCCAGCCGACATCTTCTGCATCCTCTCTTTTTATCACACACACACGCACACACACCAGCCAGAGGGTGGAGCAGCACGATGAAGGGAGAGGCTCAGTTCCTCTCACGTCCGGTACATCTGGATCAGCTCAGCGCTGCTGGCTGTGGGGTTTTTGGACTTGTTTGGTTAACTGCAGGGTTGTTCTTCTCGGTGAAGCTTTTTTAGCACCGGGATCACGTCAGTGCCATCAGTGAAGGAGGGCGTCGCCGACCTTGGGGTGGGGGGATCATTGCTGTGCTTCGGTGGGTTTCCCGTAAACTAGCACTCTGTCGGAAGAACAGCCGAAGTCAAGTTCCTGTCCTGTCGCCCAGTTATCCTTTTAACGGAACCGGACCTCTCAGGTTCGCACATATCTGCTCCGCATGTCTTCGCTCCTGTTTCGCAACAGGCACAGAAACAGTACATGAGGTTGTCTGGAGTCCTTTTACCTCTTTTTACATTAATTCCACTTTTCCCCAAAGCAGCTTACAATTATTTCCCCACTTACACAGCTCGGTAATTTTACTAGAGCAGTTTTTAGGGTTAGTAAGTTACTCAAGGCCACTACAGCTGCAGGTGGGATTCAAACCTGTAATGTTTGGGTCCAACGACAGCAACTCTAATCTCTACTTTACCTGCTGCCCCACTCACGTGAACCACACGGTACCTGGAGTGTGGGAAGATGCGGGAGTACCTGCTGGGAACCCGCGTCCTCTCGAGCCATCTGGCCTCTAAGAGACAACAGCGCAGTTCGATCCGGCACCGTGCCTGGTATTCCGGTACAGAGCAGTCAGTCTAATGGGTCGACCGCCCGATAGTGACTGCTGGGACGGGAATTAGTGTTTACTGCACCGTTTCCATAGCAACAACACTTGAAAGCGGAAAGGCACATTTCAGTCGGTCGTACACCTTCGTGAAATCTGTTTGAGCTGAAAACAGCCGTGGCCACTGCCACACAAAGTACATGTTCAATTTTTCCTTTAGTGGCATATCAGTTTTCACACTCAGTCTGGTGATCTAAAGTACCTGGACGGCAGGTTGTCTGAGGACCTCCCACAGCCTCAGCTTCGCTGAACGCTTGTCATTCGGCATTTATTACTGCTTTTGGCTCCATTTTTTTATCATGGGGACGCACGTCACAGAAGACTCTTTGAGAGAAGGTTCCGGTTCCGCTGGTTGTTTTTTGTTCTCACTTCGGCTGTCAGAGAATAGATGAACGACCGCTTTCGGGGTCAGTGCCCCGGTATCAGTCCCAGTGGCAGAGTCCTGGATGCGAAGCTGTCCCTCCGGCGCTAGCGATGCCCGCGCCGTGTTCCCGTCCCCCGAGTTTACCTTGAGGGACACTGTTTAGCAGGCGGTTTCCATGGTGCACTTGGCGAAGGGTTCGCTTGTCAGTTACCTGCTGAGTCCAGCTGCTCGGGTCTGACTGGTGGAGGCGGGGGGCGGAGCCGTGCGGTGTGTGTGACTGATGATGCTGGCGGGTAGGAGAGGGCGTCGGGGACTCGGCACTCAGACGGGCCCCGGACAGATGTGGCGGACAGAAGGCGCTGCCTCCCGCGCAGGTGCTTCTGTCGCTAATGGCGCAGTGCGTTGCATCTGGAGGCAGTGGTGTGAACCGTGTGGGTTCGCGATGGTTCTCCTGAATGCAGACTGTGTGTCTGTCTCAAAGTGTGGTTTTATGCTCCTTCGTGAAGGTGCTTCTCTCTTTATTGTCACCGTCACTGACGGGCTGCGCAACGGGGGCCTTGTAGAAATACGGGGGTGTGTCTGAACCCCCCCGTCCAGTCGTTGTCCTGGAGATTTAACTGGACTTGTTCCTGGAAAGGAAATCGTGGTTTTCCAGCCCCACCCCCAGCCTCACCCTTTACATTTGCAACAGAACAAGGAGACTCTGAGCTCTTCAGAGGTTGAAACCTGAAAGTGGTGCTTTCAAAAGAGGTGGGGTTGCAGTTTACCCTTGAGGAAGGGCAACGTGTCAAGCGCTGAGCCAATAAACAGCATCATGCAAGAATCAAATTAATTTATACGTCTGCGTGTCTGTGACTCGCCGAGCAGGAGGTCGATGCAGAATGGCGGACGGTGGGACGTTTTCCCAGCACGTGGGGGATGGACGCTCTTGGAGTCCGGCTGCAGGGATGTTACAGGAATGTTGCGGTTGTTTGTCGCCATGGGAACGGAGTCAAACTGAATGCAAGGATGCAAGGACAGGTCTCTGTGCCGACTATAGACATAAAGAGCTTCCATCAGGACACAAAGACTTGGGGAATGTGGAGTCACAGCTTAGCGTTCTGTGAGCCTGGTTATTGTTGGTGTGAATATAATAATAATAATAATATTAATAATAATAATAATAATAATAATAATACAAAAAAATGTTTATAATGTAGGGGGGCGCGGTGGCGCAGTGGGTTGGACTGGGTCCTGCTCTCTGGTGGGTCTGGGGTTTGAGTCCCGCTTGGGGTGCCTTGCGATGGACTGGCGTTGCGTCCTGGGTGTGTCCCCTCCCCCTCCGGCCTTACGCCCTGAGTTGCCGGGTTAGGCTCCGGTTCCCTGCGACCCCGTTTGGGACAAGCGGTTCAGAAAATGTGTGTGTGTGTGTGTGTGTGTGTGTGTTTGTCATGTAATGAAATGAACCCATTCAAAAATGTCAGCTTTATAAATGTCATAATCATAAAACACCAGCCTTAAAAACAAGTGGATTTATATGCATATTAAACATGTTTATGTGTTTGTTTGTCCATTACAAAATTGCCTTGTGAGCTGAAATTTTTAATGGCCATCAGAGGTAACCGAGCGATGGGCCACACCGGAGGACATGAGCGCTGTAACAAGCCAACGTCTCGTGCGCTTCGTCCGCCGTCTGCTGCGCTTCCCTCAAACATCTGCCGCTGCTTTGATTGTCAGGCTGTAAACAGCTGCTGTTCCAAAGATGGGTCCTGATGGGTTCTTCCTTTCTCAGGTCACCACATGCATTTTGGCACCTTTACACCTGAAACAGGGTTCTTCGGGTTCATACGTGGGACCACTGGTAGTGCGGCGGTCGAAGCGGCTGCTTTTGGAGCCATAGGCTAGAGGTTCAAATCCCCCTCCAGCTATAGTACCCTTGAGCAAAGTACTTACCTTGAGTTGCTCCAATAAAATTACCCAACTGTATAAATGGGTAAATAATTTTAGGTAAATTAACATTTTAAGTCACCCTGGAGAAAAGCATCGGCTAAATGAATAAAGGTAACATATGAATGCTCTCCTCTCATATCTAAACCCTTAAAGCTAAATCTTAAGATATAAACTGAAATAAATGAACTTATAAACTTCAGTGTTGGCAGTTCAAAGGTGTGAGCTCCAGCAGTGTGTGTGTTACAGAGAACTACATTTAATAGCGAGAGATGGTTTGGAGACCTCTCAGCTTTGACGTTGCACTCTGGAATCGGGTCGGGAGCTCCACCGCTGGCGGCGCCGGCGCTGAACCCACCTGATGGGGGCTCCTGTTGCGCATGCAGAGCAGCGCGAGCTCCGGAGCGAAGGGCCCGCGGCCCGACATTCCCGACCGCTCCGTCCGCGGTGCCAGGGAGACAGGGAGCGCAGCCAGAGCTCCGCGTCCAACAAAAGCCTCCTTGTGGATGGATGGCTCTGGGATGGGGGTGGGGGGGTTGATGGCAGGATGCCGCTTCTTTGAGATGTGACTCACGCCCGTGTCACATGCTTCTTTCCATGTTGCCGCGCTGTAATTTATCTTTAAGTCCCTCACATCCCATCGCTGTGAGTCACTTTTCTGCACGCGAGTGTGTGTGGATCTGCTGTTGTGGTAATGCATCCTTCTTCCTCTGTCTTTACTCTAAATCACGGCATCTTTTTCCTTCCACGTTCAGCCTTTTCCTCACCTTTGCGTTCTTCCTTCAAACGAGTTCCCGAAAGCAGAAGGGATGTGTGTCTCTGTTTCACTCCCCCCTCCCTGTCCTATTTGTTCCTCAACCGCAAAAATAATGACGGCTGCAGCGAGGAGCCAGCCGAGGTGGGAGAGCAGATTAGAGCTTTCTGGGCCCTGTCCTCCTTACTTTTGGGCTCGCGGGGACATGATGAGTCTGCCAAGGCCCCCGGTGGTGAACGCAGAGTGCTCAGAATGGTAAACCCCCGCGGTACACGTGTACAAGCAGCCTTTTGTTACATGGGCTCTTCTAGACGTGCACTCGGACCTGCAGCCTCTGCGTTAATCGAATGCGTGTTTTGATGATACCTTCCCATCACGCACTTGTCAGTTGCCCTTGTGCCAAATAGCTGTGACCTCTTGTTGCTCCGGCACAGCGGTACACAGTTTTGTTTGGACTCTGAATGACTGTGACGACCACCCCCCCCCCCCACGTCACCTGCGGCCGAGGTGACTCATTAGCCCCCCCGGCACATCATGGTGTCGAACCCAAGTTTCTGGGACTGTCTGGACAGGACCTTGAAACTTCCTCCTAGCGGTGACCTCACTGTGTGACACTGAAATTGTCACACAACAAGCTATGTGACAGTGCGTGTGGGTGTGTGTGTGTGTGTGTGTGTGTGTGTGTGTGTGTGTGTGTGTGTGTGTGTGTGCGCATATGCCGTTTCTGTCATTTTCCAATTTGCTCAGTCAGTCATGCATTTCTAGACACTTTTTATGTACTAAAATAAGGAGTTGGATATTGAAGTGACACCAATGTCCACTAAACACGTCAGTGTGAAAAGAACAACGTAAAAAGTGTAATGAAAAGGAAATATTTTAGATAAAAAAAAGAAACACGGACTGAAATCAGTGACTATATATGAAATCTTAATAGCTGTGTGTATGATTAAGAGACACAGGTTGAAAAACCCAACGAGGCACGATGGCATTGAACCGCATCCTGTCCCCCCCCCCCCCTTCCCCAGGTTACTTCGTGGAGCTACTGAACGCGTCGCAGCGCTCCCTGCAGGACTCGTACCGCGAGGCCCACGGTACCCTGTTTGCGCAGAACGCTCGTGTCTTCCAGGACCTCTACGATGAGCTGCGGCGCTACTACCGCGGTGCCCGCCTCAACCTGGAGGAGGCGCTCAACGAGTTCTGGGCGCGGCTGATGGAGCGGCTCTTCCGGGCCGCGAACCTGCAGTACACCCTGGGCGACGAGTACCTGGACTGCGCCGCCAAGCAGATGGAGACACTACGGCCCTTTGGTGACGCGCCGCATGACCTCCACCTTCGGGCCACTAGGACCTTTGTAGCTGCCCGTTCCCTCGTCCAGGGCCTGACCATCGCCGGGGAGGTGGTCCGCAAGGTTTCCCAGGTGCGTTCAGCCTGAACCTCCAGCTAAACTCTCACATTCCTGCTCGTGTTGGGGTCGAGGGCTCCTCGTCCATCTAAATGCTGGTCTTGACTAGAACTTACTCATTTATTCTTGGTGTTCTTGCCAGTTCAGTAGAGGCAGTGTGGAACACCGATGCTGTTCAGCTTCCCCTTTTCGGTCTTTGTCGCTGATTTCACTGATGTAAATGAGAGTAATCAGACTGTACCATCTGTAAATAACAATTTCAATATTAATAAGTTGTTATATAATAGCAGTGTAACGCAATGGGTCATGTGAATATTAATGGATTCAGAAGCAGTTCTTCACATTATTCCTGGGAATTTATTGAGGAATTTATGAGGAGTTTACCCAGAAATACTCGGAAGAGAACAGAAAGCGTTTCTCGGCATTGATGCGTTTTTGGAGGGAAACTCAAAGTCAAACGGAATCATTAAGTTAAACGGTACAAACACGCAATTCGGTGAACAATTAGCAGACCGTTGCAGAGAAGACCATTAGAGGTGTTTACTAAGCTGGCAATTTTGCAGGATGGGCTGTTTTCCTGTCCTTTCTCAAAGCAACCGAATCGGGCTTCGCTCAAGCAGGGACTTGCAGGACCATCTTCATTTTGCTTGTTTCCATGACCCCCGTGTCTCACCTACGTCACTTGGGCCACAATGCTTCAGCTACATTATCAAATTCATACCATGATTCATAGCGTGAAATTAACAGACAGCAGCAATTGAGGTGGTGCATCAACTTGTGGAGAAATACCCGACCCTCAACCGACCACCACCAGCACCACCCAGAATAAATGCCATCCACAGAGGAATGGAGGAACAGCGAGATGCTCTGGGCGCTGCTGGGGGAGAAGATGCATGACGAGAGCTGGTAGGGATCGCTGTGAGGGACGTGGACATGTTGTGTTCCAATATGGAGGAGAAGGTGTTGGGGTATCATGGTTAGTGCCCTCAATCAAGACATGATCTGAATTCATACAATAAAAATAACCCACCTTTATAATAGGATGGATAATAAGTAGCTTAGTATAAAAATCTTAACATTGTAAGCTACCTTAGAGAAATGTCAACTAAATAAGGTTTTTTCAGTCTTGTGATAAGTCTAGTCAGTGTTTTTGGGTGAGTGAATCATTTTTCAATTTAAATAAAATAATAATAATAATAATAATAATAATAATAATAATGACGGAGGCATGGTGGCGCAGTGGGTTGGACCGGGTCCTGCTTTCCCATGGGTGTGGAGTTCAAGTCCCACTTGGGGTGCCTTGCGACAGACTGGCGTCCCATCCTGGGTGTGTCCCCTCCCCCTCCAGCCTTACGCCCTGTGTGGCTGGGTTAGGCTCTGGCTCCCCACGACCCCATATGGGACAAGCGGTGTGTGTGTGTGTGTGTGTGTATAATAATAATGATAATTTTATATAATATTTACAGGCATAAATACATTTAATTTTGAAATTTAATTTTAATTTTGAATGTTTGAATTTATCACAGGAAATCAGAGTCCATGACCGAACTCTAAGTACTTTCTGTTCTCCAAAAAAAATAATTCAGCTCATGTTCAGACCACAATTAATCTTTCTGTTGCGTGCAATTTGAACTTCAATCCCCTGCAAACAAAAGTCATTTATCAGTAAGCAGATTACACGCAAGTTGTTGTGATCAACAGAAACAGACAGCTTACATGCAACAGATCTCAGCGACCGAAACCTTGGGTTGACGTTGCATTAAAAATGTAGCGATGCTGAAATCCGCAGATGCACAGACCAACGAGCTAATTCCTTTACAGGAGGATCCGTTTGACAAAATGGGCAGTAAGTGGCGTAGTGGTAAAAGAGCTGATTTCTCACAGTCCAACTCAACTCGTCAGTTTTACGGAAGTGTGTGGTGTGTGTCGCGTGGTGCGTTCCCAACGAGGTACGGTTCTGAGTCTGTGAGTTCACCACGCTGCATCCGGAGATGACGCCCCCCAAACACACAGGGGTGGCTGAGTGGCCCCTCCCCGCAGATACAGACAGTATAGTTGACGTGGTGGAGGAGGACAGGTGAAAGAAACTCACAGTCGATCTCCGTCCCACAAAAACGCCGTTTCAATCAACTACCTCATCGGAATAGACGCTCACCGCAGCGATGTCACCTCTGTGATGTCGAGCTCCATCAGCCTCGTCCCCGGGTTGCACACGAGGGCGTCCCCCCGACCCGTTCCGGTGCGTCTATGTTTCGTGCAGATGTTGCACACAACCTTCTAATCATTGGGTTTCCTGGACTTCTGGGCTCTGTGCCCACCCTCCCCCCAGCCACCTTTGGACCATCTGCCCACGAACCCTCCTGACTCTGTTTGCTCTTTTGAAGGACAGAGGGTCTATGAGGAATCATGGGAAAGGGGCGGGCCAGTCTTCCACCTATCCGTGATTCCTGTGTCCTCACCCTCATGACATTTACTTTCAGCCGACCATAGCGGGACTGAACCGTCCATGAGCTGTATTCCACATGCACCCGATGGTCAGGTGGCGTTCGGGGGAGGAGGCGGGAACCCGTCGTTATGGGACCCGGGGAGTCAGAAGCTTAGTGGCCTGTCCAAGTTAATTAATCAATCAATTAACCAATCTATTTATTTATTTATTGCATAGTTTATTTATTTATCTCTTTCTGTGCCAGTAGGAATACGCTCAGTTTTTTAAAAAGCAAGCACATTTCTATATGGACACGTGTAATCCTCAGCGTTCTAATGAACGATAGCCTCGGTTTACCCCGGGACCGAGCTCATCCGATTACAGCGAGCAGTTTAGCAGGGATTGGTTTCCTCGTACCCCCGTGGAAGGGTCACGTGGCAGATTTCCTCCTCCGAGAAAAAATGAAACAATCTGGGCGCCGCAGAAGGTTACATAAACACAACCAGCAGTTACATCTTGACTTATAAAACCTTTAAACACAGGTTTTTATTATTTTTCTTCAGTCTGAAATTAGATTCTCTCTGACAGTTTGTTTTTCATTCTTTCTGGACGGGTGAGGTGGGAGCTGAAGGCTCTCGGTCTCGGTTTTGTTGTGATTCGGTACAAAATTCCCAACAGTCGTTGGTAAAGAGCTGGGACAGGACTCTACTGTCCTCCTCCTGCATACCGCGGTACGAATTACCGAACAAAGTGTTTCCCTCAATGACTGGATTTCTGCCCTCCCAGTCAGGACCCCAGACAAGAAAATGGGTGAGACAGGTTTTTGTGCCCTGTTAACCTGCCTCTGCTTCTGAGACTGAAATAATGGTTTGGACCATAAGAGGTTTCTGGTCACATTTACCTGACTTACAACATTAAGCCAAGTACTTACCCAGCGGGGTAATTTTACTGGAGCAGTTTAGGGTAAGTACCTTGTTCAAAGGTACTTCACCTGGAGGTGGGATTCAAACCTGTGACCTTTGGGTCCAAAGGCCACTGCACTACCAGCTCCGCCTTGTCTATATATGAGTGATCTGTGACACGCTCTGCTTCCCTGGGTTGGCTCTGGATCTCCATGACCTCGTACCGGAAGAGCGATTTGTGGAAATGAATGCACGAGAATTTATGAATGAATTAATCGCAGCTCTGTGACTTAACCTGGTTACAAAGGGGGACACGTTATGTAATAAAGAGGACAAAAAGGCCAGAGAGTCCTGCGGTACGGAGATCAGCGCAATCCTGGGAGCCCAGGGCTTTGAGCGGCGCTCGTATGGTACGCGTTTCACACTGGCCTTCCTGCAGCCAAGGGGTTTCTCCGTCGCATTGCTGGGGGTCGCTTGAGCCACCGGAATAGGTCCATGCGAGGAGGCCGTTATAAAGGGCACCGTAGCAATTTTGTTCATCTTCTCTAAAAGGCACCTTGGCTGGTTCCTCGGAGAACATCGCAGAACTTCTGGAAAGTACACACATCAATCATCAATTAGCTGCGTGCTCCTTTTCTCCTCCTCGTGATGTACGTTGCATTTTTCATTGATCGCGGTATTTTATTCGAAATTTATGGGTATGTCGTAAGTCCTCTCGCTTCTCTGGCAGGTACCTCTGAGCCTGGAGTGCAACCGGGCCATCATGAAGCTGATGTACTGCCCTCACTGCCGGGGCGTCTCCTTCAAGCCTTGTGCCAATTACTGCAGGAACGTCATGAAGGGCTGCCTGGCCAACCAGGCTGATCTGCACACCGAGTGGCAGAACCTTCTAGGTGAGTGAGGCCAAGGTCCTGGGTGGGTGTCGAATCGTACCGGATGGGGGGGCGGGGCCTCTTTGCACCCATTGGGAAACACTGGTCCCAAATCCAGCACTGTGGTTCATGTAACTGGTGCAGTGATTCACGCTGTATGGGGTGTAGGTGGCTGGTGGTGTAGTGGCTGCCGCTGCTTCTGTGGCCCCGAAGTCTGCAGTTTAGATTCCACCTCCAGCTATAGTACCCTTGAACACGGTATTTCCATTTATTTACATGAAATACTAAAATACAGTATTTCAGCATATACTGAAGATTTTGTCTTTTCAAAACTCTCCAGGTTTAATATAAATCTGGATTTGATTTATACAGTATATATAAAATCTTCCTCTTGTCCCCACATGGGGTGGTGTGTGTCTTCCTCAAGCTCGGGTCCTATAACAGAGGCCTTGGAGTTTGAGGGTTCTGTTCTGCGCAGTATCTTAGCTGTTCCTAGGACTGCGCTATTCTGGACAGAGACTTCAGATATTATTCCTGGAATCTGCTGGAGCCCCTCTCCCAGTTTGGGGGTCACAGCTTCGAGCGCTACTTTTGCCACTTTTATATGCCAATATTTTCTATATAAACAATTACGTTACATTACAGAAGTAGCTGCGTGAAGGTTCATCCGTTATTCAGCAGTTATGATCTTAAAGTTATGGAGCATGAACATTTTACACAGTACATGAACTTAAGAGATGCTGAGAGAAGTGAGTCTGGAAGAGGTGAGTTTTGAGACCCATCTTAAATCTAGAGAGAGATTCAGCAGTTCTGAGTGAGAGGGGGAGGTCGTTCCACCACATCGGGACCAGAACTGAGAACCTCTGTGCTTTACTTTTTGTGCACGGAACCACCAAGCGGGCAGATGTGGAGGAGTGTAGCAGTCTGGTTGGGGTGCAGTGGATGAAACTGCCCAGTTATGCACATGGGTCGATAATTGTAGGTATATGAATACTGAAAGTGCCTTTGGAGAAAAGTATCAGCTAAATGGATAAAAATTTAAATGTGTGTCACGGTTGCTAGTAGTGTAGTGTTTAGAGCTGCTTCTTTAGACCCAAAGATTTTAAGTTCCAGTCCCACCTCTAGTTATACCCTACATTGCTTCAGCTGTATAAATGGGTCAACAGTTGGAAGTTCCTTTGGGGGAGGGGTGTCAGCCAAGTAAATACATGCAAGATATTATAGATATATATGTAAAAGAATCCTTCAGTGAGGTTTCGCTCCACCACCCAAGGCTCCTTTCCCACTAATCTTCCTTCGCTCTCCCAACGGTCCCCTTCCCGTCAGATACCATGATGCAGGTGGTGAACAGCTTCAACTCCGCCGACTCAGGCCTCGATGTGGTCCTCTACTCCATCCCTCGGCAGATCTCAGAGGGCATAATCAACATGCAGGAGAACATGGAGACCTTCAGCACCAAGGTGAGCGAAAGTACCGCAGCATCTCCTCTGGGGAGGACTGCCGCCCGGAGTCCTGATCAAGGGCACATCGCTGTAATCCTCAAACTGCCTGCGTCTCCTCCTCTTATTGCTTCGGAGAGAGAAATTATTTATGTAGAAGATGACTGGGTCACAAGCATTTCGCATCTTGGCGCTTATAAGTCAGTGTTTGCCTTTGTGCCACTGTCGCATTGAAGGTGTTCCAGGCGTGTGGGAACCCCCGCGTGGCTGGAACCGGCAGCACGGTACCCGAGGAGCCCAGGAAGCGAGGCGGCCCTGTGTCCGAAAACAAGCCCAGCCCCACGAACCGGGCCAGGCTGGAGAAAGTGGTGAGAGGATCCCCCTCCAGGAGGAATATTTCACGGAGACCCCCAACATCCTGATCCACGCTTTTATACATTTTGAAACGTGAAAAGAGTGTATACCTCGTTGCTCTCTCAGCGTATCTGGATGTGTGTCCTCTCCGTGAGCTGGAGTCCATAACCAGGATGTGTGTGTCGTCCCAGGTCTCCGACATGAGCAGCAAGCTGAGGGAGAGGCAGCAGTACTGGGTGACGCTGCCCACCATGCTCTGCGGGGACAAGGTGGCAGCACCAGCGGCCAGTGAGGATCGATGCTGGAACGGGATGACCAGGGGCAGGTGGGTGGGGGGCCTGCGCTGGACACGGCCGCGTGTCTCCGAATGTCGCCGGACCGAATCGTACATCGTACTAAAATGAACGCTGGAGTAATATTTACAAAGTAACGGGGAAACAACTGTGTGTGGGGGGGGTGCGTATGTGTCTGAGAGACAGGAGAGCGCTAAAGTGGTGTCACTGAACATGCAGGAACTGCTGGGGGGTGTAAAGCGGTGGCTGGTAGGGTTCGGGGTAGAATGCCTTCCTTTGTTTCAGAAGGTCAGGGGTTTCAGTCCACTTTCCAGCTGTTTTACCCTTGAGCAAGGTACTGATCTGAACTTGCTCCAGTGGGTGGCTGGTGGCGTTGTGGTTGGAGCGGCTGCCTTTAGCTCCAAAGGTTGCGGGTTCGATCCCTGCCTCCAATTCTAGCGCTCTTGTGCAACATGCGTGCGTGCCCTGCAATTGGTCCTGTACCTGTGCCTGAGTACCTAGCTGTGGCACTGCGATGGAGTGGTGTCCTGTCCAGGGTGTGCCTCCCCTCTTCAGCCTTGTGGCCAGTGTATCCGGGATTGGCTCCGGCTTGCTGCGCCCCCGCCCCTCTGGGGCAAGTGGTTTTTGAAATCTGCCACCTGGAAAAATGGGTAAATAATTAAAAATCACTTTGGGCAAAAGGTTCGGCTACATGAGTAAACGTCACTTTCGTGTATCTGCTCTGAAGAGTTTTAAGCGCACGTGAAGCAATCGAAGCACCAAAAGAAGGCGGATCCTTGGAAGAAATTTCCAGCGCTTTTGCTCCAGATATCTTCCCAATCATTGCAAGTGCTCATGCGACCAAAATATGAGTCGCAATGCAAGTCCTTAAGTACCTTTTGCTGGAAGGGAAGCTGGGAATAAAGAGTGCGCAGCTCATGGGTGCGTGTGTGAGACTCGTTCGATATGTGTAAAACCGTACCGATAACATCTCCGAAGTAGCTCTTCGCCCGGCCGGCAGCGCCGGATCGCTCATGGGAGCCGCGGTGACCAGGACGACTCGGCGGCCGGTCCTCGGAAGGGCGAACCGAGCGGTCGAGGCGCTTGGGCGTGACTGACGACGGTCTCCCTGCCGCAAGTGCGTCTGTGAAGCATTTGGCGTTTCCGCAACATCGCTGCCATTACTTGGGATCAATTACATTCTTGCACCGTAGGAATTTTTTACCCCCCCAGGCTTATATTAGATTGCGACAGAGCTTGATTCATGTCTCGCTGTTAAGTGCTGACATGGTGATGCGGCAGCGATAAAACGACAAAAAAGCATCAGAGGCCTAATCATAGAGGCCACGGCATGCGGGGGACCGACGAGGGTGAAAGGGGTGCCGGGATGGCGCACCCAGCGTGTCCCACTGCTAAACACGCTCGTTGCCCAGGTAATATCTGGGTAATATCTGGGACCAAAGCCCTTCTGCTGACCGTACTTGTCCACCAAACACACTGCTGGGTTAAATGCCCCCCAATGAGCTCCTATGACACAGTACCGTTGCCAAGGGAAACGGCAGTATCAAGTTAGTTCAGAGTACATTTGCTGAAATAAGATATTACTCAATAACAGTGAGCACCGCAGTTGCGAAATTAATTTCGAAACCATAGTATTTGACGGAGTGACAAAGGACTCATCTGGTTGCCGCTTTTGTCTCACATCTGAACCCCAGCGTATTTTATTTTAGAATGGCGCCTAATAATTGCCCATGTCCGTGACGTTGTACTGCGTATAATGTACACGGCACATTTTAGTGTAAAATATAAATGACAGAGCATACGTGTGTGTGTGTGTGTGTGTTTTGACACCCCCCCCCTCACGAGAAATGCAGAAAACCCAGAAGTGTCTTTATTTACAGTTAGGCATACATTACAATGTACATATTTTTCAGGTCTTTCTTGAAAAAAATTGATGAATGTTAATGTTTATTAGCCATGTGTCTGCGAGCTTTGTGCACAAGGGAGCTGAGCTGTCTGGAGACCCGGGTGTCATTGGTAGGTGGCGTGGGTTCGAGTTTTAATGGAAAGGTCCTTAAAGCCCGGTCCTTAAAGAGACCATTGGGGAATGTGGTTCAGAAATAGCACGGTCTTAAAGTGCGACACCGGGACACCAACGACTTTGTCTCGGAAAGTCTGCTTCTAGACGCGGCTGCTCCTACTGGACCCTGAGGTCACAGGTTTGAAACCCACCTCCAGTTATAGTAACCTAGAGCAAGGTGCTTTCCCTGAATTGCTTCAGTAAAATTACTAAGCTGCATAAATGGGTAAATCACTGTAAGCTGCTTTGGAGAATGAATGAATGAATGAATGAATGAATGAATGAATGAATAGCAGCACCAAGACAGACTGGCCTCATGGAGACATCTCCACATCCTTGCATAACAGATACCTGCCCCAGCTCATGGGAGACGGCCTGGCCAGCCAGATCAACAACCCCGAGGTGGAGATCGACATCACCAAGCCGGACATGACGATCCGCCAGCAGATCATGCAGCTCAAAGTTATGACCAACCGCCTAAAGAACGCCTTCAATGGCAACGACGTGGACTTCCAGGACGCCAGTGAGTGGACGGAGAGGGTAAAGGGGGCAAGACCTACGGCGTGGGCCCCAAGCACGTCTGCTGCATCTCCTCTTTGTTCTTGGGCGTTAACCTCTCAAGACGTCCACAGCAGATGCCCTGAAGTTCATCCTGTTAGAACAGTGCAGATTCAGACACTGATGTTGCTCGGATGTGCTCATCTTCATCTGTGCCTGGAGATGTTAGCTGGCATTATTTTAAACTGAGCTTCATCCTTTCCACAGGTGATGACGTGAGTGGCTCAGGAAGCGGGATGTACGCCGAAGAATCGCCCCCTCGCGGCGGCACCCGAGCCGTCACCAGGACGGACCGCCCCAAACTGTACGCCTACCAGCCAGACAACAAGAAGGTCACGACGGGCACAGGGAGCCACGCGTCGCCCAGCTCTTCCCTCCTCTTCCTCTCAGTGGCCGCCCTTCTCTTTCGGCGGTAATTGACCTGTGACGTCAACAAATGGGACTGAGATTTGGGCTGCGCGTGGGTTCGAGGGTGGGTGGGGTTTCCAGGACAAAAGCTTGGGGCTGTAACTTTGCCAAAAATGAGAAAAGAATGGACGGACCACCTTTTTTTCTTTCGTAGGGGGAGACGAAAACAAAGGGAATTACGAATGTTTTTTAATGTTTCGCAACATTTAGAGCTGGTCTTTGGCGTCTTTATTTTTGGTGTCTGGGGTTCTTTTTTTTTTAAATTCTGTACCTAAGTGTAAAAAAAAATGCTATAGATGCATATGTACGTTAGTTTCGTCGGCGCGGCCGTTGGTTCCCAAGCTCACGCATAACGTCATCGTAACGTTACCCTAACAATGGTAGCAAAGCAACATTGGAGGATGTGTGTGAGACACGTTTGTTTCAGTGCTGAGCCAAACTTTTGTTTTTCTACTAATTCAGCTGGGTTTGGGGTTAATTTATTGAAGCGAAAGATGTTGTTGTACTTCGGCGGGGACGACGCTTCATAGGCGGGCGAGACTCCAAACACATCCATTAGTGGCTTGTTGATCGCAGCAACCCCTGTTTTCAAAAGTGCCCGGAACCTTCAATAACTGTGACAGCACTGTGGCGCTGCGGTGCAAGAATAATCCGGAAAAGATTGTCCAGAGTGCTGCTGCTCTTCTCCAGAATAATGGGAAAAAAAAAGGCTTTTTGCACAAGTAAAGTGAGGTACGGTAGCAGTGTGGAGCTTTTCTCTTCCGGTCGTTCAGAGAAGTCCGTTGTCCCGGTGTGTGAGGGAGGAGGAATGGAACACACACACACACACACACACACACACACGTGGACATCCGTTGAAGGCCTCCACATCGGCGAGTGCGTACATTGGGGGGGAGGTGGTCGAGAACCCAAAATTTCAGCTCGGCCCCACCCTGCAAAGAAAGAGGGCTGCGATTGTGTTGCTGTTGCTGTCGCTCTTCTTCTTCTGCTTCTTTTCCCCCTTGATGGGTGGATGAACACGTTGACTGGACCAACGAGAAGGTGAAGGCGGCGCAGGTGGTGTCCCGTGACCCACATTCTTTGTCGCTGTTGGCTGAGAATGGATCACACCCACCTTGTCGGGGGTGCAGCCCATGGCTGCAGTGTGTGTGTGTGTGTGTGTGTGTGTGTGTGTTAGAACTGTGTGACCTGTTGAAATGCTGTTCCTCCCCGCACTGCTGCCCAGCCAACTGGGGGTCCATACGAGGCCAGAGGTGCGGACCCCTCTGCATTTCACACATTTCCCAGCACAAAGGTAAAAAGTGTGTAAAGTTGCTGTAGTTGTGTAAGGGGGTGTTTCAGCGCTGTACTGCATGGGGTCCGGGGGGAACATGGACCTGTTGACACATTAGGAGGAGAAGCTCTGGAAACTTCTTGCTCGAGGTTTCGAAAGGCCAATCAGGGCACTTTGCTGTAAAAGCACATCCAGGACGGGGGGTGGGGCGGCAGAGCACACACAGTATATTCCGGTGTTTTCCGCTATATTCCACAGTACATTTTGCTCCATTGTGAGTCGGGACCACTTTTTGCCCCTAATTTCCCGTGACGATTACCTTCCGAGGAAAGGAGAACGGGAGGCCGGTCCGCGGCTCGATCCGATTGGTCGATCGCCTGGGTACACGGTAACACTTGGCCCCTCCCACCACTTCAGCTCCCTCCGTGTGTGCAGTTACACCCCTGAAAGTAGGCTGCTGCGCTACGAGAGCGAAGGACTCGACGGGTCCCGAGTTGCTTTCGGTCACGGTCGACGGCCTCCAAGGCGCCCGGTCCATTCGCCCACAGAAGGTGGCGCCACTGCAGATTAGAGAACACACCTGATGTGTGCGTGTGCGTGTGCGTGTGTTGCAGACAGATCCTCGTCAAAACAACAAATCAACAAAACCATATGGGGGGCGAAATATGAAAGAAGTGAAATATTACCTGTGTCTGGTGTTCCTGTATGATACCGTTTGGAAAATGTTGCTCTTTCACTGTAAGAATCACCTTTCTGTTCGGTTCTTGCTCCCTCCCCGCAGATGATACACAGTTACTGGTTACGCTGGCCGATGACAATGAATATGTGTCACTTCACATGAACGAGGGGACATTTTGGACATTTTGGACATTTTGGACATTTTGTCCTTGTGCGGCTCAGTGAGTCCTTTTGTGCTCAACGCTGTTTTTCAGGCCCTGCTGCCCACATCCCTTTTCTTTTCTTTTCTTTTCTTTTCTTTTCTTCTCCTCTGCACCATCTGTGGCAGCACTTTGATCGCGAATTCGCGGACCAATCAGAATTTGGAATCTGGCACAGCTACCCCCCCAACGATCTTCCTCTTCCCACACACCTTCTCAGCATTGATGCGTCACGTGTGTCTTTGCAGTGTTATGTGACTGACTGTCATTGAGTGCCCCTACAGCCCGTGTGTGTGTGTGTGTGTGTGTGTGTGTGTGTGTGTGTGTGTGTGTGTCACAGATGGGGCAGGTGGGACTCAGCCCAGGTGGAGGAGGCTGCTGCAGTTGAAAGAAACAGGACGGTGATCGCGTGCGTTTCCCTGACACTAATGTGCGCTCCTGGCACACGGGATGGCCACATGAATCGTCCTGGTGGGTGGGGGGTGTGGGGTGTGTGTGTGTGTGTGTGTGGGGGGGGGGGGTAACATTGCAGGGATATTTTACAATTCGTGTGAAACATACCTGAAAGGAGCAGAAACTGGTCAGTTTTTATCTTTCCTTTTTCTTCTGATGGCAGCACCCCTCCGGCCCTGGGTTCCAGCCCCCCCCCCCACTCCTCCACCTCACAAGTGTGAGAGTCACGATTCTCATGAGTGAACTCTGTTGCCTTTTTGCTGTTATGTCGAACACAGGTAGGATTTTCATGCGCGAGCCCCCCCCCGGAGTACATGCGTGTTTTAATATGACCCTCACATTACTGACATCACTGTTTGGTTCACACACCTCGTTTGTTGGACTTGACACTTTTAAAACAAGTGTGGGATAAAGTAATATAAACTATGTACTGCAATTTAATATCTCCAGTATGTTTCCACATATAAATATTAAAAAGCAGATGCAACCACAGCAAGAGTGAGCACTTTATTCATACATTCTGGCGCGATGAGCCGCAAGCACCGCTATTTTTCGCTGTTTCTTGAGGTCCTCGCAAAGCATTCTGGGAGCACGTGTGTGGCCCTCGCTTTCTCCAAAGTCACTCACACCATTCATGTGCTTTCACTTATTCACCCACTCATAGAGCCACGGAATTTAAGCGGAGCCCTTTTTTACGGTAAGTATCCAGTTCAGGACTACTGGAGGTGGGATGTGAACCTACAACCTCTGGGCCCCCAGGCAGCAGTTCCGACCACTGCGCTGCCAGCTGTGTGCTGGTGATACACTTACTGGAGTTTAACATGAGAAACATGTACACTTGATACACCACACACACACGCACACGCACACGCACACACACGCACACGCACACGCACACACACACACACACGCGCGCGCCTGTTGTTGACACCCTCACATCTTAGGCCCTTTCCTGGGTCAACAAGGTCCATTATTTTATTTATTTCAAACAACACATTTTCTCCACCCGCTTTGCTCCATCTGCATAGAAGAGGTGTGATTTCAGTTTTTCAGCGAGATGCGTCGGAAAAAAAAAAAAAAAATTGTATATACACGAGAAAACCATGCAGTAATTTTAAGGAATGTAAAAACGAAGTAAAGGGCGAATATAATTCCTTAGGCAAAGATTTTCTATCCGAACCGGAATTTGCGAAAGACGTCCATTTGCACCGCGGTCCTTTCATTTGGACAAATTGAGTCCATGAGACATTCTTTAGTCTTCCACTAAACTGCTCTCCTGCTGTTCTTTGGTGGACGGAGTTACTAAATGAGCGAAGATGGTTGTGTGTCTGTGTCCGTAACGCGTCCGTCGCCGTATCGATGAGTCCTCTTTTTACTGTGATGATGAAGAGATGTTTCCCCCCTTCGTCACTCATTCTGCTCTCTCTCGCTTTTCGCTTCGTTCACCGTCCAGCAGCTTCAATAAAATCTCCTGTTTTACGGCTCCGTGTGTCGCTGCGTGGTCTATGCGTTCGAACATAAACCCTCCCGATGCATCGCTGGAAAGGTGAGGGTTTGAGCTGCTGGGGCAACTTGTAAACACGGCGACTCTCACTCTTTAGGGCCCTCGGGACGGGGGGGTGAGCTATCATTTTACCGCACCCTACCTGCTGTAAGCTGGTAACGCACTGGTAGGTACTGTACTGTAAGTGCTCTGCTGTGTCCCTGTGCTCCGTGTTTGTTCGGGGCGTCCAGGCGTCCGCCTAGGGAACGTCTGCCAAGGGAACACCCCCCGCCATCCCATGTGTGAGCAGCTCCCCGTGTCTCCACATTGCCAATATTTGGCCACCGTGGTATTTTACACACATGAGCACCTCGAACCTGCTGTAGGTCATGATCATCTCTCCTTCTCCACATCGCATCGCTCCCTTTCTCTCGTCCTCTCCCCCCTCCGACCCAGTGTGTTTGTCTGGTGTGTCAGGTGAGCCTGTAGCTCACAACTCCTGTGTGTCCTTGTCTCTTGGCGACCGTCCACGAAGCTGTCCTGATCCCGCCCCTTGGTTGGGTGGGGGGTGGGGGGGGAGGTGGCGATCTTCTTCCCCTACTGCTGTGACAGCGCAGGTGCCCCCTGCCACATGCCCACCCAGATGCCAGGTGGAGTGTGTGAGCGACACTAATTGCTGGTGGATTTGGGCGGAACTTTCCGGTAACAGCGTGATTATCTGGGGCTCCTGTGTTTCTCCTGCGCTCTTGTGTGACAGCCTCCGCTGGGGGCGGGAAGCGCGAAGCCAGTAGGAACAGAAAAAAGAACTGGGTTGGGGGGCCTTTATATGGATGCTAAAGGCCGTTCTGTTTTCACTGCAAGGTTGTTGGTTCAAGTCATATGAGGGCCTTCATACCTCGTCATAAAGCAGATACTTCAGACACCTGCTATACAGATGTGAAAATTATGCGCGCACACACACAAACGCACACACGCACAAACAGCTGTGTATAACTGGTCTGCCACAGAAAATGTTTTATTTAGTGTAATAAATACACTTCTGCACTATTTACTGTAAGAGATTTTTTTACACGGTTAGAGGTGGTAAATGATCAAGGACACGCCGTGAAAGACAATGTGACTTGGCTTGAGTTTACTGCCATCTAGTGACTACAGTGTCAAAACGCTATCTATCTATCTATCTATCTATCTCAGGTGTTCAAGGAACCATTACATAATTTTCAGAATAATACACAGAACTGCATTAACTGATAAACAGCCCTTCATGTCAATCAATCAATCAATCAATCAATCAATCCATCCAGCCATCCATCCATCCATCCATCCATCCACTCAGTTAGGGTGTTGCTGTGAGGCTGGAAGGGTAAGTTCAGTCTCTGCTTTTTAAGCTTTTTTTCTTTCTTCTTTTTTGTAATGATTCTTATAACAAACTCTTCTCTCTCTTTATCCTGTGTTTACGGGCTGTAGAGTCCTTGTTCCCCAGCGCTGCCGGTCTCGTGTTTCACCACATTTTCATGTGTTGCAGGCAATTGACGGATCTGTGGGACTTGCCTAGAAAATGAATTGAGGGTCTAAGAATGACATTCTCAGGTTTACAGTTTATAGGTGGGTTTTCTCAGTCTAGAAAGAAACAAATTTCAGGAAACTGGTCAAAATTACTCTTGGACCAAAGTAGAATGAATGGTGGGATACTGGCAAGACCCCATTGTCGTTGTGCGGAAAGAAAATTAACATGAGTTTAGCTATTTATTGGAAGTCCTTCCAGAAAGTGACATTAAAGATGTTTTATGTGTCAACGTATGGTGAACAGCCTCAAAATGTATCTATCCAGCAGTGAAGGATTTTATCATACTTTATTACTTTATGATGCTTTATATAATTATTTGAAACTTGCCTTTAAGTGTTGCGTTTATTCGTGATCAGTCACTGTTTGTCTAGTGCAGGGTCCTGGTGGTCTGGAGTCTATCCAGGAAACGCAGGTTGTGAGGCAAACCACACTTTGTGCTCGAGTCCCTCCGTCTCTGTTGGCATGAGCATGAACGCTGAATGCGGTACATCTTTACGGTAGTCTGTATAACGGACATCTGGGCTACTGTACAGGTGACTGTCGTACAGGTGACTGCTGCTGTACAGGTGACTGCTGCGCTGCAACATTCCTCCGTTGTTCTTCCTCCGTGGGATACTACCGCATGTCCTTTGGCAGCACAAGTACCGTAGGGAGAACAAGTTACTGTAACGTTTTACTTTTCTGCTTTGGAGAAAAGTGTCGCCTAAGTAAATAAATGAAATAGAATCGCAGAACATCCCTGAGCTGGTGAACTTAATGAGACCCCCCACAAAGGAAGCAATTGACAGGTTTCGCTCTCAACATTGTCAGAGCATCTATGAACTTAGGAGAATAATAGGGAGAAAAGAGCAGAAGGAATGCAGGAGAAGAAAGAGCCACCGCCTGCGGAAGTGGAAGTGAAGAATTAAAAGAACGCAAGCTCTTATGCCGTTATAATAATTAATGTTCGGCACTGAAGTAATTGTGCTGATTTCGATGCTATTTGGTGATATGCGCTGGGAAGCGGGTGTCACCTGTGGGTCTCGCACAAAATTTGTCTCATCCGTTCATATAAGAGGTGATTGGACTGAAATATAGTGAGAATTGACCCAGGAAGGAGTTACCTGCTTGGCCCAGGGGAGGATGTTAATTTACCACAAAAGACCAGCAGGGGGCACAAGAGCCCTGCTCTCCACACACTGGTGGGCGACACTATCAGTGTTCTATAGAAGTCTGCGGGGGGGCGGGTGGGGGGTAGCAGTATGTCAGTGGATGGAATGTGGCAGGAAATGTAACTTTCTACCTTTGTTTACATACAAATAATGACCCTGAATCTTTTTTATTATAAGATCACTGCCGGTTACCCTGTACTGAAATATTACGCTGATATAAGACATTAATATAATTATAGCCGAGAGGTGTTTATCTATTTTACATGCAGCATTATCTTAAGAAGGGTAATGTCATGGTAACTTATACTTGGAAGTGACCTCATGGGCTCCAATGGGCTGAGAGATGGGCAGTGCGGACGGAAAGCAGCTCACACACACGCACACACTGACGCGTCTTAGAAGAGCTTCTGCCTTTCGCTTTCCTCTGCAAGAACAAAGTGATCATCAATCATCGGTTCACCATTATCATGCCACCGCGCTCTGCGTCCTTCAGTTTAGTATAAAGAGGACAGCGTGTATTTCAGTGTTAAACGGAGTGAGACGGAGGCAGAAATTAAAGTAAAAGGGTGTTTTAGCTCGTGGTTCATAATTGCGTTCATTAACATTAATAGTCGCACACTTCTGTTCACTGGTGCTCCTTGTCAGGGTCGCGGTGGTCAGGAGCCTGTCCTGGAAACAATGGGCACTAGGCTGGGGGGTGGTTGTACACTTTGGGGCAGGTCGCCAGAGCGTTACAGGGTAGACACACACACACACACACACACACATATAAATTTTGCATATGTCGGGGGGTTGTTGGGACTTGCTTACCAAGTCATTTCTGCTTACAGTACTTTTGGACTTTTTCCCAAAAGTCTTGAGGTTTGTTTCGCTACAAGGTCCTGTTGTTGTACCCTAAAGCAGATTCTCAACCTGAAATATTTCTGCAGAACCGCTGAGCTGAATAAGGGGCAGAAGCACATAATTACAAGTTGCGTGAGTGCATCTGGATGAAAGTGTCTGCTGAGCAACTGTGTAATAATGCGGTAAGGGAGCGAGCTCAGGCCTGGGGGGGGGGTGTGTGCAGGGGCCAGACGCCAGCTGCTTTTATGAGTTTCCTCTGCCCAGAATCTCCACCCTACTTTAAATAGGAATGTGGTCAGTATCACTTCACCAGAGTTAACATCCCTGACCAGATATACAGTTATTTATAGTGAATAAAATAAAAAATAAAAAAAAAAGTTCAGGACACCGAGAGATGCAGGTCTTCCCGGCGTCACACGCTTCCTCGGCTTCGTGCTTCTGTGCTTCGTATCACTTCGGATTCTTCTAAGTGGCGACACTGAAGCGCTTGAGAATTTGAGTTTATGTCGTGGTCTCAGCTCCTACAGTTCCCTTGTTTATCCCCGCTGTTCTGACCTCGGTGTGTCCGTGACGCACCTGGACCTTGACGGCACGAGGCGGCGAACAGCACCGTGGCGTCTCGGGGACCTATAGCCGGAGCGCTGTGGCGTCTCGTGGGAAACTCGCCCGCTCCCGCTTTCTTGCGCCTGGCACCGCAGTTCTTACTTCATGGCTCATATGCCCTGACATGCAGTGACATGAGGCCTGCGCTCCGGAGGCTCCGTCTGCCGGCTGGGCGCTCTGGTTACTAACGGCTCCCTTTTGGTCCCAAGTACATGACAGTAGGTCAGTTGTCATAGTGTATCTTATGTCACGAGACTCTGCACACAGCATTTAGAAAAGCAATCCGAGAAAAAGACGACACAGGTACTTTTAGCACCGGGGGGTAATTAGTAGTGTAGCAGTTAGAGTTGCTGCGTGTGGTACCAAAGGTTGCAGGTTTGAATCCCTCTCCAGCTGTTATACCCTTGAGCCCAGTACTAATCTCAAATTGCTGTAGTAAAGTTACCCAGCTGTATAAATGTGGTAAACAACCGGGAGACGAGTGTCGGCTGAGTGAATGTGCTCTTTTGACCCCTTGGGTGTCAAGTTCAAGGGACTCGGGCGCCGTTACGGTAGGATTCTGCCAGTCAACAAGTATGACTTTAGGCTGTTTTTGACCCCCCCGAAAGGTGCAGCCTCTCATGGTAAAGCCTGAGAAGTACAATGGCTGGACCCCCTGGGCCTTTGTGTAAACGATTGGTTCCAATGTGATCCGGTGTGATGTACGGATGAGTGACCCATTGAAAGCAATGTATCTAGCAGTGTAAGTCACCGTGGTGAATAAGGTGTGTGGGCTCATAACACTACATAGAGTTAATTGGAAGTCGCTTTGGAGAAAAGCGTCTGATCAATAAATAAATGTGAATGTAATGATCAAGGGTGAGTCCGTGTGCTCCTGTTTCCGGCTGAACCCCTCCTTCCATGACGCGGCTCGTCTGGTGAAACGTGCGGGCGGGGGGGGGCGCGTCCTGCATCAGGCTGTGAGCTCTCTTCCTCCGTCTCCCACGAGCTCGGAAATTGCTCCACAAATCACGGCAGCCACAGGCTTGGTAAATTGTCCGAGGCAGAAACCGGAGAGGTTGCCATGGATACAAATATGCCCCCGCTCGGCAGCGGAGAGATGGAGACCGATTAGCGCGAGGCGACGTTAATGATGAGCGAACGAGCAGGAAGCGCCGCGTCCCTCGCCTTGTGCCACACGCGGCCGATAAGAGCGACTGCCGGGGCGGGAGAGTGAAGTTCTCCGCGCTGAACTAATTCCTCTCACCTGCTGTGTTGAAACGTTCACCGAAACGAAGGAGAAATGCAGATGGTGGGTCGCGAGCGGTCGAGAACTCGACTGCCCTCCTTCTCCTCTTCGCTTAACCGTGCACATCCTCACTGCGAAGCTGCGAATCGCTTCATTCCAGCCGCTACTCTCACATCTCAGGATTTGAACCTATAGTCTACTCGATCAACTCAGCCTTTCATGCTTGTGCTCTTCTCATGTTCCGGGGCAACAGCTTTCTCCAAAGCGACCTACAGTAATTTACCCCATTTACACCGCTGGCTAATTTTACTGGAGCGCTTTGAATACCTTGCTCTAGGGTACTACAGCTGGAGGTGGGATTTGACCCTGCGACCTCTGGGCCCGAAAGCAGCAGCTCCAACCGCAACGCTCCCGTAGTCACAATAGAAGGTGTGACGAAAACACTCATGACTTGGAGTCGTGACGCAAGGGGTTCGAGACGCCGCACACTAGACCATTGAGATTATAAGGTTTTATGGGCAGGAGGCGAGCCGCTCTCTGTGCAGTTGCTTCAGACTTCTGGAATTTTCTGCAAACTTCTGCTGAGCAAATTACACAGCGCTGGTCGAATTCCGGGGCAGTCGGGGACGGTATGTCATGGTGTCCAGACTCACATATGGAAACTGTAGTCTTTTGTAATCTCTGCCAGATAATAACGGATTTGGAAGGAGTCTGAGAAGAGTCTGTCTGCTCTTTGTGAATCGCACCTTTATTCTACCCCCCTTTTCCTCCAAGAGGAACGAACGTCGCGCTTCGCAACTTCGTACTCCACCCCACCTCCTCCGGTCTGCAGTGCGAGTAAAAGGATATTATTATGGTCTCTCTATTGCTTCCATCGTTTGCTGGCTGCGGCTCAGTTCTCAGTGGCAGCCCACAGAGGGAGGAGGAGGAGGAGGAGGACATGCTGTCGCTCAGCTTGCTGAAGATGACCCTCTGCCCCCACCAAAGGCCCCACCCCCAGCCCTCACTTGTGTATGGGTGTGCACTTCGGCTCCGCTGCAGCTAGACGGTACGTCTTGAGGAGGATAAGGGGGTCAGTGGCTGAAAAAATTCCTCTCCCTCCAGACAACAGGGAGAACTTCCATCCACAATCGACCCCATCGTGTTTCTCGCTCCTGTTCAACTGACCCCAGATCAGCATCGATACGAAATCGTGGCATTGCGTACGCCATGCATCGTCTTCCCTCTCGTGGGTTGTCTGCGGTCCGTTTGGGCCGATTTCCATTCCTCATCGATGCTCCTGCGAAGTCTCCTCGGCAACTTGTCATTATACCTACACAGACCACAATGAAACTAATTAATCCCCCCCCAACCCCGCACCTAATTTGGCCTCCTGTCTCACCGCTGTGCTCATTTGTGGTTTCTAGACAGCGGGACAACGTGCTGACCAGGACCAGGAGATCTTCTATGCTTTAAGGAGGCCTGGATCAGCTTTCTCATAGGTTAAATATGGTCTGATGACGACACATTTACATGTCGGGTCTTTCAGAGTCACAATGTCACTCCTGTTTCCCATCATCCCCTGCTATTTCACTGCTCAGCTCTTTGTTTTGAGACACGAGGCTGAAGTGGCTGTGCCCCCGACCCTGGTGGGAAGTGAGATGCGACTGAGAGATTGCGCTAACCTGCAGTAATCCACAGGCTGAGGTCTCCACTCCCTCTAGCTCGGTTTCATTTAGCGCCCGACCCGCCGGGGCCGCCGGGGGAGGTTGAACCCGGGATCTAACGGCGTCACAAATAGACGTGACGCAACCGTCGGGTGCAGCGTCGCACACGGACGGAAATAGGGCAGAGTAAAGCAGAAGGTGCCGGAGGAGAGGGTCAAAGGTGGCACAGATGGCTTGAGCAGTCGCTCATGACCCCCCGCCTTCCCAGAAATGGCCTGCCACCTAGGCCGTCTTCCTCCAAAGTCCATCTGTAAAGCGGAAATTGCCAGAAGGCTAATGGGAGCGAGATGTATTTAGGGGCGTGCAAAGGGAGAGAACGAGGAAGCCGGGCGCTGTCCTTCGTCTTCCAAACCCTTCCCCTCCTCTGCCAACTAACTGCAACTTTTCAAGGCTCCAATGTCCCAGATACTTCATGTCTCACATGGTGGAAATTTGTCTTCTGCCCCCACACCCTCCCCTCCCGAAGCTGGTGGGATCTCCTGCAGTTTTCACAGACGGATTGTTATATTTTTGTTTTCCCCTCCTGGGCGCGTGTGTGTGTGTGTGTGTGTGTATTGTGTGAGCCCCTGCAGTTAGGAAAAGCTTCGAGCTCCTCGACGTTCTCGCTGACCGCAGGCTCCTCCTGGCCAGCTCACGGAACTGACACACGGAGGGTGAGGAATTTCCAAATCGACAATAATAAGGCTGCGAAAAACAAGAGGGGAAATAAGAAAAAAATCCCGAAAAAGGAGGCTATGAAGTGATTTGCGGAGACTCGCTGTCCCAGCGATGTGACAGCCTGGGACAGACTTGGCTGCTCATTCTCCGTGTCTGTTGATCCCCTGCGAAGACGGCAATTAATTCGTGTCATGCAGGGCAACCAATTGCCTTTACATCAGTGGTATTTTTGGGTACTGAACGTCTCTTCGTTCTCTCTCCATCCCCGTACCGTCACCGCCCCCCCCCCCTCACCATCCCCCCCTCAGTCCCTCACGGTCTGTCAGGACCCCATGACACCACAACACAGGCTATTCCCATGTTATCCACTAGTGAGCGCTGCAGCCCGAACGAGTCTTTCTCAAACCGCAGGCTGATTTAGCGCAGCTTATCTGTAGAGCCACAGGCCACATTTCATTAATAAATCCACTTTTGATTAGCGGCAGCAGACCTTTGAGCACAGAGAATGGGGGAATCGCTCTGATTTAAATTACTTTTTTTTTTTCCCCCTCCCCTCCGGTTCAAGATGCCAGCTTTTATTCATATAAACAGGCCCCGTGCCATGTATCTGTCAATCACAACTTCAGCAAAGAGCTCTTTGGGCAGAGTGGCATGATGGGAATTATTCAGCTGTGCCTGTGAAAAGAGCCAAAGCGCAAGCTGCTTTGGGTGTGTCGCAGGAATATCTCTGACATAATGTCGCTTTTTATTTCGAGCTTTCGTAGCGGCTCTGCTCCCAGATTCTGTGCTGTTGGTAAACCGATCGTCTCGGGGGCATTTCCATTTCACACGTGGAACGAGTACTTGAGTACCGGCTTTGCCGGTACTGCTACGGGGCCATGGGAACAGCTACTCTTCCGTCGAGAGGGCAGCCAGTCCTCTCAAATCGGTCCTGTTGCAGCTCGATGGGAGTCGGCGCGAAGTCGTCCGGGGCCTGCTGTGGTCTCGGAGAGAGCCGGAAGACAGGAGAGGCTTCGTTAAACTGATATCCTGCATGAATATCTAACGTATCCATCAAAAGTAAATCACACCTGTCTCAGTACCCTTGTGATGTTTCATCGCTCACGTTCCATCAATACCCCCAACGTTCAAAAGCTTCCGGTTGCCCGGGGAACGAAACGGAGTTTGGAATTTGACCGTTATATAGTTGGGTAATGAGTGCGATCGCTGTACGGCCCAATTCTGTAAGTGCAGCTTCATGTCACGAGGGTGATCATCGCTGCTTCGGCAGTTCGGCACTTTGACAGCTGCGTGCTCTTCATTTTGATTTGAGGAGAGCAGGGATTCTGGTGGGAAGGTATTGAGGAACGCTGTAGCCAGACAGTCTGAAAGGACAGGGCCCCTTGAGGTCTCTTCATTGCCCGCAGTCATTGTGCACTGGGGGCCTGGGGGTCCCTTCAGCTGTCGCTTTGACTGTTCCTTTCAGGCAATTCGAACCCGAAGCAACCCTTGTTCCTCAGGGCTCTCCTGCTGCTTCAATATTGATGTCTTTTAGTTGCTTTTCTGACTGACTGGCGGTGCTCAGGGATGAGCTGGTGTAATGTCAGCATCCTTCAGTCACAAGCGGTTAAGTGCTTAGTTATGGTCATCGAGGCCCCTCTCTGTCCCTTGTCCAGCCTTTGAAACTTTATAAGAGTTCTAAAAAGAGCCACATTGCTTACAGCTGGAGTGATGATGAACTGGGTGAAGCCAGTTGCTGGAGACGCGGTCAAACCCGGGGTGCGTTTACCTGTCTGTCCTGCCGAGATTGTTGCTACAGGTCGTCCCTTCGCAACAGGGTAGAGCTCAGACTGCATAATGAACGATTTTGTAACCCGGCATACGCCGTGTCTCCTGGTGTGCCGAGCGGAGGAGGTTTGTGTTCGTGCAGCAAAGAGAAACACTAGATTTGGGTTTTCTTCCTCCATTGAACTCATCTAACTCTTTTCAATGGTGTGGAGCTCAAACCCTTGTGGGACTCGGCCCCCGAGGACCACAGTTGAATAGTGTTGATTCACGAGTAGCGGTGCTGTCTCACAGCACCTGGGTGGTGCGAGAGAATGAGGGTTCGATCCCCACTCAGTCTGTGTGGAGTTTGCATGTTCTCCCCGTGTCTGCGTGGGTTTCCGCCGGGTGCTCTGGTTTCCTCCCACAGTCCGGAGACATGCTGTTCAGGTTCCCCCATAGTGTGTGAGTGACACAGAAAGTGTGTGTGTGTGTGTTCCACTGATGTATTGATGAGTGACCCATTGTAAATAGTGTATCTAGCAAAGTCACTGCGGTGAATAAGGTGTGTGGGCTCATAACACTACATAGAGTTCACTGGAAGTCGCTTTGGAGAAAAGCGTCTAAGTGAATAAATGTAAAGTAATCTCTCTCCCTCTGTCTTTCTCACACACACATTTTTTCTCCAAACTGTCTGGTTCAGGACAACTTTGACGCAGTGAACCAGATTGCGTTTTACCTGTAACAGCCGAATCCTTTTTGTGCACAGAAACAATGAGAGCAGTATTGCACTGCATAAACTCCAGAGAAAAAGCACCACCGAAATGTACAGATATTGTCGATTCTCACAGTGCAACTATTTAGACATTGACTCCGTGAGTCTGACAGTTTGCCAATTTTTCAATAACTCTAACAAAAGCCGACATCTACTTCGGCACATAGAAAGAGAGCATGTTCACCAAAGCAGCCGTGAACCGTGCACCGTCACGCAGAGAAGCTCACCTGGAGAGCACGCAATCCATCAACCTGCACGACTGAAGTTCTCCACGAACTCGTCGGTAAAGAGCAGAACAAAGTGCGACAACCCAAGACAGGAAACTTCCATTTAGGGCCTGTAATTTGTTTTTCATCAACATTATTAACATAATCTCAAAGACAGATGCCTTGCCGCAGATACCCCACCCACGTTCGGGCTCAAAACCACATCTGTGGCGAAGCGGCGAGTCCCAGGGAAAGCAGTTTGTTTACTGTGAGACATAAATCTAAAAGCCTGGCTCCATAATTAATGCTGACAGGTAATTACACGTGTGGGGAGAGATGGGCTTCTTATTATTGAGATCTGCTTTTATGTGGACCTTTCAGCAGGGAACTGGCTGATGCCGTGTACAAGTCTGTCGCCGAAATGACATTAAAAGTGATTGGTGAGACCGCACTCGCGCATCGCTCCAAAGTGCCGAGTGCATGTCGGCTTGTGCCGTGTTGTCGGCGCTGCGGCGCTCCGACAGCCGGCCGCGATACGAGGACCTGATATGCGGAGGTTCTCATCTCCGAAAGGTGCGGTCACGACAACGGAAGCCCTGACCGCATGTCTGAGAAGGCAGCGGTGGGGAGAATCTCGGCCGTTTCTCTGCTGCCGGTTCTGTGGTTTGGACCCACGGCCTCCGTGTCACGGGCGCCATCCCACTGCCGCACGACGCGACTCCCGATATCCGAGCTTCTGTGGAGGAGGGAGCGTACAACACGCACGCCGTCCGAAATACACTCGCGCGTCCGCGGGCACACACGCGCGCACAGATTGCGGTCAGCCTGCGTTAGTGTGAAAGGAAGACGACGCCCACACGGATACGGAAAGGAAACTGGCGTCATGCGAAGATTCAGAAGATTCGAGCTCAGGCCTCCTCGTGTCAGATGGGTTTGCTGGGGAAGCGGGGGGGGGGTGCAGATTTCCCTCCAGAAGAAACGGCAAAGAAACGGGCAAACAGATGGCGCGTGTGTGTTTTTCACCTTCTCAATTGCTGCAGCGCTTGGGCTTAAAGACATAACTGCAGCTCTGCTCCGTGGAACATTTGCGGCTTTATTGCAGCCGTTCTGCCATTCGTCTCGGGCGGCATCGGCAGTTCGTGACTCGGAAGTGACACGGACTGTACGGATATGGGCGGTAACGCTGGAGGAAGGGAGACTCTTTAAACAGGTCACACTCTGACCCCCTTTCTCCGCTGCTACGCCTATGACCTTTGACCCGTAACGTTCACACTGTGCTTCCGGCGACGGAATTTCTCCGTTTTCATATTCGATTTCCCCCCACCTCCCTTTCTGTCGCAGAGCACGATCGATGGAAATATCTCGCTTCCGGCCGCGTGGGCCCCTTTTTGTGTTGCGCGACAGTGCCGTGACAATGCCACGCCGGCTCAACCAAGTGTGGGCGACTTTGTCTGTCTCTGTCTTTGTCTCCCTTTTGACGCCTTCTACTTCTGTACCGGGGGTGGTGCGGTGGGACTGGGGAGGGGGTTTAACACAAGCAAAGTAAAGAATGACAGGACAGCGGATTAAATCAGGCACTCGGCAAAAACTAATTATGGTTCCCCTGTGCCGCCACCCATTTATCAGCTGATCACCAAAGGTCACTCCGTGTCACATGTCGTTACGGTTCCCCGTCGCTTCGTGATGAGCGTTCAGGCTTCGCACAACTCCTCTGTAGCATACAGACTCGAGCAAGACGTGACAACGGTTTCCTGTAGTATCCTTGCGGTGTTCATTCTTACCTGCAAGTCCAAAAGATGTTTATCTAAACACAAAGAAAACACCTTCTCAAGACACTCTGGTCATCTTTGGTTTAATGTCCCGATTTAAAGCCCTGGCACAAGGAATTTACCCAACATCTCGACCATGTCGTCATTCTTGCCTTGCCGTTCGGTTAATGTGTCCCGATCCAATCAACGTCAACTACTGCGACGTTCATCTTCTGGAAGCAGTTTGCGTTCTGCCCTTTCGCTGCTCCAGGTGACACATCCCTGGTTTGTTTTGGAAATATCCATTAAGTGCTGTGAAGCTGTTGAAATGACAGCTCAGGGCTCTAGAGATATTGCTTCGCAGGAGTTGTGAGGTTAGGAGGAGGCATCAGGGTTGGAGAGGGAGGCACCAGGTCATGTAGTGGGGGGGGAATGAGGGCTCTACTTCCAGAGGGAGGACAGTACCGACCTTGCATGTGGTTTAGAATCAACCGTTTTGACTGTTTCGGTTGCGATCTCCTCCTATACAGACTGCAGAAAGGACAGGTATCGACAGCGAGAAGCTCGACAGATTTTTCTGAATTCCTTTGTTCTCTCGGTGACTGGTCGTCTTCCACATGGAGCTCTTGTACCTTCACCTTCTCACTATACACACACCACGACTCCCTGTGCTTCCCATAACTCCTCCATACCCTTACCGCGTCCTCTCCTCCTTCCTGATCATTACTCATTCCTGCCTGACCTCTCCACTTCCCATCACTCGTTCACTCTCACCTACCTTCCAGTAATTCGTCGCTGAGCTGCCTTCTTATTTGGTTTTTGCGGTTCTTGAGTCTCTCCATCCTTCTTTGCGCAACAGAGACTCGTGCGCGTTGCCTGTAATCTGAGTCAGTGACTTCATCTGGGCGAGTCATAGGGCTGGGGTGTGGTACGAGAGGATGAAATGCGAAGTGACCTTTGGAATGACCCATGGAGTCAATAGACAGTGATTTAGCGATCTAGATGTGGTCTCATCTCTGGAGGCCATGATTTCAGTGGAAGCCCTGGTGTGATGACCTCCACCTGCACACACCACCACGCCGAAGTGCGAATTTCTGCGGCTTAATGCAGGTGAAACTCGCTTTGAGAGCCGCAGCTTGAAAGTTCGGCCCCCAGGAGGGGGGCTGTTGTTGAGCAATTAGCCTGAAGTGTTCAAGCTGTGTGAAGGAGTACGTTCTTCAGGTCTCTGCGGGGAAACGGGGGACTGCTGTATAAAAACGGAGTGTGTGAACAAGCACAGGTCCCACAGAGTGCGGACAGGACAGCTGCCAGCTGGCTTCAGAGCCACAGATTAATCAGGAAGATTTACAGAGTACAGCTTTGGCTCATAATTAATTTCTTCCAGAAAAAGATGCATCGCATTTTAACACTGTGTCTTGCATGCAACTGAAAATCAACATAAATCATAGTCTGTAAGTTTTTCTTACTAAGCATACATTTTGAAAGCAGTCACTGGAGAGGCGCACAGATAAGACTGGGTGATGAACTTTTATGGATGCTGTAAATCTATTGTGTGCTGTAAATGTATTGTGGGCTCTAAATGTATTTCGGGCAGTAAATCTGTTGTGCCGTGTGCTGTAAATGTATCGTGTGCTGTAAATATACCTTATATGTACTGCGGATTCATTGCTTTACTCTAGCGGTGTTTCAGGTCACTTTCTTTTCAACAGCAGTGATTAAAACACAGTGAACTGTTTGCAACATTTTTTTTATTTGAATTATTTCTGCTCTAGTCTGTACTCCTCTTTTCCCTCAGTTCTTAGTCGCAAACTGCAAACACCTTGTCTCATGCATTAATTACTGAACACACTTACAGTATTTCCTTCCTTCAGGCAAGATGACTTATGGGTGTTTCTGGGTGCTCACTGGAGAAGTCAGCACAAAGTGTCTTGTGCCAGAAAGTCATCAGTCTCAGTTGTGCACATCACACACACACACACACACACACACACACACACACACACACACACACACACACACACACACACACACACACCTGTGTTCACCTTCTCCGACCCCTTCGATGATCAGAGCTTTTCTTCCCTTCCACTGATGCTTCGCAAAACGTAACAGTCGGGTCATCTCTCGTGTCCATCAGCACCAACAGGCAGAATAATTCACTGCCGCTCATCAGCGTCAGTCTGTCCTCTTGCGTTTTTGCTGCACATCTTCTAACATTTGCGGGGGACCATTTCCGATGGCTTAATGAAGCTCAAGGAAACCTTTTTTTCGTAGCTCCCATGATGATGAGCATCAGTTGAGCTCTAACTAAAGCGCCGCTCTCTCTCTATGTCATTGCATGGTCATCTGCTTACAGTGAAAGGTGGTATCGGGACAGCTTCAACCTGGAGTGGTGCTTTTTCACCTTGAGTCGAGCTCTTGCTCGGTTAATGCTGAAGGTTCGTGCTTCAGTGAAACAGATGTGCGAACGGATAAAATGTGCTAAAATCACTGTAGATGAAGGCATCTGCCGAGGGAGTAAATAATAAGAGCGACGATTAAGAGCAATAATCGTATCCCTGAGGCAGCTCTTGCCGCAGAGGCTATAGATGAGCTGGCAGAGAGAGAACGTCCGGCGAAGAGGAGCTCGTCGTGCACGTCTCTGGCGACACACCTTGGAACGACCACAGCGACACACGTACGCACAGGAAAACACGCCGTACGCGCCGACACTCTCATACAGTCACGCTCCCCATCGCTGTTATAGCCATGGACGCGGTGAAAGATGCACACGCTCCTACTGTTTACACAAGTGGTCTTCAATGTATGCCAGCGTTATTCATATAGCGTTATTTTTAGACGGGTGCTGTTTCGGTCTTTGTCCGATACGGAAAATCGTCTGCTCTTGTGGAAAAGATAAGATCATCCGCAAACCCGTCGTCGTCCCTTTTTCTCCTGAGAGCGTGGCACCGGGAACAATAGAAGCTCGGGTTTAGTTCCCCGAGGGAACAGTGTGGTGGCCGCATGCCAGTTGGTCTAAACTCGAGCAAAAAGCCAGACAATGCAAAGAGGGAGCACACAGGATAAAAATAAGCACCAGTGGCTGTTCTGGGAAGAGCATGAAAAGGCAAATGCTGTAACTTGCAAAAAACAAAAAAAAAAAAAATATTTTCAAAAATACGTGTCTGTGCTCAATCGGCACAAATGGTGACGTTAGCATCCAAACGACAGCGTCACCTGAATTAACGCACTCGTTTCTGGGGGAAAAGGGGCAAGATCTCTATTCGGAAGAAGTGAGGAAACAACAGTGGAAGAGGAGATGAGAGCAACGTTTGCAGTGTATCTCCAGTGAGTCCACGGGCTTGATGTAGGATTCAACAAGCTCCCTGGGCCGGTGCTCTTTCGTCTGGGGGTCTCCTCTGAAATAAAAAGGGAATTTTAACACATGGTACCTTGGAAATCTTATGTGTTTTCCTACCTTTTATTAAATTTTCACACACCTGTGCTCTACGTGTCAAACTGAATCTGAAAGGAGTTTTCGGGGGAGAGAAAACTTTGATCAGTAGAAATGAGTTCCTCACGTATTTCCTCACCCTGAAAACGAAATGCTTTATCGACATTTCCTGCTGTCTTAATATATTGGGTGCGCAATAAAGAGACTGAGCAAGAGCTTTGTTTGCCTGTATGTAAATATACCCTTTTTTGTAATGCTTGATTGATTTTTCTACCACGTTGCCATTCGCCAGTGACAAAGAGTGTTCAGCCCCCCGAAAAAAGGCTTTGTCACTGGAAATCACAGTCCGCCTCCGCTCTTTCCCCACAAAAGCTAGTGCTGGGCTTCGACAGGCCATCCGATACCAGTTAGCATTTCATCAACCAAACCAACAGACGTCTTCAGCGCAGCAATTTCTGCTTTGTCAACCACTCTATTAATTCCAAAAGGTTCTATAATTACTCCTGTTTTCAAACTGATTTTTCTGGAAGCTCAGACAGGAGAACACATAGACTTGTTGAAACCAGTACCTCTAGACAAGGGCTTGATGTTGAACATCATTACTACGGCACTGAACATGTAACTGAACGCTAAACATGCCCAGTGTGAGGAAATTTTTATCTCTGCGATGCTTCTCTTGAAGTTACCTGCAGAGGAACTTAAATAAATTATTAATAAGAAAAAATGACAGCCAAGCAACTCCTACAAACAGGCTGGGAATGACCCTTCCATTGTTCCTGCATCGCTTCCCATCTTTGATAATTGAGTACACAAAGAACCGTACAATTTCCACGGTGCCTGAATGGTTCGCTTCTTTCTTTTGCAGAGATAAAGGAGGAAGAGAAAATGACAGCTTGAATGAGTCATTCTCACTGAAGCATTGTCTGTGCCACACCAGGACCATCCATTCATTTTTCAAACTGCTTGTTTGGCAACTATACTGTCATGCACCGATCTGGGCCTGGACCTAGAGCTAGTGCACTGGTGCGGACCTTCTTCCTACAGAACAGAGACATGTCCTGTCCATCTGCGAGCCAAACCTTTCCAGAAATCAGAACTGCAGGACTCGTAGATGTTTCAGTCGTGAGGTATAGTTGAGGTACGAGTTCTCCTAGATATGTGGTAATGCCTAAGAATCTCCGAATGTCATCATAGCTGGAACGCTCCATGTTTGCAGTTGCTGATGTTTTCTTTGGGTCAGGTTTTACACCATCTGCTGAGACTACATCAGCAATAAACATAAGCTGAGATGCTCTAAACTCACATTTTTCCTGGTTCAAACATGGAAAACATGTCAAATGTCAAACAATTGCTTCGGTCTGCAACCTTCTTCGGCAGATCCTAACACGATAATGTCATCCATCATTGCTTCAATTCCTAGAAGATGTGTAAAGATCATGCCTATCTTGTCTATTTATCTTGTGATAGACCTCTATTAGGGAGACAGCCCCATACAGAAGCTGAAGAAAGCTAAATTTGCCTTCAGGACTGTGGGAAGTGCACAATTTGGAGTTTTCCCTCAGTCAACATCATTTTCCAGAAGCCTGAGAATGCATCCAACTTGTTGAACCTCTTACCCCAGTTAGCCATTATTTTTTCACTTGTTTATAGTTCGCAAAGTTTTTTTTAAACAGCCTTTTGGGGGTCCCTTGGATCTAAACAAATTCTTACTTGACCATTTTTTCCAAAAAATCCAGAGAGCTCATGCAGTCACTTGGTTCATCCATTGTTTTCATGAGATTCGGTCCCAGACCTCTTCAAACCACCCATCGTATCCTGGTTACTTTTTGACAATCGCCATAAGCACTGTCATCACTACTTTTGTGTCTCATATGCAGTGAGTCCAAGGATCGGTTAAACCCCTTGCTCTGCACTTAATAATGGTATATTAAATTGTCTACATTTGGAGTTGCTTTAGTCATTCTGTTGCTTTGGTTCTTTCCTTTCTTGGTATGATGCTTTTTTTCATGATGTGCACGATGCCTTTACTGGTGCTCAGCACAGTTATTTCTGGCAGTTTCTATTGCTCTGTACATGTGCACTGCTTTATCAAATGTTAAATGCTGTTCTCGAAGCAGCCTCTTTATTTATTATCACCAGTTCAGCACAATCTCAACTCATCAAGTGTGTATGTTTTCGTAAGAATGGGCAGCTCCATCAAGTACTATCAAATCCTTCATATCAAGACCACGTCATTCATTCGTTACCTTTTTTTGACACAAAGTACTCTTCGGACCATTGCCTGATGTCTTCTAGAGTCAAACTTTCGCCAACCATGAACTGAAAAGAGTTGCACATATCCAGCGCTTCCTCAACAATGCCGTGAAAGAAAAGGGAATCAATTGTTTGGTGAAGAGAAAAGATCTCGGGTTTACCAAACTGACCATGTTTCGTACCACCACAGCATTTCTGATGCCCCATGGTTGGTTGTTCTTTAAAGAAGCACAAATACTGTTGAGATTCTTTATTATACTGTCACACCATACATAACACCGGAGCTGCCAACATGACTCTCGCTACATGTTGTATGTTCCTTAGTAAGTAATGATAATACGTATGAGAGAAAAGAGCATCAACGAAAATCTGAATCATTTTCTAAACAGATTATTGCACATACTTCTTGACTTACAATCCAATCTAATAACTTTTAAATTTAACTCTAATGCCACAGTGGACCTGCCATCCTCTTTGGTCTTTCAACATCCCTGGTTTCTGGGTGGGTGGTTGTGGTCACGATGGCGCAGGAGAGGTAGGTGGGGGGGTGCGGGCAGTGCGGTACTTCCTGTGGGTGGAAATCTATTTGTTGTCTTGTTTAAAAAAAATAAAATGGGAAAAAAGATAAGGCAAGCTGTGTGTCTTTTGTCCTTTTGTTTGTCTGCATGTCTGTGTCTCTGTTTCTGAACTTGCCTCTGGATTTGTCAGTCCTTACAAGAGGGTTTGGTCATGTCTGGCCCAGCTGTACTCCGTGGGGGAGTGGTAGAGTGGGGAGGTCAACTTGGGTGCGGTGAAAATGCTGTCAACTTCGAGATGAAAAACGAACTGTGATTAACCCAGAGGAGTGTCTGTGTCCCCTTGTTCTCCGGCTGCCGCATGTATGTTGGGGGTGTCAAGGTGTTAATGAAACAGATAAAATATAAAAAAAAATCTCCAAAGAATGCCGCACTGTAGAAAAGGTGAGCTTTAATCAAATGAAGCTGACAGATAGAAAGAATGCTTAGTCCTCTGCCCCTTACTTACAGGCACAGTAAATATTGATTATAGGTTAAAGGCAATTAAAATAATGGACAAAGAAAAAAAACTGTGGGTGGAGATGCGCCCGGGAGGGGCTGCAAGAGTGTTCTTTGCACTGCGGCTATTTACTGCAGAGGCAGCGAGTGAGGCTCTGATTTAATGAAGCGAAGGGTCTTACAGGAATACGACTTTAATGCGGCCACTTTTCTGCAACACACATTATATGGTGCAGACTGCCGGTGGAAGGCAAAACTCCTGCCAAGCCCCGAGGAGCTTCGGTTAACGAAAAGAGCAGAGTAAGTGTTTAAGAAAATGGTCTTCCTTGAGAATTAAAAGTGCAATTAATATTAAATAAACAAGCCAAGCATTTTATTTTTGAGCAACCCATGAAATAAATCATGCAGGGAAAAGGAAGGAAAAAAAAAAGGACTTGGGCAGTAATCTTCGGAGATGCCGGTCTTTGAACGCTAACGGACCAGGTTTCCAGGTGTTTACTTCATAGGTCCAGTGTACCAGTGCCCGTGTGTGTGTGTGTATGTGTGTGTTTGCGTGTTTGTGTTTGTGTGCGCTGCGTGGAAAGACTTGCAAATCCCTCCAACTGGCCATTGTTGCGATAAGCAGGGGTTGGGGTTACCTTAGCGCTGCCTGCCAATAGTCACCGCGTTGTGTCCTTGGATGTCGAGGGGTTTGGCATGCGCAGACGATGCCCCCTGCCCAGACCGTGGCAGGCGGCCGTGTCTGTGATGCACAGCCTCTGAATGCTCCCTGGTGCGGGAGGGTCAATGCTGAGGAAAGCGGGACGTCCAAACAAGAAAGAAATAAGCAGAGCCAGATCCGGCCCGCGGCGGAGTGACAACCGCTGACAACTGCGCCCATTGAAACGGCCTGTGTGGAACATGGCATGCTGGGAGAGCGTTTCAGTTAAAATAAACAGAGCCTTCCTCAACCTCGGCCTCCCCCACGCAGCCATGCTGGCCAGGACACAGCCGGTCCAGTGTTCTGCTGGGTCCACGGCGAGGCCCGAACAGACAAGACTCCTATAGAAGACAAGAGAGCGACGGCAATTAGAGGAGCCGAGCTCCACGCAAACACGAGGCCTGGGCAGACAGGTTGGAGCCTGTTGAAGTTCCAGTGGATATCTAACACGGCTTCCTTGCTCGATTCCTTCCTTCCTTTCAGTGACGAGCTCGACGGTTCCCGCAGTTTGACCTTACTGTCTAATAGTGTCTAAAGTTGAGCGGCAATGGCCATTCGGTTCACGAGGACCGCCGATACGTTGTAGACCGCGTCACGGTGGGGGGCACCTCTCCTCCGTTAGAATGACTCACGTTCTGTACATATTGCACGTTGTTTAAGAGGCACCGAACCGACCTTTCTCAGTGGCCATCATCGTACAGATCGCCACACTTTTATACCTGTTCTGGTTGCCTCTCTTCTCCGCCGGTTGCTTGAGGGAACCGATCATCGCTGTAAGACGGAGATATTGTGCGGTGCACTTTAGGGGAGGGAAGGGGAGGAGAGAGAGAGTTTGGCACAGGCAGAGCCAGAGGAGAGGGAATTGAGGCTGACAGAAAGGAACAAACGCCGAAGCGAGAGACGCAGAGCGATAGAGACGTTACGAGAGAGAGTTAAATAAGAGAGCGATGGAGACTGAGTGCTACAGGAAGGGACAAGGAGCTCAGAGGGGTTTCAGAGGGGTGGAGGGGGAGAGCAGGCGTGCTGAGGTTTGACTCAGTTTCATCCCTCAGGGAGACGTCTGCCGACGCCTTCAAAAAGCCTCTCGCAGTAATCGCTCTGCTTCAGGCCCAGCGCCAACCCTTTTCTGCTGGAGAAATCAATGGAATAAATGTACCTGTGGAATATGCAGAGATGGGCAGCAACCCCTTCCCCCATGTGCCGAACCCTTACAACTGATGGAGAAAGCAGTCTGAGATCCATGGTGGAGGGAGTCTGGCGTATGTTTAACAGGAGTTTTGTTTCATTCCATCTAAATAATGGTCAGATGAGCCCGGCCTCCTTCCCAACAGCCCCCTCCCCAAAAAAACGACCTTCTCCCGTTTCCTCGTACGACACCATAAACACGAGCTCGAGGCAATGCGCTAGAAACGGTCTGATTTCAAAGGGCACGTTGACATTAGGAAACTGCCAGTCCTGCAGGTCACGGATGACCACGTTCTCCTTCACACTCAGTTCCAAATAACAACCCCCCACCGTCACCACCGAGGAAGCTGCCAACCCAGAACTGGGCAGTGCAGAACCAGGCAAACAATGAATGAACTAGGTTTTGGGTTGAGGGGGGATTCCTGAAATGCCTGGACAAATTAAAAGGAAATATGCTGAAATATGCTTCCTGGGATTTCCTATGTCTAGGAAGGGGAATGGGGCGGGGGGGGGGGGTTGGTGAAAAGGAAAGGAAAAAAAAAGCTGGCATAGCCTTGTCCTCAAATTGCTCCCAGCTTTTAGTTTTGAGAAATGGAGGAAATACTGGTGTGTGTGCATGATCCTTCATCTATGTAAAACATTGCTCCTGGAGCTCCACTCGAGTATTTTAAATTGAAACATGTGGGGAAAGGTGACACCAAGAACAGAGCTGGTCCTGCTGCTGGTATCCCGCTGACATCCTTTCAGTACTGGGCAAAAGTTTGGGTACTCCTGAGCACCATGGGCAGTACTTGGATGGGACAAGAGTAAAGCAGAAGATCCCCCAAGTGTCATACGTCTCTGGGAATTGCTGCCGGTTTTCTTTTCTGAAGTTATCAGCGTTTTAACTTCTGTGCAGCTGGCAGGTAATAGCAGCTCTGAACAAAGAACCCATGTACCACCACCGGTGGTGTTTCTTTGCTGGATTACATTTCCCTGGTGAGAGAAAAAAAAAAAAAAAAAATTGCTCTTTATTTCTTCGTGTTCCTTTTCTGTTTCTGGATTAGAGGTTGCAGTTTTTCAAATCTTACTCTGAAATAACCTGGGCGAAACTTGGGAACCCAGTAAGAGACAAACTGGACAGAAGAGGCAGAGCAAAAGAGCCATACATCTCAACAGCATTTGAAATGTACATTTTTACTCTTTTTGTATGATTTTACATACCAACATATCCACTTCTTGAAGGCGAGACTGCAGTGATTTATATGCGACAACACGGCCTCCATGCTTGAACCTGATGGAAGACAACTATGACATGGTTATTTAAGGCTTCCCTTCATTGTTTTTCTCTTTGTGGTTCGTTGTGCTTGAACTGTGTCACAGCCAGGGCGCCGCTGCTCTGGAAACATCACCCCATCATCATTATCATCTTCATCTTCTTCCTTGTACCAGACATCTTCAACATATTAACAACTGAAAAAAAAATCAAGAAAAAAACAAGTTTTAAGTTATAAAATGCGATTGGTACAAAACCAAAGGATGAGACATTTCAGGGATGGTCAACGGTGTGAATCAACTCTCAAAAGAAGATCATTTTTTTTTCTATTTCCAAAATAAGGAACATGCTGAGACGATGAACATCTGCACGAAAATAAATCGTCGGTCTGCCTCGCATGCTAGCAAGGTGAGAGACACACTTCCATTCCCGAACACACATAAACATAAACGTGTTACAAGTTAATGACTTGAAATGCAAAAGCACCCCCCCCCCCCCCCCCGCCAGTGAAAACCGGCCATGTTTTTCCCCACTCACTGGAAATACAGGTACAGAAGAAGAGGGTTGTGGTCACGCTGTGAAAGTGATTCTACATTTAACAGGCTTGATTTGTCACAAGCGTTGTCTTAACCGTCACCTGATGCCTGATTTATCTCTCGCTCGGCAGGGCAGAGCCACGAGCAACAGATGGCCTTGTTTGCTTCCTTACAACGCTGATGAGAACATGTTATGGTGGGTGGACGGCAGGGGCGTTCTTGGCCGGCCCGCCGACACTTTCTTACCGCCCATCGCAGGCTGTCGCGGACTCAGAGCTGTCGTGCAAACTGCTTCATCTGCGTTTGAACCCATAGAGCCGCACCGAGTGGCCTTTTTCAGAAGCACAGCTCACGGAGCTGTGACGGGAAGAGACGCACGTTGGGTGTCTCTTCCTTCCTTACCGGATCTTCTGCCTCAGTCAAACCTTGCCTTCGAGCTAAAGTGCCTGTGACATTGAGAAAAAGCGCCCGGTGATTCGGAACAATCGTTCGGAGTTCACGAGATGTCGCGCAGATGCAGGAGGCCTCGTTTCAGATCCTGTGCCGCTCCTCGGCGAGATCCCGTTCTCCGTTCGTTGGCTTCAGAACGTTTCGCGAAACCTTTCCTCGTTTCCTTGTACATTTTGAATTTTTGCAGCCTTGCCGTTGCAGTTGTTTTTCACAAGCACACCAAGTTAACCTGTTTGGTTTCTGCGGTTCCCCTCCGGGACACAATTAAACGAACTGGGTATGGACCTAAAAACCTTCTCATTTGGGGAGGTGAAGTGCAGCAGCCATGTTTCCCTGAAGGCTCTCTGCTATGCAGGCCCAGTCGGTCGGTGGAGGGAGGGAGGGAGGGGGGGAGTCACGTTCCACCGCCACTTGTTGAGCTCCTTTCTTCATTCTTCTTTCCGTAAATGTAGCTCTTTCACAACACATTCGCCAGTTCAAATAGTGAGGCGTATGAAGGGGTCATTGTGTTAAACTGTGCCTGCTGTTTCTTACCTACCATGCTGGGGCACCACTCAGCCGAAGAACAAAAGGGTTATTTTGAGAAGCTCATTCCAATTCACACGGCAGGTATTATTGACCAGTGGTCTAGCAGTGTTTAATATCGCAGGATCCCCACGTGATTCTCGTAATAGACTTTTACTCACTGAAACATGTCCTAAGGGTTGTGTTTTTTTAATGTCTTTTTGCCCTCGGAACAACTATTAGGAAGGAGCGCTCCTCCGCGAGTCGGAATCTAGGGCAGCGCTTCTTTGCTCCTGTAGATGCAGTAATGCGGAGCTCCTCAGGTGGCCCGATCTCGTGAGCTGTCGCTGACGTCTCGGGCTCTTGGATGAGAGCAGGTGGCAAAGCTGCGGATGCGGTAACGATAAATCCAGGTCCAAGAGAGAGGAAGGGAGAGGGGCGGGGGGGGTGCCGCTATGTCAACCTCTGTCATGCAACAATAGGCCATTGATTTAAGAAGCACTTGCCCTTGAGCGGAGTCGCGGAGGGAGACGGATCACGGCGCACATTGTAGAGTGCGGCCGAAGAAAAGGCTCCTCTTCTTGCTCAGACGTGCGGGATGAAGAAACTGACCCCTCTGACCTCTGCTCATCACCAAGACGGGAGTCTGAGAGGGACGAGCCCCGACGAGCTCCGCGATGCTGTTTCCAACCGGAACTTTCAGTGCTGCTGTCAACGACATGTAAAAATGCACATTCCTGCACACTTACCTGCATCGTTTGGTGCGTAAAAGAAAGTTCCAGCGCTCATCGTTTGTAGATGTGAAGGTGATATTACACTTTTTTTTTGTAATCAGATGGATTCCTGGCTTGAATGGCAAAAGAAGCGAATGAAAAGTGTTTCGTGAGGTGCTGATATGTTGTCTAAGAAGACCAGACCGCAGGACTCATATCCATATCACTGGGCCCAGACTCGGGAGCTGCGGGCTGTACACACACCTGGTCCAGTCTTTGAACCGGAGGCCATGAATAATCGTGCTGATGGAAAACGTGCTGCTGAACTGAAAACAGCTTATGCTGGAAGAAAAAGTATGAGATAAACAAACATGAGGAAATTTACATACTTTTTCAAAAGGAACCTACTGTGTTAATATGCTATATGCGGTAATGGTAAAACGGCTTCATTTGTTTTCTCGGGAAGATACCAGTTTAAAGCAATTTATACCACCCTTCAGTCCCAAAGTGTACAACAACAGCTGTATTTTCCTCTGTGTTGCAGCTTTCTATGTTCCTCGCTTCCTCTTCCCCATCACGGCCTGTAGTTGTACCCCACCTTGCTGAAGTCTGCGACCCGGGGGCCACCCTTCGCATACATCTGTGTATTTTCGAAAGCCTTAGTACCCAGCTTGACGTATAAACTATGTTCGTGCGTTGTGAACTCGAGCCAGTAAGGGCATGAGAATAAGGACATGTTTATGTGACACAGTCCATGAGCTCTAGGCCTGGTGGACGTGTGACACTGCCGCGCTCATGATGGAGCCGTCACGCCGATGGGCGTAGCGCACGTGTGTTGATGGCTTGCGAGCACAGCAAGGGACACATGGACCACAGTGGTCTTAGAATGTACTCACTGTACCACACGCATGTTGTAAATCTAAATGAGCTCTGACTGCAGCAGTTGTTTTTACCACTCGCCGCTTTAAGAGAGTCATCGCTCATTTTTTTTAATACCACTTCTGCATATTTTTGTTTAGCTGAAGCGATAAGCAGGAACCAAACTGTAGAATGCAGCGATGATCTATTTCTATGATATTCCAGGCCGATTTGCTGAGAGCGAACAAGCAGCTTTCTGGCTAACTGGCCTGTGACGCGGGTTCGCGTGTCTGGACCTTGCTTGCTCAGGGGGCTGAAAAATGGAATGATTATTAAATGCCTCTGGGTGTAACTAATTTAGACAAATTGTTTATTTGGCAAGAAAGAGGAAAGGGCTTCAATCTTGTGAAAAAATCATCTTGAGGATTATAAAAGTCCTGTGAATAATGTAAAGAATACCTCTACAACAGTACATTGCATACATACTGGAGGAAACCAGAGCACCCAGAGGAAACTCACGCAGACACGAGGAGAACATGCAAATGCCACACAGACTGAGCGGGCCTCGAACCCACGTTCTCTCGCACCACCCGTACACTGTGAGACAGCAGTGCTACTATACAGCATATGCTATATAATAGTACATAGTACATACAGTATATATGATATATTACCAGCGCCACATATACGCATACATTTTTTTTCCACCTTTCATTCATCTGTATCCCTTTCTCGGACCTTACAAGTGATCCTACATGCGTTAATGTGCAGCCCAAAGTGTATTTTGTCTTTTCAAGCCCCAAACATGCATTCCTGAGCCCAGGTTGAGCCCAGTGGACAGCAGCTTATGAGCATGTGAGCGTGCAGTGAGCGAGCAGATGGGCGCCCTTGCGGGCAGATTGCAGGGACGACGTGGCACGCATCGCTGTCATCCGTGCGCGAATGTGGGATTTGAGCTCTGAGAGATACGTCTTGGCTCAGAGATCCAGCTTCCTGCTGGTAATAGTTGCTCTCTTTTGTTTTTCCGAGGAAATGATTTCCACAGAAATAGTGTTAGTGTTCGTCCATAACCGATACTTCAAGGTTGGCTTGTTTGCAGCTGGGACAGATGTTTAACAAGTAGCAAAGAAAAGTGACAGAGAGAGAGAGAGAGAGAGAGAGAGAGAGAGAGAGAGAGAGTGTGTTGCACTGATGTATGGATGAGTGACCCAGTGTAAGTAGTGTATCTAGCAGTGTAAGTCACCGCGGTGAATAAGGTGTGTGGGCTGGTAACGCTACATAGAGTTGATTGGAAGTCGCTTTGGAGAAAAGTGTCTGATAAATAAAGGAATGTAAATGTAAAAGTGACTCTGCGCAGCTCGAAACCTCCGTCGCACGTCGTGGCGACGAGGCTGCACTTTTGCATCACCTGCCTCCGCCCAAACACTTTCTTTCGGTCCAGGCTTGCAGGTAAAACGTAGAACAGTGTAAAGAGTGGTGCCCAGGGGGTGAGACAATGCAGACAAAGCAGAAACCAAGAAGCGAAGAAGAAAGCGGGAATGCGAACGGGATTCTTTTATTTGAGAGCCTTTGCTATGCAGATTTCCTTTCAAAGGAAGAGTGTTGGAGTGAGCGGGCAGAGTGGACAGGGCAGAGTGTGTCAGGGATTAAAGTCGTGGGCGACAGGAAATCTGAATGGAGCCACGTGAGCAGGAAACCCGTCCCAGCAGCTTTTCGTTGTGCGAGTGCGCGCGTCACTGAATCCAGGCTCGCCGGCAAAAAGAAAAGTGAAAATAAATACCACCGGAGGTACCAGGTTAGGGTTACGTATTTTTCCACTTCTCCCACTTTTACACTTCTTTATTTATTTATTTAAATAATTTTAAGCCAACAGGCACTTTTGGCTCTATTTTTTCACAGCCGAAACCCTGGTGACATTTTAAAAAAAAAAAAATTGCCCTCTCTCATCACAATTATGCCTGGGGGATGTTTTCATGAATTTGGCTCGGGGGAAAGAAAAGGACATCATTAAGTGAAACCAAGTAGAAACAGCAATTCTGGATTAGCATCATGGCACCGCTTCTGCTATTGATACAGAGATTTGGACTTTTTGTTTGTTGTCGTGTTTGAGCAGAAGTAATTCAGCAGCAATAAAATTGTAAATGCCTCTCATAATGAACATATCCAGCACTGCTTATTAACTGTCTGCATGTGCGTATTCTTCAGATGTTCGAGGAGATAATTGAACATTTCTTTTCCCTGGCATTGAAATTGCTTTCCGTGTAAGACAGTCAACGTGCTCCTTAATATATAACAGCGTTTCGATTATGCAGTTTGGCCATTGCAATTAGGCTATTATTGTTCTCCGCTGTTTTCGGGTCGCATCCAATTTGTTTCCGAAGGGCCGCGGTCCCGTTGGTTCCAGCCGCGGCTGCGGCACGAAGATGCTCTTGCACGACCGAGCAGAGCCATTAAAAAATATAATATAGTACAAATAAAAACTGAGTAATTGAGCGAGGTGGTCGATGCCTCCCGTTGGACTGGCAGCCCAATACCGATCAAGCGTTATTATTGATATCAAGGTGAGCTCTGCAGGAAGCGGTAATGAGCTCAACCAGGACCAAGCTCTTGGCGCATGCCCCATAACAGCTTTTCTCCACCACTGTGCGGGAGAAACAGAGGTTTTTTTACACTATGATAAAACGCAAGAAGGGATTTTGTAAGAGAGCAACAAGTACTTCGTCTTATTGTCCATAAGTACGTAATTTCTCTGTATCTACCGATATTCCAGGCCTTCAGAAAGTACTCAGACCCCTCTACTTTTCCACACTTTGATGTGTTATAGACTTTAACTCATACTTTTGGAAGGCGCTCTGTGTATTTGTGCAAATGTAATGCTGATATTCAATGTGTCACCTACAGAAGGCACATGTGGACTATGATGTATGTCTGACTGACCGTAAGAGCCTGAATGTCAGAAGATCTTTGAGCCTGTTGGCTCATCGGTCTGACGAATCAGAAAACTTATTCATTTATTGATTGCTGCTACGATGAAGCTGGGCGTGCTACCAAGAGTGCATTCTGGGAAATTGATCTCTTTAGCTCTCAGCGTGTCCCTGCTATGTTGGCCATGGCTGATGTCTGAGAATGCAGGGAGACTGGTGAGGGGAAGGCAATCGAGCTAATAGTTTGTTTTCTGCCTGAACGGAGCCAGCTGGCAGAAGCCTGCAGTACAACCGCACAGCGATCGCAAGACGTCCCACGAAACATGGAGCGCTAAATTATTCAAGAAAAACGCTCTTTTCATGTATAGATATGATTTCAACAATGTTTTGTTAGTATAAAGTGCAACACATCTGTGCCATTTAAATATATATATATAATCAAAATATATGATAATGAAATAAATATGTGTTTATTTAGAAATGTTAGCAAATTAGAGATATAAGTAATGTACTATAGTTGCCTTTCTGCATTAATTTTGAGAAATATTCTAAAATTACATCACCTGAAATACATCATGTTTTAATATAACATGTTCATAGTTTTGTATATACATTTTAAAACTTTTTAAATATATACCGTGTTTTTTATGGACGTTTTGCTTTAGCGTGTGCCTGTAAAAGGCTGTGTGTGTGTGAGTGATCTGGGGTTCCTGAAACGTCCCAACCAGGGTCCCGACCAGCAGGAGCCTGTACTGAGTGCAGGGTTTCAGGAAATGGATGGATGGACAGATTCAGTGAGCATTTTTTACAAAGCCTGCACATAAACGTTCTCTAATGTTGTGTTCTTGTATCATGCAAAATACATTTGTTTTGTTCACAGATCCTGCAGTTGGGGTGTATAGACCTACTCTGCTGGTGTGATAGCACACAAGGGGCGGAGCTGAAGTGCTGAACGAGCTTGTGACAGGGCAGGGCACAGGCACAGGGCGGCATGGTGGTGCAGCGAGTACCACTGCTGTCTCACAGTGTCTGGGTGGTGCGAGAGGATGTGGGTTTGATCCCCATTCAGTCCGTGTGGAGTTTGCATGTTCTAACCCTCACCTCTATTGTTTCCTCCCGGTGCTCTGGTTTCCTCCCACAGTCCAAAGGCATGTTGTGCAGGTTCCCCCATAGTGTGTGAGTGACAGAGAGAGAGTGTGTTCCACTGATGTATGGATGAGTGACCCAGTGTAAGTAGTGTATCTAGCAGTGTATGTCACTGCGGTGAATAAGGTGTGTGGGGTGATAACAGTACACAGAGTTCCCTGGAAGTTGCTTTGGACAAAAGTGTCTGATAAATAAATAAATGTAAATGTGAGGAAGTGGGATAATGTGTCTGGGGTGGGGCTGGTAGGAGCACAGTCAGACATGGTGACAGTGAGGACTGTGCTGCTGCTCCCCTCAGGCCCAGCTTGGCGTGGGAGAGCGGTAACCAACTTTGGAGCTGACTAAGACAGAGTCCAGATGACAACCCCACCGGCGCTCCATCGGGGTCCACGTCCGGCCCGGTCACTCGAAGCGATGATGAGAACCAAAAACCCTACACATGGTAGCATTTACAAACAGTGGGATGGTGCTTTGCCTGTGACATCAGTGAGTCAGCACTCATTCAGACTTGCTGTAAAGTTGGCTGGAAATTACTGGTTTTATCACTTCTGCAGTCTTGTGTCATTTTCCAAATTTCAGCCAATCCATCAAGAAATCAAATTTTCAATGGAAAAAAAGATACAGTATATATAGATATATATAGAGAGGTCATTTTTATTGTCTTAGCTTTATTATTCAATCTGAAATTATTAATGGATGATCTGCCACTTACCCCAGGTTCCGGTTCTGAAAACCTGTAATTTGTTTCGGAAGAGATGCTGCGCGTATCTGCAACTACGGTAACTGCAACTCTTCCTCGCTGTGAACGAATGCATGTTCGTGTCACAGAACCTGTATCTGTCCCAGTGAGTGTGTGGAAGTGTCTCTTTATCCTGTGTCACTTACAGTATACTGTAGTGTAGCTAAGGGTGACCTCGGAGCTGAGGCTTGTGTGAGACGGCCGGTGCTGCAGTCGATACGGATTACAGCATCATGCTAATATCATCCGATTTATAATCAACTGTGGACTGATCCGCTTTGAGTGGACCATGGGGGGGGGGGGGGGGGGGGGGGGGGGGGGTTGGATGGTAGGTGGTGATGGCAGGGGCCTGCAGAGGTACTTAGGTCTGTCTACCTCCTGCCATCATCAAATAGCTCATAATCCAGAAAGAACATTATCTTCACCCCCTCCCCCCACAGAGTTATGCAACATCAATCGTTTTACAATATTCCCTTTACTCTGCTGCCAGGGTTACATCTGTAAACAAGTGGTCTAATCCCCCTGCAGCAACCCCCCCCCCCCCCCCCTTTCCATAAGGGCTGTTGGTTTTCCCATCCTGCACCGTGCCTGGGCAAGGAGGTAGAAGCTTATGATGCCCAGTATAGCCGCGGTACTGGATACCGGGTGTGAAAAGAGGACGTGCTGCGTTTTCGTCGCCGAGTTGGATTCTTTGTTAAATACCGTACAGTGTTTGTGGAGAGCAGCAACGAGCCTCACCGGTGTCGTATCCAGTCGCTGCTGGGAGCGTTTCGAAATTATTTGGTCTGTTTATCTCTGTCATACTGGTGGCTTCACATTGTGGCGGGGAGGCAGACGGTCTCTGTGTCGCACTTCCCAGCATCGCTGCGGTCACACCTGAAACTCGGGAGGTGGGAAACATGCTTGCGTCACACATCGTGTACTCGTGGCTCGAGCGAGATGGGAAGTAGAGCGCACGTGCGGCAGCTACCGTGTTCCGCCGCGTTCCGGAACGCTCCTGTGACATCATTTCCTACAGAGAGAACCAGCTGTCACGGCAATAATTTTCAGCTCCTTCTGATTCCAGGGAGCTGGAAAAAATCTTCCAAAGTTACGTTCCTTGATGGTAGTAGGGATATACATTTGGTTTTTTCAAGTTGTTTTTGATTGACATCCTTGGGGAAGCCATTATGCTCATAAATAATTCACGTCCAGCCAGACTTTGAATTATGTTTTCAGCACTAATGAAAGCTCATTAAGGACCTGATTTTCTTTTCCTCCCATCAATCACATGCAATCATTACAACCACAGCATTATGGGGGGGGGGGGGGGGATTTAATTTTGTGTGTGTGGACTTAATGGGCCTTGCATAGTGTGCTTGATTTCACATAGAAGCATTTAAAGGTGGAGAACAAGGTAGCACATGGTGCTCTGGTGGTCCAAACACCGCTGTGCAGCAGTTCAATAGTGACAAGCTGTTGTCCGCTCACAGCTGGGGAACGGACCACTTGCATCAAAGACATGGAGCAGAAGCAGGTTGAGAGTGACCTTTCCCAGGGTAGCAGCGTTTCACCGGCAGGTGGGGACTGGTGCGCGGACAGGTAGCGGGTGTGGGGGAGGTTCACTAGGAGGTGGTACGTTGTGGTTGGTTCACCAGCAGGTGCCCACATTGTCCACAGCTTCCTCACTCAGTGAAACTCAGGTGTAGGAGTCTTTAATATTAAATTTAATTACAATTTTGTGTAAAATGTCACTATCGGGTTGTGGGACAGGGGGCGTGGTGGCTTGGCGGGTTTGGCTGGTGCCAGCTGTGTGGCGAGTCTGGGGTTCAAGCCTTGCTTGGGACGCCTTACGATGGACTGGCGTCCTGTCCTGGGTGTCCCCGCTCCTCCCCCTTCGGCTTTGCGTCCTGCGTTGCCGGGTCAGGATCCGGCTCTCCGTGACCCCACTCAGGACGAGCGCTCGTTCATGTCGGTTGCTTGTGGGACTCGTTTTGTCTTACGGTGGTGTGAAGTGCACATCACGACATCCCACTTTTTGCACTTTCCCGACTTGCCGCACCACAGTAGCTGGAGGGAAAGAGCGAGGGCACTGGCTGATAGACCACCTTGTAGTGCGCGTGCACACGCACACGCACGCACACACACACACACACACACACACGCACACACACATAATATTAGAAGTGTCTAATCTGCCCAAGTGTGTTTTTTCTACTGACTCTGAGACTTATTATCCATCCAGGTGTGCAATTACACACCTTTCTCACACTCACACTGCTCTCCTCCATGTGATACATAGGATCAAACCATCTCTCCCACACGTGTGCAGACACATAGTCACACATGCCTCGCACACAGATTTGGAGTCACGCATTCCTTCTTCTCTCATACGAACACACACACATACGCACACACAGCAAAATTGTCACCACAGATGGCGAAAGCCTTACCAATTCTGCAAACCTTAGCTCATTTCTTGGAGAGATGACTTCTGCAAATCTAACGGAACAGATAAGCTCATTATGTAAGTAGCCAGCCAGCGCAGGACACACAGAAATGCGGTTTCTGCAAGCAGGTGTGCGTTTGCCAAAAGCACGACATCCGTTTTGGTGTTTAGCTCTAAGCCTTTGCCGGTCCCCTCCTTCATTAAAACCAAGCACAAAAAATCTCATCTTTCTAGCTTGTGTAAGTGCGGCTTGGTGCGCTGTGTGATGGTAACTAGGCATCGTGGACCAGAGCCCAGACTAGAGGACAAAACCATTTGACCCACTTGTACAGAGCAACAGTGAACTGGATCTGTTGAGCAAAGCGCATTTCTCAGGGAAACAGGGTTCTACCTGAGGCTCATAGCTTGTGTCTCTCTTTCCCGCAGCCTCTCTCTCACACACACCTGCAAATTTTGGAGGACGGAGCCCACGATTCTCAGCCAAAATGCCACCTGCTGTATTCGAGCTCCACGTGGACTGACTGACACCGGCAGTCACTTTGTGTATGTACGGCTTTCCCAAGTCAAATCACGTGACATTTTTTTGAAGGGTCTCTCTCATCAGCGAAATGGAGGGAAAATTGCTGCTGGAATGTGTCGTACCCTAATGCCCTATTATTTTTACATCCCTCTGAATGTTAGCGGGGGACAAGGAAGTTTATCTTGCTTGTAATTCCTGAATCTGGCAAATTTTTCTTTGTTTCATTCATTTTCGTTTTGTTGAGGATCCCTCCGGCACCCGTTTCTCACAATGCCGTCTCGCTGCATGCCTATGGAACTTTGCAAAAAGACGAGTGAAAACGAGGAAAGGAAGGGGACAGAAGTGGGGGCCAGCTATGGAACGAGTAGAGGGGGTAGAGATACAATCCAGATGGTGTGGAGGTGTGTTTAGAGCCTTGCGGAGCTTAAATGCGTCCCAAGGGGGTATTGTGGGTTTGTTATGGTTGCATGCTGTACACAAAAGGGTTTCACTCACTCATGGTGACTGCTCGTCTAATTCTGGGCTGTGGCAGTACAGAACTTGCATTTCTTCATTTAGACGATGCTTCCTCCAAAGCGACTTACAATTATTTACCTCAGCTCCGCACCTGAGGTCTGTAGCGTAATGAGTGTAACAGTACTGTGGTCAGGAAATATGTAATGAATAAAATGAGTGCGGAGCAGTATGGAGCAGTATTGACAGACTGTACTGCTGGACTCTAAAGCTCTTGATTACGAGTCTGAGTTCTGAATATCTCCTCTTGAGCAATACTTTGCTTTGGTTGCTCCTCTAAAAAACAAATCCGGGTGTACGAAGCAGTTGAAGAACATGCTTCATATGCTCGTAGCCTTAGGTTAGGGTGTCCTGCCGAACATGCTGAGCGAAAGTCTTTCTGGACAGACGACAAGGCGACATATCATCTAAAAAACATCTGGAGGTTCCTTGGGGTCTCTCAAGTAGGAGGGAGCGAGAGAAAGAATCAATGTTTCGCGGTCCAGGCCAAAGCATTTAAAAAGTCTTTGTGTCGGAAGCGGGCATGATCTCATCAAGAACCTGGCATGAAAGAAAGCTGCAGATGTTTTCTGTATGTTATTTCTCTTCTGAGCTGAAGCGCGTTCCCTCTGCAGGCAACTCAGCCCTGTGATGGGCCACTGATAATGACATTACTGTTTCACGTCCACGTGTTTTTTTCTGTTATTACTCCCACTGGCATACGCTAACTTGTAATGACATGGGAAAAAATATATGTAAATGAACAACAAAGCACTATCAATAAGTACGTTTTACCATATGCGATATAATGGCAGTTCACACAAAATGCATTTTCCCTTTCTAAACTGCAATACACCCACTGTCACTAATTTCATGGTTACCATGGAAATCAATATTTTCTCAGAACTCCCTTGCTGCCTTAATATTGATGTTTTTTTCCTCTAGAAATGCATGCGCTTACTTGTGTGTGTTTCTGTGAGTGTGTGCGGTCTTACGGCGGTATCACAGGTGAGAGTTTCACACCCACGAAAACCAGCCCACACGGAAAGCGTACGCTAATGACCCCTTTTCTCCTGCTGCACTCATTTGGCACTTATCCCACTTTATTTCGAAGTGGAGGAGTCACTGGTGTGTGCCATCCATTAATGCTTTATGTCTTTTAGAGCGCACAGGGGAAATAAGGACATCTATTTACCTGGTTTTAACTAACATCTGATTTCAGAAATAAGGGTAAATAGGCAGAGTGCATTTCCTTTTTTGGGCTGAAGCTCAGATTCAGGTTATTGTTTCATGTTAGGATCTGAGAAGAATGAGGTAGGGAAGGGTGGGGAAACTGGAGCAGCAGTGGGGTTTGGAGGAGGAGGAGATGGCGGGGAGAGAGTGTAAGAATACCCTGGTGAAATGTCATTTGGGATTAGTAACTGAAGAATCTGACATGTTAAATCAATAACTATTACAAACAATAACAAACAACAATAATATGAATAATAATCACGATGATGATGATCATCAAAAGAGGCTATAATAAAAGTGAACATATACCTGTGTCTAAACAGCATTGACAATAAGTGATTTTCACTGCCCTCTACTGTACAGCTTGATAAAAATTCACTTCTAAACACTGTAAATACTGTACTGTATCCAGGTAACTCCCTGCTGTACTAAAAAAATTAAAAAGGGAGAAACGGTGAGAAACGATAACGAAACTAAAGTGAACCTTGGCAAACTGGCAGAAAAAATAACAGAATCAAAATAACCGCATCAGTCAAAAATAATTAATGAAAAGATTACAAGTTATTGTAGCCCAGGTAATTTTAGATGTGCTTTTCCCCCTCTTTTACATCTTGCAAATTTCTTCTTAATGCGTTAAGAAAGCGAGGGTCTAAATTACTGTGTTCAATACAGGTGCTATGACTATGAGGGTCTTCACTGTGTTCAGAGGAGATGCTCAGTGGGGGGTCTTTCTTTGTTCAGCAGAGGTGCTCGGTGACGGTGTGGATCTGTGCTGTGTCGGAGGTGTTCAGGGAGAATGTTTCCTCTGCTCATCGAGGGTGTCTCCCTCTCCTCCGTCTCCTCCGTCTCCTCCCTCTTCTCTCTCTGCGCCGTCGGGCTCCTGACGCGTCGCTCCGTCCGTTATAAGCGGCTCCGCTGGGGGCTCCGCAGAGCGCAGGCGCCCTGAAGCGGCTGCGGGTTCAAAACGGCCGGCTATGCCGCTGAGCCGAGGCAGCCGAGCTGGGAGCGACTGATCGGCGCATCCATCGGGACCTGCGAAGAGCGCGCCGCGCCGCGTCGCGTCGGTCGGGTCGTGGACGGGGACGCGGAGGAGGAGGAGGAGGAGGAGGACGCGGATTTTGCGTGCCTTTTTCGTGAACCGTGAACGCGCTCCGTACCCGGTACCCGGTAGTCGGTACCCGGGCTGAGAGCTTAAATCTCCGCCGACGGGATTTACTCCATCTACTCGCTCCACCAGTTTTGCTCTTCACTCGCTGAACGCAAGCAGCAAATAAATCGAAAGAGAAACTGCCGCGCCGCGGTCGCGATGGTTTTATTCACGTTCCGCGCTCCACGACGCGCGAGCAGCGCGTGTCCCGGGCCGCTGTGCCTGCAGCTCGTGCTGTGGATTGTGTGCGCGGTTTGCGGAGAGGAGCCGCCGTTCAGCGTGGAGGTAAGACCGGCGGGGGACCCACGCACGGCGCCAGGACGGTGGTTTGGGTCATTTGTGAGCAGCCACGCACACGCAGCCACGCACACACACACACACACACACACGCCGGACCCCACGGTTCACCCACGGTCCACCCACTGGCAGTCCGGACTGCGCCCCGCTCCTCTCCTCTCCTCTCCTCTCCTCTCCTCCTGTCCCCGGCGGGGACCGACGCCGGTCCGGAGCGCTCGCCGCCGCGCTGCATGCCATGCCATGGTTTCCTCCCACGGTCACGTCCAGTGGACATCGCTCCCTCCCTGTCACGTGCCACTAACGGCCACGCGGTGACAGTATGGTAAATGTCGTTTTTACCTGCTGTACTCCGTCTGTGGGCGCGTGCCGCCGTGACAGTTTGCGTGCACGTGCAGGTATGAGGCTCAATGGGATTCTGGGAAGGACCGGTCAGTGTGTTTCGGACATTTACGGCCCGAAGCCTGTCGTGTGTCCACACTACACTTCACTGCTCGAGCCCTGGACCTCGAGGAAACCCGCCACGCAGTCAGAGTGTTTCCATAGTCCGCCGTGCCGGTGTCTGTGCATCGCGAGCACGCGACCCCCCCCCCCCCCCCATCCCGAGTAAGGAGCCCCTGGCCTGTTACACACCGTTGCTGTAAGTGAACCTGTCACGAGACGTAACGAACACCTCTGTCGCGCGCCGCTGTAATCGATACTGCAATCGACAGCATCATGGGCGCGCGGCGTTTCCATGTGAACGCCACTGGAGTGGTCGCGCGCGAACCGCCGGTACTGCCGCTACGCGGGGGTCCCGAGTGAGGGTTTGGGGGGGGGGGTCTCGGCTCACATTCCTCCTGTGGACTTCACCCGGGCCGTGTTACTTCGCTGCACCTGCGCAGCCTCGCGGACGGAAATGATGGGGGGCGCGTGGGTGACACATGGCATCTTAGGAGGACACGAACAACGGTTGAGTTCTCCCGCTCGGGACCTAGGGTTCGAGTCACGGGCGGCGCGCAGCCGTGGGCGCGCCTCATGAACGCGCTTCACCTCGAGCTACCTACCCCGGTCGGTAAAAAAGGTCAACTGTACCGTTTCTTTTTTCCGACACGTATGTAATAATGAGAAGGGTGTGATGCTCCTCGCTGTGCTCCATGATGTACCGACTGGCAAGATTTCGCTCCTTCCTTTTTTCTCTTGTTGTTGTTTTTACTGTAACAAACACTTTTTTAAACAATAAAAAGTTTCCTGAAATTGATAGAACTGTAAGGAAGTCCAATGAATGCTTATTATTATTATTACTGTTATTGTTGTCATAATTGTTACATGCGGGAGGTGCGCTGTTTGTTTGTTTCAGAAATCGCTGTGTCCACGTCGGGCTTGGGGGGTTGGGGGGAGGTTGGGGGGGGGGGCTGCGGCCCGGCAGGGTGGGGCTCTGATCACACTGGGCCACACAGACAACGCAGTCGTGGCAGCGCAGCCACTTCAAAGCTGTGCAGAGTAACATTTGCAGACAGTAATAAATGAAAGGATGAATAAATGAACAGACGCTCAGTGCTCAGTTGAGCTCAGCAAAAAAAAATAAAAAAATCTGGGAGGGGGCTGAGGGGGTTGTGAGGAAGGAGAGCACATTTTTCACGATGGTTTCCCTCAGGTTACAAGAAGGACAGTGGTTTTTTGAATGGGGGGCCGGAGTGGGAGGCCCGTGGACAGCGCTCATAGCCGAGGCTCTTCTGGTACACAGGCATAGCCGGACACACACACACACACACGCAAATGTACATGCATCCTGAGCTCCCGTTCAGTGTCCCCAAATTCCCTCAGCACCACAGCCTTTGATGTTTTACCGAGTGACAGGGAAAATCTACACACACACACACACACACACACACACACACACACACACACACACACACAGAGAAATGATCCCTTTCCCTCTTCCTCCGTCGTCCTCCTTCCCAACCAGTGCGCGAGATGCCAAACGCCCCTCGTCGGCTCCCTTTTCTTCTCCCTCCGGTGCTTTTGTGCCTCTTTGAGCTGCCTGACAGTAGTAATCGTGTGTGACAAAGGTGCGTTAACCACTCTGCCGGCTGAACAAGGACATGTCAGTTATAGAAGAGAGCTCTTGGAAAAGATGTTTTATGTAACAACAGGCGGAATAATTAGAAAAGGACAAAGGATCTGTAATCTTTTTACACGCTGCGCCGTCACTCTGTAGGTGTTTGAAGGTTTTTCTCGCGCAAACTGCAGGGTGGCCTGCGGACCGCGGTAACCGGTGCCCTCGGCCCACCGCCGCCGCTCGTCTGCCGAAATGGAGTAAAAAAAGCACTTGACTCTTGCTGCCATGAACCATTAAAGCTTTTCACGTGCAGTAAAATGACGTGGAGGAGCTGCGGTGGAGCAGGACGACCGGGGTGAAGGCGAGTCGCCCTCAAAAGAAGCTGAGCGGCTGTGAAATGCAAAAGTATATCGATGTCGAGCAGAGTGACTCATGACAAGAGTTTTTTTTTCAGAATTGTGACCCAGGGCTTTGCTGCTTCACGGTGTGCGTATGAGTGTGTGTGTGTGTGTGTGTGTGTGTGTGTGTGTGTGTGTGTGTGTGTGTGCGTGTGTGTATGATCAAGCAATGGGAGGGTTTTAACTGGCATTAATTTAATAAGCACATTTTTATATTTGTGTGTGTGTGGGAGAGTTTGTGTTGCGTTGATCGTCTCTCTGCTGTCCTCCTGAGGGTTTCACACCCACACCTACATCTCCTGGACATCGACTGCTTGTCCAGCGCAGGGTTACTTGTCCACCGTAATACACACACACACACACACACACATTTTCTGAACCGCTTGTCCCATACGGGGTCGTACTGAGCCTTATTCGGGTTCCGTGTGATTTGGACACGGACACAGCTGAGGTTCTTGGTGTGACGGCGCCCTTTTGCTTCTTCATCCTCGATGTGGCATCAGTTTCAAAGTCCTGCTGAGATTTGATATCGCAGCGTTTTTGCTAAAGAAATTGAGGGCCTAGAAACTGCTCTGTAGTGTTTTACCAGGGCTGTGGAGTCGCTACACAAAACCTTCGATTCCAACTCCACAGCACTGGTTTATACTTTTGTGTCTTTCAGGATTGCTAGGCCATCAAAACTCCTCTGGTGTCCTACTACCTGCCCTGTTACCCATCCTGTTACCTGCCCTGTTACCCTGTGTTTTTACCCATCCTCTTACCTGTGTTTGTTACCTGTGCTGTTACCTGTCCTGTTACTTCTTCTATCACAATGCCATTTACCTGGCACATGTTCTCCACAGCAGAATAAGCACCCTATTTCTTCTGCAGCTCTTAAACGAACTACAACATCCTTCTTTCTCGTCACTACCACCTGTTTCGTCAGGGGAACATGATGCAGTAGCTAAGGAACCGGTCATATGGCCAGAAGATTGTTGGTTTAACTCGAAGGGCGCAAACTACTTTTAAAAAAAATGAGAAAAGCGCTTCGTCCAAATCGCTTCGATGAATGTAAGAAAATATCTATGCGTTGTTATTAAAGTATGTTAGTATAAGCTGTGGTTGTGCTGTCAATTGAACGCGTTTTTAATAGTTTTTTTAAGAAGGAAGGTTTGTTTTTTGTTCTCGTCGTTACCGTGGTGCAGTAATTTCATCCGTGACCTATTAACACACATCTCCTCCAACAAATGGAAGGCGCCTAGTGTTGTGGTAATATGAGCATCTGGCTGGGCAGTCATGCACGCACTTCGATGGTCACATGATCCTCTCCAAGGAGCCCACGTATCTGGCCTGGTGATCAGCTTGCTTCACCGAGACACCGTGTGAGTGGAACAGGTTTCTGTTTCCTGCCGTAGACAAGGCCAGTTGCAGCGTGGGCTTCCTTTTTTTGTCCGTAGACCTGTATCCGTTGCTCAGCAAATGCTTCCATCCCTCAGCGCTCTATGCCTTTCACACTCAACCCAGTCTTGCACCTGGATGTTCACCGCAGAAGTTCTGAGATGCAAGCCGAAGGCTACAAATGTACTTCCCCTCTTGGCATTTGAGCCTGCAACCTTTTGCTCTAAGGCCGAGTCGCCACCATCTATGGAAACCTGTCCTGGAAAAGCCCACAGAGGCAAAGGCCTCGAGGATTTGTTATGGAAGCCAAAGATTTTTTTTCCCCCCTTTCTGGCTCCTCTTCTCACTTGCTGTTCGCTTTGTTACTTATCGCTCTTAAGGGAAAGTCGCTGGGAAGTTGTTGGGTTTTTGATTTTGGAAGCTGATGACTGAAGCCAATTGCTTTAGTGGCGGGGAACAGAAAAAAATGAACAAAGCGATAAGCTGAATCAGGCATGTTTGGACGAGAACCTTTCGAATGCGGTTGGCAGACCATGAGGGAAATTATCGAAAGGCCTGGAGGTCAGCTCAGTTAAAGACATTTCCGGTGACATTTCAAGGTTCGTGTGTGTTCAAATGGTACAGTAATGGTGCCCCAGATTTTTTGTTTTAGCTTTATTAGGAACTGGATATTTCTGCCCTTGGCAAAAGAGGAGTTTGGGGTGCTACCATGTTGGCCCTTCCATTTTTTCCCCTCCATACTACTTAAACCCATTTATGCAGTCAGGTAGGGTGCGGCAGTGCCTTTTTTTTTTCGGAATGGACAAGAAAAAGATTAAAAATCTGTCTGGGATGCATTTTTTGCATTGGAGTTGGGTTCTGAGCTACTGTTTCTTCAAAGGGTCAGTTTAGTTGGATGTGGAGGCATCTTCAGGGCTTGTAGTTGTAGGGGAAAGCTCTGTAGAGAGCGCTCTAGCAGCTGACGCGCGCACGAACACGCGCACACACACGCACGCACGCACACACACACACACACACACACATACACAGTGAAACATTTCCCTACCAGCCCGCAGGTACATTCACACGAACACAGTTTCGAGTGGAGCGACCTGTCGAAGTGCACATCATGACACACACGCATTGTTTGAGTGGGAGGCCCATCTTCTCTCGAGTGTCCATGTGTTTAATATGTATCACGAGGGATTGTGGTGTTAGATTCTGACTGGAAAAAGCCAGCAGGCATAAGGGCATTCTTGAGTGCTTTTGGAAGATCCCTCAGGAAAGTTTTAACGCCTTCTCCAGAGCTGGTGGGAAGAGAGTTCTCCTCCTTGACAAAAGAAAATATATTTGAGATATTTTTATTAGATTTTTTGTTTTAGTAGAACCTCCCAAAGCTGCCTCTGACAGTCTACCCATGAAATGCTGTCTGCCGAGGGCCCTGCCTTCTTTCTAAAAAGCCAAACTTGCACCTCTTTGAAACAAGACGCTTGGTATGCTCATTGTAAGCATTGTAAGTGCTGTTTGCTTGTCACTGTTCAGACTGCTGAGTGGTCTCCTTGGGCCATAACTCCTCCCCCTCAAAGGACCATAGGAGTGTATGAGGCCGTCACTCCTCCTCGGAGGTTCAATCTCTGGTTCACCCATGTGATTGGAATGTGGTCTTGGTGGATATTATCATGGAACTGAACCCTGCGAGTACTGTTGGGATGTTGGGTGGGCCTGGGAAGGGGACGGTGTTTTTCACCACAGTCTTGTTCTGGATCTGTCCGCACCCGAACTGCGTCCTCCACACGTATCATGTACTAATGAGCCGAAAGCCTCGGTGTCTTCAGCTCTGCAGAGCTGAGCTCCAAACAGCTGTAATTCACGTCGATGAAACAAATTTCCAGAACTGACTTCCAGACATCTGTGTTCCACTTGCAGGGTGTTTTGCTTCCAAGACCAGGATGCAACATCTGCCATGTACATTGTAGATCCAAATTTCCAGAACAGGTTTCCAGGACTTGAGATCCACATCATGCAAACACACACAGATTGAGATAATGTCCTCCCTGCTGGATGGACTCCAGGCAGAGCGAGGAAGAGAATCAGTGTGAATAAAAAGAGCTTTGAGGAAAGTGGGCTTTGACAGCAGAAGAGTCGTGTCACCTGTTCTTGTGTAGGAGTCCAGTACACCTGCACACTGTATACAGAGTGCAGGGCTTTTGGCTCAGTGCCGCGTTTGGCAGCCAAGGCATCAGCCAAAGAGCTAGATTACATCACCTCTCCTACAGCTGTATCCCAAAGGAGGTTTGTGTTCTCGGTGTAAAGTAGCACACTGCACAGAGTGCATGTGTAAACTCCACTGCCACAACTCCAGAAGCGAACTGAAACACGCTGTGCCTGCTAGAGAGTTGCTTTTTGAAGGTTTGGATGCGGAGACGTGGAACGTCAGGAACCAGGGGCTCCGGGACACACGCTGTTGCTCGCCATCGTGCTGTAAGGACTGATCATTTCCGCTTGTGCGGGGAGCCAGCAAGAGTTTCAGATTGGGGCCGAGATTCTCATTTCTTTAACTGGGACACCAAGACCACCCTTGGAGGGGGCCCACATGGTCCGAGGGCCAAGTGAAAGTCCTAGTGAGCCTTGGGAGTATACGTCCCTGGGGCCGTCTTACTCAGAAGCAGCAAAAATCTGCACACGCAGGACTGGAGAATCCTGCAGTGGACTTTCACACAGGCAAAAGTGTTTATTCTGGTGGGGAATAAAAAAATAAACTGGCTCTAGAACTTCTGCCCCGCTGCTATGTGGCAGTGGGATGCTGGCCTGCCCTTCTGCGGTTTCCTCTCCCAGACAGGACGTTAACTACAGGGTGCGCTGTGGTCAGAACTCCACGCCCCCCAAGGTCACACGTCTCCATTCCAGTGGCACTGGTGTGGAAGGCTGACCCAGTGGGCAGGGCCACTTTCCCAGATCCCCTTGGCAGACTGGTGCTGAGGACGCCATGTCATGGAGGCAGAATGAGAACTGCGGCGTTGAGAAACTGTCATCGTCTCAGAGGACGCGTCACCGCGTCCGATTGTTTTCGGACGCAACATTCTGAGTACAAAGAGTTTTCTCTTGATGTGTTTCATGCGCTGATCATGACTCTGCAGTGGGTCATACAGTGAGAGGAAAACACTGTTTGGTCTGAGACCACAACAACCAACAAACATGCGCGTGTGATCACACACACACACACACACACACACACACACACTTGTGCAAACACACTGAGGACTGCCTCCATTAGAGAAATCCCAAGGTTTTAGCAGGGAAATTGATGTTTTCCAGCTGCTGTAACTGGGCACTAAATGAATACATTTACTCATTTAGATTAAGCTTTTTTTTTCACAGATCAACCTAATTTACTTACAAGGATTTATCCATTGATATAACTGGGTAATTTTTCACTACAGCAATTGTGGTAAACACATTGTTCAAAGGTAAGGCACCTGGAAATGCGGTCCAGACTTGTAACTTGCGAGTTGAGCGGTGGCGCCTCTAACCACTGTTCTACCTGGGACCACGATAAATGTCAACAGACCTTTCCCTTCAGTACCAAATCCCTGGGGTAAACAGGAGGTAATTAAAAAAGGACTTAGACTCCAGCACAGGAAGTTCTTTATGACTATATTAACCACACTGCTTTGCCCCCCTCGCTGTGTTGGATTTTGGCTTTTTGGGTGCTTATATGGCAGAACTGGTTTGTAATTTTTCAATATGGGCTTCAACTGCTTCTTTAAGTGACAGGATGGAAATCTTTGTCATTCCATGAATGGAGAATGAAAACGAGAATAATTGAAACATTTTGTACCTCTTAGAAATGTTTTTTTTTTTTTGCCGTGCTTGTATTTGAACATACTTTTTGCGCAAACTTTTCTCCGGTCGTGTTAGCGAGTCAATGTGTGGCACTTGCGCACGTGAGGACTTTCGCATCCGGACAACAGCAGGAGTTTGTGGTCATCGTTTGGTTCCCTGTTTGCAGGGCTGAATATGACTAAACAGTGGTTGAAAAATTTCTAGACAGCAGTTGCCTGTTAATAAGTTACTTCCTGACGTACAATACTGGCATCCATTAAATGGGTTATTGGATAATTTCCATAATTTTGTGGGAACAGGAAATAACAAAAGAGGTACAACAGGGAACTGACTTTCTGTGCCATTTGTGTCTGTTGGAGTCTTTCCGTTGGCAGTTAAAGCATTTATTTAGCCCCTGATGGTAGTTGCAACAGAAAATACATCTCTGATTCCAATGGCCTCACCCTGGGACAGCCGGTTTTAATGAACGCGTCTCACGCTGTTGACTGTCTTTTTCTGTGGCTCTACAAACGCTGTCGTAACGTTTCCAGGAGATTGTCACTGCCACGCCACTGCAACACTGGTACGGAGTGTGTTTGTTGTGGACACTGCCATGGAAATAACGAGGAAAGCCACTGAGCCCAGGTTTAGTTTCCCATGGAAGTACGATTTTAGCTCCCCTTTAATTGGGCCATTCGGCTTTGTTTGGGACCGTTAATCTCTTTTATGCCGTGTTATTATTATGGTGAGTCCTAGGAGCTTAACAGGGCCTGCTACCCAAAGGTACTTACAGTACACTGCTCACAGCTGTACCCTTTATACATATGCATATTCAGTTCCTTAAACACTCTGCTACCTGCTGCCGCAACATATTGCTTTTCACCGTGCAAGTACAGATGCTCCTCGACTGATGATGGGGTTATGTTCCGATGAACCCATCGTAAGTGGAAAATTCGTAAGTGGAAAAAAAAATACAGTAGCGCACCTACCGAACGTCATAGCCCAGCCTGGCCGACCTTAACCGTGCTCAGAACACTTACCGTAGTCTACAGCTGGGCAAATTTAAGTAGGAGACACACATGGGAGTTCAGCAGACATGATGGGTGATGCGAAAACATGAAATAAAAAATGTTTGCAACACAGTATCAGTTGCCTACATAGACTGCGAGCGCGGCTGAGTGGATGCTGCGGCTCGCTGCCATTGCCCAGCATCGGGAGAGAGTATCGTACTGCATATCGCAAGCGCGGGAACGGAGCGAAATTCAAAATTTCAAGTACGGATTCTACCGAATGCGTATCGCTCTCGTAACTTCAAAATATCGTAAGTAAAACCATCGTAGGTAGAGGAGCACCTGTACTTCATTCTCCGAAGCTTTATAGTGTAACAACCCTCGTTACCTTAAGTTTGAGCGGGAAATGTGTTTAATGTAAATAGTTGGATTATGGGTAAATTGTAACTAATGTGTTCAACCACTGGAGGCACTTCTGGGGAAAATTATGGGGTGACTATGCTTGCCAGTACAAAAGGAAAAAGCTTGGAGGCGCTAAGCAGGCTGGGAAGGCTGGCTCAATGCACAGGTCCTTGAGGAAATGGTTTCTCTGTGTGCGGGTGTTCTAATAAAACGTTCGAAATAAACACTGCTTGGGCGTCCTTCTTCGCCCCATCCAGACGCAGAGCGCTGCGTGCCACAATAGTTTTGTTCTCTCCGCAATGCACCATAGCAGCTCTCAGGGTTGTCGTGTACCTTCTGTACTGTTTTACCCTTTTACCGTAGCCTCTGACTCAGATTCCTCAGCTAAGCTCTTTTGGGAGGGGTTGCAGATGCCGGTTGGCAGTCTTGAGAAGGTCCTGTGCTTTTAATTTTGCCTGGAGAGCCATGGCGATGGAATGGGATCCCTCCGTTTGAGCTGAGGACTGTGTCAACAATCAGTGCTGTAGTTAATCAGCTAAACTTGTGGGTTAAATTTCATGCTAAGAACACTACAGTTTTGCCTTTGAACAGGATGAGCCTTCTGTTTGAAATTAGTGAAGCTGTGCACTGTAATCAATGTATGAGCTGCTACATTAAGTAATCAATGATGTCATTGCAATAATCCGATTTTCACAGAGCTGTATACAAAAACATTAACAGGTGGCGCACAGAGCCACACTCTGCGATTCAGCATTTTTTCCATTGTTTTTTGCACGCGATTAAGAAATCTATTAAGATATTATTAAAGAACAGTACGTGTCTGACCCGGCCCCTTCTCCTCCGACCCAGGCATGGCTACAGCGTTATGGCTACCTCCCACCCACTGACCCCAGAATGTCCGTCCTGCGTTCCGCCCAGACCATGCATTCAGCTATCGCTGCCATGCAGCGTTTGTATGGTCTCAACGTCACAGGAACGCTGGACAGGAACACCATCGAGTGAGTATTGACCCCTTTACTCCCCGACAGCTGCAACGATGTTGAACACCCCCCATCCAGACTGGGTTGAGACAACAAAGACCACGTATATTCTAACCCTGCAATGTGGTTTTCAGGCAGGTCTGTCTGCATGCAAGGCATTCCTGACACCCTGCATTCATTATGATGTGTGCAAAGTACAGGGTGTTTATATTAGAAATAGTTACTGTTGTGTAAACACTGGAGGGGAACGATCTGACCTTCTGGTCAAAGGTCCAGATGGATCCCAACAGGCCCCAGAAGATTCTTACCTACAGTGTGTTGGGTGGGGTTATGAGAAGCTACCTGCTTGGGTCTACAGGTGTTCCATTGAAACTCAGTCACCCTGTCTGTTCAGGGGATATCTTTTTCAGAGGTAAAACAGCAACTGTTGGGGTAACTGGTAGCGTAGTGCTTAGAGCTGCTACCTTTGGACCTGAAGGTAGCAGGTTTCAATCCCACCTCAAGGTGTAGTACCACTGAGCACAGTACTTTTCTTAAAATTGCTCCAGTAAAAATTACCCAGCTGTATACATGGATAAATCATTGTGTGAGTTAACATTGTAAGTTGCTTTGCAGAAAACTTTCGGCTAAGTGAATAAATGTAAATGGAAACTTATCATTCAGGTAGTTGAGCCTGTCCTAGAGCACAGGCCTCAAGAAGATTTCCGGTTTGGAAATCGGATAATTTACTCAGTTGCCAGGAGTAAGATTAGTATTTTTTTCGTTTATTCAGCCAGTCATGGGGCATGAAACACAGTGAGATTAGGTGTCTGTCAATCAATTCATTCATCCAATTCTAGGACATAAAACGTAGGAAGATTAGTGGTCTGTCAATCGGGTCATTTTCCAAATTGTAGGGCGTGAAAACCAGAAGAAGATTAGTTGTGTGTCAGTAACTATATTGGTACACATGATCATAGGAGATTGTCTTTTTCACTAAATGATGGTGAGAGAAAGAAAGCACCTCATCTGCCATATGATGATATTCCATATACTGCATGTTTGTAGTGATGTAGTGATATTTCAACTGTCTGTCCATTAAACATACATTAATCATGTACGATACCCTGTTTTCCCTCCTCTGTACATCTCTCCACCCTACTACTGTAGTATTTTAATTGGTGTCTATTTGTTTTTTTTCCTTTTGGCTTCTGTGTAATGATGTAGTGATGATACACTGAGGTGAGGCTGTGTCTCTTTGTGTCTTTTTATTTATTCATTAATTTCCCAGGGCTAAACTAAATGTCTATGAGGGCCAGTAGTGATTTAGATCCAACTCCTGTTATCTTTATTACATCACCATGTTTACTAAGTTTAAGTATGTATTTGGGAGGAGCAAAACGTGCAGCAGCCTTTGCAGTGGTTGCACTAGTAGAAGTGTTTGAGAAAGGAGAAGCAATAGTGAAGGTGGCAGCATTCTCTTCCAAAGTATGAGAAATCATTATAGGAGGAATAGTGTTCATCGCAGCAAACCCTCCGAGAGCTCAGATGAGGGTTGGGCCACTTCACATTGTGATGCTCTGTCGTTACTTGGGAAAGGGGTAAAGATATTTGAATGTAAAGAACAGCATGCAAAAATGTTTTCATTTGTACGATGCATGACACTATAATTTTATAGAGCTTTAGCTGTAGGCACTCTGGTCCGACCCTTGATGAGGTAAAGCCCCCCTGTGAGGTGAGGCCTGGGCCAAATGGTCCTGCTGATCCCCCTCTGCCATCGCAGGAATATTTTCAGCCGTAACGACAATCATGTAGTAGTTGTGTTGTGAATAGAAGCAGTGACTGTGAGTGTTGAGGAAGCTCTAGCTGAGGTTGGCATTCACATGTGATCGTTCGGTGCCAAAGTGGCCACTCTTGAGTCCCCATTCTCTTGTGCCCTTCCTGTAGCTGGATGAAGAAACCCCGCTGTGGGGTACCAGACCAACTGGGAGGTGCATCCAGGTTCAGTGTGCGAAGACGACGGTACGCCCTCACGGGGCAGAAGTGGCAGCACAAGCATATCACCTATAGGTAAGCAACCTTCCTGGGTTCACTGTGGCAACGCCGGTGTAAGTAAACGGGGTGGAGACGGTGCACGAGCCACGGAAAGCCTGGTTTTCATCTTTCCGAAGCGCGTCTGCATTGTTTCCCACCCGGATTCCCCCGAATCGCTCGTGGTTTTGTTGTTATTTTGGGGGTCAGGTGATGCTGGGTTGAGGGCAGGTGGGTTTCTGGTGAAATACCTCAGTGGTGAGGTTCTTCAGGCATCACTCGCCCCCCGAAAGGACCCAACTGTGGTCCTCAAGTCGACATATTTCCTAGCATGGTAAGGCTGGGTTCAGGTCCGAGGAGGACACCTTATGAGCGGTAATGCAGCGTAAATACGAGTCACGTCTTTTCCCTTTCGCTCGACTGGCAGAAAACTGCGGCGTGGTCACGCTTTTTTGAATCTTTTTTTTAATTGCAGAGAAGCACTCCCCAAGCACACCCCCTCCTGCGGGGCTATTTCCTGCTGCTTTGCTTTGAAGTTGTAGTCTTCCTATTTATGGCAGGGATTTCGTTGGATAAAACCGCCTTTTTTTTTTTTTTTTCACAATTTCTCTGCCAGCTCTAAGTTGGATTTTAATGAAAATAAAGGTCAGGTTCAAAGTTAAACTGTTCCGTCTCCACAACCAAGGATTAAACCTTCTGGCTAAGGTCCAAACGTTTTTTTATGGCCTAATTTCTCGTTTAGGGAACAGATTTCGATGATGTCCAGCCCAAAATCTCTTCTGGCTTTTGTTCCACATTTTGTAGTCTAGGTCACCACGGTGGTACAGCTGGTAGCACAGGTGCCTCGCAGCACCGGGACTGCGTGACTGGGTTTGGGTTTGATCCCTGTTGGGTCCGCCTGGAATTTGTATGTTCTCTCCATGTTTGTGTGGGTCTTCCTCTGGGTGCTATGGCTTCCCCTCGCAAGCCAAAGGTGTATTTCAGGTGGATTGGTGGCGCTACAGTGCCCGAAGTGTGTGACTGTGAGCATGATTGTGTGTTTGTGGTTACTCCGAGATGGACTTGTGTCCTTGCCTAACCTGGCACCCAGCGTTTCTGGGACAGGAATCCAACCATCGCAATCCTACCCAGGACATGAGGTTATAAATAGTGAGAGAGTTAGTCTGGCCCATGTTTGAGTCTTGAAAATGAATTATATTTGCACAACTGGAGAAACAATGAAGAGGCCCACATCTGTGGCCTCTGGTCCAGTATGAAGGATTCAGCAGATCAAAGAGGGGAGGGATATAACAAATATCTGAGCTGAGGAAATATGGAGGTACAAGTGGGAGAAGAGAGCGATGTGAAGAAATACAATGGCTTCTGGGATGATTACGGCACCGCTTTCACCTCTTTCCTCTTGATATGCCAACAGAGGCGGCTCTCCTCTCGGTGTGTTATTTTGGACGCGGTGAAGATGTTTTCCATGGCATTTGGTCAAGAGCATGATGCTTCCACTAGCAGACATGAAATAAGTGACAGAGTCATAACACACAGCTGAAAACCCTTGGCTTTAATTTTTGAGCGCTCCAAGACAAATTCAGAAGTTACAGTGGCTGTTTGGTGAAGTGCGGCTCATCAGAAGTTCTCCATCTTCCTTCCTTCTTCTCCCCTTTCCAGCTTCTCCTCTTATCCTCTTATTTATTAGGAAGGAGATGACAACCAGTTCTGAATCTGGGTAAGTCCACCGCTTTTGCTCGTCCACAGGTGGACCGAGAGGGAGGAAGGGCAGGTTATTATTGGAAGTGCCAGGGAGGTTGAAGGGCATATCACACGCGCCACGGCTTCTCATTTGTCCATCTGAACACTTTACCTGCACAGCGCCTCTTTGGCCCTTCACATCCCAAAGGGTATCCTTCTGTTCCACTTCTGCTCTCCCTGTCAAACTGTCTGACCTCAGATCCCAGTTTTTCTCCCTTTTTGATGAAATTCTGCTCATGTGCCTCTTAAAAGCCGACGTCATCCATCATTCCGGAGTGTGATAAACAGCCGCTGTTGCTTTTTATTTGTTATTCCAGTGGACTGGTTCACAAAGACTCTGTCAGCAAACGGCCTGCCAGAAATCACTCAAAGTGGCCCCAAAAAACCCGTAAACATGGTATTTGTCATATACTGCCTTTGTAACAGTGCTGCTGTTTCTCCTCTTCAGCAACCGGGTGGCTGGTTGCACAGTGGCTAAGGTTGTTCTTCAAATCCCATAAGCGAGACACCTAACTCAGATTTGTCAAACAAATATTCGATTTTATTAAACAAGTGTCCTGGATTTTCCAACATGTAGAAGGAATCAAATGAAATGAGGTTTTTTTGGAACGCACTACAAGCACCGGTCAACCACTCTAGAGCACGTGAGTGAGGAGGACTTCCTGGAGGGCAGCGCTGTGCCGTGCTATCAATACTCCTCCGAGATGATGGGTTGGACTTGAGCTTGTTCTCATGGCTCAGCGTGAAAGAAGTCAAAGCTCTTTCAACAAAGGCCTAGATGGAAAAGCTCAACAATTTTTTTCATATGACTCAAAGGCAAACATACATGAAATACTCCTTTCAGTGATGAGAGAGCAGCAGAAGATTTTAACACTGCATTACTGTTGGAGGCCTAATGCAGGGCATACACCTGGTGTTTTCACCAGATGTTTTAAAAGCTGACCTCGGTTATTAGCCTGTGTGATACGAGGAGGAAGATGAAATTAAGAGAGTGAGACATGGCAAAACGAGAAAATTACTTATTGATTCACAAGTATATTTTTCAGGTCAGCTCAGCAAAATAGATGAGATGTATGTGCAGGGCTGAAACAACAAACACATATAATGAGTGCTGGTGATGATTAGTGTTTGGAAAGAAACCGACAGTTTCTTCAGCAAAGATCAGTGCTGCAGTCCATTGATTTGTCCCTCAGTGATGTTCAAATGCTGGGAAAACTGGCTGAGGGATGTTTTAATTTGCATATGAGGAGGACCTTGAAGAAGAAGTAGATAAAGCATTCTATTTCCAGAGGAGGGGAAAAAAAAAATTATAAGTCAAACCCACTGTTGCCCTGCCTGATTAAAAAAAATGAATTGAAATGCGAAATGAAATAAGATGAAAATCTGAAAGTCTGAGAATTACCCAAGCCCAACTGGAGTACTGGCCTCTTGATAATCCCTAATTAGAAAATATAGTTCCTGAAATCGTTCAACTCCTTCAATGTCTGTGGCGCATAGTTTAGGGCAAGAACCCAGCTTTACGGAACGCTAACATGGTGTATTCTCCGTTGCGTTTTATACATATTTAAAAAATATACCAGTCTGCATCAATGTATAAATAGTAAAGCCACTGTTCCCCGGCCGTGTTTGCATTACACTGTTTGTGACACGGTGACAAAATAACAGAAGTACTACATTAAAATGAAGTTAAATAACTAAATCACAGTTACGAGCTCAGCTGCAGAGTCATATTGGGTGGATTGCCAATGAGCAGTATGTGTCGGCTATAAAAGAGGTCTGACAGTGAGCACTTTGGTATTACAGTTTTCCAAGCAACTAACAGAGTCCAGAAGAGGTCACATAGTTGGTGTGTGAATTGCAGGTGCAAAGGGAACAGTCTCAAAAATAATGAGTGCATTTGACAAGCAGGGATAAACTGCACTGGCAAAGAGGGACGGCGATGGCCGAAGCTCATCGACAGGGACAGACGGACAGTTCGCAGGATAGTTGCTAAATGCTGCAAAAATACAGCCTCGAAAATTAACACAGAATTTAACCAGTACCTCTGTGACCCAGTGTCAGCAAAAACCTCTGTGAGCTTCTCAAAGCTGGAATTGATGGCAGGACTGTCATTTAGAAACTGCTTGTATCCAAGACCAACGTACAAAGATGCGTAACCTGGTATAAGGAGCATAAAAGCTGGATCCCTGAGAAATGGGAAAAGCAATATACTCTGATGAGTCATCTTTCGCTCAATTTCCTACGTGGCTTTACATGTGGAGAAGTCTCGAGACACCAAAGGATGCCTTCAGCCCGCAATGTCTGCTTCCAGCTGTTAAAAACTGGGGTTTTACTATTGGTACGAGCACCCATATTGTTGCCCCTGAAGATACTTTATCGCTGCATTTTGTGGTATATCACGGTATGTTATTGTGTGGAACAGTCAATAAGCTCTAAGACTGGCTGCCGTTTGATGGTTTGCAACCGATACATTGCTGCATCGCGGCTAGTCTTAAAACTTATGATTGTATCATGTATATAGTGTAGCTTAGCACTGCGGTGTGTTGTATAGTATGTATACAATGCTATAATACACTACAGTGTATAGTGTAATATACGTATAGTACGGTGTATATTCCTCAATGTCAAATACAGGCGAGAAGTATCTATGTCACATAAGTTAAGGGATAACTTACCACTGCCTATAGCAGCTGGCCTTTTTTTATGGGCAAACTATAACCCTAGCAAGGGAAAAGCAATCGCAGATCACTGCGGGATGAGAATGTCTGATACCCTAGTAAGTTTAGTCATTTGGGGAAACAGATGAGGTGGACGAGCCATATAAACGGTTGTAACGGTGTTCTCTCCCCACTTGCCTCTTCACCTCACATGTTGGCTGTTTGTTTTGTCTCCCCAACCCTTGTACAGCATAAAGAACTTCACGCCTAAGGTGGGTGCAGAGGAAACGCACAACGCTATCCGCCGAGCCTTCCAGGTGTGGCAGAGTGTCACGCCTCTGCGCTTTGAGGCCGTGCCCTACAGCGCCCTGGAGAACGGCAAGCGTGATGTGGACATCACCATCATATTTGCCTCTGGTTTCCATGGCGACAGCTCCCCCTTCGATGGGGAGGGGGGCTTCCTGGCACATGCCTACTTCCCAGGGCCTGGAATTGGGGGCGATACTCACTTTGACTCAGACGAGCCCTGGACCCTCGGGAATCCCAACCACGATGGTAAGTGTCTAGTCTGTTTCCAGTTTTGCACTTTTGATACCACCCTGTGGTATCAGGGTCAGTAGAGTGTCACACACATTGAAATGTATACAGAGAAAGACAAGTTGCGCTATTATGTTATCGTTCAGTGACCTAAGGTGGCACAGCAGCTTTCTGCCTTCGGTCTCTATCCAGGCATACATTGGCGCACTTTTGTTGAAGCAGTGACTGTGGTCAAGGTTACAGCATTGTGTCCTCTCCTGGGATGTGAAGCAGCTATCTTGTATGCTCAGGAAACACGGCACAGAGCTTGGCATATCCCCAGGGACAAGAATCCTTGCAATAACAGCTACTCATGAAAGAAAATCATAAAATTGTAAATGCTGTTGACATGGGTGCAGCTAGGAACTCTGGGCCCTCTGAAAATACTGTTCTGCTCCCCTCCCCCTTTTAAATAAGGTAAATGAATTCAGGAATTTTTGTTGGTCCTCCCTGGGTATGGAGCCCAGATTTGTCACCAGCGCTCACCCCACTATGAGCGATGGCCCTGATGTCTATTCATCCATCCTTCTGTAAAATACGAATCGCCACTTATCCACACTAATTTTGGTGACCTGGAGGCTGAACCTCTATTGTAAATCACAGGGCATTAGGTGGGGGACACCCTGGGTGGAGTATCTGAGAATGTGGTGGTTTAAGTCTTCAACTTTGCTTTCTAAATGTAGCACATCTTACACGTGTTGGCTGATCTTTGGGAACGGATTGACCACAGATACACGTACAAAAACAGAAACACAAAGCTATAAACAATCACACACAGATTCATATATATATATATATATATATATAGAGAGAGAGAGAGCGAGAGAGAGAAGCAAACACAAATAGGCAGAAAAATACATGCACTCCCACATATACACGCTGGCAGACATTGCACAGGCATATCAAGTTTGCTCCAGAGTACAGAGCAGCGGGGTTTGATTTTACTCCCCTATGGCCATGACTCATCAGCCCAAGTATAGTCCATGAGCTTGTTGGCTGATCTTTCACACACACACACACACACACACACACACACACACACAAACACACTCACACTATTCCTCTAGAAGCAGCCTTGCCCCATACATGCCATCCAGCCAGCAGTTCCCATCTGCAACAAAACACATCAGAAGAACTGAGCTCAGACTGAAGAAGTCGTGGAACAACGAGGAGCGCGAAAGACCGAGGAGGGGAGGGCGACTACAGCGAAGAGAGAGAGAGGGCGAAGGAAACAGACATTGTCAAAGACGTGAGGGCAGCTGAGGAAAAGACAAGGAAAAAGAAACACAATTAAGGAAAGAAACGGAGGAAGATAAAATTATCAAAGAAAATTACTGAGAGGAAGAAGGAAAAACGGCAAATGAAGGAAATCGATAAAGAGGAGGTTCAGAAAAGGAAGGAAGCAAACTGAAGGGAGGCACTGGGGGAGGTGGGGGGTGGGGTGGGGCGGGGCTTACTGAAAAGGTAAGGATGGGTGCGTAGATACACCCAACTGCGGGAAAAGGGGGTGGGTTGGCGAGGGCCTGTAACCCTGCAGAAGCCGATTGGGCCTTAAGTCTGTCAATCAATACAGGTATACGTCATTTACAATGCATTTACAGTATCTAACACAACTTTTGAAATGGCGTAAAACAAGAATGTGTCAAAGGTAAGAAGTCAACTGAGCCACAGTTGAGCCACAGAGCCAAGTATGACATCTATAGGAAAAATACAGTTGCATATACAAGAAATGGTCTTGCATGTAATAGGAGATGGAGAAAAGCATAATATCACAACGATCGTGAACGTGCGATAGCCGTCACGAAAGAAACAGGGTGAATGATAATGGTGAAGCCCGTCAGGGAGCTGACATGCAGTATCTGATGCATTGCACTGTGAGATCAGGTTGGCACAAGTGCTACCAAGCAGCACCGAGGGTTGGGTGAGGGTTACGCTCATCTGATCAATGCGGAGTGGAGCCACTCAGCTGGATCATTCGATTTCACTTGGTGGTTAAAGATTTTTAAATGCATTTAAAGGCCTATTAAAACATATCGCCGAGAACAAGGGCGTTCGATGGAAGGTGGGATTACTTTAGCGATTTATATTTAGCTGTGCACACAAATGAAAAGGTCCAATTAAAATTCCACTCTAATTACAGTGCGGCTTCACCAAAAGTATTGTGTACCTTTAAAAGTAGCCACATAGTGCTTTCTTCCCCTGAACACCAAGTATGTACTTCTACCTTTTGTAACCCGGTTCCGGCACTTACTGCTGTTTTCCCCAAGAACTGACTCTCCACTTCTGTCACAGTCAGCATTTGCTTGGTTATAATTGTTGAGCCCAGCACAAAGTTCTCCTTTCCCATGACATTTACATCTATTTGTTGACCACATGTCTTCCTCCAAGGTGGCGAACAATTTGGAGCACGCAAAAGTACATGTATCTACAGATGAAAAGCCGTAGATGCGGACGTGAGGTTAGCAGAGCAGAATTTATTTATCTGATACCCCCATTTTTGCGACCACACGTCGCTTGAGTAACCGCTCATGCAAACGACGCTCAGATGGGAATTGTGAAGATGGTTATGTGGCCAGAGGTGGAGGAATGCAGCTCTCTTGCTGGGCTGTAACAAGTGGTCAGTTGAAACCTTGTGCCATGCTCCAGGATGCCACGATCTGGCCAGCTTTATTCTTTCCCCTCGTTCTCCTCCCTCATGCTGGCCATTGCTAAGCGCTGGTTTGTCTTACGTCTCTTGTAGCCTTTGCTCCACGTTGCTGCATTACGGATGTTTTGTTTCACAGTTCGTTTGGAGGCTTTTCGCCGGCGTGGAAATGCACGTACGAACTCATCTTTCCTCCACGTATCTTCAGCGGTTGTGACCCCCCCAATACTGAATACCTTGGAATCCCGTGTCCCTTCGCAGGCATGGTCTCTTATTTACTCGTCCCACAGCTGTTTATCAAACAGAGTCTCGGAGAGGTTGGAGGAAGTAGGTCAGGCTGATAATGTACAAAACGCTCACTGACAGTGATGTAGCGAGCATGGAAATGAATAGGTCACATTCAACAGTACATTTCATCCGGGGCCCCAGAGAGGCCCAGTGCCAAGCCAAGCTTCTCTCTATCATACTCTCTCTCTTCACCCTCTGTCCTTGTACACTGCTTATCTGCTTTGTTGAAATCTCCCAGTGGAGCAGGAGGCCCGGTAAGGAAACAGCAGCAGATAGTGAGGAGATGGGGAGCCTGAGCGTGCCAGGGAATGAGCAAAGCTGGCTGTGATGTACGACTGATGCGTGAGGATGAGACAGCAGAAGCCTGCTCCGTCCCGCCCTCCACAATCCACTTTCCTGGCCCAGCAAAGTGCTCACATCAGCCTCTCTGTCCCTGCCTGTCCTGTGACCTCTTCTATCTACATTTACATTTATTTATTTAGCAGACACTTTTCTCCAAAGCAGCTTCCAATGAACTCTGTGTAGTGTTACTAGCCCACACATCTTATTCACCACAGTGATTTACACTGCTAGATATACACTACTTACACTGGGTAACTCATCCATACCTCAGTGGAACACACACACTCTGCCACTCACAGACTATGGGAGAACCTAAACAGCATGTCTTTGGACTGTGGGAGGAAACCTGAAAATGCAAACTCCATAGAGACTGAGCAGGGATCAAACCCATGTCCTCTTGCACCACCCAGGTGCTGTGAAACAGCAGCACTGCTCACTGTGCCACCATGCCACCCATGTTTAAGACCAGAGATTAACTGCAGTCATAGTTATCCGTCACTGTGCCCAGGTTGGCCAGTGAGTTTCAATTCTGAAATATTAAAATGAGGAGAAAAGCTCAGATTATTGATTGTTGGGTAGGACCCTCAGAAAGACCTGTACTGAGAAAAAGAGCTGGAGGGACATACTTAGAAGATGAGAAAGAGTGCATGAGCAGGAGTACTTGGATGATGAGTGGGTTGGGGTAAAGTACTTGATGGATGAGTAGAACAGCTGGAAGAGAGTACTTGGTGGATCGGTGGAGCTGCTTGGAGAAAGAACGTAGCAGCTGAACCGAATAGCTGGTCGAGGAGCAAAAGCCAAGAGTGAATACTGGGGACTGTACTGGGAGCAGCAACCCTGACGATGTTCCCAGCCGATGAGTTTGTCATCTTTTTGTTGTCATTACCTCCACATGGGATGCCGGCGCAACAAAACCCCTCGCGTGTGAGTCGGTGTTCGCCAAGGTTGCACACCCACTGTTTTGCATGTAACCGCATGATTATTATTGCTCTAAATCGGGAAGCTTTTTTGCATTCTTCAGCCAATGTTTTCTCAATGTCAGTCTCCCCTTCTTTTCTTCAGTGTAGTTATCTGAAAGGTCTCACCTGATTTATCAGCCCTTTTCTTTCACGTTGGTGAACCTGAAATGCAGATGGACATCAGTTCTGTGCTCCTGATTTTCCATTGCTGTAGATTTCACATTGATTACATGTATTGCTGTTATTCTAGATGCTGGAAGCTGTTAATGCTGGTACCTGTGGAACTGGGTGGTTTGGGTAGTTGCCGAGACTCTGTCGTGCTTAGAGAAAAACGTTCTGGTGATAAGACAAGCCGTTGGCTAGGGAGCGAGGGGGGTTGTCAAACAAACCGGGGTCATTAAGGCACAGGAAATTGAGGAGAAGGCCAACGCCGGATATTTAATGCGAAACATTGCAGCACTCTGTGTTGCCACAGCGACGGGCAGCGAATCACAAACCAACCTGTGAATACTTGATCGCTGACGCAGGAGAAGGAGCAGGAGCATGCGTTCCCATGACGAGATCGCCCTTAGTCGCCCCAGCAACACAACTAATGAGGGAGAGAATGTCACAGACCGGATGACCGCAGGGCAGCAAGGCAGTAGATGCGACAGAGCCTATACATGGCCACAGCAGTTTATGAACGCAGTCATTCTTGCCTGTTAAATTTACGCGAGCTGTGATGTTGTCAAAGGCCCTTGGAACAAGCCAAGGTTATGTACAGTGGGAAATTGTAAAGAGTGCATGGGGCGGTTGAGAGGCGGTTGTGCTCATTTGGCGACTTTATGATGACTCAGTGGGCAGTGTGGTGCCTGCCTGCAAACGGCTTTCAGCCAGGAGAGCCAGGAGAGCCAGGGCATCGCCAACATCTTAGCTAAGTCTGGGTTTACTTGGTCCATTAGCCTTGCCTGAGAGGCCTCATTACGGAGCACCTCAGAGACTCTGGGACCAGTTCTTCTTATGGTTCACCCCGCAAACGGCCCACTTTACCCTGGGGTTATCCGCAGTCCAAGTCCCTGGTGGATTCCTTTGTCCCGCTCCGTGTCAAGCGAAGGTCAGGAGACTGCTAATGAGGCATCCTGAGGTCACGTCTGTGCTTAACCGTGAATACCATTGACGGAAACACTTTAGATTAAGGATCTGTGCATAAATGCATTTTAAGGGCATATCAAGTTATTAACCAGCATTTATAAATTCATGTATAAATAGTTAATAACCTTTTAGAATTTATACATCATAGATCATTTCTCGGCTATAAGAGCAGCTTGAATTCTTTGCGGCTGGAGTGGTCGCGAAATACTGTGGATTAATAATAAATTGCTCAGATAGACTCCAGCACTGATAAAAATATGAGACAGGAGTAAAATGCAAACCATAAAGGAGATAAGTGAACTTTTTCATGTTTCCCGAGCCTTTTATAAAATACATTTTTGTAAAGTGAGTGAGACGATGGGTGCCTGAATACAGCCTTGCAGGGCCAGGCCACGTGGTTCAAGGACAGTTCAAGGACAAATGGATGGGTGACAACAGCATGCTGGGTACATGTTGCAAACAAAGAAATTCCATGCAAAAGGTACGTCTTTCCAGGTATCATCCAGCTTAAGGATGATTGGACAACAGTTTCCTCCGTGGTGGGGGAGTGAGGATAACGGTACCTGCCTTTACGCTCTGCACTCTGGCAGCGGCTATGCTCTATATCTAGGCCCGACTAGCAGTCCACTCTGAACTATACAATGCCGGATGCTTGAGTGCTTTTTCTTCCATTGCAAAGTGTCGTGATCATAACTTAAGAATCTTTTGTTTAACCATGAGACACCGTTGTGCTCAAAGCAAGGCAATCCAGGTACCATTTTTCAGTGTCCATGGGACCATCTGCTCTCGGCTTACACACCATTTGTCATCCTGTGCTCAGAGGAGCTCGCTGCAGGTGCGCAGGTGTTAAATTGGGAAATTTTAAAGGAGTGCAGCTCGTCTTTGATGGCTAATTTTAGCCTGTTCAGCAGTGTGTGATGGGCAGGATGTGTCCCAGTGATAACGGTGAACAGCCTTTTAGCTGCGGGAGAGCAAGGGCTATTTATTCAGCGCTCGGGCATGATCGCTATCAGCCCAACCTAGGCACGTGAGATAGCGGGCACCAAGAACGGGAGATTAAAGTCACCCAGAGCAGCCATCTGCAGAGCCAGGCGGTGGTACAGCAATATCGACATTTGCAGGCCATAAAGGATTTGTCAGCTAAGGGCACAGGGAAAGAAGTTGTGAATTCCAAGTATGGTACAAAAGTGTGAGTGTCTGGAATCCCAATCCATGTCAAAACAAGAAACAGCAATCAGAAGAAATAAACAGTGATAAGTAACACTAAATAATGTGCAAGATAGTGTTTATTACCTAATTATTGTGAGTCACCACATCTTACATTAGAGCCAGCAGTGGTGGGATCGTGATGCCTCCAGGTCATGTCTGCCCACACCCTACTGGTGCAGCAGCGCAATCCTGCTTCTCCAACATTTTGCTTCATCGGTGGGGGGTGATCTATATTGCTTGTGCCTGGTTCAGTGCTGCAAATTCTGGTTATAATGTCCATCCACCCACTCAACTACTCAGCAGAGAAGTGTGCCTAACAGGACTGATTCCTGAGAAACTCTTTGTGTGACAAATTCTCTTGTTTAGTAGGGATGGTATTGAGGTCACTGAGCTGAGTTCATCTCTGCTGCTTTGCAGGATGGCCAACAAAATGGCTTTTTACTTTCCGAGATCTCACTTTACACTGAGGTTTAGTCATTTATCTGACAATATTAATCTATTTACAATTATTTATCCATTTATACAGCCAGGTAATGTTTTTTTTACTGGAGCAGTTTTGATTAAGTACCTTGCACAAGGGTACTACAACTAGTGGTGAGATTCAAACCAAAGGCAGCAGCTCTAACCACTACGCTACCAGCTGCCTTTACTTTATACTTGCACTATTTGAAAGGCACATATGTTGTATAATCTGATCTGGCAGGAACATAGCTCTGTCCAGAGAGATTATCTTGTTGCCATTTTGACCTCAAAGTGTCCTGTCATGGGATGAAGTCCTCTGGGAGGCCTCTTCAAAGGCAGGAAATAGGTGATAGTGCCCAACTTTGAAGATACATTCAAGCATCCGGCTGTGAAAGGGAGCAATTGTACAGCTCTTAAGGCCTGTGAGTGCAGATGAAGGCCTCTGCTACTCTTGTCATACAATCTTTGTTGAGGATAGGAGACCTGAGGTCAGCTGGGTAGAACAACACATCTGGCCTCATTTCTCACACCATGACTCACTCCTGCTCCCTGGACCTAACCTGACCACTCTTGGCTTTCTAGAGCCATAAATTGAGGTCTTGAAGTGTCTGACTTTCCGTAGAGTTGAGTCCTTCTCTGGAAGAAACATCCAGCAGGTTCTTCTGCCCTATCATTACATTGCTTATTGCTGTTTTTGAACCTCTCAAAGTGGGCTTCAAACAAGAACACCAATATGTAGCATTTGTCTCAGGGGGTCCCATAGTACATATGAGTCCTTCCTGATGCCTGTGAAGATGCACAGCACTGGAGTGGCTGGTACCTGGTGTACTGCAGCCACTCCTTGGAAATCCAGCTGCCCGTCAGTGGATGCCAGTCGCATGGGGAGCCCATGTTCCTAGAGAGGGAGGGGTTTTTGTTGATGACACTGACTTCTGCAAAGGAATTTCTAGGGGAACAATGAACACATTTAGAGGCTCAGAAAGAGCAAGGAGAAAACAAGTGAAAGAATGCACTTATTTTCAGAGGCTTGGTTAATAAGGCAAAAATTCTCGAGAAAGGGAAAATGTGGTCTGGTGGAAATGGGGGGGGGGGGGGGGTGCTGATGTATTTCTGTCTTCTTCACTTTCATGTCTTACATCTGCTTCCATCTTTTAAACTTGGTCTTAATGAACAAATTAAGTGAATATAACATATTTATGTGGCCACAGTGGAAAATATAGTCACTTATAACAACAAATCAAAGTCGGAAAAGTAACATTATTCTAATTTTAAAAGTCAGTTTTTATTTGGGTAACAGGTCCGACAGTGGTTAGATGTGTGGCCCTACAGCCAAAGGGACCCAGGTTTGAATTCCGATTCCGCTGTATTACCCCTGATCAAGGCAACGCCTCCGACAAAGGTGTCAGCCAAGTAACAGCTACAAAATTATTTTCCCTAACTACAACTAATAAAAGGTACCTGAGGACGTTTAAATAGAAAAGAAAAAAAACATCCTTGAAAATGCATGAGAAGTTAATGTGTGTTGCAATAACGATAGAGAGTCTGACGCTACGCACTTCCTCGCTTGATTAAACCTCAGGGCGATTTAATTTCATTACCTGAGCCAGCTGAATGATAATTTCTTTAATTACTTATGAGCAGGACAAGTTGTTGCTGGTTCCAGCATACGAAGGTATCTGAATGTGCTGCAATGGGGGAAGGTGGCAACTGGAACTGGGCGGTAGTCGATTTCAGACCGTAAGCGCTCTACTGCGACACAAGTGGTTTTGACCCTCGTGCAACATAGTTTTTGCAGTCAGGAAGAATTATCCCGTTGGGAGAAGGGGTATAAATTCCCTTCATCTTCTGCTAAAGGGCCGGACGAGACAGCAAGTAATCCTCGACGCTCCAGTCGTCAATCCTGCAGCGTCTCGCTGATTCCATCATGAGGTGACCCTAAGCACCTCTGAGTGTTACATCCTCATACCTTGTGTGAAGAGCGTAACCTTCTCTTCAGACAGCTCTTTCCCCTCAGAGCTGCATCCCTCTCATTAATCAGCAGGGGGTTCAATTTGAGGTGTCACTGGCAAGTGGAGCCACGTGTGGGTTGCATAACACGCACTCTTACCGCTCCTCTTTCGACCTCTTGATGCCAGGTGTTCGTCCCCTTCATCTCAGCGCATTTGCATTGTGATTTCATTGTGTTTAAAAATATATCCCTCCTTCGGTTCCCCTGCCACCGCGACACGTGCTCTCAGCTGAGCCTCACACCAGGATTTCAAACAGCCGTCCTCTTCATTACAGCTCTCTCCATTCATAAAACACGAGGCACGTACCGTTAGACTACTATGATGTTGTTTAGTGGGAACAACAAAGAGATCCTTTGGATTCTGACTCCATTCATTCGCAGGATTATGGCATAACAGCTGCGTCACTTGACTCAGCCAGGTCCCATACAGATACATATTTGTAAAGAGAACTTGTGGACCCCACTTACCCACCCATGATCCATCATTTCCTACAGCCACTTTTTTTGCATCCCTGACTGTGGCTCATGAGTAGGTTTGCGCTCAGCCTGCTGTTCGCTGCCACCAGACCTTGTTGGATCAAAGGTGCTCTACCAGTGTAAAATCCTGGAGAGTGATTTGCTGGTGTAATTAGAGCCAATGAGGGTTGTCTTCCTGCAATGGCAGGTTCCCAGATCTTTGAAGTGAGCTGCTCCCCATCTTTCTGCCTAAGCCTCTGCATCAGATGGAATCCGAATACACACAATACAAAGACATGCAGAGGCGCAGGACCACTCTTCGTAACCAAAGATACACAAGTTCTCGAGTGAAATATTTGCATAGCACTTCTGCTATTTACAAGGTCTTATCCTCACAGCTTCCTCTGTGTTTGGTTGTGTCCAAACTGGATGTGTGTTCAGAGGTGTGGGTTGTTGTGGTTGAACCCAAATTTGACCTGGCGTTATGGGGAGTATACAGAGTTTTATTTATTTATTTATTTATTTTTATTTTTATAGAGCGCTCTTCTCACGCAGTGACACAGAGTGCTTTAACACAGGCATAAAGCAAGAAAAATTGATAGAAACAAAGAAGACAGTCAACTAATGGCTGCCATAATGAAGAACTTATCATAGAGCTACAAGTATACCTACTGGCCACCGGGGAAAGGAACAAAAACTCCCAACTGAAGGTTGAGGGAGAAAAAAAAAACCTCTGGGGGTCCACGGGCCAGTGGTTGCCCACCCCTCCTGGGCACTCTAGAAAGTAACAATTTGTGTGTAACAAGTAATAATCATAATGTTGGTAAATGGCATCTTGGATCCCCAGCTCGGCATGGAAGGTCTCGATCGTCACGGCAGATGGACATCATCCTCTGTCAGCAAGGGATTTGTCTGTGACCGCTGGCCGGCCTCCTCAGGTCTTATGTAGCGAGGTAGTGCTCAACAAGAAGAAAGAACAGAGTTAGTAATTTGTTACTTAAGTAAATTTAATATGCATTTTTATAAAGGTGATAAAAAACAACCAAGGCAGGCTTCAGATGATCCCCAGGTGTTCCAGGTTAGCTGCTATGTATGTGGGCATCTTGACTGCTCTCATGTCTCATAGTTTGGTCTTGTTAAGTGTGTTTGTGTCTGTACCTCCTCAGGAAATGACCTCTTCTTGGTCGCGGTGCATGAATTGGGCCATGCGCTGGGCCTGGAGCACTCTAATGACCCCACTGCCATCATGGCGCCCTTCTACCAGTACATGGACACAGAGAACTTCAAGCTGCCTTATGATGACCTGCAGGGCATCCAGAAGATATATGGTGAGATATACAATTGCTTCCCCAATCCGTTTCTCCAGTCCCGTCGCCCACATCTGTCACATCAGGCTCCGGGGGGTGCACAGTTTGTTTTTGGCATTTTTTCCTCCTCACTTTCACTCTCGCTCTCTTTCATGTTACGTAAAAGAGAAGATCTCCCCCCTCCCTCCTAATCCAGATGCTATTTTAAGAGGGTTCATTCAGGCAGTAGCAGAAATCCCTCTTTCGTGGACCATAAGCTCTGGGCGGGTGGGGAGAGAGAGAGCGGAGGGTAGGTAACTAGCAGAGCAGCAGTCACCCTGCTGAGTGTAATTTTAATGTGCTGCCTCTGGGGTCCACCTGATGGAGGACATTTATAAATTCACTCACCCATTCACTCATTCATTCATTCGTTCACACGGCTCTTTTTTGCCACCCTTTCCCTTGCTCCCTCGCTCCCTCGCTCCTATTTAAACCGTAGTCCATAGCAGAGCATTAAGCATTAACATTTTCAACATTGGGCTCATTTCAAAGTTAAAATTCACCTTATCTTACGTTCTGCAGAATGTTGGGAATTTCGTGTGCCAGCTTTTCAGTTGTATACGGAGGGTGCACTACAATAATGACTCATATAATGGCTCCCATAATAACTTGCATGCGTGATGTAATTGATATTGTAATAATAACAGTTGGCCGAGCATTTAAATGCACACTGTTACCAAATTACCAAACCCGATGAATATTCCATTTGCAAGGTGATTACTGGTTTCTTAGTGGGAGACGTCTCTGTTCGGTGTGTGTCTGTGCATGTTTGTGGGCATGTGTGAGAATTCCTTCTTGTGTAACTCTGTTTGTGTGTGCGTTGTGTTCGCGAGTTTGTGTGTGTGTGAGAGAGAGAGAGAGAGAGAGAGAGAGAGAGAGAGAGAGAGAGAGAGAGAGAGAGAGTTATGTCTGTATTATTCCAGAGTACATTTTTATACCGATTTGCTCGCCGGCCTCTGCGGGAGAAGTTGATGTCTCCAAACTGAAGCGTAGCTGCCTGCCTGCCTCCAAGTGCCTGACACTAATTTAGGGGTGGAGGGGAGGTGGATGTGGAGGCGGAGGGGGCTCTGTGGGGCTCGTCATGTCGTCCCACAGATGGGTGATACATGACGAGTGGAGCTTGCTGGAAAGAAGTGACTCAAGCTTTTCACTGGTTCTTAGTACAGAGTTGATGCTCAGGTCATGCATGTTGGGTGACTGTTGGGGTGATGACCTGTCCAGCTCCTGTCCTGCATGACCCTATGTGTCCCACAGGGATGAAACACAGTGTATTTGAAGTTTACTGCTTAAAATGAGGAAAGAGTATGGTACTGAAGCACTGTGTGTGTGTGTGTGTGTGTGTGTGTGTGTGTGTGTGTGTGTGTATAACCGAGTGCGCTTACAACCGTCCAGTCCAGAGGAGTGCTGTGTTTGCAACAAGACACTTTACTCTCGTTTAATTCAAAGTAGTAGCAATTTAATATCTTAAGGCAGATTTAATGGGCGACTCCTTGATGGAGCTTGTTCTTCTCGGAAGGCGATGAGCTGCCGGTGAAATCCTCACCAGGACAGGGTGAGGTAGGAGATGTCAGTCAGCCCTGCTGATGTGAGGGGGCTTAATACAGTAGTGATGTCACACGGTGGCATTTACAATTGCAGTAAACATCCTTCCCTCCTCCTTCCAGGTCCGCCGGACAAAATCCCCCAACCCACCAGGCCGCTGCCGACGGCACCTCCCCCACGGAGCCACGCCCCCTCAGACCCTCGCAAGCACGACAGGCAGACGCGGCCCCCGCGGCTGCCCAACGGGGACAAGCCCCCCTACCCGGCAGGCAGGCCCGATATCTGCGAGGGGGGCTTCAACACATTGGCTATCTTGCGCAGGGAGATGTTTGTGTTCAAGGTAAGGGGAGCCACACAGCAATAAGGGTGGGGGGGCACTAGGAAGGAAAGTGAGACGGACACTTCGTTGTTGCGCTTACAGGAGTAGGCTGGCTGAGAAGAACTGCCTGTCCCCTTGGTGTGTGCTGGTACCAATAGTTGAAACGCGCACACACATTTCAAGCTATAATAATAAAAGCACGCGCACACACACTATATATTTGACTGTACGTGTGTTTGTAAATGCTGTTGTGTAGACAGAAGAGCCGAGCTCCTAATTTGCTCTCAGAATTACTTTGGTAAAAAAGTATACAAACCCGCGGGCGGAATCATGCCCGATATGTCACGACAAGTTAAAGAATGTGCTCGACAAATGAACACACGGTGATGTTAACAGCGGTATAACTGTCTCCTTGATTTCCCCCTTTTTCCAGTTACCCGTCGGCCACAGATAAGGTGACCGAATGCTGTTTTCGGCATCAGCAGTTGACATTTTCTGCCAGCCAGTGATAGGAAAGGGTGGCGTTGATCACTAGTCGGTGAGACTCGAGACGCATCGCTCGGGGCCTGGGGGTGCTCGCGTGCCGCTGGACACCAGTGCGGTACCGCTGTAGGATTTTAAAGTGAGCCAAGGCTGGGGGAACTGAAAGGTAGCCTGTGTGCCACTGGAAGATACAAAGGCCGGCTGTGCTTGAGTGTATTTTTATGAACTTATAAATGGTTAGTATTCATTGGATAAATGGAGCTCATGGGGGAGAAATGGTACAGAGGCCTTTTTCAAAATTACAGAAGCCTCAACGGTTCACATACGTTTTCTGTAGTTTTTCCGCTGTAAAATGCTAGTACTGAGTGCTGTCTGGTATGACGCACCATATCTGATGGTTTCTCTTCTCTTGAGTCTCAGCCAGCAGGCGGAGGGTGAGAAAAAGGGGGGTTTGCTCTCCTCTGTAACCCCATGCTGTGTGTGAGAGGACGAGAGAGACAATTGCCATTGGAATATCCCCACATCATCTCCGTGCAACCCTCTACCTTGGCACTTCTCAGCTTCCTAACAACTCATGCTTTTTGGTTCTTTTGGGCTTCATCGGTCAGGATGTAAGGTTTCAAGGCTGCGGGGGAAAAATAAGGAAAAGTTACGATTGCTTTTCATGGAAGTTTCCGCAGCTTCTTTTCCATCCAAAAACTGACTCCTTGCTCCCCTTATATGTACTTTATACTGAAGGTCATCTTTTCTTCCCGCTTCGAACTTCCACCAGGTTCTCTCGTGTCTCCCAGTCCTCAGTGTTATTAACTGGCCCTTCACGTCGATAGGCAGTAAGGTACCCCACTCCCCCGCCCCATGTCCACCCTGTCTTTGCTAAGCGCATTACTTTCCATCTAAGTTCACCTCCTTCTGCTCTTGCATTTGGAATTATTTAGCAGGTGCTTTCAATGGGTCTTGGAGGAACTTTAAATGTGTTTGATGCAGAGAGGGCCTTCGGTGGTGCAAATGATTTCCACGTGCTTCTTGCCAGCCACTACGTCCAAAGCCAGGCAACGTGCAGTAATTCTTACAGCATTGTGTCTCGTTGCCTTTTCAGACGTTCATGTTTCCACGAGACCCAAGCTGATTTTTATCTGATGGCAGAGGAAAGGAGTTTAGGCAAAAACAGGCACAGTGGAGTTGATGAGAAGTTTAAAAAAGGCATTTTACATTTTCAACAAGATTTTTTCAACTACATCTGCTACTGTTAAAATTGATGTGAGCCATATGAAAGTTAACAGGATTAAAGTATAGTTCAGAGATTAATTAAAAAAATCTTCTAGAGCCAGTTTTATATCAGATCAAACTGAAGCAATAAGTAAGGATGATGAAATGTTGTGAAACTGTGTTAATAAAAGATTACGAATGTTAAAATAGACGATCCAGAAGATGCATTGATGTATACCTGCTGCTAAAATGTGCCACATTTCTATCCATGTAATTTTATTTAAAACATTCAAGACCAGTCAAAAGTTTGTATACTCCAGTTTTTTTTTTTCTCCTTTATTAGGGGGAAATTGCATGTCTTCCCAGCTCTTCTTCAGCAGTTCCCAGAAATGTAGGGATCTGTAGGTTGCCCTGTTTTGACTCTTCATCCCATACGCTTATTTCTGAGATGGGCTCAGATTTTAGATGCGTGTAAGATACATTGCAGTGAATGCTGTACCAATGGATAACAACCGATACCAATGGAGTGGCCAGCCGGTAGCATGGTCGTTAGTGCTACTGTCTTTGGATCCAAAGATTGCAGGTTCAATCCCCCCCTCTGACTGTAGTACCCTTGAACTAGGTACTTACCCTAAATTGCTCCAGTAAACTTACTTTGCTGTGTAAATAATTGTAATCTTAATACTGTAAGTTGCTTTGGAGAGAAGTATCAGCTAAATGAGTGATTGTAAGATAAAGTGCTTAAGTTTATGCTGAAGAATACAAAAACAATACTGTCCCTTTGATTTAAACCTGCAACCTTCTAAGCCCATTTCCTGTCATTATTTTTTGCAATTAGATGAACATTGCTGTAGCTTTGGTAAAGGTGTACGAGGCAGCCAAGGTAGAACGGACATTCCGTTTAGTCCGACTAATCCTGGATCTATACCCAAAGCAACTTCTTACATTCAGCATTTTAGGGTGCAGCAGCAGGAACTCTGCAGGGACTGAACCAGCAATTCATGGGTCGGTGATGCCTACAATGCTATGTGTTTTGCTTTGGGGGCAATGGTGAGGTTCTGTGACCTACAGCACCAGCCCTCCACACAGTGCAGGATGGCAAATTTTGAGCGATAAGGTTCCCTTGTTTGCCTCCTAGCCATGGGTCTCTGGCCTGGTCTCGCTTCCCATGAGAGTCCAATTTAAGAGCACTACAGAGAAAGAATTCCTGCCTGATGGCTTTATCCAGTTTGCTTAGCAGCTTGTAGAAGAAGGTGCAACAAAATGAGCGGTCAAGACGTTTACACCCAGTGCTGGGAAAAAGGGGGGAAATACAGTTGTCAATTACTTTTCAATTAAAGCGTCGGTGAAGACGGATTTACATAATGAGAAACATCTCGCTGTGGGAATCTTAGCGAAGTAGTAAATTTGAGAAAACAAGTGTAAATGCAGATTTTTCTTGCAAGAATGAATTAGACACTACTAATGCAGGCAGAGGGAGGATTTGACCGGTGCCTCGCTGTGTGGCAGGTCTGGGGTTCGAGTCCTGCTTGGGGTGCGTGGCGGCTCCGTGCTTCTCCTCGCGCCTCCCCCGACATGCAGAGGAAGGACCTGGCAACCTCCCTTGACCTGCCTTGAAAACCACGAGAGTGGTCACTATGGGGCCAGTTTGATTCGGCACCTACAGGCAGAAAGCTGATGTTTCTGGTTCTGCCTTCATCTGGACGCTGTGGCTCTATGGCACAACGCTGTTAAACAGTTTCCAAGTCCTGGGTTGTTACCACAGGCAGATTTGACCTCTTACATCATCTTTCATCTAGTTGCTTCTTCAGTGGAGTATCCATCTTACTGCTGATCTGCAGGTGTTTTTGGCCTTCTCTGGATGAGACAGCCAGCTTCGCAAATATCTGATTATGGTCTGTAGTGCATGGTTTGTGCAGTACAGCATAGGAGAAGGTTGATGTTTGTTTTGACTCCACCGCTGCAGTACAGCCAGCGGTTTGCTGTTTGGCTATGAAATGCAAATATGATATGAAAAATCTCTCTCTGCCTTCAGCACAATGCTTGCGATTACTGTAGTTCAAGTGCAGCTATTTACTGCACCCATTGTCCGCTTTTACAGCAACGACACAGAGATAAATGGGGTGTCTGGAATGTATTGTCCTCTTAACTGTGTAAGTAGACTCCTCCGGTGGAGTGCGTCACTGGTCCACGCCATGCCTTACTTTCTTCTGACCATCCAGGGCTCCTCCCTCTTTTCTCAGGACCAGTGGTTCTGGAGAGTCAGGGACAACACGGTGATGCCTGGCTACCCCATGCAGATCAGCTACTTCTGGAGAGGATTACCTCCCAAGGTTGACGCTGTGTACGAGAACAGCGAGGGCAAGTTCGTCTTCTTCAAAGGTAAGAAGTGTGGAGCTCAAAGCCCACTCCTCTATTCGCAGACAGACAGCACACTCTTTAATTCTTCTCGTTCTTGCCTATTTGATATGGAGAATAGTATTTTGAAGAGAAAAAACCTACAACTCACCAGAGGAATATTGGATCGTGGACCACAAATCTGTTGAGGTGCTGAACACAGTGAGTCTTGCTCTACATTTTGCCAGTTTCCAAGTAGTTTCAAACCCCTGGGAGAAACTTTGACCTACCCGACTCACCTTCCACCTCCTCCACAGGGTCCAGTAGACATGGTCCCCATGCACTAGGTAGTACGTGCAAGGCTTTGTATGCAGGTCCTCACTCATGTCCAGCCTTTGCTCCAGTAACAGCAAAGGTTTGCTATAAGTACCGAGGTGGGAGCGACGTCCTGGGCAGAGGGCCGACCAGGGACAGAAGCTGCGTGTCTCCGGTGTGAATTATCGTGTCCTGCGCTCCGCTCTGCCGCACTTCGGGATTGTTAGATCTCCCTGACATGACCAGGAGAAGCCCCTCAGCAAGCGCATGCCTGGCAAGTCAAGTCAGTTGTAATTTATTTATTTCCTAATTTATTGAATCCTAAAGCCTGCTCTCCAGGCATCTCATGACAATTTCTCGGAATAAGAAATGGTGGAAATTTATAGAGCCGGCCTCGCCCTCAGCCTGGTCTTCCCTTTGGTTTTATTGGAGTGTTTTTTTGGCTGCCTCAGGAGCCAAGGTTGAGAAGGCGTCTGAGAGTGGCGACCTATTCCATGGCCTTCTCCGACTCCAAACCCCACCCTCTAGTGGGTTCCTGTCCAGGCCACGGGGGCAGCAGTGTTTACAGCACAGATGGAGTAGCCTCCTGTGCTCACGTGGGGTAGTTCGTTAATGCTCGGCTCTTGCTGGCCAGAAGGATTCTTAACTCTTCATGAGGTCACTGGCCTTTGAAGAAACCCCGCGGAGACATCTCCACTTCTGCTCTTTTAGCTATTGTTTGCCACAGATCCTTGGAAACGTGTATCTCTGATAGCTTTGGTTGAACTCTGAAACGACGCATGCTTCCTGACCTGTTGCCTTGAATTCACAAAATAAATAAATAAATAAATAAATAAATAAATAAACAAACAGGGAGAGCGTGCCGTCCTGGCGCTGTGACGTTTCCGGAAGCTAAAGTGAACGTCCTGACTTATTTGAATGTTCTGAGAAAGACGTGGGAAGAGGAAAGTATTGGGGAGCAGGAGGATGAGCTGTGGAAAGAGAGGATTGAAACGGAGGAGGTTGCTAAAGCTGTGGGAAGTTGGGCCTGCAGAAATGAAAGTGCGACAGGCGCCGCTATTTTTATGCTCTTATTTGGTTGTTTTCTGTTTCTGCCGTCGATGTTTCGTGCGCCTCGCACGGGCCGACGCGGTACGGCTCCCGAGTCTGACGTCCGGAGGGACCGCGATAAACCCTGTTGGGGCCGAATTATCTTCTTCTGTGTTTCTGAGTTCCCTTTATCATTTGTGAAAATAATCAGGATGGTTTTCCTGCGAGTGTCAGGCAGCGATCGTGTCAGCGGGGGCACCGTATTGTCTCAGCTGCCGATTGCTCAGTGTACCCTGTAGACGTGTGTCGGTGAACCTTTCAAGACCAACACGTAGATATGAAAGGCCCCAGAGAAGCTTGTTTTCTGCCTGTTATTGAATCTCCCGCAGCTTCATTACATCAACCGCAGAGGCTCTCCACCCGAAATAACTTTGTCTCCTTCCCTGTTTGACAAATTAGACGCTTTTCATGTGATAGAAACTATTTTGCAAAGGCTTTCTGACAGGAGTTCCCGGTTTAAAGTGGGTCACATTTTGTAGCAAAATGCTACAAGCACATGAACTCGAGAGTCAAACCTATATTTACATTGTTATGGAGGCGATCACCAAACAAGGAGATGGCCCATGTACGTTTACATGTATTATTTATCAGACACTGTTCTCCAAAGCGATGTACATCTCATAGAAAATACAATGTGTTCATTACATGAGCAGGAAGAGACACTTAGATGCAGACGTGTGATTCTTAAGTGCAGTTAGTTTCTTTCTTTCCACCATATGAACCGATGTCCATCACACAAGTAGCTGCATAAAACTTTATTAGAATATCCAGGCTTCCTGGTCACTTTCCCAAGATATATTTATATGTGTTAATCTATCTGATGCTTTTCCCCAAAGCAACTTGGAATGTTAGTCTACCTACACTTATTCAACCATTTTTACAGCTCGGGCAGTTTAGGGTAATTAACCTTGCTCGAAGGTACTACAGCCAGAGGTGGGGAATCAAACCTGCAATCTTGGGGTTCAAAGGCAGTAGCACTAACCACTACACTACAGGCTATATATATGCACTAGCTATATAGATATATATATACATATTTACGTTACATTACAGGAGTTTATCCGGCATCATCTTGAAGTTATAATAGATGAACATTTACACATATAATAGATGAACATTTACACCTTACATGAACCTAAGAGATGAGGAACGAAGTGAGTCTGGAAGAGGTGAGTTTTAAAACCCTTTTTAAATGTGGACAGAGATTCAGCAGTTCTGAGTGAGAGGGGGAGGTGGTTCCACCACAACGGAGTCAGAACTGAGAACCTCCCTGTTTTACCTTTCGTATGTGGGACCACCAAGCGGGCAAATGTAGAAGAGCGAAACAGTCTGGTTGGGACGTAGCGGCCGATCAAGTCTTGTCGATAGACGCACCTTTTACACAGTGGTGCCACCTGCAGGGATCTCAAAATGGGTTGTGTATTAATCATTTTAGAGACTCGTTTTGTGTATAAATTAAGATCTAATTATTTTCCTTTGCAGCTTTGTGTTTTGAATGGAGGACGTGGCTCTTTCATTACCAGCTAGTCCAGAAAACAATGAAGACTAAATATGGAACATGGACTAAATTAGATGACTCAACTGGCCACACAGTTTTGTTGTGTATAAACAGCATTTTGACACCCCCCCACCGAGAGTGGATTGCGGGCGCATGGCACAACAACCGCAATGACACACGAAACAAGTCACTGAGACACAAGTGTGTCATGCGTCCATCACCTTTAATGCAGGATGGACCCCCTTACTCTAGAAACTCCTTGACTTCTCGCTCCACTCACTGAACATGCCGCGCTCCCCCTGGAACAAGGACCCTGCCGGCAAATCATGTGAAAAGTGCCAGGTGACACGAATGGAATTTCCTGGCATGGAATGATCTGGTAGCTCGCAAAAACACCCCATCTCCCGCCTCCCCTCCAGTCCCCCCTTCCTCCAGATCTGGGTCAGTACCCACAAAATGTGTCGGGGGGGAGGGAAAGTAAACACTTCCCGAGGTCATTGGTCAATAGTCTGTCAGTCCACTGAGCGAGAGGTGCTCCGTCAGCCACTCTGCACACTGACTCCCTTCTTCCCCTGTTATTTCCAAGCCTTTGTACAACGGCAGCAGTTGTGGCACTCGAGAATTTCCACATATATATTGACATTCGGGAAGAGGGAACCACCCGGATTCCTCGGCAGAGGTGTCGGCCCTTTTGTTTCAGCGCTGGCACGCAAAAAGGCAACTGCTCTTACATATTTTCGAACAAGGTGTGGCTATCGGCGATCCGTGCTTCAGTGGTAACGGCTTCCGGAGTTCTGTGTCAGTGGCAGACCCGTAGCCTAGAAGCTTAAAAAATATTCAGCTCTATTTCCTTCATCTGAACTAAGGTTCCAGGTTTGAATCCGCAAAATCTGAGTGCAGTTCCTTCGAGCAAGACACTTACACTGAATTACTATAGTAAAAATTACCCAGTTGTAAAAATGTTAAATAGTAATTATAAGTAGCATATAAACACAACATTCTACGTTGCCTTTGACAATGGTTCCCACCCAATAGAACTATTATTATTATTATTATTTTTAATTTATCATGGGTATATTTATATAACAACAACAACAACAACAACAACAACAACAATAATAATAATAATAATCACAAGAAATGAGCTGGTCTCCTTCTGAGGCAGGGGGGTAAGAGCTGCTTTCAGTAACCCTTTCTGCTGACCGCTTTTCTCCGCTCATTTCTTGTGTTGACTGGACCATCTCCCAGAATTAACCGGCAGAATTTCAAAGGTGCGATTCACACTTTTCCTAGAAAGTTTGAAGAAGCATCACTTTTAATTAATTCACACCAAAATCCCTGTTGACACATTTTAGTCCGGCAACAACTTTCTGGAAAAGAAAAAAAATCAATGCACATTTCCGAACTGATAATGGCCAGTTGTGAGCGGAGCTGTGGGTATTTATTAAAGGAACGCAGCACTGATGAAGAAATTCGTTACATGACCGTCAAGATATAGTTTTTTTTTCGGTGGCATCGGCCGAGGAACTGCCACTTTGCATCCGATCACGGCATTTAATGTTAACTGCTGCAGTAAGTACCTTGCAGTATAGATGACCAAACCTGTCTTAGCCTTTGCCTTTCAGCTTGGATAAAAATAAAGCAGAATGGTGAATGGCAGCTTCCTGCTTTGGAACATCTGATCCTCAATGTTTCTTGTGTCCTTTCCTCCGTCCAGGGAACCGGTTCTGGGTGTTCAAGGACACCGTGCTCCAGCCCTCCTATCCGCAGGACATCTCCACATTTGGTAAAGGGATGCCGGCGCAGAACATTGAGACAGCTGTGTGGTGGGAGGACGTTGGCAAGACGTACTTCTTCAAAGGCGACAGGTGTGTGACCTCACTTTGGCGTGAAGAACCGATGCATGCGGACACACTGTTTGTGTAGAATTATCTGCTTTGCTGTTTTTTAGTGTGTGCGTGAGACTGACTGTCGAGTGACTGGATTTTGATCAAATGTGCCTAAAATTCAGTGCCCGGGCTGGTGAACAGCATTGAGCTCAATGCTGTGTGTTGTGGCCAGTGGTCTTTGAGTAGCTGATCACCACACTTTTACATGTGTTGCCATGCACGCCGTTACTTTGCCGCAGCAGCTGTGTCACTGATCAGTCCTTGTTGGCTCAGCAGTGCCACTGGTCTCTCCTTACTGCCACAGTGGTGTGTTTGAGAAGCCTGTGATGCTGCAGCATTTTCCCTTCTCGGTCTTCGCTGCAGCCGTGGGGTCACCGACTGGTCTTTGTTAGGACGGCAGTGTCACCGATGCCCTTGTTGGTGCAGGTACTGGCGCTACAATGAGGACATGAGGACCATGGACCCTGGCTACCCCAAACCCATCACAGTGTGGAAAGGCATCCCAGAGTCTCCCCAGGGGGCTTTTGTGGACAAAGCCAACGGTATGAACTGTTGACCTCTCTTTCTAGCTAGGAAGACTTCATGGGAACTGAAGGGCTGATTGCTGAAGTATAATTGTCAAGCAAATGATTTCCACTGTTCTGCTTTGTGGTGTCAAACTACCCCGACTCCCCTCTTCCTGAACCCATCCCGGGAACATCCGGAGCTCTAATTATCCTAATTACACCGGGGAGCACATTGACTGCCTGCTCCTCGTTTCTTCTCTGTATGGTGCTTCTGAGCCTAAAATAGAGAAATTGGACCGGGCTGCATGCAGCCATGCTGTCAGGCCAATAATATCACTGCATGGTTAATTAATTAATGAATGAGCTTCTGCCAGCCTACCCTCTACCGAAGGCTTCTGTTGTCATGTTCGCTATTGTGCTTATCATGGCTCGGTCGTTGCCCGGGCCCATACCGCCTAATCCTCCCCTGGTGTTTTATCACACGGAGGGCAAGCGCAGCAGATTGTACAGATTATCCCAACTTCCCTCGGTGCATGGCGCTTTGTGCTGTTTCTTGTGCGACGTGGTTCCTGCTTTCAGAAAAGAGGACGTTGTCAGGAGTTTTTAAAACATTCTTTCGGCTTCATGTTTATTCTTCCACGGGTTAGATCTGCGGATAAGTTCTGTATAACTGGATATGTTATAACATGATGAAATATGCATTTCTGCGTTAACAAAGAATGAAAGGGTGACCATGTTTTTCCATCTTCCTTGAAGGCTTCACATACTTCTACAAGGGCAAAGAGTACTGGAAGTTCAACAACCAGAAGCTGCGCGTGGAGCCAGGGTATCCCAGGTCCATTCTGAAGGACTTCATGGGCTGCGAGATGTCCCTGGACCCCGACAGGGATCGCGAGAGGGACCGTGAGCGGCAGCCGCCACCCGAGGAGGACGTGGATGTGGTCATCAAGCTGGACAACACGGCGGGTACAGTGAGGGCGGTGGCTATTGCCATCCCCTGCGTCCTGGCCCTCTGTCTCCTGGTGCTGGTGTACACCGTCTTCCAGTTCAAGCGGAAGGGTACCCCCCGGCACATACTGTACTGCAAGCGCTCCATGCAGGAGTGGGTGTGACAGTGTGGCTTCCCACACCACCCGTCCTCATCCCGTACCGTCACGACCAGACACCACCTGCGTCGGTCAAGGTGGAAAATCGACGATAACCTGCGGACTGCGGTCCAGCCCTTCCTACGCATCCTTGGTTTTTTGGCGATGGGGAGAGGAGGCGTGCACCTCAACCTCCTCGTGGGGGGGAGGGGGCTCATTAGTTAAACTGCCGCTCCTCTTTGCTCAGTGCATCCATAAAATGGGGTAGGCCTTCAGCTTGGACTCTTCCCACGGTGCACTGCGTTCTCCTTCGCCGCATCAGGTCTTTTGTTCAGTGGGAAAAAATGACTGTGCTGTATCTAAATGTTATTCCCCGCTTCAAGCTCAAAACAAAAAGAAATCCTCTGGAAGTTACTGGAGGAGACACGTTTTTCTTTTTTCTTTGTGTCATCCTTAAAATAATTTATTTTTCCAGACACTTTCTAAATGCCCTTTAAGCATCATACTTGCGAAGACGAAACACCCGAACCAAAAAGACTTTCTCTCCAAAGAGAACCACTTCCTTTTTGAGTTCTTATTTTTCTATCTTTTGCTTTTTACTTTCCTCCTTGTCCTCTGCTCTTGATACTTTGCAGCGATTGGGAGCCGGGAACTCTGACTGTTGCGGCAGCGTGCCTGCAAAACAGGGGCCAAGATTATCTGCAATATTTTTAACCGCCTTAATTACAGATCGTGTTCTTCTCGTATTCTTTTTGTACGCTGCTTTTGTTTGTGGAAAGAGCTGGATGCAGAAGCATCCTCCCCTGTGACCTTCCTCTGACTGACAGGCCTTGACCAAGCGTCTTTGCCAAGCGCCACAGGGGCCGATCTGCCAAACCGCGGGAACAGGGCAGGAGTCAGCCGGCGCTCACAGTGAAATATATCAGTCAAAGTCAGAGTGAGGCCCAAGCCGCATCCGGAATAAGCCACTAAATCCACTGTTATGTTATTGTAAACGGCCCATTCCCTCTATCAGTTGTGTGCGCGAGAATGCAAGGTTATGGGAAGTGGAGGAGAAACGATGCATGGACTGATCCCAGAAACCGACCACTGTACATCTCCGATCTTCAGTCTACCCAGCCTGTCATTTACTGGGTGACTCCGAGGGACGGTCACTGCCACCGTTACCAAGAGTCCTCCAGATTCCACCCATCTTGAGATCTGCAGTAGCGATGCTGTCGGAGCGAGCTGCTCGAGTCCACATCTTCAACGCCACAGCAGCGCCGTAGACTGGTGAAGGTGCCAACTCTTGTGAACTGGTCACTTGCCTTGAGACTGGGCTAGAGCTGCCTGTATGGCAGTGCTACCAGCCGCACCTGACCAGTCCTATCCCCAGTGCTTCTTGTTCACTTTGCTGTTTTTATTTTTGTTTTTTACTTTTCTTTTCCTGGTACAATGGAAAAGACGATGAAACCTCAAGACTGAAGCGGTACATTCGATATCTCAAATGAGCTCGACCCATGTGGAGTGGTTGTTTTTCTTGGTGTCAGTTTGACTTTATTATGCAGACGCACATATAAATTTTTTTTTTTTTTTTGCTTAATTCTTTGATCAAAAGAAACTTGCAAACTCGTACTATTGCTGTACGACACTTTGAGTCTGTGTCTGTTTTATGATAATTTTCCTGTTTTGTTTTTATTTTAAACTCAAAAGGTTGGAAGGGATATTGGGACGCTCAGAAATTCTGCAACATATAAGAGTCCGTTTGGGACATTCGGTGGGGATTATGCAAAGAAATTAATAAAATGAACCGTTCATAGTTCAAAATCCCTTGCATTTCTTTGTGTGTGTGACAAAGAGGGGCTCGATTGGGTTTTTCGTGTGTGAAGCAATGGATGGACAAAATACTCTTATAACCCTGTCTATACTGGCTAAATGCTTCAGAGTTTGCTTACGGGGGCCAAGTTGTGCTGCAGATGTACCCAGTGTACCGTAGTACCCAGTACCCTAGTAGGCCAGCAGTGCAGGAAGGATCAACCACAACATCATCAAGGAAGAATAGAGAGACGCCTACGTACACCTCTATTTCAAGTCCTCTGTTCCTTGGGAATCCTGTTGGGTGCCACCCAGTTGAGGGATGCTTAGCCATCGCTCCTTCTGTGTCACTGGGTCATTAGATCACAGGGTAGCGTGGGTCAGACCATCCTCAATGTGTCAAAGGAACTAACAAAAGAAAGAAGGATATTTTTATGTAGAAAGCTGGGCCACATCACGGGAAGACTGAGATCTCTATTCGAAAATGTGTCAATGAAGAAAGAAAGAGTGCACAGTTGCTGTTACATGACTTCTTTTATCGATTCATAGAGTTTCACTGTTGATATTCACTTTTCCACTTTATTATTCTGTACATCACACTTAATTGTGTGTCATTGACTATTCAGTACAAGTCAAAAATTCATGTTCCTCTGCAACAGAAATAATGGACACTGCAGTATCAGACCATGACACATCTCCGTAGGCTGCATCTCAGGACTGTATCTCTGGGAAAGAAGCCCAGTTCGAGAGAACCAGCCAGCAGCAACACCTCGCTCTTCTAATGCCCCTTGGCCACAGATGAGTCTCTCAGAGCAGATTTCAGAAGAAACGTGTTTTTGATTTCTCCATGAGGGATACTGTCCGAAATGTAGTTGCAACGTACTGCATAAATACATGTAAAAACATGTTCAAGGTATCTTATATGCTCACATAAAAACTCTTGATAAAAACCTTTACTGTAAAGCCTTACACTGCTTTTTAAATATTCTAAAGTCATTGGCAGATAATCCAATAATCATTTATTGTGTCTCATTCTCTCGTTGGTCTCCCCCATATTACCAAGTAGCATTTTTAATATTTTCTGTCCTCAAAAAGATCTGCAAAGTTGACTCAGTAGGTTTTTCTTACACCTTTTTACACACTCATAACATCTTCTTTTAAGGTCAGGTATGGTGGGCAATGCTTGTACCTTACAGCTTCTTTGCTGTAGATTTGGATGTGGGTTCAAATGCAGGTAAATCCGGGTGTAGTTTGTGTGGTTTCTTCTCACAGTCCGAAGGTGTGTTTCAGGTTAATTCTTGACTCTACGTCGCTGTGATTGAGTATGTGTGATTCTCCAGCAATGGACTGACACCCTGTACAAGGTACAGGTATTCTACTTTGCACCGTATTTCTGAAATAGTCTCTGGACCACCATGACCATTTAACAGAGGTTATTGACTGGGGATGGATGGATTGAAGGATGTTTTTTCCAGGATCACATGATATCGTGTATTTTGGTAAGTGTATTTCTTGAAAAAAAAAAGAACGTACTTTTCTCATTTTCAGCTTTTCTTGTTGGCTCTGCTACTCTATTTCGGTTTTAGAACGCAGTAGACTTGTGTTGTGGGTAAATATTCACAATGTATTATGAGAATGTTTTAATTTCTTTAGTGAATATATAGATGCGCTCAGTTTTGTCTTTGATGCAGGACTTTTTAGCAGGTAAGTCCTACTACAGACATGATTCATCTGTGCCTTTGGGCCTTGTCAGGAAATTGTATCGGGACATTTTAAACCGTCTTCTAATGGGCACTTTTTTTGTTTGTTTGTTTCTATTTTCCATCCGAAATATCAATTCCATCAATACCTGTTGCCAGTCAGATGAAGAAGATAGCCAGTTTCTCCTTCCTTCATTCCAATTTCTGCACATACTCCTTTCTGAAAATTGAGCAGTTTGGTTGAGTCGTGCTGCACGGGCATCGGAATTCTTAACATGTTTTCGTGGAGTAGCCTATCAATGCAAAAGTGTGATTAATGTCCATCTGTCACATTAATGCACACAGAGTCAGATGGAAAATCCCAGGCCATAAACCAGATATTATACATGAACCTGGGGGGGGGGGGGGATGGATCATTCTGTCTGGTCTGTGGCTTTTCGAACAGGGTTCCAGAGCTGGCTGTGTAATGTACATTCCTGTAGTTCACAACGGCTGGGGAATCGGACTTCAGACCCAATGACTTCTCGTTCGACATCCAGTGCTCCCCTCCTTATATATATGAGTAAAAAATATCAGTGGGTGGCACGGTGGCACAGTGAGTAGCGCTGCTGTCTCACAGTGCGAGAGAATGTGGGTTCGATCTCCACTTGCTCTGTGTGGAGTATGCGTGTTCTCCCTGTGTCTGCATGGGTTTGGTCCGGGTGCTCTGGTTTCCTCCCACAGTCCAAAGACAAGCTGTTCAGCTTCACCCATAGTGTGTGAGTGACAGTCAGAATGTGTTCCACTGATGTATAGATGAGTGACCCATTGTAAGTAGTGTATCTAGCAGTGTAAGTTACCCTGGTGAATAAGGTGTGTGGGCTCATAACACTACATAGGGTTCATTGGAAGTTGCTTTGGTGAAAAGTGTCTGCTAAATACACACACACACACACACACACACACACACACACACACACCTTCAGAGCTGCTTGTCCCATACGGGGTCACGGGGAACCGGAGCCTAACCCGGCAACACAGGGCGTAAGGCTGGAGGGGGAGGGGACACACCCAGGACGGGACGCCAGTCCGCCACAAGGCACCCCTAGCGGGACTCGAACCCCAGACCCACCCGAGAGCAGGACTGCGGTCCAACCCACTGCGCCACCGCACCCCCTACTGTCTGCTAAATAAATAAATGTAAAAAATATCAGTGACTTGGTGAAAGTGTGTAAGAAGAAGGCTGACTAGATCTTCTTTTTAGTTTAATAATTAGATAGAATCTGTTTCCAGTAGCTTTTGTGCACAGTTATCAGGACTATATTTCCCATTTTCAGATTCTCTAGAACAGTCAAGTCCCAAGAGCAACTCTGCTTTTACTATGATTTCAGTGGAAGTGTGTCACATCCACGCCCACAACTCAACCGACAACACCTGACTCTGCTCCAGCACCTGGTTAACCGCTCACCCTTTAAAAAACCCTCCTCAGCTCCCATACCTTTGCGGAATCTCGTCAGGGACAACCGCCCTTCCTTGTGACTCCTCGCTCATACGCATCTCCGGTTTTCAGTTCACGTTCTCTGGTTTTGACCCCTAGTATTGTTTCTCGACCACGTCCACGGATCTTCGTTTCAACTCCGATCGCTGTTCGACCGACTCTTCGCTTTGTCTCCTGACCTCGCCCATGAATTCCCGCCTGTCCCCGATACCGAGAACTTGCCTGATCCTCTGACTCCAGACGAATGACTCTGCACTTGGGTCTTTCCGTCCTGGTTCTCTTGGCCTGTCGTGACAAAGTGAAGACCACATCCCAGGCTAACACAAGATGAAAAGCAACAGGTGGAAGATCAGATCTCAACGAATGACTACATCTTTTTGTGCTGTTAACCTTGTCAGGGTCCCCATGTGCTTTGACGTTGTCATTTTTCAGAGAGGCCCACAGAAAGGAGGATTTCACTGTGACGATGGGAACGTACACTTGGTTCCGTCGGATAGATTTTGAACAGCTCTTTTGAATAGGGATGGAACTCTTCTGCTCTTCAGCATAAGAGAGATTTATCCATCAGGTCAAGGGTTAAACCCCCCGAAATGTTTCTGTTTATTTTCTGTAATGCAACACCAGGCAACTGAGGCTGACAATCTCCAGAATAGCTGTGGTTTTTTACAGGTGTTTAATTTGCCCTCGAACCTCAGCTGATACTGCACTACTTTCATTTGTCAAATTCTCTCATGTTCTTCAAAAAGGTTTTTTTTTGGGTCGTTCAGTGCTGTTCTTCAGTTTTATTTGTTGTGACACCTCTGACAGTGTGACAGAAGACAGAGAGCTTGCAAAGTGTCATTTTGGAGGTCTCCTTTTTTCCTCGTCGGTAGTAATTGTAGCCTGTGATCGAGAGTGAGCGCCTTCTAATGGGGTTTTTCTTCACCCTTCTGTTCAGACGTCACTTTCCACTCCCCCTCCTCCCCTGGGTAATTAAATAGTTTCTGGTTAATTAAACCCAGAGCTGAAGAAGAAAACCTGATGACACAGGTTCTCTTTTCTCTAAATATTTAAATGCAGAGGAAAAAGTAAAGATGTAAACGTGACAATTTGGTGCTTAATTTCTGAACTCAAGACTCATAGGTACTCTGCTGGAGGTAAAAAAGACAGGTCTATGTGTGGAGGAGTGTCTGGCCTCCAGTATGAATACAGCGGCATCTGTTAAGACAGCAATGTTTATTATTTTCATTTTACATACTGTTACCTGGCAATAGATATGTCACTGTTGTCTCACAGCGCCTGGGTGGTACGAGAGGGCGTGGGTTCGATCCCTGCTCAGTCTGTATGGAGTTTGCATGTTCTCCCTGTGTCTGCGTGGGTTTCCTCTGGGTGCTCTGGTTTCCTCCCACACTCCAAAGACACGCTGTTCAGGTTCACCCATAGTGTGAGTGACAGAGAGAGTGTGTGTGGTCCACTGATGTATGGATGAGTGACCCAGTGTAAGTAGTGTATCTAGCAGTGTAAGTCACCGCGGTGAATAAGATGTGTGTGCCGATAACGCTACATAGAGTTCATTGGAAGTTGCTTTGAGAAAAGCGTCTTCTAAATGAAATCATGCAAAAATAAAAAAAGGTATAATAGAATTTATTGTGAATTTACTTGGCTTCTATTAGAGCAATATCTACCTTACTACCTCACAGGAGTACTTCTGCTCCTAGGATTTGATCCAGCAGTATTCTGTCTGTTATTGGGTGATATTGGTGTAAGGGAAATGCACCGAGTTTCAGATTCAACACATGATGCTCAATGTGCATATGCGTCCCTTCCAGAAATGACGAGATCCGGCATTACTGGCATGTAATGTGGAAGGGGATCCAATGTAAAGACAGCATAATCTCGGCCCTAATTGTACAAACCCAACATGGCACTAAATCCTCTCACTTCTCGAGCAGCCAAGATTTCTCACAAACATGGCTTTGTTCGATGAAACATGTGAAAACAGGCAAAAACAATAATGTGAAAATCTGGAGCCTTTTGGGAAAATCGTCTTTTTTTTTTTTTTTCCATGAATCAAATCCTAGTGACACCAAAACACCATAGTGACATAAGGGAGTAAGTCTGCACTAGTGGGTCCACTGTCCTTCACATCTTCACACTGACTCAAAGGTTGCTTGGCTCTGATCAGAACATCAACAAATCAGAGGATAAAAACAGATGACAAAGAGAAATATTTATCAGAATAACACTATCCAGATGTATTTCCCCCAAATCTTAAAGTTTGACATTAAAACAAACAATTCAGTTTCTTAATCTTTTACATGTTTTAAAGGCAATGGCATGACCATGTTTACTGGTCTCTCTAAGGAAACTGGCTCACTCAATAGTCTGTTATATCCATTGTTTACTATATACTGATGCTTTTCCAAAATCTGTGATGTAAAATATACCTCTCGGAGCATAAGCATCTCTTTAGGACCTACTAATCAGGAGATGCGAAGGATGATGACAGAGAATGTTTGTCATGAAAGCAGACTTGCATCTATGAGCCTGGAGAGTTTCAAGAAAACTGGTCATAATTGGCAGTGTCCTACTGGCTTTGGAGCTGCAGTGGACTCTTCTGGTGCCCTTCCATCTATCTAATTGCCACTATTTTCGACCAAGTGCCGACCTGCCCAATACCGGACCTGGAAAGGACAGTGGGACAGTTCACAAGACCATAAAAAGAAATTTGACATGTAGCTCCCACCACCCCCGCCCCCGCGACCCCACCCCCACCCCCCAACCCAGCCTCCAGTATCATTATTGTTGAGACAAAACGTAGAAAAAATGTGAATAATTTCTGCCCATGATTTATTTTTAGACAAGCCATTATGGTGTCTGAAATGAAAGATTTTCAGCAGAAGTGTAATGAGTTTCAAACGAAAACAGACTGTTTCCTCGTGAGAAGTCAGCCAGACAAACGAAATGGCCCACAGCAGAAGGCAAACACAATTTCCTTCAAATGAGATTATTAATCTGCACATGTCAATAAAAACCACTTTGCTGAGCACCAAAGCATTAAGATGCTGGTTTTGTTCCAGATGGAGAAGTGACAATGCAACTCATCCCGGGCACTGTGTCGTACTGCGCTTTGTCTGACGACGAACGAAACATCAGTGTGTACTTTGTGTGTGCAGAGTACAGGAATGTACAGCAGCTACACCTCGCCTAGTTACACAAATGGCCACTTAGGATGAAAAGTTACAGGATGACCGTTTACAGAGGCCCCTCTCATCTATACACATGCTGCCTACAGACATATAGTACATTTATTTGATGCTTTCCTCCAAAGCAACTTACAATATTAGGATAACAGTTATCACAAGCTTACTTACCCATTTATAGAGCCAGGTAATTTTACTGGAGCAATTTAGAGTAAGCACCTTACTCAAGGGTACTACAGTTGGAGGTGGGGATCAAACCTGCAACCTTTAGATCCACAGGCAGCAGCATTAACTACTACACTACCAGCTGTCCCTGCACATACCTGATATAAGACTGTCTACAGGGGTCCAGTGATTGAGATTCAAGTTGTAGCCATCAGCATCTTCAATGTTAAAACACAAAAACTAAGGTAATTAAATGTAAAATGAATAGCACATTTAAAATATTTCTGCTCACTGCTCATGGTTTTTACATCTCATAGTGATATGAGCATGAATTAACGTTCACGAGAAATAAACAGAACAAACATCCCTAAGTTCTTGTATTTAAAACCGGTTTTCAACCATTCGCTACAAAAAAAGCTTAAAGATTTTTACTCCAATAGTTTTACATGCAAGGTCCCATTGGCTGGAAACTTTCCATACTGATTCCATAGGGATGCGTATGTTTCAGAAATTCAGTGAAATGCTTTTTCTTTGTGCTCAATTCAAAACACACCCACGTACATAGAAACACACCCAAAACTGTGTCCTTCTCACAGTAATTACAACTCAAATGCATGACCAAAGAGAGTCACATCATTTTCATTATGGAGAATGAGTTCTTTTTGCCAGAATAGAAAAGTTTTTTGGAAAAGAAAAGTTGATGGAGTCCTGAGGGTCCATTCTGGCTCCAAAGTTGACACTGTAGGGAGAAAGAAAGAGAATATGAGAGAATGAGGGATAAGGCAGAGTCAGACTGTGAGTCAGACTGCCAAACAAGCATGTATGATGTTCATAAAAAATAACAGTACTGCATGGTAGTCATTGCCATCACAGACGCAAAGTCTTCAGGAACGGGAATAGACAGCACTAACACATGGCGCCTGCAGTCACTATTGCTCCTCCACCTGTAGGCCAAGTAAAGGGACGAAGTCAGAGATAGAATTTTGTCCAGGATGTTAACCAACTCTAAGCCTTGACTGAATAATGGTAGATGTTCCATCTGGACAGGAGAGGAAAACTGAGCTTTGAATCTGCTAGGATGGGTCTGGAGGAGGCTATCATTGGACATCCTGGTCAGGTACGAATGAAAGTGTGCAGCCATGATGGTTTTGACATTTCTGAACAATGTTAAAGGAATTGCGATGTCAAAAGCTACAACTTACATGATGTCTCAGTCCTTCCTGTGTCAGTATCCATTTCCTACCTGTGGAGTTTGGCTGAAATGATTTACACTGCAAAGTGCAGGCAGAGAACATTTCCACAATGTAGTATCACTTCTCAAAACCTAAACAGGCATGGAGACAGCGGTGTACATATTTACCAGAGAAGAGACAAAATGTAAAAACTTGCACAAAAAATTTAAACACACAGTGTGTTCATGAGATCAGTCAGAGGCCTGTTGCAATGCAAGTTGACAGCTAAATCAGTCCTGTCTTTAACCCCCATCATTTAACACACAAGAGCTGACAGGAGTCAACAAATTTAATTACACGCTTTCTGGAGAAAGTAGTGGAGATGAACTCCAAAGCGTTTTGAAGACTTTTGAAAGATCTGTATCAGAGGAGTGACTGCACTCAGTCTGACCGATTGCATGGATACTGCTAACTTGAGTGGTGAAACCTGAAAGGGCAACCAATCGTAGGCTACCGGTGAAATTTCCAAGGTGGAGTCAGTTTTGGCAGAGTGCATTCAAGCCTTATGTCTTAAAACAAGAAGAAGAAGAAGATGAAGAAGAGGAAGAGGATGAAGAAGAAGAAGAAGAGAAGGAGGAGGAAGAAGAAGAGAAAAAGAAGCTGAGTGTCGGAGAGAACAATGCTGAGGAAACACACTAATACAGTTTCTCTGCATGTCTATTTTCTCTTCTGCCAATAACTACCCATTGTTGTAATTTGCTCCAAATGTAATTTTGGTCTTGCTGATCACTCTGGATAAGCGCACAATCGGGGCACAATCTAAATTCAGGTAAATGTAGCATTTCCCTGCTGCCGAAGCTGACTGTTTGATAAAAAGCTGTAGATCTAATCTCTGTCTCTCCACTTTTCTCGGACTACAGCCAATTAACGCTTCGCGGCCGAGTCAGCAGTTCCACCAGTACCTTCTGAAGGTTAATTTGCCTGTAGACTGTGCTAGGAATCGGGATATGGGAGAAGTTTGGTGTTGAGAAAAATTCCTGATTTCTACTTTTCTCTCTGCCACAGTCACACCTTTCATGCCCACTTGGGAGACAATAAAGAATTGTTAAGTAAAGCCCATTAGACAGACCAGAAATCGATTACTGTAACTAATTGGTTTAAGAGTGGCCTGTCCAGGTTAGGTGGCTTCACGGGCTACTACTGTACTGCTTATGGTCTCCTGGTTCAGGACACAAAAAGACTATAAAAAGAACCAATCCGAACCGTAACGGTATGAAGACTGTTGTGTAAAGTATCAGTTCTCATGGCCATCTTGCAAAAACCGTTGTTTCTTGTTATTAATCCATTTTGTTAATGTTGCTTGACTTTTGTTACACGAGTCGAGGCAACAACCTCCTTGTTACAGGTTACCTATGTATTTCTACCCTCGTAGGTCCAGAAAGACATTCTGCTGGGGTTACATGTGCTGTACGTTTATATGAAAAATTTAATGGGTTCAGTGTATATAAAAATATGTATTTATATATACAAATATATATTTATGTATTAAATTAGAACTGTTGTTTCACAAACAATAAAATTATTGTACCCACATGGGCAGAAGTAATTAAAAGAAGGAAAACCGAGAAGCTACTTGAAAATGTTTGCAGAAGCCCTCTGTCTAATCCCCCCCAAAAAGAGCTGGGCACGTGTGGAGGTTCTTGCCATGCCAGGTGTTGCTCCAGTTAAATCTGAGACTTGCCAAGATCTCGTGTTCACTCCGGTTTCTGGACTTTAATAATGCAGCAGTTCCCAGAGCTTCTGGCCTGTCCTCCTGGCCAAAACGACTTCAGTAAGAGCTTTACTGCATCATGTGGCAGATGTGGAATCATTATTCTCTTTGCTCTAGGGCAGTGAGCCAAAGATTGTGTGTCTTTTCGAGCACGAATTTCAGCGTCTCAGTGTACATTTACACTTTAGTGTGTTTCGTGGCAGGGGGTGCAGTGGTGCAGTGGTGCAGTGGGTTGGACTGGGTCCTGCTCTTCAGGGGGTCTGGGGTTCAAGTCCCACTTGGGATGCCTTGCAATGGACTGGCCTCCCGTCTTGGGTGTGTCCCCTCCCCCTACGCCCTGTGTTGCCAGGTAGGCTCCGGTTCCCCGTGACCCTGTATGGGACAAGTAGTTCTGTGTGTGTGTGTGTCATGGCTGTGTGCATGGGGCTTTGTAAGCTCTACGATTGTGGTATCTGTGGGTGTCATCAGGTGTTTGTGTGTCTTTGCCTTTGTGGATGTTCCTTCTATGTATTTCTAAATGGCTACGTACATGACGAGAGTGTATGCTTGTGTGGTTTTTATTCAAAAATTGTATCTTCTAAATGTTAAAGCATAATAATAGATTTTAGGCTGCATTATTCTGTGTGTGTAAGTCAGAGTGTGTTATTATATCGTTTTGCCTGTATTCCGTTAACATCCCCAACTCCAGCTCTGCATCACAGCTCTCCAGATATGAGGAAAACAGCATATGCAGACATCCGGGTTTCCACTCTTCAAAATTCAGCACAACTCCAGTTTCAGCAGTCTTTCTCACCTTGTCTCTTTGTTTTAGCAGCAAAACAGGGCAAGGTTTGAACCCTTAGGCTGCTGTGGAAGTTGAGAAGAACCCCCTGGGTCCGTCTGTAGTTGAGTGGACGTGAATGATGGTGAGTTAAGGTGACTGAGTGAGGAGTGAGGAGGGCTGAACTGTCACTCAGAGCCCTCTGCCATGTCTCATCTGTCTTGTGTCTGTCCTGGCAAACTAGGCTGCCAAAATCTTAGCGTAGTTTCAGTGCAGCTGTTTTCACAAGAGCTAAACCACTGAAAATTAAAATAATGGTGTTACAAAAACCATGTAAACGTTACCGGGCGCTCTCTTCTTGTCTTGAGATCGTGTCAAAGCAGTGATATCGTTGGTCCACGTGACAGCGGGGAACGGGAAGCACGTCATCACAGCAAGAGCCACCTTCAGGAGGAAGGTGGGGTGGGTTTACCTCTGCAATCTAAATTTCAATTACCACACAAGATGTATTTTTGACATCAAATGTGTGCTGATGAGGTTGCATAGTTGGGGCACAAGTGGCTGCTCAATGTGATTATTTCATTACCCAAAATCCGCTTATGGCGGTGGTCAGAGATTATGGCAAACTGCAATTATGGGTACAGTCAAAGTCCAGATAACAGATGCAGCAATTGAGTTTGTGCTGCATCTTGAATGTCAAGTTTGTCATTATAAAGCCATAGAGAAATGAGATGAAGTTTACATTCAGTATGTGACACTTGGGACCAGAAGTGGCTTTTTGACCTAGGAAGACTGTGATTAATGATGTTGAAGGAGCCTATAGTGAGGCTGTAGTGATGGATAAACCCCGCTGCCCTCTGATAGACTGATGTCCTTTCCATCCACAGTTTGTGAAGCTCTATCACCCCACCAAAACTGGAACAGGCCATGATTACATGACCCATTTTTGCATTTATGTATCCATAACCCTGAAAGTAGGAGTGACACCCAAATCATTTTTTTTACTGACTCTTCAGGATTTCAAGAGAACTAGAAGAAGACAAAGAAGGTGGCAGTGTTACTGTGCTTTGCAAGTAAGTGATATTATTCCACGAAACTATGATGTTATCTGATGAGTATAAAATGTCAGGTTGAAAATAAAAATAGTGGCTGGTTTTTGGTTGTACCATCATCTATTTGTGATATGCCATGGCCCCAAAAACAGCAGCAACATTTTCTCCAGGATGACAAATCTAAAACTCCTTTAAACCAAAATTCAAAGATTCCAAGATTCCATAATAGCAAAGAGGAAAGTCAGAATTTGATCACTGCTATATTTCAGCCCAAAAACTGATTGGAATTAAAAAAAAGCATTAAAATGAATGAACGAACAAATGTAATTTTTTCATTTTCATTTAGAAGAAAATTTACTTTGGTTGCAGTAGTATACCATGCACAACATACAAATTGTACATACATAGATGACAAATGCACACACACACACACACACACACACACACACACACACACACACACACACACACACAACCAAACACATGAATAATTGGAAAAGTTTAAAAGTAAAACTCAGCAGCCAGGACTTGGGAAAAGGTTGGAAAGGGGGGTTTGGACTCAACAAACACTTGTCAGCCATCTCCAAAAATCACAGACAAAATGAATGAGAAGAGTTCTGCTCTCCACAGAAAACAGACGTGGGTCCAGGGGCTTTCCAAGAGCCATTGAGTTCAGTGGCAACATGTGACACAGTTAGCAGGGATTCCTCTCCAAGGTGATGCAATGGTGACCACAGGCGAGAGTGGTTGCCGTCCAGAAAAGTAACCAGTTCCAGAGAATCTTAAGTCAGCGGCACTCTGCCAGGAGATTTATGGGTTCAGGGGGGAGAAGTCGCTGCAGACCATCAGATCTCTTTCTCACTGCTCGGGTCTCTAGAGGAGAACACTCTTATTATACAGTATGTCTGATGCTTAAGGCAAGGTAACGCACTAAAAAAAGTGAAAAAAGTTGTCCACATTCCTTCACCATCAACCACATGATATTACCTTTACGTTACATTATTCATTTCCTGCAGCTAAGAGTAAATGTAAGTGCATTTCACCAGCAGCCAGAGAGATGCAGACACACAATTTTTGAAGTTTAGATGATTAATCCAATGCCAAAACTTTGGCCAGTTTACATGAGTATCACACACACACACACACACACACACACACACACACACTTTCGGAACCGCTTGTCCCATATGGGGTCGCGAGCCTACCCGGTAACACAGGGTGTAAGGCCGGAGGGGGAGGGGACACACCCAGGACAGGATGCCAGTCCACCGCAAGGCACCCCAAGCGAGACTCAAACCCCAGACCCACTGGAGAGCAGGACCTGGTCCAACCCACTGCGCCACTGCGCCACCATGCCCCCCTACATGAGTAGCTTCATATAGAACTGATTAGATATATATCAGGAGTGAATATGAAACAGATGTGTTTTCAGACTCTTCTTCAATTTTGAAACAAATTCAGCAGTTCTGCGTGAGAGAGAGATCACAGAACCAAGAACCTTCGGGCATTTGATTTTGGACCTTGTGTGTGTGGGACCATTAAACAGCGAAAAATGAAGAAGTGTAGCAGAGACTGATCAAGTCTTGAAAGTATCAGGGAATAGATCCAATGATGGTCTTGCAGCCTGTATCCAAAGTCTTGAACTTGAGATGGGCAGCAACAGGAAGCCAATGGAGAGGGACAAGGAGGGAAGATATATGGGAACACTTTGGTCGGTGAAATATAACATGCGCAGCTGTGTTTTGTATGAGCTGGAGGAGCTTGATAGCAGAAGGCAGATCCAGACAGGAAGGAGCTTTAGTCGTCCAGGCGGGACTACTGCAATTTCCTCCTGTTACAAACACGTATTAATTTCCCTTGCAGAAAATATGTCCTTATGACGTTGCACAGCTCACTCATTTTGCCCTTTTTAACACCTGGCCTTTTTACAAAATTTTGTTTGGTCAAAGTTAACAGCAGGGAAGAAAACCTGTGGACATTTCATCACAGCACAACAGCTCCATGACCTGTTCTCCACGTACAGTGCATGAAGGCCGGGCAAAGTCAAAATTCTGTAACAATGTGACAGTAAATCATAATATGTTAAAACTGTGTGGTGAAGCTGCAAGGCATTGTTGGAAGGTGATATTACAATCTGGACTCAGCTGATGATGTTTAGCTGAACCCCACCTCTTGCCAAAACCCTATTTCCTGCCCACACCCCCCACCCCTCACACAAGCCAAATCATGGGGGAGAGCTCTGGTGTCACAGTGCTGGGTGGGGTGACCAGCCTCAATGTGAGCTTCTTTTGAACAAAATAGCACAAGTAACACTGGAAAAAAGGAGCAAAGGGGAGCCTGACAGAGAGGGGAAAAAAAAAAAAAAAAAAGTAGTTCATAGCAAAGGAAACAAGAAACCAAGGACAAGAAAAGAGAAAGTGAGAAGCAGTAAGAAGAGGCGCAGGGACAAAAAAAGAGACATGAAAGGAGGATGGAGAGAGACGGAAAGTGTATGACAGCAAGAGAAGGAGAGTCAAAGAATTTGGTCAATGTTCATTGCTAATAAAAATACAAACAGGTCCCTACTAATTTTGGAAATATCTAAAACATATTGGCTGCTGCTCATCACCACAAATCTGTGGAACTTCAGGAGTTTTACAAAGTCCCTACTGTGCCAGTACTCAAATACACACCAGTATTTTACAATGGCAGGACCTACACAACATACATTTATTTCTAAAACATTGTAACATATGAAAAGGCACATGCTATTTGGCCCTGAAAAGACTGACCACAGCAAATGACGAAAAGTGGAGAACCGCCCTAACAAAGTACAGACTTGGTGAAAACTGTCCTGCCAGAGACTGGTCAACGCAGGAGAATCTCGTCAGAAGGAAAAGTCCGTTCCAACACTGCAGCCACATTGAAACAGACACAGATTTTCTCGCAACCTGTGATTGCGACAAAAATACACAGCTCTGTGTTTTTCAGCTAAAATAAGCAAAATTCACCCTTGATTTGACCACAGCCAGGACGCAGAAAAGCTGAACTAGAGCAGAGAAAGCTGCGGATTTTAATTTGCAACACGTTTTGGTCTGCAGTTCAACAACTACATTTGGAAAACACAATATGCACAAGTGGAACTTCTGTGTCGTGCTAACCAAGCCTTCGGAAACCCAGACGACGATGAGAAAGAGAACGTTGAAGAAGGTAAATCCACTAACTGTATAGCACTGCAGGAGGTCTCCGACCCTTGACCTTCCACCCTGTGGTCCTTTCCCTGTGTGCCTTTGCCTCTTTAGTTGTCAAATACATTCATGTTCCTCCCTCAGCACGACCTGCTGTCCCTACTGTAGTAGATCACAGTAAAGTGGGTATTCTCATGGCTGGAGAACTCTTTCCTGAAAAATCCACCGTACATTCAAAAACAGAGACGGAGCAGTTTAACTTCTCGCTGTACTCTCGCTGCCAAATGCGGTAATGGCATGTGAGAAACCCCGAGCCTCGCTTGAAAAGGGGCACATGATGCTGGATTGCGACCGCTGTGCTCTCATCCTGTCTGAGAAGCCCCAGGGAGGCATTCTCCTTCACAGATGGCTAATGTGCATGAAAGCCCCACAGACACACGGTCCATTCAGCGTTCAAGCTCGGCAATAATGAACTCACCATGGAGCCCCAGAGAAGCAAACATTCTGAGTGCATTTACAGCTCAAGTACTTTCTCTTTTACCCCTTTATACAAATAAGAGCCAAGAAGAGAGACGTAAGAATGACACTCATTTGGAAGAGCTGCGGATGTAGGTGTGGAAAGGTCAATAGATGGTTTCAGAGTGAAGAACCTGGTTAAAAGCAAATGGTTTTATACATCCCGTAGGTCAAAGTGTTTGGGAATTTTCATTTTTATTCTGTTTAGTTGCTTTTTTTGCACAGTGCTAAAAACATTTTGAGGCATATATTTTGGCCATTTTAAATTACTTTTGTTCCCAGGTGATCTGCAGTAGCATTATTAAATATTTTCAAACCTTGATAAACGCTGACCACATGTTCATGTGGCTGCAAACACGGGGCTTGAGAATGGGCCAGACCAGCTCCATAAAACAGCTCTGGTCATCCATGACAGAAGTGCAAAACAGTCTCGCTAAGACCAGTGATGAAGTCAAGGTTGACCCTGCATGAGACAGCTAGGATACAGATCAAGTCTGTGGCAACAACCACGATCCCAGTATGCCGTTTGGACCATAGTCTGACCGAACACGAACAGTGTCCGACGATAGATGTGGGGGCTGAGACCCTTCCAGGACCGTTAGGTGTGCAACGTGTTCCATGGATTTACAGCACCCCATCTGAGTGAAACCAAGACCTATTCCAGGCTGACATCGTTTAATTTTGATTTTAAGTTCAGTAAAGACCTCTGGTTCCTGCCCTCTGGTAGCTCTGGGGTTCAAATCCTACTTGGGGTGCCTTGTGACAGACTGGCGTCCCGTCCTGGGTGTGTCCCCTCCCCCTCCAGCCTTGCGCCCTGTGTTGTCGGGTTACCTCGCTTGGGATGAGCGGTTTCAGACAGTGTGTGTGAGTAAACACCTTCAGGATAATTCCTTTTTTAAGACAAAATTTAAACTGCAAATGAATAATCTTGAGGCTAAGCCAGAATGCCCATCACTACACGGCTCATACAGGCCTCTGCCTGCTATAACAAAAGAAACCTAAAACTGTTTTTGCATTATTTATTGTCATTTGAGATGGAACAGGTAGCAAACTAGCAATCAGGACTGACGGCACTATTGCACCCAAAGTCCTCATTCATACCCTGTTGCCTAAGTAATCGATAACACAAGGATCAGCCTAGAACACTGTGGCATTTCTGATTTTCTACGGAACCTCATCAATTCACAATAGAATGGCTATAAAATTTCACTTTCTCCTTAGAGGTCTTACTCTGTGGTGCTTTTCCATTCTGCCTGAACTCCAGCAGTTCCCGCTTGACTCATATTGGCACCACCCTACCTGCACTCTTTGCCAGATAATCCTATGAACTTCCTCACTCGCTTTGCTTTCTGCTGCCGTCTCCACTGCCCCTGCTGAACCCACCATGCCACTGGCATCCGTGGCTCGCTCGTAGCTCCATTCTTGATTCCCTGAGCAGATCTTCAGATCCATTCCCTGAGTTTCCCTTCTTTAGTGCTGCTTGTTCATGTATCCTGCCTGTCGCTTTCTTTAGGCAACTTCTCCTGCAAGGCATTCCTTATTTTTCAATGCCGGAGGTGGCAGCTCTAGTGTCACGGCCCTTGTGTGCACATTGGGCCAAATACTGTATTTTTAATTAGCCTAAGTCCAGTCTTGCCTTTCCTGCCCTTGCCACCCTGTTCTGTACTGGATGGCTCATTTCAGCCTGGTACATTGTCTACTACTTTTCGCCTGTTATATAGCTTCAGTTAATGCTTGCCAACACCGCTGTCTAGTTAGCGCTCCGGTTCTTTATTGTCACTGCCGTTCAGCTCACCCACAAGTTCATTGTTTGTAAGTGTAGTCATTCAATTTGGGTCTTCATTCTATTCAGCCTGTTCCCTGTTTCTAAGTTAGCGCACTCATCACTCCAACTCTATTTCCATTTTCTTGGCCGCTTAGTCCTTCTAGGGTCGCGGTAGCAATAGGGAGAGCAGAGAAGCCCAGACATCCCTGTCCCTCGCAACTTCCTCCAGCTCAAACTGGGGGATCCCCAGCTGCTACCAGGCCAGCTGGGAGATATAATTGCTCCAGAGGGTCCTGGGCCAACCTCAGGGCCTTGTCCCAGTTGGCCGTGCCTGGGATACCTCCAAAGGCAGGAGCCCAGGAGGCATCCTTACCAGATGCCCGAACCACCTCAACTGGCTCCTCTCAATGCGGAGGAGTAGCGGCTCTACTCCGGGTTCCTCCCAGATGACTGAATTCCTAACCCTGTCACCTAGAGTGAGTCCCACCACCCTGCAGAGAGAACTCAGAGTTCACTGGAACTCTTAGATGTTTAATGTGTGTTTTTATGTTCCATCCTGCTATCTTGTCTATTCTGTAGTTTATCGACTGCACCTCAGTCTAGTCCCTCGTTCAATGCTGACACCCCTGTACTCGAATCACAACCTTGTTTATTGTCAGTGCCATTTCTTTGCTATATCTCCAAGCTCGCTGGCTCCATTCAGTGTACTTTAACTAATCTGCCTTCAATGTCTCTCATCTCCAGGTGAAGCCCTGGCTCACCGCTAATGTGGTCAATAAGTTCATGTCACTTCTGGTATCCACCTCGAGCTGCTGTTCAGCGTGACCACATGGCCTACCTAGGTCATAGGTCATCCGCCTTTATTGCTGCTGTGTGCCCCTTCCATCCATCCATCCATTTTCTTGCCTGCTTGTCCTTCAAGGGTCACGGTGGCAATAGGGAGAGCAGAGGCTGAGACGTCCCTGTCCCTCGCAGCTTCCTCCAGCTCAACCCAGGGGGTTCCCCAGCCGCACCCAGGCCAACTGGGAGAAATAATCTCTCCAGCGGGTCCTAGGCTGACCTCGGGGCCTCATCCCAGTTGGCCGTGCCTGGTATACCTCCAAAGGGAGGCACCTGTGTCGTAATTCAACACAGAATTTACTCAAACTTGCTTGACGGCGGGTGTGAGTCCTCCAGTGGACACCAAGCCTATATGGAAAAGACCCATTTGAGTATCTACTCAAATGCATCACCAGTGTATTTATAACTGCTGAAATGTCATTCAGAGCAGGAGGCCAGCCTGCTGCTCTTGCCAATTACTTTTGACCTATGAAAATTATTCAGACACCGAGTGCTTTTGTCATGTTTTTATTGTCTCTTTTTCATTAGAAAGAGTCAGTTAATTAACAGGGTTATGAGATTCCCTCGATGAGAAGCAGCACACAGCGGACATGTAAAAGTTTTACTGGTAATTCCTGCACAACAATTACAGAGGCAAATCAGAAACATAAGATGCTGACAAATGTGAATGATCATTCCAGAACAATTGTCAGATGTTCTGAGTCATCAGGTCCTTTTAAGAGAAGTTACATAAAAGCCGCTGCTGTCAAAATTCATTTATCACAAGCTATACAATGTAAAGCACAAGACAGAATAAATAAGATCTTACTGAAAAATACTGCCTTTGTTTTTGTCTTATTTAAACTGGCCCTTATTTTACTGTAAACTGTTGTTGGCAGTGTGTATTCAATGGCAATATAATGAAAGAGTCAATGCATTTGTTGTCCCTCTGGACTTAATGAGCAATTGGCTCTCAACTCTGAGCTCAGGAAGAATCATCTAAATTGTCAGTCCATAAAGCCTTAGCCTCCTCCCTCGCCTTGAGTTAAGAGTCCCATGTGGAAAAAAAAGGTCTTGTTAGCTAATGAATCACCCCATATTATCTGAAGTCCTCTTCTTTAAAATAAAAAAACAACATGCGCAAACAATATAACAGTAGTACCCCACAAGAGTACTTTAGTCTTTAATGTAATTCATAGTGAAATGCTGTGTGATGTTTGTAACTGTACATGTTGCCTATTGACAGAAAGAGGCGGAAATAATAATAATTTAAATAATTTATTAACTGTGCAGGTGAAGGTAGTTTAGCAAAAGCACAAGCGTCTCTAGAGCTAGTTTGACACTCACCTTAGGACAACGTACCAGGCCACCTGGTAACTCAGTGGTTACAGCTGCTACCTTTGGACCCAAAAGTTGCTGGTTTAAATCCCCCCTTCACTTCTAGTACCTTTGAGGAAGGTACTTACCCTGAATCGCTCCAGTAAAATTATCCATCAGTATTAATGAGCAAATGACCGTAAGTAGCTTAACATTATAAGTTGCTTTGGAGAAAAGTGTCGGCTAAATGAATAAACACAAATGTACTTAGCAGTTGCCGCTCATCTGCCAGCCTGCATCATGCAAAATTACAGTGACTGCTTTTTTGAGTGACACTTGTTTTCTCCATAGTAGCTGCATAAATTGGATCCCCAGGGAAGGTTGTGCAAATGAGGGAGATCACCCTCGGTGTCCTTAATCTAACCTGCCAGTTTCCTTGTTTTGGGTTGCTGTGAGTAGATTAACTAAAAGTCCTAGAAATATCCATTTAAATTGCAAATGGCCTGCCTTTTAGAGCTTTTTGAAAGAATGAAATATTGTCCACGCCTCCAAGTCATCCTTTTAGGCATTGCTACTCATGCACTAAATAACATTGTCCTTCTTACAGGCTGGAAAACGATTTTCCTACGAAACCTGTCTTGACAGACGAAGTGTGACTGAGACTGGATGTGGAACAATGTCTGTGCTCTTCTGGACACCTTAAAGAAACTCTACTATGGATGAGTGGACCAGTTCTGCAGCTGCTTTGCCATCATGCCGGGATTCAAGGAAACTAGGTATGTAAAAACCCATCCATCTAATCCCAGTAACTGCTTCGCAGATACATAGGCTCAGCGGTCCAGAACCTATCCTGGGAGAATAAGCTGTGAGGCAGGGTCTAAGGGCAATTTAGCATCAGAAATTCATCTGTAATGCATGTCATTCGTCTGTCGGTGGAAACCAGAGCACCCGTAGGAAGTACACTTGTATCTTGTGTTACGAACATCTGATTTGTGCATTTTCAGAGACATGACTATCTCCCAGTGTATTTTGAACTTTTTTTTGAACTGCATTTTCTTCATATTTCAGTTTTTTTTTTTTTTTAATTCTCTATTGCCGAGTGAAAATGGCAATTCCACTTCCCTGCTGCTACACTGCAGCAAAATGCATTCTGGAGGCATGGAAGGGTGATTTGCAACATCTTCTCCACATGGAAATTGTATTCCTCATGTTTTTTCTTTGTGTGTTTTTGCTTTTAATTTATTATACTGTATTCAAGACTTCCACAGAAACTATGAAGTGAACAGAGGTGCAATGGGTTCCTTTGTAAACGACACGGTTTTCAAATAATGCCATATACCCTCAAGTATATTTTTGTTTAAGTTAAATTCAAATAATATGGATTTCATAGTTATGCCACTGACCTGCCGGAAGCTAATGTGTCACATTGGGGATCCTGGTATGCTGATATGGTTCTTCCCTAAGGCCCTTAAGTGTCCACAGTTGGCCATCATTCATTTATTCAATTAGGACAGGGCTGAGTCCTTGAGAGCTGTCAGCCAGCTACTGCCCATCTGCCAACATCAGGAAATTTGTGGGTGCTTGTGTTGAGGATTTCTGCAGTCTTTCACGGACTTTACCGTGCAGACTGAATCAAAAGCATGTCAACTTTTTGGCAGAACTAGAGAAACAGTCTGATTCAGACACACACACACTGTCTGAACCGCTTGTCCCATGCGGGGTCGCGGGGAACCGGAGCCTCACCCAGCAACACAGGGCACAAGGCCGAAAGGGGAGGGGACGCACCCAGGACGGGACGCCAGTCCGTCACAAGGCACCCCAAGCGGGATTCAAACCCCAGACCCACCGGGGAGCAGGACCTGGTCCAACCCACTGCACCACTGCACCCCCTTCAGCCTGATTCAGTGGAAACAAATCTGTCCCACTTACAATGGGTCCAGGTTTAGCCTTATCCTGTTTTCACGTAGTTCTCCCCAGGTGTCATTTGAAACGTGCTCGTTTAAACTGTGCATTTAATGAAACGCCAGCGCCGATTCCCTGTTGGAGTCACATTCAGGCTTTCCCAGGTCCTAAAGCTTAAGGCAGAACCATCAATGCAACAACAACAAATGGAAACAAATTGCTTTTGTGTTTGTGTTTCTTGCACCTGAACCCGGTCTGTAGGAACTGAGACTCTAATGTCTTGCTGCCAGGTACCGTCTGCTGTCAGCTTCCACCGCCATGTGCCTTTTCATTTCCCAAGACTGCTGCGAATCCAGTCACACATCATCTGTGTTTCTTCCCAACACACACTTGTTATGAGCGTCACCCGTATTTTATGTCAACCCCTGGGAAAGAAATGAGTGATTTCCAGTCCCTATGCAGACCCCCCACCCCCAATACTCCAACTACAGATCAGTCTGTGTTTATGTAATATGGTGAGGCAGATGAAACATCCACACCAGCATTAAACCAGAACCATGTTTTTCCATTGAGGAGGTTTAATTTTCCGCTCTCAGCTAAACAGCCAGACTGAAGCAAGAGGAAGGGAGAATCCATACCGCGGTGTGCCGACTCGAAAGGACTCCGCAACCTGCGGGATGATGACATTTGGAAAGACGGGAAGCAAAGGGGTGGTCGGTGAGCAGCTGCAATGAGGGGAATCTCTGGGGAGGGCACAATAACAGACAGTGAGGTCACTGCACAGGAGTGGGACAGCTGTTACAACAACCTGTCATACACTTTTACTTGAGAACCGTGAAACAGTTCTGTTTGACTGACACGCCATTTGACTCACTGATTTGTTTCCTTCCCCCAGATAGCTTCATTAGCTTTACTCTTGGCTGTACTACATCCTTGTCCATATTTTCCTTCTTGCTTCAACCAGAGTTGCCTGGAGGGGAACATATGTAGGTTGTATGTCGAGGTCATATCAGGCTCAGCCCAAGTTTAGAAAAGAGCCATTCCTGGTTATGACCATCTGTAGAACGGCGCTACGAATATTAAAAAAGAAATGAAATTCTTGCCTAAAATATTCTGAACTGGTTCATTAGAGGAGGGCATAATAAACAAGTCAGAACCCCATCCATATACCCATCACTGGAAACAGGTGTCAGACCAGGTTCCCGTCCTGTTGTCACTTTAGAAGCTGTCATGATTAACTAAGCTGGAGTTGGATGTCACATGTGACCTTTGAAAATGATTTTATTTCTCGCAGTGTCATCGTGTTTCGTGGACATCCAAATTCTAAGTCATCTGAAAGTGAAAAACAAGGACCCTACACTGATTTCCCATGTTGCAAAGGAAGTTGGGACATGCAAACACACTCATTATATGAAGCCCCAAGTATTTTTTCACATCTTCTGAAACTTTCTCAATACTCTCAATTCACTCATGAATAATTCTTGCATCTGAGTTGACATGAAAAGGTTTGTGAAATTGGACTTATCAGTGCATTAAAGTAGGAAGTGTAACCTTTTTAGCTGTTATGCTTCAAAGCTGCAAATTTATAATTCATTACACTAAAATGCTCAACATTCACTTCTCTATTGTCATTTTTCCACAAGTTCTGTTCCACTAAGATATGCAGCTCAAAAAAAAAGAGACTTTTCAGATGTAATTTTTTTTCATGTCAACGCAAATGCTGCTTTGTTATGCTTTTTGTTGTCTCAGCCCTCCTGACCAGACCCCGCAGATTCAGGCATTGAACATGAACATGGGGTCACGGTTGAGTCACAGACAAGCAGAATATCTTGTTGGAGTTGGGTAGGACAGATGTGGTTGGCTTTCAGGGGAATGCTGGGAAATTCCAGTTTGTTGGACCTGTAGCTGGAGCACATTTAGTGGACTATTTCACCCAGAGGTTCCTCCATTGTCCTTGACTCTAGGGTGAATCACACTCTACATTATGACCGTACCTTACCCATCTGACCAGTACAGAGATTGCTGGGCTCAGAAACATGTTTTTTTTTTTTTTTTTTTTTTTAAGTTTTAAATGTTTTCATTTTTCATGTTTTAATCCCATATCACACAGATTTCAGCATCAATCTGAACATACGGTGTGTGGACAAAATAGCAGACACCTAACAATACAGGTGGTCCCCGATTTACGATGGGGTTACACTCTGCAAAACCCATCGGAAGTCGAAAATATCATGTCGAAAACGCATCTCATACAAGTAACACACACCTCTTCGTGACAAACTGTGAGATGCGGATCGCTGCCACTGACCAGCATCGCGAGAGAGTATTGCTCCGCATATCGCTTGCCCAGGAAAAAGTCTAAATTCAAAGTATGGTTTCTACTGAATGACTATCGCCAGTTCACCATTGCAAACTCGAAAAATTGTAAGTGGAACCACCTGTATATAAGGATTGAATAAGGAGTAGAGTAACCCTTTGTCTTCAGAACAACTTCAGTCCTTCTTGAAATGCTGTCTTGCAAATTATGAGCTGTGGGTTATTGCACCGTTCTTCAAGAAGAAAATCCATCAGTTCTTTGAGGGGCGATGAAGGAAATCTACTTTGTACATTGTGTTGCAGAACTTCATATAAAGGTGCAATGATGGTCAGATGTGATGACTGGGGAGGTTGTGGAAGGTATTTGACTTCTTTCTGCTGTTCATCATTCTGGAATATGGGATCATCATGAGGGAACAGCGATTGCATCATAGGGTGCACCTGTTCCAATAAAATGGACTCATATGAAAAATCCCATTTACTATTTTGTACCTTTGTAGTTTTCATGGAAGGATTTTTTTCATATAGATTTTCTAAATTTTAATTAAAACTTAATAAGGGAAAAATACACACACACACATTTCCTGAACCGCTTGTCCCATTCGGGGTCATGGGGAGCCAGAGCCTAACCTGGCAACACAGGGCACAAGGCTGGAGGGGGAGGGGACACACCCAGGACAGGACGCCAGTCTGTCGCAAGGCACCCCAAGCAGGACTTGAACCCCAGACCCACCAGAGAGCAGGACCCTGTCCAACCCACTGCGCCACCGCACCCCTCTCAATGGAAAACTAATTCTCAAAAATATTTTTTTGTACTTATATACACTGTACTTATATGTATTGTACTTTATTCACTAATTTTCACCAACATGCAATATCTCAGAAAGGAGAACTCCTGCACTGTTTCCATAGTATCTTGACTGGGAGGGTTATATTTCAGAATAACGTTCTTGGGAACTTGCCAAAGATGCGGTAAACCCAACACTCATCTCTGACTTTCACTTGAACTATGCAGACTGCCCAGTGTCATGACTCTGGTGATGTCCTTCTTCTCCTCTTTGTCATGCTCAGCAGGGGCTTATCCAAGCCTCTTATCAATCCAGCGCCATGCACCAGTTCTCTACCTAGTTAACCTAGTTTAGCAAATTGAGTTAAATATAAGAGAAAAACAATATCAAGCATCCTTAGTGGAATCTCTGATGAGCCTCACCACCTTCAAAGAGTGTTTCCTGTGCCTGAACATTCAAATCAGTCTTCAAGTCTTCGTTCAAGTTCTTGCCCAGGTCTGTGTCCAGTTCCTAGTCATTGTGGTCCTGTCCTGAAGATTTTCATGGTTTTCACAATATCTTCATCACAGACACTGTGCACTACTATAAATGAACTCTGCACTTAGGTCCTTCATTAAACACGTCTCCAAGTCCCTTGCTTACAGTATGTGTGTATATGTTTGTATGCAGGGCTGGATGGATGTATGGATCTTTCTCTGAACCGTAGCAAAACGCCACATGGCACATGTACTGTAGACAGATGAGTAAATGACTGTAAGTAGCTCAGTTTACAAACTACCTACAAACATTTGAACAAAGGTGTCAGCTACATAGAAATTAATGATATACATAACAGGGCTGGTTCTGGTTAACATTGTCTGAAGACAGTTTTCATTTCCACAACATCATTGGCATCTAAGCGCAACATAGTTAAGCAGCAAGGAACAAAGGAAATGTGCTCAAGCTCCCCGTGTCACTACGTGAGAAGAACACTCTATAAAAATAAATTGAATTGAAATGGACTTTTAAGGGTGTTATTAACTCCCCACAGGTCAGGCCAACTTCCCAGTTCCCACTGCCATGGCTGACAGGCATGCTCTGTTGATCAGCCAAGGAGAGCAGCATGCTGGTTCACATGGTGAGGCTTTTGGAAACCTTATGGTTGTGCGAGCCCAGTTCTGATACATTTCCATTTGCCTGGGTGGTGCGAGAGGACGAGGGTTCGATCCCCGCTCAGTGGGTATGGAGTTTGCGTGTTCTTCCCGTGTCTGTGTGAGTTTCCTCGGGGTGCTCTGGTTTCCTCCCACAGTCCAAAGACTTGCTGTTCAGGTTCCCCCATAGTGTGTGAGTGACAGAGAGAGTGTGTGTGTGTTCCACTGATGTATGGATGAGTGACCCATTGTGAGTAGTGTATCTAGCAGCGTAAGTCACCGTGGTGAATAAGGTGTGTGGCTGATAACACTACACAGAGTTCATTGGAAGAAAAGCTTTGGAGAAAAGCATCTGCTAAATACAGAAATGTAAATGTTTTGAGTAACAACAAGACCTCACTGGCTCACTGGCTGCTATTTGTGGGCTGCCTGCCTTCCTAGATAATTGCCTCTTTTTTTTCCAGTGACCTGTGCAATCAAGAAGGCTACATTTTTTTGCATCGTGTTTGTTATGTTCATACATGACCGTAATGGCTTTGGTCAGCAGCGGATAAATAAGGTGCCGATTTTTCTACAAATAAGGCACCAAACAATTGCTACCATAACTGCTTGCCCAAAGCCCCCATCATCGACTGCTTTATGTACTGCAATCAGGCACAGATTCAACTGCAAGGACATCCACACCATTACCCTTTACTTTAAGCAATGCAAAAGCGTCTGTGCCTGCAGAGATGGATCCTTGTGCTATTTCTGAATTCCACTGGATACCAGGAAATGCAGACTGAAATATAGAAAATAGCCCGACACTCACAAAAAATTCTAGTGCCTCTTCTGAACAACATCTGCTGTTCTGAAACATGACGGCATGTTGAGATGAAAAAAAAGCCAAATTAGACTTATTGTACCCACTGGGGACTTAGATTTTGGTCAAACAAGATGAGATTGTGGAAATAGCACTAGTGTGGGGACTGGGGACAGAATCCCATGCGTGATGGAAAGCCTAATGTCACCTCGGCTGAACAAAAGCGCCTGCATGCAATTTCCCCAAGGCTAATTGCAACATGAAAAATTAGTGGGTGGTGAACAACTCTCCGTTCTAGCGATCACTTCCAGGTTAAAGAAGGGAGGGGGCGAGAAAGATGAAAACCCATAATCCATCTTGGAAATGACACACACTCCGCAGAAGACAGGCTGAAAGATTCAGTGTCACAGATGAGATGCAGGCTCTGCAAATCACTCACTTTCCTCACCTGAGCTTGACTGAAGAAGGTCATAGATTCTCTACTTTGTGTTCATCTGGAAGCGAAAGTGTGCACCCTGTGCTGAGCTGCACAGCCCACCTTGACCTCGGTTTCGCCAGCCGGGGGGCTTATAGCTTTGACCTCCACTCCAGATTCAAACAGCTTGAACTCAGTATTTCTGAATAATGACACGAAAAAAGTTGAAGACGCCTGGAGCCTAAATCAGCTAAACATTTGCTTACTGAAGTCATCATTCAGCTAGAAACTGAAATGCTGTAACAACCTGGTTATAAACTTTTAGAATGATTTTATTCTCTAATATACTGTCTTAACCAATATATGATAGTTTACAATTACACCCTTATAGTCATGTCTGCAGTGATCAAATGTAGGTAAAGTACTGCACTTAAGAGCACAATTGGACGTGAACTTTGACAATTTTGTTAACTAATTCAGTGAATGAATGCTTTGGAGCTGCGTACGGAGCCTTTTGTCTAGAGCATCCGCATTTTCTCTTGCTTTCTGGTTCAAGGCTATTTCATTAATGTGCTATTTAGGTTGTCCAAAGTGACTGTCTACCTAAGCAGGAAAAATATAATTGAGAATAACAGAGACCAGGAGATGTTATGGATTTTAAAGGTGATCAATGTTTTTAATTTCTGCAAGGTGATGTGTGGCTTAGCAAACATGACTGAAAAATGTGTTAATGAGGTTTCTTCTCCGTTGTTGGGCACAAATTTCAGTCATGAATCATTCAGGGGTGGTGAAGCTCACCTCCAATGAACGATTTTGGCAAGAAGTCTATGCTTGCTGTGTTGCTCTGACGATTTTAAGTTTTCTTAAAATTGCATTCCCCATACTGCTCTTAAAAACCTCTTGAAGATGAAATACTACTCAAAGTGACATGACTACACTGTTGGGGAGCTCAGCCTTTTCATTTGTACAGCTGTGTATTCACCATAGTCATGTGGACTGAGGCTCTCACTCAGGGCCGCTATGGCAGTTACGGAACTCGCCACGTTTGGAAGCAGTACGTTGAAACATTTCTACCTTGTTAAAGTTCGATTTATAGCTGTAGACAAACATGCATTCATTTATTTAGCAGATGCTTTTCTCCAAGGGGGGCGTGGTGGCATGGTGGGCTTGGCCGGGTCTGGGGTTCGAGTCCTGATCGGGGTGCGTCCCCTCCCCCTCCAGCCCTGCACCCTGTGTTGCCAGGTTAGGCTCCAGTTCGCCACCACCCCACTCCAGAGAAGCAGTTTGAGACAGTGTGTGTACTTTTCTCCAAAGCAACTTCCAATGAACTCTATGTAGTGTTTTCAGCCCGCACACCTTATTCACCACGGTGACTTACACTGCTAGATACACTACTTGCACTGGGTCACTCATCCATACATCAGTGGAACACACTCTCTCAGTCATTCACTTACACACTGCGGGTGAACCTGAACAGCATGTTTTTGGAGTGTGGGAGGAAACCAGAGCACCCAGAGAAAACCCACACAGACACAGGGAGACCATGCAAACTCCACAGAGACTGAGCGGGGATCAAACCCACGTCCTCTCGCACCACCCAGGCGCTGTGAGACAGCAGAGCTATTTGCTGTTGCCACCCAGCCACCCTACATCCCCTCACTTTGGGCAGTGCAGTGGTTAAGAGTTTCCATTTAAGTCTAAGAACATACCCTTAACACACAGTGATTTTTGTTTGTTGCTATTGTTAATTTTGGGGAGCACAGTGGCACAGCGGGTTTGGCCGGGTCCTGCTCCCTGGCGCGTTTGGGATTCGAGTCCTGCTTGGGGTGCCTTGTGACGGACTGGCGTCCCGTCCGGGGATTGTCCCCTCCCCCTCCGGCCTTTCGCCCTGTGTTGCCAGGTTAGGCTCTGGGTTCCTGCGACCCAATTTGGGACAAGTGCTTCCAGTCAGTGTGTGTGTATTGTTAATTTTTATAATAATAATAATAATAATAATAGTAATAATGAATACCCTAGCTAGGTCCAAGCCTACCTTCTGGCTATGAGCTGTGATTCAGCAAAGAGCTTTGTTGGGATGCTTCAGTGCTAAATGTCACGTCACCCAGACTTAGTAATGATAGAATAACGAAGAACAACTGGCCCGCGGAGTTTATAAAAGTAGGAACGAAAGGTAGTGGAAATGCCAAGAGTGCCCATCGTGCCATAGATCTCATAACGGCACTTTCCGCTAAAGATGACATCTGGACCCACGATGTGTCCCACAGTCAGATGGTGAGTGATAGCGGCGTATGTTTTTTTTCCCCGTTTCCAGCCTCTCCCCGCTCCTGTGTCAAAACCACTTCAATAACCATCACCAGTGACCTTTCCACAGCTCAGCCAAATAGAGATTTATGTTATAGGAGAAACAGCAGAAAAGTGTCTCTTAACTAAATTCTTCACACCTCTTGCCCTGCTTACCCTCAAGGAGCTCTTTTACAGTTTTTTTTTTTTCAGTCCCTTTGCTTTTATAGCAGATCGTTGGCGTAGTGTATCGTACAACAGGAAACCTGTGCAGCCTTTGCTGAGATGACACAAGTGAGACTTTCCCTGACCGCCCATTGAACAGAAAACACATGGTCTCACACACCTTTTAACATGGTGATCATGCTAAACCAGCAAACTTACCGAGCACCTCGTGACAAACCAAGCTCTCTATCCCACCTGTTGACTTACAACGTACTGCCAAAACAAAGAATTTCATCACTGTGGTCTCCTCTTTGCTTCCGCTCAGTTTTTTTCATTTTTTTTCTTTTCTTTTCAAAGCAGGAGAAACAAACCATGAGGAAATTTATAGTGATAAAAAATTACAGTTTATTTCTTCGACCTGTAGATTGTTTTCCCTTCAGCCTCAGAGGGAGTTGAGCTGCAAGACTGTGAAGTATCTTGATGAATTCTTCCATTTCGCTCTTTGCAGAAGTCATTCCTCATATCCGTGGATATGCCCCTCGAAAAAAGTGAACAGAGTAGAAACAAATACAAAAGCCCACAGAGTAAATAACTTGTCCTGTTTTGAACTGTTGTCACAGTCACTTTTTCACATTATTTCCAGACTTGCACAGCTGCTATCGCAGCACAGCAGTACTCAGTTACTAGATGGGTGCTCTCTGCTGCTGTCGTGCCTTTAAAAATGTTCATAACCATTATTTCAAGGAATAATCAACAAATGGAAAAGTGAAAAAGATGCACTCAAAGCTATGTCTGTAGCACCACGTATCTGTGACACCAGGGATGAAAGTATAGATTCGTAAAACAGGATTTGTCACTGACCGAGGTCTCGTCCCACCAGTCAGTCAACAGCAGGGTGTTTGTTGAGGACTCATCGTCCCCAGACAGCAAACGATACCACAGATATCCCCCCCTTCTGCTCCGTTCACTGCTTTTCTCCTTAAAATGAATATGGAAAAACAGACACTCATACTGAATTATGACCTGCTTCTGCTGATCGTTAATTTAGATTCAGTTTCCACCGGTAAACAAAATACTAACAAGACATGCTTTTCCCATCTTTGCATTGACATGCCAGGATTCATCTAGGCTGCTTTAATCAATCTGTCAGCATGCAGGGGTGACACTCATGAGGATGGAAATTAATTTCGAAATGCGACTTTGCCTCCGGTTAGAGGAAACCTAGAGGCGCACAGGGAGCCTATTAAAGAACGAGTTGTTGACCGCCGGGTCCCTCCAGCATGTTCCATCACACTTGTCAATCAACTGCAACACATGTTTGTGAGAGAGAGGTTTTGGACTAAGGGATTGTTAGGTTTGCTGCTCACCTGCATCATCACAATAACACACAGCACAAATCACAGCAGTCAAAGTGGCCTCATACTCCTCTACCTCAATTTTACTTCAGCCTTAACGCAACATTACTTCCCATATAGATTCCAGCATCTTTTGTTATCACTATACTGACACCTCCACTAGGACTATTCAGAGCTATTTTCTCCGCTTCTCTGTTGGAGCCTTACATTTATTCATTTACTGTTTGTCCATAGTGACTAATAATGGTAAGGAACTACAGTTATTTACTCATTTATATAGCTGGGTAATTTTACTTTCTACAGCTGGAGGTGGGAATCAACCCTGTGACCTCTGGCTCCAAAGGCAGTAGCACTAACCACTACACTAGCAGCTGCCCCTGCTTTTGGTACCTCTTTAAAAATGTTTTGTATCGACTCTTTTATTGCTGTCGATTGACAAACAAAACCCCATAATAGAAAAGGAGAAATTTTTTAAAAATAAAAGCAAAAATCCCTAATTCACGTTAAGTATTCAGACCCTTTACTATGTCACTCTAAAAAAGCAGAGTGTCAAGATGTTCAATACTTTCTGGAGGCATTTTACATTTATTATTTTTTTCTGAACTACATTTGATGACAGACAGTGTAAAGAATTTAGCTTTTTTTCATTTAGGAGGCTATTTTCTCCAAAGCAGCTTAAAACAACTACAGAGAGTCCCCAGGTTATGAACGTCCGACTTACGTACAACCCATAGCTACGAAACCCCCCCACCCCCCAATAAAGCCTGTTATATTAAAAATTCAAGTTACACACAATGGTTCGTAATAACAAACAGTGCTACTTTGCGACACGCATCAAAACATTGCATGTCTACAGTGGTTTGCTGGCTCATGAGCCCGACGTAGGAATAATATTTTGTTCTTTTCCCTCGGGCCACGTTGCTGTTATCAGTGTCTCGTGTGTTACTGTATTTGGCTTTAATTTTTTTTGTTTGTTTTTACCCTCGTAACCATGACACCAAAGCCATCTCTCCATCTTCTTTTTCGTCACTATCCAATTAACGTCATCATAATTATTAATAAAGAATCCCCCTTCCAGTATGCGAGACATCACTAGGAACTAGAGTAAGTGTTAACTTTTAATCGTTGTCTTTTTTTCCCTATTTAAACTGTTTAAGATATGTTTCACTAATGTTTTTTATGGATAGAAAGATACACTATATACCATATACTAAGGCAAACATTTGACTAACTGACGTTAGACACAAACCATACTTAACAGTTCCGATTTACGTACAAATTCGACTTAACGACATATTTAGGCACGGAACTCGTTCGTAATCTGGGAACTGCCTCTACTGCAAAATTTTACATAACACTCTTTCACCCAAGGTAACTTACAATGCCAGACACACTAAGTGCAGTCAACAGCTCATCTATCCATCAGAACAATGTAACACATTCTCACACACAAGCACACTATGGGCAATTCAGAGTCACCTTTTCACCTCAAACACACGTCTTTGGAGGATGGGAGCAAATCGGAGCAGCCAGAGGAAATCCACACAAACGTGCGGAGAACAAGCGCTCCACGCTGACTGACCAGCGATCGAGTCCACATCCTCTCGTACCCTTTAGGTGTAACCATCCAGGAGAGGGCAGCGCTCTTTGCTGCACCACCACTATTCATTTAGCTGACGCATTTTTCAGCAGTGACTTGCAATGTTAGGCTGCTTACTTCCGGCAGCAGTTTGTACTTTTTAAATCTTTTTTTGCACAAGATCAGGCTCACGGAGTGTATTTTATTGTATTGTATTTCTTAATCATTCACTGGAGTTCACCAAAATAGCACCTTTTTCAAATTAGAAATTTATTTCTAAGATGTCATTTCCTACACAGGGGGGTGCGGTGGTGCAGTGGGTTGGACCGGGTCCTGCTCTCCGGTGGGTCTGAGGTTCGAGTCCCGCTTGGGGTGCCTGGTGACGGACTGGTGTCCCGTCCTGGGTGTGTCCCCTCCCCCTCCGGCCTTACGCCCTGAGTTGCCGGGTTGGGCTCCGGTTCCCCGTGACCCCGTGTGGGACAAGCGGTTCTGAAAATGTGTGTGTGTGTGTGTATTTCCTACACTTTACCTTGGTAAGAATAAGAGTACAAAGCCCTTTCCAAAAATGTTTACAAGGATGGGGACACACTAAGGGATCTTGGTTGACTCCTTTATGCAGAATCTTTTGATTTCTCACTTTGTTGCTTTTCTCCAACACGATGTATGAGGGAAGGAGCTGGCGCACGATTCTTGATTTACGCTACTGAAGCAGGAAATTATGAAGTCATAGCATAGTTCAGTTCCAATGGAACACAACTAAATGAGATTTGTTTAAGAAATTACTTAATTTTTAAAAAATATATTTTTTAAATTATTTTCTTGTTCAAGTAATATTTACATTTATGTTTTAAAGAAAAATATTCTAAATTTAAGTTTGTATTTTATTCTAAATAATATTAGCATTTTTTTTCCATGTGTTTAAGCAGAATATGTAGCTTATTTCTGATTTCTTTTAATCTTCTTCAGTTACCAGTAACATTGGCTCTCGCTGTGCACAGTACAGCAGATTTTAATAGTATACTGTTTGATGTCACAGCTATACTTTAATTTTGCCTATAATTGTGTCCAAATATGGGAAAAGAATGGAGGACTAAGGCATTCTGAGGTGAAATCAAAGGAAACAAAGTCCCAAAGACTAAACAATAGCTGACAATTTCTCGAGCAAATATTTTGAAACTGCTGAGATGTTGCTGCTCTGTAATGTGAGGGTGACGAGCTTTACATAAAACAGGGATGGAAAGCTGTAATTCTGAAAAAAGTAAGGCGCTAGACATCGAAGATAACCATCTCATAGACAGGAAATGAGAGATTTCAAAACTTATGCCAGAAACCCAGCCATAATGGCATGAGGAGGTCAAACAGCAGCGATAAGTTTTGAAGGATATATGTTTATATATTTATACGCACACATGGAGGTCAGAAGAACCTCCCCATTGTGACCAAGCAGTCAGGATGCTTTCAGACGTATTGCTGTACTTGGTTGATGACCAGAATGTTATTTAAATGTGCTATTGAGAAATACAGGACATATATATAACATTTCGTTTGTAAGCGACATTTATAGGTTATGTCCGCTGAGAAGCAACCATGTAAATTTTAACTAAAGGACACTGGGGCCTGCATAAAGTATTTCTACAGTCGAATCCCCAACAAATAAACTGGATTCCCTGAAGTCCAGAAAGACCTTTTGGCAATAATTCAACTTTCCCCATAAAGTTTACTGTGTAATCCACTGAAAATTGCATGCATGTATACACATACACATACACACACATCTATATATATATATATATATATATATATATATATATATATATACATTCCATTTCTGCTTAAGTTTCATCAAATGTTTATTTCCACACATAGTGGAAATGAGAATGGATTCATCTGCCACGAAAGCAACTTACGCTGGCCTGACTTATAACAACATCCTTCCGTTCACTTTATTTATCCAATGATCATGTAGAAGTTCCGCTAAATATCAAGGGTACAATAACAAATACTGAATAGCATCCCATTTCCACCATTTTTAATTTAATCCTGCAGGACAACCCAGATGTTTTAATGTGCTTTGCCGTTAAGAGGTCATAAGAATGATATGTTTTTTGTTGCACTTTTGGTCCTCTCACCCTCTCTTTCCTGCCAGTAGGTCTGAAGCAAATCTTCAGGTATTAAAACTAAATAGAGGAATTTAAATACCACAGTCCCTGAGCCAAACCTCGTGATGCAAAAATGTGCCAGTTGTGCAGCTTACAGGTGAATTACACACTTCCTACTTCACCAGGAGACATAGAGAAACAGGGTTTTTTGCAGTTTATTGTAGTTATTGAAAGTAAAAGCGCTGCAAAGTGTCAAATGTACATTGGTGGCAGAGGTGAGCACTAAAGGGACCACAATGCTATAAAAGAAGCTATCAAGAAATGACCGCATGAATATCCCTGGTCAATGAGATGTGAAATAAATGAAAGAAAATAGGTGGACTGGCAAACCTCTCTTTTATTGAAAATCTTCATTATCTGAAACCTGAAGACTGACAGGGTGTCACCACCCTTTCGTCAGCCACTGACCACTTGAGAACCAACTTATTTTAACTTACCAACTGATTTGAACTGAACTGATGAGCTAAGAGATTACAGACTGAGACAAAAGAGAGTAATAAGCTCCAGGCATCTGGTCCACAAGATACAAACACGCTTCAGGGTCCTGCGAATGGAGATTTTTTTTCACATCAGATTACCACATGTGTTCAGAATAACACCATAAATACTAATCCTAGCCCTGACATGGCTTGCGTTCTCCTGAAAAGACAGGTCATGTTTCCATCTTTCATTATTGCCACTAAAGGAGACTCACCCATGATCTCTTAAGTTCACGTATGATGTAAATGTTCATGCGCTATAACTTTAAGATCATGCCCAGATAAACCTTAACGCAGCTACTCCTGTACGGTACATAAATGCTAACATATAATCATATATATATATATATATATATATATATATATATAAAAATAAATATGGGGGAGGATGTGGTGGTGCAGCAGCCTTGGCCGCGTCCCACTCTCTGGTGCATCTGGAGTTTGAATCTTACTTGGGGTGCCTTGCGACGGATGGCGTCCCGTCTTGGGTGTGTCCCCTCGCCCCTCGGCCCTATGCTCTGCGTTGCCGGGTTAGGCTCCGGCTCACTGTGACCCCACTCGGGACGAGTGATTTCAGACTGTGTGCGTGTGCGCGCTGCTCGTGCTATCATACATGCTGCCACTCATGAGATATTGACTGCTCCGCAGAACCACATCCATCAGTGAACCGTGGGCATTGATTCATATGGCTGCTGAGCACAAAAACATGCCATGCTCAGAGATGGTGAAATTGAAAACTGCTAAGAACCTACAAATCTGTCTCTGCTGTGTTGACTTACCTGCATGACACTACTCAGTCATCTAACCCTTCAAAAAAATCTTAATACCCAATACCTGCTTAATACCATCATTTTCAACATTAAGTAATAAAACTAAGTAAAAATTTACAAGACAAATGCACAATGCATAAATTATACTTTTGCTGAGATGTACGTTGCTTTGGACAAAAGCATCTGCTAAATGAATAATTGTAAATGTAACTGTACAATACCATACAGTTTGTACCAACAAGTAAGATAGAATTCAGCAACTATCAATGTGATTCCTTAATGACTACATCGCTTGCTGGAAAGGATGAAAGTTTGTGCCTCTCATCATCCTACCATGGTTTCAATCCACCACGCATGAGAATGGAGATGAATTTTTGTTCTCATGGGTGTGTGAGCATTTGCCTTCGTCTATCAGTCTCTCCTTTGTTCCCTGCAGACTGATATTGTGTTTATTGACATCGTCTGCTGCTCGGAGCCATGCCATCTTTGGAGCCTTGGAGGCAGAGATATAGCATCATAAAAGAAGGAAGTTTACACTCTCTCCTTCTCGCCCGGGGTCATGCCACCCTCTTACAAACATCCAGCAACAATTACATGTGTGGCTCCTGGACTCCAATTACTTTTCTCTGTGGGTTTAGTTACCTATAAATTAAAGGATACATTTTCGGGAAGTTTTCTTTCCTTGTGTACAGAGTAGAGACAATGACAAAAAGTTCATAGTTCTATTTATAAAAAAAAAAAAATAAATAAAAAACAGGACAATGGAGAAAAAGAGTATGCAAACATGCATTTGTCAAAGCCACAGCAGCCCTAAAAATGAGAACATTCAGACGCAGAAAGATTACAAGAAAAACATATAAACACAGAAAACAAATGGCTAGATACTTTGTCTTTCGATAATCTGCCCTCTAACGCAGTGAAGAGTCCCACCTTTGACCAGGCAACAGATATTTTAACATTTGAACCATAAAGGGATAAAATAAATTCTTTTTGTTTCCTGCTGGATGGCTCTATTTCCACAATACAGAGTTTAACACAACGTTAAAAGAGAGAAACACCAGCGAAAACAGTCACTTCTTTTGGCCCTTGCCTCCTAGGAGCGGATGAAAATCCCGTTCACATGATTAGAGGAACGTATTTAAATACTGGGCCTGGACAAAATCCAAGTTAATGAAAGTGAAAAGTAGGATAATACTCAGTCCATGTCCAAAAGGTTGTTGTAGGGTTATTCCTGCCTTCAGACCATCTTTACCTGGACGGAGCATGGCGATGTCCGGTCCAAGCTGGGTGAGGAGTTGGGTCACCCACAGAGCCCATCAGATGAGAGGAAACGCTCTGCCTAAATCCCATGACAGAAACCAGCAGCTGCACATGGGATCAGATCAGGCTTTCTTAGATGACTCATGTAGCATTCTTGATCAGTCACACAGAGACCTTAGTTGGGCTGAGGAGTCCAAGATATAAAATGAAAAGTGATACCCCTGTGATTTTTTGTTTTGTTGTATAATAATAATAATAATAATAATAATAATAATAATAATAATAATAAAGACAAGTGCATCCACAAACCTTCTTTTTTAAGAGAGATGTGCCGCAGCTAGGTTGGGAGGGCTCTGTTGCACTATTTAATGTTTATAATGAATTTTGGTGTGGGCATTTTGCCATGAGAGTAAACAAGCCCAAGGACCACATCATAATCATCCTTGGGAAACTGGCAAGAAATGGTGTGATTCGAAGCCAATGAGAACAAAAGGAGAAAATTCATGCACAGCTGAAAATTAGTTTCCGGCCTCTCTTTTGAAAGTGTGTGTGTGTGTGTGTCTGTGTGTTGTGGTGAGAGTGAGAAAGCAGTAAAATTAAGCGAATCATCTGGGTCACGATGAGCACCATCGCACACTCTACCTACAGCAGAGACACTCAAAGGTCATGTAAAATCTATACTGGAAAGAACATTTGGGAAGCAAACTCCACATTACAGCGTTTCGCAAGATTTACTGTGGAAATGGAAGGATTGGTCCTCTAAGTGAAGAGGACCTGAGCCCAGAGGCCCACGGTCCATCAGAGATTGAGTGTCCTTTACATAGTGCGAGGCAACAGAGCACCGTGGCCCAGTCTGATTCAGAGGAAGGGAAGGAACTTGTCAGAACGTGTTGTCTAGAGGCTCTGCCCCACCTTTTTTGTCTGAGTGGGTGAGGACTGTAGATGAGTGTTCTGTCCAACAAAAATGAAGGTGGGTTTAGGACTAGCTGACCTTTGTCATCCAGAGAAACCAAACGCCTGAGAAAACTCATCATGCTCTTCTGCTTCAAATCCAAATCCCCTAAACACAATTAAGTCCAGGTCTCATTGCGGTCTCAGGGTTCACCCATCTGTGGTCATTTGTTTAGATTCAATGTGTCACTTTGATTTAAACCAGACCCTCTTCTGTGAGATCCTCTCCATGTTATGGCTGTTTTTTGAAAAGTACCTTTATGTAGTCTCACTCATTTTGCTTGTCCAGCTTCAGCTTCTGCTTCAGTATCTTATCTGAAGAGAAGGCTCGGCTGAGTCAGAACTAATATTTAATTTCCATATATTTACCCAGACAGAGCCAGTTAAATGGCACAAACGTTTTACAATTTTTTTCCAAATATATGCTGACTAAATTCAGAGTAGCAACCATATGGAATTAAGTGTTGTTTTCAAAATAGGGACAATGATTTATTATTGTCAGTTCCTACTTAACCATTAAAGGCTACACTTATCCCTAACTTAAAAAGGGTTAATTCGTTCCGTGAAATCAAATCATTTATTGTGATGAGCTCAAATTAACATAATTTAAGAAAAAGAACAGTTTCTAAAAAAAAGTATCTAATTTTTTCTCAAAAAAGCTTTTTCTTAAAATGTTACAGTGACAACCCCAAAACATTTCATAATATTTTAGAATATTTGTAATAAAAGGTATTGTCTTTAAATGTTATGCTTTCATTAATTCATTTATTATCTGGAACCACTTGTCCAGTGCAGGGTCACCGCTTTCCAGACTATTCCTCTCCCACACAAAGTGGAAGTTACATTCCATAGGTGGCCTGGCATGAAGCATCTGTCTCGTCTTCCTTTGTGGTCTGGTGAGAGTTGTGAATCAGAGGTTAGCGGGGGGTCTTGGGAACTAGTATGTTTACTATCAGGAGGGCTCAGTGGTTTGTAAATTTAACCTAAAGGGCAGAACAACAACTGATCAAAGCGTCATTCTGTGTTTACTATGTTCAAATGAGAGGACGACACTGAGGTGGAGCGCACCATCACCTATGTGCTGAACAGAGCATACTTCCACCTGGACATGGCAGACAGCACTCTGAGGATCGTATTCTGTGATTTCTCCAGTGCGTTCAGCACCATACAGCCTGGTGTATTGAATTCTGATATTTTCTTCAATTTTCTCAGCATTGTATTCAATGTTTACATTTTTTACTGAACCATTATCTAGGGATTGGAGTTGCATTAGGGTAGGGAGCGGTAGACCAAGAGTTTACCTTCGATAGCCCAGATTGCAAGTACATTCATATGTAAGTCATCTTAAGTCTGTTTTCCATACACTCTGGGTTTCTATCTTCCGCATCCAGCTGAGCAGAGTGGGTGTGAATGCCAGAGACCCTTCTTTGCATAATTACCTTGTTAGTGAGCGAACTCTGCCAAAGACCCAGTGTCCTGCAAGATGTGATACTTGCTCTTCTGGCTGCAGACCCGAAAGGGACGGACTGTCCCCTCCTTTACCAACCCTGCGGACACAAAGCCAGGGAGGTGTATTACAGTATGTGAAGATATTACATTGCAGGATTTGAACTGACGAGGGCTAAATCTGTACGTGTGTAATGTGTGTAATGTGTGTGACCTCTGCCCTTTCTCTGTGTAAAAGTGCATGCATATGTGTATGATGCTGAATGGGTGTTCGAGAGAGAATCAGTGAGTAAATGAATGATTGACCAAGTAAAAGACAGCAGCGGAGGTCAACTTTGTAGCCACACAACCTGTTTTTGAAATCAAATATGTCTCATCACTCAACATATGTCTCATCACTCAGCATGAGAAAGCCAAGAGGGTAGGGAGAAACACACACACACACACACACACACACACACACACACACACACACACACACACACTTTAATACATAGTAAATGATAAAAGTAATCTGTGCCTTGGCAAAAACCCCAGGAACCAGGGGATTATTTCTTCATGTGACAAACCTGGGATTGAGGCCATGGAGGTGGTATAAAAGTTATTTATAAGAGCTTTTAGTGTCAGATGAAACACTGCACATCACTGCTGACAGATGTGTTTAAATTCCATCTCAGTGAGTGACACTAACTCAGACCCATTCTACCCAAACCCCCCTTTTTAAGAAAGCCCAACATCTGTTCCATGCTTTGGTTTCACTCTGAATTTTCCCTGGTATCCCACATATTAACCTGGCCTCGATCCCATGGAAACACTACTGGTGGTCATGGCATTGTGGGAATTCAAAAAGAGCAGCTGCCCTTTTACTCAGTATTGTTTTGACGTTGCCGTTGTCACTTCTGGCATTCAAAACAATGAGAAAGGCACGAAAATTTTCCAAGCCAAGCTCCATATACTGAAAAAACAGAAGACACGCTCAACTAAGGGTAAGAGTCAGGTTAAGGGCTTAAGTGCTCAGAACCTCCAGGGAAGGGCTGCAACCTCAAACTAAGTTTTATAACCACAATTTTTTGATTACCATTTGGTGCTGTTGGTATGTGTGTTCTTGCTTCACAGTATACAGGTGTACTGATGAAGGTATACTAGCAGAATGCTGTTGCTCTAAAAATATGTTTTGGTTAATTTCTTTCTGCTCTCCCATCTTTGCTTTACTTCCAGACTAAGCTTCTCCATGATATTAATCACTCCTTTTTGTTAACACCTGGTCTTATCCATCACTCTAATATGTGGATTATCATTGCTTTCCTTTTGCTCTTCTGCCTTCATAGGCTGGGTATAGCAGCAGTCCCAAGCTCTTTGGGAAGCCAAGAATAACCAGGAAACCAGCCATCTAACATTTCATTACCCCTTCATTTGGAGGCATCACTGCATTGAAGAAAAGGAAAAAAAAAAAAAATTCTCTGTGATGTATGATCAAGTTTCAGATACACATAATGGAGGCAGAAGAGATGCTGAACCATCTGACAAGTATAAAAATGTACTGTAGAATGGTGAGCAACAGGAGGTCTGTTCCATATGGCTACCCACCCCTGAATACACCACGTACTCCTCACCACCCCACCCATCTGAGTGTCAGCATCTTTCCTAAACAACGCTTTTCTTGCTTTGGTATCCAGATTGTGGAATGTCTCCCTTTTACTGACTACATCAGACAGTCCCTAGGACTACATTAATAAACTGTATATGACAGCTGTTGCCTTGCAGAAAAACCTGCCTACTGTGTAAGAGTATTTTAACTGGATTTGGGAAAGACTGACTACTTATAGTTCCCTGAAATTCTGCTCAGGGTAGTACAAATTTTCTTGAAAAAAAAAAAAACCTTTATCTAATTGTATTTTTATTATAAAACTTGCGTGTGCTGTTGAGCACGGTGTAAAAAAATGTATAAAACATAAGTAGAAAGCTTTCCAGGCTCTCTGCTATTAGATTAGGCCTGAATTTTCAATGTACAACTATGGGGTATTTGTGACATTATAATGCAGGACAGATAGAGCTGTTGGCACTGGGAAACTCTCCTGGATTTGGTAGCTGGGCACGGTAAAAACAAGTGAGTTTGGACCAGACAGAGTCAGTCCACCAAACAGAACCACTGATGTCACCCAGTAAGGCATCAATGGTCACAATGATAATGTCACAAACTGTTTTCACCCTTTTAGTTCCAGTTCCCGTTCTTTAGTTATAATTTCATTCCCTAAGCCCCAAGCAGGATGATCCAATATGGTCCACAGGTGATGTATCGGATAAAAGGACTGTGAAGCTATTCCTAGGAGGCATCTTTCCTATGTAATCCCTTCTGAGGAAGAGCATCTTTGTGGATATCTCTGTGGGCTTTTTTATGCATGTCATGACTCTTTGCCCCCTCCCAAAATGTTCTCATTTTGCCTCTGCGGAAATGTACATTCAATGTACGTTTTGGATTGCGGGTGTTACTTTTCTGTTTACACAATGCTGCTGGGATTTGTGTCACTTTCCAAAATAGCCTGTTTACAGTATGACTGGTCTATACAAGTTGGGAATTAATCTAGAATGGCTTGCTCAAGGCTCACAACAAGCAGAAACAAAAGCTGGCTGAAAAATAATTTATTTTGCTGTCTCTTGATGAGAAAGACATTATACACTAACAGTCCATTTCCCCTTCCTAGTGTGTTTGCAAAAATGGAATGAATACGGAAAAACCAGATAATGAAATTATTAAAGGCTATGTTGCATATTTAAATAAATGAGTAAACAGAACATTAAATTATAGTGGTGCAAAACAGCAAACGCAAACGCAAACATGTACGGATGCAAGTAACTGTGCGGTTCCCACAGTGCAATGCATCTCATAGTCTGTCAGATATCAGGAGACCAGATAACGGGAACTGAGTGTTTATCAAATGCTTTTGGATGCAGTCATACTCTGCTATAACAGTTAAGGCAAAATGTTCACTTATTATTGTTGTAATTATGCTTTACTTTATCTTTGCTTTGCTTAAAGAAAAAATAACGATAACTGGAACTCGTGCAAGATTTTTAATTGAAATAGCTAGTGAAATTCAGAAAGATCTCCGAAAGACCGATTGTTTCCCGTTGGCAGGAGTGCTGATGTTGGCCAGGGCTTATTGAGATGGGAGAAGTGGTACATTGCATTGGTAAGGTTAGTTAGCTCCGGAAATAGAGGTTGGTTCACTGAAGGCAAAAAGAAAACTTCCAAATCGATTCTTTGAAGAAGCATTTCATGACCACAGTTTCCTATGTGCTATGATCCACAGTTTTGGACTTTTTTTGGGTGATTCAGCTGAAAATTGCACGTGAAGAAATGTTGAACACTACGAAAATAACTAACCAATGTGTAATGAGTGACTGGCAAGATCTGACTGAAATATAATCATGACCGCAGCGTGCTCTTTCTGAAGAACATTGTTGAGCAAGCTGACATGGGTCAGTGTGTCCTGCAGGGTACACAACACTAGGAGAGACAGCTTTGTGCTCCTGTTTCAACATTAACATGCCGTGGCACTCCTGCAACGGGGGAGCCTGTGAGCACAGGGGACGTTAAAGAGTCGGGTGAAAAATCAGCAGAAGTCAAAGCCAGTTTCTACCCAGAGCAGTCCAAAGGAGGAATGCTGTTGTAAGGACAAAAGACATAGAACAGCAGAATCGGAAGTAAGAAATCCCCACTGGAACTGTAATTTTCACAGCCTCTGTAAAGCAGTGTGGCTACTGCGTCCCTCACTATCTGTGGTCTTCAAGTTGGCACTCAGACTTAAAACACCTCCGACTTCAGAGATATAAATTGTACTGTTCTTTTCCACCAATGTGAGGAGTTCTGTGTAAGGCTTCAGAATACCAATTACACCACCATTTCAGTCTGTTATCCCACGTACAGGAGTTTGGGAAAGACTCCAGATCCCTGCAATCCTGAACAGGACTTGAGGTTCATGAAACTGGATGCATGTATGGATGGATGGATGTCCTTAATATTAGGATTGGAAATTTTTGGATTTGCTCTTATCTTCACGCTGTCTTGGGTGTATGGTCTAAATGAACTCTTCAAAATTTGGGAAAATCCACAATATGCATAGGGTGAAAAGAGAATGATTTTCTTTGATAATAGGTTTGGAATGGTGAGTTACGGATGTAATGCTCCAAGTCAAATTCTGAAGTGCACATTGGTAGAAAGGAGTTGACATTAAATGCTTTTTACGTAACTTATTTTAAATGAACTTGTTTGGAGAAGATCAAAGAATGGAAACTCTAAATAGATTCAGAAACAAGAATAAAATTCCAGAACAATCCAAATAACTGTAAAAAAAAATAGATGGTTGGAAGGCATGTTAGCATTGTCTCCTGTTTGCTAAATATCACGGATGAGAAAATATACCTTGATGTGTCCTTGGCATTTGCACACAGCTTTACACAAAGACCTTTAAATCAATAACTCTGCAGCCTTTCCCAGCCACACTTCTGGATCGCTGGAATAGACACCTAATTGCCCCTGCAGTGCCCACCTACCTTTTTTTTCTACATTAAATAGGTCAGGTGATGTTCCATTTAAAAAGGCCAAGAACCTGAAGCAATGGAAGAGTATTAAGGCAGAGTCCTTAACACTCCTTAACCAAGAACCTGAAGCAATGGCAGAGTTCCTCTGTTGACTTTCTATAAGCAACACGACTATCGCAGCAATTTGACATCCCCCTTGGCAACAAAAAACATCCTTAGCGACAGACAACTGCCCTAGTGAAAATGAATTTAAGAGCATCACAAAATTTTACAATCCCGATTCCAGAAAAGTTTGGGGAAAATGAAAATACTAATAAAAACAAAAAGGACTGATTTTAAAATTTACTTTGACTTGTATTCAAACAAAAACAGTACAAAGGCAAGGTATTTCATATTTTACCTCATCAACTAAATTGTTTTTTGAAGATAAACAGACATCTGTGGTTTAACGACGGGATACATTCTGAGAAATGCGTCATTAGGCCATTTCATCACTGTGCGAATATCACAGAGTGTACTTATACACACCTAGATGGTATAGCCTCGAGCATAGAGTGTACTTATACAAACCTAGCTGGTATAGCCTTCATCATAGAGTGTACTTATACACACCTAGATGGTATACCCTCAATCACAGAGTGTACTTATACAAACCTAGATGGTGAGGATCATAGAGAACATTGGTGGTCTTTGTAGCTCGAGTAGATGGTTGAGGTGTTTGGTTGTTCACCAAGCTTGGCATTTGGGTTGCAAACATTTCATCACCAGTCAAGGTGACATCACACACAAGTTGTGTGATTCGTGTTGGACGCTTTCTCCTTTATAAATGGTTTAATGGGTGGGATTGCCTGAAGCTTGGACGTGATTGGTTGGTTTCATGTGACCTTGAGCATGAGCAGTTTTTCTGACTTCTGATTGGTCGGTTCCTGGTTTCAAACCGGAACCGGTTCGATACTGGTTAGGTCCTCATTGGTCCTTGCATCGTATTGGCTCGTAGATGGGGTCCAGTTCAATATGTTTGTTTATGGAATTGACCTAGATGGTATAGCCTCGATCATAGAGTGTACTTTTACACACCTAGGTGATATAGCCTCGATCACAGAGTGTACTTATACACACCTAGATGGTATAGCCTTGATGCAGTCAAGAGATGTGGTAAACGCAAAATTTATGACACTGCTGCCATCGAAACGCAGCAGACTGTTTTACAGTAAACTTTTTTTTATAAGTTGAAAGAGTACACTGTAAAATAATGATTAAAAGTACAGTACAGTAAATATATAAAGCAGTAACATAGGTGTTTATCATTATCAAGTATTATGTACTGTATATAATTGTATCTGCTGTACTTTTATACGACTGGCAGCACAGTAGGTTTGTTTCCAGCAGCACCACCACGAACACATGAGGAACACGTTGCGCTACGACGTCGCTGGTCGATAACAATTTTTCAGCTGCTTTATGACGTTATGGAACCACTGTTGTATATGTGGTCAGTTGTTAAACGAAACTTCGTTAAGCGGCGCATGACTGTACGCTTCTTCGGAAACTGATGCCTGCAACACATTCCAAAAAAGATAGAACAGTTGAGTGTTTACCACTCTGTGACATCACCCCCCCCCCCACACACACACACACACACACACACACTGACTGAAACCGCCTGTCCCGAGCAGGGTCACGGAGAACTGGAGCCTATCCCGGCAACTCAGGGCGTAAGGCTGGAGGGGGACACACCCAGGACAGGACGCCAGTCCGTCGCAAGGCACCCCAAGCGGGACTTGAACCCCTGACCCACCAGAGAGCAGGACCCAGTCCAACCACCGCACCACTGCACCCCCCATGTATAACATCACCATGATTTTTAATAACACTTATTCAGTGTTTGGTCACTGAAGACACCAGTTGGTTAAGTTTAGCAAGTGGTATTTTCACACTATAGTTTGATGATGTCAAAGTCATCTGTTGCCGCTTTCCTACGGTAAAAAACGACCCGGGCAACACCAAAAGGCCCCCTTGGACACAACAGGGCCACGATTAAGACCCGCTCTCTGCACTCAGACCCCCTCCGCTATACAAAGAGCTCTGACTGCGACGATTGACAGGTAGCAAAGAAATCTCCGCACCCAACTTTACACTGGTAACACAGCACCAAAGTGTCAAAAGGAAACCGTTCCCAGCAAGGAACAGCTCTTACGGCGACAAATTCTGACAACAGTGAACGGTCTCACAGCGATACACTCAGTGCGGACTTACAGTCTCGGCGACATACATCTTAGTTACTGAAAATGCTCACAGTAATAAATAACTGTTACAGTAATGAGCCGCTGTGACAGCGAGAAGCAATCTTTTCACCGACAGTCTGCATGTGAGCGCGTGCATTTTTCTGAGCGAAGGCCTGAAGGCACGTCTTGATGCAGACAAAACTGGCAGTAACACAAGCATATGCTCCCATCAGCAACAATGTGGGCCACAGCCTTTCGCTGAAGCAAACAATTTCCGTCACTAAATCCCATTTTATGAGCGAATCTGAATGTTGGTGACAGCCTTGCCTCAGGTGAGCCTGCAGTGATGTAATGACACACACATACACAACTGTCACACCGCCCTGGTCGCATTCACACGAAATGCCAGGATTTCAAATGTGCCACATCGAATGAGGGTTTCATATGGGAGGACGGATGTTGGGACATTTTTGCTGTCATTTCTTTGCATTTCTGGGCACTTATTACAGGTGGAGTAAGTGCTGCACCTCAGCTGAGCTTTCAAACATCTGACTGAAGGTAGACAAGGAGGAAAACGAAAATATTTCAAATTAATGTTAACCGTCAATTTAAAATAAACACATCTGAATGATGGTGAGATGGTGGTGATGAAGGTGAGGGTGAGATGTAACTGAAATGCAGGGTTTAATAAGTCCAAAGAAGTAAAGTGTGTGAGTGGGACTGCACATAAATCACGAGTGTGTGATGAAGGTGGATTTGTCCCTTTAGTATGGGCAGCACCGTAACACAGCGAGTAGCGCTGCTGTCTCACAGTGCCTGGGTGGGGCGAGAGGATGTGGGTTCAATCCCAACTCAGTCTGTGTGGAGTTTGAAAACTCTCCTGTTGTCTGTGTGGGTTTCCTCCAAGTGCTCTGGTTTCCTCCCACTGTCCTAAAACATGCTGTTCAGGTTCACCCATAGTGTGTGAGTGACAGAGAGAGTGTGTTCCACTGAGGTATGGATGAGTGGCCCAGTGTAAGTTACCCTGGTGAATAAGGTGTGTGTTCTGATAAAAGAAAAAGCATCTGCTAAATAAATGAATGTAAATGTTGTGTAGTGGATATTATACAGCCCCCCCCAACCACCCAAAGGGACTGGCAGGTACTTGAAGATGTGCTCTTCTACCCAGCTGAGAGCTCATGGATGACTTCTGAGTAATAAATGATTGCTGCTGAGTAACGGAAGGAAACATGTTCTGAACAAACTGTTCTTAGCTGTAACCAGACTGAACCCTGTGATCCGAAATGGAACATTTGGTGAAAACACAATGGGGCTAAGAGTTTTCTTGTGTGTGTGTGTGTGTGTGTGTGTGTGTGTGTGTGTGTGTGTGTGTGTGTGTGTGTGTGTGCCCATTTTAGAGACAATAACCTTCCCCATTCCAGCCTCGCATTATCTTTCAGCTTCTGTCAGTCTTACTGCGAGGCTATAGGACACTTTGAAAGTCCCGTGTTGTGTGACGCAGGAAGTCAAGAGCTTTGCTCCATCTGTTCAGTTCTGATTTACATACAGAACTGTGACTGGAAGAGGCTCTATTCTGGCTGCAGTGAAAAAAAGAGAGTATAGCTGTGTGTGTGTGTGTGTGTGTGTGTGTGTGTGTGTGTGTGTGTGTGTGTGGCTAGGATGGATACAGAAGCGTAGGTTGAGCAGTCGCTGATCTGACCACTCTCCCAGACGTCCACTGTTGTGATGTTGCCTTCAGGCAGAGGATCACCTTCTCTCCCTTGGGAATTCGATCTTCCCCCACCTCCCCCCACTTCAGTCAGTATAACATGACTATTACATCACTTTCTACAGGGTATCACCGCATGCTTTTTGTTTTTGGTCTTTTCTCATCTGTCGTACTTATCACTTATTTATTTCTAAATGTCTCGGACTGGCCTCAACCAGGTGGCATCTCACACTTGAACCTCCAGAAGGAACTATGTAACTGTACACTTGGATGGGACTCTTTTCAAGTCTGTCACTTAATCTTGGGCAGTTTTAATCCACTTCATTAACTCCCAGCCCTATGCATTAGAATACACCTGTATTCCCTAAATAATAAATCATATAAGACAGTGACATATAGAAACCACCCAGTTTTACCTTCCTCGGCTATGATGGGAATTGCCACACAACAGAAGGCGAAGGTTGAGGAAAGTGGTGATTGTGATCTGACCCAACTAGAAGCATGGTGTTATGGACACAGGAAGGTCAGCATCTCGAGCTTGTGCTTTATTATTGATCATGGCAGTGAAACTGGGTGGTATTTAAAAAAAAAAAATTCTCAGCAGAACAGAATTTGGAATTTGATGACTGATGGTTAAAGATTCGAACAGACTGCAGCGTTGCACTGTGAAGTAAGACCTCTCATTTTTGTGTTTTTGTTTCATTCGCTGAAAAATAAATTTGGAAAAGAAACGGTTAACCACATAATGCTAACTGCGAGCCGAGACCAACTGTTTTGTTACTCTTCTTTTATATATTTACCAAGAAGAATGTAATAATTTTCAAGCACTTACTGGATACTTTAATTTAATTTTATTTTATTTTACTCTTATTTAATTAAGAGTAAGTTTGGTTACAATTATTTTCTTTGTCAATACTCAGAAAGGTTCTTCTTTATTGATTGTGGGAAAACAACAATAATTCTGTATTTCAGTAGTTTGGGATGCTAGATTATGGTGGTGTGTAGGTGAATGCTTGGTGTGCTCTACATTTACGTTTGAACTCCATCCTAGGGGTCGCAACTGGTGTCGAGCATCTTTGTTGAGCCCCCGTTGAAGAGGGGGTAGGTGGAGATGGGTTGGTTCTGGTCGTGGGTGACTAGAAGTGGTTTAAGAGGAGACATGAAGGCTTATGGAGGTTTCTGTGTCTTTTTTTATTGACAAGTGATGTAGACAGGGTTCTAACATTTACTCTGCTCTCAAAACGTCATAAAAAAATCCTTCTTCACACTGCAGTTACAGTAGACTGTAGATTGATTACAGACTGTTTTATAAGCAGCAGAACAGTAAGCTCAACATTAGGTCAATTCCTGTCTACAATTAAAATGACTTTTTTCCCTTTCAGGAAGCAAATCCAATGAGTTTACCAATACTTCAGAATGTTCAGTAAGTGCATTGAGCCATTAAATTAATTTTCTGCATTGCCTGACATTATTCCTTTGCATCTTTGCATTCCAGGCTCAGGAGCTTTGTCACATATCATTGAAGAATTAAAAGAAAATAATAATAAATAATTAAAGAACAGGCAGCCCTGGGAGGCCAGGGAGGTAATAAATGCAGTGGCTGTTTCAATGCATTCAGCAGTAAAACTTTGGCTTTCACCTCTTTTGCTGAGAGAAACTGCAGACTGCAGTACAGCGAGGCCTCGACTAATAATGTGAAGATTCTCAGCAAACACAACACATTTCATTCAGCATGACTGTAGGAAACAGGGGTCATTGAGGTCATTGTGTAGAAAGCGCTCTATCTATCCATCTATCTATCTATCTATCTATCTATCTATCTATCTATCTATCTATCTGCGTTCTCACCTGAAAGACCAAAAGTTTCCTTACTTTCCCCAATTCCCACTGGGGGTCTTCTAGAGCTCCATGCGACTTTTGACCCTTATGTCCTGACCCTGTTTCATGAACGATGGCCTTCTTCCCCCCAAGAATAGTGTACTTGTCTCAGCAGGCTGCAATCAGCATCGTTCTTAATGCAAATTAGCTTCCAAGGAAGTAAATTCCTATTTCCTTCCACACAATTAGAGAGATAAGCACAATTAACACGTCTGATTGCATTTGATTGCATCCTTTGTCATAAATAATACGTCCCTACGGAGGGCCTTTGGGTGATTTCACTAGTAAGACCACATGTAGTTCAGGGAGGTTTTGATTTGCCTACGGGTTTTACTTGGGAGCAGAACCTCCCACAAAAAGGTCGCCGATCAGCTCCTACAAAGTACCCTGATGTTGTACACTTGAAACAAGTGAGCAAACTGTTCTTTCACAACACATTTCAGCTGTAAAAAAGGAGAGCGCAATATAGTGAACAGTCACAGTGGATATGAGTCTGCTTAATATCAAAATTAAAATTACATTTATTAATTTACTTTAATTCTTTTCGGTGTAAACAAAGCAGTAATTTGTTGGAAAATTCTGGCAGTACATGAGTCAGACAGCTAAGTGGTGCCGTTTTCTTTAGATCACTGAGCTACACATACACACTGAGCCACACTTAATATTTCTCTGTTTACAGGATGGTATTAATGGCAGCTGGAGTCTCAGGCAAACAGCACAGCCCCAACTTTCATGCCAGCTAATAATGCATCAGATCAGCAGGAAAAAGTCCTGTATAGCTAACATGAGCAGCAGAAGGAAATCAGTGTGTTTCACTCCACCTTGCTGAGGTTTAGGCCCAGATTATAGTGTCAAAGTCAAGGTCAAAGTGGCTTTACTGTCATTTCAACCATAAACAGCTAGTACAGTATACAGTGAAATGAAACAACGTTCCTCCAGGAGCACAGTGCTACATAAAAAACTATATATTACAATACATTATATTACAACGATATATTATTATTATTATTATTATTATTATTATTATTATTATTATTACAGCTGTACAAGTCTGTCCCTTTGAAATGTGCAGTGTGATGGCACTAATAAAACCTGTGTTTAAATGGAAAAAAATAGTCAGGTAGAAAAATGAGATTAAAAAAAGATGAAAAAGAGCTTTCTGGTCAGTGGTTGGTCAAATGTGTCACCCAGCGAGCAAGAAGGATTTGAGGGTTACGGATAGATTTTTTCTGTAACTCTTGTCATCAATAATGAATTAATACTATACATTACCAAAAAGGTTTTTTTTTTCATTATGAATAATATATCTCACAGGTTACAGTTTCTGTAAGCAAAACTTTGTCTCATTCTTTGTTTTTTTTTTTTTTTGCATTCCTATTTACTGAAAATTGTGAGGTTTTGCAAAGCACCAAACTTTTTTCAGTACTACATGAGCACTTCTTATCAAAGACATAAATTCCAATGCAAAATTAATTTATGACTAATCTTAAACTGAGGGAGTAAAACAGACACTTATTTCAGGGTGCATACATTATAATCCTACATGAAAAATCTCAAGTTGCTGAAGATATGGAGCGCTTCGGAGGGACCCTGCTGGTTGCTGTCTGATGAAAGAGTGAAACAAACCAGTGTTACAGTGTGCTGAGTCCTAATGAGGGATCCTACTGGTAAACTTAGGATTTTTCATAAGAAGGTAGAGAACTTATAAAGGTTCACATCTGTAGTATTCAACTGATGAACAGTAACTTGGATGGTCGGTGCAGTAGCCGTGCAACATACAGTATCTACTGCAGGCTACAGCCAGGCTTATTCTTGCATTTGCACAGAAAAATGATTAAACAGCCAACTACGAAATGATTTAAAACTATGATATTTTGTAAGCATGCTCTGTTATGTGCTTTGTTGTTAACAGCACTGTGTGTATCTTTACAAGACTGGATCATCCGTTACACCCCAACCAGACTGTTTCGCTCTTCCACATTCGCCTGCTCGGTGGTCCCACGTACAAAAGGTAAAACGGAGATTCTCGCTTTTGGCTCCGTTGTGGTGGAACCCCCTCCCCCTCTCACTCAGAACTGCTGAATCTCTGTCCACATTTAAAAAGGCTCTTGAAACTCATCTCTTCCACACTCACTTTGCCCATCATTTCTTAAGTTCATGTAACGTGTAAATGTTCATGCAGTATAACTTTAAGATCATGTCCGGATAAACCTTTATCTACTCCTGTAATGTAACGTAAATGTTTATATGTGTATAGATATATATAAAAAATTACGAGGAACGTGATCATGAATCGTGGATATTCAGATAAAGTTTTATACAGCTATCGCAACTTCACTTCAGTTGAGGAAAAAATAAAAGAAATAAAAAACACCTCTTTACTGAAACTCCCCCCCCCACTTTGCTGATCCAGCTTTACTGGAACAGTGTCCTGGACGTGTTCTAGCAAAAGCTCAAAACCGGAGCCAAACGTCGACCTCTTCCAGTCCTGATTCCAGGTCAACAAAGGATCCTTTGGGACTTGACCCCCCGAAAGTTTATTTTTCTCCTCTTTTTGATAGCTAGGAGTCTTTTGTTTTCATCTCAACAGTTGCCGTCTGGCTATCCACATAGTTCTATATATCCGTTGCCTCAGAGAAGGAAAATCTGTGTTGTACAAATTCCCTTCTCTATTGTACCACTTCTTGGAACTTTGTTCAGTGCTCTGCGTCACCCTGGTGAGAAAAGTGCTCTTTAAAAATAAATTAAAATGAACTTGTTTGGATGTTGTATCCTGCCTCACACCCGCTGTTTTCAGCGCGGAGGAACACTGAGACCCTGCATGAGTTGTTGATGAAAATAAAGTTTTTCCGTGAATTTTAAATTCATTATATTTTCTGATTTTTAAAATGAGGCAGTAGCACATGTACAGGGGGTAGTGTAGTGTTTAGAGCTACTGCCTTCGGGCCCAACAGTGGAGGGTTTGATTCCAACCTCTGGCTGTACGTTTACATTTATTATTTTATCAGACACGTTTGTCCAAAGTGACTTCCAATGAACCCTATGTAGTGTTATGAGCCCACACACCTTATTCACCGCGGTGACTTACACTGCTAGATACACTACTTACAATGATTCACTCATCCATACATCAGTGGAAAACACTCACTCTGTCACTCACACACCATGGTTGAACCTGAACAGCATGTCTTTGGAGTGTGGGAGGAAACCAGAGCACGTGGAGGAGAACATGCAAACTCCACACAGACTGAGTGGGAATCAAACCCATGTAACCTCTCGCATCACCCAGGTGCGGTGAGACAGCAGCGCTACTACGCCACCCGTGGTGGCTGTAGGAGCCTTGATCAAGGTACTTACCCTGAATAGCTCCAGTAAAGTTACCCAGCTATATAAATGTAAATAATAGGTAAATAATTGTTATAAATAACCAAACACTGTAAGTTTGCTTTGGAAAAAAGCATCAACTAAATGAATAAATGTAATAGTGCTTAAATGGATTAAGCTTTTATAGATGTGGTGGGTGGATTTTTGAACAATTATGAATCAACTTCCAGTCCCAATTGTGTTTGTGAGCTGAGGTGCCGGTACAACATGTTATTTCTCATAATACCGTTAAAAAAAAGGCCGTGGAACCGGGAAGAAGAGCCAACACACTTCTCCAGGTGTGCCGAAACAAGAGTAACATTGAATGTTCTGCAACATTAAAAGAGCCCTCCGATTCAAGTCAGATTCAGGTAGATGAGCCCTTGTGTGCAATCCCAAGTTTTTTTGACCAAAAATTTACTTAAAATCTCCTTAAGTAAAAGTGACAAAAGTTATACAAGCGATGTAATATATTTTCAGAAAGTACCGCTCGCTCTTCGCTTGTAGTTTAATGGGACACAAAGGCTTTGCCCTGGTGAGAAAGTGGAGGTTAATGGTTTGTGCTCAGCCAACTGGCAAATGCTAAAGCGATTGCTCAGGGGCTGAAATGTGATTAATTTTGTGGTATTGTTTTGCTCGCGCGAGCGTGTGTGTGTGTGTGTGTGTGTGTGTGTGTGTGTGTGTGTGTGTGTGTGTGTGTGTGAGAAAGAAAGACAGAGAGAGAGAGATCAGTAATGGGGAAAAAGTGCGGAGGCATTCAGAAGTTTTCATTATATCTTTCGCCAGCTTTTGGAGGTTTGTGTCCTAGAAGCAGAAGTGATGTTATGTCTCCTTATGCCCGGAATTTTGGGTCTTCGCTCAGATCCACAGAAAATACAGGTAACTGTTACAACTCAGGCAAACAAGAGTTGCCAGCATCTGTGTCAAGGAAGCACAAGATATTTCTCTGTCCGGCACCAATGGTGGGAAGAAGAGCGGGCCGTTTTTTTTTTTTTTCCGACACTCCATGGTACGTGGCTATACGGGTGGGCAAAGTGAAACACCTCCGAAGCACTATCTTTGCTCTTTTTCCCTGGAACCCTGGATCTTCTTTTTTGCACAGACATGCTGGACGTTTCTCCCTGTGGCGCAGTTCCTCCTCCAGGTTGCACAGTGGGAAAAAATGAGAAAAAATGGAACAGGCTTCAGTGTAATCTTTGCCATGTGAAATCCCTGGATACTGAGCCAGCAGATGGTGTAGCGGTTATGGGGGTGGGATTGAAAGTAACGGAGTGTAGGATGCAAAGCTCTAAACTGAATTATTTATTATTCTGGTCACTTATACACCTTTGCCACCACCACTTGTCCAACTTCTTGTGTTGCATGTTGACGTAATAATAATAATAATAATAATAATAATAATAATAATGTAACCTCCAAAGTTCTTCCACAACTTGACATACTTAAGGGGCAATATCTTCTGTTTTAAAAAAAAAAAAACTGAATATTCTGGAGGTATTTCTGACAAGGACAGAAGCAGTTCATTGTTTCTCTGTTTAATTCCCATTTGACCAGACGTACCATATGAACTATTCATATACCGAGTATTGTGTTTTGATGCTCTTGAATCACTGTAGGTTCAGCGTTCGACCTGCACATCATGGACACACCAGCAAGGTTATTCCTACCTGTGTGAACAGTGCTTCTTGATGACTGCTGGGGTGGAAAGAATGGAATCAATATATGCCACGCAGTTGAAACCCTGGTTCTCCTCCACACAGACCCTTTCCTGGTATTTTTTGGAGGTTTTTCTTTCGGGCCTACACATTCTGAGTTATGAAATAAAAGTAATTGGCAGCCTCAACTGCAGTGGTCGCAAAGGACAGAGGTTTAAAAAGTAAGAAACTTTCATCTCTTGCACATTTAGCTGATGCTTTTCTCAGATCAACTTACAATATTCAGCTACTTACACTTATTTACCCATTTAAACAGCTTTGTTAACTTTACTGGAGCAATTTCAGGGTAAGTACATTGTTCAAGGCTACTACAGGTGGAGGTGTGATTTGAACCTGTGACCTTTGGGGTCAAAAGCAGCACCTCTAACAGTTGCAATCTCCGCTGTAACCTGGGATTCACTTTTTTTTTTGCACCTCCGCTACTTCCGTGTTTCTGCTACACGCATCATTTCCTCTAAAGCAACATATGGAATTGATCATTACACACCTGTTTTTTTCAGATGAGAAAGACTCCTTCGCGTTAAAGAACCATTTTGTGGGAAAAGTGAGGGACACCAGGGGTTCATACACATTCAAGGAATTTTGTTGTATGTGCCCCAGGGTAAAACCTGCACCTGCCAAATAAATACACAACAGTCAGAAATAAAACCCAGGAGAATGCTGGTAAGCGAATTACAAAATAAATTACCTTTGCCCCAGTGGAAAATGTATTGATTTTCCATGCTTTGAAAGTATATCACGCTTTGAAACAAGTCACCGTTCTCATATTTTGTATCTTGTACGCGATGCACTTTTTTAATATTAAAAGAGCATCAGTTTAAGGGGATAGATTTTGAACAGTGAGTTTTCTTCTCGTAACTTGCGAGAACACTGGAAACAGCGGAATACATTTTATCGAACGTAGGCAAGTAACATGTAGCACTACTGCATAAATAAGGAAAATACACAAAGGGGGCCGCGGTGGATCCAGCCAGTGCCTGCTGTGCGGTGGGTCCGGGGGTCGAGTCCTGCCTGGGGTGCCTTGCGACAGACTGGCGTCCCGTCCCCTTGGCCCCCCGCCCTGCATTGCCGGGTTACGCTCTGGCTCACCGCGACCCTGCTCGGGACAAGCAGTTTTTGATGATGGACGGAAATATACAAGTATACCAAAATACAGTAACTCCATCACTGTAATCACTTTCTTAAAAATATTACTGGGCTCTAAATTTGACAGTGGACTTTAAAAAAGTTTCCTTTAAAAGTAAAATATAAAGAACTAAATGGTGAAAGTCCTCCTGTCCAGAGAGGCGGAATTGCATTTCGATCATGTAGACGAAAAATCAGTCATAGATGTTTCCGAACTGATGTTAGCAGAGAATCTCAGGAAATCTCTGCAGAACTGAAAGTGCTGAAGACAAAAAGCTGATTCATGAAGGAAAAAACAAACAAAACATTACATAAAAAAAAAGAGCCTCAAAAGTGCAGACAAAGCAGATTGTGCTCTCTTGTTTCCTTCGCATAACAAGCAGATGTCGCCCCCCCACCCGACCGGTGTGTCGGTGCCTCCTCACCCCCACCCGGCACAGTCCAACAGTGCGTAGGCCGGCCAGCCCTGGAGCGTGCGGCGGTGGGGTTGGGCTGCCGGGGGAAGCCGGGCGCTTCCTGCCCCCGCAGCCCCGCCGTCCTGGCATGGACACAGACTCTCACGGGAACGCCGCTGTGTAGGGGCAGGAAGCCAGCGGGTGGCCACAGCTGAGCGCCTGGGGGGGGGGTTGGGGTCTTCACACACAAATACCGTAAACGGAGGCGGATGAAAAGCAGGATCTCATCATCTGCATGAATGAAGCCCTTACTGTGAAGCACAGCTCTGTGTGTGAGCCTATGTGTAAATACGAGGGCTGTAGAGGTGCTCCTGTCCAGACTTTCAAAGGATCTACATGATGTCACCTTTCCTCCCGAGACGTGTCCGGATGAAAAGGCATCTGCCTTTTGAAACGCTGCGGAACTGACCGTTTATTAGTACAGCTTGAAGTAACAGCAACAAGTCCGGCTTTTTTCAAATAGACTTCTAAAGCTTTGCTCTCTTTTTTGCCTGCTGCTTCACCTCCCCGCTGTCCTTTAAACAGACCTTAAACCAAGTTTTCCATCAAAGACTGTGCAATACTCTGCAATACTGCGTCCCTGAGGAGTTGCTGTACAAATGAGAATATTATGGTGAAGTAGTGAAGAATGTATTTGTCCCAACACAGCCCTGGTCCTAGGCTCTTGGACCGTTTGTCCCAATACAGTCCTCGTCTGTGACGTTGGCGCGTCGGGGACCGGGAGAGTGGATCGTTCAGGAGGCAGTTCTTGGCGCGAAGCGAAGATCGTAGTCGGGGTCAGAACCGAGTGGCGCATGTCGTTCCAAGGACGATCCCGAGACGGGTCGGACGGACGTGCGAGGATCGTGGCCGTGGGAGACAGGGTACAAGGACAGGGAGACGGGTGAGGGAGAACAAGGAAGGGAGATGCGGAGAACAGGGCAGGCATGGTACGAGCGCGGTGGCGGAAGGATGTCTCATTGAAACTCCGCAGCCGAGCAGCGCTGGACCCGTGCCCTTTATACCCAGCTGCGTTGATTGTGACCGGATGCTTACGGTTGCGCTGAGGGTGCGGGTCTGACATTGTCCACGAATCTTGAACGCATTTGTCCCAATACAGCCCTGGTCCTACAGTCATGAACTCTCGGTGCTCTAAAGCTGATTGCTTGCTGTCCACAAGCATGAAGTGTGAACACTGAGCTTTGACATAAAGAAAATAAAAATGCAGCGGAAAGAGGCCACGGGCGTAAACAGAGCAAGACCGCAAAGACGAGTGTTGCACTGCAATTGTGAAAAATTTCGATAAACGTCTACGACGGATGAGTGCGGTACAACTAAAATGCGAACGTCATTAACCTCCACCTTCCTCACATCGTCTGAAATAAAACAAATATAAACCTCTAACCTTCATACTTGCTGCCTTCCCTTCAATTGCAATATTTGCTCTGTGACACATCACTTGTAATACACACGTTACACCATCGTTTAATCTGTGTTTCCCGAAGTCACAGAATGCAGGTTATGCTATTAACCTTCAGTAAGGTACTTACCTTAAATTGTTCTATTAAAATTAGAAATCACTTTGGGCAAAAGAATGGAGGCTAAGAAATGTAATAACAATGAACATCAGATACAGAACGCCTTTACATTGTACAGATAAATGTATACAGGGTTCCCCCAACTAATGAAGGTCATTTGTTCTTGAAAAATCTTTTTTAGGGTGAATTGTTATAAATCAAAGATGTAGTGAGTAACCGTTAGTTCCAAACTGAAAAAAAAAAAAAAAAATTAGATTTGTTCCCGAGGAACACGAAATGCCATGAAAATGAGCACCATTACTTAAATATTGTAATTTAGTTATTCTAACACAACAAGGCAGTTTCCCTTCATTAATCACCATAAAATACTGTATGGCTGTCTAGCTGTGCTCGTTCAGCTCTTCCGTAGCTGTTTCATAGCCATCCCCGTAACGGTGACAAACAAAACTCATATATACATTACAGTTAATGTTTGTGTTCAGCTTTTAATGAAAAAAATGCTAAAAAACAAGCTATTAAAAAGATCCATTGCTTACATTAAAGCGGAAAAGATAAAATTAAAAATGAAAAAATAAAAAGCAGAACATCAATGATGGAGGCTAAGAAGAGGCCAGGCGCGCTGTTGCGATCCATCTGTCTGCCCAATAAGGCAGGTCAATTCCGAGGCCATTTGGCCAATCGACGTGGACATGTGGTGGGTAACGTCGATATGTTAACAACAGTCACTGCGCCTGTCGTTCGATGGAAAGAAATCACTGCTACGCAGATTAATATTGAAACGCACCAAGAATTTCCCCAACGCCCAATGTCATCTCACTATTTTTGTTTCTGGGCTTCCACGTCCCATTAAGTCCAACCCCCCCCAAAAAAAACTTGCAAAATTGAAATATAAATGTTACGTGTTATACTGTTTTTTCCATTTTAAGGTCTGATTTGTCATTTTCTCATTTGTTGTTTTCTCAGTATAACTGCACTTGGTTGTTATGTGTCATGTTGAGTTGCTGTGGAGGAATTAATGAAACTATTATTCTATCCTATTCTATTCCATATAAAGCCATGAAACCTTTTGAGAAGGGAAAGAGGGGGATGTTCAGATTATCAGGAATTTCTCAGAATTACAATTACAATAATTTCTAAGATCCCAACAGGATGTACAACAGTGAAGGAAACTTGTTCAGAATGACCTGAGCCCAGATTCCATGGTGGTTGATTCAGGTATAGAAAGGAAGAGACCTGGCAAACCATGAGCTCACAAAAAAGAAGAAGCAGCAAAACATCTTTTTTCATGCTTAATCAAACAAACATATTGATCCTCAGAGGGTCCAAGCAGGTTAATAGTCTTTTTCCTTACATTGTGAGAGTTCACTATTTATCTGGAACACATGGTATTGATTCTACAGTCTGCAAACGCCAAGCTCTTTTAAACAACAAAAAAAAAAAAAAAAAACAGACCTAGACAACATTTGGCTAATACTAATGAAAACAATGTTTCATAATTTCTTTTTTTGCCAAAGAAAATTGGAAATGGATGTCGTGCTGCACAAATAGGATTTGCCTGCAAAGGAGATGTACTGCCCTCTTCTGTTCCACGTGAAAAAAAAAAAAAAAACAAAAACAGTTATTTATTGATCAGACACTTTTCTCCAGTGACTTCCAGCGAACTCTATGTAGTGTTATCAGCCCACACACCTTATTTACCGCGGTGACTTACGCTGCTAGATACGCTACTTACACTGGGTCACTCAGCCATACATCAGTGGAACACACACACTCTCTCCGTCACTCACACACACACCATGGGGGAACCTGAATAGCATGTTTTTGGAGTGTGGGAGGAAACCAGAGTACCCAGAGGAACAACACGCAAACTCCACACAGACTGAGCAGAGATCGAACCCACTTCCTTTCGCACCACCCAGGCTGTGAGGCAGCAAAACTTCTCACTGTGCTACCGTGACGAGCAAAATGACGCGCAGAGGATGGCGACACGTCGGTATACTGCTTTACTTTCCAGATAAACTGCAAAACTGCATTTAATGAGCTAATACACAGGTGTGTGGTATTCCTCGAAGAAGCAAAACCAATCGCCCCAAGGTGCCTGTCGCAGTAATAAGACAATGTTAGGAGCAACAAGACACTGCAGCACTTGGAAACTAAATGACACAGCGAAGGACAAGGAGTCTGGAGCCATGTGATTTGAACCGAAGCAGAGAAAATGATAATGGACACCCACGGCTGCCAAATGACATGCTTGGAATGAGAAGAGACTCGTACGAGCCTGAGTTAGGGATTGAGGAAACGGGCCGATGAGCAGGGCTGGACAGATCGGGATGCCAGAGAGAAGAAGACACCAGAAGTAACTCAGAGATGGAGCTGAACTGGAAGATCATGACCAAGACTGAGGAACTGGAAGATGCTTTAGATCCTGAATACTGAAACACACACGAAGAATCACCAACTTCTTGCTTAAATAGCCCTTGCAGTGGTGATACCGGAAAAGGTGTGAGAGATGCACACGGAAATTCTGCAGCTGAGATCTCGCTGCCCTCGGGCGGCTGAGAGCCCCTGTCCATGTTCCTCAGGCGATGTCCCGCATGGGTCTAATTCTAAACAGGGACGAAAGAGGCATCGGTCCATAACTTCAAGCAAGGCAGTGCGGCTGTCACGCTGTTGTGACACTGCTATTTCTCAGTGCGCTATAAAATCTGTACTACATTGCTCCTCTGGCAACCCCGCCATCCCCCCCATCACGCCAAGGCAGAGCCCACAGATTCTCGAGGCCTTTAATAACGCGATTCATCAGGCTAACGTGACTGTGTCTCCTGTGGGCCTGCAACCTGGTGAAATCCTGGGGGGCATCGTTACCGTTGCCCACCAGCCTGTCCGTGCCACGGGGGTTTCTGCATCACAAACAAGATCAGTAGCCAAGGACACATGTCTGTCATTGTGCCCATTTTTCCGACTGAGCACCGCAGGTGAGGATCATCTCATCCAGAGGCTTGCGCTCATTTCTTTTTTTTTTTCCATCCATTCAGCCAGTGACTCGGGCAGCGTTTACGAGTTTTTAGCCGTTGCCGATATTGTCACGTGCTCCGTTCAACATCTCCGCTCATCATTTGTCGCTCCCCAGGTCGCGACCGAATCGGGATGGCACAAATAGTCAAGGGATGGAGCTTCCCTCAGCCGGGTGAAACACCCAAATTTGCTCTCTTATACGATACAAAGCAACGCACGGACTCAACGGGCTGTTCGGCAGCAGAGCGTCTGCTCTTATTTTCTCCGTTCAGCTTCATTAACGGAATTATAGGGGTGCCCTCCCACAACCGAAAGCAGCCCACAAATGGCGTCATTTGGTGAGCATCTCCTCATGCCGACAGCAGATCGGTTTTGAAGCCAATTACAGGCGTGACTCATATGTCAGTGCCCACAGGAACTGAGAGCAGTGGAAACCTTTTAAGCAGCAAATATTACCCTGCACACGTATATGAGTCAGTTTATTGCTGTTGCTTCTGGAAGTGGCAGACAAAACCCCATTAAACAGAAAGCAGCTAAAAGTGAAATTGAAATCAAAGTGAAAACTATTATATAGGATATGCATGTGTTGGTATATATAATATATGTATACACATTATATATGTGTGTGTGTATATATATATACATTATATAACAATGCATTATTAATATAATGAATTAATTAATATATAAATAATGCCTTATTTATAGTTTGATCATTTTATTTCGGGGATCATTTTACACAAACTGCACTTCTGCCAACCAGTGGCGGTTTCCCACCCTGCATGCCAGGGATGACGTCCGAGCTGTAGAGCTCCTTTACTGATGAGATGAGACGAGACGAGATGAGATGAGAGCCCCTCCGAAACCATGCTATTCATGCTATTCTAAAATGACACACACTTAAAATTTGACTGATTGGTGAATGTATTGAAGTGCACAATCAAAGGTGTCAATCTTCTCATGTTCTATATTATCCACGAATAATAATTTAATACATGATAAATACTCAGAACTTCTCCTACATTTACCCAGGAGACTCAGCTAGATGACCTTTTTTCCTGGGGTCAGCCAAAGACATACTGCTTTGTTTCCTCACTCCACAGCTTCTCACCTTACAAAGTACTTGTGTCTCATCCAAGGATTTACATTTATTTATTTATTGATCAAACACTTTTGTCCAAAGCGACTTCCAGTGAACTCTATGTTGTGTTATCAGCCCACACACCTTATTCACCGCGGTGATTTACACTGCTAGATACGCTACTTACACTGGGTCACTCATCCATATATGAGTGGAACACACACACTCTCTCTGTTACTCGCACACTATGGGGGAACCGAAACAGAATGTGTTTGGACTGTGGGAGGAAACCAGAGCACCCAGCAGAAACCCACATAGGCACAGGAAGAACATGCAAACTCCACACAGACTGAGCAGGGGTCGAACCCACATCCTCTCGCACCACCCAGGCACTGTGAGACAACAGTGCTACTCGCTGTGTCACCGTGCCACCCAGGAAGGAAGGACAGACTTGTACTGAAAAACGACAACATAAAATGAGGGACGTTTGCCATTATGGGTCCTTCTCACTGCTGGAGCGCAAAAGGCATCCATTCCACTTGCACTCACTAGAAAGCTATTTCCCAGCGCAGAGACACTTAGCGAAGTTGCTAAATGGGCGAGCTCCTTGACGACGAGCTGCTCTTAGGTCCTTGCACACTAATCAGATTAATGGACAACGGGGGTGGGGGGGTGTCAGGAGCAAAACCTCATGAATCATCTGTCTTCTAACAGTGGTACGCACCACAAAGCAGAGAATGCATTTAGAAAAAAAAGGCCTTGGAACACAGGGAGTTGCTCTTTATGGAGAGGGAGGTGAGGGACACTGGAGACATCGTGTTGAACTGAGCCCCCACCCCTCACCACACAAGGATTCCTTGACGCAGTATTGACATTGTCTTCTGATATGGCAGAAGTAGGACAACGGCATGCGTTGTATTCGTTCTGCTTTATGTCTTCTGCCAGGGCGGCACGGCAGCACAGCGAGTCCCACCGCTGTCTTACGGCACCTGTGTGGTGCGAGAGGACATGGGATCGATCCCTGCTCGGTCTGTGTGGAGTTTGCATGTTCTCCCCGTGTCTGCGTGGGTTTCCTCTGGGTGCTCTGGTTTCCTCCCACAGTCCAAAGACATTCTGTTCAGCTTCCCCCATAGCATGTGAGTGACAGAAAGAGTGTGTTCCACTGGTGTATGGATGAGTGACCCAGTGTAAGTAGTGTATTTAGCAGTGTAAATCACATTAGTGAATAAGGTGTGTGGACTGATAACACTACATAGAGTTCACTGGAAGTTGCTTTGGAGAAGAGTGTCTGATCAATAAATAAATGTAAGGCTAAACGAGTTGTATTCACGAAGCAATGTGTCTTAGTAACATGTGCAGTATTTCTGCTGTACAAGCATCGACTGACACCAACATTCAGTGTTTACACATCTAACAGCTTGGGATGACGTCCCATACCAGGGGTAAGTGCGAAAATGGTGTTTCCTTAGAAGAGCTCTGCATGGGTTTACGTTCTACAACTGAAAGCCAGCTGGGCTCGGACGCGTTGTCAGCATGAACGAACACAGCAGTAATCCTCTCATTAGGACTGGAGGATTGCGATGCCCAGTAGAGTAGGTGCTCTCAGCATGGCCCAGAGCACTGTGAGGACAGTGACCATGATTTCCGCCCACCTGGGCTCCTGAAAGGATCCTTGCCAAACAACCGAGGACAGGATTTCGAAGTTCATCTCTACCAGGAACCAGGAACATGGTGAGGATAGAGAAGTACTTGAGACAATCTTCACTACACCGCTGTCTCTGGCTTCCTGCTAGGTGTCCACATTATTGTGAGCAATGAGTGAATGGCAGTGAGTTGAGGCACCCTGGGCCATGGGGTGGGGGGGGCAGGGAGGGCAGGGGCATTAGTTGTCTAGTCTAAAAGCTCTAATAGCATCAGGCGGTGAGGTTATAAGCACAGTCACTTGACAGGAGAGAGCAGGGATAAACCTGGAGGGAATCTTCTCTCCCATTAGTGAAGGACGGAGACACCGCGAGCTCGTCCAGCTGCCATGTTCCGCAAGCTGAAGCAGTCCCTCACGCCAGGATGTGTCGCTGCCCCAGACCCCAAGGCCGAGTCATCGCCCCCATCTCCATCTCCATCTCCATCTCCATCTCCGCCTACCCAGGTAAGACATTCCATCCCTTAAGTTGCCTATTGCTGTTACTCTACTGACATCCCCTACTTTGCACTGTTTTTCTATCCAACTGTATTTTTTGCTGCTAATTAGTATGTTTAGATCTACAGTATTTATTATTATATTGTAATATCTTCTGTTTTTTTTTTTTTTTACTGTGTTTATTGTGTTTTGTTTTATGTAAGTAGCTTTGTGTTGTTTTTTTATGTAGCACCATGGTTCTGGAGGAACGTTGTTTCATCTCACTCTACAGGTGATCCCCAACTTACAATGGGGTTATGTTCTGCGAAACCCATCATAAATCGAAAATATCATAAGTTGAAAATGCATTTAATACACATAACACACACCTCTGCATGACAGACTGGGAGATGAGGATCGCTGCCGCTGCCCAGCATCACGAGACAGTATCTCTCTGCATATCTCTTGCCCAGGAAAAAAATCAAAATTCAAATTTTAAAGTATTGTTTCTACTGAATCTCTATCACCAGCTCACCTTCGTAAAGTCGAAAAAATCGTAAGTAGAACCATCGTAAATTGGGGACCACTTGTATACTGTACCGGCTGTATATGGTTGAAATGACAATAAAGCCGCTTTGACTTTGACACTTTGACACACTACTTGTCTCTGGTTCACATGCATTTTTCATATAGCAATAATGAAAGAGAGGCTTGTTACAATAGATGGTAAAAGAGATATTTTGGGAGTCGGGGTTTCTGCTGAGAAGCCCCTTTACTGCCTCAGAAGAAAACGTGGGCAAATGTGGGAAAATGTCTTTCATTTACTTGCAAAGTTCCACATAAATAAGTGTGACAGTTTGGGTGTAAAGGTGAGAAGAGATGCTCACTAAACAGACAGGGAATGAGTTGGGTGAAGCTGGAAACCATGAGAAAATCGAGACTTTTTGAGAGCTACTGGAATTTGGGTGATTCTACAGTGTTCATTCATCCTTAGGGACGTATTTAAGGGAAGACAGGGGTTGGGTTGGGTTGGGTAGTTCAGCTCATCAAACGCAGGTGAGTCGCATGCCCTGGAGAGTCGTAGGTTCGGGTGAGCAGTCCATCTATTTCAACCATCCACTACCATTTATTTTATAGCAGTGGTTCCATTTATGACCCTCAGTACAAACTTACTTTGCCTCTGGTCCTGCTGCGTTTCCAAGTGCTCGTTTTAAAATACACTCCAAAAATTTTACACCTTGAAGACAGATGTTTAAGTGTCAGTCAGCAGCTCGAAACAGAACATGAGGTGGAATCGACCTGTATAAACATATTCAGATCCCGTTCGGATACCTGCTTCCACCAGCCGTAAAAACACTGCACTGCACTTCCATTGGCTCCCTTTACACCTTCAAAAAGTACAAGACAGCAGTTATGGATTTCACTGCAAGGTCAGGTTTAAATTGACATTTTAAAAGATTTTCTGAAATAAAATCACAGTGAAATGCATTCAAACCACTGTTTTAATCCTGTTTATGCTCTGGAATTAAATTGAAATTAAACATTTTAAAAAATTTTAATTTGACTATTTCTGACAAATCATACTTTACATAAAAAATATAGTGACATTTTGTTAACATATAGTTTTGTTACATATAGTTTGTTCAATATAGTTTTGTTACAGTTTTGTAACACATTGCTTTGTTAAAATGCAATTACTGTGGAATTGATTGGTTCATAACCAACTATGAAAAGACAATTTAAATTTAACTAAACATATGAAATTTGGGGGAGAAAATTAACTGAACACATGCGACATACCAAAACAAACTTCTTTGTGAAGTGGTGATAAACTGGCTGGTAAAACAGTTTTAAAAAAGCAGGAAGTAGTATGAAATCTGACGTGATGGACAGGGAAAGAGAGGATGTCCTGCATGTGTCAGCGCTTGCTCGCACTTTGCTCTGGATGAACCGAGCACTTTGCCCGACTTTGGGGCTGGAAGTTCAAAGCTAGGAGATGAGGAGAAAATGGCTCTGAAAGAGATGTCTTTTGAGACCCTTCTTGACTGGGCTTCAGCAGTTCTGAGGGAGAGAGGGGGTTCGGTCCACCACACTGGAGCCAAAACTAAGGACTTTGACACTTTTGATTTTGAAGCTCATGTGCATGGGACCATCAGGCAGCTACAGGTGGAGGAGCATAGCGGTCCGGTCGGGCTGTGTCAAGCCATCAGGTCCTGTATCGGGCTCCGTGTAGCTGGTTGCCTGTTGAAACTGGATACATTACCATCATCTCAGACTCAAATATATTGGTACAAACCAAATTAGGGAGCCTGTGACTTTGTACACACAGGATGAAAAAGCAGCGGACAAACACGATGGGCTCAAGAAAGAAGATGCCGAACCTCCAGGTAAGCCAAGATCCGGGCACAAAAGAAAAATGATCGTTAGGGAATTTAATTCCTAATTCTTCTGCTCTGGAAGTCTGGGAAATAGGAATGAAAATAGCATTTGTTCAAATATTCTTCATGAAACCTTTCAAAAGAAAATAGTCATGAAATCTGTTAATTTACTACTTGTGCACGTGAAATATATACTAGCAATTTCATTGAACTACATTCATATTCGGTTTATTTATTTAGCTAATGCTTTTTTCCCAAAGGGGCTTAAAATGATGTACCCATTTAAAGAGATGGATCATTTTTACTGGAGCAGTTAGGAGAAGTACCTTTCTCACAGGTGCAAAAGCAGGATGCGGGTTTCAAACCAGAGTCCTTCAGGTGGAAGGTTGCACTTCTAACTGCTATGCGACCTGCTGCCCCTAACAACGTAACCTTTTTTACATGGGTACAGCATTTAACGTCTCTGCCACGTGTCAGAAATTGGCAAATTCAGTACCGTTCACAGAAAACATACTAAAATATCCTTCAGCTGCCTACTAGCATCTGCCTGTACATTGAATGTTTTTAGGCTGGTATTTTAGCGATGACTTAACCGTGCTCATTTGGTTGTGTTTTCTTTGTGCCGAAGCAGCTCCGAGCCCAGATCCTAAGGTTCCAGAGCCCCCGAAGCAAAGTAATGAGCAGAACCCTCCTGATGGGTAGGAACTCTTTGGTACTTCCTCATTTACACTGGGCATTTTAATGGGGGATTTCACGGCTTTCGTGTATAAAGCACAGCAAGCCTTGAAAAACAGTTTACGAACTTTTAAGGTCACCGACATTCCACGAGGCATGTTGTCCACCCCGTGGTTTTGGCACTTGTCCCAGGGCACGTCATCCAGCCCCTCACATGGCGAAAACAAATACTGGTCATTGGATCTATGTCAGCAGCTTATAGAGGTAAGAGTCCAAAGGGGGATTACGAGATCTGCAGTATTTGTGTCCTAAGAAGATTATGCAGCTACTTAAACAAAAAGAAAATCCCCAACAACAAGGCAGAGCTGTGCTCCAAACCCTCCTTTAGGGTGGCATCATTCTTTCACCATCTTCTGCAAAGCCGGGTATCACACAGCATCAGTGGAGAGGAACCCAAGGCTACCACGAGTGCCTGTGTACGGGTCACTCAATTGTTTGGAAAAGGATATTTTGCCGGCGTCACCTGTCTTGCGTTCATCTCAAATCTTTAATACAGTTAAATCTTGACTCAGTTAATCTGCTACAGTATTAGTATGTAACCCCAAAAGAACATTTCTGACATTCATGGTGACCGAACTACTAAAAGCTACTAGTGACAGTTTGGATCCGTTTCGATCACTAAGTCTTGGAATTTCAAACTTCACATTAAACTTTATTTTTCTTAAATAAAACCTATTTTTGCTTTTTCAGGCAGCAAGAGGCACCCCCAGCTCCCCTTCCCGTAGTGGTAAACAGATATGCTGACAACCAGCTAAGAGACATCATCAAACGCCTGAGGGAAAGGACAGAGATCTATAAGGAAAAGGTCATCGACCCCTACGCCTCCTCTCCGGAACACAGCCCACCTGTCAGTAAGTAGGATGGCCAGAGACGTGAAACAGAAAGTAACATCTTCCAAACTGTCACGGGCAATTTAAAGTCGGGGAATCGACCTTGTTTCATATAGCGAGTCGAATAGGATTCATGGCACCCACCGGCTGTGGGTTCGGTTTTGTGTCCTATTTGTACAAGTGACTAGCAGAGAGGGTCAGCACTCTTCATAGCTGTTACTAAGGTCTCCTCCTCCTACGCTCTCTATGGGGGGTGGTGCTCCATAGTGCTCTTCAACCATTCCATATTGTTCACTTCTTAAACCATATGTTTCACTCCTCTCCGTTACTGTTCCGCATATTTTTTTCATAATTTTTTTCACTTGGCGCAGTCATGATGCGCTGCAGAGTTAGAAAATAAGAGTTCAAATGGGAGGGTAAGTGAAAAGATGCTGACCAATGGTCTGCTGTGCTGCTCACCTGTCATTCAGGAGCACTGAGGATGGAAAAGGCTGTTTTTGACACTCAGGGCTTTTCGCAACTCTCAGTTTTTGGTACATCAATAGAAAATGGCCTAAATAACATTCTTTGTCAAGGCAAGTTTTCGTAAACTGGACGTTCGTATATCGGGGGATGACTTTATTACACAAAGTTGGCATGTTTTACCAAGCAAGGTCTGAATTCATCGACAAAGCTCCAGAACTGTAAAGGAATCAGTGACAAGGACAAACTCCTCCCTGATGGTTACTACACGTTTACATTTAAATGCCAATTTCTCTCCGAAAGCACCTTAATATTATTTTGTGTCTCGAAGTTTGGTCCGGACAACGGCCAGCAAACACACAGGTGAGTATTGTGGAGGTGCAGAAAAGAAAAAGCAAAAGGCAACGCAGTTAGGAATGAAAATGCAAATAACAGTGCAGCATGAAAATAATACACACACACACACACACACACACACACACACACACACACACACACACACACACACACACACTGTCTGAACCGCTTATCCCATTCAGGGTCGCGGGGAGCCGGAGCCTAACCCGGCAACACAGGGCATAAGGCTGGAGGGGGAGGGGACACACCCAGGACAGGACACCGGTCTGTCACAAGGCACCCAAGTGGGACTCAAACCCCAGACCCGCCAGACAGCACAGCAGACTGTGCCACCGTGCCCCCCTGAAAATAATATCGTTCTGTATTTATATTACTTTTGTGAATTAGTGTCATTTAGCATGAAAAACAGGGGCAGCTGGTAGCATAGTGGATTGTACTGCTGTCCTGGGACCCAAAGGTCACAGGTTTGATTCCTGCCTCCTGCTGTAGTACCCTTGAGCAAGGTACCTACCCTGAATTGCACCAGTAAAAATTACTGAGCTGTATAAATGAGAAACAACTGAAGGCAGTTCAATGTTGCAAGTTGTTTTGGGGGAAAAAAGCATCAGCTAAATGAATAATGTGTGAAAGTAGTGAAGAAATGTAAGAAAGCCATGGTACACATAGCATCCAGTTTACATAATAGGCTACAAGGGGATTTGCAATTCATGGTAAAGTCTACTTACGAGAAGATTGTTGGAACTGATCCCTGTACTACCTGAGCAGGATCAGGATCCATACTGGTTTGTCTCTTTTAAATGAATCAATTTTGTCCCTTCACATAGTTAATTCCTGGTCTCAGTACTTTGTAAAAAAACATTCTAGCACCAGTTATAAGGAGACGGGATTTCCTCAAAAGAGAGGAAGAAGAGAGGCGACGGAATGAGGAGGAAGAGAAGAAAAAAAAGGAGGAAGAAGACAAAAAGGCAGCAGAGAGAAAAGAGGAGAAAAAGAAGGAAGAGAAAAAAGATGAAAAGAAAGAAGGTGAGGTGGAGGTCAAACCTGAAGCCTCCATGTGTCCGAAGTTCAGCTTCAGCTGCATCTTTTCTGCTCTTTTTGCTGTGATTGATGTGCTGCTGAAACCCCTGGAGGACAAGCTGGACACATGGCTGGACAAGACCATAGATCCTGTCACAGGTAAGACGTGATGGAAAATGTCGAAGATGTCTTCATTATCTCGATGTGCTTGTTGAGATGGTAGGTTTATTCACAGGAGAGACGGGCAGACAAAGACCATAGACCTTTCACAAGAAACATGGGTTTTTTATTTGTTAATTAATTTATCTACTTACATACTTGCTGACGTATTGACAGCACAGGGTGAAACTGCAAATACTTCCACATATATGAAACACACGGAAAGGTTGCAATTAGAAATAAAAGAAATAGGCAAAATGAAATATATGTATATTAATATTACAAGGTCAAGATAAATAAGAGATGGCTTTGATGAAGACGCAATAGATTCATTCTCATAAACTTCTAATTTCCTCTCTGTCTCCAAGCAGAAGCCTCCGTGGACATATTGTTGTTATGCTCACCTGCTCTGTGAGCATGTGTGTGGCAGGTTCTCCTCTCCTTCCAGACCGCAGGTATATCTGTTGGCTCAGCATGGTGACCATGGCCTTCAACTACAACGCCTGGCTCATCCCTGCCCGGATGGCCTTCCCGTACCACACAGACTACAGTATTCCCTTCTGGTTCTGCTTGGACATCCTCGCCGATATCATCTACGTCATCGACATGATCGTCTTCCAACCCCGCCTGCAGTTTGTCAAGGGCGGCGACGTCATTGTAAGTTTCAAAGAGCCTTATTCATTCGTTTGACACTTTAGATGCATCTAATTTTCTACGTTCATGTGTCTAAAGGTGGGGAAATCAGTAAAAGGGAGACGTCAGACTGGCAGATCTACACATGTATATTGTCCGTCAGTGAATGAGTGACAACATTTCCCTTTTTTGATGCAGTGCGACAGGGGTTTGACAAAGAAGAATTATCGAGACTCCGCAAGATTCAAGGTGCGAAACAACGAATGCAGTGAGGAGTAACAGTTGTTTCACTGTATCTTGAAGTTCTATGTTTTCTGTGTCATCCTCCTGTAAAATACCACGGTAAAACAAGGAGAACACCATTTATGATGCAACTTAATTCATGCGACTGAAAGCTTAGCTGATCTACGTCATGTTTTGTTCACATCGAAACGCTTCATGTTTGTTTTAGGTGCTCATTTTTGATGTGGGATGGAAAGGCTCACACTGAGATTGTAAGATGAACCTTTCTGTGTCTTTGTTCTCCATTCAGTCTGACATCTTGGCCATCATACCCTTCGATTTGTTATATGTCCAGTTCGGGTTCATGTCCACTTTAAGAGCAAACCGTATCTTGAAAGTAAGTTCCAAAGCACTTGTGTGTCAAACATGCAGCTGTTATGATGAGAAATATTCTTCAGTCTAAAATTTCTACCTGTGAAAACGCTGAAAATGATTGAGTCCCATCCCTCGCCCTGCAGCAAGAATCCTTCTTCGAGTTCAGCGATCGTCTTGAGAGCATCATGACCAAGGCCTACATCTGGAGGTATGTTGGAAGAGGAGTGCGGTCCAGTGATGCTAAATCCATACATCTGCTAATCACTAACTGTGATAAGGAGTAATTGCATTTATAACATCAGTATTTCCAAACCTCAAGGAAGCACTTTATACGAAAAATTGGAAACCGTGTGAAATTGTGTGATAACGTGTTGGACAGCAGTCTCTGAATGTTGAGGATCTCTTGTGGTGTGGGGCAGAGTGATCCGCACCACGGGCTACCTGCTCTACATCCTGCACCTCAATGCCTGCATCTACTACACGGCCTCCGATTATCAGGGCATCGGCTCAACCAAGTGGGTGTACGACGGCCAAGGCAACGCGTACGTGGCCTTTCTCCATTCCTCCCTGCCTTCTGAGAGGAGCTGTGTGGTACAGTAGTCTGTGTGGTACAGACCCATCCTCAAGGGTCATAGACACTTAAATCTGTAACCATGGATGTACTTGATGTGCAAATAGACCCCTGTTGATGCCTAATGTACGACGTCAGAAAATGTGGTAAATGAGACATTATGTGTGTCATGGTATATTAGTGGAGGACATTTTTTTATGTTGTACGTTCTTTGTTCATAAGCACTTCAGTTTGACTGTGGTTTTTTCAGTGGTTTCTGTGCCCTTCCAGTTACCTGAGAAGTTTCCTCCATGCGGAGAAATCCCTACTGATGATTGCGGAGCTACCAATGCCCACAACTTTATTCGGGCAGACCGTTCAGATGGCAAACTATTTTTTCGGGGCCTTATTTTTGTCTACATTTCTTAGCCAGGTAGTTTCATTGTCTTTGTGTTTTTGCTGTACACTTTGTGGATTTTGTATGTTGGTCACCCGACACATCAGCTGAGTTGTTCACAGGATGCGATACGAATTTTTTTGGAAATAATTACTTTTTAGAAAGTCAGTTTTTAACACTAGCTCCTCACTCCTATGTCTGCAACAGCTTCCAGCATCAACATATCCAATGATGCTGTTTTCTGAGTCTTTTTTGCTGGTCTTCATTTTTAAAGAATCTAATTTTTGTTTGATATAGAGGTTTGGTACCAAGCTTCTCTTTCAGTGTTAAGCAGCAGGAAGTAATTTTCCAGTCTCAAAAACAGCTCTGAGCCTAGCTTAAAGACAAGGCCCACCCTTCCCCCGCCCCCGCCAAGTCCAGTTCCAGGACAGGTCTTCCCACACCAAGCCCTGTATGAAAAATCGGCGCAATGCGAAGCCCATGACGTAAAGCTGGATTCCTTTCCTTCATCCCCGTCACCCTTCAGCAGTGCTCTTGTGTCACCCCCCCCATTCCCGCAGGTACCTGCGCTGCTACTACTTTGCCGTTCGCACTCTCATCACCATCGGAGGCCTTCCGGAGCCCAACACAGTCTTTGAGATTGTGTTTCAGTTGTTGAACTATTTCACAGGTGTCTTTGTGTTCTCCAGTTTGATCGGACAGGTAAAAAAAATAGAAAGATGAATAAAATCCCCTCTAGCGTGATGAATCCAGACTTCCGTCGGCGCATTCATCCCTACAATGTCCTGGGGACTAGTGTGGTGTGATGACAGCCTAGTTCTTTTAGTGGCTCTCTTACATCTGTAGTGTCAGTAGTAGTTGTCATCCCCTCATTGTACACGAAGAGCTCTGAAAACAGGTTATTTATCCATTTAGTTGATGAATTTGTCCAAAGAGACTTAAAATGTTAACATTTTTCCATTTACACAGCTGAGTAACTTTTACAGCAGTAGTTCGGGGTAAGTACCTTGCTAAAAGGTGCTATAGCAAGCGGTAGCATTTGAAATTTGGCCCTTCGGTGACCGGGTGGCTGCACTAACTATTACATTGTCTGCTGTCCCTTGGTGAACCTCTACATTTACTGCAGTCCTCAGTACTTTCACAGTAGTTTACCCAGTTTTGCCATAGCTTATTTGACATCTCAGGTGACTAAATGACACATATGAGCTCTATGACACAGCTGCCTCAAAGGACACCTAGGATGTAACCCATGGCCAGAAAGGAGTTTTTTTTTTTTTTTCATTTAGCCAAACTATTGAAAATGATAAAACTTTTATCAATATCCAATAAATTAAGAGTAGTACATTATTATTATTATTATTATTATTATTATTATTATTATTATTATTATTATTATTCGCATTTTTTACCTTTTTCTAAAGAGGTGAGCATGTCTATCAGGCTGTGGCACATTCATAGGCAGGAAGGTGGAGCTGTTGAGTAACTGACACCTGTTGCTACGACCTGTGTGTCCCTGCAGATGAGGGATGTCATTGGGGCGGCGACTGCGGGCCAGACGTATTTCCGCACCTCTATGGACAGCACAGTGGCCTACATGAACACCTACAAGATCCCCAAACTGGTGCAAAACAGGGTGCGCACCTGGTACAACTACACCTGGGACTCCCAGGGCATGCTGGGTAAGGGCTACCTTTTTGACAGAAGCCAGCAGCAGAAACTGTTACCCTACACGTTGCCATGTGTGGTCCACGTTGCTTAGTAAACATGTTGTCACTGTGTTTTACACAGAATTGAGTGAACTTTTGAGGACACAAAATAACACAAGATGGTTAGCTAACAATTTAACAGTAATCAATTCAAGTCAGTCAGTTCAGATGCTTCAAATCCAAAGGACAGTACATTTACATTTAGATTTATTAATTTCTCAAAAGCAACATGCATCTCAGAGAAAACACAATTTGTACATTACATGGAGAAAAAGACATAATTGCAGACATTTAATCCTTAAGTAAACCTAGTTTGTTTCTTTCCGCTATATGCACTGCTGTTCATCACACGAGTAGCTGCACAAAACTCAGAATGGACTAATCCTGATCACCTTAAAGTACATTTTACTACCAGTAAAACCCTAACCCTCCTGAGATGCATGACCTACAAAAGACAGGGCAGGACAAGTGGTTATGGAAAAGAATTATTATAAATGATAATGAGTTGTAAGATTTCAGAGAGATGCTTGCTGAGTAGGTGCACTCATCTGCTACACCGCAACCAGACTGCTACGCTCTTCCACATCTGCACGCTTTGTGGTTCTCGTTTCTGGCTCCATTGTGGTGGAACAACCCTCCCCCACTCAGAACTGCTGAATCTCTGTCCACATTTAAAAAGGGTCAGAAAACTCATCTCTTCCAGACTCACTTCTCCCATCATCTCTTAAGTTCATGTAAAGTATAAATGTTCATGATCATGCCCAGATCACTTCGTTACACAGCTACTCCTGCTATGTAACGTAAATGTTTATATGTATCTCAACTACTAGGAAGGTGATCAGGAATCGTCAATATTCTGCTTAAGTTTTATGCAGCTACTCGTGTGATGAACATCGGTTCATATGGTGAAGAAAACAAACTAACTGCACTTAAGAATCACATGTCTGCATCTAAGTGTCTCTTCCTGCTAATATAATGAGCACATAGTATTTTCTATGAGATGTACGTTGCTTTGGAGAAAAGTGTCTGATTAATGAATACATGTAAAAGTAAATGTATGTACACTGGTACAAGACAGCTGAGAAGTGCAGATGCCATGCTATGCATAAAAGGATGGCTGTCACTCCACTTGTGTGGTGCTGGACAACACCAGGACTGATACATTGAAGTGAAATGTTAATTCTCATAAGGTTTTTCTAATGAGTGTGAGTTGATAGGTTTTTGGTAAAAGAAGGATTCGTTATTAAGCTGAATCACCTTAATTATCCTTCAGTACACCTACAACTGGAAAAAGTGCAGTAAAAAACTGTAGCCTATTAACCAGAAGCAGAAAAGGTGATGTGAAATGAAACTGTGGACATGCAACGTTACACACAATGTCTTCTTAGATGAGTCAGAGCTGCTGGAGCAGATGCCACTGGTCATGAGAACAGCCATCGCGGTGGACATCAACCTGAGTACCTTCCAGAAGATCGACCTCTTCAAGGTGAGCTTCATCACACCTGCGTTGACCATGATGGTGTTTAGCTGATGAAGAGGAAACGCAGTTAAACTACATCTTGGGGTTAGTGGTTCACACTTGGAATGGCAACATTTTATTAATTTCTTTATCAAGATGGAAATTGCTGAAATGGTGTGGGATTGTTTGCAAATTTGCACATATGTAAATACACACACGCACACACATTGGCTGAAGCGGCTTGTCCCAGGTGAGATCGTGGTGAACCGGAGCCTAACCCCGCAACACAGGGCGCAAGGCCGGAGAGGGAGGGGACACACCCAGGACCGGACGCCAGTCCATCAAAAGATACCCCAAGCAGGACTCAATCCGCAGACCTGCCAGAGAGCAGGACCCGGCCAAGCCCACTGTGCCACCGTGCCCCTACACCCCTGTGCTCCCATTTGTAAATAGTGTACAAGTTAAATTAAATCAATAATTTGATGATATTTTGATATTTTGATACTGAGGAATTTTATGATAAGGGGGGCCAGGTGGCGCAGCAGGCTTGGCCGGGTCCTGATCAACAAATAATCATAAAGTATTAATGAAATTAAATGAACACCATTTGGAAATTGCTTCTGTTAATTTAAGACTTGTCTGATGACTTTCGCACAGTATGAATTTCTGCACCTCTATCACTTTTGAGGCAAAACTTTGGTGTAATTTTGGGACACAGAACCTCAGTTCTGTTCTTGTGCTTCCCTCTGCTGGTGACATTTTTCCAGAGAAGAGTTTGGTAGAAATTCATCTCTCCAGCTTTCCGGAAGAACCACTTGGTTCTTTGGCAATGACTGTATTACCTTTGGATGATTCTTGGTATGGAGCGGCTGCCTTTGGCTCCGAAGGTTGCGGCTTCGATCCCTGCCTCCGGCTGTGGTGCCCTTGAGCGAGGTGCTTGCCATGTAATTACTCCGGTATCTGTGCCTGGGTGCCTAGTTGTGGCCCTGCAGTGGACTGGCATCTCGTCCAGGGTGTGCCACCCGCAGCCTTTCAGCTTTGCGCCCAATGTCTCTGGAATAGGCTCCGGCTGGCTGCGACCCCGCTCGGGAGAAGGGGTTATTGCAATTGTTTGGTTGGTTGATTCTCTGTAATCTGGAGGCCCTGATACCATCTTTACTTACTTTACCACAGGGCTGTGATAACCAGATGCTTGTGGATATGCTGCTGCGACTCAAGTCCATCGTCTACCTGCCAGGGGACTTTGTGTGCAAGAAGGTGAATAAACCTGCCTTCCAAATGTCTGCTGCACACATGTACAAGTATAATTCAAGAAAACTCTTAATAAGATAGATTTCTTGTAACTCAAAAGACTGTATGTCAGGGGATGTGCAAAGAAAGTGACATTTACTTGAATTTCCTTCCATCACCTGGCCGCCGCACCCACTGCATCCTGTCCACAGGGGGACATCGGAAAGGAGATGTACATCATCAAGGCTGGAGAGGTACAAGTGGTGGGCGGACCCGACAACAAGATCGTCTTTGTCACTCTGAAGGCTGGGTGTGTGTTCGGAGAGATCAGGTGCGCACCAGAGTACCGGGGTGGCTAAAGAGCGGTGTTGAGAAGCTCAGAAGTGGTGGTTACCGTAGACATTACCTGAACACAAGTGGCTGAGCCAGAGTAGGAGCACGTTTTAGACGAGGCTGTGGTAATGGACCCCAGTGCAGAGATTTTACCCTTTTCCCCCAATTTCAGTGTTTTCAGATTGATTTGTCATTAATATTTAGACAGTTTGTATGAGAATTTTCTGATTTATTTTCAGTTTCTCTGTTTCCTAACAAACTTCATGGTGGACAAAAATGGTAGGAATAAAAAAATTGTACACTTCAGGTTTCAGTCTGCATGACTGAGATATGAGCTGAATGCCTGTATCAGTCTGCTGCAGTCATCAGCAAACGGGGGAAACCGCAGGACAGCCAACGTGGCGGCACATGGCTTCGCCAACCTGTTTGTCTTGGACAAGAAAGACCTCAATGACATCCTGGTCCACTACCCCGAATCCCAGAAGGTGCTTGCCAGGAAGGCAAGGTGAAGGATGCTTCCCAACACAAGAAGTGATTTAACGGAGCTAGAATTGTGTCCCGGAAGTAATGAGCTCAATCACAGGATATAGATATGATTTTAAGGACACGATGCTATATGGATCAAACAGAAAAGAGTATGGCTTGATTCCGAAATAATACTGCATTGATTCTCTCTTAGTAGTTAACATGATATTTCTCATCCAAAGGAAATTAATAAAGTCCAAGGTTCCGGGTGCTGCTGCTGCTGGAGATGCAGAACAGAAGAAGGGGATGGCTTTGTTTATGCCCAAACCTCCGACTCCCAAGATGCTGCGTGCCTTTGGCAAAGGAGGGATTCTGCAGAAACTTAGGGTACTAGAATCCTGTTCATCTTGCTCTTGGTTCTCCCTAAATTCTCCCTAACAGTAGTCTGACCTCGAACATGAGAACTTGAGTGCTGAAGGTTTCCGTAAGGACTTCGTATTACTGTAGCTTCTAATTCGCACCTGAAACCCCCGGTGAAGTGATCTGCTATCCACGAAGAGTTCAAAAGCTACGAGATATGTTTTCACATCTTAGAACCAGAACTGGCCATCTTGCATTTATTTCGTACTACGTATTTAGGGCAGCATGTGACTGTATTAGTCTTCCCCAGGAGTAAATATTTATAATAATTTTTTCATTATGAAAAAATCAGTGTCAGAAAACAATTTTTGTTGTTGTGATCTCCAGATAATAGGTCAGACAAGGCTCAAGCTAATTTTAGTTCATTTTTATTTTATTAGCTAATTTCATTTTATTCCTTTATATCTGAACTGTATGTGACAGTTTATTTTTCCTCTTTTTTAGGCTGCAGCCGGTGACGGAATGAAATAGGAGAATCCATTTTCCCACATATTTTTAGTCAACTTTACATTTAATTTCAGATTTATCGTTATCTTCAATATATGAATGGACTGCATATATTGTATACAGCATGCTGTTCAAACACGTACAAAGAAAGCATGGCATCTTTAGTGTTTTCGGTATCACTTGCTCTGTGTTCAGGTAAAATAAATTTTCTCAGACTCTTGTGATGTTTGCTTAATTTTTTTCAGATCTGTTGCTACTGAATAAGGAAATTCTTTTCTTGCATTTTGTTATATAGCCAGAATAATTATGAAGAGTACATATTAAAATATTAATAATAAAATGTAATGAATATTTTTACAATAAAAATTGAAGTTTTTAGTACTTTTTGCTATTTTTTATGAAGCCTTGTTTACTCAAACATTAAATAAAGAAAAAAAATACAAATTATAATTGGTGGTGTCAGGAACTTGTCAGTTTGGGAAGTCTGAAAGATCTCTTTACCTTCTTTGCATGCATAATGGTAAAATTCTTAAGTTGCACAATGCACCTTAGCCTAGTCATTTTCAAGCTTTAATTCTAAAACATGTTGCCAAAGGGCGTTGGTTCTGCGACCAAGTTTTCTGTCTTTGGTATTTTGGAAAGTAGAAATTTCAGTCAAATTTAAGGTAGCGGAGGAAAAGATGGTCAAAGAACAACACATAGCTGAAGAAGCTATTCAGATCCTATCTCCTGTCTTTTTGATTTTCAGATATTTTTAATTCAGTGCTGCATTTCTCTACATATTTACGAATCTACTAGTAAAAAGTAGTTTTTCTTTTTCAATAAGAGATTTAATGTACTACAAAGATCCAAGTTATGAATTTACCAAGGTACAAGAATTTTTCAGTTTATTTACATTATTTTACTTACATTTTGCTCATCATTGTACTTTCTAAAATTTCTCAGTTGTAGTGAAAACAGACTGCATATCCGCTTCCCGCAATTGGATGGCAGCAAAATGCACTGAGAGGTTGAGAGGGAGGCGGAGGGGAGAAGAAGAGAGGGAGGTGGGCATAGCAGTTTCACTGAATGTATTTTTTACTTATAGTTTTATTCAAGACTTTTATGGAAACTGCCCAGCGAATGAACAGGGGTACCTGTCTTTTATTACATTTTGTTCATGGTTCGGTGACCAGATGCTGACAAGCATTTATAAGATTAATTGTCCAGTTCTTGTGACCAGTAAAATAGAGTCAATAGTTCAAGGTGAAACACTTTTTAATACTTTCCCCAACACAATCACCTTTCTCTACTCTACCATTTCATTGCCTGGTAGTGCCTGAAGCACAGGAGAAACACAACACCATCTTGCATGTGTAAAGCACAGGATGCTGAAGAAGACATGGTGAACATTACATACTTTTTATTGCCAGTGATTTTAAAGTAAATTTAACAATATTTTAGTCATGTTAAAAATGATTATAAACTGGCACCCCGTTCACATTGCATCCTGTCTCACAACCTGTGTTTCCAATACAGAAAAAAATTTGATGTTGCATTGTATGACCCATTGATAACACAAACACACACAGAGATGAAACTGCTTGCCCAAGGCAACAGAGGGTGCAGGGACACACCCAGGACAGGATGCGAGTCTGTTGCAAGGCATCCCAAGCAAGACTCGAACCCCAGATCCACCAGAGAGCAGGACCCAGCCAAACCCACTGCACCCCCCTTGCCATTGGAAGAAAAAAAAAAAAAAACCACTAAATTTGCTTTAGAATCATGCGTCTGCATTTAAGTGTCTCTTTCTGCTAATGTAATGAACACATTGTATTTTCTATGAGATGTATGTTGCTTGCAGTGGCACAGTGGGTTGGCCCACAGTCCTGCTCTCTAGTGGGTCTGGGGTTCAAGTCCTGCTTGGGGTGCCTTGTGACGGACTGGTGTCCTGTCCTGGGTGTGTCCTCTGGCCTTATGCCCTGTGTTACTGGGTTGGCTCTGTGACCCTGTACGGGACAAGCAGTTCTGAAAATGTGTGTGTGTGTGTATGTTGCTTTAGAAAAAAGCTTCTGCTAAATTGATAGAATTTTAAAAGAACCTAGCCTGTGAATAAATTGAGGGATTGAGCTGTATTTTTAAAGCTATGATGTCTTGGTTAGACTTACAAACAATTCTGAATTATGAACAGACTTCTGGTCCCAATGATGTTAAACTAAAGTAGAAGTGTATTTTTTTTTGTTATTGCCATCTTGAATTTTTGGTGACTGTGAGCAGTTAAAAGACACAGACTTGTCCTGTTTAAAGAGTAGAAGGTCTAAGCTCTTTAGCAAAGACAGAGGATTGTGGGGTTTAATTACCAAAGTGCTCCTTCAGTGTGCTCAGTCATGTGCCATCCCAAGGCTGCTCCTGGGACAGCAGCCACAACCAATTACTGTTTAGTCAGGATGGAGTGGCAGGACAAGTTAAAGTAAACAAAAACACAAAGATAACCTCCAGCTATTGTAACTTTTACAGAAACATCATTTACACCATTGTGCCAGTTGTTGTTTTATTAACTGATGGATTAGGTTTGTATCAATGTTCCCGTACTCATTGATCCGGTGCAGCAATGCTGTACCACGAGGACATTTAGAATCCTCTTGTGGGCTGTAATGTGTTGTTGCCCTGCCTTTTCCTTTTTTTGCTTAATATGGCAACACTTCCATAATTTTTAAATTATGAAGTTTGGAGGTAGCAGTCAAGCACACACACACACAAGCTGAAGCCACTTGTCCCAAGAGGGGTCGTGGCAAACCCAAACCTAACCCGACAACACAGGGCGTAAGACTGGAGGGGGAGCCAGTCCATCACAAGGCACCCCAAGCAGGACTCAAACCCCAGACCTACCAGAGAGCAGGACCCAGCCAAATCCACTGCACCACTGCACCCTGGAGGTCAAGCAACTTGTTCAAAATTTTTATTTAATTCATTTGTTTGTTTACTCATTTTATCAACAGCACAGAGTCAAAGCAAAATTTGAATCCCATTTAAATTGTTTAAAAATATTACATTTAACGTACAGTAAATAAAAATATTTTTATTGGTATTTGTCATGGCCATGATTTTCGACTGGCAGTTCATCCACAAAATAAAAAAACTAACATACATATACATAAGTGCAATGGATGGACAGGAGAGTTAGTTGGCCACAAAAACACAGATTTAAAAGTCAAAGTGGTCTGTGGAGGAAGGTGTTCCTCTAAGGAATTAACTGCAGGCATTAATTACGCCGGGCTGCCAGTCAGACTTGTCAGAGCAGCTGTGCGAAGAGAAACGAGGGATAAACTCGGATGGGATCTCTGTCCTCCTGAAGTCCAGCCTGCAGCAGTCATGTTCAACAAGCTGAGGAAACTCTTCGGCTTCAAGTCCACGGTGGCCCAGAGCCCCGGGACCGTCCCAGCAACGCCTGCTGTGAACCCAGCTTCGACCCCGGCCGCAAGCCCAACCCCAACGCCTCCGCCTCCGCAGGTAGGGTACCACCGGTGCAGCAATGCCAGTCTGGTTAAGATGCTGTATTATATTTTTCTCCCCGCGTACGTGTGTGTGTGTGTGTGTGTGTGTGTGTGTGTGTGTATGTGTGTGTGTATGTGTGTGAGCATTTTAACTTAAAACTGAAAACCTCACATTCCTGCTTCCAACTTCTGTAAATTAGCATCATTTAACCTGCCCTGTGACATCACTGCAGAAATCCTGAAATTGAAATTTTGTCACCACAGGAAGAAAAACCTCCTGAAAAGAATGAGGAGCCCAAGAATGAAGAGAAGGCCAAACCGCCAGGTAACCCATGCATCGTATGTGTGCATTTCCATACATGATTCAATCAAGGGAACCTTGGCTTGGTCACGTACTTATGGGGATGGTTCAGAAAGTCAATGACATTCCCTTTTTTCCATTGAACAGCACAATAATAATTACTCAGTCATGACTATGAGGTTATTTTCATGTCTTTTCAGAGCCATCTCCCTCCCCAGCACCTCAGGAGCCTGCACCTGCCCCCCCAAAGCCAGAAGAGAAACCAGCCAACCCCACTAACAATGAGCAGGCACAGGGAGAGGGGTAAGAAAATTGTTTATATATGGTGGTCAGTATTAATTCGTTTTCTCAGTATGTCACTACGAGACATATTCAAGACATTCATTTATTCTATAACGTCTTCACCTACACATTTAGACGTTAGACTACATGTCATAACATCACTACAGGTCGTATCACACATCTTAATAACTGCTGACCCCATAAAGAAGCAGGAGAACATGAAGACAGAGCAGCTTAACTCCTGGAGCTTCTCTGACATTATTTTTTAAAAAACTAAGCAAATACTCTCACTCTCTGCTAGTTGCTAGATCAAAATGGTTGGTTCAGGCCACAAAAATCAAGATCGTGCTTTTGGAATCCATCATGAAGTTGTACAGTTCTTGTTAGACTCTTTCTGCATAAGATCTAATATGATTAATGGTCATTTTGCCTTCAGCTAAAAGCCTTCAGTCATCCTGCCGCACTGTGATTTATGGCCTGTGATTCCAGTGTGGACTAAAGAACATTAGAGGATACTTGTAGTACTTGTGGTTTAAGCCGATCATGGGGCAGCCCTTCCAGGCAAAGCAGATTGTCAGTGTCCTGTAGATCTCCTCAGCAAGAGTAAACTATTCGTTACACATCTGAATACAAGTTCTCATTAAGGATAACTGTATTTTTCATATGTGTCAAATTTCTTGGCTTACAGAAGTGCAATATGACAGTTTAGAAGTTCAACACAGTTGTACTTCTTACCTTAACAAGGGAAGTGAAAGTAAGTCCCCTGTTTGTGCCCTAGTGAAGCTTTCCAAGCATCAGTTTGACCATTATTCATTTAGCTGATGCTTCTCTCCAAAGCAACTTACAATGTTAAGATCACAATTTTTACATGCTTACAATCATTTATCCAGCTGTGTAATTTCAGCAGAGCAATTTAGAATAAGCATCTTGCACAAGAGTACTATAGCCAGAGGAAGGGATCAAACCTACAACCTTTGGATCCAAAGGTAGGAGGGCTAACCACTCCACTACCACCTGTCCTCTATAATTGTCACTTCTTTCCACAGCAGTTAAAGTGCAGACATATAATTTCACTTGAACAACATTAGGATGTCCCAGATGGGGTCAACCAGATTAGGGATGGAGCCAAAGCAGTGGGATTACCTTCTCTGCACTCTGTAAGGAGTTTCAAGACACTTCTAGTCAAGGCTTCTGATGATACCTCAGCATAACAGAAAAATCTTTCAAAAACTAGATTCCACCCTTGCATGGTGGGACTGTTTATGTGCTCTGAAAATGAATGTCATAAATAGCTGTTGAGGATCACAGTTCAGCTCCTACAGGTCACTGATTCTGAATTAATCTTTGGTCCAGGAATTCTCAGAGTAGTTTTCTTGACAAGCAGCCTTGTGGTTGACTGCTATCTAGTGGATCCGGCTCACCTACAAAGTGCAGCTATTGTTCCTAAGACTAGTGAACTTAATGAACAGACACTTTTGCACCATCAGCGTATAACTGCAGTTGACATTCAATTCTGCTTCAGTCAAGAAGAGGCTCCACCAGCTCCACTCCCTATAGTGGTGAATAGGTATGCGGATGAGCAGCTAAGGAACATTGTCAGACGCCTGAGGGAAAGGACAGACCTCTACAAGGAGAAGGTCATCGACCCCTACGCCTCTTCTCCTGAACACAGCCCCCCTGTCAGTAAGTAGGACCCCTTTGAGAGACTGAACAGAAAGTAACATCCTCAAAACTGTGCACAACATTGTCATGGAATTGAATCGAAACGCTGCTTTATAATGGTGGTAACTGGAGAATTGTGGTTAATGGTCCTGTTGTCTGAAATGCTCCAGAAGCCACTTCTGGTTTTGCTCTGGTTAGTCATTACCTTTCACATAAAACTGAATATTTATTTATTTTTTTTGTTATCCAGCTCCAGTTTTGAGAAAATGTGATTTCATTAAGCGAGAGGAGGAAGAAAGAAAACGGAAAGAGGAAGAGGAAAAGAAAAAAAAGGAAGAAGAGGCTAAGAAGGCGGCAGAGAAAAAGGAAGAGAAAAAAGAAGAGAAAAAACAGGAGGAGAAGAAAGAAGCTGCACCAGAAGCCCAACCGGAACCCTCCCTCTGTCCAAAGATCAGCTTCTCCTGCATCTTTTCTGGTATTTTTGCTGTGATTGACGTCCTACTCAAACCCCTGGAGGAGAAGCTGGACACATGGCTGGATAAGACCATAGACCCCTTCACAGGTGACATGGGATGGAAGAGGTTATAAATCTTCCCTGTTTAGATGAGCTGGAAGAAAGTGTAGGATGTCTACGCTGGTGAGGGGGACCAAACCTTAATTCCTGTCAAATTCTTCTCTGTAGACCGCAGGTACATCTCCTGGCTAAGCGTGGTGACAATAGCCTACAACTACAACGTTTGGTTCATCCCAGCCCGTCTGTCCTTCCCTTACCACACACCATGGAGCATTCCCTTCTGGATCTTGTTTGATATTCTCGCCGACATTGTCTATATTGCCGACATTATCATCTTCCAGCCCCGACTGCAGTTCGTCAAAGGCGGTGATATCATTGTATGTGTTCGTCTGCCAAGAAATACCACATTTTCATGCTCATTGCCAATCACCACAGCTGACCAGTAAATAAATATCAATGCATTGCTCTACAAATTCTGTTCACTTGAGGAAATTTACTTATCATAAGTTCTTGCTGACATGAGGTTTGGTATATGTGATCTAAAAATTATTTTTATATCAGGATGATTAGAAGGAAAGTTTTATGTCATTTTTATTTTTTTATTTTTTTTTTACTAAGTTGTGACATAACTCTTTTTTGGTAGAAAGACAGAAGTTTGACGAAGTTCAATTACAGAGGATCTGCCAGATGTCAGGTATGTACACTCGTTTGTGTAACTCATTTATATTCGTATACCTTAATGCCTCTTGCGTTGCTTGACAGTCACCTAGTCTCTGGAATATATTAACATCACATGAACCTTCAAAGTGTGGAGAAACGAACGGGAGTGTTTACGGTGCTCTGAGGTTAGTTCACATTTTGCTTCAACGGCAACAAAATGTACATTTCATAGCTGTCCTGGAAACATTTCCCTGTTGTTTCATTTTCTTTTCAGACGGACGTCCTCTCAGTCGTACCCTTTGATGTGCTCTGCCTCCAGTTTGGATTCACGTCCTTTTTCAGAGCAAATCGCTTCCTGAGGGTATGTACCACCAGACCCAACAGAGGTACTTTCTCGCGTCTCTTGATTCAGTATCATCTGGTAACTCCGAGTTTTGTGACTTTACAGCAAGAGTCTTTCTTTGAATTCAGTGACCGTCTGGAGAGCATCATGAGCAAAGCCTATATCTGGAGGTGAGGAAAGCTTGACGGCCTCTCTGAGCAGGACAGCTAACAGAAAAGGATTTTATTTAATGTACCAAGTGCACACATTAACTTATTGAACTGTTTCATGTAAGAAATCTAATTTAGCTTCTCTCTAACTCACCTTGGACAAATACATCTAGAATGTTCCCATGCTCTTCGATACTGAAGCCTGTGTTCTCTGTTCCAGAGTTGCCCGCACCATAGGGTATTTGCTCTACATCTTGCATCTCAATGCCTGCATCTACTACACGGCGTGCTTGTATGAGGGCATTGGCACCACCAAGTGGGTGTACGACGGCGAGGGCACAGCGTATGTTGGCATCTTCTCCCCATTCTTTCTTTCATTCTTTCAAGGACAAGTATGAGGCACAGACCAGATTAGTACAACAGACTCTGGCCTTTACTTTACTTTAGTTAACCCTTCAGCTTTAGCTTCTGAGGAGGCCCAGGTCCTTTGGAAAATGTAGGTCACTGAGGCAGATTTTCCACCAGTTTCTAGTAGCTGCGTCAACCTCTTTGCAGTCCTCTATCTCAGAAGGTCTAAGAAGGCAAGTGTGTCCAAAGCTGCCAACACAGGTTTAATGTTTTTATTTATCTATTCCTCACAATTTTTAGGTAATTAGCTTACCTGAGTTCTACTAAGAGGCAGTCAGCAGGTGTGGACAGATGTCATCCAAGCAGCGCAGCAACACTCGTCTCTGTTTGCTTATGTCCTGCAGGTACCTGCGGTCCTACTACTTTGCCGTGCGCACCCTCATCAACATCGGAGGCCTTCCAGAGCCACAGACCCTCTTTGAAATTCTATTTCAGATGTTAAACTACTTCATAGGTGTCTTTGTGTTCTCCAGTTTGATCGGTCAGGTAACAAAACAAACGTTAAGAAGTGTTCTTGCTCTTTGTACCTGTTGCTTGTGATAACTAAGTGACATTTAAAAACGAGGTAAAATGGACATACCTATATGAAAGAGAACAGTTGTGTCAAACGTGTAGGACAGTGTTCCATTGCTGACAAACTTATACCATGTTGCACCTATTCTCTCGAAAATGTGCTGCAATGGATCTCTGAATGCAGCAAATAAGGGGCCTGACTGAGGTCTTATGTATGTAGGCAGCTGAGTAAAGCTGCTGAATGACTGATCGTTGTACCTGTGTGGCTTCCCTTGGGTGCCTCCACCTGTACATGAGGGACATCACTGGAGTAAGAAGTAAGAGTAAGAAAGAGGCCATGTGTAAGCAGCTGGGTGTTGCTGTTAAATGACACACCTGTTGCTACGACCTGTGTGTCCCTGCAGATGAGGGATGTCATTGGGGCGGCGACTGCGGGCCAGACCTATTTCCGCACCTCTATGGACAGCACAGTGGCCTACATGAACACCTACAAGATCCCCAGACTGGTGCAAAACAGGGTGCGCACCTGGTACAACTACACCTGGGACTCCCAGGGCATGCTGGGTAAGGGCTACCTTTTTGACGGTAGTCAGCAGTGTAAACTGTTACCCTACACCTTGTCACGTGTGGTCCACGTTACTTAGTAAACATGCTGTCACTGTGATTTTACAAGAAATTGAGAGGATTTTTGAAGATAAAATACATTTTTAAGCTCAACCTCCTGAATTTTATTACAGTCCACCTTTGCCTGCAAAATGCATATGAAGACAATGGTGATCTGTTTGCAAAAAGCAGAAAATGTGATGGCACACAAAAACCTGTGGTGTGTCTTATACCATCTTTCTTTAGATGAGTCAGAGCTGCTGGAGCAGATGCCACTGGTCATGAGAACAGCCATCGCCGTGGACGTCAACCTGAGTACCTTCCAGAAGATCGACCTCTTTAAGGTTAGTGAAGTGCACCAAAGTAAACTGAAGTTTACCCCATTTTTTTTTCTTAAGAATCCTGTTCTAAAACCCATAATTCTGAAGGAAACACGTATTCGCTGGCTCAGCTGGAGTGTCTGGTACTGTCTTTTGCAGGGCTGTGATAACCAGATGCTCGTAGACATGCTTCTGAGACTCAAGTCCATTATATATTTGCCTGGAGACTTTGTGTGCAAAAAGGTGAGTCCGTGTCTCTCCGTTGCTCCAGATCAACCTCTGAAGTAATATCAAGACTATGACTCTTTTCCTTACCTGGTTACCAGGATCTTAAATGCATAAATAAGTTTACAAGAAAAAATGCTTCCTTGTATTGTGTATCCATTGTGTCTTATATTGTGCTGATTTCCATATGAGTCACTTACCTTTCACTTGTTCTTCAGTTTTCTTTTCTCTGTTATGCGATGTCTGCAGGGAGACATTGGAAAGGAGATGTACATCATCAAGGCTGGAGCTGTGCAGGTGGTGGGTGGGCCAGACAACAAGACCGTGTTTGTGACACTGAAGGCTGGCTGTGTGTTTGGAGAGATCAGGTGCATATTTGTCCTGATGGGACAAGTCGTGCTAGAGTTCTCAGAACTGTGTGTGTGGCTGTTTGTTTTCCTTTGCTTTCCATTGGGCTTGATATGTCTGTCATTTGGTTGACCAACTTCGAAATAAATTCTGTCTGTCAGTCTGCTACAGTCAGCAGCCAATGGTGGAAACCGGAGAACAGCCAATGTGGCGGCCCATGGCTTCGCCAACCTTTTTGTCTTAGACAAGAAGGACCTCAATGACATCCTGGTCCACTACCCAGAATCCCAGAAGGTGCTAGCAAGGAAGGGAAGGTGAGGAACTGGGGTCAACTAATGAAAGGTAGATGAGTGAGAATTCTAGCATTAAATACACTTCCTGGCCAGAGGCTAGCAAATTATGTTTCAGCATGGATGTTTCCTCTTCTAAAGGAAACTAATGAAAGCCAAGGGTCCAGCCACTGGGGGTCCAGCAGAGCAGAAGAAGGGCTTGGCCTTGTTCAATGAGAGGCCCCCTACTCCCAAGATGTTGCGTGCCTTTGCAGGATTTGGGAAAGGGGGCTTCCTGGAAAAGCTCAAGGTAATGCATGTTCTGCTGCCCTTTCTGGAGTGCTGCACCAGTGCCAGGACCATGTTGTAAATAAGTCAATAGTCAAATTGGTTTTAGTTCTTTTAGTACAAGTTTGAGCATACAATAAAAAAGAAAATCACAGAATTCACTTCCTCCCTCAGCTTAACCATACTCTAATGCTGCAAGAAGAGACAATACATTGAAAACAATGAACCCAATTTATGTTAGAAGGACATTTCAGGGAAAATGTGAGATGTCTATATATCTCAAATTTTTATAAATCACAAATCTCCAGTTGGCCTACTCCTTATGGCCTACACCTTAGACAGGGCTTGGTTCCTCTATTTTCATATTTACAGTAAAGTTTCCGGTAATCAGCATATTACTTCAGAGATGCTTCTGTGGTATCGGCTCCAACTCTAATGTAACCCTGTGTAACCTGCAGGCTGCTGCTGCTGCTGAAGCCAACAAGCAGTAGGAACAGAGTTCTTCTCCATTTTGCATCCTGGAAAGGTATTTTACCGCACCATTGCATTGTGACTGAATTTCATTAAAATTTAATTATTATGTTATGGCATGAATCAATGAGAAGTTTTAAACATTCTGTATTGACAGTCTTAATTGGGTGGTGTTACGTACTGTGGGAAGATCCGTCTTTCAAAACACTATACAATAATTATGGATCACTTTTGCAATTATTAATTTTCTCAGAATTCAGAAAATATCACCAATATTAAGTTTAATATGCTTTTCTGGTTATGATATACACTGGCTTCTCACCTTACGAACACAACTGGGCCTGGAAGTACCTTAATTTACACTGGAGTGAAGCGGGGAAAAAAAATCTGAATGTAAATGTGACCATCCCATAAAAGCGTAGTGTTCATCATTACTTTATTGATCACTGTAGTCATGAGTTATAAACACTGTGTTGGTTTAAATGAAGGAGGTCACACTCTCCTATTCTGTTCCATTGTGTTCTACTGTCAACAAACAGCTGGGTGTGGGAACTAAGGTCAATTTCCTTAAATTCAATTTCAGTTTAGTCCTCAGCTTATAATGGGGTTCCGTTCCTATGACTTACTCGTAAGTCCACATTGCTGTAAAAATCCCCCTGTACTGTGTTATATAAACCATAAAGATATATAAACCCTTAACATGCATGAATGTTAAGTCGTACCATAAGGCTTTGTTATATTTCTTCACTATTTTCTCACATTATCCATGTTAAAATAACACTGACACTCAGTTTCGCTAACTGCTGCTCCTGGTCAGGGTGCCGGCAGTCTGGAGCCTTTCTCGAAATCACTGGAGAAGTGATGGAAAAAAGTAACTCAGAGGGAATAACAATTCTAATGTTCAATAATAAAACAGCATTTCTGTGAATAAAATACAATGTCTGAAAGACACAGTAAGTCAGTAATAAGTAAGGGAGCCTTGTGGGAGCGTGGCCAGCCAATGTTATTGTACAGTAAGTGGAACAGTTGCCATTACATGTTATGACCGAAGCTGGAAATCAAAAATAACAGAAAGTTGACTGCCGCTCCACGTCTGGGGTTTTGAACTTATTCTATATGTCGAGGACTACCTGTAACACAAAGAGCCAGGGTAACTGATTATTTTATCAAGTAAGTTTTCATATTACATTTCATGAAAAGTGTAAAGTTCTGTCCGAAAGCCTTGCGTCCACTGCAAATTCATGGTACTGCAACTGACATTTCCTCAATGCTGGTGTGAAATAAACTTCACTAAGACATCTAAGACACTGCGGTCAATAGAGAACAACCATGGCTCTGATTCTAACAAGTAAAAGATATATGATGTACTTCGCTTTGAAGAAAAGCATCTGCTAAATGAATGAATGTAAATGTAAGAAGTACTTCCATAACACTCTGTTCATAGGGACACAAAACATTACATGCATGACCTTTTTTGAAGAGGGTGGGGAAAAGAAGGGGAAAAAAAAAAAAAAAGAAAAACTAAATCCACAACAGGATGAGTATGAAGAAATTTATTTATAATTTCTTTAAGGTATTAAGGTGAAGGAAGAAGAAAAAAAAAAAAAAAAAAAAACACTTTAGACACCACTTACTTGGCCAAGTAGAAGATAATAAAAGGTACATTGCTTTTGTATTTATAATGTAGTATTTTGCAACACAAAATCATTAACATTTACACAAGCATGCTATTTAATGTAAATTTGTTATAGACTTAAAAATATAGCTTGTTATACTGGATTCAAGCACATTTACATGTTTTTTAGACATAAAATGCAAGTTTTAAAAAATGTACTAGGCTGGGTTAGATTGAACTCTGCCCTGCATGTTGATCTGAGAACATCATGGTAATATTTCACAAGGGTACAAAAAGGACCTTCTGGTTATGCAACAGTAAATATACTGAACATTGTGTACACTAAGAACTTGAAACAAAGATCACAAACTATCATACGTGTATCATACTTCATACGTATTTAACTAAAGAATGAATATGTGCTGAAATTGAGAGTAAAGAAACGTTTTGGCGATGTCACTGTTCCAAGAGCTGCTATAAGCAGGGATTTACCATGCAGTGAGCTCTCCTGCATGCAGTGAAAAGACACCTTTGTGAGACAGTGTGAACCTGACTTGTCCTTTAATTACTGCTTGTCAAAACTGATGCAAACATGAGTGTAGACAAACTTTAATCATGTTTTCGAAACCTGGTTTCTAGTGCACAAATTTAGTGTATCATGTTATAGAAACTATAAAAACTAAGATAAATGTGAACAAAATATCAGAATTTTAAGAACCGCAACCATGAAATCGATATGTTTTCTTGACTGTTGCGAGATTCCTCACGGTGGCTTGCAAGACCTCTCCCCAGATCACAACTGTGCAACAGAGAAATAATTGATTACACTTAAGTGAAAACTATGCCGATTCCTCTGAGAAAGTGTAGTTGAGTGCTTAAGACCAAGAGAGTATCAGGCTTGTATGGCACAGAGATGGCCAAGTCTGCCCTTCACCATTGGCATTCCAAATAATTCAACTTTACATTTAATAAGATATCAATTTTCCTTTAATGCATATATATATGTATTTCAAAAAAAAAAAAAAAAAAAAACAGAAAACTGCAAGAACTGACTTAATATAAAAGAACGAAAAAAAAAAAAATTATGGGTTCCTGCAATAAATGAGTGACGTCCTTGGCTGATGAGAGTCCTTTCTGTTGCTATGCAACAGTTGCTGTGATGGGCAGCTTAGCTTTGTAGCGGCATATCTGTGTTTGACACTGGGGTGGGGTCGTTGGGTGGGCTCAGGCCGACCATGTTGAAGTAGGCCATCACCTGACCTGGTATTTCTGCTAGCACGCACTGGGCCAGAGCTTCCTTTGGAGCCTGCAGGGAAGTGAAGCGCAGAAGACACGTGAGCAGCAACTCCAGAGTCAGACACAGATAGATAAAGGACAGAGGTAGAAGGAAGCTTGTGAAGGTGGACAACTGCAAAGGAAAAGGGTAGTCAGACACAAGAAGCAATTATGGCCACACAAAGTGGACCATAAAACTGGTTTTGCACAGTCAGAGTCAATTTCTAGTCTTAAACAGCTAGGGCCACCTGGCTAGATAGGTGTCTCATCTACACAGATCTTTCTATGACTGAAATGACCTGGGACACCAGACTCCCACACTGTACCTTATGAGGCGACCTGGCTGGGACACACCTGGGTCACTAAAATCAAGTACAGAGTGTGACCAGTCTAAGTAGTTGTATGCTTCTGGCGCTGAAGACAAGCATTCCCAACAGGTCTGGGTGCTTTTTGTACTTTCAGGAATGCTTGTCTCAACTGACAATCTTTCTATTGCAGTTTGTGGACATCAGCAAGGTAAGACTTCATATTCTACTCAGTCTGGCTGCAAGGAGTCTGCATTTACCTTTATTTATTTAGCTGACACTTCTCCCCAAAGCAGTTTACAATATTTAAGTACTTACAATGATTTGCCCATTTATACAGATGGTTATTTTTATTTTACTGAAGCAATTTGGGATAAGAACCTTGCTCAAGGCTACTACAAGAGAAGGTGGTTTTAAAACATGGGTGTTCAAGACTGGAGCTCAACACAAGTTAGTTTAGGAGGAGGCCCTTCATAGCAAATTGTGATGCAACATAAAAAATGTTTTCGCATCAACTACACGATTTTAGTTTCCCAGGACACAGGACTGGAAAGCAAAAAAGGCCTTCATTTGTGCATTATTTTCCCAATAGCTCTAATTTATTTAAGAGTGTGCAAACTAACATATATGAAACAAATATGTGTAATGTAACAATCATGCAAGCAGGCAAAACAGCAAGCATGGCATTCCAGCAGAGATGCAGTAGCAGTGCATGCACAGGAGGAGGGGGGTAACAAGGACAGGTGCCCCGACGTGCCTACGAGGGGTTGGGGTCACGGGGGGGCTGGAGCTTTAGCAAACTGAAGTAGGAGACCACTTGTTGAGGCAGCTCTGCCAGTACACATTGAGCCAGAGCCTCCCGGGGGGCCTGCAATGAAATGAACACACGGACACGGTAACTGGACAGCCGGTCCGAGCCCCCGGGAAGGATTCTATCGAGCCATTATCACTAACTACTTATTCAGTCAGTGGAAAGACAATCTAGTGCTTATTAAGGGGAACAGGACATAAAAAACAGAAAGAATGCAGGGAGATCCGCGAGATCCGCACAATTAAGTCATAATATGTCCAAAATCCAGATTAACCGACACCTCCCTGCAGCGAGAGGAAACAAAAAAGTAGCTGAAGGATGTTTTCAATTAATTTCCCCCTCCTCCCTCTTTAATTTTTTGAACTGCCTTTTGCTGTCATGCACACTCTTTCTCCAACTCGTGTAAATTCTCACAACGCTGCTGTAACATCCTAGCAAGGTAGTAACAGCTCTGCTTAACGTGAAAGAAATGCTATTGGAATCTTTCTGGGTCATCCTGTTGAACTCACGTTCTGGAACTTTCGGAAAGGCACAAATTGCACAATGTCCCGCGTGGCAGGCTCTCCTGAGGGAGCTCGCAGCCGGCCGTCGTCACCATCCAAAAACTCCATGGCGCTGAAGTCAGCCCCACCCACTCCAACAATAATGATGGACATGGGCAGCTTTGACGCACTGACGATGGCGCTGCGTGTCTGGTCCAGGTCAGTGATCACGCCATCGGTGATGATGAGAAGGACAAAGTATTGCTGTATCATGAGGAAGAGGAGGAGGAAGTGGAACTGAGTGAAAGAATGTGACAGCTAGGACATTGTTTCCCACAACCTGAACACATACCCACATAAACAGAGACATGAAATGAACTTACTATTGTATTTCAGCAGGTGTCAAACCTGTGAACATTTGTTTGAATGTACTGCCCTCCCTCTACTGTACCATCATCACCAGCAAGAGGACATCCCTTGTACAATCAAGTTCTAAGCAGATGGCACAAATGTAAGTACATGCTCAACTCCACAGGAACACTTAGGATAGTGCTGTGGGCAGGAGACACTCACCGAGGCTGTTTTCTGCTGGGTGGCCTGGGCAGCAAAGCGAGCCACGTGGTTGATAATGGGAGAGAAGTTTGTTGGCCCATAAAGCTTGACCTGTGGTAGGCAGATCCTGTAGGCCTCCACTATGCCCTCAATGCCTGAAGAACAGGAAGATACACAGAGCTGTTACCTCTGAAACCCAGCTTGAACAAAGTCAGTCTGAACAAAGTTGTGCTTTACAATGATTTACCCAGCTGGGTGACTTTGTAGGACCAGTTCAGGGCTCTTTAAGTACAATGTGTAAGGGTTATACAGCTAGAGTGTGGATTCAGCTCTTAGAATTGGAAATCAAGGACTCCAGTCACTGCACCATATTTACATAAACATTTATTTTTTAGCAGATGCTTTTCCTCAAGGTGACGTATCTCAGAGAAAAATACAAGAAGTTCATTATGCCAACAGGAAAGATTTGGATGCAGACACGTGACTGAGTAGTCAATTAATAAATGACGGAGGAAGAAATAAAACATGGGTAAAACAAGTACATCTATTTTGAGTTTACTGCATGCTAAAGACAGCAAAGTTTAAAAATGTACTGGCAAAAACTGAAAAGTCAAAATGAAAGAACTGTAATGTTGGAAGTGTAGATGTGCACTGGTGAAACAAAATATGAAACAAAAACAAACCACCATGTGAAGTACTGTGTAACTCGCGTGTCAACTTATTTTTTAAGACTATATCACAGTCAAAGTCCTCACTCCGTGCTTTGAGGAAATAATGCTTTTCCTTTGAAAATTCCCCTTAAATTATACCCGATTCCGTAGTTAGCAAGTATTAAAAATGATTCTTGCACCAACTACCATACAACTGTGAAAATTCTTATGAAGCTTACACTCTCCCATTGGAATATTCATAATACACCTACTCCAGTCAAACCACCACTTAACACAAGCATTTTATGAAACCGATAACAAGGGCAACTGCTTTGATAAGGAGGATCTTCATTATAAAGCTCATAATAATGTTTTTAATATTCTTTTTAAGTGATCTTACATTGGCCAAGGCACGGATTATAGCTCTTTTCTATTAGAAATAACATTAATAACTTCTTTGGTATTTGGCATTTTCCTTACGGATGGATTTTCAGAAAGAAATTTGGTGCGGATACTGGATAATGTCTGTAATGTTACAGCTTTCATTCTCCAGTGGTGTATGTGAAGCAACAAACTCTCAAGATGGGGTATTGGGGGGGGGGGGGGGGGGCTCATACCTGCACAGAATGGATTAGCAGGGTTGAAATTGAGGGGGAACTCGTGAGAGACCTGCGGAACACAAATGCCATAAGCAGTGCTGCAGGACTGAACACACCCATGGGCATCTTGATCTCAAACTGCCCCTTCTCTGGGTCTTTACCTGCCAGGTAGGAGGAATCTGGGCTCCAAAGCCAAAGGCTGGAAACATCTTGTCACTAATGAGAGAGAAATTTTTGGTCAACTTGTTGTCTTGTTTCACTTTAACCTGTTACAAAATCAGTGCTATAATGTGAGAGGTGTGCTGACTCAGGAACATCTCAGATCAAGACAGCAGCTAAGCTATAAATTTATAGCTAAGCTATAAGGTTCATTTCACTGGACCTTCCGTTGTCATACACCTCAAAACCGGCACTTCGGCAAGCTTAGAACAGCAATGTACACAGCAGATGTGGCAATAACCAGACTGTGTCTGCACAAGCCTGAGAACTCGTACATTCAGGCGATACATGTCACACCCTCAAGGGGTGGAGAAGATGATGTTTGAGGCTTAGCTGATGAACACGTAAGAGAGGGTGGGCCTACACTGATCCACAAAATCTATTACTGCTATTACAGTCACACAAATTTTGTGGACTATTTTTATGAAAGCTATAGTGGGACACACAGCAGGCTGCCATACCTGTCATAATCTTGGATTACCATACCTACAGCCCAGATGGCTGCCAGGTACTCATTGATGCCCTGGGGGCTGATGTAGTGCAAAGAGTCAGGGGAGCGCGGGTCACCGTTGGACCCTGTGAAGTCTACCCCCACCTGGGTGCAGAGACAGAGGGGTGAGACAATTACCTATGGGGCATGATGTACTTTTTTGGTATGTTTGGTTTGCCAACACAACCCCACCTACAGCACTTTATACTTCACAAATTTCACTTTAAATTTAAAAAAGCAAATATTAAATCATCTCACACTGCGGCGACATTTGTGGAGGTTAATGTGGTTTTCAAAAACCGATCTTCAGTTTCAACATTGCTGTGAGTGTTTTGCGTAACTGGTCTCCTTCCTTCTTCCCAAAGAAGTTGCCCCCTTAGTCTCAAACAGAATACCATTGTTGTCCAGCCCATGAGTTTGAAATGCTTAATAAAATTTGAGGACAATGATGATGATTTGAAGAGATATAAGCACTGGTCAGAGTAGAGGCAGTTCTCACCGTGAAGTTGATCTGGCATCCGCCCATGATGTAGTCTAAGAATGTATATCTCCTTACAACCTGTTGGGTGAGGGGGACCACAAGCCAGACAGTGAGAGAAGAATCACGCTGCTCCAACATACACGAAAAACAAAGTTCATAGCAAGGACTGAACTGAAAAATAAATGAAAAAATGACCTCAGTACTTTCAGTTTAACAGAAATAAATCTGGGAAACACTACAAAACATGTGCAACCCAGCAACACATGTACAATGGAAGGATGGCAAGGCCTTCCTTTTCCCACAGGCCACCATAACAATGACTCACCAATGATCTCACTCCCTCCATGTACTCATACTACACTATTTACCTACTGTAAACCCCTCCTTCGTACTCCCCACCCCGCCAACGTATATTACTGTGGGAAGAAAGGACTACAGCACAACAATTTTACTGTTGTCATCAAACACACATGAGAATAAAATGTAAAACTTGAAACTTACCTGGCACACCTTTACGCTCACCACACCTGAGTTCTTGTAATTCTTCTTCTTCTGCTTCTTTTTACTGTTCACACACTCAAATTCCGCCTCGAGAGAAAGAACAGGGTGTAGTCATTTACTAGTCAGTCCTGAGAAAGATAACTAGCAGACTGCAGCCAACAGGACTCATGTTTCTGCAGAAAATGCACCATGGAAGCCCTAAAATTGTCTTATAGTCTTTAAAAAAAAATTCAGTTACCTGAGTAGAAAGTAATTAATTCAGCAAGTACAAAACATTATCCCAACACAGTCATTTAACTCCAATAGTCAATATACTGTATAGTGAAGTGACCACAACAATGCGGTCAAAATGAGTGATGTGCAGTAATTCGCTCATAGCCAGTGACACACATACAACTCACCGGCGAGGCACGTGATGCCTGTAGCAATCGGGTCATATTGGTCTCGAAGATCCCGATGAGGTCATGTGACCCGTCATTGTCATAGTCATAACACTCCACCTGTCGTGCAATGCAGTGCAGTGCAGCCACATTTTCAAAATGTGCAGTGTTTACATGAACATCTCAGAGAAGAAAGGGAACAAATACAGGAAAACAAAAATCTGAATGTGTGGTAGAAGACAGGGTGGTGGCCTTTCAACCAACTATTCCCGTTTACCACGTGGAGCTTATGGTACTTTAAACCACTATGTTTCACATAAGCAAGATTCAGAATTTATGCATGAAAATGCAGAATATCAGAAGGGACCTCATCTCTGTCAACATATTGAAGTTTAGTAACAGAGCACGTGGGATTTGTATGTTTTTGCTGATATCTACTGAAAGACAAACTTTAATGTTGGATGCAAAGCTTTGAAAAGCTACTTATACACAAAGATTGAAGGACAGCATCACAAAATGAAACTAATAATCCTTGCTTGTTTGCTTAGCAAAATGTACATAACCCTATTTAATGACAAATTTTATGACAATTCTAATAGAGCAACACAGGCACTAATAAAGTAAAGTAAACATGCAATGTAAGGTGAAGGCTGTCAGTTTATTGAAAACAACAAACACTGCATGAAACACTCACAAGCAGCAAGAGATTTATCACCAAGATGTTCATGGAGATCAGATTCTGTAGGTTTTGGCTCTACACACACAAGCTGGAAACGCTAGTAAGACAGATGCACAGCAAACGATGATTGGAGAGCAACTACAATCATGCACCCATGTTCCGCTCTGGGTAAGAAAGTTTTTTTTGCCAGAAGTAAGGCCAGGCTGGTTGCATTTAATATGCAGCACTGTAACTGGGCTCAGGTTTGAACAAAAACAGTATCCAGAGACACCTCTACCCAGAGCAATCAACATTTCTGAAAGCTTTGCATTTTTACCACTTCAAAAAGCTGGGAATTCACTGAAAAGTCAAGAGAGACCCAAAGGTACAAAGCTGAAGAGCCTCTTCTTATATGAACGAACAGCTACTCTGTCACATCTAGCTACTCAGATGCTGTACCACTCTTCCGGATCTTGCATTTAAACAAGACACAAGTACAGTATAACCTCTGAACTGTTTAACTGGGAGGGATTCTTCATGTTATCTACAAAAAGTCCCATTAAGGGGCAGGACAAATATCTTTGGGGCCTTGTTTTTCCACAGACTGTGGTGTCCCCTTAGGTAGGGCATGTGGGCTGAGCATAGAGGAAAAATGTGCAATGGTGGGGTGCGAAAAAAAAAACACATAAAGCATTGCTCTAGGGTGTGTGTGATGTTCCCCACACACACACACACACGCACGCACACACACACACACACACACACACTCGAACAGAGGGCATGTAAAGGTGAATGTGGGGAAGCACACAGAAGGACTCACTTCATGTTATCCTAGGAAACTGCCTCATCCTTACAAAACTGTTTGAGCCATTAAAAAAGAAACGGTCAGTGGTTATTGACAATTAACACTGTTTGCTACAGTAGACAAGTTTTATAATGCAGAAGTCCAAATACAGAGAGCAGTTAGAGATTCCTGTACACTGAAAGGACAGCCAAATCACTAAAAGGACTTAAACACATAAACAGACCTGAGAAAATTTTAGTTTTTCTAAGCAAATAGTGTTAACAGGACTACAGAGGACAGGGGAAATAAATACATATTTCTGAACTATCAAAAGCATACCACTCACACTTGAGACAGAACTGAGTTAAATTAGTATGTTATGTATGTAACAGTTGAGCAGAGGTAACACAGTTGAATGCCTCTAAATGCACCTCTGTTAGGACACTGTACTGAGTGATAAAGCCAGAACAGCACTATTTGCACTCTATCACAAAGGTCCTTCAAAACTTCCAAAACAGAATTCTCACCCTTTTAAATAATCATAAAGTATTAACGCGTGTATTGTATTCATTGTGCTGAATGATGAAGTTTAAAAATCACAGTATTTCGGACATTAAGAAACAGCATATGCATGTGTGGAAAGGCCTACCTGGACCACGGTAAAAATGGAGCATAAACGACTGCACTCCACCTGACCTGGCCTCATCGAGTACTAGGCCGCTCACCTTTATGGGTTTATCCATGTCTCCCCCACAGAGGGACTGCAGAGGGATCTGAAAGGGTCTCCAGGTGGGATTCAGATTGTTCTTCACCACCTGGCATATGGTGCAAAGCAGAGGGGTAACATATTTTTTCATACACAGAAACTGGCTAATGGCATAAGCAATTACTAATGTATTTAAAAAAAAAAAAAAAAAAAAAATTTAATAGTAGACAATAAAGATGACAGTACCAGGCAAACATTTCAGGACACTTTCTTGAAACCACACTTGCCAGGGTGAAAAAAAAACACAAAAAGTGGATGTGTGAGGAGTGGATGTCGGCGCTATGAACTAATGAGTGAAAACTTGGAATATCTGGGTACGCAAAAAAAAAAAAAAAAAAAACTAAATTTATCCAAAGCATAAGTGTAATAATGTACTGTACTTGGCATGTCTGCTTTCAGTGCTGGGAGTGTTGCTTTAAGATAGTGGGGCATCAAGGGAAATGTATGAAATTCTATAGGTGTGTCTGTGGGCTACTTTGGGTGTGGTAGCAAGAACATTTTAGTTGACGACTTTTCGGGTTATGTATGCACTGCAGCATACACAAAACTGCATTTTGCAGTTTTAGAGAGCTATAACAACAAATGCAACATGCTCAGTGGATCCTTGCTTAGTTATACTGTGGAGAACTAATTAATTACAAGAAAAGTGAGAATTACCCCACTACACTGATGAGTCAAAACTTTGAATATTTGGGTCCAACTGCTGAGTATTTGTAAGATGCAGAATGGGTGGTGGCACAAGTTCTGCCTGTGTAATTTCCACAGCCAAGCAAGGAGCAGAAAGTGTCATGGCTTGGCTTTGTTCTACTGGAAAAATCCATAGATATCCCAACTAGAATTGCTGTCATAACGCACTTCAGAGGTATGCCATTCCATCAGGATTGTAACTAGTTGGCCTGTCACTCATTCTTCAGTAAACTGTTGAACATAAAGAGGCCTGAGTTGTGCAAGAATTGTTTGGAAAGGAGGAAAGTGAAGAATAACTCAAGCTAATGACCTGGGCATAAAACATCAGTAAGAGAAAAGAAAAAAAGTTTGCAACAAGCGCACTCAAACTTTTGACTGGTACTGAACATGACTAAATGATGATGTTGTACCTCTGTCCTGTGAGCCAACTGCCATGCTGTCTCTGTCTGTTTGTAGAACTCCAGGTATGGATCAGACTTCCCAAAAAAGTCCTGAGACAATGACAGATTGTCCCCATTTAAGTAAATGAAAATGTATGTAATTATTTACAAAATCTCATTTAAAGAGGTGCATTCCACTTGTAATTTAGACTATCTATTGTCTTTGCACAACATTTACTACTACGATGTAACCATCATGTATGACACAATGATGTTCCAAGCATACCTTATTGTCCAGTTTTCTTGCCTCCACTTCAAAATTCACTACCCTGTTGTCTTTTATTTCTTCAGCGCTTATCTAGAATAAAGAAAAATACATTTTAAAAAAATAATGAAAAGGTATATAACAGCAGAGATACACCACGCGCGCACACACACACACACACACACACACACACACACACACACACACACACACACACACACAGTGTCTACAACCGCTTGTCCCAAGCGGGGTCGCAGCGAATTGGAGCCTAACTTTGCAACATAGAGCGTAAGGCTGAAGGAGGGAGGGGACACACCCAGGACAGGATGCCAGTCCGCAACAAGGCACCCCGAGCAGAACTCGAACCCCAGACCCACCACACAGCAGACCCCGGCTGAACCCGCTGCACCCCCGCAGCCCCCACAGCAGAAAAAGAATATGTAAATTATGTCTATCATTAGGCATATGCCCTTTCGTGATCATAATAGCAAACAATGTGGCCAGAGAGAAGCCATACTACATACAACTCCATGTACCGCAGTCTCAGACAAAACTGCCCCGTTTCCCATCGTGCACCCTGCTCACCGTAATAGTGCCTTTTCCTGCAGGTTTCTTGTTCTTCAAAACCAGTGGTCGTGTTAGTTTTTGACTGGACACAATCTGAAAAATAGCAAGACAACAGTAAAACTCCCATAATCATTTTACATTACTAAGTTGCGCATAACATTAAATTGCATTACTACTGTGGCTGAATGGTAAAGAGGTCACCACATGAGCAAGACAGAGACAACAGGACAGCAGATTTGTCCAAACAAAAAGCATTTTATTTAAAATAAGTCGTAACGGAGACATGGCCACTTTAAATCACAATGCAGAGAGCAAACTAACTAAGGCGTAGAAAACGTTGATCTTTCAACCAAAACTCTATTCATTGTCCAAAAACTGGAAGTTCACCTACCGCTTCTCTGTGACCTCTCTAAAATCTCCCTCAGCATCCTAAGACCAGCTGCCAAATGTCTCTCTTCATTGCCCTTCAGTTGTCTGCAGCTGGTTATCATTACCTTGTACTGTCATGGGACAGGTATTGTGGAGCTGTCCATCAAGTTTATCCCTGTCCTGTGCCCTGGATCCAGCTCTTTAGCACCTCGCATATGCTTTAGAATTATAGCCATATGTGACTTCTACATGTAAATCATAATTTGTAACATGTCATTTAATATGACAGGTGGATTCCACCATAAAGCCCACAGAATATAGATCTTTATGATTACAAAACACATAAGCCGCTAAACTCTTAAAACTATTGGCCAAGTTATATTTTCGAAGCGAAAAAACCAGGCGACAAACTAAAAAAAGTGTGACATTAGAATATTAAATGTGTGAGAACAAACTATTATTCTTACTGTATCAATTCTGGGTTAAGTTCCTTAATTAAAGTACTACTGGAAGAGATGGGACTCCAACCAGGAACCTTCCAATTACAAAGGGAAGACCCCTAAAGGCTATACTGTCCCCACTTTATTACACAGAGTATTACATCACAGAAGTCCACACAGAGATCTTCACCATGTTTACAAAAGAGGTTTTTTGCAGTGTTCAGCAGAAACTTCTAACATGACACTAGGACACAATATACTGTCATTGTCATACTGAAACATACAATACTCACATTAATAAATTTAAATTTAGGTTATGAAGGCAATTGAGGGAACAAGAAATATATGCAGAACCCATGCAACTGAAAAACTGACTAATTTTATTACAAAATTAGTGAAACAAAGCAAAGATGAGACAAATGTATGACAATCATTCTAATCATAAAAATATATGTAGGATAAAAACAAAAGGAGGACTTTTGTAAAATAACTAAATACAAAAGCTGTCTAAGTAATGTAACAATAGCCAGTTTGTCACAGGGAAGAAAAAAGGAAAAAATAAAATCTCTACTCTATATCAGATGGAGGTTACAGATGCAGGACAGACTGTGAGTATGAGTGTTAAATTACAACAGCTTTGACAACTGCTTAAAACTGATAAGACGATGAAGGCGTTTCAGCCAGCATAAACAAAAGATTTTCTATTTTGAAAACTCACAGCTAAGTTGATCAACTACGTTAAAATGTAAAATTTTTATAAGCACTTTAAAGCGTTGGGCCAGCCGAATCCCCGCAGAAATGTACGCATGCAGAGATGTGCAGATCACCACAAAACTGGGCAGCTTGAGCTACCATTGGACCTGCTGCAAATCTACATCATATATAAAACTATTGGTTAACCATTGACCATGCTGGTAAACTCTAACCTATAAAGGTTCAGAGGTTTACACACAATCACTAAATTAAAACATGACAGACAAGGAACCCAACTTACAGTGCTGCTTCAAAGTATGTGAACCTTAGTTTTATCACAAAATGGTTATTTATTGAAAGTCAGTCTTTATCTTGTGACATAACTAGTGTGTAAGTAGCAATTCCATATGTTGCTTCAGAGGAAATCATGTGTGAAGTGGTGGAGGGGCAAAAATAAGTGAACCCAATGTTGCATTGATTAAACCAAGTAGGAACGTAGATCCAGGTGTATAATCATAACCATTTATTCATCTTATAAGTTTATTTTGATATTTATACAATAATAATGTCCTTCCCTATGGGGTTCACACACCTTCAAGCTGCACTGTGTATTGGATAAGTAACATATCGTCCATAGACAGATGTCACATCATCTCTCACCTGACCCAAAGTGCATTCCAGCTCCCCCAGGAAGTCATCATCGCTGAGGTCAACTGTTTTGTTGTCAATGTCATAGATTCTAAACATGAGCTTCTGCACCAGCTCAAAGTAGTAATCCACAACAAACTTTTTTGCAAACTTGGGACTGAGGCAATTTTGCACCCTCTCAGTACGAGCCACCTGCAGACACAATATAAACAAAGTTAAACTGTATGGTAACATGACACCTGACACATAATGTATAATAATACATATACTTGGGTGTTATGTGCAACATCAGCCTTACAAACATTATCGAGAACAATAAAATGAGAGCAGGAGAACAAAAGCTACATTGGACCTAAAGAGAATTACATACTGTATGTTACCTTCAAGAAAGGATGCACAGGGTTCTGTTCCAAAAACCTTGCTGCAAAATCGCAAACCCCTTAATATATTGTTTGTATACAGTACCTAATATATATGTACAATTAACATACACAAACACTCCATTATATAACAGGGCATGATATATTTTTTTCCCCACTAATTTCACACATTCATGTTAATCGTAATATAGAGCAATAATATAAACATAACAGTATTTTCAGTATTGCGCTATTATTTTCACTTGTTGCTTTCACTTTTTCATTTTTGCACAACCAGAACACTCATGCTTTCCCCTGCTTTTCATTGTGGAAAAAGTAACTTGAATGGAATCACAAAAAAAAAGTTTTGTCAATAACACAAAGTTGCTGACAAACACAGTGACTGAGCCAATAAGAAATATAGGTGCCTTGCATTACAATCAAATGCTGGGAGTCCAGAACAATGTCCTAAGGTTGATGGAACAGCTTAAGTACGGATCACCGCAGGTCACATATGTCATGAGTTGAGGACTATCTATACACGGGTGCTGGATGCATTATACTGAGATAAGGGGTTTGTAGAACGGAAAACACTACTTTGATCTGCTTTGTGGGAAAAGTTAAACATTTGATACCTCAAACCACTGACTTCCAGAGCTGTTCATCAGAAGGACACATAGAGGGTCAGACTTTGAACCTATGTCCATATCCAGAAGGTTCTCACAGGAGACTGTCAGCTCCACCTTGGTCATGCACTGTGCTGCCATTGTGAACACCCTGTAACACACATGAACAGACTCACAGCCACAATTCCATCATCCACATGCACTCAGTTGGTAACTGAAACAGACCTTTATTAAAAAACATAAACCTATTTCATCCAAAAGGCTCTTATAAAACTTATTTGATGTCATACTGATTTCCATAAGGACAGCATAGTCATAGGAACAGTGTATAACAAATCTTTTCAAAGCTCTGCAGAAGGTGACAGAAATTCTGAGTGGAAGGACTGAAAAATTTTAATTTTCCAAGGAATCTTATAGCCATTCATCAAAGATTTCTTAAGTTGAGCAAGTTCCTCATTTTTGCAAAAAGAGGTGTTCTATCCTCTGCACTACTCTTCAAAGTAGTGAAAAATGTTGGGGGAACATCACAACATTACAAATGACAGAATCTACAGTAGTGAATTAGAGGGAAGAACATTACGTATTTAAAGGATTAGCCAAGGTGGAAAACAATGCTGGCTGCATTTATTAGTTACATTTACAAACTAGTTACTAAAACAGTGTAAGAACATGTTAAAGACAATCTCTGCGTACAATACTATTAGCTAAACTAACTGAAAGGTCACTCACAGTACCAAAAAAGACTACCGTTTAACACAAGATTGCAAATCACAGAAAATAAGTGGACGGCACAACACTTAAAAACCTGACACTTGGATTTACAGGCAATGAGTAATGGAAAGCACATAAGAAATGACACCTTTTGCTGAACCATGACCAGAGCTGCAGGGGCAGAAGAGATTAATCCAGAATTGCTGAAAGTACTGATGTTTTTGAGATCTCTGAGCTACTCCACTCCTGCAAAGATACCAGAAGGGTTGTGGGGATTTGCAAACGCAAGGAGGCAGCCTTGGATAATGTGACTCCACATATTCTGTAGGAAGTGTAGTAGTTTGGGTTTCTTCTAAAGCCTCTTCTCCACACCTTTTGTTCCCTACATCTGTGGAGCAAACAGTAAGTCCAGTTCATTCTTTGTAAGTGTTGGACTTTGCCAAGGGTGTGTCTTGTCTCCTCTTCCTTTTGTGGCACACATGAACAGGAAGACACAATCAAGGTTTTTAGGATGTCTGGGTTTAATTGCTGCCATCTGCAGATGATGTGGTCCTTTTAGCTTCATTGGCACAAAAACATAGCATGCAACAGAGCAGCTCGCAACTGAGTGACAGTTGGGATGAAGGTCAGCACCTGCAATTTTGAGGCGATGGACCTCACCAGGGTTAAAGTAGGTTGTCCTCACCACCTGGGGAAGACGGTCCTTTTCATGAGTAACAGGAAGGAGGATTCTATGATCAACCAACAGCTTAGTGCAGCTGCCACACACACATTTTCTGAACCCCTTGTCCCATACGGGGTCGCGGGGAACCGGAGCCTACCCGGTAACACAGGGCGTAAAGCCGGAGGGGGAAGGGGACACACCCAGGACGGGACGCCAGTCTGCCGCAAGGCACCCCAAGCGGGACTCGAACCCCAGACCCACCGGAGAGCAGGACTGTGGTCCAACCCACTGCACCACCGCACCCCCTCATGCGCAGCTGCCACAGTATTGCAATTTCTGGACTGAACTGTGGCGATGAAGCAGGAGTTCTCAGACAAAACAAGCAATTTATCACTGAAAGAACACGGTCTAAAGAACAAGCAGCAAAAATAAGGTTCCTCCATGAGGTGACGGAAATCACACTGCAGCAGGGTGCAGGTTTCAGTACTCAGGGAGGCCCAAGAAAGTGCAGAGTTGCTACTCCCCCAGGTTACTTTGAGGGAGGCGCACCCACTAATCCAGCATGCCCCACTGGAAGGAGGCCCAGGAGGTACCACATGATCTCTCTGCACTGGCCTGCAGAGAAGCGTGAGCATCGTCGAGATGTCGGTGACTGACCGTGTTGCTGTGGAAAGAAGACTGGTCCTAAGTTCTGGTTCGGTTTGCCGCCTCTCAGTGAGTCAGACTGAGGCCCTCATGACAACACACACGGACTGGTGTCTTACAACAAAACAAAAATTGGCGGGGGAAAAAAAAAAAAAAAAAAAAAAAAAACGTCGGACTGTTTTTGCCAACAACACTCAACCCTCAGTACTAGAACAGACGCTCACACCAATGAATGACCAACTGGGAAATTTTAACACCTCGTACGTGAAAGAGGAACACAAACAAAAATTTGCAAACATTTGCTGTTAACACTACAGTCAAAACTGACAGAGACAGACAGAGAGAGAGAGAGAGAGAGAGAGAGAGAGACATCCACACGACTCGACTCACTGTGTGTGTGTGCGAACGGAGGGGCGTAGCGCGCAGCTGGACTTGAAGTTACTATTGTAACTTATCTGGCCACTAACACTGCACGTATAGACTTACCAAGCGTAAAAAAACTAGTATTCAGTTTTAGCAGAATTGGCTGCAAATCATGCCAATCCTCGGGAACTGTATCTGTCACAGCCAGACTCGAGACAGCAGTTCCTGAGTATCGCGCAGCCACATCCGCCCAAGGGCGTCACACCGATGCGTCGACACGCCCTCCAAGGCCTGGCACGTATGACGTCACACACAACGCACAAGCGTGTCCGGTTTTCAAGCCGTTGGTGTGCGTGCGTGCGTGCGCGCCGAAAGTTGTACAGTTTATCCGTGCAGAACGAACGTATGATCATGTACAGTTTATCTTATTTTAAATGGCTATTTCCTATGACACCTCACAGCTATACAGTTGTGACGACGGTTCACTAAGTCATGATCTCCTTCCAAGATGGCAGTACAATGAATAAGCTGAGCTGGAAAACGGCGCCAGATTATGTAATAATCAGTTAGTATGAATTTGTCATATTTTTTTAAATGGAAGACTTAATTAGAGATTTGCTGTGTGGCCGAGTAACACAGTTTCGAATACGGACCTTCTTGCATACGGCATGCATGTCGACGAAGAAATGTTTCACAGTTTGGAGGATATACACTTCCACACTCACTGCGTAAAAATTACGAGTGAAAAGCCCATTTTAGTGTCAAATGTCAGATAGATGTGACGTAGCGAACGGAGGACGGTCGCTTTTATCGTCTATTTTTAGCATGCTTAGTAGTTACTCTCTGTAATGTTATGTTGAAAATGCACAAAGTTCCCCTAGAAAGTCTGCTCTACCTTACTCGTGAAAATAAGTGCATTTAAAGTGCGCCGCCAATGACACGGAGGTAGGAACCATTATACGATGTCTCATTGGTTCCGGCCGGCGCACGAACATGGGGAGACTGAGGCGAGAGGAGCGGCGCGCGGCAGTACCAGTTAAAGCGGAGCGGGTCGCCGCCTCAGGAAGCCATGGCCCTTCCCGCGCGCTGTGGTCCTTTCGCAAGGTGCCTCTTACGAGGGGTGAAGCGACAGTGCTGGTCGGCCTGCAGCAGAGCTCTTCTTCTCACGGTAACTCAAACATCTGCTCCTCAGGGTAAACATACTAGCGCCGAAGGGCAGCCTGAGAGTGTTCACCCCCACTTCGGTGTTGTTGTTGTACTTCATTCTTCACAAGTTTATTTATATATATCGTCATTCATTGTTATTGTTGTACTGGCAATATGATGATTTATTTGACGCTTTTTTCTCCAGCGACTTTTTCTTGTTGAGGTTACAGCTATTTACCCATGTCATGATGATTTACAACTTGGTAATTTTAGGGTAGGTCTTTTGCTCAAGTCAAGGTACTACAGCTAGGTGAGGCTCGAACCTCGACCTTTTGGTCCAGAGGCAGCAGCTCCAACTGTGCTAGACAGCCGAAATAAACACTCAAGTATAGAAAATTTAAATAAAATACAGTAGACCAGTATTACAGGAAGACAGGCTTCAAGGAGGACTTACATAAATAGACAGTGAGTGTGTTTGTAGTTTAGTTATGTGTGTATATTGGGGGTGAAAATTGAACTTGAACAGGGAATTGTTTTGGAAATGAGTTCTTTGTTACCACATTACACATTTTTACCACAGCAGTCTTCTACCTTTACTTACCCACATCTCCAAAACAAGCTTCTTCACTTGTTTCCCGCATCATGCATAACATATCTAATTGTCACTATAATCTAGCAGGAAAAAACATTTGACTAGTGTTGCTAGTGTCATAATTTCAACTACTGTGATTTAAAATGATGTTTAGCTATAATTGTGGGTGACATTCTTGTTAACTCTGCCACATATTTAACTGGGAAAATATTGTGGCTTTTCACTGTGCAACAGTGGTCTGTAGTGGTTTGATTTTTCAGTTCATTTTATCTAGTTTTTCATACCAATGTATATATTTTATATAATTTAAAAAAAAAAAGCTATTGTTTAATTGCTTGCCTTATCCTTTCTAACTTGTGGGACATTTTACTGTTTTCCAATTTCTTTAATATTGTCTGTTCTTAGCTGTCTCCTTTAACCAGAGTAACTATCAATACTGGACCTGTTGACAGATTTGTTTTTATGATCAATTTTTACTCAGTGTATTATTTTAGTCAGTACTTTGTTTGCAAACACTTGCTTTTTTTACTGCTGTGCTGCCTTTTGTCACAGTATTAATCTTGTAATGTCAACTGTTTTGAGACAAGTTAACATTAACCCACTTTTCTTTCTAATCATACAACGAAAGGTATGAGTCAAACATTTTTTTATAAGTGGTGTAAGGTAATAAAATCTTTGAGAACTAAAGTGGCTGTTTTGTGGTCAGTCACATGGTTCAGATGCTCTTGCTGGTGCTGTCAGTCCCGTTCACTGATCACCCTGTGACTTGATTTGTGATTTGTATCTAACCATGCAAAAGATGTGACATGAGGAATGTGGTCAGGGCATGCAGTTTCAATACCAGGCTTCAGGTGAAGCTGGATGTATGCACACTGTTCCTGTTTACAAGCTGATATGGTTCATCTTTGATGCAACTGAACGCTGTCCTGTTTACTTAGGGATCAAGATTTGCATTTCTCTTCAGTTTACCTGCCTACGTGGAGCACAAAACTTTGAAGAGGGTGTCATATCTTACAGTGGTCCATGCCCATGACAAAGGTAATGTCTGTTATCAGAGTGGAACTGGGGCTTATCTCATCTGGCATGACATCGTGTACATGATAAAATCAAGTTTGGATCACTTAAATGTCACAAGTTGAGAAAATGAGTTTTGTACTTCATCATAGTATGAAACAGATACACAATAAGCAGCGACTGTGGACATCGTGAAATGAATACTGTCATGTTACTGATGCCTGTGCTAAAGAGAGTAATCACAATTTTTTTTTTTTTTCCCTAAAAATGTTGAAATTGACCAAAGTATTTCCTCATCAGAATTCTTTATTTCACCCTTTATATTACAGAAAGTTGTTTCTTTTTTTGATGTGGAAAGTAATGTGTATTTCAAGGGTGTGTGTGTGTGTGTGTGTGTGTGTGTGTGTGTGTGTGTGTGTGTATATATATATATATATATATATATATATATATATATAAAATAAAGTGTCATTGACACTGTGGCCTTAGTGTTTGGTACTGCAGCCTTTATTGGGAATGACTGCAAGTTATTGTGTCCTTTGGCTGAAACTGAAGAGACTGTGCATACAAGTTGCTTAAGAGCTTCTCCATTCTCTATTTGAGTTACAAAAAAATTCAACATGGGGGGGGGGGGGGTAACAAACTTAACTTTGTTTCAGTCTCCCACATGCCTTCTGTAAACAAGGCATGTGGAAGACTGAAAAAAATTGAAAGGTTCTTTTGTCTGATTTACATTTATTCACTTAGCAGATGCTTTTCTCCAAAGCAACTTACAATGGATAGTATATATTGTTACTAGCCCACACACCTTATTCACCAAGGTGACTTACACTGCTAGATACACTACTTACAATGGGTCACTCATCCATACATCAGTGAAACATGCTCTGTGTCACTCGCACACTATGGGGGGACCTGAGCAGCATGTGTTCAGAATGTGGGAGGAAACCCACACAGACACAGGGAGAACATGCAAACTCCACGCAGACTGAGCAGAGATCAAACCCACATTCTCTCACACCACCCAGGCGCTGTGAGACAGTAGTGCTACTCATTGTGCCACTGTGTCACCTGATGAAACCAAAATGATGACTTTGGAGATTCATATTCTAGCAGGTCAATGACTGCAAACACAAAGCCAAAACTGTATACGGATCGCTTAAAAACAAAAAATATCAGTGCCCTTGAGTGGCAAGGACAGAGCCTGGACCTCAGGTCAGTTGAGAATTTGATAAGACTTCAAAAGTTTTGCAAAGAGGACTGGGGGGGAAAAATGTTAACAATTCAACATTGACACTGAAAAGTAGTATTGTGATCAGTGTCAAAGCTGGAAGAAATCCATTGTGATTCAATGTTGTGAAACAGCAAGACATGAAAAAACAAGGGAGTACTTTTAAGTACAGTATAGTTTCACAAAACATGTTTGCTTGTGTCCAAGTTGAAGAGCTACTGGAACGAGCTGACTACCTGTACAGCTGTGGGGAGACGGAGAAGCTCTATGAACTGCTAAGTCAGCATCACAACAGGTGATCATCCATACAGGTCTTTTTTTTTTTTTTTTTTTTTTTTTTTTTTGGGGACTAGTCTCACCTAAAGCATCTATCATGTAGCCTATTGTCTTTCTGTGACAACAGCATTACCACTGTGTGTCCCAAATGTATGGTATAATACTGAATCTGAGAAGGGCAACTTTAATGTGCCGTCACGCAGAATAATTTCACTGAATTCTCCTTTGCGGATCCCATTGGCAGCGATGATGCAGAGCTCCTGTGGAGACTGGCACGGGCATCTCGAGACTTAGCCCTGCTCTCCCACATTACTGCCGAGGAGAAAAAGAGGCTCACCTACGAGGCCTTTGAGTTTGCCAAGAAAGCACTGGAGAAGAATGAAGACTGCTTCGCAGCACACAAAGTAATTTCTATGGATGGGGGGGGGGGGGGGGGATGTGGTTATCTCTCCTTTTGGTTCGCATGAGTCTTCTCTGGAAACACCCAAGTCTTAAGATGCTCGTAGGTGTCTTCTCCAAAAGTATCCACGAGTTACAACATAATGGAAAAAGGATATATCGCTTTTGCTGTGCAGGCATTAAATAATGTTTGTAGCAGTACACATTCTTAGTGTAGCTTGTTTCAGGTGTTTCAGATATCTTGATGAGGAGTACACAGGTATAAAAGTTAGGGTAGAATTGCAATAGCAAAAGTGATATTGCATTTCTTTTTTTTTTTTTTTTAAAAAAAAAATAAAAATACATATTTAAAAATGTGACTAGTGGCATAACTGTGTTTACTGATATCGCTCGGTTTGGCAAGTAAAGTACATCCTACCAGAGTAGCTGTGTACAACTGCTGTAATTGAACTTGCCTCTGCCACATTACAGCACCTGTGTGGTCTTTGTGAATGTTTTATTTTTTGATTTTAGACGTACCAGTAGGTAGAAGTGCACTGTTCCCATGGAGACCAAAGTGGAAATAATGAAAGTTTACTGCATAACTGCAGCTGTGTCTGTTGTGGATATTGAAGCCGTGATGGCTCTTTTCTGTCTCTCCATCTGTTGTATATTAGTTGCATCATTATCTTTAATGTTTCACAGTGGTACGCAGTGTGCCTTAGCGAAGTTGCAGAATACGAGGGGGTTAAAGTAAAAATTGCAACTTCCCACACTATAAAAGAACATCTGGAGGTAAGCTGTGTTTGTATACATTTACAAATTGAGAAAAGCTAAATCATGGCAGACTTGTCTGTTTTAAATTAGTTTTAAAATTTGAATCAAGAGGAACTGGGGGGGGGGTAAAACCTTCAGTAATTTAACTGCACTGATCCATTTAGTCATCCTGCCACTTATCCAACCTCCATATGCTTGTCTTCCTTTCCCAAAGAGAGCCATTCAGCTGAACCCCAAGGATGCCACAAGTATGTACATCTTGGGCTACTGGTGAGTGTTATAACCCCTGTGCCACACTTATTTCCCTCTTGCAGTTTCCTGTCTTTCTTTGCATGTTATAGTCCACCCCCCCCCCCCACCAAATGTGCTATGACAGCTGTTAGTAGTGGTATATACTATCTGTATTCACAAGAATACTTTCAACAGGACAATAGTTTAGTTACTTTAGATAGTAATTAACAGCAGTATTGTGTTCTGAACAGTGATTTATATTCACTGGTGCATATTTAGCCTTGTGGAGTACAACTGAGAGGTTTAGCCTGAACTGCTGTAAAGTCAGTTGCTTATTGTATACTAACCATTTTGGCAAACAAACTGCTTCCATCGTGCTTCATTTACAAAGTGATCTGAGAAGATCACTGTCCTCAGGTGTTTTGCCATGACTGAGCTGCCGTGGTACCAACGCAAAATTGCCGCCATGATCTTCTCTTCACCACCGACATCTACCTTTGAAGAGGTGACATTGTCAAAAATGAGGACACATTATGTCCATTAATTGATTTGGATGTTTTGTATATATTGTGTGTTGTAGATTCGAGTGTACCTGTGAAATATTTGATTGAAACACTTTTCATTGTGCCATCAAAATTGCACTAATACAATTTTATTTTCAGGCCCTGGCCTATTTCCTGAAAGCAGAAGAAGGTAGATGATTAAAAAGCCTCTTTAATTTTAGAATTAACCTCCATTTGCTATTTAAGTTGAATAAAAATTTGAACTTGTCCACCTGGATGTAGTGGACCCCAACTTCTATAGTAAGAACCTGGTGATGCTCGGAAAAACCTACTTGATGCTGAAGGACAAGGAGAAGGCTGTGCTTTGGCTGACCAGGGCTCGGGACTACCCCCCACGCTCTGAGGAGGACAAACAGGTACAGATTGTCCTCAGCACATTCTTACGATTGGCTGTCACTCGTCATTTACCACTTGGCATCCTTCCATTATTAGGTCCCTCATCCAATGTAATAAGCGGTGGTTTTGCTTTGAAAATAAGAGCTGTAAACAGTTGTTTATTCATTGTAACGCTGAGATGCAGATTAATGGTAAAAACAATAATAATTTTGTGTTGGGCAGTTTACAGGAGAAAAAAGCTTTCCCGTAGTATTTTTGAACTCTGAATGTAGTCTTTTATTTTGCTGCAGGTTCACAAGGAAGCTGTTGAACTTCTCAAGAAGCTGCAGAGATAAGCAGGTCACTGAAAATATTCCATCATCTAAATGAGGGCATTCACAGACTAGAAAACTTACTGATATATTAGCTATCCTCATATTTTGTGCTACCTTTATTTTGTGAGTGTAAGATTGTGCGCATGTATGTATATGTATATATGTGTGTGTATATATATATATATATATATATAATGTGTGTGTGTGTATATATATATATGTGTGTATCGATTCCAGTTGACAAAAGCACTGTCATGATTTAACATGTCATGTATGATCAGTAAATAAATTGGTTTCTTCAAACTGATAGTGCTCTTTTGTACTCCTCGCTTGTACACTGTGACCTTTTTGTTTTCAAGTACATTTAATCACCTCAAGTTTGACTTGTATAACAAGTCTTGTAATCTGTATACTAGATGTAGTTGCTTCTGTGACATCGTTTAATCTTGAGTGGATGGTTTCGATGTCATCTTCTCTGCCACCATTTATTTTTTTCCAAATCCTTCTGTTTCTTCCATGGCAAAGAGCAGCTTCTTCTTCAGCTGCATGTAACTTTTATACGGGGGCAAGTCCAAAGTGTTAGAGCTGTGAACAGAAGGTGGCCTCATGGTGAAACAAGGTGACTCCTATACTAGTGATGGGCAACTAATAAGCTGTTTCCCTGTATGTTTATAATGTTAACATTTTTTTATTTATTTATTAATTTTTTTTTGCCTTAACTTCCACATAAATGTGGGTGTTGCCATGTCATTTTACTTATATTCCTCACTATCAGCAGCACTCTTACCAAGTCTGACTGCGGGGCAACTGGGTATGCTTTCCAACTTTTTGAATACAGAATTTATGTGGACCACTGCTTCCTAAAAACACAGTAATGAGAGAATTATGGGATGTTCATTAAGAAGCAGACATGGGCTGAATTGTTCATGGGTGTTTGTACAAGTGGTAAAGGAAGGGTTGGTCACTTCCAAATAAATGCAGCAATTAGGTACATCACTCAAAAGAACAACAAGTGTGTTATGGCTCATGTTTTCCATTCCCACCCCCAACCCCCCTAATGGACTGAGTTTGTAGACCTGTTATATCTTACAAGAGTGACAGAACAGTGGAAAGCATTGGAAGCTGAGTGGTTGGGTTATGAAAGCAGGAACTGACCTATTAGCTCTGCAAAGCCCCCTAGAGGAAGACGTTTAGTTCCAGTGACAAATTGCAACAGCTGGAGACGCACCTCATTGTCGGCCTCCTTCACGAACTTGGGAAGGGTCAGAAATATCACATGAACATACAAATACGCTTCTGTATAATGGACAGATGAATAAGTACTTCTGGGCTTAGTCTAACCCTAGTACACCACCTAGAATTTTTAAATTATGTGATTCCCTCTGAAGGTACCCACCTTCCAGAACCAGATGATCTGCTTACTATTCCTGGTGTAGATGCGGTATACTGTATTCCTCTGCCAGTCATCCAGGTCCACCTCCTGCACTCCACAAAGCATCATCTATAACATATGCCGCACATGTGCGTGAGGCAAGCTCCACAGGCATCTCAGCACACTTTTGCTAATATGTTTAGGCACCAAGTGACTGCTGAAATTCACTCTGACTGCATTACCTGTGTAACTTTGATAAAATTCAGTGCTGTCAGTTACAACAATTCAGGACATCAGGAACGGAAACACTTCAAAAAATTCTTTAAATGCATAAGACTAAAACTGCTGCCTTTACCTCCAGATCCTTTGCATCAAAGTACTGCAGCCACGGCAGGGGCACAACTTCACTGAATCCCTTCAGGAATGCTTTTATTTGTTCATCCATCCCCTTGAAGAACTGCCACTCTGCAATCAGCCTTATTGGGAGAAAGAGGAGTACAGATGATGCAGTGACTATGATCCTAAAGGACCATGTGTTGTCATCATAAAGATGACATTGATGAGGAAAACAAGGACTGTGGTCAAAGCAGAGAATATGTGCACAGACAGACATGTCCACATACCTGATGTACTCTTCCTTGTTATCCTCATTCACTGACACATTGGACCCATCAGGCTTCAGGTCATGTGTGATGATCTGGCCCAGGACCTCAATGTCCACAGAGAAGCACAAATCCAAGCCACACTCTTCAATGTTGTTGTCTCTGTGTAGTAAAGGGAAAGAAACAAGATTTCGGTGAGCACCACACCTCACCCTACCAATGGAGAGTCTAGAGGTGATATGCTCTAGGGCACCTTATCCAGATGAGGGAGTTGTAGAACACAGGATCAACTGACTCCAAGTCCTTGATGGTAAGTTTTTTCTGGAGCATGCATTTGTATAAGGGCAGTGAGAAGCCCGATGTGATGAACCTTCCATGAAATGCTGCCTGGTAGAAGACAAGAGATTTTTTTTCTTTTTTCCTTAAATCAGTTCATGGGTGGTACAGAGAAACAGGTGATATTAGGACCATTCTGCTGCCCTCTAGTTTTTTCACATTTTACAGCAACAGCACTAAGGCATTCCTTTGTTTAGCATTCACACCTATGTTTGCAGTAAACAGAAGAAATTGTTAACACTATAATTCAGACATCAGTGCAGAGCTCTGCATATGTGGCATGTGATCCCAACATACTATGATCACTTTTCAGTGCATGTGATCATCACGTTATTGTAAGTAAATCCATTCCAGGGCTTCCGCAAAGCTGATGCAGGGTGAAACTTATTTTACCCGTGTCTTCCAATGTTTGTCCTGTTTCAAACATGTGTTGCACAAACTATCTTAAGCAATCGCCTTTTGACAATCAAATGCTTCCCACTTGCGGACACTCACCATGGCAATGAAACGGCCGACAAAGCAGAAGCAAGACAGGTTATCAGGGTAAATGGTGGAGGCTGGGCTGATCGTCAGACTGTAATTGCTTTTCCCAGCATATTCAAAAAGACAGTATGAGGGGTTGAACACATCGTGAGAAAGCAGGAAAAACCATTCCCTGTGAGTTGAGAAGAGTGGGTGTAGAAGACATTTTTAAACTGCCATGTTAATAGCACCTACAGTATTAGATACCAAGATGTTGCACCATACCTGCTTTACTGTTAGTTGCTCTTATTGTATCTTTACAAAACAGCTATGGCATCTGCTGATAATAGTCTTACTTAATCTTCTGCATGAGTAAAATATCACTTAATACAAATGGCCGTGAAGGTCACAAACATCTCAGAGAATGTTTGACAGCATAAAACAGTCTGAGCAACAAGGAAAATCTTTGAGAAAGTTATTGCTGTGGGTCGGATATGACAGAATAGTAATATTGGTGATCATGTCAGCTAACCTTGTCAGGCCACCGTGATCTAATCCTGGTTCCCCAAGAAAGGTGATATTTGGTTTTTTCCGCAGGTCTTGTGGATTTAGATCCATGATCTGAATAAATATACATTACACACACTCACAGTTCAGCATTTACACAACAAACTGTTGAGTTAGTTATCTTGTTTCTTGTATTTACAAAAGAGGGACAAGTCAAGTGAGGTGGTGCAAGGTCTATTGAGATGGCAGAAAGCAGCTCAGTGCCACTCACTCATTAAGAGGTTATGACCCCGGCAGCATGAGGACTTGTTGTAGAGCTTGATGGCTGCCAGCAGAAACAAGTTCTTGCAGCACCCCTTTGAACACCATAAATAGATCAGCCTGTTGCTGAAAGTGTTCCTGAACCTTCTCAGAAGGTAAAGGTGGCTCTGTCCTGTCTTGTACTGGATGTCTATATTTATATGGCCTGTCCAATGTACACAGTGCACACTGAACCCTAAGGCATCCTTAAGTCCGTCAGCATCTCCTCTGTCTTTACAATGTTGAGCTGAAGATGATTCAGTTTGCACTAACCAGTTCGCAATCAACTGAGTCCTTCACCAGGATCCTTGTTCTTGTCCTCCTCCCCAACCATGGTACACCCAACGATGACTGTGTCGACACAACTTGGAGTTGCATTTAAAGACAGAGGTGTACAGGGTGAACAGGAAGGAAGGCAGGGTTGTCCTTTGAGGGGCCCCCATGCTGCATATGGCAGCCTAACAAATTGCGGTCTGCCAGTTGGGTAGTTCAGAATCCAAGACATAATGGATGGGTCAGCCTGCATGGGCCAAAGCTTATCTCCCAGCAGGCCAAACCATATGGTTGAACACACTGGAGAAACCAAAGAACATGATCCCCACAGTACTGCCTGCCTTACCCAAATGGCCAGAGGGTGTCACCTAGGAGATGTGGCCAGAGGAAAACTACAGATTGAAAGAGATCATGTACCTTAACACGGGACAGTGGACTCTTACCTGGTGAAAAGAGTCTTCAAATAATGTCTGTCGAGACACCATGATATTCACATGGCCAGAAACAGCACATGACTGAAAAGAGTTGGATTTGAAAGGAAAGAAGCATTTTAGTAAACCTGTCATGTATAACTTTGAAATTAGCCCAAAACTATACACCAAAAATGATTTTTACCTGACAACGACTGCGGAAATGTGCCTGCTTCCACCTGAAGCTGACCTCATACATCATCTGCAGAGATTTGGTACTGAAAAAACAGGAAATGAAATTGTCTGTCCAAGGTCACTTGTTAGAGGCTTGGTGACCAAGTTTTTGTTTTTTTTTTTTAATTATAGAGAGGAAAATAACCACACACATGATACACAGACAGACATACAATAGAGACATCAGCTAATTAAAAGTGTGATTTACAGGGTCATTAGATGAACTGGCAGAGCAAAAGGAGGGACAGCAAAATACAAAATCTCAGACTTTCTTTGCTCTTTTCTTTAGTTTATATCTAAACTAAAACACAGCAGCCACTTACATGGAGTACTTTCCAGTGCGTGGGTCACAGAAGGTGGTCTTTCTAGTGTTCTGCTCAACAAAGAAGCGGACCCCCTTCCGAGTGCAGCACATCTCCCAACCCTCAGGCAATGAGTCATCATTTGGCAGGCTGGTGGACATAGGGTGACAATATCTCATTACCAGAAAGAAAATGTACAAGAAGGAGCATTGTGGGAAAACCAGGACACCCTCTTAATAACAGCATGCTGTATCATAGCTACGATGATCAGTAAGGAAGGAAGGCCTACGTTTGTGTACGGGGGTCCTCCCATTGGGTGGTCTTTTTGGAGTGATTCACAAAGTACACTTGGCCATTAGAGTCTTTGCATCGCTCTGTGGGAAACACACACACTGATGCTCTGATACACATCTCAACAATTAATCTCAGAAGCCCAGCTACCACAGTTTTTGCTGGAAAAAAACATTACTGTTCAGGTATACACACACTGCCTGATTCACTGACTTGCTACAATATTCCTCAGAGCCTCAAAAGACCCTGAGGGGACCATAGAGGTGGGTAAAGTAGTCAAAAACAATACAAACAAAAAAAAAAAATGCTAAACTAGTACTCATACAAAATGTACTTGAATAAAAGCAAGAAAGTATCAGGTAAAAAAAAAAACTTCTCAGATATCAGGTTACTTTGATTCAAATTATGCTTTTTACTACTCTGAAACATTAAAATCATGCTTTTATACGTTCTGAAACTGTAGCTGCAGTAAATGCTCCAATACATACCTTGAACTCATGAGAAAAATATATATGTCAATCTTTGGTTTAAAAACATGATACATAGTAGACGCTAGCTAATTGTCGCTAGCACTGAGGCTAATATGGGGTGTAGCCCTCAGCCAGTTTTGCATTATTATTTTTCAAAGGTCTGTAACTGAATAGACTAACCAAGTATCTGTCCCTAACCGTTTTGAGCTTTTCTTGGTATTACTGCACTTTTGATTTGGACTCGTGACTGATATACTGTAATAACGCACTTCCTGTCGGCCATTTTGTGTGGTTGTTGTCTGTAAGATGGCAAGTTTTTTTTTTTTTTTTTCCCTGTAGAAGCTGCAAAACACATTTCAATTTCCTTACAAATTCAAAGTGAAAAGTGTTAGTTCCAAAAGCTACTCTGCAAAGTGCAGTTTCTATAGAAAATTATTTGAGTATAAGTAGCAGAATAAATGTAACTCGTAACTACCCTCCTTTCGTGGACACCTCCGTCCTGTGCTTGGTCACTCTCCTGACCCAAGGAGATCATACGTATTGATTTCAGACTTACCCCAGTCATCAGGCAGGGGCCCCAAAGGATCATTCTCTGCTGACATCATGGCAGACTTTTGAGAAAAAAAATAAAAGAGGTATGTATCGAATACATATCGATAGCTGTGTGGGTGTCCCCAAAAGCATTCTGCAGTAGTTGTGTGGTAGGATGGACAAAGTGGGACCGAAAACAGCCCATTGTATTGATTTGATTCTTGGAGCTCAATAAGGGTTGGCAAGATTGATGAAATCATGGGATAGAAATTGTCAGTGGACTGTGTTCCAGATCACACTAGATCAGATCTGTGGGTATTGCTGAGATGCTGCTGGTTGGCTGCTCAGATGCTACCTTGTCTTTGACCACCAGGAGACTGTAACTGAGTAACGGTGTCTCCGGTTCACCTGGTACACGTCCCCCTGCAGCTCGCTCCACTGTGACTGCCACTGCTTGAAATTTTGTACAGATTCCTTGGTGGGCTGCTGCCAGCTGGTGGTCCTACTGTTGTGGTCCAGATAGTAGATCCGACCCACGTTGTCAACACACTTCTCCCACCTGGCAGTTACAGAAAGTCATCCGCAAAGCAATAATGATTCATTTGACATTTCAGATGCATCTAATGTTCTATGTTTATAATGTGTCTAAAGGTGAGAAGGGGACAGCTGGTTGTGTAGTGGTTAGAGATACTGCCTCTGGATCCAAAAGGTTGTCGGCTCGAGCTCCAGCTGTAGTGCCCTTGAGCAAGGTACTTACCCTATATTGCTCCAGTAAAATTACCCAGTTGTACATAAGGGGCAATAATTGTGAGCTTGTAGTAACTGTAACCTTAACATTGTAAGTCAATTTGGAGAAAAGCATCAGTTAAATGTGTAAATGTAATTTAGAAAGGAAGAAACTTGTGTTACTCCCCACCCATCAACTACTCATGTTTAAGAGAACAGCAAAGGCATGTCCATGCAATAGTAGCGATAGTACAAGGACTAGTAGTAGTGATGCAGCACTCACCCAGGCAGAAGGGGTTGTGGTATCTGCCATGTAGTGGTTCTTGTGTTCACATCCACATAATATGTCCTGCCATGTGAGTCTTTTCTTTGCACCCACCTTCAGAGCCAAAGAAAAAAACCATACAATATGAAATAATTGGCTCCAGTGCAGCGGAATGATCCCTCTCTCTCTCAGAACTACTGAATCCCTCTCAACATTCACAAAGGATCTCAAATCACATCTTTCAGACTCATGTCTTTCTCGATCTACTTCCTACTCCTTAGATTTGCACTGAGCTATTTGTCACAATTGCCTTTGTATTTCTTATCATTTCTATACGCTGCCGCTCACATAACATTATCATTAATGTTATGTGTTTTAAAAATGCTGCACTCTTTCCCCATTTTGTATGCGGCTCCCTGTACAAATGAAGCCAATTTAAATGGTGACATCACACAAACTGACTGTGCTATAAGAACTGTGTGTCTGTATGTGTACCTCTCAATCTGTCGGTGAAATATACCTTTTTGCTCTGAGTTGTATGTCACTTTGAATGAATAAATGTCAATGTATATTGAATAGTAAATGTGAATTTAGATGCCATACAGAATACCGGAGCAAGCAAAGCTGGTAGAGCTCATTTGATGTGACCGACACAAGGCCCAATACCTACCCAGGTGGAAGGTGCCTGGTGTCAGTGGTGTTCTCTGTCTCATGGCTGTGTTTCACTGCTTCAGATGCACTGGTGTCGCTGCTCTGATGCTCTGTGTTCGAGGTAGTGGAGGCTGAGGAGGAGGAGCAAGAGGAGGAAGCAGGGTCTCTGGGGGAAGGTGAGCGCACTGACACTGAACCTTTGCCCACCTTCCCTGAGAAGCCAGTAGGGGGCAGGACTTCCTCAGTGGTGGAGGCACAGCTTTCCCCTTTTACTACAGAGGAGCAGAGAGAGGACAGGCATGTCACAGGGGAGACAGCTTTGCATTATGGGAAACATGGATCCATGCAACAGAATTGCAAGCAAAAATGAGTTGTGGATGGGTGTGAGACTAACATTTTGGGCAATGAGTCCTTCAAATGAGTCGTCTACTGCAGGTCATGTTAGGAGCATTAATGGGTAACAGCAAAAGCACACGTCTGACATGGGTGTAACTGCCTGCAGGCTAATAAATGTTCTCCCTGACAGAGGGTGCTCAATGCTCCAGGTTCAATCCGCTGCTGAATTTGCATTATTTAAACAAAACAAAACAAATGTGTGTTCCTGTAAGCGACACCGGAACACCAACGGAGAAGAAGCCGCTAATGGGGGCACAAACACTCGGATTAGCAGCAAACTCACCAGTGGCAGAAGTAGAGGCGTTTCGCTGCCCGGTCTGCTCCATATCCAGACTGTTGAGCACGATGGTCAGATTCCCAGTGGAGATCAGCTTGTCACTGACACACAGAGTTAACTTCAGGACCCGCTTCACATTCTCCACTGGGGTGTATGGGACAGAGGAGCAATGAGTGGAGAAACGTTGGAGCACATGTGAGGGGAATGGGAAGCGGCAGGAGGAGAAAGTAACTGGTGAGATAATGGGGGGAATGAAATGGATCTCAGAGGAAGATGAGAAAGATACGCTATAGGTGAAGGCCACAAGAGAAACATTGATTGAGGGCAGGAAAGAACAGGAGAACATTGATTTTTCATTGTCTGTCTTTAGGAACCATTGTTCTTAAATCCAGTCCATATCAGCTGCACTAACCAGCAGCAGCCATTTCAATCAATTGTAGGAAAGAGGTTGTAAAGAAACTCACCACATTGACACCAGAGTAATCACGCACACACAATGTCTATAACTGCTGGTCCCAAGCAGGGTTGTAGCGAACCGGAGCTTAACCTAGCAACACAGGGCTTAGGACCCGAAGGGGAGGGGACACACCGAGGATGGGACACCATTCCATCTCAAGGCACCCCAAGGAGGACTCGAACCCCAGACCCACCAGAGAGTAGGACCCAGCCAAACCCCCTGCATCACCACACCCCCCATCTTAAGGTAACTGATTATGACAAATATCTAATATATGTTAAGTTATGTTCAGACCCGAGTTGTCAGCTGAATTTGTATCCTCCTGTGGTTTCCCCATTTATGTATTATGTATTTATGTATTTATGTGAAATGGCAAGTAGGATCTGAGGCACACCGTACATTTTCCATTGTGCAGCTTCAGGATCCAGCACATGTCCTGAGTGGCTGTCCCCAGCAGAGTGTCAGCCTTCAGGCAATGACATCTCCAGACCCTGAAGTTCAGCTTGTTACGTGGCGTTACACTCCTGCAGTTATTTAGAAAACACACATACTAATTTATACATGACTATATCAACAGTGTGGAGTAGTGGTTAAAGTGCTGGACTCTGCACCTAAAGTCTCTAATGTAATATATATTTTATATGTATTTTAACTTGGGAAGTAGAGTTCTCGATGACCTTTGACACTAGATAAACATGTACAGTACAAAAATTAAACAGTATCTCCATTGCATGGTAAACAAAGACAGAACTCATTACAGGCATCAAGTAGAAAGCATGTAAAGAAATAATAGTACTTTGCATTTATCTGATGCCCAAAGTGACTTACAGTGTTAAGGTTACAATTGTGTACCCATTTGTACAACTGGGTAATTCAGCTAAGTGCCTTGCCCACAGGTACTACAACTGGAGGTGGGAATCAAACCTACAACCTTTAGAGTGAAAGGCAGTAGGTCTGACCACTACACTACCAGCTATCCACATATGCTTTAATTTCACAGTTTTGAAACAAATATGAAATATCTTTATGAGAACCCAGAAATACAAAGAAAAGAGCAAGTGGGTGCATTTATTTTCCCATCAGGCTGAGGATCTCCCTTGAGAGTTGAGCTGCGTCTCATCTCTTACAGAGTGAGTCGCTTGTCCCACGTGGGGTTGGATGAATTGCGGCACTTGGCAGTTCTGTTTGTCTCGCCATCAACTACCAGCTCCACATAGACACCAGTGGCGAACCAGCTGTTCTGAGTGAGACTGGCACCGGAAACTGGAAGGACAGAGGTATTCCATTCAGCAGTGAACCTGCTTTCAGCAAAATGTACATCTCAAATGCTTCTGTTTGTTCTGGTACAATCTGAATGTTCAGCAAAGGTCTGATGTTTTGCAGTCCTCACCAGTCACATCCAACCAAAATGTCTCCCAGAAGCTGGGAAGGAACCCTGTTGCAGGCAAAGGTGTGATGACCATGTTAGTGATGTCATCTGAAACACACACAGCCAATGCTGGTTACCTTCCAAGTTCTCATGTACATGTACTCATTCAGAATTTGTTTGTACATACATACAGTCTGAAACCACTTGTCCAGAGTGGGGTTGTGGTGAGCTGGAGCCTAATCCAGCAACACAGGGCTCAAGGCTGGAGGAGAAGGGGGCACACCCTAGAGAGGACACCAGTCCATTGCAAGGTACCCCAAGCAGGACTTGAACCCCAGACCTACCCAAGAGTAGCACCCAGCCAAACCCACTGCACTGTCACATCCCCCAAATTTGTTTGTACCACCTACTTTTCCTCTACTCTGCTCTTCCCAATGGTTCCATATTATAGGCAGGATCTAGGTTAAGACCCTCATCCACCTGTTTGATTTGGACTGAAACAAGTACAGGGCTCCTAAAAGAATAGAGGTGTTTCCCAACTGGGTTTCTGTGCTGAGGAGCTGCTGTAACTGAGTGATTCTTTTTAAAGTAAGGCTCCTTTTACTTCAGTGCCACTTTGACTCCCTCTGGTCCACCACCACTACCTCTGGTCCCCAACCTCTGTGTCCACCTGCAGTCTGTCTGCTACCCACCTTGACTCGCCATCAAACCAAACGTCCACCGATGGATCCTTTTTCTGTCCACTGTCCGGGTCACAGCAGCAGTGAGTAAGAACACAAGCAGTGCGGTGTCACTCTGACCTTCGGGCTTTTGTCATTGGTCGTCTGAAACAGGAGGAACACTCTTCATGCGTGTAGGATATGTTTATTTTCCGCGAGACGCAGATGCTTGACAGCAAACTGCCTTCAGTTGTGTTGACATGTTGTGATGTCATATTAGGTACACATCACCCCAGTGGTTGTCATGGTGAAAATAAATAAAATGAACCACATTATATAGACACATGGATCACAAACCAAAATTGTTGTCATATCATAACAATAACAATAATATTAAAAAATTGTTGTTAACAACAATTGTGGTAATAACACACACACTTCAAAACCACTTGTCCCAAATGGGGTCACAGCAAACCAGAGACTAACCTGGCAACACAGGGCATAAGGCTGGAGGGGGAGAAGGCACACCCAGGACAGGGCACCAGTCCATCAGAAGGACTCGAACCCCAGATCCACCAGCGCACATGACCCAGCCAAACCCACTGTGCCACCACACCCCCTTGAGGGAAAATACCTACCCTAAATTTGTCTAAATAGGTAAATAAGTATAAGTTGCTTTAGGAAAAACTCACTGTGCTACTGCACCCCCATAATAATAATAATAATAATAATAATAATAATAATAATAATAATAACAACAACTTTGGACAACAACACCAATGTTTATTGGCAACTGCTCATCTTAATGCAGAGGTAGACTGGAGCCTGTCCCACAAGCACAGCATGTGGGGTCAGGGAGGGTACAGCATTGAGGGGACACCAGTGTATGAAAGGGTAGCAACACACGTTCACACACTACAGGCAAATCAGAGTCTCCGCTCACAACTGAAATGCATGTCTTTGTACTGGAGCATAATAATAACAACAATCACTTCGACTTCCGTTACCCCCCGTGCGTTACATTCACCCGTCATCTCGGTGACGACGGCTCCGTTAAGCCTTTCGGAACAATTTCAGCTTGTTCGGTGAGTGTGAATTCATACTCTTTTCGTTGATTTGTTTCTGTTGCACTAAACACCGCATTGCTCTAAAGAGGAGGAATGAATACTCCATCACTGGAAGCATACTGAGAGGGCAACAAGGACCCGCCGTAATCCTGGGTATACTGTAGTTACCACAAGGGCTTCAAACTGGTCGTCACCCAGCAGTCCACTGGGGTCGCAGGACAAGGACGCAGGAGCGCTGCACTTACCCTGAGGCCATTCTTCTCTTCCTAGATCATTGTAAATAGAGTGCTCACTTGTGTTGCCCTGGGTCTGGATTAAATCTTTAGTCAAACAAAATTTTTTTTTTGTCTCTCAGGGAGATTTGCAGTCCTAAAAACAAATAAGTTCATTAGAACGAAATGCAAAGTGTTGCAGGTGTCTCAGTACCATTATTGTAGGGAACAATATCCAGCTTATGTAACCCTTCCATTTAATTAAAAGTGCCTGCTGAGACAACAGCAATGAAAATACAGGAGCACTCGGGTTCTGTAGTTAATGCAAATAGAAACCAGAACATTGCCAAATATTTAAACTATGCCCTTGAACAGCACAGACCCCCTTCCTCAAAGTCCAAGACGCCTTTTTGAAACACATCTGTTCCCAAAACTCTTTCAGTTCAGCAGGTTTCAATAATTAATGCTAATAATATTTCACAGATGATCAGAAAGATCATAGATCATTCTGGTCATGTTGTGGTCTATTAAAAAAAGTCAACGGAGCTAAAATTGAAGGCATGCGGACTCTTACTGCAAGGTCCTCACCTGCAGACCTATTTGACTTTCAAAGGGAAATTGGAGAAATCATTTTATAGGACAATTCTTAGAGTGGCTCAAAGTGTAAGGAAAGGCTTCACACAATGCTGGCTGACATTTGCAGTGAATTCGAGTGAGGAGAAAAAGAATGAACAGGTTGAGTTATGACTCCCAGACACTGAAACCGACAGCAGAGAAATGTGATATTAAAAAAATTTAAAAAAAAGCACAGTTTGCTCAGAAGGAAATGTATGTAATATTTACGACTGGTAGGGTCTAGTGGCGACTCCCCACACTCATCAATCTTTCCTCCAGCCTGTTCTGACGTGAGTTATTTCATTGAAACTTTTCCCTAATAAATGGTCTCATTCAAAAGGATTTCGCTTACTGTATGGTATGATGCATTTATACCGCTGTATACTGAAGGAGTTTAGGTTAATTGAGGAAAGATCATCTGCTCGTGTTACTGGTGCCAGAACCATCAACATTCCAGTCATCTTTGGTTCTGTTTTCTGGACACCACAGCATCACAAGTTCTTTGAACAACTTGAATTTTTTGCAGTCAGTTTCTGCTTTTCTTCCTCAACACATCCTACACCAGTGCCGATGTTGTCACATGTTTTTTTCAGTGCCGACACTTGTTTCTTCAGCTGCTTTATACACAGAACAGACTCTCTTGCTCTGCCTTTCGGCCTCATCAGAAAGTTTGAAAAAAGGCATGGAATGGGTGAATAATGATTTCTTGGCACACATTAGGCCCCGAAGGACCAGCTGAACATTGTTTGCATGTCACTGTGCACCTAAATGTTGAGGACCAAGCACATCTTTTCCTGGCTACAGCCTCCCAGTTTTGAGATGGAGACTTCCAGGAGAATAATACACACACACACACACACACACACACACACACATTTTCAGAACCGCTTGTCCCATACAGGGTCGTGGGGAACCGGAGCCTACCCGGTAACACAGGGCGTAAGGCCGGAGGGGGAGGGGACACACCCAGGACGGGACGCCAGTCCGCCACAAGGCACCCCCAGCGGGACTTGAACCCCAGACCCACCGGAGAGCAGGACAACAGCCCAACCCACTGCGCCACTGCACCCCTAGAATAATACATGTCATCACAAAGAACATCTTTTTTTTTTTTTTGCTTCTCACATCTGACTTTCTTTACTCCAGTGACCAGCAGAGTCCCCAGATATCAGCTGCACTAGAGCACCATTTTCGTGAGTTAGAACACAACCAAAAAACCGGCAGGAACTGTGTGATGTTGTCAAGTCAGCGCAGACCAAAATCCCAGTGAAATGTTTCCATCCACTTGCTGAATCTGTGTTCTGACGGATTCACTCTGATCTGGAGCGAAAAGGGATTTAACCAGTAGGTAAGATGTACCTAATAAAGTGGCCAATGTGTTTGTTTGTGTGTGTGTGTCTGGGCTCTACATATGGATTAAATAACTTGTTTTTGGAATGAACTTTAATCAAAGTTTTGTTGGCTGCTGTGTTTCCTGCTATGTTTCATCTCGAGGAAGCTGAAACGCTGACTGCTTGGGAGGCTTATGGAGGTCGCGTGGAACAGCGGAAAACAAATATCTGTTGATTTTACACAGGAGAGGTTCTGCAACTGCTGTGGCAAATTATTAGAAATGTTGCTCAAAAGGCAACGTGTGCCAAAAGTCCCTTTGGCCGTCTGGACCCGGCCGATTCGTACCGCAGGTGCACGAGGTGAGCTACCCCCCCACCCCCACGCTGTCTGCTGGGGTCTTGGTGCCAACGCTGTTCTGATTTTTCCAAAGTTTCTGAATATTTTACATTTTACGCCTTCATCGCAAGACCACTCCTCTGTCCAAATGCATTTAATAAAATGCTTTGTAATAAAAAAGCATGGCTTATAGCACTTTTCTTTATTTTGTCCATACTGTGCCACATAATAAATCCAAAAGTGAAGCCCAGCATTACAAAGAAACTCGCATTTTTAATAACTTGGATGAAATGTATGTTATATATAAATCTCCATTTATGAGGGAAACAATGGGAGCTGTTGCTGTTGGCAGTGCATCCTGTGCCATAGTAACACACTTTCATTATGTTACAAAATATTCTTTACAGGTGTTTAGCAGACATGAGTGGAAAATTTTAAGCGTATAGTGTGACGTGGATATTTTTAAAATAACTGACAGATGGGTGCATGTTCTTCATAAGCATATGATTACAATCTGAGTTTGAAAAGTACATGGATTAGATCCTAATTTAAAAACGCTTCTTGTGACAATATGAGATGGAACAAATGAGACAGAATCAGTATTATTTTTTTTTAATTGGATGTAACGTACAATAAAGAAAGAAGACTCTCCAGTTTATCATCACTTACAGATTCACATATTCTTTCGCCCCCAATTAGGAATATTTTGTGCTCCTTTTTTAGGTTTCTGCTTTATAACCAGCACTCAAGGAACTTTTCCAAAATCTTTTGAAAGCAATCTGATTTTGGCACCTCAAGTTTTCTTATTTGACCGAACATGTGCAGAACATCTCACACAATACCTCAAAATACCATGGTCATTAGCGCAGCTGTAAGGCGGATTTAAAGGAGCACGGACCCAAAAGTGGGCTCTCCAACTTGGCGTTGATCGAAAATCTGAATCCAAAAGCCAATGTGTTCCAGATTTCTTTGCATTTTCAATTCATATAATTATTCTGAGCATAAATTTACAGTTGACTATCTAAATAGAATGTTAAAAAGTATGAAATTTTTATTCTTTCATAAAAGAACATTCCTTGCATATAAGCTCACAATGATGCAACAAAAATGTATGACCTCTGAGAACTTCCATGGTTTTTGCTTTGGGATATTTCTTCATTACAACAGTTGATTTTCTCTGCAATGTTTTATGCTATTCTACCCTTCTGTACAGTTTGATTCTTCAGCTGTAATACAACTATATAACCAAGACTATGTACTGTCCATACTAACTTACCTAAATTACATTACATTTAAATTTATTCACTGAGCAGACATTTTCTCCAACGCAACGTACATCTCAGAGAAAATACAATTTTTGTACTACATTAAAAGAAAGAGGCACGGCTGCAGACATGTGATTCTTAAGAAAACCTAGTTTGTTTCTTTCCACTTGAAGCACCGATGTTCATTGCACGAGTAGGTGCATAAAACACAGGATAGATGAATCTTGGTAACCTTCCTACAATGTTTTTTTTTTTTTTAACAGCTAGACAAACATTTACATACAATACAGGAGTAGCAGTGGGGTAAAGGCTTATCTGGGGATGATCATAAAGTTACGGTGCATGACCATTTACACCATAGATGAGCTTGAGAGATCTTGGGCGAAGTGAACTATACTATACTAAGTGAACTATACTATGCTCACACACACACAGTCCGAAACCGCTTGTCCCAAGCAGGGTTGCGGTGAGCCTAACCCGGCAACTCAGGGCGTAAAGATGGAGGGGGAGGGGACACACCCAGGACGGGACGCCAGTCTATCACAAGATACCCCAAGCAGGGCTCAAACTCCAGACCCACCAGAGAGCGGGACCCAACCAAGCCTGCTGCGCCACCGCCCCCCGACTGTCCATACTAACTTACCTGAATTAACCAGCATGTTCAATATGTAAATCTGACCATATATACTAATGTGTATCTGAGCCTCAGAATTATTGTTACAACCCCAGGTGCGCTCCAGTCCAACACTGAGATTTTGATTAATGTAGATTTGGGGAAGGTCCAAAAACATTTTGACAAGCTACCAAACAGCTAGTTAGAAGTGTAACACAATACTGCCAAAACCATATCTTCTAATATTAACTTGCCAGCACCCTAAGGACTTGTCAAAGTATCATACAGTCCAATACTCTCTTTCTTAAAGTTGGGATACACATATAACAGCTCTGTGCCTAAAGGTCACAGGTTTGATCCCCACCTCCAGCTGTAATACCCTTGAGCAAGGTACTTACCCTAAGTTGCTCCAGTAAAATTACCCAGCTGTATAAATGGGTAAATAATTGTAAATACCTCAGCATTGTAAGTCGCTCTGGAAAAAATCGCCAGCTAAATGAATAAATGGAAATTTAATATTAATATAAAGAAAATCTGAGGTTAAAATGAAACCTGGAAGTGTTCAATTGGCTTGGATGTTGAGGGCAGGACCAGTTGAGTGAATGTGTGTTTGTGTGTGTGAGCGTTCGCCCTAGGACAATTCAGCAGGTACAAGTGGCATGCTGGTCTTCAGGCCTTCTTGGGGCAGGGGCGGCCCAGTCTCCAGCAGTAGCAGATGGTATTGAAGAAGCGGCAGTGGCAGGTGGAGCAGGGATCACAGCAGGGGATGGTGGGCCCACAGCTCTCGGTGGCTCGGGAACAGCGGCGACTCCGTGCGGGGGTCAGCTCTCCACTGGTCTTCTTATGAGACATACATAGAGATGCAGGCACACATACAAATACATGTGAATGCATTGATTACCTTTGGACCCATGGGTCACAGGTTCAAATCCCTCCTTCGGCCGGCAGTAGTACCCTTGAGGAAGGTATTTACCCTAAATTGCTCCAGTAAAATTACCCAGCTGTAAGTAAATATAGGTACAGTAGCTCAAGATTGTAAGTCTCTTTGAAGAAAAGTCATGTACAGACATACGTCGCTTAATGATGGGATACATTCTGAGAAATGTGTCGTTGGGTGATTTTGTCATTGTGCAAACATCATAGAGTGTACTTATACTCACCTAGACGGTATAGTCTCGATCATGGAGTGTATTTATACAAATCTAGATGCTATAGCCTCGATGCGGTCAAGAGATGCGGTAAACACGAGATTTATGATGCTGCTGCTGGGGTATCACAGCATACTATTTTACAGTAAACTTTTTATAAGTAGAAAGCGTGCACTGTAAAATAACAATAAAAGTACAGTATAGAAAATACATAAAGCAGTAACATAGATGTTTATTATCATTACCAAGTATTATGTACTGTATATAGTTGTATGTGCTGTACTTTTATACGACTGGCAGCGCAGTGTGTTTGTTTACAGCAGCACCGCCACGAACACGTGAAGAACACGTTGCGCTACGATGTTACGATGGTTACGTAGTCCATAAGAATTTTTCAGCTCCGTTATAGTGTTATGGGACCACCATCATATATGTGGTCAGTCGTTAAGCGCAACGTCGTTATGCAGCGAATGACTGCATATGTAAATATGGCCGTATATGAGAGAGAGAGAGACACACATACTTGGAAATGGGAGCTTTTTCTGGCTCTTTTATTGAAAGTGTCGGGATTCTGGGCTTTTGTTCCTTACCATGAACCAGAGTTACACCTAAGTGCAAACTGTATTGCTAAGCAACTGAGCTATGAGTCATTTCAAAGTCAATGAACTGAGTCAAAGTTCCACTCAGTTTCCAGCAATGTGTTTTTTCTATGGGGGTGCGGTGGCATGGCAGGCATGGCTGGGTTCGCTCTCTGGCAGGTCTGGGGTTCGAGTGTGTTCTTGTGACGGACTGGTGTCCCATGCTGAGTGCGTCCCCTCCCCCTCCAGCCCTGCACCCTGTGTTGCCGGGTTAGACTCCAGTTCACCGCGACCCCACTCGGGACAAGCGGCTTCAGACAGAGTGTGTGTGTGTTAAATGTTTAACTCTCATAACATTTCTTCATTTTGGTGGAACAAGTCAGATGTAATTTCCAGGTACAGAAGCAGCTCAGCTAATGGCTGTAGATGAACTGAACTGGAGTTAAACAGTCAGATACAATGAAGATAATTTGTGCTCTTATGCAGCTTCCTGTTCAGTTCGGCAAAGCAGCAGAGCGTCAAATGTGTGAATCATTTCCCTGCGCTTGTAATGGTTGGCATTAATACCTGAGACAACAAATAACCTGTCGGCTTGGTTCTGACAGTTCGGTTCCTATGTTACTGGTACGTTTGTGGAGAAACATCTGCTACTGAACACTAGTGTTGTGTGTGTAACATTTGCATCAAACTTAAGTTCTCCTTTCAGGACCTTCGGCAGGAAGCTGACAAAGGCCTGTAGATTAATAGGTTTGTGCAAAGGTAGGACTGAGGTACAGTCACAGTCGTGATGGACACACCACAGACACATCACAAATAGCATGGTAATTCTACAAGGGTAAACATAGTACATCCTTTTCGTGCAGAGAATATAGAAATATTATGGGGGCACAAAAATGACGAAAAGTCAATGAGATAGGGTGGCATGGTGGTCTTTCACACATCCTGGGACATGAGCTTCAGTCAGTTGGGTTGTGTGGAGTTCGGATGTTTTCCTCATGCTTGTGTGAGTTCCCTTCGGGTACTTTGGTTTCCTCGCACGGTCTGAAGAGGTGACTCTAAACTGCCCTGTGTGGGCACCTGTGTGCGTGATGCTCCCGTGATGGTCTGTGGTTCCCAGGCCTGGCTCTGGACCACCGTGACCCCGTATTCACGAAGTGGTTTATAAAAATGGATATACAGTAGAGAGTACAGAGTAAGTACAGAGACACCACTGAATTTTGTTTGTTCCACAACGACATCTATAATTATTACTCAGTGGAACATTGGCAGTTAGAGGATCGAGATATCATTAATGTGTGATGGAGAGACAATGTAGATGTTGTAGACATCATATGGAGGCAATGAAAATGTGAGAAAAAGACTATGGAAGTATAAACACATCATGGCAATAAAAGGAAGGTAATGTAAATGCCTACCGTGTATCGAGGTCTCTGCTGCTGCCGAACTCCTCTCCTGGCAAACAGCACTTTTGGCCTTCCTTTGTCCAAAATTTCTGCTACAGAACATCTCAGAGTTACTATCTTTCTTTGCTTTTTTTTCAAAAGATGTGCTCTCATAATTGGCTGCTTATGAACCAACCACAGGTGGACCTCCTTGCCTTTGCAGCTACGCAAGCAGCCTCACCAGCCAAATGAAGTTAGGGCAAAAACAACAGACCACACAATTCTTTTTTTTTTGGGAACAGTATAGTAAAATGTTAAAAAAAGACCTTGGCTTTCAGAAAATGAGTGATGGTGTAAGAGAAGGAATCTGCAGAAGGGCAGCCTCATGACTGGAAAATCCTGCCTTTAGCACACATTCCACCAAAGTGGTCAAGGAGCTGAGAAAAGGATGTGACGCAGTGGAGGGAACACAGTGCCACACCTTATACCAAAGTGTATAGCGGCACATTTCAATAAAGTATTTGAAGATCTTGACAGGAAACATCATACCACTGTGCCGGTGACCTTTACAAAATGCTATCCAGTTTTCCGTCACTGTCCGCTAAATAACGGGGACCTGTCAGGAGCGCACAGGAAAAAGGGGTGGGATAAAAATAAACTGCATCTTATGACTCTCAACACACGTCCTAATTGTACAGCTTTTCAGCTGTACAACACTCCCCTTCCCATGTCACGGCACATCAGTAGGGCCTCAAGTGCACAGCTTGCAAAGGGAAAAAGAAAGGCAGCCAGTGGTTTTGCACATGTTCTCACGCAATAGATGTCACAAGCCTGCAGGGACATGGCAGCAGGGAGTCTGCGCACAAAATGCAGCCGTGCCTTGTGGACACGCACTCACTGGAGTACACCAGTATTGTGCAACTCTGGGAGGGGGCATCTGGTAGCGTAGTGGTTAGTGCTGTTGCCTTTGGACCCAAAGGCTGCAGGTTTGTGCCTCACCTCCTGCTGTAGTACTCTTGAGCAAAATTCTTACCCTAAAATTACTTAGCTGTATAAAATGGGTAAAAATAACTGTGGACTCCTGTCCTGTAACATCATGTGTCACTTTGGAGAAAAGCATGAGCTAAATGAACAAATGTAGTGTCTCTCAAAAAGCCCCCTGCAAGTGCTCCAGGTTGCTCCATGTTTTCAGATGTTGCTGAAAATGGTTTGGAACCTCAGATGATAAATTCTTCTTTGTGCATTTTCTTTTCTCATTACTACTGTTTAGACAGTAGTGACTGAACAAATTTGAAACACATTTGTTTAGTGGTACAACCAGAAATACTGAGTGATGGTGGCACATTTAATACAGGGCCTTTTACATTAAATATTACCATACATTTTTAAATATTATACATATCCCTTATATTATACATTTATTATTGTATATAGTATTATAGAAATATTAAACATATGTAATACCAGAGAAAAAGAAAATGTCATAGACCTTATATGACTATTAAGAAAGTAAATCCTTTTTTTTTAATATGAAAACCATTATTTTTTGCCTTTTTTAACGTCATTGCGGTTCAGAAAAACTGTCAAGTTCCGAAGATACATTGAACTCCGCAGAACTATTACATTAACTTCCAACCTGACAGTTCTCCGAAAAAAAAAAAAAAAAATTAATTAGAGGAATTCAAAATAAAACCTGAAATAAAATAATGATGATACTATCTATAGATAGATAGATAGATAGATAGATAGATCAACTGTAAATCACCACTTCTATCTAAATTAAAATGAAAAAGAAAAGTGAACATAAAAACAAGAGGAACTATCAGTGTTCATTACTAATCGACCAGTGTCCGAAAAATAAATATAGTTGGTATGTATAATACACACATTGTAGTTAGAAATTAAACTGTCAGCGTGAAGCTTCAAAATTAAAATGGCAATACACTGACTGTGTATTATATTATATTATTATATTACAATGTATTATATTATATTATATTATTAATGTACTACAAATATTTCCATTATAATTTATAGAATAAGATTACACGCCGTATGCACAGGTGAGGTGGGCGAAGACGAGCACGTACCCGTGTCCCCCGTGGACTCGTGTCCTCGTCCAAGTCCCTGCTCGTGTCCCAGGGACACGTTGGCGCAGCTGTCCACGGGGAGCGCGCGGCGCTCGAGCGCGGAGAGCACGGTCACGGTGAGAGCCTGCACGAGGCACACGCAGCAGAGCGCCGTCCTCCACGCCATCTCCGCGACCCACGGACGAGCCACGGACGAGCCACGGACGACGGACCTGCCGGAGGAGCGGAGAGAAGCGGAGCGGAGCGCAGCGGCCAAGTGGCGTCACTGTGCGCTCTGTCTGTGCGTCGAGCAGCGCGTCCGACACCGAAAAGACCTTTACTAGAAGTAGAGTACATTCAGAGTAAATACATTCGGAGTACTGTACTCTAGGAATCTACTGGGAGACTGCAGCGCAAAAACGGGGCTCACTCACTTTTGACGGGCAACAGCCTGCAGGGACGAAGTCCTTTGACACCCTATTGGATTAAGTGTCCTCTGGGACTGACTGTGTCCCCCCCCGCCGCCCTCCACATCCCCGTACATGTAACCAACACCGCCCACGAACCTCCGACTGGCAAAGCGTGGAAGCGAAGCCACGAGCCTCGCGTTACATGATTCTCAATGTGCTGCTAAATTCTCCTTTCTTTTCTTTCTTTTTTTTTTTTTAACATCTGTACATGGAAACTGAAAAGAGAGAATATCATCATGTCTTTCTCCTAATGTAATGCACAGATTCTTGTATTTTCTCCTGAGATGTACGTCACTTTGGAGAAAAAAGTGTCTGCAAAATGAATGCAAATGTAAATGTAAATTGTGCGCTCCTGGAAGGTGAGCTGTGCCTTTGTTTCCCTGCTTCTGAAAGGTGCATATGAACTACATACGGTTTTATGGAAAAGTTTGGGTACCTCTAGCCAAATTAGATAGATATATTTTTTTCATTTTGTAAGTGAAAAGTAGGAAACAGAGTGTGTTACAAAACAACATATTTGCAGTCGTTACTGCGCAGTTACTTTTCTTTCATGAAATTTGAAAGATATGAACAAAAAAAACAGTAACTGTGGCATATACAAAAGTTTGGACACCCTTGGGGGGGCGTGGTGGCACGGTGGCGCAGTGGGTTGGACCGGGTCCTGCTCTCCAGCGGGACTGGGGTTTGAGTCCCGCTTAGAATGCCTTGCAACGGACTGGCGTCCCATCCTGGGTGTGTCCCCTCCCCCTCCAGCCTTGTGCCCTGCGTTGCCAAGTTAGGCTCCGGTTCCCTGCGACCCTGTAGGGGTCAAGTGGTTCAGAAAGTAAGTGTGTGTGTGTGTGTGTGTGTGTGTGTGTGTGTGTGGGGGGGGACACCCTTGAATTTGTCCAGTGCTAAATACTTCTTTTTGCAAGGTCTCAGACCCAAATTACCTCATTAGGCCTTAATGCCCATTGGCAGTTACATTTACATGTAAGTCATTTACCATATGATTTTCTCCAAAGCAACAAACATCTTATAGAAAATACAATGTGTTCATTACATTAGCAGAAAGAGACACTTAGATGCAGATGCGTGATTCTTAAGTACAGTTAGTTTGTTTGTTGCCACCAAATGAACCAATGTTCATCACACAAGTAGCAGCATAAAACTTTATCAGAATATCAATAATTCCTTATGAGTTATTTATATGTAAACATTTATGTTACATTACAGGAGTAGCTGTGTGAAGGTTTAGCCATTGTTTAACAGGCATGATGTTAAAGTTATGAACATTTACACATTACATAAACTTAGTAGATGATTGTCGAAGTGACTCTGGTAGAGATGAGTTTTAAGACCCTTTTTAAATGTGGACAGAGATTCAGCAGTTCTGAGCGAGAGGGGGAGGTCATTCCATCACAATGGAGCCAGAACTGAGAAACCTCTGTGCTTTACCTTTCCAGTGTGGGACCACCAACCAGGCAGATTTGGAAGAGCAAAGCAGTCTAGCTGGGGTGTAGCAGATGATCAAGTCTTGTAAATGTCTGGGATCAGTTCTATTGATGCAATTGTAGGCCATAACCAGGCTCTTAAATTTGATCCGAGCAGCTTTCGGATGCCAGTGCAGAGAAATAAGTAGAGGAGATATGTGGGAACGCTTCAGCAAGTCAAACACAACTCAGGCAGCAGCAGCGTTCTGTATCAGCTGTAGAGGTTGGATGGCAGTAGCAGGAAGGCCACACAGGAGAGACTTGCAGTATCCAGATGGGATGTCACCATGGCCTGGTCAAGTAGTTGGGCAGAGTCAGTTGTGAGGTAAGGACAGATCCTGCGGATGTTATGCAGGATGTATCTGCAGGTCTGGGTTGTGGCTTCAATGTACTGAGAGAAAGATAGACTTGAGTCAATCATCATTCCCAGACTCTTAGCCAAGGAGGTAGGCAAAATTATTGAGTTGTCCAGTTTGATCGATAGATCGTGACAGGAGGACAGGCCAGGTGGGAGGTGTAGGGAGTTTTGGAGAGGTTGAGTTGAAGGTGATGATCAGACATCCATGCAGAGATGTCCGACAGGCAGGCAGCAATGCGTGCAGAAATGTCTGACGCTGCAAGAGAACGCAAACGCACGTGGCCACATGTGATTGCTGGGCGTGGCAAGACAGAAAAAATTTTGGAAATCACAGAGGAGCTGACATTTGTGCTCTTTTGTCACTGGAATTAATATGATTTTGAGTTTCTTTTTCACCTTAGCTGAAGTTTTGTATGAAGAGATCATTCAAAGGCCTTTGATTCAACCAAAAGAGATGACTTCTACGGCAGACTGATTAACTGATATGCCGAGACTAATCACTTTTGAACACCATCAGCAAAGCACCTCTTCTAACTCCTCCCACAAGGGTCAGTTAGAAGTGGAGACCTTGTTGCTATTCAGGAAACAATGGAAGAAATTCAGTGAGAAAGAACAAACATGCTGAACTCCTCATTCCTTCCTTCCTACTGCAGCTGAGGGGTTGGAGTGTATCATGCGGGTTAATATGGGAATACAGCGCCAGATTCTGCAGCGAGAGCACCTATCTTGCCACATGATTGTATCGCATCACAATGTAAACGTATGGTAAATGAGCGGTGAAGTGCGGTTCTACTTACCTGCAGTGGCCAACCCTGGTCGTCATGGGCCAGAGAGTGTGATGGTTTTCATTCTGCTTTAGCATTTAGTTTCTCCGTTCCCATCACTTCGCCATCGGTAGCGTAACGTTTAATAACGGAGATTTATAATCTCAAAACTGTGGTCTCAAATAATAGGAGAAACCCTGCTGTTGTACAGTTAATAATGATATTTTTACCTCAATGGTACGAGTAGAAATAAAAATATACAGCTGCAGAGGCAGATAAAACTGCAAGCTGCTTGGGGACAAAACCATTATTTCAACACTAAACACTTATTTTTAAATTTTCACTTCAGGCACTAATAAAATTTTGAAAGTAATTAATTCCAGGGATGTTTACCACTGTTTGTTATGTGACCATAGCTGTTTTCATTTTTTTTTTTAAACAATGTCCTATAAAAAATGATATGGTGGCACAGCAGGTAATGCTGATACATCCCAATGCCTAAACTGTGCTTTCCGATGTAGGTTCAGATCTGGAATGCGTGTGGAGTTCGCAGGTTCTCCTGATGTTCCCAGTCCAAGGATACGGCAGTTGCAGGAATAGTTGATGTAAATTGTTTCTGTTACCCCGCGATTCACTAGGAAAAAGTCAGAATTAGTGACGAAAGGTGAAGTTGAAACTTCCATTTCAGTTGCATTAGATGTGTCTTAATAACTTTATAGGCAAAAGGTACAAATATAATTTCTTCCCCATGTAATAAGGGGCTCTTGATTAAAAAAAAAAAAAAAAAAGTGCACCATCCACTATCCATTCATGTGATACTGAGGGTTAGAGGTGAGCTTCATTGTGTCCACAGATCTTCTGCTCTACAAATAGGAAGGAAGAGAATGGAAAAACATGAACTTTTCAGCAAACGTTACAGTTAACTTTTAACTCCAATGATATTAGTTATGTACAGTAATAATATTCAAACCATTTTCACCATCTCCTAATGTGCATTTCCACGTGTGTTTAGACCTGGGGGGAGTAGGTGCGCCGGGATTTTTACAACACATTGATAATCTACTTTCATACTCCAACTTGATCCAAGCTGTAAGTTGAGCTAATATATCTAAGAAAACCTATCAAAGGATTAAAAATTACAAATGGTTATGGGAAAGTAAGCTTGAACGATTACATAACTGTACAATCCCTTTAAAACACCAATTGGTTCTAATTATATTCAGGACTGTAAAAAGGTCAAGTAGTGTCAATGATATCTTATAGTGAGCGCTTTATAGTGTCAGTGTGAAGAACGTCACTAAGAATAAAATGTGGTCTAAATGGAAATACATTAAATCACAGTTGCTGACTTCCAGCCTGGCAAGGGGCTGGAGGGAAGTGTGTGAAAGTTTTCCAGCTCTCCTTAAACTATTCGCTGTACTCTGAGTGTCCATGTAGAAAGAGAGTACCAGGTGTTTCGCTTACAGTATGATGGACTAGCTGATGATTCTTTCATTCTAATGATCCAGTTAAGCTAGACCAGTTATGACAATTTGGTAGTTATAAGCAATGTTATCCTACATACCCTACAAGTTATGCATTTGATCCATACCTGGGGTAGAACTGGTGCCTCACAACTCCAGTGCTATGGATTTGGACGTCTGCATGTCCTCGCTGTGTTTGCATAGGTTTCTTCTGGGTGTACCGGTCTCCTAAAACTCCACACCGGAGACTCTAAAGCACCCATATTGTGTGTATGTGTATCAAGTGTGTGTGCTTGCCTTGTGATGGAAGGATTTCCCATCCAGGTTGTATCCTGCTTCTTGCCCCGTGCTTCCCAGATAGGCTCTGGACCTCCGTGAACCTGCACTGGACAAGTGGTAATTGATAATGAATGGAATAGATATACTTTAATACACTGCCTCTGAAAGGTCCAAACTAAAACAAGTTCATTTAGAGTGATAAAGGAAGTAAAACCAGGCTTTGAACACTGATTATTTTAAAGGCACATGGCTTTGCCTCCATGTTCCCTATATTTGCATTTAAAAACATTGGCTAAGTGACTTACATAATAGTTACCAATAAAGACAGTGCTCCAGTGCATGTCTGAGCTTAGATCACACACTGTAGATTTCAATGTAACACATTTTCCTCATATGCAATACACGATTAGTAGGCCTGTTCTTGTGCACAGATATTTAAAGCACTGAAAGTTCTCCATTCTGTTGAAGGACATTGAAAATAATTGTCCAATGATGTCACTCTAGCTTATTAAAAACCACCTGATTACAAAAGCATCCCAATTTAAAATTAATTACAAAGTGAAACACAGTGGGGAGAGGAAAAAAAAAAAAAAAAACTTTCTCATGTGAAGAATGAAGAATCATCTGTTCACAGTGGTCCTTCGCTGCAGCTAATGAGCGCTTGGCAAAAGTTCATTCCCCATATCTTTAAGCCGATGGTCTTTTTTCCCAGATGGATGTACAAAGAGAAAAAAGCCAATTAACTTAGGGTAACATTGCTTTTGAAATGAGACAAAGATGTAAGGTAGGTTATAGTCTGCATTTTTCAGTGAGTGTGTTCATCATCATTTTTCACTAATACATCATCTGGGGTTTTGTTGTAGTTTAAACTGTGCAAAATAAAACCCCTGGAAATTTATGTCTTGAGAAGCCTTTTCTGCTACGTGATTTTTGCCATTAGCAAGGACCCCTCAGGACCACCTAACGTGTTAGTGCTTCCAACACGTGCGAGGCCTTGCTGCATCTGAGCTTTGATGTATGAGCTCTGGATTTATTGCTTACCTTGTGTGAGATACGAGGGTACCACTGACCTGTAGATTTCCAGCTGGACAGTCTACTCTTGGACGGGATCCATAAGAGGGAGTAAAAGCAGATTTTCTGCGCTGGATCTGTTAACGTGCTCAAAGGGGGACCAGGTCAGCTTGCTTTAAGATGTAGCTTTATTCTGTACTGAGTTCACATGCGAAATTATAAATCCCTTACATGGCTACTTTATGCCAAGGAGACTGGAAACACAACATTTAATAGTTTTTGACTCATTAGATCCACCTAAAAAGAGTGATGCAGTAGCACTGAAAAAGAGCAGCTGGCAGTGTAGTGGTTAGAGCTGTTGCTTTTGCACCTGTAAGTAACCTGTACTATAGCTGTAAGACCCTTGAGCAAGGTATTTACCCTAAATTTGTCTAAATGGGTAAATAAGTGTAAGTTGCTTTAGGAAAAGGCATCAGATGAATGTTTGACTATACTTGCTGGAAACTAGTTGGTTTTTTTTTCTTTTCCCCTGTTAATAAAAGTTCAGAAGTACATAAATCAGCGCTCATGTCATCCTAGCTCTATTGCAGCACTTCCCCAAGATGCGGGACGTTTGTGGGTTCTGTTAATTTGTCTCTTCTGTCCAGCTGGTCCAGTACAGCTATTGCCCAGGTTTCCCACGTGTTCACTCTTCTCACTGGTACTGTAGGCTGCACTCATGTGGTTAGATATGAAGTGAAATGTTACCATTGCAGTGGGATCTAAGTGGCTCTGTTGAGACTTTGTGGTCGTACATGAGAAAGTACAATTGAAGATTAAGCTGCAATGAACTTTTTCTTCTTGTAGCTTGGTGAAAGCCATGTTCCAAGCCTGAGGCAGTGGGAATGGTTTCTGCAGAGTCCCTAAATGCACAAAGCATTTATTGATCAAGTTTGCCAGTGAGAGAGGTTGGCTCTACATAAATCCTAGTAAATTTCTTTCAAAGGCAAGAAATGGCCTTTGGCAATTTCATATACAGAGGAAATATGCTATGGCAGATGGCAAATAATCTTGTTGAATGTAAAGGAATGCATAGAAATTGAATTCAGTTTCTGACAAATATAATAATTTTCTTGGGCTACATTAAGCCTGCAGAACGCTGTTAGTGCAGACCTGTAAAGTGTTTTCCTATATTTTCAACTCATGTGTGACCGGACAGTGGTCACAGTCTTCTTTAGTAATGTCACAAAAATGTAAGTAAAGTAATGTTGATGGAAAAAAAAATGCTTCTTTGAAAATAATCCCACCCCACAGACAATACATTTACTTAGCAGACAATTTTTCTCCAAAGCGACTTCAATGAACTCTTTGTAGCGTTACCAGCCCACACACCTTATTCACCATGGTGACTTACACTGCTAGATACACTACTTACACTGGGGTCACTCATCCATAAATCAGTGGAACACACTCTCTCTGTCACTCACACACTATGGGGAACCTGAGCAGCATGTCTTTTGAGTGTGGGAGGAAACCAGAACAAAATTATTCAGATGTAGGGAGAACATGTAAACTCTACACAGACTGAGCAGGAATCAAACCCACATCCTTTTGCACTACTCAGGTGCTGTGAGACAGCAGCGCTACTCTCTGTGCCACCATGTTGCCTACAATAGCGTAGGTTTTTTCTCATGAGAGACTACAGACGTGTTTTTATTTGTCATTCTTTGGGTGAGACCATGTCGGAACCCCCTAGCAGTCAATCCACTTGTGTTTTGGTGAGTGTCTTCAGAAAGTACCCTTGCACTTTTTCCTCACTTTGTTGTGTTATGGACTTATCTCAGAATTGGTTGAATTGATTATTTGCCACCAGTTATGACACAATGGTAAAGCGAAAACACATTTTCAGAATTTTTGCAAATATATGAAAAATAAAAAACTGAAATCTCCCATCTGCACAAGTATTCAAAACCCTTTAGTAATTTGTAGGATCACCTTTAGCAGCAATTTACAGCTCTGACTCTTTTACAGGTTTTGTATGCATGGATTTTAGGTACTTTTTCTCATTCTTCCTTATTGATCCGCTCAAGATCTTCCAGATTAAATGAGTTGTAGTGGTGACCCGCAGTCTTTACGCCTGGCTGCAAATTTTCTTTGAGGTTCAAGTCTGGACTTTCACTGGGCCACAGAAGGACATTTGGACACTTGTTCCGAAGCCACTGTAGCATGGTCTTGGCTGCGTGCTCTTGATCGTTGTTACGTTGAAAGATGAAGGTTTGTGTGCTCTACAACTGGTTTTCTTCAAGGACTTCTCTTTTTTTTCGCTGCATTCATCATTCCTTTAATCCTGAGCAGTCCCTCAGTCCCTGCCTCTGCGAAATATCACCCCAGCATGATGCTTCCACCACCATGCTTAACCGCAGGGATGAAAGGGATGATGAGCAGCACCTGGTTTTTGCCAGGCGTGGTGTTTGGCATTCAGGTCAAAGAGCACTGCTTTTGTCTGAGCAGACCAGAGAATATTTTTCCTCACACTCTTAGAGTCCTTTAAGAGCCGCTTGGCAAGTTCCAGGCTAGCTGTCATATACCTATTACTCAGGAGTGCCTTCTGTCTAGTTACTCTACCACAGAGACCTGACTGATGGAGAGATGGTTGTTCTTCTGGCAGATTCTCCCACCCGTACACAGGAATTCTGAAGCTTTCTTAGAGTGGCCACTGGGTTCTTGGTCAAACCCCAACTAAGGTCCTTCTCACTTGAACACCCAACATGACTGGACGAACTGCTCTAGGAAGAATCTCGATGTTCCAAAATTCTTTCTTTTGACAATGATGGAGGCCACTATGCTGCTTGAGTAACTTGAATGCATAGCAAATTTTTCATACACTTTTTCAGATACATACATTCACACACATATCTATAGAGCGTTTCTTGGACTTCATGGCTTGGTTTTTACTCTGTACCATGTACTGTGAAGTGTGCGGCCCTAGAAGGACAGGTCTGTGCCTTTCTAAATTATTCTACATTCGTCACACACGAACTACAGTCAAGTTCTAAAGACAATTCAAAGCTCAACAGACATAGGATGCATCAGAGCTCAATTTGGAGCATCAGATAATTATATAAATGAATTTTCAACTTCATGATTTTAGTAAACATGCACACAATTCTAAAAATGTGTTTTCACCTTGTCATTATGAGGTCCTCTGTGTCAGCTGATGGTGAAAAGAATCAGTTGAATGCATTCTGAAATAAGAGTACAGAACAACAAAGTGTGGTAAAGGTGGAAGGGTCTGAAAACTTTCTGAAGCCACTGTACCCATATTTCCTCCACTGCTCTTGCCTCAACTAAAATAGATGATATAGAGGTAGGAATATGACTCTGCACATTTATTCCTTATTTGTCTTCTGTTCTCAGGCAGCCATTCATTACGTATGGTGGAAAACTGGAAGAAGAAACCTCCCTGAACTGGCTATTGGAGAAAATGAAGTCAGTGAAATTGACTCCTGGATCATCGTTTTACTACTATTACCACATTCAGTTGCACTTTTCTCCAAAGCAAGTTGCAATTATCTGCTCAATTCTATTAGTGAATGATTTTTAATAAAGCAAATTGAGAGTAAGCACCTTGACCTAGGGTACTACAGCAACAGGGTAAATTTGAGTGTAAAACAGCAACAATAAGCACTATGTTACCAGCTCTCCTTGATCTTACAGTGATAAATTCAATAGAGGAACATATATTTTATGACTTTACTGCTGTTCATACCCCTCATAACTGTCAGCTTTGGGTTTAGCTTCCAATTGAAAAAGAAAAAAAAAAAGAATTTTTCCAGATTTAGTCCCTTCTGACTTTAGTGTGAAATGGTAAACTAGTCCACCTGATCTTTCATCACTTCAAACATGGAACGCAAAGGGAAAATTCATAGTGAAAGCTGAAAAGCTGAATTTACAGAAGATTTATCTGAGGCTCTGTCTCCACCGCTGATTCAATGCATGTGTCAGATATGTGCGCTTCTGAAGAAAAAAGGCCACCCTATAATACTTCAGCGTTCCTCTCTGAGGACATTACCATCAGATAAAAGCTTCCCACCTGTCAAAAATTTTCATTCGCCATTCTTAAAAGATTCCAGACTCAAGAGTTCAGTTCATGCCAAAGTCGTGTAAATCACCTTCGACCACCAGTTTCTAATTTATACCACTCTCGATTTTTAAAAAATGTTGCTCCAAAAATAGTTTTGTCAACTCACCTGTAGTGTTGAAAACATTCATCTTCAGCAAGCACCTTTTTTGTAGACACCTGCAAAATATAATCATTTACACTTACGTGTATTCATTTAGCAGACGCTTTTCTCCAAAGCGACGTACATCTCATAGATATGCGTTGCTCTAAAGAAATGTAAATCATTAGTTGTGTAAAATATGATACAGTCATATAAAGTATATGTGGACTTTGGCAGTGGCTATTGTAATTGGAGAAATAAACTGAAGGGAGAGGGAAACGAGATGGCCGGGGGGAGTGTTACGTGATCGTCATGAACATCATGTGTTGCTCGATAATTCTGCTTACATGAGGTACAGCGTTATAATTGTAATTCTAATAATTATTCTAATTATATAATCTTTACAACAAAACTTTAGTACTGCTAGTAGTAATTCTAGTGGTAGTTCTACTTAATTCTAATAAATATAATTCATAATAATTATTTGTCTGGCAGAAATCCACAGGACATTTCCAGGGATTTGTCTTCAGCCAAGTGCCATCGTTTCATATTAACGAATTTGTACGTAGTGATGTGTTCAGCACCCAAATGTCTCTGTAACAATGAGCAGTAACAGAAGGCACCTGAGCTTTTAAGTCTAAACAACAATGTAAATGTAGTGATTTTAGTGAAATCAAAATGAATTTCAGAGACATTTGTGGGCGACTGTGAGCACTGATGCCGCTACTTCTCTGTTCCTCGGTATGTAGCAGAGGTGAAAACCCTTTGAGCTGGGACCTCTGGACATTATATGAAATATATCGTAACAATCACACTTATTTGTTGTTGTCGATACCATTTCAGGTATTAATTTGTTCAGCTTCATTTTTTTCTGCTGTACTAATTTATTTCCAACTTAATTATTTATTATTACTTTATGAAATATTGTAAATAAAATTGTTCTACTAAAGCTCTGGCTTCACACGTGTATACAGATTGTTGCGCCAAAAAAGCACACTAAAGCGAACAAGAATTGAACATTGAAATTTCAGCATTACGGAAAGTCAGACCTGTGTTCAGGGAGGGAACGACACTCTATTTCGGACTTTTTGGGACCCACGAGCTACATGAGCAGACCTGCCATTCGCTGGCAACAACAAAACAAATCAGATAAATGTGCTTATCGTTTACACAGCTGGATAATTTTACTGGAGCAATTTTTTAGGGTAAGCACCTTGCTTGCTAAAAAACGATGTTTAATTCGTGGTGGTATTAACCTGAAATGACATGTGGAGTCTGTACTCACACTATAATTTCCCAGGAATGTCCTGACAAATAAAGACAGAGAGTCCCACAATAAAAGCCAAGTGGAAAAAAAGAAGCCACTTGGCTCTGCCACCTTGTCCATCACCTCTTCATTCTTGAAGGACACAGGAATTTCTTTCTCGGCTCACACGAGCACGAATTCTAAGTGCTAATACCTGGGAGAACATTCTAGTCTGTTCTATAAAGACTACAAGTAAAAGTACTGCAACTCTGCTTCAGGTGCGACTTGAACAAATAAGAAATGAAGCTCATAGAGAATATCGGTGGTCTTCGTAGCTCGGGTTGATGGTTGAGGTGTTCGGTTGTTTGCCAAGTTTGGTATCTAGGTTGCAAACATTCCATCTCCAGTCGAGGTGACATCAGTTTGCGCATTGGAGATAAAACGTTTGCAACCTAAATACCAAGCTCGGCGAACAACCGAACACCTCAACAAATAAGAAATAAATGTGGATTATTTAAGAATAAATTATCCTTTTCAGTTAAGAAACAGGATCTATACGCGCTCCTCCGTATCTTATTTCCATTTACACTTGATACCACCATGCAAACCTCAGGTTGTCCTCTTGTTTTCCGTTTTATAATTCTGTATTCCATCATATCCTGTCATTCCATAATAGTCCAAACTTTCAACCAGCAATGTTGCAATAAATTGCATCCTATTCTTTTCTATATCAAATTATTGTGAGCTGTCTTGTCTGAATAAATGTGGCAAGAGGAATGGGGTTACCCTGGTAGCACAGGGGTTTGAGCCCCTACCTTAGGATTTGAAAGGCTAAGGTTTGACTCTCACCTTCTGTTGCAGTAACTTAAAATCTGTGTGTGTGTGTGTGTGTGTGTGTGTGTGTGTTAATATGCATGCCAGCTTGTTCCTTTCAGTTTGACAGTATAATACTTAAATTTTCTTGTGTCGCCTCCTTGTGGAAGGTTTGTTCCAAGCCCGCCACCCTCCAACCCCCCACCTCCACACACAGAAATTCCCATCAGTTGAGCTGCCGCTACTCTGGGTATGTGGCTACAGAGTGTGGATGTGTGACAAGGTGCTGGGGAGTATTATTAATTATGACTGATCCATTCTTGACGACAGGTGTCACATCCGTGGGTCGTTGTGGGCCGACACAGCGCGTGCGTTTGTGCGCAGGATCGAAATCACCCCCAGCGCTGCGTTCCAGATTAGAGATCCTCGAGGGAACTTTACCCCCTGCTGGCTGCTCATGCATTTAAATGGATTTCATTGTTTATTATTCAGTTGTTTAGCAGATCTGCTCTGTGGACGATTAAGGTCACACCGGGTATGAGCTTTTATAGTGTGAAGAGAAATGTTTTCATTGTTGTTCAAAATGATGTTACTTGGGGAGGAAATGGGACATTTCAAATGGACATTTTAAGGTTCTTAAAAAATAGCAAATGTTGTTTCAGAATTGAGGGGGGGGCGGTGGCACAGGGGGTTGGACCGGGTTCTGCTCTCCAGTGGGTCTGGGGTTCGAGTCCCGCTTGGGGTGCCTTGCGACGGACTGGCGTCCCGTCCTGGGTGCGTCCCCACCCCCTCCGGCCTTACGCCCTGCGTTACCGGGTGGGCTCCGGTTCCCCGTGACCCTGTATGGGACAAGCGGTTCAGAAAATCTGTGTGTGTGTGTTTCAGAATTGTTCTGAAATGGTATATGTACAGCTGGGACATTTGCGGTCACTTTTGTCTTGTGTACAATTCCTGTGTTGTGCGTGCGTGTTCACATGGGCCCGGACTACACCTCTATGTTGCCACAAGTCCTTCGGACGCAGGAGGAAAGCTGAACACCACACAAGTACACAAGAAATGGCTCCAGTCGCTTTTCTCGCCCTATTTAATCATTTCATACGTGTAGATACAGGATTGAACAGTAAATCACAGAGGCTCCAGTGCAGATGTTTAAAATCGGAAAGGATCACAAAAAAATGATGGCAGAAGCATTTAAATTCAGCAAAGCAGAGACCAGAAAGGCACTTTGAAACGCGGGCGGGGGGTCAGCATGGAGTGTAACAGGCAGTTAACACAAAGGTCTGGTGTGGTAAACAGGCACTCCCTGCACATTAGAGGCTCCCTGTGGGATTTAAAGTGCATCATGTGACGCGGCTCAGCGCTTCCGCAACACCTCTCAGCCCTTTTCAACGGGCTTTTAGAGATGCAGCCGCTGCCGACGCGGAATTTAACTTGGACTGCAGTGGTAGCACGTGCAGAGTTAATGGAGCAGCACACACACACTCACACACACACACATTGCGCATAGGGCCACCACTGTATCAAATATGGCTTTTTGCAATGTCCTCATCAAGTCTGCCACAGGGACTGGGTCAATGCAATACCCTGTGTCCTCGTTCCCCATGACACACACACACCTGTGAGTGTTTTTTACCATCTTTCCAAAAGGAGTCAAGAACCAGACACCATTACTGATGGTATTTTTGCCTACACCGGGCTGACAGATGGCGATTTTTAAAGGCCCGAGAATGTGGAACATATTTTTACCCCCTTGGAGGACAGTTGCAGTTTCAACAATAGAGCATATAGCATACAGTGTACAGTACACAGTATTCCGTATACCATGTACAGTAATCAGCATACAGTATAGAGTAAACAGCATACAGTGTACAATATACAGTATAGGGTGTATTAAGTGTACAATATATAGTATAAAGTAAACCGTTTTCAATATGCATTAGTCGCAAGCAAAAATGGAGGGGAATCTGAAAATGGAGAGAAAGCATGAAAAACAAAAAGACCAAGTAAATGAGCTTAAATGCCCCCCCAAAGGACCTAAGAAATCATGAGACCCCCAGGATGGCATTCACACGTGCTCACTCTTCATTTTGTAAGGCCAGCAGTGTGCTGTGTAGGGTGTGTATGTGTGTGTGGGGGGGGACGACTCTGCGGAACCCCATTACCATAAGCAAAGCCCTTTCCTATATGACTACACTCTTCTCATGTGCGCAAAGTGCCCTACTGTCATTTACTGACGTTGTTAGAGACTTGTGTTATATTTGTATAACTTATTTCTAACAGATCTACGGAGTGTCAGAAAGACGCACGTATTTGTTCGCACGTACATTTCAGTTTCGGTTTTCGCCGCTTTTTCTTTTTTTTAAGCCATGAGAAGGAACTTTCGCTCTGAGGGGTCAGATTAGATTTAGCAGTTTCCGTACAAAATTAAAAAAAAAAGAGAAGCACGGTATAAATTAGGTACAAGTGAACCGCGCTGCCTGCACACGCACACTGCGCCACGACAGCGCCTGCAGTCTACGCAGCTTGAGGAAGATCTCCTTCCACCTGTTCGAGCTCCGGAAAATTCTACCTTCCGCACGTTGTGCAGGCCAAGGGTCACTTTAACGTTTAATCCTCGACAGGCTGCAAGCGCGGGTGACGTCGAAAGGAACTAATTGGCTATAAAACACTGTGAGCGTTTCCAAAGCTTGCATGAGTCCGAGGTGTCGTTTCGATTGAGATGCAACGTTAACGAAGGCTTCAGTCGAAACGGACTGAGCAGGAGGACGAGTGCCGAGGAGAACCTGCTGCATCCGGCGTCTCGGACGTTCTTGCTCTGCTGGTGTCTGCTAGGGTCACTCTGGGTACGAGCATTTATTGAGTGTATTAAGATGTATAATTTCATTGCTCTTTAAAATAATGTCACTTGGGGAGGAAATGGGACATTTCAGATGGACATTTCAAGGAGCTTCAAAAAAGACACTGCCGACGTGTATCATGGAGAAAACGGGGCCGTTGACCTTCGCGGAACTTTCCCCACGTAGGAATAAATCCAGTGTTCACTCAAGATGAACCTTCCCTCCACCAACACTGCCGCCGGAAAACGTTATTTGTGTCTCGCGCTTACTTGGTGTTTCACGGGTTCGGTGACGGACGTGGCCTCGAGAAACTTTTCACGGGGAAATCGTTTTTCCAGGCTGGTGTCGGGGTGGCGCCTGGTGCCACGGTTTGTTTCTCCAGGATGTTTCCTCACGTGATCGAAGGAACGACTCGTAGAAGCTTCAGGGAAAGGCAGGGATCAGGAGAGCTGCGCCCCCCCCTTCACATGGAGGGTCAAGGTGAAGAGAACCTGCTACCTCCACTGAAGCAGCGGTCGCTGGGGCCCCTGGTTGCCACTCTCCTGTCCCGGGTTGACGAGGAAGAGGGAGAGCGCAGGATCCGTGATGCACGTTGAGGTTGCGGTCATTGCTCCTGTCGGACGAGCGACAAAGGGATGACGGGCGGGGAGTTGGCGATGTCTGGTCCGCACCAACAGGACGAACGTCTCGAGGACTTTACGCTACGGCTATGGAGAAGAGGCAGAGGGAGGGACACGTGTCACCTTGCAGACACTGCAGTGGGGACTTTCCTGGGAGAGTCTGTATGGGACAGCGTAGCTGGGGTACATAGTGTTTATTCTGTACCCCCACCTCCCCACACACAACACATTCCACCTGGGATTTCTCTTCTGCTGGCAAAATCTCCTGGATGCTGGTGAAATGAAGTTAAGCGAACTTGTTAGAGGGGATCTACGGGCTTCCTGCATGTGCAGACTGGGTGGAACAGGGATTCTGTACTTCGTTTTTACTATAATGTAATAAAAATCGAAGGCGCACCAACCCCCGAAGCCCGACCACTTGTGGCCCTTAATAATATTTCTCCCAAAAAATTGGCATGGAAATCTAGCCAAGGATCTTCATCCAAGTGTTAATACCGATTCAATAAGGAAATGATCCTAGAAGGTAATTCTACAATGGTAATACAGTGAAATTTACCTCAATCCACTTTTATTGGTACTGAGCTGAGAGTAATTCTTGTTTTACTTACAGTATCTGTGTTACTAACCCTGTTCTTTTTTTTAATTTATTGCTCTGTCACTCTGGTGTCCCTTCTGTCTCCACCTGTTGTATCTGCTGTCACTACATGTGTGTTTTTTTTAAACATTGTTTTACATTTGCTCTTCGAGCCCCCTGCAGTTCCCCTCCAGGATTAATAGAGCACCTACACTTATCTGGCACATTTCTCCAAAGGGACTTATAACTATCTACTTATTTATACAGCTGGGTCATTTCTTACCAGAGTTACTTGGGGAAGGTACCTTGCTCAAGGGTATTACAGCCATAGATGGGATTTGAACCTGCAACCTTCTGGCCCAAGGGCAGCAGGTCTAACCGTGCATCTACCAGCTGTCCCTCCCACCACCTCTAGTTTCTGTGTCTATGTGTATCAGCCTTTGTGAACGCTTCCCTGGGGTGTGTGCTGAAGTAAGAGAGGGACCGAACACGGGGCGCACAGTGACACGTCACCTTTTGTCTTCCGTTATCTCCCGGTCGGCCTCTGCTGCCGAACACTCTGCGTCCACATCCACGTCCACGTCAACATCAACGCTGCTTTCGCTGCCCTGGGCAGACAGCTGGCAGGGACTCTCCGGGGTCAGGGATTCCACACTGTGCGCCACACACACGCACACACACACACACGCACACATATTTCAGTGGTGACCATGTAGCAGCACTCGTTGCTCCACTATGCTCCCCCAATTAATATAAAGTGTCACGCTGTGACGGCGGTTAGGGTTAGGGTTATCCAGAGTGCACCTTTTCTCAAACCTCATGCTCTCATGATATGATCCAGACCCCCTGAACATTACACTGAACAAAAAGTTACTAATAATGAATAGAGGCATGGGTGCTAAAGGGTATTTTTAATTTACTATGGCATTATCTAAGATTTTCATATAACCTAAAGTAAATAAATGGATGGATGTCTGTCCTTTTATGGCTTTTATGAACTATGAAAAAAATTGAGTTTGAAAGAGACTTCTGATCCAGCTCTGGTCCCAATTCTGTAGGACTGCACACAAGTCCGAACCGCACAGATGACACAAGTGATCCAACCCAGACCGGCAGAATCGCATAAAAAACCTCAGACTACATCTAGTATGAGAGAGAGCTCACTTTTCCCAATGGTGCATCGCTGTCAAAAGTTGTAACCCCCCCAGAAAGAACTGAGGCGTATATAAAAACGAAAGGAACATTACTGGATTCTCCTCTCCAGCACATCGATGTGCTGTTGCTGCTCCTCCAGCATCTTCCTCAGGGTGTTGATTTCCCGCTGCTTCTCCTGCAGCTCTTTCTGGAGCCGATAGTTGCTCTCCTCGAGGGTTTCACAGAAAGCCTGAGCCGCAAAGTGCAAATTGGGTGCCGTGGGGGACGGAGAAAAGGGGTACGAGGAAGGAAGAGATGGAAATACATCACTCGTTGCCTTGGACATTCCAGCTGGTGTCATGGGAGTAGGAGGTGGGGGGTCCTTACCCTGCTCTCCTCCAGGCTGTCAAAGGGGCCTGGTGGGTCATCCAGGCACAGGAAGTCCCTGACCGGCAAGCTGAGAATGCATTCACACACACATACATGTGGATCGTTAGTAAAACACTGCAGGAAGGCCGCTCTGAATTCTCTTTACGCAACGATACCCTTCCAAGAATAAGAAATCATACGCAACATCACATCTAAATCCTTATGTCTTACAGTTCTTCAGGAAGCTCAAAGAAAGACAGTGGAAAGAACAGAGGTCTGCTGTGGAACCTACTCAGTCGCCAGGGTACCAGTCAGTCCTTGGGCAGCACAAAGTATGACATTGACGTTGGACCATGGGAGAGACGGGTTGATTTATGGCGACCTGGACTGAGCATCTAACTACGGTAATTGAGAAATGTGATCCATTGGGCAAGTGGGGACCATCGAGGACTCAAGGAGACTGGGTGACTGTTGGGGGAAGGGGGCTTGGCTCTCTTCTAGGGTCCTTATGATAAGCTTTGGAGGACATCTGCTCCACGTGGCTATAATGACGTGCGTGAACACATGGGATAATGGGAGAGACAGCCCAAGTTACGGTTCTCTGCCCTCCTCTCCACAGAGCAGCTCAATCACTGAGACGGAAACAAAGAAACACTGCTACAAAGTCTCCGGGATTTGACACAGAGCTAATAAGATTGTTTACGAATTGAAGGATTTAATTTAATCTTGAGGAATTCAAGGACTGAGCGGGTAAAGGTGTCTACTGAGCAAAGAGGGGCTTCAGCAACACGCACCAGTTGGCCACGTCCTTGTGTGCCACCAGGTTCCGCAGGAACGTCTGAAGGCCCAGCTGCCGATCTTCCAGGAAGCCCAGGTTGTAGTTGTTCTTGAACCAGCGCTTGGGTGGCAGGGAGAGGCGGAATCCTGGAAACATTTCCCTCAGCTGGGGTCGTCCGCGGGTGCAGGCAGAGAGAATGGCATGAGAACCCGTCAAACATCAACACGGAGTCACTCAGGAAAAGTCTGTTGCGCTTCATTGCTCCGAGTACCATGCGTAACCGCCGCATGGGCTCGATAATGCCCGAGATCTATAGGCACATAATACCCATCAGCGGAAAAGTGTGCTTTCATGTGATTTTTTCAGAGGATTTGCATTATTATGAATCGCACGGTCCCGTTTACCTTTTATTACTTTAACATTTTATCAGCCTGAATGAGGATTCCTATTTCTGGCCTCCTTAAATTCATCGACTTTGGTCACCTTGCCTGTCTCTGGCACAGACATGGGACTAGAACACACTTGTGATGACTATTAAACGGGCTGTTTCTGAGGATTCGATGAAGTGGACGGAAAGATTGAATGAGGGAAACAAGTCACACATTCAGACACACAGAGTCCCTGAAAGGGTTCCCGTGAGCATTTAGCCCCCAGTAAAAATCACTTCCTCAAGTCACCGAAAAAGACATTTAGTATCATCTCTCCTGTACATTCATTTATCACCACCATTTATAGAGTTGGTTTTTTTGTAACCATAAATTAATGTTTCAGTTCACTTCTCTAATGTTTGAAATGATGTGCATAGGGACATTGCATAGTTTTTGTGCTTTCAATATCCAAACAATGCCAGTTAGGATAGTTCTCATGTCAATGGGAAAGAACACTTGGACACTGTGATGAGCAGCGTCGCTCAGCTGGGGATATATATCGCTCTGGTTGCTTCCTGTTGGTGCTGAGGGTGTCGGTGACTGGGGAAGACAAAACCGGACCAAAATCTCACCCTAGTATAATGCCTTTTGGGCACTGCATGCGTAGGAAAGAGGGAAAAAACAGATTTTAAACATACCCATTTAGAGGCAAGAGAATGACTTCAAATATGAAAAATTTGACTTCATTTGCTGCCACAAATTTTTTCGCTGTTAAGGCATCTGGGCTTCCAAACAATGAAGAAACCAAAGCCTTCTTCACGGGCTGAATCACATCTACAGTCATGCGCCGCTTAACAACGTTTGGCTTAACGACTGAGCACATATATGAGACGGTGGTCCCATAACATTATAATGGAGCTGAAAAATTCTTATCGACTAGTGACGTCGTAGTGCATCATGTTCCTCACATGTTCGTGGTGGTGCTGCTGTAAACAAACCTACTGCGCTGCCAGTCGTATAAAAGTACAGCACATAAAATTATGTACAATACATAATACTTGGTGATGATAATTAACACCTTTTACTGCTTTTTGTATTTCGTATACTGTATTTTTTATTGTTATTTTACAGTGTACTCTTTCTACTTCTAAAAAAAGTTTACTGTAAAGGAGTATGCTGTGTTACCCCAGCAGCAGCATCATAAATCTCGTGTTTACCGCATCTCTTGACCGCATCGAGGCTATACCATCTAGGTGTGTATAAGTACACTGTATGAGGCTATACCATTTAGGTATGTATAAGTACACTCCATGATGTTTGCACAAAGACAAAAATGGCCTAACGATGCATTTCTCAGAATGCATCCCCGTTAAGCGACGCGTGTCTATACTCATGACTGGTATTTTTTTATCAGGTGATGTTTTGCCCAAGGACTGCACAGAACAGAGATTCTTACGATTAAATAAGCGACGCTCACTGCTTGTTTCTTCAGTGTCACTCTATTTCCCAATTTGATCTGTGGGCAGCTTGGTCCTTTGCTCATGAGAGTAAGAATAGGGTCTCAAGATAAAACTGCGGAAGTCATGTAGCGCGACACTTACTGTGCTGAACTTGTGACCTTCGGCCAAGCAGATTTAAAGTCCTGGAATGGTAAAGCTTTTGAAACCCTGAGGCATAGAATATAAGCTACACTGGACAGGACAGCTGGTATCCTAGTGGTTAGCGCTCCTGCTTTTTGTGCCAAAGGTCACAGGTTCAAATCCCACCTCTATCTGCAGTCCCCTTAAGCAAGGCACTTACTCCAAATTGCTCTAGTAAAATTACCCAACTGTATAAATGGGTAAACAATTATAAGTAGCTAAACAGTGTAAGTCCGTTTGGAGAAAAGAGTCAGATAAATCTAATGTCTGCATAAAACACCAAGAAAGCGTGTTGTTGTGGTTCAGAGGCCTCAGCTCCTGCTGTTTGACTATCATCAGGAAAGGAGATAATGAGGCTGACAAAGATACATACATGTAAATGACTAGAACTTAAGATCTGTGCTACAAATCCATGAATCACACACCACAGATTGACTGACCTTGTCGTTCAGCCTGGAGAAGTCTGTGTATCTCCTGAAGACCACCCAGCTCTCCTGTGGGGTCTTCCTCACCAGGATCTTATACACCTGCAGCAGAGAGATCCCACTTAGTTCACGGATGTTCGGGGCTCCTTCGCTAAAGGTCATTATCTTGTATGACAAAACACGAGAGCGTCCCACCTGTGCTAAACAACATAGGACAGAGAGTTTGACTTTTGCTTAGTACTGATGTCATTCATACCTTCAGTTTCAAAGCCACCAATAAGACATAACAAACAGTCAGAAATAACTTATGGTTTTTGCAACACCTCGAGAAGAAGGAGGCAAACAGTGTTTCGTGGTGAACAACCGGGATACCGAAGAGTGTGCAGCAATCCAGAAAAAACAGGACGAGGGATGGCTGGTAGTATAGTGGTTGGTGCTGTTGCCTTTACACCCAGAAGTGGTAGGTTCACATGCCACTTTGGGCTGTAGTGCCCTGGACCAAGATACTTACTCTAAATTACCCCAGTAAAATGACCCAGCTGGGCAAATAGTTGCAACTACATGAACAGTGTAAGTCACTTTAGAGAGAAGTGTCAGCTAAATGTAGAAAGACTGACTTGGCACAGACGACCTCCCAAGGAAGGCTGATTTTCAGTGGTGTATGAACTCTGAGAAAGGCCTGTGTGTACAGAAACCCAGTGGTGACTGGAAGTGTTTAAAATAAGTAAATAAAATTCCCTTTGCCCCTAATGATCAGTAAAACACAGGTCCTGGAATAAAGTATTTCAGGAAACCATTTTTCAATGTAAGGGGGTGTGGTGGCACAGTGGGTTTAGCCAGGGCCTGTTCTCTAGTGGGTCTGGGGTTTGAGTCCCACTTGGGGTGCCTTGCAACAGACTGGTGTCCTGTCCTGTGTGTGTCCCCTCCCCCTCCAGCCCTGTGCCCTGTGCCCTGTGTTGCTGGGTTAGGCTCCAGCTTGCCATGACCCCTGCTTGGGACTAGCAGCTTCAGACAGTGTGTGTGTTTCTAAATGTCGGGGGAAATCGAATTAAGGCATCAATAAAAATCGAATGAGGACAGTTGCCCGAGAAAGAAACACTGCTGCTCGCTGCTGCTATTTGATACTGGAGTGTCCACCGGCTACTTGTTAGACACTTTGACGAGGGACCAAGATGCCGCTGAGGCGGGGGGTCGTTGTCACTTATCAAGGGAAAAGTGAACTGAAACGAGAGCACGAACACGCTGGGAATGCCAATGAAGTTTCGTGGGGATCTTGAGATCTTTCATAGCTGCTCATTTCAGAAGATTAGGAAGTTTAGGGAAAGCTGGATCAGCAGCACGGTGAACTAGTTTATGAGTCTGGCCCTTGTTGACGGCCAACGTCCCGTGCTTTACTGCACCAAGTCTTGCATGCTAATCATTGTCACGTCAGCGAAACAGCGAGGCTGAGCTTCTCACGCAAAGGCAAAGTAGATGCATGTTCTTACGCAATGAGTGGGATGCGAGATCACCGATCGGCCAAAACATTGAAACCACTTGTCTAATATTGTACAAGTCCCCCTTGTGCCACCAAAACAGCTTTGACCTGTCAAGGCATGGACTCCACAAGACCTCTGAAGGTCTCCTGTGCTATTTGGCAACAAGACGTTAGCAGCAGATCCTTTAAGTCCCGTAAGTTGCGAGGTGGGACCTCCATGGATCGGACCTGTTTTTCGAGCACATCCCACAGATGCTCAATCGGACTGAGATCTGGGGAATTTGGAGGCCGAGTCAACACCTTGAACTCTTTGTCATGTTCCTCAAACCATTCCTGAGCAACTTTTGCAGTGTGGCAGGGCTGCTGCCACCAGGAAATACCGTTACCATGAAGGGCTGTACGTGGTCTGCAACAATCTTTAGGTGGGTGGTACGTGTCAAAGTAACATCCGCATAAATGCCAAGACCCAAGGTTTCCCAGCAGAACGTTGGCCAGAACATCCCATTGCCTCTGCCGGCTTGCTCTTCCCATAGTGCATCCTGTTGCCATCTTTTCCACAGGTAAACGATTAACACGCACCCGGCCGTCCACGTGATCTAAAAGAAAATGTGATTCATCAGACCAGGCCACCTTCTTCCACTGCTCCATGGTCCAGTTCTTACGCTCATGTGCCCATTGTAGGAGCTTTTGGCGGTGGACAGGGGTCAGCATGGGCACTCTGAGTAGTCTGCCTGACACCCTTCTATCATGGCCATCATTAAGGTTTTCAGCAATTTGTGCTACAGTAGCTCTTCTGTGGGATCGGAGCAGATGGGTTGGCCTTCGCTCGCCACCTGCATCAATGAGCTTTGGGTGCCCATGACCCTGTCGCCGGTTCAGCGGTTGTCCTTCCTTGGACCACTCTTGGTAGGTACTAAGCACTGCATACCGGGAACAGCCCACAAGACCTGCCGTTTTGGAGATGCTCTGACCCAGTCGTCTAGCCATGACAATTTGGCTCTTGTCAAAGTCGCTCAGATCCCTACACTTGCCCATTTTTCCTGCTTCCAACACATCAAATTCAAGAACTGACTGTTCACTTGCTGCCTAATATATCCCACCCCTTGACAGATGCCACCGTAATAAGATAATCAATGTTACTCACTTCACTTGTCAGTGATTTTAATGTTTTGGCTGATCAGTGTACGTACAGAGCTCAGCTAAAAGGGGACAGAAGGCTGTGTGTAGGGGAGCACGTTTGCTACTGGCAAAAAAAATGAGGAGAAAAAAACGAACGGCGGTCGGTTGCCTTACGGTGAATTTTGCGCGCTCCTCCATCACCTCGTATCCCAGCACAGTGGGCGTGATGGGCCCATCTTCCCAGCTGAGGCGTGAGCTGCTGGAATATTCCGTCAAGGTGCCGGAGACATGGATGCTGGAATGCGGATGTAGGGCTGGTGCGCGGCCCGGCAGGGAGGCGCTGGGCCTCAGGCAGGGATGGCCTCTGCTAGGCGTCCCGGGGAGAACGCTCACCCACGTGGACGAGCTGGAGCTGCTGGAGACGCTGTCCAGGGAGGCCGTCCGCCAGTTCCGGAAGCTGCCAGTGGTCTGCGAGGCGCGCCTCATTGGGGTAGGAACCGGTGCAAAAGGTGCTGCCATGTAATCGAACCCCTTTCTCCTCCAGCGACTCAGCGTGGCCCCGAACACATGGAGCGGGCGCTGAGGAAGGAATCGACCATGTCGAAACGTGCCTGCGAAGGCCGGCTCCTTCCTGCCCTCCAGGCTAGCTGTGAAATGGAAAGCAAAAATCACCCATCATGCCTCACATCTTGTCCCACGGGGATTCGACCCCCTGCTGTGTGGCTAGATTGACGGGTTCTTCTGTACGACCTTAAATGGCGGACACTTGAAAGCAAGTTCAGCATATGACTAAATAGTGTATGCGACTTGTGGAGGCCGTCCTGGTCGAGGTCATGATGGCATGAATTATGCATGATGCCATCAATTATAAATAGACGTGTTTTTTTTAGCCCTTTGAGGGTTTTGCACTCAGAGGAAAAACACGTTTCCCTTCGCTTAAGGAACGGAAAAGCTGAAAAATTGCAGAAGTTTCAAATAAACGATCAATGAAGCAAAAGTCTTATTATTAATACGTTTATAATCTTATCAGATGCTCATATCCTACGACTGACATCGTTCACGATATTAGAGCTCACAGTATTTAGTTTTCCATTTTATCAGTTGTTTTTCTTTATTTCTTATTCCGATAACAGTAATGATCAGTAATAATGATCATTTCTCTGTGTCTCAGAGGGTTTTTCATGTGTTGATGTCATCATCATCATCATTATGGCCCACAAGCTTTCTCATTCATAACATACATCTCTATATATACATATACTGTATACATACATGCATGGCAAGAAAGGGAACACACACACACACACACACACACACACACACACACAGTCACACACACTCGCAGCTACCATTAGTGCCAAGAAATTTCCTTCTTTAGCTTCTTTCAAGATCATGGTAGTCCCATGATGGGGGAGGGGATTACGTCTCCAAAACACAGCAACAAACAAAGGGGAGTTTCTGCCGAATTTCAATAAATACACACAGCTATGCAGTGAACATTTCCAGTGAACATTTAACACACTGGAACTTCGATGAATTTGTGTGAGCAGCGCCAAAAACAGTGTTGGACACCAGGAGGAAGTGAACTCGCTGACAACCTCCTGGAAGCCAAGGATGCTCCACCAGCAGCTGTCGCACAGCTCCTCTCCTCTCCTCTCCTCTCCTCTCCTGGTGGACAGACGGTGTGTCATCGCCGATTAAGATCAATCTCGCTGATGAGAATGAGCTCATCACAGCCCTCCTTCCACCCCATATGTCCCCTTACTGAGCAGAGCAGACCTATAAGCGCTTCTGCTTGGGGAGGTGGGGGGGGGTTCTGTGGACGGGCTGGGTTACAATATAACATTTCCTCTGCCTTTCCTTACAGTGCACACATCTACACGTACCAGTCAATACACATAAATGGAGGGACCGCTGGCACGTGTGCTGTGATACAAAGAACTAGCAAGACCACTAAGTACATGGTAGAGCTCAATAATAACAATAATAATAATAATGATAATAATAATAATAATAATAATAATAATAATAATAAAACCAAGCATAGATGATATTCGACTTGTAGAATATACAGTTAATTACTGTAAGAGGTGGGGGTCAGTAAACAAGAATTCAGAGCCAATGAAACCCCCAACGGGCCTTTTTACCCAAAGAGCACAGGACCGACCACCCAGAGAGACGGAAACACCTGCCGGTGGGGAACGAGCCCTGCGGCCGCACCTTGTTCCTGCTGCGCACATGGTGATGGATGATGGAGGTGCTCCTGTCGCCGCTCACTGTCCCCCAGCGCGCCGCCGTCAGGGAAGCTTCTCGATCACTTGTTCTCTTTATTCTTCTTCTTCAGCCCCCCCTCTGCCCTGGCTCAGCTGGAGCGCGAGCCGCACCTCGAGCGATCGTCACACAGTCACGCGGAACGAGACAGTGGCGACAATCGATGTGTTTCCCGGAGCCCGACGTTCGGTTCGCTCACGGCGCGCGCTCTTCGTCTTCGTCTTGTTATAATTTTGTGCCTCCTTTGCCTCCGCCTCGCGCTCCTGCTCGTGCTCGCGCTCAGCTCTGCTCTCCGTCGCTCCCCGCCGGTCTCTCATCCCTGTATCCTAACCTCCCCCCCCCCCCCCCCCCCACACCCCCGCCGCGGTGACGCCCAGCTTCTGAGGACGAGCACGTGACCACGAGCGGCTCGGACCCGCAGCCTCCACAGCGATGGATCGGGACAAAATGGGCTTCGAAGTCACAAGAACAGCGCGTTTCTCAGCCGTTTGTGCGAAACTGAAACTGCGGGTTCCTTCAAAAACCGGTTTGCAGGAACAATATATTCATTGTGTCCATTCATTGTGTCCAGACATACAGTCTATAAATATACAATTCTTTAACAACAACCACAACCACAACAACAACAACCACAATAATAATAATAATAATAATAATAATAATAATTCTTGATCATCACCACACTATACATGTACAAAATATATCACAGGGTCATTTCATCTGATTATATTTAGTATCTGACATTCAGTTACATTTTATTTTGAAGAAAAGGCTCAACAAATATAGTGAAGATGACAATGCAGGATAAAATATTGTTTTATCGATATTACAAGTTCATCCGGGATTGTTACCATTTAACGGGTATCATTTTTGTAGTTTTTCTTTGAACCTAGCAGTACAAGTTGTCTTGTTCCAAAGGGTCAAATAAATAAAGGCCAACAACAATAAAATGAACATATTTTCAGGTGAGTAAAAAATTGTGAATATCTATAATGCTTCCCAGACGTCACCAATAACCACTTCCTAACAGCCACTGTATCTCCAGAGGCCCAAATTATGTGTGGAAAAAATATACAGCATGTCCTGTTTTTTATTAGTTTAGAACCTCTGTAGTACAGTATTAAAACTGATCATATATATTGCAAGCAGGCAGATTTTCACCTGGGCACCAATTTCTGCACTTTAAACGACCTGGGTGTGTTTCTGCGCCTCATTATGGATAAAAGAAAATACACCAGAAATAGTCAGATTTACCCACAGGGAGTGTAATTGCTCCCAGGGGTCTTTAGAGAAACACCTTCTCACTCCAGCAAAGACTGGTCTGTGAACAGCTGCTCTTCTGCTCCACTGACTTGATGTTTCATTTATTCACCACCACAAATTGCAAACAACTAAAGGTCTTGAGTCCCGTTCGCCACTGGGTGGCGCTGCAACACAGCAACAGCGAGCAATGGCAACAATGGGTGGAAAAAATCCTATCTATCTATCTATCTATCTATCTATCTATCTATCTATCTATCTGTTATTGTTATTATTATTATTATTAGTAGTAGTAGTAGTTGCAACATTTGCAGTTTATTTTATTTTATTTTATTTAATTTTATTTTTACATAGCGGGTAAGAATAGGACACATTTCACACATGGTATCACAAAATATCATTCAAGTGACCGTATTGGGAGGAGGTGCGGTGGCGCAGTGGGTTGGACCGCAGTCCTGCTCTCCGGTGGGTCTGGGGTTCGAGTCCCGCTTGGGGTGCCTTGCGGCGGACTGGCGTCCCGTCCTGGGTGTGTCCCTTCCCCCTCCAGCCTTACGCCCTGAGTTGCCGGGTTAGGCTCCGGTTCCCCGTGACCCCGTAAGGGACAAGCGGTTCTGAAAATGTGTGTGTGACCGTATTGGTACTTTCTTGACCTGAATAACTAAAACCTGCTGTCTAGTCCTGTGAGTTAATTTGGATAAAACTGTCTGCTAAACAGCTAGGAAAAAAAAAAACTGTCTGATAAAGAGTTAGTGTTTGAACAATGACGTAAAGAAGTTGATAGTGGGCAGACTTTAGTAGATTATTTTTATTTCAAATCTTGACCAACGTGCGGAAATGACCAGTCGGTTGTATTTATGGTACAACCTTCTCTCGCAATGGGGTCACCTCATTAGACACATTGGAATTAACACAGGATTGAATTGCCATTCATTTCAGTGGGGGAGACTGTGTCTCAGACAAGAAGTATGTCACCTAGAATTTATTAAAGTACAAGAAAATGATGATTAATGGCCAAAATCTCCCCCCGTCTGCAACAAGCTTGTGTAACCACGGGGGGAACTTCTGGGGGAAATGATGGGGTGACTGTGTTTGCCACTGTGTGGAAAGAGAGCCTGGAGGTGCTAGGTGGGCTGGGAAGGCTGGCTGTAGGGGCAGATCCTGGAAGAAAAGGGGGGGGGGGGTCTTTGGACTGGAAGCATTATTTTCCTGGTGCTGGTGTTCAAATAAATCGTTCATCATGAATGCTGCCTCCGCGTCCTTCTTCGCCCCATCCAAATCCTTGGTGCTGTGTGCCACAGTAATAATGTTTGAAAAAACCCCCCCTTAAAGCAACACCCAACCCATTTTACTGATTAAGTAGACTGTAGTCTTACATATTTGAGGAGAAAATATATTTTATTCTTAAGACCTGCAAAAGGAGCTTACACTGCAGATTTGTGGTTCAACAAAGTATCTCTTCTTCAGTCAAAATAATAATATTAATAAGAAATTAATTTTGTGATGTTTGGACACCCTTTCAGGATGAGGCTCCGTCCCACTGCGGGGTGTAAAGCGACATTTTCTATTCAATGTCTCCTTCTCCACAATAACACTGAGAACCTTTCCGAGTTTCATCCAACATTCGGCCCCTTCGCTTCTTTAAGAGACATTTTCATCATTTGCCACATATTTGTTTTGCGACATTTTTGTTCGCTGCCCTGCTCTTTCATTCCTAGGGCCAGATGGACACCAGGCACTTAGAGGTGTCGTGTCGCACTGCTATTCAACACGTGGTATTGGAGGTCTCTGTTTTACCGCAGGACTTGGGTTCTACTGCTAATAGAGGCTCATTTAGAGTTTATTCCTCCACGTTTAGCTGGAAAATGGCCAGAAGGACACCCCTGAGGGGCAAAAACTTTTCAGGTTTGAGATGCCAAGTGTGCCTTCTTTCCGCAGTGTCTCACAGAGGTATTTTATGGAGTAAAACAGAGTTTTGGGAGTAAAATAAGTGTTATGAGCAAAATTATTTGGCTGTTACATGAAGAAAGGCTCCGAGTTGCGCTGCGGTTCAGTTGTGGAGGCTCAGCTTTGGGCTGGACACTCAGTAAGTGGCAGGAGGTCCAACAGAAGGTACGGCCTGGAGCAGCCCTTCGCTGTCCTCCCCCTTATCTTCAGATCCGCAAGTGTTTGCTGAGCCCTTCCTCCAAAGCACCTGAAGGACAGGGTAGATTACGGAGGGATTAGGCGGGACTGCGCACTCTTAAGGGGATTTCGCAGGAGGCCGAGTCCCCGTCAGGAGTGGAGTGGAGCTGCTCAAACCCAAGACGTCGTGTCCCTTGTGCTTCCCGAAAGGCGATTACGAGTTTTGCAAGCGCCAGAGAAAAAGAGAGCCTTTCTGAGCGACACGTGGACCAGGGGGCCACTGGATTTGGTCCACCATTTGGGTCAAGAGGTGGAACCACTTTGCTCTGCTCCACTTTTGCAGAAGCGGGAATTAGGGAGCTCCGCAGGGGGCGAGGCGGGAAGGCGCCTCTAGAGCACTGAGCGCGTGCGGAATGGACACGCTGCTCTGAGCGCCCAGCCGGGAGGCCTTGATGAACGACACACACCGTTCGGCGCCGTGGACTTCATTACCACCGGATGGCAAAACTCCATTACTGGCGACTTCTACGGTCTAAGTAGCTGGAGCGGTTAACGATCCGGCGCTCCTCTCTGAAACAGGAGAGCGCACAGCTTTTCTGAAAGATGGAAGAAGGTTGTGGAACCACGAGTGAAACTCGTACCTCATTCTCTGGGCTCAGCTGTTTCCGCCCCTCGTCTCGGAATTTGACTAGATTCCGTTCCCTCCTTTCTTCGTTCGTTCATCGCGGCTGAAAGTGTTGCGGTTACAGCTGCTGCCTTTCATACCTACAGGCTGCAGGTTCGAACCCCACCTCCAGCTGTGGTAGCCCAGAGCAGGGTATTTACCCAGAATTCTCCAGTAAAGTTACCCAGGTGTATAAATAGGTAAATCAGTGTAAGTTGCTTTGAGGAAAAGCAGCAGGCAAACATAAGAACTTGCTGCACTTCCATACAATTCTCGAAAGTGTGAACTTGCACAGAGGGAAGGGCTTCGAATCCCACAGGAAGCAGCGGAAACAACTGAGAAAATCCCCCGCTAGAGTCTAACAAGGTAAAGGTTGTCGCAGAAGCACACAAACCCTGTCGGTTGCCAGGATGAGGTTTGACAAACATGGCTCCACGCTGATCTTATTAGCGTGAGAGGAAACGGAGAAAATTAACACAACAGCAGCTTATGTTTTATGAACTGATGCGGCAAAAAAAAAAGAAAAGAAAACTGAGAGGACGACTGGAGCGCAAAGCACCGCGGAGACTCCAGCGCTGAAGGATGAGTGACGTCAACGTACATTTTCCATTACACTTGTGCCACTCGATGGCAAACAACCTGGGCGACATCACACACTAGCTCTGACACACACACACGGTCCACGCTGTACATTGCTTTGGAGGAAAGTATCAGATGAATGTAAATGTCACAGAGGTGATGAAAACGCTCCGGGAAAAAGCCATAGTGCCGCCGCGCTGTTTACCCGACTCTCCGGCTTCACCAAAGCACTGCTCAACAACAGCTTCCACCGCACCTCACCGGACCGGTACACTCCGTACCGCTGCGAAATAAGGCGCGTGTCTTCTTTAATCCAGTGGATCACTTGTTAGCTGTCCTGTGGGCCGTGGATAGAGGAACGAGGAACGTGGGCTGGGGGCAGAATCAATAATATGAGACTGGACCTCAAAGGAGACCACAGTGCAACTGGGCAAGGCTGCGAATCACTCACACACACACATACACACACAAAGAGTTTTTCTACAGAGTCAAGCATCTACAAACATCCAGATGCTTGATGAGCTGAGGAGGTTCTGAAGGTCACAGGTTCAAATCCCACTTCTAGCTGCTGTACTCTTGAGCAAGGTTCTTACCCTAAAATTACTGTAGTAAGATTCTCCAGATGTACAGAAGAGTAAATGACTGTAAGACTGTAAGTTGCTTAACACTATAAGTAAAAAGCGTCTGATAAGTCTATGTGTGGAGGAGAGAGATAGAAGGGACAAACCTTGTGGTGTGTGTGTGTGTGTGTGTGTGTGTGTGTGTGTGTGTGCTGGCAGTGAATGATCAGTAGATGACAGTGCTGAGCTGTGGAGAGTGTGGGGGGGGCCTTGAGTGGCACAGAAAGACTCTCCCAGGCCACCAGGAGATGGCCCCAGTGCCTCTCGCTCCCGCGCTCAGAACATTTAAGCAATAATGTCTTCCTACAGTTGGGTGATTTTCAGAAAACAAGAAATAAAAATCAATCACCCAGCCACCTGGGTTCGAATGCTGAGCGCGTGTGTGTGTGTGTGTGTGTGTGTGTGTGTGTGTGTGTGTGTGTGTGTGTGTGTGTGTGTGTGTGGGTTTCCTTCTGAGGTCCTTCTCATGAGCAACTCTTCAGCCGTGTCTGCAGGAGTGACCCCAACGGTAAGACTGTGTCATGGACACATGGTTCACCCCCCGTCACCCATCCCACAGCCCAGCGGTGACGCAAACTCCCGCTGCATGAAATATTTAGTTCTTCTTTAAGGCTGGATGTGTATTGAAAGGGGGGTGCGGTAGCGCAGTGGGTTGGACCGCAGTCCTGCTCTCCGGTGGGTCTGGGGTTCGAGTCCCGCTTGGGGTGCCTTGTGACGGACTGGCGTCCCGTCCTGGGTGTGTCCCCTCCCCCTCCGGCCTTGCGCCCTGTGTTGCCGGGTAGGCTCCGGTTCCCCGCGACCCCGTATGGGACAAGCGGTTCTGAAAATGTGTGTGTGTGTGTGTGTGTATTGAAAGGCAGGCGGAAGCAGCTCTACCCTCTGACCTTCTACTTCCTGGGCCACAAGGCAGCGGAAACCTGCGATGATGTCTGAGCACTTGGCACCGCACATGCCGCACACACCACGCACATCACACACACACACACACACAAGTCGGAGAGATTCTTTCCCGTCCAGCATCGTCTCCGCTCTCCTGAGCGACGATCCCTCGTGCTCTCCACTTTGCCCTGTGCTCTGACCAACGTTACTTTACCTCTGTGTGTGTGTGTGGTACAGGATTTCATGTGCACTGTAACAATGTGTGCTAATATACACTGTATGTGGTAATGTACAGTACGGCGTAGATACATGTACGTGTGTATCTGTGCGCGTGTGTGCGCCGTGCCGCCGCTGGCCGCAGCACAGTCTCCAAGAACCAGCGCCCCCCCGCCCGCACCACCCGCACCACTCGCACCGCCCCCCAGAAGGTGTGCTCTTCATGCCTGACTTCCCTTCACTCACAGCCTCGCCTGTCACTTCCTCTCCCGCAGCCGCTATTTTTAGGACGGTTGAGAGCAGAAAGGGGGAGATGTTGTCCTTTTCAGAAGAAGAAGATGATGGAGGGTAACGGCGGTTCACGGTGGAGCAAGACCCCGCGCGACTCTTTGGCTCACGGCGGAGAAGCGGGTGCGACTCCCAGTTGGAAGGCTGAGCTGCCGTTCGGAGAGGTCCGGTTTTCGAGACCGAGGTTCTCCTCCTTTCCCTCAGTCTGCTGGCTTCTCCTCTCCCGTTTCCCCCAGATGAGGACTCCTGCACCGGCTGGTAAAGGTGTTGCCTCTTAGAAAGAGTTAGAGGCCAACGAGAAAGACGAGCCGAACGTTAGAGCTTTCCGAACACGTCCCATTCGGTCGGCGCTACTCATGCCGCCGGCGTGCAATTTTGCCGTCCAAAGCGGTGCTCTTACACCGACTGCCCTACAATAACATCCCTTCGTAAGAGGGCCTCTTCGCTGGTCATCGGGACACCATTGTGTCAGAGTCCTTTCACTCGCACTCTTGCAAGCGAGCGCAGCCGGCTCCGCGTCCCCCCTTCGTCCTGCAGCCCCTGCTGCCACAACTGGATGCGTGCCGCCTTGCGCTCGGCCGTGACAGCCCGCCACCCCGCGCGTTCCAGGATACCGAGCGACGACGGCCTCCTTGTCGGAGCTCCTCCAGCTTCCAGCGGAGAGAAACGTTCACTTGCACGCACGTGCGTTCAGCAGTACGTTACGGCAAGTGACGAACCAAGACATTTGGGAAAATTCGACACGCTGGCCCCGAATCCACGGTTCCTCTTATGAAATTACGGCAACTAACGCCGAGCTTCGCTACACGCAACTGGATTTCACATTTTTCAGCTCGACCCAAGAATCCCAGTGCGTGTAGTGCACTGCCTTTTAAATCCTTCCAGAGACATTTAATGGAGTCACATGGTGCTAAATCAATTAAGAACGCTACCATGGTAATGTGACCGCCAGTGTGACGGCTCCTTATACCCGTGTGTGGAGAATAATCCTCTGCAAAGACTAATTACACATAGCAGGTATATTTCTGCAGGTTTGCTTTCGTGCCTTTTTTTGTCATCGGAGGCAGAAGCGGTTCAAAGACCTACAAAGGTCCCGGGTCTAAAGAGCACGCATACATTTATATATTTACTGAGTCATGGACAGGCATGCAGATGAGTCATTTCGCCCTCCGTTCTTCCACCCCAGGCATGAACGTTAGCCGCCCACCCACCTTGCACAGTTGACCAATTATTTTCTGTTTGCTCATTCCAACCGGCCCAGCGCTATGTCGCTGCCTGAAGCTCCACGGTCCCCCACAGAGCATGCTGGGAAATAGCATCCATCTGCACACCACTCAAAATGTTCTCAATTAAGTCTTTCTTGTTGTCATTCGAACATGCGGCCTTCTTGATCATCGTAACGCAGTTTTACCTCATTATGGCAGGAGTCTGACATTTTCCTTTGCCCAGATACCTGATTACTCCAAACATGACAGCGGAGACTGAAGCTCCTCAGGCTGCGCTAAAGGCCATCAGTGAGCTGGCTGCCGAAGCCCGGCGGGACTCCGTCATCAGGAGCGGAAGCCTATTAATCCAGAGCAAGGCCTAGTGGCCGAACCCGGTGACCATGGCGTGAAATCTTGCTCTGGACCGATGGTCCGAAGCCCAGCAGAAGAGAGCGCGGCGTGTTAACGGCAGCTGAAGCCCATGGCAACCTGAGGGACCCATGAAGACCCATGCAGATACATGCGAGGACCTGGAATCCCTCAATAGCGACTGAAGGCCATCAGCACCGACAAAGGCCTTTGCGCTCGTGTTCATTCCACACGCACGCGCGCACACAGACACACGCACGTCTCTCCTGCACCAGACCGTGCTGGGAAGCTGACTCTGCGACTCCGAGGAACGAAGCTCGGCCGGTCCCGCATCCCTTCATCACCTGAAAATGGGAAAGAAAAGTAAGATGCGGTTTTCTCACCTATGTTGCGTCTTTCTCACTAACTCAGTTGAGGATTTAATTTCAAGAGACAAATCTAAACAAATTGCGACGCCGCGGCACGTTCCCCGCATTCGTTTATCTGCCGTTTTCATTCGCAGCGCCACTCCAGGCATCCATGTCTGCCGGCAAGCAGCATCCAATATACATTTAATTTGTAGTTTCTGCCAGCGCTTCCTAAATTTCATTCGACGCCAGAGACAGGTTATTGCGGCAACTGGGTGTTCATTTTCTCCCGAAACAATATCAAATCAATCATCGACGTTGTTTATGCGTTCTCCACCGCTGCCAAGCGCACGGCTGTCAGTTTTCCCGTGGATAAATTCGCTCTCCGCCGACGGGATTTTGAGCAGAGAGCCGTTGTCCAGCAGACAGGAAGCAGAGGTAAGCAAACGGAACCACCAGGGCAACAAATGTGACTAAATGCAGGCAGGTTCCAGCGCTGCTCACTGAGTCATCGCAGCAGTCATCCACACTGAAATTGTTTACATTTATTTAGCAAACACTTTTCTCCAAAGCGACTTCCAATGAACTCTATGTAGTGTTATGAGCCCACACACCTTATTCACCGCGGTGACTTACACTGCTAGGTACACTACTTACAATGGGTCACTCATCCATATGTCAGTGGAACACACACACACACACACACACACACACACACACACACACGCACCTGAACAGCATGTCTTTGGAGTGTGGGAGGAAACCAGAGCACCCAGAGGAAACTCACACAGACACGGGAAGAACATGCAAACTCCACACAGACTGAGCAGGGATTGAACCCACATCCTCTCGCACCACCAAGGCGCTGTGAGACGGCAGAACTACTTGCTGTGACACCATATCGCTCCATTGTTCTATCTCTTCCCAAACCAATTACAAAGACCGTGATGGAGGTATAAAGGTAAATGTGAGTGGAATCAACAGATTCTGCAAAGGTCCTGTACATTTTTCCGCTCTCTTCATGCCCCCCCCCCATGCAGTTTGTCTGTTGCTGAGAAACTTGCCTCATTCTTCTGCAATGCATATTTAAGCGCTGACTTTATTTCTCTAAATGTGTTTATTTCTGCCAGCCTTCCCAGGGCACAGAATGTCCTCAGGATGCCTTGTTATCCACTCAGTCCATGAGAAGTGTAATTATTTTTTGTGTCCTCTGCTCCCAATGACAATGAAGATCAGGTGCTTCTGGGCTCTGCTGTCAGCACTGTGCTGCATTTGAGCTGTGAGGTTGCCTGGAGGCCTGAGCCAAACTGTAGATGCGCCGGTTCAACGAGGTCAAGTGGCACCAGCAGAGAAGGGGATGAGGAGCAGAAGCCAGGCCTCCCAAACACTGCCAGTTCTTTCCACGTGTGCTGCACATACGCATGGCTTCCCTACAAGAGGCTTTAAGATGCCATTAAAATGGACGTCCTCTAGGCTCTTGCTTCCCATCGTCTGGGATTTTACATTGCTGTGCTTTGCACCGCAGTAACATCACGTCAATTCAACATACCTCCACCACCCTGCTTCATCTGCAAGAAGGTGGGTTCAAGGAAGGAGACGGTGTCTCCTTCTCTCTCCCGCTCGGTGCTATAGTTGAGATGACCAACAAGCTGCAATGTGGATTACTTTCCACTCTGTATGTGTGTGTGGGGTATCGGAATTGAAATTAAGACTGCTGATCCGTTACACCTGAAAAGCGTTTTAAAACCTCAGCATGACTTTTATATTTCCTCATCTCCTAAAACCTCTTATCGTCAAATCGAATGTGAGTGAAAAACTCCAGTTTTACGTCTATCCGCTCTGGAGCCGAACGTGCAGAAGCGTTGCTGCTGCAGCAATTTTCTCGTGTTAATTCGCTGAAAACATCTGAGTGGCACGTCGCGGCTCGCAGCATGCAAAGTTTAGGGGAACTCAAAGTGCACGGGAGGAGAAATGGTTATGGAAGCATGAGTGCAACTGGCTGAAAATGATCCGAAACAGCAGCTCGCAAAATTAACCCAAAAACAGTGTTTGATAAACACTCTGGTCACCCGACAGGTGGAAACGTTCTTGGCAACGCTTGCATGAAATGCCGCCGACATGATGCTCTTATCATGAATGAGTCTGGACGACGTTCAACGACCAGAAAGGCACAGCTGAAGTGATGATGGTGCTGAAACTGAAGATGAGCGTTAGGACACTTGTAAAGATCCTTCGTTTTCGCTTTCTCTTCACGTTCACTCAGCAACAGGTGCTTCATTTTGCTGCCGTTTTTGGTCTTTGGATGCACGTTTGGCCTGGGCCTTTCCCTGTCGAAGAAAAACAAAACCGAGATCAACCCTCGCCAAATGAGTGTAGGATATTATGCAAAGCAAAATTAAAAAATGTATACATATTAATATAGAAACGCTGCCTGTGTTCATTTCCCTCCTTTCATATGGTTGTGTTTTTTCCCCTTGGAGATCAGATCCCTTTCAGTTTTTTAATGGATTTCTTCATTTTTTTTTTGTTTTTTTTTTTACTGGACCAGAGGAGCTTATTTCATGAAAAAGTGGTTTGTGCTAAACTGCGGGAGACCACATGTGTATGTATGTGCATATTGATTTTAAGTTACCTTTATATCAGCTCCTGGCCAGTAAACACAGGAGCACTTTTGATCAGGTTTTTGACAGAATCCGCATCAATATTTAACAAGGTACCCCGGAAAAAGAAAGATGGGTCAATCCTTCTTCATACAGTATTGGGAAAATCCAACATGTGGATCAGACACAGCTAATGAGCAGAACCTCATGGAGCTTTAACCTCCAGAAACAAACAGGTTTCCACAGCAGCTAATAAATCCCACTGTTAACTATTTAATAATGGATGTGAACACTGCTTCTGTTGATTTGGGTAGACGAGATTACAAACGGCAGGAGTCTTGATGGCAACAGGCTATTCGTCAATGTCCACCGATTCAGCTTTATACAGATAGTGACCTTGGTCAAAAAATTCTATCGGAATTATTCCTAGGCTCCCCAGGTTCTAGCAAAACTCCAGCTGGTCTATACTTTTTGCTCTCAACTTTAGTGACGTAGACATCCATCAAGGTGAATAATGTGCACAGCAGAAGTTTCAAAACATTTTTTTCATTTAGAAGATGCTCTTCTCCAAAGTGATGTGGAGTAGAAATGCAATTCACTAACTGACAGAGCAATAATGATGTGGACGCATGATTTTTGAAACATAGTCCAGCACCACCATTTTTGCTAGCATACACGCCACGAGTAAAGGCATATGGAATGGAAAGTGAAGAGCGGGTCCGAAAGACAAACGTTTTGAAACCCTTCTTGAAAGCTGAGAGGAATTTAGCAAGTAGGAGCTCATTGCACCACATCAGACCCAAATCTAGGAACTTCTGGGCTTTTGATTTTGAGCCTCTTGGACCACCAAGCAGCTAGAAGTGGAGTAGCACAGTAGTGTAGCTGGGGCACAGCGAGCAACCAGGTCCTGAAGATATCAGAGAGCAGATCCACTGATGATCTTTGAGTCAATGTGGGTGATGGAAGCACAAAGTCAAGGAGTTTGGTGGATTCCAGTCTTGGGTGACAGCAACTCAGCTTTTCTTAACACTTGTTCAGATAACACCAGTAAACTTAGGAAATGCCGGGCTTTACTCAAAAAAACACAACAAACTAAGGATTGTCCAGAGGTGAACAACACACAATTCTTCCCAAGCCCTCTTGGGTTCCATTCCACTGTTTGGCCTCCAGCAGCCAGCCAAAGTGAGTTTGGTCTCGACAGGCAGGTAGACATTCACCTGACTCAATCTCATCCCCATCGGATCCAGATTTCCTGCTGCTTTGACTGCTGTCGCTTCCTTTGCTGGCACAGTTGTTGTGCCAGGTCAGTGGGAGAGAAGAGGAGACCCTCAGCTAAAGAGAGCTTGACTGTAACTGCCCTTCATGGTTGGGCTCTGCTCCACTCACTCCCTGTGGGAATGAGGGAATGAGGAAATGAGGGGATGAGGGAATGAGGGACAGGTGTGAGGAGTGGACAGCTCTCAGTGCTGAACTGGCCAGTGTTGTGGAGCTGTTCCTGGTGCTGCTCTTCTTCTTCCTTGCTCTGTGTCACAGTATAGAAAGCTGCAACCAGAGCCATGGACTTGATGCAGGACCATTTCATTAATATTAAGCATTATTTACCTGACATCTTTATCCTTGACAACTTGCAATACAGTGCCTGAACACAACAGCAACTTACATACGGTTAAGTGCCCATTTATACAGCTGGGTATGTTTAATGGAGGAAGGATATATTCAATGCTCAAGGGTATAACTGCAGCAGGGGGGACTGAAACCAGGGAGCTTCAACTTCCAAAATCATGATTGTAAACATTACCTGCTTGCTCAAGAAAACCTGGTAAAGGCAGAGGGTGGCTGATAGCATAGTGTGTACAGTTTGTCTTTGGAGCCTTTGCCTTTCGACCCAAAGGTTGCAGGTCCTACCCCCAGTTGTAGCACCCTTGTGGTCCTCACCCTAAATTGCGCCAGTAAAAAATTACCCAGCAGCTTAAAATAAGTCACTTTGGAGAAAAGCATCAAAGTAAATGTGTATGCTTTCCGTAACACATACATGACACCTTTGTCAGTACTCTTCACCTGCAGAGACATCATGTGCACAACTAACTTTACAAGGGGCAAAATAAAGGTTATAGAACCTCAGCACCAGAAGAAACATGAAGCCATGTGTGTAGTATGCAATGCAGAGCAAATAAAACCTTGAATCAAGCAGGAGAGGAAAAACTGTTACAGCAATTCTCCAGAGATGGGTTTCAGTAAGAACTATTACATGATGGATAAGCATCTCTCAGACAGTCTCAATCACGTATCAGTATTCTGCCACGGCTCATTATTCCTGGCTAGATAGTCTCAATTAATTACGGATTGACTGGTAATTTTCTTTAATAACAGAGTTGCCTCCAGTTAATCTTCATTCCTCTTGGCGAGCGAGTGCAGTGGGACCAGTTACTGTCTGAGAGCTGATGCTGAAAGACAGCTTTTATGTGTTTTCTGTGCGTGTGTGCATATGTGTGGAAAACATATACATATTTCACCGTGCTCTGAACTGACACTTTGACATCACAGCACCGATGCTGCCTAGGAGTTGTACAGCTGATCTAGAATGAGGTCTTAAGGTATGGAAAACTCCCTGAGCAATAAGGTTGACATTAAAGAAGTGAAAGGAGATTGGGAATTGGGCATTCATAATTATCCTAATTAGCACTCCTGGCATTCCATTGTTGCTTCTTGTGCATCTGTCTCCTTGCATTTTAACTTTATTCATGTCTTTTAATTTCCGACGAAACCCACAGGGAGCCTAATAAGGGAATCTCCGTTCATGTCAATGCTTTGAATGAGCTTCTAGTTAAATAGATCCTCATGGTTCTTTTACTGATGAATTTAATCAATGACATCGATCAAGTGGCTTTTTTTTAAAGGGTCCCGGTCAGATGTGTTGTCGCCTTCTTGCTTTGGCCGATTTGATTTGAGAAGGTATCGCACATCGGCCGCATTGCAAATTAGAATACAGTGTTGCTATCAGATCTGATATCATACCACCACCCGTCTGTCAGTTTGTCGTACTGTGGTGGTGTTACTAAGATGCTGGAAACTATGCCACTGGTAGTTCCATTACCAGAAGGGTCACCCATGGTGGACAGGTTTCAGCGGAGTTGAACAGACAAAGAACAGACTAGGGAGAAAGGTGTGGCGATCTGCTGCCGAAAAGAAAAAAAAAAAAAAAAAAAAAAGACACCAATGAAAACCCTATGAATTATAACAATGTTTTGCGATGTAGTGCTGGAAGATATGCGACGCAAGATCAGGCAACATTTCGCTCTGTTACACATAGGGTCATCAGGAGTTGTAAACGATTCGACGGCAACTAACTAACTAACTAACTAACTAACTAACAGATCCAAGGGTAAAGTGTCGATTTGTGCCCAAAGCAAACACGTTCTCAGGATTGCAGTCCTAAAATATTCTCTGCAGGGCGTATTTCAGTTGTACGTATTTAGCTCAATATTACAGAACATTACATTAATGTGTGGCAACGTAAATGAAGGACACAGGCAAGCTCTACCATCATACTTCGCACAAACAGCATCGACTCTTAAAATGATTGTAACGCACATCTTCTTGTATGCAGCTCAGTACCGTTTGTCCAAAATTTTACACCAGCAAACTCTGCCAGAGGGGGCACGGTGGTGCAGCAGGTTTGACCAGGTTCTGCTCTCCAGTGGGTTTGGGGTTCGAGTCCCACTTGGGGTGCCCTGTGACGAACTGGCGTCCCATTCTGGGTGTGTCCCCTCCTCCTCCAGCTTGAGTCCTGTGTTGCAGGGTTAGGCTCCGGTTCACCATGACCCCGCTTGGGACAAGTGATTTCAGACTGTGTGCGTGTGTGCAAATTCTGCCATGAGGACATTTATCTCGATACACCCGAGCATCCAGGATCCTACCGCGGCAAGCCTTGGAAACTGAATTCTTTGTGGAAACATTTTAATCAGCAAATGGCTCCATGTGTGAATTAAATGATGCGAATACTGTCACAACTTTGAATGAATTTCATTGTGACTTAAAAACTCGTTTCTCAGGTTAATGTTTACGGTGAGGCAAAGAGATCACTTGTACATTGAGATATCTTATCTTGGTTGTCCATATGAGGACACACAGGCATCAGGCTTCGCTCCTAAATTACTGAGGACGTGATTCTGAAGGGTGGTGAACAATGGAGATGGAAGAAGGTGCTTCAGTGAGGAAGGAGGTGGACTGAGCACCGCTGTGAAGTGAACTCATTATCTATGAAATGGGGGGTCCATTCGGGGGTTGGGGCGAAGGGTGCTGACCGGACTGAGAAAATTTGTTCTTGTTTATGCCAGAAGTGATGTCTTATCCGTGACCTCAGGATCTATCGTGTCTCGGGCACTTCCTGTCCATCTTCCTGCCGTGTGAAATAACCCCCGTATTGTTAGCTGCGCCGGGAGGCGCGTTGCGACCTGCTTCTACAGCTTTTTTAAAGATAAGATAAGGGACGTCTTGTAGCCCCACGGGACCAAAGAGTGAGATGGAGCTGAAGAAGAAAGGCGGTAAATCCCAGAAACTAATAACCGAACAATTTTGTAGGCTATGCACACAGGTGACCACACAGCAATTTTAAATGACAGAAGTTGATCGTGTCACAGAAGGAGAACAACATCCCTTAAAAATCACAGCCTCAGCTGAGTCTCCTATAGCAAATGACTGTACGACGTGTAAAAAGAATAATATGAGGGTGACGTGCACAGACGGGGGCGTGTTACACTGTGGTCTCCGGAGAAATGACATCTCGCTCCACTGTATACGAACTACATAGAGGAATGGCAATAGAAACAACTAGAACTTGAATTATGGTGCAGTGCAGCGAGTAGTGCTGCTACTGCATAGTGCCCTACTGGTTGGGCATAGGTTCGAATTTAGCTCGGTCAATGTGACGTTTCCATGTTCTCCCTACGTCTGGGTGGGTTTCACCGAGTCTTCTGGTTTCTCCCACCATCCAAAGACATGCGTTTCAGGTAAATTGCCCACACTGTGTGAGCGGGTGTGGCTACACTATGATGGAATGGAAAGCGGTCTGGAGCTCAGCCCTGCTTGCCCAGTGCCCAGCAATTGCGGGATAGGCTCTGGGCCGTCACAACCCTCAGAGGCACAAGCACTTAGAAAAAGTGAATTACTGGGATTTTAAACTCAATTCTCAAACACCGATTTCTTTGATCTCTGACTGATTAAGTGCAAGAATTTATTAAAAAATTAGAAACGATAAATAAGACGTGGGAAGGTAACTTTAAATTATTAGAGTGACCTGGATAACAGAACAGAGAGGCTATGCAGAGATCTTTTTCAGCATCAGTTTTGTTTTACCGAAGACTTATATTTTCTCTTTGTGTCGCAGTTCATGATTTAGCCGAATTTGAAACATCCCAAACTAAGATAATTTGCTTTGGGTAATTTTGTCCAAGATGATGATGACCTTGTGTGCAATTTGATCTGGACAGCTTCCACATAACAGTGGCCGTTTGGAACATGGTAAGGACTGGAAAATACCACACTTTCATTATGCATCGTAAACACATTTCTTCTCCCCATCTGCAAAATTTACAGGCCTTGTCAAATTAGTGTGTATGTGTGTGCAAAGAGAGCCTGATTTCATTTATCATCTTAACTCGGCAAGCTGGCGGAAGCTGAAGCAAAATGTCCCTCGAAGATCTTTTTAATCCCTTCGGTAAAGAATCGACTCTGCTATATTGACAAATTAAAACGGAGACAACTAGATCTCTTCTCTGGGTAATGAACCATTCCCTCAGTCCTCCCCAGCGTCTTTCAGCTACGTTTTGATATACAATGCAACACTCAAATGATTTATGATGCAGGAAAAGGTATTTTAAGATCTTACAGAATTATTAGAATGATTTTTGTTATTTAGTCTTTCAAATAAAGAAGACCCAGCGGCCAGTCCATTCTGGTTTTTCCAATATCAAGACTTACTCACCGGGACAGTTGGTAGAGTAGTGGTTGGAGCTGCTGCCTTTGGATCCAAAGGCTGCATGTTTGATCCCAACCTCTGGCTGTTGTACCTTTGAGCAAGGTACTTACCCTGAATTGATCCAGTAAAATAACCCAACTATATAAATGGGTAAATAATTGTAACCTGAAGATTGTAAGGTGCTTTGGAGAAAAGTGTGAGCTAAGTGAATACATGTAAAAATAAGTCAGAACTCTGGCAAGGAGGCTCAGTAGTAGGTCACCTGTTCCACAACTCCAGGGTTATGGGTTTGAACCTGGCTTCAGCTCCATGTAATGTAGAGTTTGCAAAGCTTCATTCTTGTAATATGTGTGTGTGTGTGATTTAACAAACTGATAGAAGCCCATGAATGGATGGTTTGTGAATGCATCGAAAGAGAAAACGCTTCGGTGCTCCCTGATAAAGGAAGCCTTGATGAAAAGTGTCCAGTATCAAATGTGGAGCTTTTGGGGACAATGGGTTTTCAGCAACTGCGTGCAACAGAGGCCTTCCTTAAACCTGCATTAAGAGTTAAGTCTCGTACCAGCAGTCCAGCAACATGTCCGCTGTTTTCTCCAACGGTTAATTTTACAGAAAATTGACAGCCCCGAGGCCAGGAGAGAATAAAGCAATCAGGAAGCAGGAATTTGGACATCTCTTTGCAGATTAATCTTAATTGGTGAACACATACCCAAATTGATCTGAATGTGTCTTTGTTGGTGAGACATGCTGCTCTGAATCCTAATTCAAGAAAAAGTCAAAACTTAATCCTGCCGCAGTAAATATCTTGAAAGAATAAATAAAATAAACCTGCAAGAAAGCAAAACAACAACAGCAGCAATGTTCAAATTTCAGTAATGTCGAACTCTATTGATTGTGGCAGATGCAATATCTTTGCAATTAGCGTGGCAGTTTTACTACTTTATGCATATTACACCTAATTACGCAAAACAATTCTCTTAACTTGTCAGTCTCTCCAGCGCACCTATTGAAGGAAGCAGCTGAAGAAAATCAGCTGAGAATGTAATTAATTGATTAATAGCGCATCCGTGTGCCAGGCGGCATAAGCACATCTTGCTTTGCTGTGTGTCTTGGGGAATTAATCATAGCAGGTGATGTCTTTTTACTGCTGACCGCTCAAACCGTCTACTTGGGAGGGAGACGCTCCTCTACGAGTGGAGCTCATTCCCACGTGGCACCGATAGCATTTCAGCTGAGTTCTGCTCATGTTGTTCGTACGCTTATTCTTTCATCTGACGCGTTTCTCCAAAGCGACTTACAATTATTTACCCTCAAATACAGCTGGGTAATTTTACTGGAGCAATTTAGGGTAAGTACCCTGATCAAGGGTCCTACAGTAGTGGATGAGATGTGAACCTACAACCTTTGAGTCCAAAGGCAGAAGTTCTAACTGCTACGCCATGAGCAGCCCCAGCTTTGAGATTATTTTACACTTTTGATGGTCTGGAAGCGAAAACTACCTGCAGGATGAGACCATGGAGGACAAGAGCATCTCTGCTTCTAGGGCTGTCATGCTGGAATGTGCCCCACCCCACCCTCAAGAACAGGGAAACAAATACACTGCAAAGATTTCATGCAACGGAGCATTAATATTATAGTTACAGTACATCATATAATGTTCAATAGTTACATCGGCTCTGGATTAGTAGAGGGAATAGAGACATAGACAGCAGAACAAGGCTGGTCTTCTTCCTGACCACAATTCCACTAATAACTATTGTTATTTAAAACAAATATGCACTAAAAGCGGTTTTGTCCACCTCCTGATCAGCCTATTATACCCCCCCAACCCCCCACAGAGGGTGAAGCGATGGGATTGGGGGTTAATCAGCTCCGATGGAAACGCAGCAGGTTTCAATTGAGCGAAGCAGCTCCAGTGAAATGTTTAATGTGATCTGCTCTAGAGAGGAGAATCAATTAGATAAAAATACATTTGTCTGGTCATGTGAAAAAGGGGCAAAATCCTAGTGGCCCGTGCAGCCCACTTGCACCGCGGTTGCCGTTTTGTAATTACACAGTGCGATGCCTGAATGGTCCTCTACTTTTAATTGTCAATTGACATCAGGGCTCATTCTCATCCCTCCTAGGATTGGGTTACTTTGAGAGGTGTGACGGTCCAATAAAGGACCTGATGAGCAGAGGGCAGCGTGAGGGTGCACCAGCATTCAGGTGGGGAGAAGATCCTTTTCTCTGGCCATTTAAATTGGTTGTCAATGTGCAGTTAACAAACGGGAATGATGAGGGTCAGTGCTCTTCCGTCCCCCCCGTGTGATGTAGTTCAGGCCCATTTTAAGCAACAGTGCAGAGTAATGCTTTAGGTATGGGAACCTGATCCCAAGGGCATTTTCTGCTGAGCTTTGGTAAAGAAGTTGCAAAACTTAAATGCCTATGAAGTTGTTCATGATGAAGACCATCTGGAATGCCAGGGGAAAAAAAAAAAAAAAAAAATCAGTGACTGAGAAGCTCGCATGAGGTGCTTTGTATTGTGTGGTAAAGCTGAGGTCCTAGCAGCGCATCTCTTTTTGGATTTTCTTTGTGTAACTTCTTAATCCTTTTACATTTATTTATTAGACACTTTTCTCCAAAGCAACTTCCAATGAACTCTATATAGCATTATCACCCCACACAACTTATTCACCACAGTGATTTACACTGCTAGGTACATTACTTACACTGGGTCACTCATCCATACAGGAGTGGAATACACACTCTCTTTGCCACTCACAAACTATGGGTGAACCAAAACCACATGTCTTTGGACTGTGGGAGGGAACCAGAGCACTCAGAGGAAACCTACACAGACTCAGCAGGGATCAAACCCACACCCTCTTGCACCACCCAGTCACTGTGAGACAGCAGCACTACTCAGTGTGCCACCCAGTAGCTGTGGTAGGAGATGTGGCTGCATCTATAGTTGTCACAGCTTCGTTTTCGGACTCGATCGTCAGTCCTTTTCCAATTTTCAACAGCAAGGCTTTTTGTCTGTGTCCAACCAGGGGTCTTTTCCCATTTGACACACATAGAGACGGTTGTACAGAGCAATCTTTGTCCACTGTAAATAATAAATGAGAGATTGCAGCTGAAGTGCACATTGAACTCATTAATGCACTATTGAAAAGCAGCTCTGGCTCTTCGAGAACGAGTAATAAAACCGAACACACAGGTGACAGCAGGCGAGCAACAATGACTCCTCAAAGGTTCCTGCTCAGCTAAGTGAGAGGAAAAACAAAATGAATATTGGAGTTGGAGGCAGCATTGAACTTCAAAACCAAAGTCAAAAAAAGATGGACTGCAGAGCACCCCCCCCCCCCCCCATCCCCCCACATAAATATTGCATGACTGAAGTGAGAAAGCAGACTGGATTATACTTCTGAAGACAGCATGGGCATAAAAAGTTGATGCGCTAAAACAGAGAAGATGCAATAATAAGGGCCAAAAAAAAAAAAAAAAACTGAACATTTCAAACTCAAAGCTTCTGCACAAAGAGAGAGAAGGAGGGAGAGAGAAAATAATATATTGCAAGTGTGAGAACTTTTGACAAGAGAGACTACGGTCTGATTATGGTGCTGCAGCTTACATCTCCTCCACACTTAACCATCAACAATCAGATGAGACGGAAGACCTGCCCCCCACCCCACCCCACCCCACCCCACCCTGCCTCCCTCCCCTGCCATTGCTTGGCCCTGGCAACTCGAGGGTAAATCTCTGAACACAAGCTTGTCTCAGGAGGGGAGACAGCTGAATAACGGTGTGGGATGAACAACACATCGAAACTGTTACATACCGTTATTATAGTACTATTATTATAGTTATAGTTATATCCATCTAACTGATGCTTTTCTCCAAAGGGACTAACAATGTTAAGATATTTACAGTTATGTACTAATTTATGGAGCAGTGTAATTTTTAAACTGGAGCAAAACATCTTTGGTACCTTGATCAAAAACCCTATGACGGGGGTGGGATTCAGGGGGTTTGCGCTCCTATTGTGCCGAAGATCAGTGTTATTTATATTAATTCAGTGCTTTATATTAATCGTTTCACCGTTTCATCATATCTATCATACATTTTTGTTGCTTGTAGTACCAGTGGAAGCATTAAAAGTCGGTCCAAAGCGCAGAAAGACAGTGCTCAGAGAAGGAGTGTGGGTGTACAAAGGGGTGTCTGCTGCTTTGATGACCTGCTGTGGAGTTCCTCATCTCGTCCTTACCGAAGTCTGCAGGGGTGCTGGTGAACCCATCAGCGGCGCTGTGAAAAGCTGTGAGCTGCGGTGAGCTGCATGGGCCAGTTCCTCTGCCAGTTCACCTTCTCCTCTCTGGGAAACGCTTCTCTTCTCTCTTCCTACGACACCGGCAGACACACGGATGCAGAAGTACAGCATGCATACATAAAGAACGTTAGAAGATGTTATTATCCAATATAACGTTGAAGAAAAAAAATGTAAGTAATAACAGACTTTTCTGATGACATGTTTTGAATGGTTCCTTGTCCACTTGACTTGGGCCTCATATCTCCCTGAAACAGGTATTCTTAACTTTTTTTATGCTCACACCTGACCTCAAAATAAGCAATGTTTACACCTCCCTTTCTTCAAATGAATCAATAAAGCAATTAAGACAGAGACTTAGATGAGACGATGAATAAATTTTACCAACCAACCGACGTCAACAACTGCTTGTCCCGAGCGGGGTCGCGGTGAGCTGGAGCCTATCCCAGAAACACAGGGCCCAAGGCCGAAGGGGGAGGAGACACACCCGCACGGGATGCCGGTCAATCGCAAGGCACCCCGAGCAGGACTCGAACCCCAGACCCACCACACAGCTGGCACCAGCTGGACCCGCTGCGCCCCCACAGAATCAAAAAAAGCAAATAAATTTGAATGTTTTTCATGACCACCTTAATGAAATGACTGTTTTAGACCAGGGGGCGCGGTGGCATAGTGGGTTTGCCCAGGTCTCGCTGCATGGCGGGTCTGGGGCTTGATTCCTGCTTAGGGTGCCTTGCGGCGGACTGGCGTCCCGTCCAGTGTGTGTCCCCTCCCCCTTCAGCCTTGTGCCCCGTATTGCCGGGTTAGGCTCCTGCACGCCGTGACCCCACTCGAGACAAGAGCTTTCAGACAGTGTTTGTGTTTTAGTCAGTAAGAACAAAAATAACCAACCGATTTCGAACCTTTGTCTTGAACAATGTAGAAAATAGGGATTTGCAGAGAGTGGCTGTTTGCAGGGGGGATGAAAGCTGGTAGACCTGTGTGACCGTGAGGCCTTTTGTTCTTTGCAGTGAGATATGCCGCTTTGTAGGAAGCCACGAGGAGCGGAAACTCGGACAAAGTGCTGGATGCTTCTTTCTGCTTCAGCGACCTCTGTGAGTCTCCAGTTTCCTGGGTGCACCTCTGTGCCAAGCCTCATGCCATCGTTGCTGAGGATTTTTGCGCATAAAAGCTCACACGTTTTCAGTTCCATTGTGGTCAAGATAGCATGCGAACGCAAATTTCACATGATCCTCGCTGCTTGTTCCTTCGACATATAGAGTGGATGCTAAACTGCAAGTTAACTATTGCAGTCGTGGTAAATACAAAATCGGCCGCTACCAAATCGAGTTGGAGGGAAAATACACAACCGTACAGCACCACGTGCACGCCAGCCGACGGAGGTACGGCGCCTGTGAAGACCGTGCGGTAATGAGTGAATGATCGTCATTCGTTTAGGCCTATAGATATGTTTAAATAGTAAGCAATTCGTAGTTTTGAGTCGTAACGTTAATTTTAAAGAAGTCAAAATTCTAGAATTTCATTCAGTTAGAAAGCAACAGCGATACATTATGTGTGAGCTACCTCACACCTCACACCACCTCTGTATCCCCGTTCGCACCTTCCCTGTGGAGGCACACCCCAAAGGTTAAGAGCCGCTGCCCTAAAATGTGATCTGCGATGTGCTTCATCACCCTTCCCTTCCACCCTTAACAAGTGCCCACCGCCGTGTAAGCCTGAATGAGGTCGAATAAATCGTTTTTAGAGCCTACCAACATGCTGGCACCAGATATCAGAGTGGGCCTTGGGGCCAGCGCGGTGACAGTGCAGGAAGCAGGGCCCGGATCCTATCTGTCTTTGTCTACGCCTCAGCTCCAGCATGTGACCAGGGATGTGTTTTGAGCGACGGACCCAGTACGGAAACGCCAGGAGAGGGGTCAGCTCCTCGATTTCCCAATGTTGTTGAATTGCACCGCTGGACATGTGTTGGCGGCAGATAACGGCTGGGGGAGGGGCGGAGGATCACGGGGGGGGTGGGAGTCAGACGGCTCTGTCAGACAGCCATCCGGCCATCCCTGGCTGATACATCGAGCTCTGTGCCGTCCAGAGGGCTGGGGAACGCAGGGATGGCGGGGAGCAGCAGCCTGGGGAGGGAGGCCTGAGAGGAGGAGATAGCAGCAGAGGCAGGTGCCAGTGGACGGAGTGGGAGGTTAGGAGTGCTGGGGGCTGGCCTGGATGCGAATTCTTGGTAAAGCTCCACGGGCTTGAGTACAATAATAGCTGAAGTGGTCTGCACAACTACAGTGATGCCGAAACACAACATTACTTAACCTACCAATGTTTTGCAACGCCCCGGGGCAATAAATAAAAAGAGACCAGCCAGACACTCGCCCTTTTAAAAATTAAATACTTGTCACCACATGTTAGAATAAGGAACGTGCAGCTGCAGTGCAAAGATGCTTTGCAACATAATGTGACTGTAAACGCACCTATTTTTCGATCCGGGCTCCGCTGTGGTGTAACGACCTCCCCCTCTCACTCAGAACTGCTGAATCTCTGTCCACATTTAAAAAGGGTCTTAAAACTCACCTCTTCTAGACTCACTTCGCCCAGCATCTCTTAGGTTCATGTAAGGTGTAAATGTTTTCTATTATACCTTTAAAATGATGCTGGATAAACTCCTGTGATGTAATGTAAATATGTATGAGCAGATGAGCAGAAATGTTTTTTCGAAACTTTCGTGACGTGGCTTCTTCTGCTCATTTCACTCATCTCATAATTGTGTCTTGCAAGTAACTCCGAAATCTTCGGACTCTTTGTCATCTGTAACAAGCAGTCCTAAAGTAAAAAGGTTTCTTCGGAGGGAACTTTGCAGAAAGTGTTAAAAGTCAAAAAGGCAAAGGAAAGCCTTACCTACCAGTTTAGCCACTTTAAATCTTAGAGAGATAAAACACTCAGAATTTTCTAGACCTTTTACAAGTTACTCTACTGTTCTTCCATGTAAAAAGATACTTTACAAATAGTCCAGCAGAAGGATGATTGGTTGCAGTAAAAGTATTGTTTTAATAATAGTAATAATAATCATCATCATCATCGTTATCATCATCATCACCTCCCCTATTTTACATTGCACAATTAAAAGCAGCTACAGCAATTTACAATAAATATCAGCATTTAAAAATTGTAACAATAAAAAAACAAAGAAGAACAACATAATCTAATCTTTATTTATACGAACCAGTATGGTACTGTGGTGCTCCAGAGTCTATCCTGGAAGCAGAGAGTGCAAGGAAGGGTATAACTTCATACATGCAAAAAATATAGTCAGCAATTCACCTAAAAAAATCATCTTTAGATTGAGCTAAAGCCATGGAGGAGTGGACCAAAATTCCTCCACAATGGTGAGAGACCCTGGTTGAAAGCTACTAAAAGCATTTAGAGGGAGTCGCTGGAGCTGGAGGTGACACAGTCAGTTATTAAGTGTGAGGGGGGAAATTGCTTTTTTACACCTATGATTGTACATCTCACTGTTTTTCACACCAAATAAATGACTTAAAAACAATACTGCTGCCACTTATTATCGATCCTCCATTCATGTATTACTAGAACTGACCGAAGGGTCTGTTTAAAATCGATGTGAGAAATATGACGCAGAAGAGGAGAAACTTGGAAAGGGGACAAATACTTTTTCACAGCAATGTAAGAGTAAGATACATTCTGAGTTGGAAATGATATTGCACAGAGTGGCCCAAATCAGGGCTGATTGTATTCCAACAGCTGACGCTAATTAGCCCCTAAATTAGGTTGATTACAGTTACGGGGGGATTACTTTTTCACACCAGTGATTGCACATTTCATTATCATCCACACCCAGGAAACGGCATGAAAACAATACTGGGGCCGCTCCTCTCTCTCTCAGGCTCCATTCGTATACTACCAGAACCGACGAAAAGATCTGATCTAATTTAATGTCAAAAAGTTGCCAAAAAAGCTGGTTGATGTGGTGATCTGAGGTTGGAGAGGGTGGATGCAATTTGTTTTTTTTTTTTTCCGTTTTTTTAAACACGTCCAATAAAGAATTTAAGAGTTTAATTTTAAGACAAATAAAGTGTCATTAACGTTTGTCTACATCTCAAAAACCCTCTTATGTGTCTGTGGGAAGACAAATAAAATCAAAATCGTAAAACTCCTATTACATAGATGCGTGATGGATGATGGCCAACCTGTCTCTACTCCTGTCCAAACAGATCTTCTTGGAAGACTCGACCCTTAAAAACTAACGCCAAATAACAAACAGATGTAAATGCATAACGATGAGCATCAATTTTCTAACCTTTGCATCTGCTGTCATCATGAGGTCATAAGATCAACATCTTTAATTGAATAGTAAATTGTAAAAAGCTCTGCACTGGTACGCCTTCTCCGAAAGTTGTAAATTGTGTGATATATATGACTATGTGTCAAACGCAATATGATTTGAATCAGAATGTGTGAAAAATAAAGAATAGAGACATATTCAACTGGTATGCACACATCTACTCACGGTATTTCAGACTCTCTTTCCCTGTGGTATGCCCTTCTCGCTTTTTTTGGAAGAACTGCAAAAGAAATCCTTGTTTTTTAACCTCTGGACATCTGTGGTTTCATCATAGCCTGTCTCTTTTATTGAGGTTTAAAGGGCTACAATCACTAATGCGATTTTTAAATGGCTTAATTTTCAAAATCCAGTTAGGAACAGAAGGTGTAGAATGTCAAGGCTTGTGAAAGATGAGGAGTATACTGTAACAGCATAACCCTTTGATATCTTATGACCTTCCTAAAAATAACTTTACATTGCATTTTTTTAAAAAAAAAAACAAGAAAAAGTCAGTGCAAATGCTTCCCTGTCTCAGACGAGTTGAAGTCGTTTATATCGCATTCGGTTTGCCAACAAAATGTGACATGGAATCTGTCCTGATGAAATCCTGAATTTTTTTCTTTTTTTCTTTTGCAACATTATGTAGATGTTTTTTTTTTTTTTTCCGCTCACTGTGCCACCTCTTCAACTTGCTAAGACATTTTGGGACGAGAATCCGGTTCCTAACTTCTAAATCACGTTTACCACCATATTACAATCAATAAAAATGTGTCACTCAGACGTCTCTCCATTATTGACTAATTTCCAGCTAAGATACATTTATATATGTATGTAAATGTATGTACAAAAACCATAGAGTGGAATGAAGCTAATACCACACTCCCACGCTATTTCTATTGTGTCTGACGGCATTTTACTGCCAACAAAGGGTGGAGTCTGGAAATGCAGCTCAGTTCTGCTCTGCAAAAGACTGAAAAAGTAGAAAATAAAATGGTGAAGAAAATGATAAGAAAAATGTTTGTATCTTAAAATTGTAACTTCAAAATTTGTAACACAAGGAGCCAATGTACTTTGTGATGGGTTTTCATGTCGCTGTCAGACAACTTATTCAGAGAATTAATGTGAGTTGCGACATGCGTTTGAACTGCCAGTGGCTGCTGAAGAGCGATCTTCATTTTTCTCTCAACTTGTCAGAGACAAATGGGGGGGGGGGGGGGGGACGGTTGTGTGGAGCTGGTACATCACTGTTTCCTCTTCAGACACTTCATGCAGTTTCTGTTGAAAATATTTCATTGATATTTGGGTGACCAACATGGAAGAGCCCAGCACTGAGCAACAGGAGGTCACTGCTGCCTGAAGGAGATTCGAAGAACGCACAAAATGAATCGATGCTACCTACTACTTGCAATATTACACAACGATGACATGTTTAAAAGGAGGAAAGCCAAAGACAGCCAAAATGGTTATATTTCAGAAGCGGATTAAACCTGACTCTTGACTAAATTAAAGAATTTCTAATACAGACACCCCTTGACTTACGCAACTAGAGCGTTCTTCAACCCCTTATGTAAGTCAAAAGTCACGTATGTCAGATTCCCCTTCCTCCCCAATCATTCAGCATAATAACATAAATAATTTTTTCAGCTCACTCCTTGCTCCTTGACGTTTCCTTCTTACTATTGTTGTTTTCATGCTAGCTGTTTCTTTCACATGCTCCTTCATACATGCAGCATCCTTCACTATCATATTTACAGTCGATACGGCTAAACCTGATTCCCGTGCTACAGACGATAATCTTGGTCCACCTTCGTACTTATTTTCAATTACATCTCCAAATCGATTGCTGTACGTTTATGAGATGCTTCTCGTTTTTCTTCCAAGTGCACGTTTAGCACCAGGCATTGTCACTAATTAAAGGATAAAAAATATATGAAATAAACACTACACTAATGAGAGGAGATGTGTTCATGGCTCAAGACACATGGGGACTGGGAAGATCAGCTTCCTTCCTTGTTTGGTTACGCCGACTTGCGCGTAACGTATATCAGGTGTTTTCTGTAAAATAAAAGCGCTATGCGTAAATAATGTGTATGCTGGGAATTTTTTTACAGAAGTCCGAATTTACGGAAGTCAGATTTACATAAGTAGAGGAGTGTCTGTATCATACATCGGTAACTAAGAAGCAAGAGAGGAAAAGAAACAGCTATAGCTTCGATAATGTATAACAAAAGGAAAACAATCCCTTTTAGGATACCGCAATAGCAGCTGTAAAAGACATACATTTGCACTGAACCTCTCTCCCCTCTTTTAAAAATAGTCCAATTAGTGTTAAATGGCTATGCGTGGGCCCAGAGAAACAGGTAAGGCTTAGGCTCCTGTCCACCATGTACAATATAAACAGAGCGTCTCCAAGGATTAATATTAATCTGTATTCACAAACATGGCCTATGTAGTCTTCTGGAGACATAAACAATCTTGCCTTTTATACAGGTGTATCAGAGTTTTGTTTTACTGTTTGGTGCAGGTAGGAAGGAGCTTTAAATGAAAAGATAAATTGACACTAAATTCAACACAATGTATTTCTTGAATTCTTGTATGGCATGTTGAAAAACAATGTGAACACGAACGTGTGAGCATTGCTTGGCCGGATACTGTATGGAGGAGTGTCAAGTGGACACTAATGGGCTCTTACATCATGCATTGATGAACTCAGTCCATAATTTCATTGTCCAAATTTCAGTCCTCTTTCTTCTTTCTTCTTTCTTTTCTGTCTGCAAAGTCACAGAACGAATATTGGGCCACACAAGGTGATCAGACCTGCAGAGCTTCATAGGTAACACACATGGAAAGAGGCATGGAGCACACTGCTGAGGTCCTGTTGTGAGTTTGTTCTGGTGAGCGGGACGACCTGCTCCATGGATACAGCACGGAGCCCGGTGACTTGGACTAACTGATGTCAGTCCATCTCCAGCAGCATCTCCAAACTTTAAGACTTGCATCACCCATGGAGCTGTGACCTATTTCCCAGAATTGTTTGAAGGTGGCCCCCACACACATCCCACCAGATTCCACGTTCTTTCACACGCACACATACATGCCTGAAAACCCGAAAAGCTCTTTCCAGTTGTCAGCGAAGCAGCTTTCAGCAGCAGATTCCTATTTCCTTGATAGATCATTGTATTTCATATGGTCATGCAGTGCTGTGTTTTCTCTGCCTCTCTCTGCACCCCCAACTGGTTCCCATACTGCCCCCAACCCCCTGCCAGGCTCCTCTATTCTTTCTTCCCATGTTAATTTCACCTGGTAAAATGACTAATTCCCCTCTCTTATTTGCAACAGTAATGAGATTATGTAGACAGTTCAGAGAGGGTACCTTTGCTAGAAGGCTCCGTGGAGAAAAGTAACGTGTTCGCGTCCCTTCTATCAATAGGGCTTTTTCTAGTCGTAATTGTCATAATGAAGTAATAATGTTAAAACCAAGAGAAATTCTTTGAAAATCTGCATTTATAGATGAATGTAGGACTACACTGCCGGTAGGTAAAAACAATAACTCACAAAAAACCAAATGCTTCTACTGGAGATCAGCTTTTCTGCAGCTGCTGCTACTCACAGATGCTTGTTTTGTGCTGATGTAATTTCAGCAAAATCTCCTACTCAAGGAGAAATCCGAAAGGCCCCATAAAGCATCTGGTCCCTTAAGTCAAAGGTGCAGACATGAAAAGTCTCTGTTTCATTATAACATGTTCATCTTCTCCTACTCAGGGCTACATTTTGCATTATATTCTTTCTGTTAATATTACTTGAAATGTGTACTTTGTCTGTGAGTGATTGTTGAGGGCAAGTGAAGATGATGACAGCAGCTCACGGACACAGCGATTGAGGAACGACGCGAGTTGGGAACAGCCGCAGGTCAACGGGAAGGAGATGAATTAACTGGAACACGAAACGTCGGTTCCCCCCAGCAAATGAGCAGGAACTAGACTCGAGTGAGAGAAAAGGACCCAGAAAAAAAGCGGAGAAGTCTGGGTAAAATTTACCAGGTATGCCAGAGAGAGTTTGTAAAGAGAACTGCTCATGTAACCTCTGCTTTGTTAGCACTTGTGTTTTGAGGAGCAGTGCGACTTAGACCGAAATATTCCCAGGTCTTTCATCCTGATGTCTTATTGGAGCCATTCTGGTTATGCCCGTTTGCTCAAGGGGAGGGAACATTCTAGGGCTTCTTGCCAGACTTGAACCACCAACCTCCAGGTTACAGGTTTTTAATCACTACTCTACTGGTGCACTTCTGCAGTGGCAGATATGCTTCTCTTGATTGGTACATCAGATAAAAGACTAGAATATGAACTTATCAAGTGTGAAATATGAAACGTAATAACATCGTTAATGGCCATTTTCCCATCCTTTAAGTGTTACTCACTTGCGGGTGAACCTCCCTGGAACCTGGACCAGACACTTTTCATTTCCTCTGGCTTGAACTGGATGGAAACGACTCCTCAACTCATCTCTCTCTCACTTCGGCGAGTTTGAAAGCACATTGTAACCCGAGTTTTAATGGCAGTGTAAAATGTCAAGGTAACTCTGAGATAAAGGAAGAAGTAATTTCAGAAGAAGCGCGAACAAGTGACACAAATCTGTCGGAGTCTCATTCCAATGCATATCGGGTGAAGTAGAATTAAATACTTTAAAAGGTAATCTCAGTAACTGGTGTCCCTGTCCTGTGTATGGGAAATTAAGTTAAATGATATTTTGTGCATTATACTGTACTGTGCAAAACTTTTAGGCACTTGGGGAAAAAAGCTGTAAAGTGAGAATGAGTCCAAAAATAATGCTCTTAATTAATAAACTTCCTACAAAGCTCAGTGACCATCCATCGTCAACAAGCGTTGTCCCGAGGATGACCACCTTGTGTCTTGCTGCTATACTCACTCTTGCCATGGTGTGACATCTGAGAGTTAAACTGCCCATCTGACAAAACCTCACATTGTCAATATGGTTTTTTCTCGCCCAGATTTATTGTGTCTATGCAGCTGTTTCTGCTTCAGTTTATCGGTTTGCCATACAAAGACCTCGAGTTCTCTATTTGGAAAATGGTTTATGACTATTTCTTTAATGACATACAAAACCCCTACTATAATACTGTAACTTTCTGCAAAAGGAATGCTGGGAAATCTAAAATGTTCACTTAGAATACATTAAATAACTGTCTAAAACAAATATTTTTGTGAAACATCTCAGTGCCTAAAACTTTTGCACAGTACTGTATATACATTTTTTATTCCTGTACAGGATGCATTTATCAACTTTTTCTGTGCTCAAATGTGATGCCTACAAAAGGTCAATAGGTGTAGAGAAGTATAATACAGGGCTAAAGTGCACTCACTCTGTGCAGTTTTGTCAGCTCACTCATACACAAAAACCTGAATAATATATTCTGATTTTGTGATTAATTTGTTCAAGTCGACCAAAGGGACCCAAAGGATATTCTGACAAATTAATCTATAAAAAAAGATGTAATTAAGTCTAAGGCATGTGAGTATAAGGCACGTGAGCTGTCACTGGAAAACTACGCTTTATAAATATACTTATTTATATATTTATACTTTTAAGATTATAATTCAGGAGTTAGAAAGATTAGACTGGTTGTGTGTTTGAGCGGCTGCTCAGTGTACTTTCCATGGGGGCTTAGAGTCCGCTGGAGGGCTCGCACCTGTTGTGGAGCGAGGTTGCTGAACCCCCCCGTTTGGGAGCCGTTGTACAAAAGCAGAGGTGGTGGAGGCGAGACGGTGGGTTTGTGGGAAACAGCGCGCTCGGGGCCTGGAGATTAGCTGGTGTTTACGTGCTTTGTACATGACTGACAGGTGGGCGTGGCCGGGGTTTTGGTCTAATACTTCTCATCCCGAAATTTAGTCTTAACAAACTCTAATTATCCAAGCCATTGTGATCTAAATAGATTAGCACTGAATTATTGTTGAAAGCACCGTTAATTTGAAAAACAGTCCCTCTTAGAAGAGAAAAAAACCCATACACGTTTTCCTTATATTTTCTGAGTAGTGAGATTCTCAATCTGTTCGTACGAGTTCAGACAGAAAGTCTTAAAAGTGCCCTGGAGTTTAAAGGTTAAAAGAGATTTGGTCACAGCAACAGACATTTTTTTCCAAAGAGAGTAACAAATTTAACAATTTTACATTTGATCTAGTTTTTATAGCTAAACAGTTTACTGGAGTAATTCAAGCGAAGTACTTTGCTCAAGGGTACAACATAAGGGCTCCTGTAACCGACGGCTCCTGTAACTCAGGTTCTTCATTGTACTATTTGCCAGATCTCAAGTATCAAACTTGCAAGACTGAACCAATACCTCCCTTTTCGGTATTAAAAAAAAAAAAAAAAAAGAGCTTCACAAACTTGTTATCTTTTATGGGATTCATATCTGTGCTTTTGAAGTAGATGGAGAAGTCGCTCAGCCTGTCAGTGGTGCTGGCTTTAGAAACCTCGGAAATGTGAATCTAATTGTTGTTTGAAATGAACATCCGTGAAGATCCAAAGAGGACAGCTGGTGATGGACTCCTGAGAATTGAATCACTGATTCGTTAAATATTCAGCCGTATAACTGGGTAAAAGAGGGCGCAAGCTGTGTAAGTGCGTAGCTTTCAAGCCATGTGTCCTCTAAGCAAATAAAGGACGTCATGTGCACAGCCTGGTTACCAAAACGCAGCGTTGATGGCCGGTGTGAGGCCACCTGCTGGGAGCAGTTAGGAGGCCTCTTTGGCCCCCAGTCCTGCCCCGGTAGAATGTGGTTAACGAGTCTTATTTCCCAGGGTCTCAGACTTCTCTTTTGAACCAGTGCAAGGACTTTATTTACAGCCGCTTAGTGCAGATGCTGCCATGGGCGATTTGGAGGAAACGCTCTCTGACCACTTCTAATGGAAACCCGCAATGGATACGAACGGCAGCAAAGCTAACACACGGCGTAGCACAATGTATATTTGTTCTAAACCATCCCAGGTCTTCCCAGTGATCTCAGCAAAGCAGCGGCTTTATTTTTTTTTGGCCAAACAAAAAAAAAGGTGACCTTTGAAATTACAAGGGGATGCAACGTGACTCTGTGGGCAAAAATAAATAGGTTCTGCTTGCCTTCCCATTACCTTGAATCAGCGCCATTGGACATTTTTATTTGTGTTGTGCAGCCGCTTGCAGAGAAGCGCCATGATTGATGGCACTCTTTCTGCATTACCTCTTGTGCAAAGTGGAGCTGCGTGAAACTTCCACAACACAACAGGTTTCTTTTACTGGCTCTTTGTCTGGTTAGGAGACTCACTCATCCAGGCCTGAATATTTTTCATGTGTGTGACCTGTGTCCTCCGGAATCAACATCTCTGGCTTTTCTATTTCCTGCCTTGACTTCGCGAACAACGATTTAGGAAGGGAGCCGCCCACGTCTGCTGCAGGCTCGCTGGTGGCTGGCGGGACCAAATTGGAACTTCGGCTTCCGGTGTCATCTTCCACTTGCCGTTTTGCCCCTTTCCCATCGCTGCAGGGCTTGATGATGTTGCTCGTAGACGTGGGCGTGCCCATCAAGCCTGCGCGGTGGAGGCTTTAGGTGGAGTGCAGTGTGTGCAATACTGGCCCTTAACACCTGGGGTTCGTCAGCCATGGCCTAGCAATCTGGGACAGTGACAACGAGGTCCAGGGTCGTAGGTGTTATATCGGCGTGTCCTTCTCCTAGATGGATGGTCTGACAGGGCTAACAAGCGTCATCTGCCTGGGGGTTGGAGTCAGAGTTGTCCTTTTCTTAGGCTGGCTGCCAACCAAGGCTAACGAGTCCGACCTACCCATCCTGTAATACCGCCGACACTCGGTCGCGCCGTGACGCAGCAGGCTCTGTGGCAACGGGGGGGGTACCGTCGAGAAGATGTTGCTCCGGACTCGGTAGTGTAGGAGAGGCCGTTGCAGTGACCTCCTGCCTGGCGAGCCAGACGGTGGCCACATGGCGGTCACTACACTGGGAACGAGATGTATTGCCCGTGCACTTTTGCTTGGGTTAAAATCTTAAGGCCATCACACGTCAAAAGCAACGAACATGGCCACTTTGGCACCAGTGCGACACACACAGACAGAGTAACAACAGGCACAGCAGGATTGGTGGCGTTCGCACCGATATCTGCCTTGAGAAAAAGACAAATTGCGGTGCTTCCTCTGAGGCCCTGTCTCAGAAAACTTCCTCCAAACTGGGTTTGATCCTGCTTTGAGATTCACGTCTTGCGCAGCTGTGCCCGTTTGGCTCTTTTCCCGCTGGCTGCGGTACAAATGCACTTCCACTTGCTTTTGCCTTTACACTGCAACGTTACAATGTCCGTTTCCATGACCACCGTAACTGTAATCAGCCTGAAAAAGCATTATGTAGTCAGTTAAGTGCAGGTGTAATCCAGCTGGTCAAGCTGTACTCAGTGCCCTCTATTCTAGATTATCTAAATGTATTGCTGAATGACATTGTAAGTGAAATAAAAGTGAAATGAAAAACAACTGGACACTTTATCGCTAGATTTGACATTATTATTTAATATTGTTTCTTCAGAGCCCATCGTGAAAGAAGGGGTTCTAACAACTCGTAATTAGACTGCCAATCATTTACCACATCAGTGCTATGATTTCTGAAAGTGTTGTGATAAATTATGAAGTTCTACTTGAGGCACTCGGTCTGCAGTGATGCCATTAAGCACAGCCAGTGCCCATCCCACTGTGATTTTCATGTCACATGTAATTCAGACAAATGCAGGTAGAGGAAACTGCATTATAACAGCAGGACAGACGTGCAGAGGCACCACAAGGCATCAAAGAGGGTCTTTCGCTTCTGCTATTTGGCCTGAATTTGAATAATAAAGAACATTTTTCTTATCAACATGGAAATAGGCAAACGGAGAGTCTTCCAAATGCTTTATATTGTTATCTAGTGTAGCTGTTGCAGATGATTGTACATGGCACTGGGGCAGAATATACATTTGTGTGTGCTGGATGTGATCAGTGTAGGTATTGCAACTTAGACCCTGGCAGGCGGCATTGGGAGAAATAGAGACTGTGTGAGATAAGGGCTAAAACGCTCAAAATAAATTAATTTTAAACAATATATGTAGCAGATTGTGTTGTTAATGGGTGCAGTGATTCTCATCCACATGGTTGCATGATCAAGTTCTTAAAAAAAACATGGCTGTAGTACCGTGAATGGCAAGTGATCCAGTAAAAAAATACCCACCTGCACTGGAAACTTGAAGTTGTACTATTTCACTTGTCTGGGAAAGACCGTGTGTAAGCAACACTATCATGAACACAATGGACTTGTAAGTTAAATTTAAATTACATTCATTTTTTTAGCAGAGGATTTTCTCCAAAGCGACTTCCAATGAACTCTATGTAGTGTTATCAGCCCACACACCTTATATACCACGGTGACTTACACTGCTAGATACACTACTTGCAATGGGTCACTCATCCATACATCAGTGGAACACACTCTCTCTCTCTCTCTCTCTCTCTCTGTCACTCACACACTATGGGTGAAGCTGAACAGCATGTCTTTGGAGTGTGGGAGGAAACCAGAGCACCCAGAGGAAACCTACACAGACAAGGGGAGAACATGCAAACTCCACACAGACTGAGTGGGAGTCAAACCCACATCCTCTCACACCACCCAGGCACTGTGAGACAGCAGCGCTACTTGCTCTGCCACCATGCTGCCCGTTTGCGCATTTAGGGGACATTTTTGTGTAAAAGGAAATGCAACTCAGAGTAAACAATGTAAACATTTCAGCAGGAGAGACAGAGATACAGACGCGCAATTCACAAAGTGCCGTCAGCTCGTCCAGTACTATCTTTTTTTGCCAGCATACATTACATTTCGAATAGTTGTATATACAATTTTTTTTTTAAAAACTACTTTTTTATTGCTGGCTCAAGTTCCTTTCCTTGGTAGCATTGTGTTGTCACTGATCACACTATTTCATTGGAGTTACTTCAGAAAAATACCCAGCTGTATAAATAGATCAGATACTTCAAGCCACTTTGAATAAAGGCTCCAGGTTGTACTTCACGTTGGAGAAAACCATCTGCCAAATTAATTAATGTAAATCTCCCACAGAAGTGACAAATTAAGAGAAAAATAATTAATTTATATTTCATGAGGTGATTTTTGTCAAAATCAGAATCTGGACCAGTGAGGATGTCAGTCTCCTAGGAAGCGAGGTACCTTTCCCCGTGCTCTGCAGAAGAGTTCACATCCATTCCATTTGAACGTGTGTTAATGACAATATTAAAATTTCAGTCTGTGCCCCATAATTAAAGTATTTTTGGTGTTTCCCACAATCTCATCATGTTCATTAAAGAATGCATAGAATGATCTGACAATGCAGGCACTTCTTCATTTGCATGCTTCACAATGTGATCACATATTGAGGACAGAGTTTGCTGGCATTTCAATACCACAGAAATTCTTTTTAAAGGCTTTTTTTTCCCCCTCAGAGCCTTTTAAAGTGATGGAACGTCAGTGAGAAGAAAAAGGACAAAAAAAATTCTTCAAGTGGAACAAAACCCAGTACTTTCTTTCTTGTGAAAGCAAGAAAAAAAGTGGCTAACGAAGGCATTATTAGTCATCCCATCCATTTCTCTTAGTCTTGACTCTTAATTGAATCTGTTTGGATGAGTCGGTCTTTTCATCTTTCCCCCCTCTTTCATAACAGGGTTGCGGAGAAGGCGACTTCTGAAGAAAGAGTTAGCAGAGAGCGTTAATCACCAGCCAAGGCCTCAGCCTCTCCTGGGGAGCGGGACCAAAAATGAGGGCGGCCCCTAATTTCATCGTCGTCCTCTTTTTGTGGAGCACTCACCCATGTGTTGACTCGTTGCGTGATAGACTTGCACCCCACGTCCCCGATCTTACCATTTCATTTGGGGAACAGGATTTTCGCTTAAGCCTTTTCTGCTCCACAAAGCTGGTGCTACCTGATAGAAGAACGCCATCTTCCCCAGTCATTATGGCAACAACAAAAGGCTCGGCGTGTCAGTCGCTGATGCGTGACCAAATAAAGTTAAACAACAAACAGTGGCAGGGATGTGGAACGGAGGCAATGTTCTTCAGCTCTGCTGCAAACCTTTTCCTTTCAGAGTCCTAGATCTTTAACGCATGCCTTGAACCTTAAGGGCTCCTACGGCTTCTACGGAAACATTTCCTCCAGGGATCCAGGAACTTCAACGAACACACGTCCGCATGGAACTTTGAAATGTTTTACGGTTGGAGTTTTAAATGTGCCAAACATAACTTTCCGTGCAGAGCTCAACAGCTTCATCGCAAAAAGATCTTCAAAGACAAGATGCAGAGCTACTGTAAAATGCTGCTCGCTTCCAAGTCAATATTAAAAAAATCACAGACTAATAACTTATTTCCCCAGTGTCTACAATATGCTACTTCACTTGAATCAGTAATCATTGTTTATGTCAAATTTTAACAAAAATAATTAAATAAAATGTATGCATCATTGGTTATATACATGGATGAATTTTGCTTCCCCTATAGCATTCATAATTAAAACTTCACATATGTAAACACTTACCGCTTAGATCCAGAGATTATGAAGATGACATGAAACTAAGTTCTAAATCCCATTATTAGCAGTATTGCATTATTCACAATTACACTGCATAACAAGAATTTAAAAAGAGATTAAAGAGAACATTAACACTGAACACTATACTAATCACGCATGCAATTAGTATATTAAAGTGCGATGGGTTAATTGTACCCTTCACACTGTTGTTTGCTGCAATCTGGAAGGTTTTTGAGTTTACGGAGAACCCTTATTTGTATGAAAGTGTGTGATCTGTGTATGTTTTGTTGCTCCCATGGAGAACGGCGTGTTGAGGTCATGGGCGATGGCAGCATCGAAATTCCAAAGATCTTGAACTCCTGACGCTTCTGAGTCCAGTTTATTTGCATTCCAATATAATTAATCTCAAAGCATATCTTCAAATGGAACAATAACGCAAATGTGTGTTCAGTCTCATAAACAGAGGAGTAAATATGATCTTTTAAAGATCATTGTTGCTTTTGATTCATGCCATGTGAGATCATATTCAGACAGTGAGTTTTGAAAGAAATTGCTATAATGCTGTTTGCAGAAAGCTGTCACAGTGATGCCAATAATAGATAGTGATAGAGAACTGACATTATGCTAAAGAACCGTAGAATTACAATCTCTAATTGGAAAAAAAAATGATCACACATATACTTAAATGTTGCTGAAATTGTTGTACATATTTATAAAATAGACAAATTATTGATTATATAATGTTTGCAAATACATTATATTAACCCATAAGTCATTCCTAGCCAGTGACCTTTCATTTAATTAAAAAAGAAATTGGAAAAGTGTGTCAAAAGGAAAGCATAAAACAAATAAATAAAAAGAGAGATTGAAGAACTGCACACAGACCAAATGGAGAGTAGTTTCTGCAAAACAATCAATAACACTGAGACGGTGCACTTTTTAATATGCTACAATTATGCAAAAGAAATTATTCTCTCATTGGTTTAACCCTGGTTGCCTTAGGCATAAAATATGGCAATGAGACCCACAATCTATTTCTGGCAAACTTAAAAAAAAGACATTAAATGTTGCTTGTTTTTCTTTTTAAACTAAAGTTCTGTTTAACAAGCCTGTTTCGCTTTCCTTCATGAGGCTTATTTGTGGAATCAAAGTCAGGATACAGAGGCAGCTCCTAAATGAGACTTTACCAATCTCCTATAATCAGCCATGTGTGACAAGTTATACCTGTTTGTGTACCATTCATTTGCAAAAGGTTTTCAATTTGTTTTGTTAATCAGATTTTTGTTTCACAGCTGAGCTCTTCTCTTTTGGTGGAGTTGTACACTTGTCTTAGACACGTGTATAATGTCATCTATAGGGCATTTGGGGGAAACAGTGATATTAACATACAGTGCAACTGTAATCTGTTTGGCAATTTCATCTGTCCTTTTCAATTTAGGGCTATAAGTATCTGTTTCACAGCACAGCTTATAACAGTGTGTGTGCTTGACCGTGTGTGTGTATGTGTGTGTCTAGTCAGTTTAGTAGGGGAAATGAACACATTGGACCGTGGGCTTCAGCGATCCCATGTAATAGTGGCAGCAGAGGTGGTGAGCAAGAGATAGACGAGGCAATCAGCAAGGCTTATGGAGTGAGATGTATCTCCACCTTCAGGGCTAAAGAGCAATCTGGCTGTAAAGTGGAGTGAGGATAAGGGCACCGGGTAAGCTGTCACACACACACACACACACACACGTATAAAAACACACACACTTACTGATTCACACACACACAACTAAATGTTAAAAGGTACCAATGGTTGTCTAAATGGTTGTGCATCTTTGCAAGACACAAAAAATCAAAAAGAACTTAACACCTATGCACACACACAGAATGAGGGACACAAACTATTTGTTTCACTGCATAGCACCTTCCTTACGTCAAGTTCCTCTTCATTTGACTATGAATTTAGTCTGACTGCATCGATTTACTCCACAGCATTTTGGTACATTGATGAGAATAAACACAATTACTTAAAAATAAGCCACTGTGGTCTAATAATGACTAATCAGAGCCGCTAAACCAGGTTCAGTTCTACTAGAATGCATTGATGAAAAGAGACTGGAAACACATAATGGCTTTGGTAGCTTTACTAGGTACCTGAGGTTCTACCTGAGTGGAGTTTTTTCCTGTTGTATCCACAAATGTCTGGCACAGTGGCACAGCAAGTAGTGCTGCTGTCCCACAGTGCCTCCGTAAGTGTGAGAGGATATGGGTTGAATCCCTGCTCAGACTGTGTGGAGTTTGCATGTTTTCTGCATGGGTTTCCTCTGGGTGCTCTGGTTTCCTCCCACAGTCCAAAGACATACTGTTTAGGTTCACCCATAGTGTGTTAGTGGCAGAGAGAGTGTGTGTGTTCCACTGATGTATGGATGAGTCACCCATTGTAAGTAGTGGATCTAGCAGTGTAATTTACCCTGGTGAATAAGGTGTGTGGGCTGGTAATGCTACATAGAGTTCATTGGAAGTTGCTTTGGAGAAAAGTATCTGCTAAATAAATGCAAATGCTGTGAACATCTCATACTGTCTTTTCATTGCAGATTCTTCTTTTAAAGTCAGGGAGATAGACCTGATTACGCAATACAAATTTTTTGGGATATCTGCAGGATGTACCTAGCAGCATTTCTACCCTGCAGAATATCATGTTCAGGTGGTCACTATGGAAAGTTAAAAAAAAACAGCCAGTGATTAATCTGTACCTCCAACCATCTAAGGAAAAGTCGGAGGTGGTGATTTCGATTTGTTTTGGGGGGCTTCAGGCTTAAGAGTGGTGGCTGATCCTATGTCCCAACCTGTATTTTATTATTTTCTATTAGTAAAATGAATAAAGCACTTCTGTAATGCAGGCAAAGAGCTTCTGCCGTATCCTTAAAAAGATCCTCGAATAAATATGCAGTATCTCGAAAAAAGGGGAAAAACATTAATTACAAGAAACATCAGATTCTTTGGATAAAAGAGCCCAGTGCACAAATAAATAACACATATCCAATACCTGCTTGACTGTTGTCACAGTATGTATGCCTCTGAGTTGCGGCATGGAAAAAATAGTTTTCTCTCAATTTCACACTCAATCAGTCTGTAGAGATTAAAGACAAACAGGCAATGAGTTTGGTCGGACGGTTTCAGGGAGTTTTATAAATTATTACTGCTGGCTTTGATGTTTACCCTTGCTTTCTTACTTCCATCTGCTCAAACTGAGCTTGTTTCACACCTTCTGATATCTGATTTTGCTGTTTTTTTTTTCTTTCTTTTTCTTATTACCTTCCCACGGTAATAAGGATGTGTGCTGATGTGAAATGGTCTAAAGGGACATCTGGAGCACTGTGACATGACCATCGTTGGGTACATTCTCCAGAGTGTTGATTAATATTCAGATTATCTGACTGTTTATTCACGTTCTGGCCACAGTTATTACATTATGCTGAACTGCAATGCTCTGCAGAGATAATATACCAAACTTTTCCTCCCCTAGTAGAACAAAAACCCAAAATAAATGTAAATACATCCTGGATAAGTCGATAGAACAAGTTCCACCTGAGGAAGCAAGATCTGTAAACCCTTTGTAGACAGTAGGGGGGTGGGTCTAACACCTGAACTGCTAAAGCTGTGTAATTCTTGAATAAAGGTGTCCTCAAAAACAGAAAAAAAAAAAAAAAAAAACTACACTTTTCATTTCCCTTACCTCTGAGGTCATCTTAGTGTAAACCTGTGGACATGAGAAAGTAGGCCACAGCCCAGAGGAGGTCATGGCCGGCACCATGCTGATGTTTTGTGCGTTGGCTCATGCCAGAGCACATCTGGCTGCATGACCTGCTCAACATGACATATGGTGGGAAGGGGTTAAGGGCAGGAATGTGGAGAGAATGTGAAGAGAGCACTGTGATCACAAAACCCCCAACAACTGATGCAAAATTCTGCGATCCCATGAATTTACCTCTAAATAGTTGGCTCTGTCCTGGAGAACTTGTACAGTTTCCATTTTCCACCTTTTTCTTAGTTTTGTACAGTCAAGCAACATACAGGTGTAGACAATACCACAAAAAATTGCAAATATGTCCATGTACATAGAGCAAAGGCTGAGGTTACAACATCACAAGTACAATCATGTAGCACTTTTTAATATCTTCCAGAAGGATGTACAGACCTTACAGAATTTCTTTGAACTGTCATGCAAATCAAATGTTAATTTTTCAAAAAGAACAAATTTAAAAACTTCAGTGATCCACATATTACTGAGGGAACTTCTCATGTAGACCAGAGCTTTAAAACACGTACATTAAAATATGAGTAATCAGCCTGCATATCTCAAAATGATCAAAAAAAGCAATTTTGGTTGTAATTTAACAAGGAAATTGATGGAGGCAAATTCCCTTTCTGTTAAAGGTTTTGAATGGTTGTGTGAACCCCATTCCAGTGAGCTTGTAACCCATCACATTGCCAGAATAAATATATCAAAGTGCCAAGAGAAGCTTTATATTTAATACATAGCTGAGATGTCACCAGGAACATCCTGTGAAGACACAATGGAGAAAGGTAGATTCTGTGAATGAGCTTGACGTTTTCTTCCTGGATGAATGGAGAGCTGCAGGAAGGGAAGACTTCAGCACATAAAGATGACACCATCCATAATCACAACATGATAAGTCAAGTTCCAGTTCCCATTTCTTCCTCAGTGCATCATAAGAAGCAGTACTAACACAAAGTAACCCCATGTATAATGCAGAGATCATGCTCCTGGAATTGTCTGGTGTAATGGGCTGCTTCTCAGCTTCACTTAACTCTATCCGTGGCCTATTCTCCTTCTAGGGCCTCCTAGGACTCCAGTAAAGTGACTTAGTTATAGGTATTTGAAGAACTCACTGCTATAGAGGTCAAAATTACTTAGGAGGTCAAAACACACCATTGTTTGATTTGCAAATGAATGTGACGAGCCCGACACCCCTTTAGACAACCATTTCTGGAGCCCTATTTGACTAACGACTGGGGTGAGATCTGGGGTGAGAGCAGCATGGCACCATAACGGTCTCATGCTTTCTGCTCTCAACCATTATTCAGATACATTATTCAGTACTGACTTACCATATGTAGTGACCAAGGCCATTCCTGCTCACAAGTCAGCTTCACTGATCCCGTAGAATACATACATTCCCTTGAAAACAACAGGGTTCTTTCTGTGGTGCACATCTCCACTAAGGCTTCCTTTCTGGGGCTGTGTATTAGTGGAAATGAAGAAAAGAAAAATTTCCAGCTGACTTCCGAGGGGTGACAAATGCCTTTGAACATTCGGAGAGTCTGAGAGTCCAGACATCAAACGGAAAACAGGGGTGTCTATGGCTTTGTTGAGGGGAAGCTTTAAGCACAAAGAGCACATATCTGCTGCCCTCGGTTTCAGGAAGTGCCACCAGGGTACTTCCTGCTGAGCGAGGATGCACAATGATCTGTGCGCTGTAGGCAAGAGCAGCACTTGTTTCCTTGCTATGTGCTGCAGGGAAAAAGACAATATTTCAGGAAGGTCAGATGTCAGTCATTCTGAAATAATAAAAGATGTAACGTGCTGAAAAGTACCTGGTAGGGTGTTGGTGGGTTAACGGAATTCAGATATAACCAAAGGAGAACAGGAAGTTTCTGTGATGCTCAAAAAAGTATTTGCTGCTTTGAAACTAGCAAAGAAATTAAGAGGTAACCACGGGTGGTGAGCAAAGCCGCATTCCTTGATTCCCTAATTGAATAAGTAAGTAAGTAAGTAAGTAAGTAAATAAATAAATAAATACAACTTTTGCATTACAGTTAATGATTTGGAGTGGCTAAGGGACGGACGTCTTCCAGTTGCACATGAAAGAGTATAAACCCTTCTTATCAGCGGACTGCAGAATTCACCTCAGGCTTTTAGAGTGTTCTGGAAACTCTTTACGTCTCTTTTCTAGATATGAAGTCTACTTGTACGTATTTTTGCTCTCGTTAACATATCTATACTAACCAAAAGCAGCAGTTCATTGTTTTTCATATTTTCAGTCAACAAAAACAGATGTAATTTCTCAAGTTATGTCCTAGATTTCCCTTATGAGAAGATATTTTTTCACATTTCAATGATGTGGTTTTCCTTCTTGTTTGGTTGTAAGTTAAACTAATTTAGGACACTTTGTTGTCTGTGCCTGCATGTTTTTTTCATAACCTCCCAGTATATTAATGGTAAAGTGTATTTAAGAGGAAGTAACAGAAAGTATAGAGGAGGTAGAAGATATCGTAACAGACAATAATGTGGTTCATGATATGACTTTCAGATAGAAGGATAATGATTCAAATACTAGGAAATGCCAAACTCTAATGCCTGTGTTTGGTACTTTGTCTAAAGTGCGCCAGTAAACATACACCTCTGCAAAAGTGAATAAAATATTTAACTGAGAGCTGTCAACCACCATGAATGAACATATCTGATGAAAACTACAACAAAGAATATCATTTACATTACGTTTACATGTATTCATTTAGCAGATGCTTTTCTCCAAAGCGACTTACATCTCATAGAAAATACAATGTATTCATTACATTAGGAGACAGAGACATAGTTTCAGATGTGATTCTTAAGTAAACCTAGTTTGTTCCTTTCCACTTTATGTTCATCGCTCAAGTAAGTGCACAAAACTCAGGAGAGAGTAATCCTGATCAGCTTCCTACATTTTTTTTTTTTTGTTAAAAAGGTACACAAACATTTAGATACAATACAGGAGTAGCAGCTATGTAAATGCTTATCTGGGTATGATCATAAAGTCAAGGTGCATGAACATTTACACTGTACATGAGCTTGAAAGATCATGGGCAAAATGAATCTGGAAAAAATGAGTTTTCAGACCCTTCTTGAATATAGAGAGAGTTTCTGCAGTTCTGAGTGAGAGGGGGAGGTCATTCCACCACAATGGAGCCAGAAGTAAGAACCTTCGTGCTTTGCCTTTCGTGCGATGGACCACCAAGTGAGCAGAAGTAGACGAGCAAAGTGGTCTGGTTTGGGTGTAACGGTTGATCAAGTCTTTTTAAATAGCTAGGAGCAGTTCTATTGATGCATTTGTAGGCAATAACCTGGGTCTTGAATTTGATCTGGGCAGCCATAGGAAGCCAGTGCAGAGGAATGAGTGGAGGAGATACATGCGAACGCTTTGGCAAGTCAAACACCACTCGTGCAGCAGTATTCTGTATCAGCTGCAGACGTTTGATGGGAGTAGCAGGAAGGCCACACAGGAGAGAATTGCAGTAGTCCGGATGGGATGTCACCATAGCCTGGACAAGTAGCTGGGCAGTCAGTTGTGAGGTAAGGATGGATCCTGCGGATATTATGCAGGATGTATCTGCAGGTCTGGGTTGTGGCTTCGATGTGCTAAGAGAAAGATATACTTGAGTCAATCATCACTCCCAGACTCTTAGCCAAGGAGGTAGGCAAAATTATTGAGTTGTCCAGTTTGATCAACAGATCATGACAGGAGAACAGGCCAGCTGGGAGATGAAGAATCTCTGTTTTGGAGAGGTTGAGTTGTAGGTGATGATCAGACATCCAAGCAGAGATGTCTGACAGGCTGGCAACAATGCATGCGGAAATGTCTGATGTTCCAGGTGGAAAGGAGAGGAAGAGCTGGGTATCATCAGCATAGCAGTGGTAATTGAATCCATGGGAGACTATGACCAGGCTGAGGGAGGAGGTATAGGTCGAGAAAAGAAGAGAAGAGAAGAGGACCCAGTACCGAGCCCTGCAGGACACCAGTTGAGAGGGGCAGAGGAGACGAACGGAAGCTCTGCCAGACCACCTGATGGGATCTGTCAGATAGGTAGGACTCAAACCATCTTAGTGCCGCTCCTTGGATCCCAAGCTGACTAAGAGAAGAGAGTAGAATCGGGTGGTTGACAGTGTCGAATGCTGTAGACAAATCAAGACGGATGAGGACCGAAGAGAGGGAGGTGGCTCTAGCTGACTGCAGAGCATCAGACACTGCCAGAAGCGCCATCTCTGCGGAGTGACCAACTTTGAAACCAGACTGATAACCATCGAGGAGATAGTTTCGGCTGAGGAATTCAGATAGTTGATCACAGGCCACCCATTCAAGAGTTTTAGACAGGAAGGAGAGGAGGGAGACTGGTCTGTAGTTTTGAACCAAGTTGGGATCCAGGGAGAGTTTCTTTAATAGAGGTGAAATGAGAGCAGTTTTGAAGACAGCTGGGAAACATCCAAAGGAGTGCAAGGAGTTGATAATCTTAGAGATGAAGGTGGAGAGTTGCTGGGAAATGCTCTGTAGGAGTGACGATGGAATCGGATCAAGCGAGCAGGTGGTGGCTCTGTGCAATATCAGAAGGTTGGAGATTTCAGATTCGGAGAGCGGTTTGAATTTGGAGAGGATAAAACAGTATAACTGTCCTAGTAAATAGCAGGAGTGTTTGTCACCAGAAGATAATCATCAGGTGGTTATATTGTAAAGGAACAGAGCATATGGCGTAAGTAGTGGTTAAAACGGCAGGGTTTTGTTGAAAAACAGAAAACAAAGACCTCAAAAGGAGGTCAGAAGATAGAGAGCAATGCAAGTCTATTTGGTGTGAGCAGGAGGGAAATGAAAACCTTGGAAGTTCGACAAATGCTCAGCAGAAATGAAAAGGGGCCTCAGGTCGAAGACTCCAACTCTAACAGATTACAGGTCTGAAAACACAAGATGACTCGAAGGAGGAAAAAATAAAGGATGACAAATGAACCGCAAAAGGAAAAGAAAGGACCCACTAAACTTAAAATGGGGATCCTGATTCACCAGAACATCAGACTATTGTCAGCCCTGCTATCGGTGTCCTCACACCACCTGGACCGGCAGCAGCTGTCATGCTGCGGGCCACATGCGAACGCAAAGCAAAATCACGTCTGTCCGGTGTCCCAGCTAGTGCTTCGAACCCTCCATCTCCTCCTTTGTGTTCCTTTATATCTTTCCCTAATGAGGAAATTGCTTGCCGGTGAGGTATTGGGGAGCAGAGCCTGTAGGTCAGCATCCTCCAGTGAGGAGCTGTCCAGGGCGCTGATGGTCCCTTTGCTCATGGAGTCAGCGAATTATTGATGTTTGATGACCTTCAAATTCGCACCTGCCCTACTGGAGCGCCTCTGAATTCTGGTGACTGCTATCTCACAAACAAACTGATTTCAGATAGACTTCTTTAATTTCATCTTTGATAACTGGTTGAAGCTTTGATCAAGATGTGGTGTTCATTTAGTTATATTATCACAACCCTCAAGTTTCAGTTTATACGTAGCTATCAACTTTTCCTATTAATTTATTATCTTTATAGTCATCATTTATTTATGTGAAAGATACTCATATTCAGGATGAATTTGCGGGCATCAGTCAGTACAAATAGAAATCATAGTTCAAAGAGATTCCGTTGCATTATAATCCATAATTAAAAAAGGCAACTTTTCCTCTCCTTTTGATCTTGTTTTCTCTGTCAGCAAGTGTAAACAGTGGTACTATACTTGAGGTGCTGTTTGTACCGGGGACGAAGCAGCGACAGATGACAATCGATCACTAATGTGTGTATTTGGATGAGTCAGCCATCCTGGGCCAAAGTTGGGATTAATGTGGAGAAGAATCTAAAATCTATGGCTTAATGAAGTCTTGCTAGCCCCCTGTCAGCTAAACGCCCCCAAGATGAATATCTCAATATACAGGCTTACAAGCTCAGAAGGCATTGCATGTCATAAAATTTTCAGGCACATGGAGGGGTATGAAATAAATAAATGAATTTTTGCACGATGACTCTGAAATATCTTTCATCTTCATTGAGACATTTTTATCTGGAAGATTTTAATTGATTTCTACAATTTCCTCTCGATTGAATCACTTTTCAAACTTAGTTGATGTTAATGCTTAGAAAATATTTTTTGCTACAGCTAATATATCAAGATAGTGGCAGCAGTGGCCTGAGTGAATGCGGGTTCACACCCGTGATGCAGTGCCCTTAACCTTCCGATTACGCCTTTCATTTTCTCATGCATTCTGGTATTTTCTGGATTGTTTCACGGGAGAGTCCCACAGCGCATAGGACAGAGCCCTGCCGCAAAACACCAGGACGTTATAAAAGAGCCCATTAAACAGGCCGACGGCATCATTTGATTAAACAAATTAGTCAAATGAGTCCAACGGGACCAGAAGGCATCCCAGTTAAAAGCGGCATGAAAGGATGGAGGAAGCTGCTGACAACACCAGTCGTTCTCCTTTCGTTCGAGCGCCTGTGGGACTTTCTGCAACAGCTTTAAATAATAGGAGAGGACAGCTAACCCTTCAGTTCATAGGCATTTTATCCCTTAAAATTTGTGAGGCCCCCTTCTTCTGAACACTGTTAATTCTACATCACATTGCCACTGAAGTCACTCTCTTCTCAAATCAAAGATGTTTTCTATATTCCTGCGTTTTCCTCAATTAACTTGACTAGCAGAAAAGGGTTTTACTAAATGTGTTAAATATCAGTCAAGAATGAATGCGTGTCTACATTTCCCTTTTTAGTGATTCTTTTCCGAAAATTGTTCGAGATAATGAAATCCTTGACACGGGATTTAATGATTGACAATCTACTTCACTAAAATTGGTTTTAATATCATTTACCTTGTTCTTGTGTGTGCCAGGGTTTGAGTGAATTGTTTGACTGCGCTCATTACATAAGGATGTGTGCTCAGTGCATAATCATTGTAACTTTTCATTGAATAAAAATCCCTTTCATTCTATCAATCAGAAGTTAAGCAATTCACTCAAATCTCGGCACAAAATAATCCATGTGTCATGTGGTGGAATCTTGCAGGTTTGGCTGCCATCAGATAGAGACCACCTGGAAATGGAAACAGGCCTTTAGAGATGCGGGATCTCTGTCTTTGAGTCCCGGCAGAGTCTTTGCCGTTGTGTCCTGAAGTCAGGCACTTGGAGTGCTTCAGCAAAACATCGGCCTTCATAAATGTCAGCTGATATGCAAGCTTTACTGGATTTGGCAACAGAAATAATAGTAATAAAAATAGATGCAAAAAGAACAAGGGCAAAACAGTAAACCAAGCAAACAGGTCCTTGTTAGGGAAAATGCTGCGAATGATTCCATTGTTTTCCAGCGTTGCACCATTAACGGCTTCTCAGCCCCCCCCCGATCTCTTGTTCAGTGTTCTCACCCAAATGGGAATTAAGCCCTTTTAAAAAGTCCATTCTCTGCAGACCTGACCATCATTAACTTGACTCCACCCATTTCCTGACAGGTGCCTGTCACCCTCTTCCTTACACCGTTATCCCAAAGCCCGGTTTACTCTCTCGAAGTCACGTGACTCTTCCCTTGACGGCTTTTATCCCCAACACCGGTAGTTTTGCCTGTCATGGCAAGACAAATGGCCGACTCCATCTCTTGAGAGATTTTTTAGCAGTGTTTATTGCGTCTTGGCCAGCATCCACATTTGGGTAATGAGTTTACAGCTGCGGAAAGAGAGGTAAACCATGCTATTAGAATGGAGACGCGGTAAACATGGCTCCCTGACGACGAGCGCCAAGGGCAGGGACAAAGTCGGCGGGACGCTCTGAGATACTGTAACAGAACCCATTAGTCACTGTTCCGCCTGCTCCATTCCTCCAGCACCGCACTCTACTGGGACAGGGCAAAAATCCCCTTTTTTGTTCTGCAGCCTATTACGATGCTGATAATCTCACACAGGGAGAGCACCGTGCAGAAATTGCCTCTTGTCCCATTAGCCCTCACATTTACAAAAGCACTGGGCAGGGGCACGGCGTCGCAGTAACCCATGAATTTTTATGACGGAATCTACTTCATCAACACCCCCACCCCTTCCATTCTGACAGGTGATTCAATTTCTTCTCCTGGCCGACCTCTCTCTCTCTCCCTGTTTCTCTCTCTCTCTCTCTCTCTCTCTCTCTCACACACACACACACACACACACACACACACACACACACACACACAAGCACATAAACACGCTCCTTGATTCATTGTTTGCAGTTATGATAAGGCTGTAGTGAAGCTTAGGAACTTGTATTATGGATAATATTGCACGGATGGCTCTTATTACATTCTCTCTCTGTCCTCTGCTTACAGGGTTTGGAGCGTTCTTGTTTATGTTGTTATTTCATTGTATTTGATAAGCATGATAGAGCCAAACACGTACAATGTAAGTATCCCTTTCTGTTGTATGGCAGAGTAAATCAAGTCTGCAGATTATGAATTGCTTAAGGGAAGCAGGTGGAAGATGAGTTGGTTTACCGTACCAGTGACCAGAAAGTGCACAATTTACCCGTCGCCTGTTATACAGACACTCAGCATATGGATATTCACTTATCCAGACTTCATGGATTTGCATCAGTAATGCCAGTTCAAGGACTCTGTACTAGCAATTTTTTGTCAGTAAGTGCATCATATCCAAGGCAAAACATCTCAGATCATTAAAAAAAAAGAAAAAAAACTAAACCAGCCAGCCAATCAGATTGGTAATCTGATTGACAAACAGCTGTGCATAAAAGCTGAAAAATGTGGGAACGAATGCCATCTCAGTCCATATTTACATGAAGTAGTGCATTTTGTTCTCGTGTGCGTCCTTATTCGTATTGATTTTGGTGATTTATTTGGGGTTATTTTGTTTCCATCATGAGCCCAAATGAAGTAAAACAAGCTCAAGAAAGCACTGACAAAAAGGAAAATCCAAAAAGGAAGAGAACCGCTTCGAAAAAAGAGGTAGAACTCCTTTCAGGGTTGTGGCATAGTACTATGAAGGTCCAGGAATGGAATCTTGTCCCTTATCTAAGACCTTCGATGGAGGTACTTACCCTGAATTGAAGCAGTAGGAATACGTTGCTGTATAAATGTATAAACAGTTGCATTAGGTTTGGAATAAAAAGGGGGCCAAGTGCACATTCAGGAACCGATGCTGCATCCTGAAACAAGGTACTCAGACCAACATGGTTCAGTCAATATCCAGCTGTGTAAATATCCAGCATTCACAATATTATAAAGTGATTTTGGCACAAATAATTGCCGACTGCAATGTAATGTCATCTGTTTAAGAAATTAATGACAAGATTAATGTTTAAGTGCTATTTATCGCATCATGGCTCCACTTATGTGATATTTTCATCCTGAACAACCCAGGTACACATTAACACAGGGTGCACTTACATGGAGCGACCCACACATGCAGGAGACGGACACATTTAATGGATGAAACAAACACGGTGTTCAAAAAAGTCAGATGGAATCCCTGCTATTAAGGTCCCTCCTGGAGGAGCAGTAGCCCACTCAATTTTGCTGCTTCCTGTGAGTAAATTGATATTTATTATACATATCTTGCGATGTATGCAATAAACATGAGAACTATGAGTAAAAGCTGCGTGTTACAGCTTTGGCAAAGCTGTGCTGCAGTTACAAATTAAACAGAAGGAAGAGAAGGGAAACGTTACACAGCAAGAAGTCAAGTGTCATGCCTAACTTAATTTAAATAGGTAACTGTCACGTTAAACATCCCCAGTTTAACCCCACGATCCATACTGCTCTATTTAATGAAAAAAAAAAAAAAAAAAACTGCAGCAACACACATCTGCGCCTGCAACTACACCTCGACAAGCCAGTGAAAGCCGGACGTGTGGGCACAGTCATTGACTCACAAGGGCCTGGATTTCTTTCCAAATCCTGTTCCGCATAAAGATTTTCCACTCAGGGGAGAATCCTTTCTTCCTACAATTTCCTGTCATTGCTCCGGGCTCTCTCCTTTTCTCTCCCCAGGGGCCTTGTCCAGGAACAACAAACTTGTGTTAATTTGTAAACAAACAGCCCCCGTAGGACAAGTCAAACTACTCGGTCCCAAGCTGTGGAAAATGGATGAAATGTTTGAATCCTGTTCCAGAGCACCTTGGAAAGTGGCATTGTTCTTGCTTTGCTGTCTTTCTCTTCGTGAGTCTTTGCCTCTCAAGCCATACGTGAAACCCAGCTCCGAAGTACAGATGCTCCTCGACTTACGCTGGTTCGACTTACAATTTTTCGACTTCACGATGGTGAGCTGGCAATAGCAATTCAGTAGAAATTTTTCGAAATTTGAATTTTGATTTTTTCCCGGGCAGGCGATATACGCTGTGATACTCTATCGAGATGCTGGGCAGCGGCAGCGATCTACCTCTCCCAGTCTACCACGCTGTCGCTATACAGATACCCCCCTGTATCTACATTGTGTTTTGTGCATCCATCATGTCACCGAAACGCTCATCTGTATCCCCTGCTACTGGTGGGAAGAAGAAGAGGAGAAACTCAAGATAATTGCCCAGCGTGAAGGCGACAAACCCGTAATGGCCATCACGTGTATGCTAGGCTATGATGTTCGGTAGGTTAGGTGTATTAAATGCATCTTCCACTTATGATATTTTTGACTTATGACGGGTTTCACGGAACGTAACCCCATCGTAAGCCGGGGACCACCTGCACAAGGCCAGTCCTTTATAAGGTCATAGCCCTGATTCCATGTCTGCCAGTCATCAGAGCGTATTGTTCTTCTCTTGTTCCTTTTCGCACAGCCTTCTTAAGACCTCCTACATGCATATTTATTATTATTATTATTATTATTATTAGTATAATTTCTCAAAGGTACAACACCAGGCTTGATCGTAATAGTTTACCAGCAAGTGGAGGGTTGCATTTTTACCACTGAACTACCTGCAGCACATATGAAATACCGAATGCAGCTGCAATGTTGGTTGTGACTTTGTAGGAGTGGATCTACCAACCTTCTGCTATCCAACTGGATGCTAACACAGCCAGACCGGGCGCTATGAAGTTCTTCTACATTCTGTTACACAGATAGAGTGCATCCATCCTTTCGGATATGCTGCATAAGATATAGTACCGCATCCTGACTGTAAGGGCCTACCTTTTCTCACAGCCCCTGGAGGAACTGGCCACAGATACATAATTTACCTGAGAAACAAATAAGAAAATCACCAAAAGCATTGCTTCATAAGATCGGGGGAGGGGGGGCATCGGCATGAGGCTGTGTCTGCAAAACACTGTGAAAAATCTAAAAGTCTCCGGCTCTAAGCAAGTTGTTTTGATTGCTGAAGCGCGGAACTTCCGGCTGACTCGCGCGACCCCTGCCCACCGACCCACCCGTAACCCTTTCCAGGTGGCAACCTTTGTGATAAGGCACTTTGCCAACGGCGGACGTTTCGGTGAGTCAGCAAACGCCTCTGCAGTGATCCAAGACCTCTTTGGACCCCTGCGGACCTTGGGGTACAGGTGTTATGATTGGCCCATTCCACTGCTGACACAGAGGCCTCCATCAAAAAAAGGAATCATGCATTTATTCATGGGGTTTGACACTGCAACCATGCGCTGCATGTTAAAGAAATAAATATCAGCCTATGCCATCCCTCTCGTTTGTTTCAGTGAGGTACAACGGAATAACGGTAAGTGTCTCGGATGTATTAAAGCTCCCTGAACGGAAGTCCGCAACTACACAGATCACGAAAGCCTTAAACATCTTAAAGAGAGAGAATGACATTAATTCATGTGTATAGGAGCGACATAATGTATTATTCAGAAAGCAGTAAGAGTTCACCGCAAACTAAAATTAATGCAAACGCACAAAGTGGAAAATGCTAATGATTTCAAATATGATAGCAGAACTATTTTTATTAATTTAAGCAAGATGCTGTTTCAAAAGTAACATACAGTATTAGACTTATTTATACAGGTGGAAACTCAGTCCTGTTCCTGTGGCAATTTTAGCACTACACTCTGGAACTGTACCCTTAAACTTGCCTGTGATAGTTTTATATTTAAAAAATATGATCAAATGGAGTTATTAAAATAATACGTTCTATAAAATGTGGTGCCCAGCTTATCTATCTACTGAGACCACTGTTAAAAAACAGTTTATCGTGTTATTCACATTTTTATATGCACTGTCCCTGAAATGTGTAAATATATATAATTCATTACATCAAACGTCGCCTTTTTTGTGAAGTACACATGAAAAACGAGAAGCGAAGCACAGTTTCAGACAAATCATTTCCTATTCCCCTGCATCCACCCATCTTTACTTGACAGAATGCTGCTGAAATCTGGAATGAAACGATTTATTTTCACTTTGGGAAACACACCGAGCTCCAATGGGAAACCGTGTCCTCACTGTGAGGCCCAACCTTTGCTCAGAGCCCCCGGAGGAACCGGCCACAGATGCATAATTTAACATAGTGCCATTGGATCAAAGGCCCAGTGATCCCACCTAATCCACCGCCTGTTGCTGAGCTCAGAACTCCTGAAAGGAAGTTGTACATTATGGATAAGGCAGGTCAGACTGTGCCTTTAATTACTCACTCACCTGACCGCTGTTGGATAAATGTAATTTTTCTTCCTTTATTATTTCGCCTTTGCGAAGCGGCAAAATTGTCCCTTGATTGGAAGCTGAGCTGATCCACGCAGACAATCCAAAATATACAGCCGCACATTATTTGTATGATAATAGTGCAACTTTATTAAATGCTGATTAGATAAAACATGCAGGTAATCAGCGGACTCAGTTCAGAGAGTAAATAACAATTATATGGAATGAGAAGAGGAAGTACAAGAGGTTTAACACCCCTCTTTAACCTATTTCTTCTTATCAATTGAACCGATCAGAAATAGCAAACCTGTCAATATAACTAATGGAGTTTAATCAATTTTTCCCATATGCTTTCCGATATTCAATTTTTTTAACTAGCATTCTTTTATGAAAACGTAAATATTCCATATAAAATCACAAACTGAGCAATTACAATGTCTGAATTAATTGTACTAGAAACAAGCATGCATTTAGCTACTGGTAATGACTAGCGACTGGTAACTGGAACTGAATGAATACACAAAAGAAGGAGAAATGAAATAAGAAACGAATCCTTCAATAAATACTTGTCTTGAGACTAAGCAGTGCTGCTGCAACCTGTGAACACAACTAGTACTGACAGCAATCTAGAAATCATTCATTATTGCAGTCCCACTGTCTTTATAGCTGCCCACCAAATGAATTAATGAATTCTGCCTTAAGCGCTGATTTCTCTGCATAAGCACAAAAAGAGGTTGTTTCTGTTAACTTTAATTATCAATATTCAAGGGGGGTTGCAGCAAATCCTTCGGGAACAAGCATAAAAGAATCAAAGATTACTACTTAATATTGAAAAACACACTCTATTGTGTATTTGATGTGTCCTGCTAAACGGAATGAAGTATTAAATAAAAGAATTGGACTCATACTTTAGCTCACATGTCATCTTACTATTTATAAATATCATTATTTTATGCTTATTTTTATTATATATTCTCTATACTCCTATGCCAGCTCATTTGCGTCTGGCTGTTGTTAACATGTTAGCATAAGTACTGAGCCTGCAGTTTTTATTTCTTGGAAATTGGCTGGGTTAATACCCCCCCCCCCCCCCCCCCCCGCCAATCCCCCACAAAGAAGAAGTTAAAAATGATAAAACAAGGCGAGCAAACTGCAAGATTTGCTGAAGGCCTACAGTGGTCTACGTCAGCTTGAGTTAAGACAGCAGCTCTGACTTGTTCTACTCTACTTTACTCTATTTTACTGCACTCTACTGAAACAACAGAGCATAGACTGGATCAACGCCACTTCTTTTAATATTGGGAAGCAGTACAATTATGCGTTCATCTACGTTACTTCATTTAGCATCTAACTGCACACTTATTGCTGTGACCTTATTTTGTCCACATTTTTGTAGAAATAGTATACAGACACCCCTTGACGTTTCTTCGTTATTATTGTTGTTTTTAATGTTAGCTGTTCCTTCTTACGTGCAGCATCCTTCCCTGTCTTGTTTACAGTCGATACGGCTAAACCTGGTTCCCGTGCTATAGACGATAATCTCCGTCCACCTTCATACCTCCTTATTATTTTCAATTTCATCTCCAAATCAATTGCTGTACGTCTGCGAGACGCTTCTCGTTTTCCTTCAAGTTCACGTTTACCACCAGGCGTTATGAATAATGAAAAGGGTAAAAATATGTGAAAAAAACACTACACTAATGAGAGGAGATCCAGTACGTTCATGACTGAAAAGACGCAGGGACTGGGGAGATGTAGCCTCCTGCCTTGACTGGTTACGCCGACTTGCACTCAACGTATTTCAGATGTTTTGCGTTAAATAAAAGCGCTCTCCGTAAATAACGTGCATGCTGGGAATTTTTTACGTAAATCTGGATTTATGTAAGTCAAATTTACGTGAGCAGAGGGCTGTCTGTGGTTTATTTGGAATAAGATTCCGATCAAATCTTCAATTCAAATTTGTGTTTAATTTTAGTGTTATGCTTGCAGCTGGATATTGCACTATAGACCGCTGAGCTTAAACGCTTTACGCATCAGTCGAAAGGCGGTTCTCATACAACCGAACCTTTATATTCCTTGTATGACCTCAGCGCAGCTTGAAAGAGAAAACTTGATAGGCTTTCGTCGTTTGGTCACGTCAGGCAGAGACATTTCTTTTTTTTGCATGGGAAGTAATGCAAGTAATGGTGCCAGACAGGAAGAAGAAAGCGGCTCGGTTCAATCCCACAATGCCTCGCGCGTCATCTGGGCGGGATTTCCACTGACGCCGATCGTCAAGAAGTATTTGCAGAGTTTGACTAACAATCCGCAACTGTCTCTCTCCTCTCCAGAAGGTGCAGGTAAACAAGCGAGTGAGAGTCTATGAGGCCGTACAGCAGGTGCTTCACAACGAATGGGCCCTAACCTGCTCAACTGCTTTGGCAGTCGTGGCAGGCAGCGGACGTGAACACAGCAAATGCAGACTGGACGACCTCGATATGCACTTCACTCCAGAAGCCACCTATAAATATTTGATTGTTTGTCTTTCGTCAATCATTCATATGAAATCCACCCTGGCAAGGCTACGGCCTCTTTCCCTTATTTATTTCTGTCGCTCCTATTTATTTCTGTCACTCATACTTTAGGGACCACACAGAGAGGCAGTTTGACAGCAGGAAGCACTACTCTTGACTTTACTATACGCAGCATAATACGAGGAGGAACACGGAAATTTGGAACAACGCTGAAAGTCTTGCTCTCTGTCTAATCAAGCTGCACTTTTTATGGATTTTTGAAGCCTGAAAAGAAGGCTGTTTTGAGGTTAAACTCGTGATGAAATGTGGCACCTGCAGGACACAACTGGTCTGCGTGGATACGAGCGCTGAGCTCTTTTCTTGCTGGCAATTTTTTTCTTCCCTTCCAACACACGCATGGAAAAACTTCACATTGACACCAAAAGGAACATCTCCTTAATCGAGCATGAAATATGAGAGATTGATACAAGGATGAAAACGTCTCTCGGGGAAGGAAAGGAACGACGTGGTGATATTAAGTATAACTCGCAAACGAAAAAGCATCAGGCGTCAGAAATATTTTCCACTAACGTCTCCCCACTAAGATTAATTGTTTCTTTAACGAAAAGAAGCCTGTCTTCCACAAGAGGATGTATTTATATCCTCCACCCCGCTTCCCCCACTCCAGTAAATCTCTCTGTTTCCCCGGAACCGCGTGATTTTAGCTCCGCGGACGTGAAGCGCGGGGAAATTATTCCCGAAAAATGCAGGGCAACGTGGGGATCATTAGTGGGGAGCTGAGCGGCAGAGCGTGTCATTCCAGAGGACGATTGACAGCCACCTCAAGCGCTGTGTTTCCCGCTGCTTATTCATTATTTCTGAGGAGGCATCGCCGTCTCGGAGCAACGAATTTCACGTTTCAAGAAATGCGATTTGTTTTTTTGCCGGAGTGGCTGATTAAGTAGATATTACTTTTTTGGGGTGGGTGGGTGGATGGGGGGGTAGATTTGCAATGTGCATTTCCTTTATTGATGTCCCAAGCTCTTAAGCTTGACATCAAAAGATTTTGGAAAATTTGAAAGAAAAAAAAATAAAATGGTTGCTGTAAATGGAAAGAAGGTCTGAGGCCCAGATATGAGAGGTCTGATATTAGATGGGCTTTCGCTTTTCTGCATATCAATGGTATATTATTTTATCCATCCCTTTCTTTTTTAAAATATATATCTAATTTTCAAGACCATTTGTTTATATGCTGCTAATACAGAAAATGAAATTCGGGTGTGTGTGTGTGTGCATGTGTGTGTGACTGCATGGAGAAAAATATTTCTCTATGAGATGCAGCTTCTCAAGGACAATATTAGCATACAAGCTCAGAGCTTGTAATTAGTTGCCTTTTCAGTGGCACGATGAGAACCAACTGCGAGAAGATGCTACAGAAACAAATTATAGCATGTCTTAACATCATGGAAAAACACCTCTCAAACACAGGTGGCAAACAGAATGGTCACACACTGCACTTCAAGGAACCGGTCCTGTGGCCAAGTGTCAACTATTCAAGGTGGCACGGTGGCACAGCGAGTAGCGCTGCCATCTCACAGCCTTGGGTGGTGCGAAATGACATGGGTTTGATCCCTGCTCAGTCTGCGTGGAGTTTGTGTGTTCTCCCCCAGTCTGTGTGGGTTTCCTCTGGGTGCTCTGGTTTCCTCCCACACTCCAAAGACTTGCTCTTCAGGTTCCCCCATAGTGTGTGAGTGACAGAGAGAGTGTGTGTGTTCCACTGATGCATGATTGAGTGATCCAGTGTAAGTAGTGTATCTAGCAGTGTAAGTCACCGCGGTAAATAATTTGTGTGGGCTGATAACACTGCATAGAGTTCATTGGAAGTCGCTTTGGAGAAAGTCTCTGATAAATAAATAAATGTAAGTCCCCCCTGGCATTAAATGACACCCTTATTCCAAATTGCTCAGTACAAAATCCAGCCATAAAGGTGCAAAATTGTGAGACATTTAATTCACTTTCGTTAACATGGTCTGCTGAGCAGCTAAATAATGTAATATAATAACATTTGATGGTCCCTTCCACAGTGAGTGTTAATAGGCTAGAACACATGAATGTGCTTTAACTCTTCCGTGAACCTCTGGCACAGGATGACGGCACCCATACTTACCAGACATTACAGTGTGGTGAGCGAAGTCTTTCCTCAGGACTTGACTGTTTCTGCCTCTCCCTCTGCTCTTGGTAACTCAACCAAACTCATTATTTGGACAGTGAATCAATTCACTGCTCTGCTTGCTGTGCAAATCCGTGGGTACCCGAAAGGTTAGTTGCAAACCTGAGAGACAGTTTGTGAATTTGCTTCATGGACACATGAGCCTGAATTGACTAAATATGGTTTGTACATGTTTCCATAGCATAGTTCCATTATATTCTACATTAATGGAACTAATTAGACCCTTAAATAGGCTGGGAACAGTTAGTAAATAAGAATCACTTGGATTTCCACTAAATAGAAGTAAATTTATGGCAGAAACGGTGCAATATGATGGGAGAGTATCATCAAAATTTGAATGCAACTACAACATTAAAATATGAACTGCAGTATCTCATGTATTTCATTAAATGAACTTTGCAGAAATACTTGATGAAGGGCTAACTAAATATTATTAAAGGATTTCATTTAAATCCAATAGGTCCCCGTGCAGAAAAGGGGTGATAGGAAAAGTAAATGTCTAATATTGCTGCAGAACTTGTTTGGCTTTGAAGACTCTTATTAATGATAATATAGGAAATAACCATAGAGGTATGTTTTCAACATTTATGGAAGAGATTGAACAGGCTACCCTCTGACGTACTGTGGTATGGTGTCTTTTTGTTTCATCAAAGGCCACTCATAGTTACTGGGAGTCAATGTCTTTTGCTCCTTGTTCATTACAAAAAGGAAAGTTGACTCATCAGACAGCACAACTCTTTAAAAGTACACAGACTAAAAGTCTTTCACAGATATCTAGAGTCAGTCAATCATGACACAGGAATAACTAACAAAATGACTAAACAAACAATAAACTGTATCAGGCCCTTATTATGACTGACAAATCATATATTTATTTTAGCAGGCACTTTTCTAAAAAGGGACTTCCAGTGAACTCTATGTAGTGTTGTCAGCCTACACACCTTACTCACCGCGGTGACTTACACTGCTAGATACACTACTTACACTGGGTCACTCATCCATACATCAGTGGAACACGCACACACTCTCTCTCTCTCTCTGTCACTCACACACTACAAGTGAACCTGAACATCTTGCTTTTGTACTGCGTGTGGAAACCAGAGCACCCAGAGAAAACCCACACAGAGAAGGGGAGAACATGCAAACTCCATACAGACTGAGCAGGGATCAAATCCATGTCCTCTCGCACCGACCCCAGACTCTGGGAGACAGCAGCATTACTCGCTGTGCCACCGTGCGGCACAATATACTGTATGTTATCCATGATGACCTTTGGCAAAGTCACAATATGTGTTTCATTTGGACAAGCTCTGCGTTCCAAGTGCACCAATAGGTGAGTGTTTTACCTCTGAAGACGAGATTGCTGAAGTAGACAGCCACCAACGCTCCATGTATGCCAAAGACCTAATTATTCAACAGAAGACAATCTCCGTTTATAATTGCGCACTAATGACAGGCATTTCGGAAATCCTTTTCAACGCATTTTCGCACCGTGACCTTTAAATTATGAAGACTTCAGCAGACACCCTGAAGACATAGAACAGATTAATATGAGCGATGCCAGGATGAAAAGATTGGAACTCTCATCTTCAGGAGGACTTTAGTGGAAAAGAGACGAGAGGAGTAGTTACATTTGACCCTGAGCACTTTTCTCAACAGTCAGTTCTGAGACCCATATTAAAGGCATGTAAGCAGACAAATGCATGACCATTCCTTGCATAATTCACATCAGTGATACATACCATATCTGTCCCCCCATTATCCATTATAGTCTGGGTTGTACATCAATCTAGATGACGTGTGTAATGGGAGCTTTTACTACACACCCAAGTTCTAGTACTCCTCCTTTGTCTAGTTCAACGCTCTTTGTTCTTTTATCAAGCCTCAGTGAGGAAAGAAAAAGAGGGAAAAAGCAGGGCTGCTAATTAATCGTAGCCAGAAATGCTGTAATTGTGTATCCCCCCCACCCATTGGTAAACAGAGTTCACAGCCATGACGGTTACATTATCCAGACAGGGGGCCTGTGCTGCCAGGACTGCTCAGCATCTCATTTGCAAGCACTTAGAGTGATTCACAGAGCAATTTCACCACGCTAAGTGGCTTCGGCTGCCATGGAAATCGGGGCAAACTCCACTGGCGGTGGCCAGAAATGCAGACTTTTCAGTGGGATGGAGGGAAGAGCTGGGGATGGCATCTAGGGAGGGTGGAGCTGTTGTCTATATCTGCTTTCCCCTACTGGATGTGAGCGGTGACAATGTCCCTTTCCGAAGCACCTCCGTGATTTTCCCAACATAGACGTAACTTTCCGGGTCTCTCCTTTTAATGACAGTTTCTCGCTTCTGTGGACAATCTACCCAACATGAACATCTTACGTTTACGTTTAATCGTTTAGCTAACACTTCTTTCTAAAGCAACTTACAGCATTAAGCTACCTACAATTATTTAGCCGTTTTTACATCTTCTTCATTTTTTCTAATGCAACAATTTGGAGTATGTACCTTGGGTGCTAGAGCAGTAGGTGGGATTCCAACATGCAATCCTTGATTTGCTTTAATCTCTACGTTACCTGGTCCCCCTGCCCTGTTTGGCGTTCTTCAATTTGCGCCTCTCCTCTTGACGCGAATCAACCCATTCGTGAGATGCGAGAGGAGACCATCTGTAGGACGTTCACCCGCATGGGCTGAGGAAGAAGCAAGTGCTGAAAAACAGCACAGTTTGCTGCGGGAAAAAAGGACACCACTGCAGAGGTCACAGGCTCAATGAGCAATGCAATGCTTGCTTGGTCATGCCATACCCCACCACCTCCTCCATAGAGTGTGAGCCTGCAAATTGAAGAATACGACTTCAAGATAACAAATGGTCCAATTTTAGTAGAACTCTGTCTTATCTGTTTGAAAGGTGCGGTTGTTAGACTGGGTTCAAAACATAACATCATAAGTAAGCGGGATGCATAGTAAGGCATAAACAAAAACGTATCTAATGCATCGAAAGTAACATATCATCTGACGTTAAAACTGAATGGTTAACAATGGAGAAAAATAATAAATATAGTGAAGCGACTGATATGGTTTTGGGATTCCGACTGCTGAGCGCTGCTCAGAAAACCTGTTTTTGCTGCAATTCTTTCTGCTACTCACACACACACACTTCAGAGCAGAGAAATTTTCATGTTACATTCATTAGTCATCAGATGAGCTCCTCAAGCTTTTTAGAGCAAGCAGTCAGGAAAGGTCTTCCTCATATAAAGTCTTGTTAGATTCTTAAGTGGCCAGAACACTCATAATGAAGCAGTTATGAAGATCATTAAGCTGCCACTGGTGATGCGTGATGCACTTTGGTGGGATTCCTTCTGTCCATCTATGAAACCCAGCGCACCGACTTGAGGTTTGTAGTTAGCAAACTTCATCGGTGTGGGAAATGAAGAGATGGGAACATCCTGGGGATCAGCAAGTAACACTGTGTGATTGAACATGTGTCATGACAAGCCTGTCACATCCTTCTGAGGTTAGACTTTGGTGGCTCTCCAGGCTGGTAAAGGTAATATTATGGCTGCATCTGGTGTGGAGTAGATAAGCTTTCTGTTGAGAAAGTAGCAGAGATCACAGCACCTTGGACACCAAAACCTTCATGCAAAAAAAGCTAGAAGGGATTCTGGTTTAAAAGGGCAGCAGTGTGTTAAATGATGAGATCCAGGCATTCTGCATATCATTTAAAGCAAAAGAGGAAAAATGTATTTGTCCCTTTTACATGAACAGCAACAATTGCTTTTTTTCTGATGTCAAGTTGTTCCGGAATGTGGGTGTTTGTTACTCACGCAAAATTAGATGCAGCACCATACTAAATTACATTTTGTTACATTACATGTTTTCCAAAAAGCAACTTGTATTGTTACACCTCACCAACTTTTTGAAGAGGAATATTTTTCACTCAGGCAATTCCGGGTTTAATATGCTGCTTAATTTTACAAAATCAGAAATCCTTCTTGGAACATGAGCCAGTAAGTCTGCAGTTGTTATGTAGAAGCCTATTTTTTTTAATTTTTTTTTTTTGCTGATGCCTTTGTCCAAAGTCCCTTAAAGTGCCGTGTTTAGGTTTGGACACAACACTACCTGAAATTATTTATCATTTCTTACAGGTCAGTAATATTACTGAAGAAACTTGGGTAAGGATCTTGCTAAAGGGTACTAGAGCAGGAGTCGGAGTCAAATCCAGGCCCTTCTATTGTCAGGTAATGGATCTGACCATGATGTTGCCGTTAAACAACATATCGATACACTTCGCAAAATTTCAGGACACTGTCCGACTGCTAGGAAAGTGCCAAAAAAGTGTTCCAATCCTTGAGAGATGTGGGTCTCCTGCTTCTTGCTTTTTACTGGACGAATCAGCACACCTGTTTATCTGGTTGTCTATCGGGCACCACTGAAAATGTCCGGAATCTGCAGGACAGTGGCCTTCAAAGCCCGGGCATCTGATCTAAGCCGTGCCTTTGACAAAAAACATTCATAAGGTCTAATTTGAAAAACACAGCTGGCAACTTGATGTGTTTCTTACGGTGACATCTGTACTGGTCTGTTCATCTAATTCTGCTTCCCCCTCACAACCTGAGATTTGCTTTTAATGTTCGTTTAATTGGAAAATGAGAGATTCAGTTACAGAAATCACACTTGTGTTCCCTGAGAGGCATCTCAGCCTCAGGACGTGCGTTTCAGCAGGGTAGGTATTCTGCCGGCTTTATCTCCTGGACCCACACGCCCGTCCTGTCTCAAAGGAGCTGTCAAAAGTGGACAGAAATAACATAAAAAAACAAACAAACATGCAGCTGGTCAGTAATTGTGGACCTGTCACTTTGCCACAGAGACTACAAAGGTACCGTCTGGAGAGGGAGGTAGTAGGTTTGGACTGGCAAGCTGACAGTCTTATTCTGCATCCAGATGGAGGGATTTTTGGCTGGGACAGAAAACAAGGAGGCAAAAGTCTTGATTCTTGGCAATTATTATTTGGCAGTTGTTTGTGTCTTTTTCTCTGTATGTATGTCTTTTTGTGTGTGTGTGTGTGTCCCTTTTATATTTGTGTGCAGATCTGTATGTGCCTGTACATTACATGAGATATGTGCCATCAGAGAAGAGGAGTCTCTCTGTCTGAAAGCTGCAGTACAGGGAATTACTGGCCAGACAATATGGAAACCCAGACAATGGGTGGAATCAGAATACTCACTATCCTGACTGGAATTAAAATGTTGCAAACAATCCAATGACCACCCTAACTAGAAGAAAGGCTGTGCGCACCTCAGCTTGAGGAAGGCTGACGACACCATCCATCCATCCATCCAGTCATCCATTTCCAGTAGCCACTTTTCCAGTGCAGGGTTACTTTGGTCCATAGCCAATCATGGAAACACAAGCTGCGAAGCGAGGTACCCCACAGACAGAATGTAGACAGTCCATTTCATTGCAATCACACACACCCTTTCGCTCACATATACACATAGAAAAGGCAATTTAATGTGACCAATTTCACCTGAAACACATGTCTTTTGACTGTGGGTGGAAACTGGAGCACCCAGGGGAAACTCACACGAACATGGAGAGAAAAAAGCTGATCTGGTTTCAAACCCTTATCTGAAACCAGAGCACAGGAGTTTTGAGGCATTAGTCTACCTGCTGCATCACTGTACCACCACACTGACTGTACCATATGGAAATAAACCAGTGACCACTCTGATTGGATACAGACCAGTGATCACCACCATCACCTTGACTGGATTCACTGCAGTAACTATGTCATTTGGAAATACACCAGTGAATGGCAATAAATCACACATTCTGGCTGTTAACAAAACTGTAACCACCAAAACATTAGTCAGAACAGAAATGATTGGCTGGAATCAAACAGGCAAGAAAACTGGCCGCAATCTGAGGAGTCACCGCTCGGAAAAGGGCTCCAAACGTCGGAACAGTCCAAGCGTTAAAGAAAGTGTTAGGAAAGAAAGATGTACATCTTGTCATGTCTCATGGAACACAGCCGTTCGGGTTTCGCTGGTATTTTTGGAAATCTGGGGGAAAAAAAAAAAAAAAAAAAAAACAACTTGCTCCTAACTGAGTTTGATGTTCAAGGCACGTAGGTCTAGTATCCCCAGGTTTTCAATTTCCTGTTCAGTTAACAATTTTCCCCTTGTTCGGGTGAGAACACAATTTAGAATGATATAGTCAATCTGTAATTACCGCCTTTTGTTCTGCCACCCCTGAAACCCGTTATTTCCGATCACTTATCTGTCGTCGGTGTGCTGTGCTCTCCGCTCGCATCTCAGGAAAGGGTTGATTCGCGTCAAGAGGAGAGGCTCAGAGCTGTTTTTTCTTCTTTTTTTTTTTCCCCAACAGCGTTAAAGTGCTGAACACCAGGACTCCAGGGTTACGGAGTTCTGTGAATTCACTTGGTTGATGTGCAATTCTATACATATCATTCCAGCTCTTTCATAACTTTGAAGGACCACTTTCACTCATCCGAGGACCGGTACATTCAATAAATTGATCAGATGATTTCAAACATGCGAATATGTTTTAATATTGAACTGAGAATCCCTTGAAGGACGGGAGGAATTCTGAAATGTGAATGTGGCAGCACTGCGCTTACATTTTTCTGATAATATTAATTTCTCCAAGGTTGAAAGGCTGTTTCACTTGGAGATATGTCTCTCATTGTTGCATGTTGCAAATGTATCCTTAAATGTTGTGTTTTAGTGCTACTTTTTGCTGTAAAAAAAACCCGGGAAATTTTAACAGTTTCTTAGTAAGGAAGACCAATCATTCGCAGCTCTGTTTAAAAGGTGGCCAAAATTACCGCACAAGGGTGTCAAATTTTTAGCTGTAAAAACTACCCAGAAAGGGGAATGCAGCAGAGTTGCTGAAGGACAGGCGTTTGAAATCCAGAGACAGCGCAACAGGAGGACAGACAATTTAATGCCTGTGATGCCGAGCAAAAGATTTCACGAATGGCTACGGAGTCGTTCAGAAGATGCTGAACACTGCAGTCAAGAGCTGTCAATCTTCAAGGCAGAGGCAGAGTAACTGAAACCTTCAGATGAGGTAAATATCTGTCTGCTGGTGCAAGCTGAGGGTCGAAGTTCACTTCCTCGAGGAGATGCCCCAGCGCTCATAAGGGATCGAAAATAGAAGAAAGTGACAATTTATAGGTGCCACTGTGAGCTCGGTCCAACAGAGTGATTATGGAACTGGTTCTAGAACCACAGAAGTTCTGGCAATCACCTCTTAATGTTTTGTCTGAAGAGTGACATCACCTCAGTGTACCTTACATAAACACTTCTCCAGTGGTTCCACCTCATATGTGTGTTGTAATTTGAATACCACGTTAGGCCTCTGACGCATGTTTTTCCCAGTGAGGAAAAAGATCATAATGTTTTGGTGAGCAACTTGTCAGAGATGTGGCTTTGTGCAGGAACCCAAGGGCAAATTCCAAGGTCTCAAATGAAAGATCACCTACTCTGACTAAAAAATTATAATGGATAAAGATTGGATTTTTTAATGCAGGTTGACCTAATTATAGTTACTGTTTTAATTCCTGGGCTCCTCATTCCACTCCTGATTCCAGTCCTGGTTCCAACCCAGTCCTGATTCCAGACTGTCATAAAAAATGTTGTCATTTCCTGCTGAGGCCAACTGAAGATGTGGCGCAAATGTGATTACTGCTTTGTGTTTGGGTACCGCCACTAGGCAAACTCTTCCTGGCCCAAGTCAGTGCAGAGAGGCTCCAGCCAGGGGCCACAGGAGACTGATGTTGCACTAACTTCACCTGGCAGCAGATAAGTCATCATCGTATGTCTGAGAATGTTACAAAACATGGGCACCCTTAAAAGAATCAAGATGCTTACTTATTTCAAAAGCTATATCACACGTGTTTTTCAAAAGAGGAAGAAAAAAGAAAAGGAAATTTGCATGATTTTCTCCGACTCTAATGCGATGTCTCATGACGCCCTGCTGATGACCCCTCGTATTTATTAGTCCCATAATAATTCCGGTATGACTCGTTCTGTCCATGGACTAAGAAGCAGCTGCACACCACACCGACACAGGGGAATTAAGAAGGATGCATTTCTTCATTTGTACCGTTGCTTAAATCACGGTGTTCCATTAGGGACTGTCCGTGAACCAGAAATAAGGTCCTTTTTTGAGAGATGCTGATTCGTTCCCTTTCTCTGGTTGGAGAACATCCAACTCCAGCTTGATGAAACCATTGGATCTGCAGTGACAGGCAGAGGAATCGTTTTTAAGTGTGTCTGCGGTGGCTCTGTGGTCTTGACAGGGCGTCGCTGTCCTTGCTGTGTCGTTACTTGTTTGCAGAATGGAAAAAGGAATGACCCCTCCGCCCAGAATATTGTTTGGAATCACTGAGACATGTCCCTGACTTATAATTGGCATTCAGCTCCGGGGCCACAGGAAGACAAGAATGGACATTGATCGCAGTGTATTGATCAGCGCGGAGCTGGATGGGGAGGTGTCGGGCAGGCTGGTACAAGACGGTTCCTCTTCCACCCTTTACCGCAGTTTAATCAGATTAGTACCTGATGGACTATAACAACTCTCAACCACTTAGAATAGCTTCAATTTACATATTTAACCCAACACATGTACAGCCAGAGCCATATTTTCTACACGATTTCATGACTTTTATAAGGCCGAACCTTCTTTACCCGTATGAGAGGCCCTTAGGGTATAAAATTACTTTAAACAAATTTTTCCATTTTTTAAAGTGTCCCACTGCATTGACACCTCTATGCTGCTTTACACCACTGTGCTCTAAGTGCTGTAATAATGGCTTCAGTCCACACGACCAAGCCTAGTTCTCTCATGACCCAAGAACAAGTTCACATTTATTTCTCACTTTCCCGCAGTCCTTCACTTTCACTCTCCCGCTCCGCAAACACACACCGAGCGCCAGGCGTGTTAATCTTTTGCACCTCGGCTGCAGCGTTGCTCGGTCGTCGCTTTAACCATTCTCTTTGTACGAAACTGATGAAGGTGTTTTTCATCTCATTTCCCTGTTCTGATTCTTCTGTACTTCAGGTTCACAGCCTCGCACATTCTCATTCAAAGCTGGTCGTCGATCTTGATTTTTTCAGTTTGAGGAGGGAGGCAGGAGGAAAATTCTCCATTCCATGTGAACAGATCAGAGGTTCCTGAAGGCCATCATTTATGAGCAGAATGTAAAAACGCAAGGCTTTGATGCGACTTCTTGGGAAACAGCTGGTTACTTTCAAAGTGCATAATTCCAATTAACTTGCCAGCGTTTGAAATATTCCTCTGATTCTGAAATGTTTTTCTCCTTTTTTTTCATTGCCATTAAAAGTCTTGTGCGCACCAGTGTGTGTTGATGGACCTACCATCCTTCTCCTTAGGCACCGAGAAGCAGAAAGCAAGTTTACTGCAGCTTTGTGCATTCAGGACCTGTAAAAAATCCTCTAAATGAATGAATAAAAGTATAAGAGTTTAGACTCCACACACACACACACACACACACACACACACACACACACACACACACACACACACTTCTACATCCTTGCCCTTTTTGATGTTCTCCTTGCTGACATTGCTTGACCCCTCCACCCTCTGACTTTGGAGAGAATGCAGCCTGCGTTTTGTCAGCTGAAGTTAAAGGATCACGGACGGCAGGTGATTCGGAAGCTGAGAAACATCTATGCAAGGCTGAGATGCTTTCCTGTTCTTCCTTTTCTCATTCAATGCTCCTGTCAAGGACAAGAAGTTGCAGTTAAGACTTCACTTTGTAACTTTTATAACATTTTTATTCAAAAGGACTTCTCGGAACTATCTGAAAAAGGGACAAACTGGTAGCAGATCAGCTAAGCAGATAAATGATGGAAGGCAGCACAAGTCAAGCTGCTTTTGCTTAAATCTCGCTGAGTCTGGGACCCCCATGGCTGACAGAAGGAAGTGGGCTCCAGTGAAGCGTGTTGCGGCTACCCTCTCCAGAGCTCCCAGCTCACGCCTGGCCCCCGAAACCCATCCATCCTCTGACATCCAGGCTGTCCGCTTCAATGGCTGATTACATGGCAGGCTGAGAGAGAAATGTACTGGTTTTCACCGGGGGTAATAATGCCTGGAAGTCATGGGATCAAGAGCTGTGAGATGGTTTCAAAATGCAGATAGAATACTCTCTTCATCATTAACTCCACCCCAAATACACACACACACACAGACCCAGGATCCAGTCCTTAGCTGCAGAGGGTGGAGGCCAGATCCATGTGGCTGTCCACGGTCCACATGCTGACTACTGACGATCCCCGTCCCACCCGGGGGTTATGGCTCAGAGTACCAGTGTTAGACCTCAGCTAAGTGTTTGGTAGCTCATTAGGGCTGAGCGAGGGACACACACCATTCGGCTGGAGCAGAGAAATGGTACCGCAATACCAGCTGGCTGCGAGAACACGGTATAAATTTTGCAGCACAACTGGAATCTACGCTGCGGGCCTTTGTAGCAAATAATCTTGTTTTGGAACACAGGCAAGGTTTGGAGGTAAAGAATGGTGTGACATATCGCAACACAAGCCATAGCATTAAAGAACATGTTTCAAGAACAAGGTGAAGGAGACTTTTGTAATGTAGAGCAGGGTACATTACATGGTGTAACTTCTGTAACATAACACAATTTCGAATACATTACAAGAACACAATTATCTTGAGATCTAGAACACAGTTGTGTTTCTTCATGCAAGATCCTGAGCCTTGTTTAGGATCCGTAGCATATAATGGGTTTGGGAACATACTGCAGTCTTCTGTAGATTGCAATATTTATTTATTTATATTTATTCATTTGGCAGACTTTTCTCCAAAGCAACTCCCAGTTCAGTGGATGCAATAAGTCCATTCAACAACAGACAAAGCTGTCAAATACAGGCACGCATGTGATAAAATGTAGTTTGCTATGCACAGTAAACCAGTGTTACTTGCGCCAAACTTATCTTTAATGTCACAGGTGAAAAAGAACAGATTTAATAAATACAAACACCGATCTGCCTTCATGTCCAAGGCAGATCCAGTCTAGAGTGAATTCAAAATCAGTGCTCTGGAGACACTTCTTGAAGGATTTTAACATTTATCTTAGGCTTTTCTCCAAAGCAGCTTACAGTGATTGACTGCTTTTCACAGCTGAGTAACTTTACTGGAACAATTTAGGGTAAGTACCTTGCTCAAGGGTACTTCAGCAGGAGGTGGAAATTGAACCTGCAATCTTTGGGTCCAACAGCAGCAGTACTAACCCTAACCCTATCAGCTGTCCAGATTGCAAAATCATAAAGGAAAGAAGAACTTCGGTTCAGTACGCTGGGCTCAGTAGCAAGAGAAATCCAGAGCCCTAACCCTCTAACCCGAAGTTAGGATTTCAGAGCAGTTCTCGGACAATCAGACCACCACTGATGGAGAAGCACAGTGATCTTGATAGGGAGTTGGGTGACGTTGCATGAAGGTGCCGTGATGCTGTTCCCTTGACCGCTTTGTAGGTTTCAAGTGAAGTCTTTAGCTTTGAAGGGACAGCGTCTGGAAGTCAGCGAAGTGACGTGAGGAGATGTTTAGAGCAGCGGTGTTTTGAACCAAAAGAACATATTTGTTGCTGGTGCTGTGTTTGATTGTATGTTTCATCCACGCAGTTTGTAAATTACAAAGTAACACAGAAAGAAGAGTTTCTATTGCTCACATTGAGGCTGTATAACCGAAACATCTACAGATAGCAGAATTCTGGAGAGTTTTTTCAATGCGTAGTCTAAGCTTCTCATGTAAGCGCACCAGAGGGGGCAGATCCTACGTCGAGTCCTGCTGACGTGTGTTTCTGATGTGTGTGGACAGGTGTGCCAAGCGTGTAAAGTACCAGTTAGAAATGAATCCCTGCAATCGCTCAGCTGTGGGGGGTAGAGCCCAGGCACATGAGTGACACACAGTGCTTCCTGAGGGTTATGCACAAATTCTGTTTTCAGCGTGCTGCCGTCACAGTGTAGATGTTCCTCACTGTTCTGCGCTTCCAGAACAGCGCGACTGATGTTGAGCTTCTGAGACAGATGAATCATTAATAAAACACCGGGCATATGGAGTTGTTTTTTTCCGGTATGTTGACTACCCCTGAAAACAATACACCATATGCCCAGTGTACACTAGTACTGCTCGAGATAAATGGCACACGTTCAGTGAGAGCAAACACACTAACTTATGCAAAATGCAACACGTCACGAACTCTGCGTTTATGATGTTTTTTTTTTTTGTTCCCACCGCATTGCGTTTCAAGCATTTTAAGCTATCATCATGAACAAATAGTTCCTTGTGCGAGGAAAAAAAAAAAGAAACAAATTGTGTTTCAAATTGTGAGAAAGAAGTTAAAAACGCAAAGAGGATGATGACAAAGGTAACACAAAACTACGGCAACGACAGAATATTCACTGTTTCTTATAATTGCTTATATAATTCTGTATGTAATTCCATATGGAAAATGTCACGTCGGTTTTAAAAAATACAAACCTAGGAAGAAACCGGGTACATTTATTCATTTAGCTGACGTTTTTCTCCAAGCAACTTACAATGTTAAGGTTACAATTATTTACCTATTTATACAGCTGGGTAATTTTACTGGAGCAATTTAGGGTAAGTACCTTGATCAAGGGTACTACAGGCAGTGTCGAGGATCGAACCTTCAACCTTGGGGTCCAAACGCAGCAGCTCTAACCAGTACTGATTAGTACAGAATACTTTTATAAAGCAACATTCCTGTACAAGTTGGAAATGCGGGGTGCGGTACATATTAAGGCAGATGGAGACAGAGAAAGGAAACCGTAGAATAGAAACGAATCTTGAAATGAATTAGAAAATAGCCCATAAAAGTCTCATCAGAGTGTGACAAATACAGGAGAAATACTTTTACGAGAAAAAACAACTCAGTTCAAACAAATGTTTGTTTGCCGGCAATCTGATGTGACACCGCCAACACCGAGTCAAAAAGGATTATTTTCTGGAAGATTTCATTTGGGATAGCAGCAGCAGATGGAACACAGGCCCCTGTTAATAGAAGTTCAAACCACATTTTCCATGTGAACCTACAATGTGGATTTTTTGGGGTTCAAATGTTTTTTCCAAGCACTACCAGTGGTAAGTATGATTATGTAACATGTTTGTTGACCATTTCCCTGGCCTTGACCGAGTCATACAGTTAATGAAACTGCTGAGAAAAAACCTGCTCTTTCTTATATTATTATTATTATTATTATTATTATTATTATTATAGGGGCGCGGTGGCGCAGTGGGTTGGACCGCAGTCCTGCTCTCCGGTGGGTCTGGGGTTCAAGTCCCGCTTGGGGTGCCTTGCGACGGACTGGCGTCCCGTCCTGGGTGTGTCCCCTCCCTCTCTCCAGCCTTACGCCCTGTGTTGCCGGGTAGGCTCCGGTTCCCCGTGACCCCGTATGGGACAAGCGGTTCTGAAAATGTGTGTGTGTGTGTGTATTATTATTATTAGACACAGATGTGTATTTCAGTCTATTGCCATGGTATGACATATGACATCATGACGTACTCGCTATGGCGTTTGCAAGACTGCACTGTTGTCCTGGGTCAGTTCAAAGACATGGTTGTGAGGACGTAGTTCAGGGAGTGGGGGGTGGGTTGTTCTGCTGTCATTGAAAGGCTTGTTGTGACTTGTCCCTGTTGCATCCTGTGGCCGACCAAGACTGGAACTGGAAGAGACAGGAGTGGGACATCATGACCAGGGGGATATGATCCATGTGGCGGACCTGATTACAGAGCAACAAAAGCTACAGGAAGCCATTGCCGGCAGGTGAGACCTCATGCAAGATTTGACCAGAAGGTTGTCGGTTCAAATCCCATGACGTGGCTTGAGTTTTTACCCTTGAAAAAGTTCCCTAAATGCAAATACTCTATGAAATGTTCACCCGTTACAAATGTATACAACCTTAAATAATATCTGCAGCCTTTCAGTTGCTACATGAATATGGATTTTCCAGTTAGAAAATCGATACTGTGGAACTGAGTGTGATTCTTTATAAAAGAAGTAAGCAATGATAGTACTTTAGCACAAGATATAAGTATTGACTAGAAATCATGAGTAATAACATTATAGTCCACATGCATTGTGATGAACTGCACCAGCAAGCCTCAAGCTGCGTGTCCTTTTGAATGCATCTCTTGTTTCGACTCTCTGTCTTGTTCACCTGTGTGAATAATGCACTCAAGAATTTTGAAACTGTACATTCACCTACCAAGCAAGAAGATAGAATACTAAATATAAAGTGAAAACTGAATAAAACTATGTATGTTATACAAAAAAAAAAAAAGAAATCCAGGCAAGGTGGTCACAACATTTTCATTTCGAAGTTACATAAGCCGTCTAAACTGGCCTGTTTCTTGGCAGCGAATAATTAAAAATCTGGGAAAAAAAGAAGTAAAATATGTTATGAAAAAGGAGCCTCTATAACAAGTACTTAAGAATTGCAGCACATGCAAGAAATCCTTGACTGAAAGTCAATACCTGAAGGAGGAGCCAAAGGAACTGCAATGTTTGTATTATGCTGTTGAAACATTATTGGAGCGTTACAGTGTCGGGCACACTTTGCCCGCAGAGGGATCAGTGGAATAGAACAGATATGCTGAACAATGCAGTGGTTTGAACAACACGGGTGTGACGCCGCTGCCACATTTCCCCACGGAGATGCTAAGCTGAGCCGAGCAGAGCGGAGAGAAGAGCGAGCTGAGCTCAGCGGTAGGAGGTGACATCAGGAAGCTCAGGAGGCCTGAATACGTTTTGACAGCACTGCATAAACCCCCCTAACCCTCTCGTTGACGCACCCCTTGGGTTGCATATTTGCAGAAGATGGGGAGTTTTTGCTCTAGAGCAGCATAAGACAAAATAGCCAGTTTCCCTCAAGTAGGCCAGAGCTGTGCCAACAACTGCTCCTGTACCAACTGGTTTTCAGTGCCTATCCCACCATGGGCCCTGCCTACAGACACTTGGTTAGGGTTAGGGTTAGGGTTAAGGTTAGGGTTCTTGAGAAAGTTATCAAATAATTAGCTCATCAATAGATTTTTTTTTCCAACCAAAGGCCCCCTAAGCAGCATTAATGTCTCTTTACTCTCTTCCAGACCCAAGAGCGTTTACACTCATTACACTCATTTTTCTTTTCATATTTCTATTATTTTTTATTACGCTCATATTTCTATTCATGTTGAGATTTTAGTAGGGATTTAAAGTCATTCAGGGCTCAGAGTCATTTTTCCCGCACCCTGCAGGAGTGTTCTTGGCATCGTGGCATTGTTCATAAATAAAATAGTGGAACGGCTTTACATTTAAGACACATACTTTCGCAGGAATATTCTGTGAAGATGCATTGAAGTTTTGCTCCTGGAAGCACAGCAAGGTGTCGAATGGAAGACTTTAGCGCAAATGCTGTAACGACCATTCAGAATCACTAAATGACAAGTGAAGGTCTCCTGTTCCCATGTTTCCCTCTATGCATCATAAGAATCAATTCCAATGCTTCTTAAAATGGAAAATAATGCTGCGATCATACCCCTGTGACTCTCAGCTATTTACATTCAGATTTTTTTTCAGATTTAGTTAATTCTCTCTGTATCGAGGTCCATATTGGGTAAACACAGAACCTCTTTTTACCCCTAAACTTGCTTTGTTCTCCAGGACCTCTTGCATCCCAGCAGCGGTGTGTCAGTGTTCACTCTCGTTCCTCCCCCATTCACACCCTTTTCGCCCTGGTTCATCTTTGTTCACCCTTGGGGGTTAATTAAATATGATTAAAAGAGAACGAGCCATTGTTTGCCACCCTCAGCTGAACCAGCCATTCCTCCTGCTTCCAACAAAAACATGCAGAATACAGTATGTAAGGTGAAAGAGTGCATGACATAAATAAATAAATTAGCAAACAAATAAATAAATAAAAGTTTTTTGCTTTTGTTTGCAGATTCTCTCTGTGTTTACTTGGGTCTCCTCATGTGCTCCTGTTTCCTCCCACAGTCCAAAGACATGTTAACTGGCGACCGTACATTGCCTTAGCGTGAATGTGTGTGTAATCGCCCCAAGACTAACCTACCAATCCAGGCTGTACATGGCCTCATACCATATACTTCAAACCACCCTGACTTTGCCCCGGACAAGTGATTATTGACAATGGATAAATTGATAGATTTATACTGATACAGAAGTTTATACCATATGTACCACTAGATCTCAGTATGACTGCACATATAATTTGAGGTAATTGTTTCTTATTTAACTATGGCTGTCTTCCACTAAAATTGTGTGCATGACACCAATAGTTGGTTATCATAATAATACCTAAAAACACATGAAGAAAACATACAAGTTGCTATGAGCCAGCTTAAGAAAGTTGGTACTTAGTTTGAAGCTCATTTTAAAAATAGCTTAAACACAGATTCTTCTTAGTGCACATCTGGCTGCTGTAATTGAGCACATCTGTCAGATCACGTTACAGAGCTGCATGAGTCCGTTTGGAAGCAGTAAAAACTTTACAGTAAAGATCAGAAGGAGGGTTATTATCTCAATAGCTCAGCGAAGTGATAGAGTACATCTGAGATGAGCGAACGCCTTCAACACGCTGCATCAGTGCAGAGACCGTGCAGAAAAGAGAAGGCCACTCTCGACTCTGTTTTTCAAAATAACGAAATAACACAGCTGATCAAACAGACCTCCGTTCACCCTTGTCAAAATTCAAGACAGGCATGAAAGAAATCTCAGCGGTCTTTATTAAACACATGTAGAGTATCTCAGTATAACGGCTGTATCTGTTTGTGTTGCGGATGCCCATCGTACTGATTTATTAGCTACAGTGAGTCAAACTTGGTCTTTTACTGCCTAATGGAATTAATATTCTGAGTGTACAGATACCCGCCCTTCAGTTTCAGATCCAAGATTAAGGCTCGTGGTAATCACGGTATCCTTTGACCATAGCTGCCCTGTTAGGGTTTTGATTTATTGAGCTCCACTTCAGGCTGCTGCTGACTCATAACTATTCCAAGCTTACATGACAGAAGGAAGCAAAACTTGCTTTAAAACACCTTGTTTCCTTTCGGCCTACTTAGCAACATCGAGATGTCAGATACACACGTCCCTGGCTGCTTGGCAGAGGAAGGACGGCAATTCATCAAATGGCTCTCTGATTGGCCGTTCCCTGTTTCGGGAAGCGAGACCCAGGGGATGAGTTACCTGCTTCACTACTGCAATGCTGGTGGAACAGACCAGTTTCACATGAGGGGCTGCTGGCCTCCGCAGAGCTCTGCAAAGCCCCAGAAAGAGGAGAATGTGGTGCTTTACCCTTTCAGTCGGGTTACTGTTTCTCAGCTCCTAGAGGAGCAGCTCCTGTACAAAGGGGGGTTTTTTAGAAGTACAAAATACAACAGAACCTCACAGCCAGGACACAGACACTGAAAGCACCAAAATGCCAAATTTTTTTAGGGCTTCGGGAAAATGCCAAGCAGAAGGTAAACCGAATAAAAAAAGAACAGCAATGGAAAGTGTAGTCTTCAGAGGCAAAGGCTGCAGAAACGACCATCACTATTAATTCATATCTAGCTGATACCTTTGTCTCGTGAAAACACTCGTACGAGACCCTTAGCTCCTTATAAGCATCTACCCATCTGCACTACGATCAGTGCAACCCATCTCTTTTTTCTTTTTCCACTGGTTAACCTCAAACACATGTCATTGGGCTGGGAGGAAGAGGAAACCCATACAGGTTAGGGTAGGGTTTCACCCTTAGGGTTCGGGTTAGGTGTTCTAGGGTTAGGATCTCAAACTTCTCACAAATGGAGCAGGAATGGAACCTATGTCCAAATCCACATCCCAGGCACTGTGAAGCCCCACATTTACTCGCAGTGTTGTGATGATATACTGATGGCAATTGTGCAACATAAATTTTTAACAACACAATATAAAATTTATGTTTTAATGTGTTTTTGATGCACATTGTACAGAAATAATGGATATAAGTGAAAAATCTCAGCTTTAAATAACCCATAATTTTATTATTTCAAGGTTTTTTACCAAACTTGCTTTACTTTTTTTTTTCTATCCTGTCTGTGGGGAGAAAATCAATTAAAAAAGGTTGTATAATGTAGCAGTCATTAAAGCACCCTGTTCCCAGCACCAGTCGTGAGGGACTGAAAGCGAAAGAGCGCCGGCTTCTCCTGTCTGGTCGTCTCCCCAGCGAACGGCTCACAGCTAGCGGCTGCCGCAGTGCAGGCTCTCCGAATTCGGCTGCATGCAAAGTGATTTCTTTCATGCGCTCAGCAACAGATGGAAACACGATAATGCTTACAATAATTAAAATATTTGGGTGAGCACTGTTTACGAAGTGCTCCTCCTTACTTCGTCGCTTTCTGTGATCTGAATAAACTTGTCCATCAACTGAGTTAAAATTCAAACAATTAATTGCCGTTTGGAAATCTCTGCCTGGTTTAAAGGAAAAAAACATTAAAGCATTCTTCTAAAACTGTAACTTCTAACTAAGCGATATTTGATGAAAGGCAGTGATACATTCCTTTAGTGCCACAAAAGATGAGAGTTGAAAAAGTTTAAGAAATATTCGGCTGACGCGCTTCCCCAAAGAAATGGAGTTGTTGTGCTAAACTACCTACGGTTATTTACACATAGAGCTGGATCGTTTGTCCTGGAACATATCACATATGTACGTTGGTCGAGAGTACTACAGCTGGACGAAGGTTCAAACGGAGGATCTGTGATCGTAAGATGGTGACTAGAACCACCATACTACCGGGAGAGGACTGGTGACCATGAAGTTGCAGGTTCTGCTTCCAGGAAAAAGCTGCTTTTACTGAAACGACCAGCAATAAGCAGTTTAGGATTCAATTTCACACACACGCGCACACACACGCGCAGTCTGAAACCACTCGTCCCGAGCAGGGCTGCGGCGAACCGGAGCCTAACCCGGCAACACAGGGCGGAAGGCTGTAGGGGGAGGGACACACCCAGGACGAGACGCAAGTCCTCCACAAGACACCCCAAGTATAACTCGAACCCCAGACCCGCCAGAGAGCAGGCACAGGCCAAACCCGTTGTGTCACCACGCCCCCCGCAATGGATTTAATTTCAGCGACTGCTTAAATCCAATTCCTCCCATTGCAGGACAGTCACACACAGCAGGTCACTTACACCTTACTCACTCACACACACACACACACACACCTAGACACACTACGATCAATTCAGTCACCAACTGACCTGAAGCACATCTTTAGACTGCAGGAGGAAACCAGCACACCTGGGAAAAGGCTACAGGAACATGGGTAGAGCACCAAAACTTCACAGAGACTGAGCTGGATTCAATCCCACATCCAGACCAAGAGCCTACAAGTTATGTTAACTACATTTCTGTTGATTCAACAATTAATGAGATTCACCTCAGAACCAAATCCATTTCAAAAAACTTTTTTTTTTTTTTTTTTTCCGGTCAGGCAATGGAGATATTCATATCTTTGCGAAAGCGTCTCAACACTAGAAAGACAACCTGGTGAGATCAAACACACCTGTTACGGGACGTGACAGTCTGTAGTTCTTCCCAGGAAAGATGGAGGAACCGGTTTGTCATCAAAGACATCGTGCTATTTATGTATTCTCTGTTCTCATACCTATAAGACAAAATGACAGCCATAAATCGTGCTGGAGCAATAAATGGGCCGGCAATCACGGCAGCTAAGAGCGATCTTCGGTGGCATCGGGGTCATGTAAGTCATGAGGTCAAACCTGTGCGGCAGTGTGAGCCATGAGAGAGCTTGTTTCAGAACACACAGCTCCAAAGGCAGCGGGAGCCATTCGAAGTCCTACCCCAGCGCCGTTTAATCTGATTCCTCTTTGAAAGGTGTTCCGAGTCTGCTTGCGACAGCTCTTTGACATCCGTCACACCCTCAATGCTGGCAGTGACACTCTATGATTATGCATGTCTTTTGGGTTTAATAGCTGACAATTTGGAGATAAACAAACCTGGTGGAAAAATAAGTTATTGTGCTCTGATGTACCTGAAATGACACCAGAGCGACACTCGTACTCCGCAACCGACCGAGCCGTGACTTCGCTCTGAGCCATTTGTCTGAACAATTCATAGGAGTGGACTGACTGACGTGCACTTCCATAACGCACCTGCACAAGTTACCATCCATGCTAATTCAATTGCATGCTGCTTCTCCCTTTCTGGACTCGATCTGAACCCATCTTTGAGTGCTGTCAGTGGTCAGAGGTCCATTGCGATTGTTTTCCCAGCCGCAATCACGTCTGAAGACTCGGCTGCAGATCCGCAGCCTTCCAGCCACGCATCATTAGCCAATAGTCCACCCGCTGCTTACCCATCGACTGCGACTCGAAACCAAAGGGCCCCAGCGGCTTCCACGTGCACCTCCGCCATTCTTGATCTAGTGTTTGTTCCTCACCGAGGAAGCTGAAGAATCGAAGACGTCGCATGCTGCATGTCAGAAATCTGAAATATTCATGTAACACACTTGAACGCAGGAGGATGCGCTCGGCTGTTGACACAAAAGCAGGAGTAAAAATTCACTTCATTCCGTTATTTGTCAGCCTGCCCTTGGAGGGAAACAAATATGTATTTCCTTCCAGAAAGACAGAGCAAATATGAGTATTATTTATTTACAGGACACATGGTGAAAGAAGAACAAGTGAGTATTTGCAGAGGAAACGGGAAATATACATAACGATGAATGGAACACATGTCTCAAAATGACACCTGCCATATCGGCTGTTTCAGGCAGCAGCCAATGCTTTCAAAGGCAAATAAAACGGTTTTTACAGAGTTCTGATCTCACTAAAATTACTGTTTCAACCCTGATACTTGTTCTCACAGCCTGCTTAGTCTAGTTTGGTTGGTAGTTACACGGACTTAAAGAGCATCATTATGTAAATGAAACTTGCACATTTTTGCCATGACATGGCAAGAATGTGCAAGTTTCATTTACATAATGATGCAACATTTCAAACGCTACTGGACCTTGATGGGAGGATATCAGCGGAACACCTACCCGCAATAGCAACAAACACCAACCCGATAATAGGCACAGCTCACTGTGATGATTAAAAAATCAGTTGAATATCTCACCGTTTATTTTTTGACATCCAGGTGGCTTGACTCTTCCAGTCAAAAAACCGGTGATATTCATACTGTTTCATCCTTCATTTCACAGACCCTAATCCCCATTATCTTACATGCCCTGGTGAGCACGCCAGGCTCCGCACTAAAAATACCGTTCGGTGCCTTTTTATTGTATAGGGCCTTCCACGAATGCTGAAGCCGCTCGTGTCCAGCACAGTCACATCGCATTATGGTCACACTACGGACCCACAGTCTCGGCAGGCCGTTGCTGTCGCTCTTGTCAAGGTGCGGCTGACAGACAATAGCTGGATCCATGTGCCCCCAGTATAAAGCCGGACTTTAAGGCATTGTGCACCGACTTCAGTACAGCCACCCTTTGATATGTGCAATCGGAAAGTTTTGGGACTGCAGGTCTGACTGCTGGTAAACACTTCCTCCAAATCTTTCTTCTTCCATCAGTGGAAAATCTCTTCGGTATCCATGAACATCACTTCCTGTCCCCAGCAAAGCCTCCAGTAGCAGTGATCTGGCTTTTCTTAGCTACTTACTGAACAAGTTACATGATAATCCTGCTGGGACTTCACCACCTGCTGTACCAGTTAGGGGGAAAGCTGCTTTGGGAGGGGGAGTAACTGAATCTGAATCCTCATCTAATCACTTCAGGGTAATAAAACAATCTTTTTTTTTCCTTAGCTCTGCATTTAATTGTCACTGACAGCAAATGTGTGCAGTGATGAAAAACAGGGTAACGGGAAGAACCAAGGACACGCAGGAATGATGTGGTCAAATGGCCAAACCTTTTTCGATATCACATCACTGGGCTGCTAAGTTATTGGTTTCTGCTCTTAAACTTAATTGAAGCTGGAATGCTGATGCTGAACCCTTGGTTTGAAAAAATACAGAACCCATACCAGTTTGAGCGTACCTACAGATCAGTGACCTCGTGGATAATTTAAAGGCCTCCATACTGGCTTGTCATTTTAAAAACCCACTTGGTTCAGAATTCCTGTCTTACAGCCTAGTGCACCGGTATTGCTCGTCCTCTCCATCACTGCAGAGTAAGCAGACTCTGAAGGGGTTATTCTCCCTATGTGATTGATGGCAACTTGTCGCTAATGGCAAAATAATAAAGCCGTCCATGGCTTCAACTGTACAGCAGCAGTACCTGTCTGCTGGTGGAAGCAGCAGCCAATGGATTAATTAAATCATTCACCGTGTCAACAGGATCTACAGCATCATAATGGAACGGAATTTGAAGAGCTCCTTCCTTTATCTCATTACACTTTCAGAGTTCAGCCTAAAAGTTTTAGATCACATTCTACAGGAGACATCCTCATGGAGGTAACATTGAAGGTGAAAGCACCTACCTGGTGTTTTCATATTTTCTCTGTCTATGACAACAGCCTCTGCTGAGGATGTCAACATTAGGCCACAATCTCTGTTTAAGCTCTTTCTTAACAAATTAGTATCTCTAAATAAGCTTCTCTGAAAATCTACGAAAGCAAGACTTTAATAATGTGCCAGCAAAGCTTGCGTCTGCACTGCAGGCCCCAGAGCTGGTTTTGGTGGCCCTGCCCACATGCAAAAGGTAATACAGCGGTCACAGAGGGATTATGCATGAGCAAAATTATGCAAATACACATACTCAGCACACAAACAGAATTAAAACAGGAGAAATGGAGAGAGAAAGCGGGGCAAAAAAAATATTTTTAAAAATACGATTTGTTCGGGCATTCATGGGGAACTAACCAAGAAATATTGACAGTTTGATGATTGAGGTCTATAAATAGAGAGGAACACAACGTCTTCCTTCTTCACGCCCGAGACGACGGCAGCGGGACAAGATTGCATTGAAATTGTAATGGAACCAGAGTTGTCGAAAGAAACGTTTTGACAGCCTGCTCAAAAGATATCTTTTGAATGGTGTGCTTGGCATAGAACGCACAGACAAACAGACCTGGCGGAAAATGAAGGTTTGCATGCCTTTCGGCACGCCTGAGTTGCCCAAGCACTGTGATTAAAACGTATCCGCATTAATGGACTGATTGATCCATGTCTCTTATTAGAGTGACTGTCTAAATAATTCAAATGAGTAAGATAACTGCATGACATTTCCGAGCTCCGGCTCCTCCATACAAAAAGAAATGCCACCGAACCCCACCATTAGCCGCACTTTATATCTATTTTTAACGTGCTTCTGACACAATGAAAGACATAAATTGACTCGTAGTATCGAATGGAGGCCTTTGCTCATTCAACAGAAAAAAAAAGTTGTGAAACTAAAATTGGTACAATTTAAAGTAGAGGCAATTTTCATGTGATTATAAAAATGAAATAGGCAGGCCCACACATGCGCACACATACAAAGACACTGATGTTTTTTTTTAACTTGAAATTGTTCTTAAAATTTTTGTGTCACAGGAAACTTTGAATGGCAATATTGTGCCATGCAGAGTCAGCCTGGAGTTTATTTGTATTTTGAAAACATGACTAAATGGCCATATGAAAGTCAAGGTATTTCTTCAACAACATGTTAGGTATTAGGGGACAAAAAGTACATGACCAGCTGTACTTAACTGAGTTATACAAAAATACTGGGGGGGTTAAAATTGCAGCGGACACAACCCTGCCATTCCCATCCTCATTACACTTATGCTGTGATGTGTTATGCTTTCAGAGCATAAATTGGTTGAGTAAAACTCAGTTTTTTTGACCTCGAAGAAACCAAGGAATGTTAACTCACTTTACAGGACACTCTAATTCTAATGGCACTTCACCAAGAGCACTATTTCAGTAGTAAGGACCTCAAATCTGTCAAACTACAAGAGAACAAACACACACACAGTAACCATCAACCCACCTCTTGGTCATGGAAACAGATTCACAGACACTGTTAACCTTCTGAATAGAACAGTACCTTTCTATTACCATAATTTTTTGTTATTCTTTTGTCTTTCATACATGCAACAGCTTGTGGAGGAAGCCAGATGGGCCTCCTGCCCAGGGATCCTTGGTGATTGATAAGAAAGTCGGGTGGCATGGGTGCGAATTCGGGGCGGCCTCCTCTGTGGCCCATGAAGTCTGCTTTCTCTCCACACTTCTCCCACTCTAAATATTTAATCACAGCCCTTCTCTGAGTTATGGAATGCGCTTCAGAAACGTGAAAAGAGAAAATAAGGATCCCCTCTGTACATGGACATGTGATATGCATGCACATGAAAATGCACTTTATTACCCAGCTCTGCGCTTTTATTCATTTTTAAAGATCCCCAGAATAGAAATTGTTGATGCAATCTACTTTAATGCTGGGGTGGTTGTTATTCTTGTAGTGCTTGCAAGAACATTTTAACAAACCAACTGTTAGCAGCCCCCGTATAAAGCATGTCCACATACCAGTGAAAGCAGACCTCGGCATTGTACTAAGAACAGCCCTATCGCATCGGTTACCGAATGACAATAACTGTAATCCGTGGTGCTGAAAGGTCTAATTAAAAAGTGGCCATGGTACCGAACTCCTGCACTTTCACACAGAACCAATGTCCATGGCACTGAACTTCCCCAACCTGCAACACACAGAGAGGTGCTGTCCATGGTACTGAACTCTTCTTTCAGAATAGACGACACCAGTCTCCATGGGAGTGAATTCCCTAATGTCTGACCAAGCCATTGGTCATCTGTTCATTGCACTTAACTTCTGCTTTTTTGAAGTAACATCCTGTCAGGCATAAAAAGAGCTCTGGAAACATTTTATTGTGACTGTACCTCTTTAGCAGTGTGTGTGTTTTTGTGCTTCCAATGAAAATCCAACCCAGGACAGTGGCACAGAAAATTTGGGTGTGTTACCCACTGTGGCAGAGGCCAACAGATTGACAGGTTGTAGCCTTGGTGGATAAAATAGTGATGGTCCTCTTGATCCTTTCTTAAGTGGCTGATGATGGCAATCAGCACTTGTGGTTTGCAAGCAGTCTTTCTGGCATCGACTCAGCCTTTAATTACAAGGTGTGCAATCATCATTTCTAAGTACTGACAGGTCAGAACTTTTTCTCATCTGATTTGGGACACTGAGCCTCTGTCCTTGTTAAAGAAGCTTTGAAGATTATTGGGAAACATTTGGAAACTGTAAAAATCTGATATATAAACTTTAAAAACTTTACCAACATTAAGAGTTTTAAATATGCTAAACTATTGAATATTGCATTTTGAGGGTGTGGTGCACTTTCAGTTCAAGAGGTCAGTTTAATTATATTAATGATCCGAAAAAACAGAGCATTAGACATACGACAATGGTGTCAAACTCTTCTGGCTAGTCTTCTCTAATTTCCCCCGTGAATTAATTATTGAACTCACTATAGACTAGCAAGGTAGCAACATCAACACTATTATTCATACGCTGAGTATTATTCGAATGCAGTGTTATATTCCTCATTGGTTATCTTCTCCTTTTTTAGTGCACATGTTAAATGTCAGATTTTGTTTATTTGTGGCCTAATTAAAGGAAATCTGAATTTTGAAGCAAACACGACTATGCAACTTCTCCCTCCCAAAACCTAGCAACACATCCCTCTGAGAATTTATCTCTTCACTTGCTGTGGACACATCAACACACACAAACACGCACAGATCACACTGATACTTGGACTCATATGCAATACACATACGTACCAACTCCTTGGAGTTTACACACACTGACACCCACGCATAGAGTACTCAGAAGCACAGTCAAACTTTACATATCATACATTCATACACCATACACAAACACAGAACCATGTTCCAATAGAGACACACTCACAGTACTGTCAAAATGCCTAACAACAAACACTGGAACAAAGGATTTTGAGAAAAATATATATATATTTTCAAAAAAGCTTATGGAAAAATCCTCCTGCTGTAATGCCCTTGAGCCAGGTAGTTACCATAATCTACTTCGATTAAAAAAAAAAAAAACACACTTTTATAATAGATGAAATATTGTAAGGCACTTTGGAGAAAAAGCATCAGCTAAATGAAAAAAATGGAAATGTAGAGAAAGCCATTTGTGTAGACCTACCGTAGATCATGTTGTACTGTATGATAGTGTAAACCTGGCACATGAATCAGGCTCACTGCCTTCCTCCCTCAAAATTTGCAAAACAGGCTTCTGTTCACATATGTTTTGTAGCACTCATTATCCACTGGGGTTTTTTATTTAATTTTTTTGTTTTGCTTGTTTTTCTAGGAGCATACATATGTGCACATTTTTGTTTTCATACAGCATTGTGTATACATATGTGCACGTGTGTGTGTAAATATTTATGCATAGATTAAAAAAATACAAAATGTCAGAAATAACAGATTTTTGGAGCAAGAGACACTGCATTCCTCCATTATAGTCTGTTGCTCCAAGAATAGACTGTAACAGTATAGATACTGACACATATACAGAAAACGTGCAACAAAGGTACGTAGCAGTTTGTACATTCAGAGACACACACACACAAGTTCCTCCAAAACCTAAAAGTGGATGTCACAGCCATTGACTTGGTGGATATGGCCACTCGAACCCTGGCTGGGTTGATTCAAAGTACATCTAAGCCCACACCACACACACACACACACACACACACATAGACCACTGAGGTGGCTGGCTTTATCATGGCCTTTTAAATAATGTTAATTAGGTGTAAATTGCAGTGAGCGGAGGCTGATTTCTGCTGAGAGAGGCTTATGGCCTTTCATCTAGCCCATGAGAAATACGTCAAAAACAGCGGGTGGCCTTCTGAACAAAGCAGGAGGTGAAAGGAATATGGGGGTGGTTTGGAGGTGTGGTTTTCGGGGAAGGACATGTAGGTCACAGTCAAGAGAATATGGATCCTGGGTAAATATGGAAGGCATAGAGTAAGGCTGCTTATAATGAATTATTAAATGAGTAGTATTATTTCACTTTTTTTTTAAAAACAAAAGTAACAAGTAACATGGTCAAATATGGCACGCTACCTGAACAGGTTAGAAACAGCACAAAGAACGAACCTCCAAGGAAAGCAGAAAACATGAGAAGAACCTGAGCTGTGACCCCATAGCTTGGGCTATCAGCACAGCTCTCTGGCTGTCCTCAAGCTCCAGTGCCTTATTGCCTTCCTTCCCGTTTAATCCAGCTATCATGCTTTGACAGCACCAGAGAAAGTTGTTTTTTCTTTATTCCTTCAAGTTTCTGTTGCCTACTTACCACACACGTTTATTATTTGCCAGAGGTCTTGGGTCCGTAAAGAAGCTATAAGATCCTCAGGTCACAGCGTCTCCAGGGTCAGCCTTGGCGGCTGAGCTGAGCAAATATGGGATTGGAAGTCAGGAAAGCCCTGAAAAATCTCTTTTCACAACAAAAAAAAAAAATTCAAGAACATGCAACAGTGTTGTTTAACAAAGCGCCAGTGTAAACACTCTACTGTATATGGGGGGAGGAACTTCTCACACTTGTTTGTTTACTGCTTTTTCCCGTCTTCTGTGTGTTCGACACTCTGTGATTGGTTTCCAGGTCGTGCGATTTCTCGTATGCCGGTTCCATAGATGCACCCCGTTCAGGTGTTTCACTTGAAATGAAGGAAGATGCAGTAGAATAAAACAAGGCTGAGCAATTACGGCAAAGGAATGATGATGTTCTCTTACTCCTCCAGCCCTGCTGTTCTCCAGCATAATTTACACACTGTAATCGTACATGTTTCCATGCTCTAATAAATGAAGTTTTATTCCCTAGAAAGTTTTAAATAGCACATTTATTATTAATGCATTGTTGTTTTTCTTGATGTTTAGTCCTTGACTTGTCCTTTTGTCTGGCTGAGATTGATGAGACATGTAATTCCTCTCAGACGCCGGGGATGAGAAGGTGTGTTACCGCTGGTTGCGACATCTCCGCTGCATCCAACCCTCAATGGAGGAGAATCACTTATCTTGTGAAGTCCTGGCTCTTGGCAGCGCACTTTGTATTTGGCATTTGTTGCACCAGATAGCAGAGTGCATCATGGGAACTGGAGGACATTGCTCTGTTTAGATTAGGAGTTGTTGGAGGGTGGGGGTTATGAGTTTGGGAGCCGGAGGTTTGGGGAGCGTAGCTCCCTGCGGATTCTGCAGTTTATTTCATGTGGTGTCGTTTGTACAGAAAATGAATAATGAAGATCATAAGGCTTGCATAACCATCCTAGGATATTATTAGGGATATATATGCATGCATTACTATAGTGCAGTAGCTGCATTGTTTGTCTGCTGGGGGTTGGATGATTAACTCACTGGGGAATTGCCAGGGACTCGTCAAAGTGAGTCTGACACCTCAATAAGACGTTTACTTTCTTTATTGCTCTAAAAAAAGAGACTGAAATGGACCTTCTCTAACCCCTGCTTCTCAAAGGCACACACTCACATCGGTAAGCGTACTAACTAAGTGTAAAGTCTGTTCTGGTATTGAGCGTGGAATATTTATTAGTATTTGGCGTGGAGTCCGTACTACAGCGGAGGTCTGCATATAGAATATGTATTAGAAGTGGAGAATATTAATTAGTACTGGATGTGGATTCTGTAACAGGACAGAGGAACATTTATTAGTACAGAGTATGGAATCCCTAGCAGAATGGAGGAATTTTAATTAATGCTACATGTGGTATACATACGTATTAGAAGTGCGTATTGTGCTGAGTTTCTACCGACACTGAGTGGGAAGGCTTTTCAGTGGCTAAGGGCACAGCGTGGAGGTGTGTTCATCCCCGAAGACAGTGCAGTGCAGAAGGACACATCAGTGTGAGTTTATCAGCTGTAGAGCACACTGTCCATTGCATTGTATCATATCAGAGATCCCCCATCCATGGTGTCAACAGCAGCCTGTTGTCCCAGGTCTTGGAGATACTCCTGGTACAGCCCAGGGGTCCATTGTACAATTGAGGTTTACTCCATTTTGTGTCATCTTGAATGAATAAACTTGATTTCATGGAAAAATCTCAGTTCATGTTTCCATTTGTAGCTTTTGCCAGTTGCAGGTAGTGATGATGTCCTCTGAGCATTTGAAGAGAAACTCTGCTAAGAATCTCACTGGACATGGATCCACTGTCTCTAAGGATGAATAATTTTATATTAGTTTTTACAGAACTGTATCATCCCAACTTTTTCATATTTAAGTAAAGAGATCAGTGTTTCCCTGGGAGCTCTCCTGATGCTTTTGAGCGAGCTTTTACAACACCCAGTCAGATTTACTGTTCTCCTTGGAAATGACTCAGCACAAGAAGGGCCAGCATTGTACTTCCCGAGAATGGCCTTCATTGGCAAAAAAACTCTTTTTGTCTTATAAATTAGTTTGAAGAATAAAAGAGAAAACAAGAAACTTGCTAGTGATCCAGAAACCCTTCACTGAATTGGCAATTGGCATGGTTCCCACTTGGGTCATTAGGAAGGTTAGTGCAAACAACACTTAGCAAAAAATGTATAGTCAAGCTGACATTCATATCCCATAAGCTTCAGCGAACCAAATGTAAGTCTGTTGAGGTCAATAAACACTGACCAACCAAAGTATTCAGACACCTTAATCGGAAACTTTGTGAGACCAGAAAATCACTTACAAACAGCCGAGCGGAAAACCTAAAAGTAACAACTTTCATCTAGCTTCTCATTCCATGAATACACCATGAACAGAATTTTCTACCAACTTCATTCAAATGTAGCCTAAAAAAACAGAACGGTCTTAAATACACACACACGCACACACACACACACACACACCATCTGAACCGCTTGTCCCACACGGGGTCAGGGGGGAGCCGGAGCCTAACCCGGTAACACAGGGTGTAAGGCCGGAGGGGGAGGGGACACACCCAGGACGGGACGCCAGTCCATCGCAAGGCACCCCAAGCGGGACTCAAACCCCAGACCCACTAGAGAGCAGGACTGCAGCCCAACCCACTGCGCCACCGCACCCCTCGGTCTTAAATAGTCTAGTCAAAATAGTGAAATATTCAAAATCGTCTAGTCCAAAAGAGTCAAAATAGTCAAAATAATGTAGTCCAAAATAGAAACAAACGAGATCCGAATGTCATCCCCAAATTGTGTTACATTGCGCAAGCACAATTCATAGACCGTGACACTAAATTAGTCCCAGTTATAGATATCAATACCTTATTTGTTTATTATTTAATCTGGTAAAGTGTGACATTGTCAGCTCCAGTATTAAAAGTGGTGAAGGGCCTGTTTTGCAAATGAATAATGACATCAATAAAGGATTAATATTAAGCACAGCTGGGTTTTTTACACAAGTATAGAGTTATTGACAGGTAGAAAGCTTCTAGCCAAAGCCACTTTTCCCTGCGCTCCCCTTTGCTGCGTGAGGGTTTTCATAAAAAGGGTCTGAAACCGTGAAGCTGTTTAAAGCATGAATCTGCAGCTGGCACCTAAGAAGTGAGTCCATGCAAAGTATGACAGTCCACGTGACACGCAGGAACATTGCGCACGTGTCGGCGCAACTTCAAAGGCCGCGGAAAAGAAATTTTCTCTGCTTGCAGAATCTCGGCAAAGTAGGACATTTAACTGCAGTTTAAAGACCCTGATAAGGAGTCGTTTAAACTTTCAATCACTGCGCGTATTCCCTTCGGTATCAATTAATTTGGTCAGGAAAACGACGGCTGGATATCCCTGCTTTTCTCCCCACAGCCTCTGCGGCGATGCCCGACACTGATTGCCCCAACACCTAATTACTGAACCTTCACCTGCGATTTCCTTTGAACGCGGCCGACTCTCCGAAGAGATCAGAGTGTGTCTGCAGGCAGAGTTACTTCTACATGCGCTATATGGACAGCGTTCTGGAACAGCAAGCATGAGAAGAGCAGGTCACATATTTACTTATTTATTCCTTTGCTCTAAAGTTCAGTTAATGAATTTGTTCAGATGGAATGTGGCCTTGTGCTCGAGAAGTCTGATGGCTGGCGAACGTCTCAGTCGGAGCTTTCCCTTCTGCAACGCGACAGCCCCATGTTCTCAAGTGTATTTCGGTGACTTTATATGAAGGGAACTTTTGTCAGATTCATTAGAAATGCTACAAACAAGTGAAGCCTCAAAATGTTAGAACGTCAAAAGAAATTAATGTGAAACGCGGTTTAAAAATGAACGTTATTTATAATGTATGTTGATGTTTTCACACATACTCAAGGGCCTGTCAGACATTCCGTCTGCTGCTTCGTCAGCCTCTCAGACCCGGTTCTTTCTGAGCTTAAAGCGCTTTGTCTATGAAATATATAAAATCTTTAAAAAAACAAAAAGATTATATTTACGTTCATCTGACTCCATCTATTTATGCATTCATACAGCTGGGTAATTTTACTGGAGCAATTTAGGGTAAGTACCTTGTTCAAGGGTGCTACAGCTGGAGGTGAGAGTTGAAGGAGCCACCTTCAAATTTAAAGGCAGCAGCTTTATTATTATTATTATTATTATTATTATTATTATTATTATTATTATTTTGTGTTTTTCTTATGCCATTGTTCAAGGCATCTTTCCACTGTAAGAATTGTTATGTTAATGTTTTTTTTCTTCATTTATTTCTATATCACGAGTCAGTACAATATTGCTGTTTTATATCCCACGGACGTATTGTTCTTGCTGGAAATTAATGAGAAAGTAAAGGATGACGCAGAGCATATGAAAAGAGCATACATGATAGTCTCATTTTGTACAAGCCAATACTCTGGTCTAATGAAAGACACATTTTTCACTCTTCCCCACGATGGAGCAGACACAAGAGTCGATAAGTGTTGCAAAGCACTTTTTGAACCTTGTACTGTGGCTCTCGCTCTAAGCTGACACACACCCACCTTTCAGTCCTGCTTTTAAGCCTTTGCAAGAGTCTCTTTGCCTTTATTTTGCCAAGTGAAGTTCAGCGATTCTTTCCGAGATTTCTGCTGAAGTTATAAGTCTCCAGAAACACTACGGGTAGGAAAATAGCTACTTTAAAACGGAAGGCTGAATATAAAAACAAGCACATATATAGCTAACCGTTGCTCGATAAAGGGAGGAAAACATGATGAATGTTGCATTATTTATCCTCCGGGCAGACTCTCTTTTGCAGGAAGACTAAGAGCATCCATTTCCATCAAGACGTGTGATTCATGGGTCATGGTGTAAATATGGTTTGTACGGACGCCTGCAGAGGCTCTTTGAGGAAGGAGGCTGCGACCACTCTCTAAGCAAACCCCTTTGGCCCAGCGTCCACAAGCTTGGTCCTTGGTATATCTCCCAGTTGCACCTTGTCCATACTCTGATTAGGGTAAATACAGCGCTGCTGTTAGAGCCACGGTGCCCCCACCTTCGCAGATTATTCATCATCTGCAGTTATGCGAGGACTCAACGAACCCACCTCGGTAGTTCAGGTTCTCTTTCACTCGAGAGAGCGGCTCACAGATTTTTGTCAGATAATCGCAGCATGTAGGAGGATGCAGAAATGATTCTCATAATCCATAAATTATATACTCGGGGAAAATACGCATTATTACTTGAACATACGATTCTACACTTGTTCCAAGGTGGATGGTTGACAGTGTAAAACAGCCCTTGATAATGAAATGGTGTATTGGAGAGTCCAAAAGAAGCCGCGTCGTGTTGTGATTAAACCCGAGCATGGAGATGCTTTGAACGTGGACATTTCTGTGTTAGGACTGGCTGTTATTGGTACCGAGTGATGGAGCAACGGGCAACTGGGACATAACAGCGTTTTATCTCTCTCTGCTTTTAACTTTTGGTCTCGAAAGGCAATCGGCAAAGCAAGATGAAACACTTTAATTGAGCTTCTCATGCTGTATATATTGTACCTAAACTACAAACGTCATTTGAAAAAAAATGTTTTTTTCCATCTTTGTAGTTTTTTTTTTTTTTTTTTTACATTTCATTCTTTTCTTGCTTCTGAAGGAAATATTGCATAACACAGCACCCTGACTCTGATAAATACTATGGCAGAGAAAATTCACAAGACACATCTAAACTTGACAGTATTATGAAAATTGATAATTAGCAGAAATTCAAATCCCCTAGTGTAAGCAGTGAAGTAGTGCGTTTTGAAAAAAATAATTAATATTTATGTATTGCAGGCTTTAAGGAGTTTAACTCCTCGAATAAGTTAAACCTCACTGGGATTGTACAGTAATATATATATATATATATATACATACATATATATATACATTTTTTTTTTTTTTTCTGGATAACCTGCTAAAGCAAAACTTCTGTTTCCAGTGCAGCGCTTGCTAAGACAACGGAGAACAAATGGGCTTAAGGGGCCTTATCACACATATTCATTAATGATCGGCGTTAAACCAGCCCAGCCCTCCTCTCGGGACTTGACTCTGATTTCCCAAAGCCTGTTAATTAAGGCCGGCCGATCCTTTTTATACGTTGTGTAGAGCAAACGCGCCTCCGAGATGGAGGACCCATGCTGGTCAGATCCATGCATTTTTTTTCTGCGTTCTAAAATTATTTATTTACTCATTTACAAGGTCTTTTCGTAATCCGTTTATACGCTGCGATTTTTGTCAGGGCAATCAAGTTAAAGTGCTGTGCTCAGGAGTATGACAGCGATGTTCCAACTTGCTTTGCTTATTATGCGATGGCTTTAAAATTTTTCTTCAACCAACATATTTCTTTAATCACTATCAATCTTAATTAGCTCTGCATTAGTCATAGAAACATAATCCTATTTGGCGAGTTAATTAAAGAATGGGACGAAGGCCAGGTGTCTCCTGTGACGGCTCTGCGAGGCGTTCGGCATTCGGACCACGGGGGCGCTATGGTGGCATCGGCGATCTTCTCCGGGATGTGCCGGATTTTTCGTTTCGGTGGCCCGGTGGAGAGATAAAACCTCAAACTGCATTATTCATTTTTCATTTGTTTACTTTTAAATGTCTTCAAGAAGCACAGTCTTGTGTGCTTGCTCTCGGCTCCAAAGTCCATTTGTTTAAAAAATTCATGCGTAATTTATATATAACACCGCTTATTTGTGGAGCTTAGGGCTGATGCTCTCCATTCCCCTCGGAGGGAAAACAGAGCGAGTCAGCAGACGCGGGTTTGTGTCCCGTGACGCGTCAAATAGCAATAAACATGCCAGCTTTAAGGAGCGGCAGACACCATCCGCAGCGTGTGAGCAGAATCACACAATCTAACCATGGCCATATGTGCAGTTTTACACCACGTCGCGTGAAGTTGTAGCGAAACCTTGTTCTAAGTGCAGCTTCGTGTAAAGGTACATGTAACGTACCCCGTTTTGCGAGGCGTTCCTTCGTTTGCGTCGCGGTCATCGAATCTCTTCGGCCCTCCCCGTGGCATCACCAGGATGCTCGCGCGTTTGTGCAAGAACGCGTTTATTTCAAGCACGTAGATGGTAGGAGGCCGTGCGTTCTCGTGGGAAACGGTGCATCCTGTACATCCACGGTAACCCCATCTCACAGTGTGAGGTACCTGTATGTCAGAAATGCTGCGATGCACCTGCTCACAAATGCGATCGTTTCCAAAGTGAAACTATCGTGTTCCTGACTTTGTTTGCCAGGGGAACCTGTTTTCCTTCCTATTTTCAAATCCACCCCTAGGTACCTGCTCTAAAATAATTACATTTATATTGAATTAATTTCATGAATAATTCATTGATGTTTTCATAATTAGTTATGAGGACATTTCCTTCACAAATTAACGGTTCCAAAGTTCCCGGACTAGGGTGGAGAGGAACGGGCTTCACAGGATCATTCTTTGCGAACTTCCTCTCCGCGGAGGGACGAGCGCGAAGCTCACAGCCGAACCACTAAAGACCGCACCTGACCACCAAACGTCTCACCCGAATCGCCAAAGGCCACGTCTGAACTACGAAATATCTCACGGCCATATCCTGACATTCAAACATTAGATCTGTGCGTATTTGTTACTCCATTATAAGATTTCGGGGGAAAAAACACAGAGTCCGTCAATATTTCATATATTGAGCGAATCTGTATTTTTGATTTGCATATGTATGCTGTGACAGAGTGCTTCATCAGTTTACTGCCAGTTCCATCCCTCTCTCAGTCTATGGTTTCAATCAATTCTCATTACTTGCCATCAGTGAATAAATTATTGGCAGTTTAATATCAGCAGTTATTGTGTCTTTTCTTGCCCAAATTGTGTCGCTTTTATTTACTTGCAAGCCACTTTTCCACACGGAAGTTTGTTCAGGATTGCGGGAGCCTCGCAGTACAGCTGAAACAAAGAAACAAATAAATAAATTCATCTTCTTCGTTAGCGAAGATAAATTCTTCGATACTCTTCCCGCTCGCTCAAAATATGCAACGACGGTACGGCGGTTGTGTTCCGTGGGAGATGTGGCGGGCCCAGGCGCCGCGCACACCGAACTTTCAGGGAGCGCTTCCCCATTCGTAAAATAATTGCTTCCGTGATGGACACTCGATGCTCAGTTCTTGTGAGCAATTTCATCTTTTGGATAATTCCCCCTGGGGCTCTGTCTTTTTTCCAGCCTTTTTTTTAATCTTGTGAAATTCTCTCGCTTTGTGAGAAGGAAAGCCCCACAGTGTCAGCTGCTCAGCCAACTGCTGCAGTGCACCTCGTTCCAGCTCCCTCGGAGGCACGGCAGGGAATGTGCCAGCCTTTATATATTTAATTCCGCATTTATGTATTGCGGAGCCGCGACCGACGCCGGCATCTGATGCTGACGGGGCTGTGATTGGATCGGCGCACATGAACACAGAGTGTGTAGAGATCACCAGGCTGAGCGCTTCCACGACATTCACTAAGAAGTCAGACGTTTGATTTCACCTATTTTTGTGCTCAGCGTTCACTTTACAGAATTACTAGAATGACCGAAACAATACTTTTTATGTATACGCACAATATGCATTGCATACTACTCAAAATACGCAAATATCCTTATAGAATTCTTGTTGAATTACAGTTTAAATTAAATTATGTGGTTATCCGCCACATAAGGAAGGAAAAGCACAGAGCAAATAACCATATAATTTATTTAAATTAAATAATGCTATATACTGGCTTCTCATTTCAGATGATAAACTTGCACATTTAATTTTTGTTATGCATTTATGCTTAAAAATTATTATGTTAATATAAAATCAATAAGGATGTAGCATTGCTAGGCAACTGAACAAGCTCTCTTCCTGGGTGAATTTACAAAGTGTGAAATTTAATAAAACAACACATGAAGCATCAAACCAGTGGAAATATTGACTCTTTAAATAGATCCAATTTTAGGTACGGAAATTACATTTTTTATTACTAAATTTTGGGCTATATTCTGACCCGTCTCTTCGGGAGACATCCCTCCTCAGCTGTGAAAAGAGGACAGAAAAAGCGCCAAGTTCTCCACCCAGATGTGGGCAGTACTTCGCCAGCGTAGCGAAGTCCTCCCCCCGACTGTCGCAGGACACGTGACTGTCTCACCCCAGTCCGGGTCTGGAAACACCAAACACTAATTACTGCCCCAGCTATCGGGACAAAAAGCAGAAGAGCTCTCAGCCGGGCGCCTTGCGCTGGGAGGTCCGTATGACGGCTGCGCTGTCACAAACACAGAGTGTTATCAAAGGCATTGCCTGGGGCGTGCTGGCGACTTGGAACTCGCTGTGACACACACGGTGCGAAACAGGGAGTGAGCCGTCGAGCTCTGTCCTGGAATCTGGATAGCTGGCATCCCGTCTCTACACGTGCGACTTTGTGCGTGTCCGTGTGCATCTATGCGCCCGTGTTTAAGTGTTCATCGGTACCTCGGTGTGTGTGCGGGCATGTGTCAATACATTGGCGCTGTGTCACCTCACACCTGGAATGGCAGGTGTCAGCCGAGCAAGAATTAAAACGTGTTCTCTGAAATGCGTTGGATTGTGGCCTCTGATGAGCACAGCTCTGGATCTCATGTATATGTATCTTAGTTTCATTGCTTTTCCTTGCCTTTTTTTATGTGCACGTGTGTGTGTGTGTGTGTGTGTGTGTGTGTGTGTGTGTGTGTGTATGTGTGTGTGTGTGCGCAAATGTTTGTGTACATATCAGAGTAGCAGATTGAAGATAATTTTGCCACCCTTGCTTTTCTTGTTCATATGGAACATGTTCTGTCCTTCAGCTGCCCCCCCCCCCCCCAGCCCACCCCTGTTCTGCTGCTCAAGAAAGATGATGTCAAGCCACTTACACAAATTGCATTTCTATGAATCTCTAAGAAATCAAATGATTTAATTTTCTTCTCACCTTCTTTTTCAGGCACGTTGCCATGGCAACTTGCAGACGGTTAATAAGGGGGGGAAGAGAGGAGGAAGTATACTTCCAAATTACACAGAGGGATGATTTTTTTTGTCACCGCAAAAGGAAGAAGAAGCTCAGCTGAGCTGTAGCTCCTTGTGGTGTGGCCTTTTGTGGACTCCCTCACCTGGAGTCGGGGTCTAACTTGTGTTGCTCAGGTCTAGTTCTGGAGGAGGTCCAGCCCACAGATTCTTGCACACATCCCTGCATCATCTAAACGGGTGGAGTCACATTTACTCATAAAGTCGGTTGCGTATTATATTTTTAGTCTCACATAGACACTTCTATACATTTACGTTTATTTATTTACCAGAGTTACTGTGAATTTTATCGAGAGACAAAAGCATATAGATGCAGTGATGCAATTCTCAAAGTACAGTCAGTTTTGTGATGTATCCGTTTAAGCCAGCACACATTACATGGGTGGCTGCATGTGGAACTGGTACAAAGTACTTTTTTCTACAGATAATGTAGCGAAAGTTCATGCAGTACATTAGAAATGAGATGTGGCCCTGAAAGAAATGTGTTTTAAAGGCTTCTTGAATGTTGAGAAGGGTTGAACAGTTTTGAGTGGTAGAGGGAGATCCTTCACCAATTTGAGCCTGAACCAAGAACCTCTTGGCTTTTGACTTTGGACCACTTGCCTTTTGGGATGTGGAGGTGCACAGCAGTCTGGCTGGAGCATAGCGAGTGATCAGGTCCCATACATACTGGGAGAGTAGATAAGCTGATGGTCTTGTTAGTCAAAACCAGAGTCTTAAAATTGACACGGACAAAGACAAAGTCTGCTATCCTACAGCTTTCAGTATTAGATATTATTGGCATACCACAACCAGTAAAGGATGAATTCAGATCACATTTAGATACAGACTCAAAATACTTGCTCAAAGATCATTATGTCAGGCTAGGAGGCAGCAACATCAAGGCAGAAGATGCTATGCCTTTGGTAGTTGGTTTAAACTAGTCAACGGCACAGACATTGTGATACACTTTTGCTTATGAAATGATACTTCTGAATTTAGAAATTTGATGAATGATGAATACTTCTAATGAGATGCATCTAAGGTATATTAGGAATTTATCAAAATATACAGTAAACTCTTGAACTTCTGACAAAGCCATATGATATTAATTTTACGTCTCACCTTGAACAAATTTCTTTTGTGTCTGTCCGTTTTGCTCATCCTCATGAAAGCAAAAACCGCAAAAATAAAATGACTGATTTAGATATAAGCCAGCTCACCACATTCTTCAGTGAATCACCTGAACTGGTACTGCACCCAGGAGTATTTCACACAAACTGATAATCACAGGGGCTGAATGAATTTTAACGAAGGATATTGTTTTAGCCACACCCAATTAATTCCCATTCTGTCTCAGTTGAGCCAATTTCATGCTTAAACGGGCAGCAAGTGGCCTTCAAGCAGCTGCTGGGATATGTGGCTCAGCATCCATCAGCTGGAGACAGTTTTACAAGACAAACCGCTGCTTGCCACTTTGAACTGCACGGGGAAACGGCCCGGCGCCATATGGTCTCGCTCACGTTGCGGTGGAGGACCGTGTTAATTTTTGAAAGCACCAGGTGTTCTGGAGGTTAAGGAACTGCATTTGAAATCCAAAGGTAAGATTCCAGGACTACAACATTGGGTACGATACGAAGCACATAGAATAGTAAAGTACTGAAATGTTGAGAGAGGGTGCCAACTTGTCTTTTAGTAAATATTCATCGATAGGTTAAACCTGGAAAATTCAAGTCTTAAAAATAAAATTTGACAAAAGTAATATATCACAAAGCGTAATATAAACCTAATAAAAATTTTGCCAACACACACACACACACTTTCAGAACCGCTTGTCCCATACGGGGTTGCGGGGAACCGGAGCCTACCCGGCAACACAGGGCATAAGGCCGGAGGGGGAAGGGGACACACCCAGGACGGGACGCCAGTCCCTCGCAAGGCACCCCAAGCGGGACTAGAACCCCAGACCCACTGGAAAGCAGGACTTGGTCCAACCCACTGCACCACCGCGCCCCCCTTCAGTAGAAACAGTACTTTGAAATTTGCATTTTGATTTTTCCTGAGTTTCCTGCGGTACGATACTCTCTCGTGATTCTGGGCAGCAGCAGTGATCCGCATCTCCCAGTGTGCCACGCGGTCACTACTGTGTAGAACCGATACTCTACAGTGTTCTGTGTTTCCATATTTTCTTGGATGCCCCCCGTATTTCTGTTGTGTTTTGTGCATCCATCAAGTGTACAAAACGTCCAAGAAGAAGAAGAGGAAGACAATTACTGTCGAGGAGAAACTCAAGATAATTTCCCAATTGCCCAGCATGAAGGCAACAAACCTGTAATGACCATTGCACTTGAGCTTGGACTTTTGCAATCAATGATTTCGACCATCGTAAAGAATGAGAAGGGATGATGTTTGGTAGTTTAGGTGTATTAAATGGCTTTTCGACTTACGATATTTTCGACTTACGTTGGGCTTATCGGAACGTAACTCAGTCGTAAGTCGGCGACCAACTGTACTTTTAACTCGTGTACATGAACCGAGAGGAAAATATTCAGAGCCATTCTATGGTGTACCATTTTATAAATAAAGATGGATTTACATGTTTCTCAACCTGATATTTAATTCCGACCTCAGATGCTCAAATTGATTTGCCATTTCTAAGAGTAGATTAGTTTTTGCTGACATTTACAGTCCTGAAAAAAAAGAAATGTGTTGATTGCATATGCATGCAGATCTCTGAACTCATTATCGATGCAGATTTGTTCAACCTCTCAAATTCCTTGGGAATTATATATGAATAGACAACAGTTTTCAAAATCTCAGCAATTTCCCAGTCTGGTTCAAGCCAGGACTTTGATGGGACGTTCAAGGACACCCCCTTTTTTATTCCATCCAAATACAGTTAATACAAGGTAAAATATAGTTTGATGGATTCTTAAGTTTTAAAAAATGCCAGGAATCTCCTGGGCTGTTTCTCGGCGACAAGATAAAGAGGTGCAGAACTGCTTAGAGGAAACACGAGGTCAACTTTGCGTCCGAATACCCAATACACACTCAGCTGTCACGCAGCCCTTGCTATTTTTTCCACACTGTTACCATGGGAATGTTTAGACACCAACTTGGATTCCTGTTTACCTCTCATTTATGCTTCCAATTATTTTGTTCATTGAAATGTGACATTTTGAGTTATTTTCAGAGTGCTTCGCATTGCAGCCTCAACACAATTAATATCTTCCACTGAGTGGGGGGGGGGCATCCATAGTGGTGGTGTGTGTGTGGGGGGGGGGGGGGTGGGCTGATTTCTTTAGCTGTTTTCTCATCTCTTAATTAATTGGCAGCAAAATCGCTCTGCAACCCAGCAGCATAGTAAATGCAGAAAATTGGCAAGTTGAAATGCGACAGATGAGAGTACAAAAATGCAGCGTGCAGTTAGTATAGATTTAAACCTGTTCACGTTAATATCATTGAAAAATGATCACAGAAGAAATGAGTTAAATTCAAAATGTGTTATGAAAGTTTAAACATTTTGAATAGTTCATGAAATTTGCTAATTATGCACAGTGGAAATGCTTCAGATATATAGTGCAATAAGTGGAGAAAGCAGCACGGGCAAAAATTATGACATTTAATTTGTTAATCCTCTTCCAGGGTTAGACCTTGTCTCCTGCGGTCGCCCGTGGACCGAAAGTGGAGTTTGTCAAACAAATGTCATGACTGTGTGAGCAGGTGAGTTACTGGAGGACCGATACTACGCACCGTGAAGAAACAGCTCAAACACGCATGCAGCACACACACTATAACGGGGAAAGATAATTAAATTGAGATCCCACAGCATCATTAGAGACCTATCATTTCCTATTTGATTTCTATCTCCTCTGCGGGAGCCGAGGCTGAGATGCAACGGAGATATATATTAGATTCAAATTAGATGGATTGGATTAGGAGAGACTTGATTTAATAACAACATGTGATGATAATTCATAATCCTTGCACTGTCGACAGGTGAGTATTGCAAATCGCATTAGGGTGTAACCCTCGCCGAAATGAGGCATGCAAGAGACAGCTGACTGTTAAAGCTCTGACATGGTGGCCTCCTTTGACAGGAGGTGGTGTACTGTACTTTATTCGTGCACTGACTGGGCAGTAACTAAGGATCAGCAGGGGTATTTGGCTTGGAGTTGGGATGGTATGTTATCCATGTGATCCAAAGATCGAACCCACATTCCCTCACCACTCAGGCACCATGCTTCTCAAGCCCGTTAACTGCAAAGATAAATTTCAGTTGGCAACATCTTAACACAATATATAAACCTCCTTCAGATGTTGATGTGAACATATTGTGATTTAACTGATTCCTTAGGAGGGTCAGAAGCGAAACAGACCGGACAGGAATGATATTGGAACCAGTGAGTGGTGCTATGCAGCAACATCTGGACCTTTGGGTTATTCCTCTAAATCTTCCGTCCATCGTCATCAACTGCTTGTCCCGAGTGGGGTCGCAGTGAGCCGGAGCCTAACTCGGCAACGCAGGACGCAAGGCCGATGGGGGAGGGGACACACCCAGGACAGGACGCCAGTCTGTCGCAAGACACACCAAGCAGGGCTCAAACCCCAGACCTGTCACACAGCGGGCACCAGCTGAACCCGCCGCACCACCGTGCTCCCTGCTCTAAAAGTTCAGGGTGGCAATCTGCATGATCTCTGAATTTCTGTGATGGTTGTCGTAAGAAGGGATTCTTGCTTTCAGGACTCCCACATCTAACACATGTCAGAACTAACCAGTTGAAAGTACATACATCTGTTTCAGCTTGCTGATTTAAGGATTCATTGAATAAGAGATACTCCTATAGCAAGGAAAATGAGTTGTGTGGCAAGGATAATGAGAATGTAACTGTTGTCTTTTGTCAAGGTGCAATAAAAGTCAAAGGTTCAAGCTTTGCTGAATCAGTAAGGGTGCTTTGTTCTAACTGTTGTACGTATGACCGTGGAGCCTCCAAACTGCATTACTAAGTCGACTGACAGCCGCAAAGGTTAATGTAGACCCCAAGAAGGGAAGACTTTTATTGGTCGTTTAGACATTTACCACTATCGGTCTCTTTTCCCCTCATTACCCAGGTGTGGCCATGCATGCACAATTGTCCAACCTGCCAGCAGAGAGAATGGAGGAATCCCACAAGAACTGAGCGATGGCAGTGGTTGTCAGTATTCTGGGGGAAGAGATGAGCTAAATTTCCAGCACTTTGCAATTGCTCTTGGAGTAAATTTGAACTTTCACACACCATTTGAATGGTATCCATTACAAGAACATAGCTGCTCACACACTTTCCGTAGCCAGTTGTCCTGTCCATGTTAGCAGTGGTCCAGAGCCTATCCTAGAGTCAATGGGTGCAAGGCCTGGGGGGATACATTACGGACTGGGCAACAGTCCATCACAGGATAGCCACACACACACACACTCATCCATTCACACACTACGGATGATTTAGAGCAGGGGTAAGGGGGTAGGCATGCAAACTAATTCAACTGATTTGGATTCAAACCTACAACCAAACAGTCGTGATGCTTTGAGGAAGAACTGGTGGCGCAGCAGGTTTGGGTGGGTCTGGGGTTCAAGCACTGCTTATGGTGCCTTGTGACATTCTGGTGTCTCATCCTGGGTGTGTCCCTTCCCTCTCTGGCCTTATTCCCTGTGTTGCTGGGTTAGGCTCTGGTTTACTGCAACCCTGCTTGCAATAAGAAATTTCAGTCAGTGTGTGATCATTCTACAGTTTGTGTTACATTTATGCTAGTTGTTGTGCGGTAAATGTTTTTACCATAACAGTATAGGTATTAGGTATTTTACACATTTATGTGGTTAATTTTTTAGCAAATGTATTATTTAAATGGGTAGCGCAGTAATCCAGCTGATAGCAGTTCAGCTTCACTCCTGTTGGTTTGACCAGGGGTTTGAAGCTGTTTCATTCTGTGTGGACTTTGCATGCACTCCTCATGTTTGAGTGGGTTTCTTCCTGGTGTTCCCATTTCCTCCTGCAACCCAAAGACATCTGGTAATTACATAGTGTATGTGTAAGTTAATGAGTGTGTATGACTGTCCTATAATGGACATCCCATGTAAAGTGTACCCTGTCTCAAGCTCTATTCTTTGGGAACAGGCTCTGGACCACCGTAACCCTACATTGGACAAGTGGTTATTGATACTGGGTGGCTGTTCTCAATTCAATATTTTTGCGGTATTTTCCTATTTAAAATAATATTTTAAACCATCTCACGTATTTTATAATGTTCAACGTGTTATCTCTCTGAAGATTATCACATAATGCATGCAGTAATATTCTTTATTGGATCCTTTATCCATACTCTTTTTTTTAGAAAAGATCGTTTAGATCTTCACCCCTCATCTCTGTAAACAAATATAGTGGGATGGAAAAAGCCATTATTAACATAAAATCAATGCAATTAAATCCAGTCGAATTACAGTGTCTGCATAATTGGCCATTATAGTTAATGTTCTCTGACAAAGGCTCCCCTTTCCCCACCTTTCTTTTCCTGCAACTCTCAAGGAAGCCTTCGTTGGATGATGAGGATGGATTTGCCCCTCTGTCTACAGAGTTGTTCATTAGGCAAGGAGATATCTTAGAAATTATGGAAATTTCCATAATAGCCACCAGAATGATTAGACAGAATGGGAAACAGAACAGGATGGATTAAATAGGAAGCACTGAGGAAGGTGACCTCTTAACAACCATTGGAATTCCAGTGATTGGCACGGCTGTGATTTTGCACTGTGCAGGAAGCCTGGTGTCCAAGATGACGGTTTCAATTTGAATAACTGGGGAGAAAATATTTGGGACAGAATTTTCAGGGTTAATGGAATGGTATTTACATGCAACATGTTCCTGAATAATCATTTTGCTTTAGAAAGACCTGACATTCTATGAGCTGTTGGATCTAGATGGTCTGAGAAACCCATATACTGAAGGTAATTTGCACAAGTTTTGCTATTATGAGTGACCAACAGAATTCTGTGTTTGTTGCTTGCTATAAATAGCTGGTCTGTCTTGATGGTTTGGTTAGTTACTAAACTTCAGCCATCATTATTGTCGAGTGTGTCGCTGTGGAACAGCTAAGAGCTTAGCACACGGATGCTGTCAATGCGTGATACAACCACATGGGTTGGGAGTTATTTTTTTACAGGTGTAATTCTTTTAGGGGTATGCATTACATTTGTTTCACTTAAATATGACACTTAAACAGTAAAAATCTTGATTGTTATAAAATGAAAGTACATAATTGTTCATTTTAAGAAATGCCATATTTTGCTCTCCTGTACATTTCCTATTGTTTAATTAAACAGAGCATTTTCCTTATTTGATAACTCAGTTTGAATAATTGGTAAAATACTCAATCATGAAAATAATCAATAGCTGCAGCCCTATCTCCAGGACAAAATTTTTAAAAAAAAGGAAATCTGAAGTCTCCAAAGTGCTCCTGTTTTTGTAGGTCAGTACAATTTATAAATAACATGAGGAGCGTTTAAGAATGTATATCTGGAGATCTCGTGCGCAGAGCCAATGAGACTTGCTGTCATGTTCAGTACTCAAACCTGTCACTTTACTGGGGAACGTTGTGCAGACGCATTGCAGTCTACCTTCCAATGAAAACTCTCAACGGAGTGGAGAAAAACGTCTCGGACCCATAGCCTTCTAATTGTGTAGTGACCCCCACTGGCCTAGTTTGAGTCTCGACAATTGAGGACGTGGTTCAGAGCCAAGTCCCAGTTCCAGCATCTTTGCCTGGAGTTATGAAATATGATTTATCTTAATTATTCTTCTGTCAGGCCAGTTTCTCTAGAGCACAGTGACCTGATGAGGGCTACTGGTGAGAAAGCGTCCTGTACATAGAGACTAACATTGGTCTTGAAAATGTCTGATGCTAAGAGGTCATCTCTATTTATAGAGATGGAATTCAGTAAAAACTGAGCTCAATCCCTGCTCAGTCTGGAGTTTGCAGGTTCTCCCCAGTTTGCTTTTTCTAGGGGTGCTCTGGTTTCCATCACGCCTTTTCTTTCCCACTTGTAGGAATTCCAGCTGTGTTTGATGTTATATCCAGTAGCATCTGCCTGCCTCCAGGTTACGCTTTGTCGGCCACATGACGGGTTTCCCACGCTCTGTACAATTTGAGAGTGCAAGAATGTCCCTTCACTCTTCAACATAATGAGGGAAAACCCTTGAAATGAACACTACAGAAGTGAATAGAGAGAAGCATGAAAGCCAGTACATCACGGATGCTGGAAGAATGCTTACTATAAAATCTTGGATTAAAACTGAGTAAATATAAGGATTAAACTTGTTTGTATTCCTCACAGATGTCGTTTCCTTCTTCTCTCCAAAAAAAATATCAGGATTAATGACTGATTCTGACATGCCATTAGTGAAGGGTCTCATGATGCTCTGACATCTTCCACAGGGTTTGATCTGGGAAAAATTATTACAAGTGGATGGATGATAGATGAGTTTTATTACTGTTGTTCTCCTAATTTTGATGGGATATGAAAAATTTTAACATTGATTGCAGCCATCATCCATAGGGCCATGCAGCAGAAGTGATTTGGTTCGCTTCCATTCCATTAAACCGTAGGACACCGACCCTTTTTGAACAACACAGTGAAAGCCAGTCTCTGTGTAAGTACAGGACAAGCTGGCTATTCTCCTAAGTGGATTAAACTCACACAGGAGCCAGGCTGGAGAAACAGTATCACTGGTGTGTGAGATGAACTTGTCCTGGAAGCAATCCACCTCTCTGAAAGTGACTCTCCAGCCAAGAACATCCAGCTCTGTGCTACAAAAACACTATCCTTTCACTATCTGTAAATGCAGATATGCTTTATCGATCTTTCCAAATGGCAGGATGTAAATTTTGGTGTGTTTTTCGCCACCATGGAAAGCAGTTCTGCCTTCACTTGTATCTATGTCCATTATTAATCACTGCTTGACCATTGGAGGGCTGCCATGATCCAGACTCAATACAACGAATAACATACCAACACTACAACGACAGAGGCAGATTCAAACTAACACCTGAGCCCCCAACCAAGGAGGTGTGAGGCACCAGTGATACCTGCTGCACCACTTTGCCACCTGAATTTAAACCTTGGTTTCCTGTTTTTGCTTATCTTTCAGTCATGATGAAAATCGATCTACCAGATACAGACTGTACTTCATTTGAAGGAAGTGATGGGTCAACTGCCATCGTTCTTCCATTGCAAGTATGATTCCATTAAGAGAAACTACTGCAAGCAACAGCATCTAGCAGTTTCAAAGTTCAAATTCAAATTGTTGAATGTTACTCTCAGCTAAAAACAGGCAGCATCACTGCAACACACCCCAGAAAATAGAGAAAATCCATCAGGGATGTCTGCAGAAAAAAAAACTACACCTCCTACTAGAAAGTTTTTTTTACATTTTTTTAAAAAAGCATTTCATTATGTCTTTATTTATAATACCATTTTCTTTGCCGTTGTCTTCTAAAAATGTCTCTTTTGAAAGCGAAAATGCCCCTTGTTTCTGCCTTATGCTATTAGATGCCAGCAAAATACACTCAGAATGGAAACTCTAAGTGCGCAGTGGTGGGAGCGCAACATATGAGTTGTACAAAAAGCAATTTTCTTCACTTTATTGTCATTTGTTGTAGGAAAACCCAAAACTTTTACTTTTACTACCCTGTGAATTAGAGGTTATGGGTCTATTTGTATCATTATTACTGTGTTTGTTGTGGAAACAGAATATGAGCAGATGATAATAAATGTTTATATAATGCACTGGTCACTGTCTTGTGGCCAGTTTAATTAAAGTTCAATGTGACACACACGGCTGGTATTCGAAGTGAAACACTTTTTAATACATTCACCCCTGAATCCTCCATTAGACTGCTTTCCCTTTTCCATTGTTTCATTCTACTAGATTGCCTGAAGCACAGGAGAAACACCACTGCCTCGCAAGCATAAAGCAGAAGAATGCACTGAAGAGGAGGTTGTAGACATTTCATTAGTTATTTTAAAGTAGATTTAACTTTAATGCTACTTTATGTTCATAAATAAGTTGGCTGGCTGTCCACAAGGCTCCCAGTCTCACACCCAATGTTACCAATTTCAAGTAAATTTAAATAAAATAAAATAAGATAATTAAAAAAAAAAAAAAAAACTTTACAGCCAATTTTTAATTCATTATGGCCTTACCTGTTGTTTTTAACAGAACCTGATGTACTAACAGTATTATTAATCTTTTACTGACTGTCACAGTGATTGTGACGTAGTGGTTGGACTTACATACAATTTGATTTATGAACAAATTTCCGATACCAACTGTGTTTGTACAAGTGTATGACGCTCGATGTATTATCAGGTCAAACTCAGCACCTGTGCTCTAAAATTACTTTTTTTTTAAACATTGTTTGAATTCGATTGCAGACGTACAGCATATGGATCATCATACCTTCCTGCAAAGGTTATCATAAAAAAAGGGGACATGCTCCTGAGTGACGCACTGAACCTGATTAAAAACACTGGTAAAATAAAGGTGCGCCTTTCAGTGACATTTGAGAGAGGCCGAAGGAGGGAAGAGTCCCTGCTGTTGATTCTATCTATGCAGGGGATGCAGCACAGGAGGATTAACTCCCAGCACTTGGCAAGAGAGGAACATGAGGTGGACGGCCTCAGGATGCCAGACAAAGCATTTTCATTGCTACTTGGCTACTTTTAGTTGTGCCATTAAATCTGAAAATCTGTACTGCAACCACTCTTTAGCTATTTACAATTTAATGTCACACTTTTATGGTACATGTTGCGTAGCAATAAACCTGCAAGTATATCATTCCCTGAACATTTACATTTATTCATTTAGCAGACACTTTTCTCCAAAGCGACATAGATCTTAGGGCACATTACATTTAATAAGCAGTATACTTAGCAGTATACTTAGATTTACTTAGTGTTCTCTCTTTCTTTCTCCTAGTTTATTGTCATTCTTAATACCATTTTTCCTCACCACTCCTCTGTCTCTTCTAGTATCATTCCCAGTTTAGCTAAAATTCAAAGAGCTTTCTTGTCAGGGTAAACATCCACATCGGTGAAATTCAGGAGAAGCGACTTAAAGCAACATGGGCAAATATAGAATAAAGCACGAAAATAGCAATGATCATTGCAAGGCTCCTGTAAGACACGAGAAAAAAGAAAAAATTGGGAAAAATAAACTAAAGAAAATCTGAAATGTTCAGGCTGCCTCCAGCTCCTTTTCTCTCTCGCTCTCGCTTCTTCCATACACTGTGCTAAAGGGCATAGAGCTTTTCTCACTTCTGTGAGCTTTCATCGATGCTGGTTAAAGAGTCATGATTTTGGATGCAAACTGCTTTAATCCTGTATGCTGTGAGACTTGAGAGGGATCTTATCCTGTCTCTCTCTCTCTCTGTCTGTCTCTCTCTGTCTGCCTCTGTCTATCTGTCTGTCTGTCTGTCTCTCACTCTCTTGTGTCGTTCAGCCAAGTGAAACGATCCTGCAGGAGGGAGTTGGTCTTGGGGCTGGTCGGGGGGTCGCCTGGAGTGTTCAGCCCCCACCAGCGCAGCTCTCGTCCTTGCTGCCCCGCTGCTCTTGCCACCGCTCCCCCGAGGCTTTCGCTATTTCCACGACTGCCACTTTCTGTTCTCGTCCTCCCTGGCGCCTGCACTGTTCCCCTACCCACTCCTGCCCGCCACTGTTGCCCCAGATGCTTCTAATCTGTGGTCAGCGTTGGTGGCATGGTCTGCCAGCATAAGAGAAAGTATCATGTCCTTTTTCCCGGTTTCTCTTCCATTGCTCAGCTGGTCTCCAATCTAGCTGGTTAATTTTTTCGTACAACATGAACACTGCTGCTGTAGCTCATATTGTAGTTACAGCATTTTGTTCCAATAGCTTCTATTCTAAATGTATTTATTTTAAATAAAACAGTGTGATATTGTTTTGTGAAGAATTTGCATGGTTTTTACGGTAGACACGCACACACACACACACACACACACACACACACACACACACACACACACAACACACACACAACACACACACCCTGGTTATTCACCCTGTGACTGGAACCACTGGCCCAGATGGGGCCGTCCATGTCATTCTCTCTCGCACCCTGCAGTCACATGAAGACCCAGTTAGGACCAGTCCTTTCTGCTCTTCGGTGAGCCGCGGGACCTCCCAGCACATTTCCTCCCGCTGTCCTCACGCACACCCCTGCGCTCGCCGATTAGCCGACCTGCCGAGTCTCACGATTCCGTTTGCTCTAGCGATTTCGCCCTATAACCTGACAGGGGTCACCTCCACTCCCACCTCCCCTTTCATCCCACTGACACTTCAGTCCTGAAGAGTCTTTTTCTGAGGCAGTTAGCACAACTACCAGAGTCATTACACTGGCCAGCAAGGTAAAGAAGGCCAACTGCATATTTGCTTTAGTTTGCATTGACAGATGAATTAACAGATTTAAAGCACATGTGCCATCATAGATTAAAAAAAGAAAAAAAAAAAAAAGAATTCAAAGGGATGTACGGCACAAATCCAAAAATAACGAAGAGACTTGATAATCCGCAATGTGCTGCTTTTTTAGGACAGAATCAGTAACGTGCTTGGAAGTAAAGCCAGATCTAAAAGTGGGAGATTTTACTGCCAGCTGGAACTTAGTACTTTGTATTCTCTGAAGAATTAGAGACGTTAAGATTCCCCTGATTTAAAACACATCTATTAATCTCAACTCCAATATAATCTGAACATTATTCAGTCAAAGGAACACAATCATTTTAAACCTCACACAGAACTTTTTGTACTTTATATTTAGGTTTTTGCTTAAAAAACATTCAATGACATTTAAAACCAAAAATAATTTCAGATACATTATTATAAGAAATTGGGTGATGAAAAATACTTAAAAATGGGGCACACATGTTCAAAAATAATCCCAAGTGAAAATGGTGAAAATGAAATTATGTGTTACTATGTAAAGGCATTATTATGAAGAACATGTAAAGTCATGTCATCTTTGAGAACTTCTCACAGCAAAGACGATTGGCTCCAATTCCATCATTGAGATGCCAACAATTTTATTGTTCCAGCAGGCCTGAGTTGGACGCTGTGAATGTAATTCATTTATCACGTGGGACTGTCAGCTATGCAGACCCGCACATGGTCCCAAATCATTTAAGGGCCATGCTGGTAAGGCCTCAGAAACCTCACACAGAATTGCCTTTGCGAGGTATTTTGATTTAATGCAAAGCAGCTTCAGACCTTTTTTTCCTTGAATATTTTTTCCCCCTCTTGCAATCATGAAGTTTTTTAACTCAGTCAATTAACTGATAAAGGCTGATCTTTAACCCCTTAAACATACACAGACCGAGTGTCTCCTCCATCATGGAATGTGGTTTATAGCATCATATAAAAAATACAAATAAACTGTCTAATTAGTGGGGGTATAATGTTTAATGTGCTGTTTAAAGTGCTTGGTAATTCTAATACCCCCTAGTACATCAAGTGTGAGAATTGACCAGGCATGAGGGGGCAACATGTGACCTTATTAGATTTAATGGAATATAAATATAACAAAATGAATTAAAACAACACAGAAGATCGGGCAATCAGAAGAAAGTTCCTCAAGTGACAACGACAAATGGAAAGCAGGAAATAATTATCAACAAAAACCTCAAAAATTCAGGTAAAATGCTTAGGCAACAACCATTCTTAAAATCAACTTCATCTCCCTGTCAGTCTCCATCTCTTCCCTGTCCAGAAATGTCCATTAGGTTTAAACGGCCACACCTTGAACTTGTTTCTTATTATTCTTATTATTCTCTGCATTTCAATCCTTATCAGAAATTGAAATTTCTGACCTCCTGCTCTCACACACAGCCATCACTTGCTCATTTGATCCCATCACTTCTCCCCTCTTACAGGCCACTTCTCTGCAAGTTATTTCTTTTATCTCTCCTATCATTAATTCCTAGCTCTTCTCTGGTTGCTTCCCATCTACCTCCAAAACAGCCCACATCTCTCTGCTGTTAAAAGAACCCTTTCTGAACCCAAACTCAGTCCTGAATGAAAGACCTGATTCTTCTTCTTTCATACTCCAGCAAGTTTCTCAAACATCTTTGCATGGACGACTAATCACAGTCTGCAACTGAACATCCCCAAGAGCCAGATCCTTCACTTTCTAGTCGGTTCAGTCACCTGTCAGCAACTCTTGATCAAACTGGACAACTCACTCATTTCATGAGCTTAATTGGTTAAGAGCCTAGGAGTAATCGATCCAACTCTTTGCTTCTCCCAACACATAAAAGCCATAACCTGATTTTATAGGTACATCTGCAGAATCTGCCTTTATCTCACTGCACGCTCATAACTTCTCGTTCAGGCCATACCTATATCCCACCTGGTCCACTGCAACTCTCTCCTGTCTGGTCCTCCAGCATCTGCTCTCAAGCCTCTCCAGCTGAGAGAGGATGCTGCAGCATGAACTGTGTTTGACCTACCAAAGCATTCTGCTGTCTCTCTCCTCCTCGTCACTCTCCATTGACTTAGTGTAGCTGCTCGAATTAGATCCAAGACTCTGGCTATGGCCTGCAAGTCCATTAACGGATCTGCTCCCTCATATCTTCAGGACTTGATCACTTGCTACACCCCAGTCAAACTGCTATGCTGCACCACCTCTGGCCCCTTGCTATTCCCACGCACAAGAAGTCCAGAATCCTAAGGCGCTTTGTTCTGGCTCCAGTGTGGTAAGGTGAGCTCCCTTTCATGCAAAACCCCAATCAAAATTTAAGAAGGGTCTCAAAAATCTTAATGATTTTCTTCTCCACTGATCTCATAAGCACTTGTTAAATGTATGTTCATGTTCAACAATTTTTGATGGATTCAAGAATGAAAAAGCCTATATGCAGCAACTTGTATAATCTAAACTGATTCTTTTGGTGGTGTGTGACCGATTGAGTGTACTCGAGAGTCACATGTCTGCATCCAGACCTCTTTCTGTTGATGTAACGCACTTTTTGTATTCTCTGAGGCTAAAGCCTCTGCTTCACTTGATGAAATGCACTTCCGTTTCCTCACTTTGGAGAAAAGCATCATGCTGAATGAATAAATGTAAATGTAGCAGTCAGTATCAGTGATGTGGGTGATGCCTGCCATGGATTTCAGATTGCCTTGCATAAAGTTGACCAGCAGGCAGAGACTTGCACTTTTAGTAGTTACATTAACCCGCTTTACAACCAACCTATACTTGAAAACTTCAACACAAAGTTCACAGTGCAATCTGTCTATTGATTACATTGCAAACGAGCTGAAAAGCGGCTCATGAAACAATAGGAAGACGATCAACTAAGCGGATGACCAAACTCCATCTGTTTTGCAGTTGCTCGATGTTACAGGCTGCTTCATGGGCAGCCTTTAGGTTTCCTTTGCAGCAAGGAACACACAGCAGGATTTAAGCAAACCTGTAAAGCATTAACATTTTTTTTTCTTCCTTCTGTAGGGGAAAAAGCAAATCGGAAAAACAAATTGCATTCTTTTTTGATTGGCGGCCTCTTGGGAGAAGGGGTCACCTGGCCTCTGTCGCAAAACAGGGAGCCGTCTGTCTTCGTTCTGCTCGGCAGCCCCGCGCTGCCCCGCCGACAGGTCCCACACAGGGTTGCCAGAACTGGTTCCTTGATTTAACACTGACAACAGGCAGCGATGGGATTAATAAACCAGATTTACGACCACACGGTTGATATTTTGAATCGCCTAGACATTCAGTTTTGCTTCTGAGAAAAGCGCTTACAGTGAATTTATGCGCTAAAAGTATTGGTGTAAAAATGGTATAAGTGCAAACCCATTTGAATGGCAACATATTTCATTACCATTCCCAACCAAACCAAATTAAAGGAGGGGAAGACAAAAAGGCAAATGGGTACTTGTGGTGAAAAGGGGTCTTTTTTATTTAAGGAGAAAAATCTGAACCTAATGAGGATATTCTTTTTGTTTGCAAAGGAAGCCTGTTCTATGGGCTCTGCGTTTAAAAAAGCCTAATTTCTCACATGCAGGCTAATTGATTTGAAAAGCCTGTTAATGGATGAGCCTTCTGTTTCAACTCCTAGCTGCAGCTTGCCAGTTCCTCACCGAGCGGCACGGACCCAAGGGTCTGGCTGTTATTATGCTACGGGGCGACACAGCGTCTGTCTGTCCTGGGGGCTTCTTTCGACTTACTCTTTGGCTTTCTGTCAGCAAATCTGTCTGGCAACCCTGCTCTGTGGCAAAGAACCAGCGCTCCTGGGTGACAGAAGCAGAGAGAAGAAAAGAGAGAGGAAGAGAAGCAGAAAGAGATGGAGAAATGAAACAACCTCAATGGGGAGCTAGCAGGGACACCCGACACGTGACGGAGCGGAGCACATTGCTCTACACACTGATTTGATGCACCACAAATGATAGAGAAACTTTAAACAGACCTTTTTTTTATTTGCTTTCTATTTTTTTTTTTAACTTGTACATATCTACCTGTATTTAGGTGTGTGGCAGGGTGGGTTTGGCTGGGTCCTGCTTTCTGGCAGGTCTGGGGTTCGAGTCCTGCTTGGGGTGCCTTGTGACGAACTGACGTCCCGTCCTGGGTGTGTCCCCTCCACCCTCGCTCCCTGTGTTGCCAGGTAAGACTCCGGTTTGCCGCGACCCCGCTTGGGACGAGCGGTTTCGGACTGTGTGTGGGAAGGGAACTCTCATGTTAATTGTTCTTAATTCATTTGTTCCCCAGCTGACACTTTTAGCTCTTTATAGAGCTGGATGGTTTCAGTGAAGCAATTCAACAAAAACTGTGTTTGTTCCCCACTCAGTGTGTGTGCAGTTTGCATGTTCTCAGTCCCAAAGACATGTTTCAACTAAAGTGGTGGCACTAAACTGCCCATAGTGTGTGTGTGTGTGTGTGTGTGTGTGTGTGTGTGTGTGTGTGTGTGAGAGAGAGAGAGAGAGAGACAGAGAGTGTTAGATTGCTCTGGTGCGTGCGTGTGAGACTGGCTGTAAGTGATTGACTGTAGTGTATATAACATTGTAAATCATCTTGTGTGAAAAATACCTGCTAAATAATAAACTGTATCCACTGTCAGTTGCTTTGGGGAAAAGCATTAAGTGACTAAATGTTAATGAAATTCAGGTTAAACACTTACACTTAAGATAATAATACTTTAATACACTTGGGGATTTTAGTTGGCAACTTTGTCCTTCAACAGTATGCTAACCCAACCTGGTGAGAGCAAGCTGTCTCCAGCACTGTAACACTCCTCTGACCTTCAGCACGCAGCTCCCATTGAGACAAAGAGGCTGAAGAGGCCAGGAGGTCTGACTGACATCACAGATGCATGGCGCATGTCCCTGTTTGTGAAACAGATCCACTAATAACCATTTTTGGCCCAGTCTGATGAGCAAGGAAGTAGCACATCGAGAAGAGCCTTGTTGCCAGGTTCTTTGGCACAGGAGGGCACCGGGGTGCCTTTGTTCCATGGAGAAAGTACATATTTGCTCTCCCAAAAGGGTGTCAGCAGAAATTAATGTCAAGGCCAAATGTTTGTTTTTCCCTGTAATGCATTAAAGACGACTTATTCTCTTTCCGTCCGGTATGCGCATTCTCTCACCCGTTTCAGGTCGCGGTGACGTAGGAGCCAAGCCCAGGAAGCACACGGCACAAGGTGGAATATCCATTTCAAGGTACCCACACCAATGCAAATGTAGAGAAATGCAAGGAAAATGAGTCACTAATTCACTTGAACAGTACGTCTTGAGAATGTAGCAGGAAACTGGGAGATCCACATAAGACACGTGCAAGACATAAGAACGTGCAAATTCCACACAAATAGAGCATCCAAAGCAGCAACCTCGGTGATGTGGAGATAGAGGCAAAAGCAACAATAGCGTCCATTCGATGTTCCGTTTTACTACGCACAAAATATATCTGTGCGGTCCTATCTGTTTGGTAAACAGTGTTTATACAGAAAGGGAAAGCAAGAAAATATTACAGTCGTCGCTATGTATTTAATATGCATTAAGACACAATTAATTCATTTCAGTTTTGTAACATATCGACAGCCTACTTTTCTTTCCACAGCCCAAACTGTGTTCTTTCCCTAGACGCACTGCGGAGCCCTTATCAGCCCACCACGCACATAGCTCAGTCCAGATTCAACCTGACATTTGTGTTTCATGTAGATTAGTCAGCGGGAGGAATCAGAAATGTCCAGGAGGAAAGAGATCAGACACCATCAGGAGGGAAACTGTTGACTCCCCCTCCCCGTTTGCACCATGCTCACATCAGCAGCTTGTCTCCGCCTGACCACCATCCAGCCCCCTCCATTCCCCCCAGCCCTCCAGCCCAAGACAAGCACGGAATAACAGAAGGTCAATCATTGGCGGGTTGAAGACTGCGGCCGCTGGCGAGCGCGGCTCGTTTACTCTGGAGGTACTTGGGAATTAACGTGCGGGGGAGGGGGGAGTCCACCGCAGGGGGGAACATGTGTGAGTTAATGGAGACAGAACGAAAATCGAATGGCGCCTACGGTCACTGAAGCTGTCGGATATGGTACCGCCCCCCCGAGGGGCCCGAACCTACTGGGGCTGAAGCTTGTCTGCCCATCACAGCTCGCGACATGAAGAACTGGGGCCTTTTTCTCGTCAAGCTGCGGAAGGAAGCTAAGAGTCCCCGACAGACGTTCAGCAGCCCTCGCCTTCCCAACATGAAAGCTGACGTGCGCAGTCGCCTAAAATGCTACGGTAATGTTCACTATGGCGGCAGAGATGACCTGCTCCGAAGCACAGCGGGCAAAGTGACACTTTTTTCTAATTTCTCCTCCGCCACTCCACACCTGGGACAAAACAGGCGAAATCACCAGCAGGTAACGGACCGCAGACGCACAACACATTTATTTTAAACACAAATTAGTTGCTTTCTTTGTGTGTAGCAGCCACCTCCGGTCCATTTGGCATCTTGCGAAAATGAAACGTTTAACATAAATGACTTTGAACTTTGATGTACCTTCTCTGCAGAGAAGACGGTGTTGGCAAGAAAGTTCAGCGCTAATTCAGCCGTAATTACACAACATTATGCTGAGGTTTATTTCATTGGTAAGTACTTTGGGCAGAATGAGCAATGGAACTGACCTCATTAGCAATAGAAATTGATTATTTACACAAACAATTCCATCTACAGATATGATCATCAGATTGCAAAATAAATTAATTCTTGCCACCTGATTGTGTTTGGTGCCATGAAGCTACTCATCACCTGAGCACCACTGTTATATCTGGACAGCAATTCCATGCATCTGTTAGATCACATATAAGATTCTGACACACACTTGGCAGAGATTGGAATTTTGCTCTAGTGAAATTCACCGTGTTTCTCTTTACCGGATGCTATAAACACCCCTCAGGTTGTGGTTTGGGGTGTTTGTCTTAGGGCTAAGAAATAGGCCCCAGGTACCCTTGAAATTCATTACAGCGAATGAAAAAATCTAGACTGAACTTTGCCAATAAATATAGAGAGTACAGAGTAAAGGTAGCCTTTGCACAGTGAGTCAATTTTAATACAAAGGGTTGAGAGCTGTACAGGGGGTAGATAGATTATTTGACTAGTTGCCCCTGGTCCTATGGAATATTTTACATGGTAATTATTCCAAAAGAAGAGATTTAGATTTACACTAACCCATCCCCAGAACTCTAGGCATCTTGGAGTGACATCAGACATTCTAGATGGGGATTATCATTGTTATTGTTTACTCTTCTTCGCCGTTTTCCAATTCTACACACTTTTTTCTTTTTCTCCAGACTGAGGGGCCTCACTTCTGAGAACAAGATAGGAATTTGATCCTTTTTGATGGCAAATTGATTTCCAAAGAGCCTGTCTGCAGGAGTGGCTCAGACCAGGCCAGACAAATAACATGCAAAATATAGTTAACATCCCCCATCAGGCAACTTCCGTATATGCAGCTAAACATTTGGCAGACTAACCATGTCTTTGTACCGCAAAAAAAGTGAAAATCTGAAAGTAAAAAGCAATTATAATAAGTCATATATCCGTGATAGCTTAGTATTCTTTTAGTCCATTTGTTCCTAAATGGAGTGAAATACCCCTTGCCAACAATTACACTTTTCCATCCATTTCATAAAAAAGCCAATTTGGTAAATGGAAATCACTGTATGTGACATTGGAAGACATTAATTTTATCTGTATTGTGTATTAATCAACACTGTGAGAGCTTGTGTGCATTTGCCAAGGACAGACTGGGAAAGGGCCATACTAGGAATTAGTATCCCATGCCTAAATAAAAGCCATCTAATTTAATATTTAAGGCAATAAAACCCAAAATGGCAGAAACTAATAAAACCCGGAATGATGATTTCTGCAGCTTAGGTAATGTGCTATAGTGGCGACACATTTGAACTGGAAAAAAAGGAAAAGAGGCAATGATTTTTGAGAACTTGCGGTTTCAGCCCGTTGTATTCGGTTGGCTGTCGGTTGTTTGTAGGAACACCCATCGCACCATTTAGATGTTGGGACAAAGTTTGCAAAAGACCAGCCTTGGCACAATCCTTTCCGAAATGTCACCTCCAATGATAAACCCTCTTGATCTCACTGTACACCTTTCTCAGACAAACACAAATAATAGAACCCCACAGAACACAGGCAGTCGGGTCTACTGGATATCAGATAATGTGCTTGTAGATAACAGGAGAACGTTATCTGCACAAAGCGCCAGGCGCTCTGCGAAAGCTCAGGGTGACGTCTTCACGCCACGTCCGTTATCGAACGTGGGCATGAGACACAAAATCGAGAAAGCCTCCGGCGTCCGACTCGGAAATCTCTATAAGCCAATGTCCTCCACCACGTAGAGGCGGAGGAAAAGAAAGACGCCTAACCTTTAAGCCGATGCCAAACACATCAAATCTCTCATGCAAAACGTTAACATTTATGTTACAAGGGGGACCAAAAAATAAATAAATAAAACGACTCTATACGGTTCCAGCCTTGCTTCATTTGTCGTGTGCTGCGCGCGGCTGACAAAGTCTCACCTGCCCTGAAACGGCGTTCCCAAAGAGCACAGCCATCTAGCAATGTCTGACATTTAGTCAGGGTGAACAGGAGAGTACGCCAGTAATACTTGCCACTCAGGCAAACGTAGTCTGACATGCTTCATTTTGCTCCAAATGCCTCCCCAAGTATCCTCAAACGCTTACATGATGAATACTCTCATTCTTCAATGGATGTGGCCACATTATACTGAAGTGAAAAGCCATTTGCTGGAAAAAAAAATGCCAGTTCTTGCTTAAATATCATTGTGGGGTCTTCTCTGGCTCTCTCCGATCCTCACGTATAAACTGTCAATGAGGTTTTTTAGGATTTGCTATCCTTTTGTGTACAGTTTCCTTCGTAAAAGTTCACACAAGTTTAGCAAAACATGCAGACACTCACACACACACACACACACACACACTCACTCACACAAGCTGTAGCTCACGCGTGTCCTTGCTTGGCATTTCGAATTCCATAGCCTTAACATTTCCATTGTGCTCATGGTACAAAAGGGCACGGCCTCTAGCTCCTGCTAACAGACAAAACTAGATTCCATTGAGAGCAGAAAACTGCAAGGTAGAGAGTAACAAACCTCTAAAATATCCGTGACATGTTCTTCTGGCAGTTGTACAACAGAACAAGAGAGACAATAAATAATGCACTGATATTTTCTTTTTAATATTTAAAAAGGAAGGAGGGGGACACAGAATAAAAATAAACTGCGCCAAGGAGAAAAATAACCTTTGCCCCAGAACCTTTGCATTCTAACATTTAAAGACGCTTTTTCATGTACCTTGTGATTCTACGTGTGAGAGAGACTTTCAGAAGTCTTGATGATCCTTGATCAGTGCATCAGCTCCATCTTTAGAGTTTATATTTATTCATTTATTTGGTCTTCTTCCCCATAGGAACGTACAATGATTACTAACTAGTACTTAGTGCACACCTTTGTTCAAGGTAAGTTACGATGCTAGACGAGCTACACTAACCGTCTTACAATCATTTACTCGTTAATACAGTCACCCTCCCCGAGCCGCACCAAAGTTTGGGGTCTTTGGAAGGAAGTTTATACCAAGACCTGTAACTTTTAACAAGATGGTGCTAAGAAATACTTACTGTATAATGTGTGAAGCATACAGTGGTAAAAAGGACAGCAGCTGACATGCATGTTCCTTATTATATACAGGCAGTGTGGGAAGTCCAAGTTGGGGAGGCCTCTCTCAGGCTGATGAAGCTACTCCCAGTTGGCACGACCCCATAGGGCGAAAGCGGCGAAAGCGCCGAGATCCGCCGAGATCGACCGAGATCCGCCGAGATCCAAGTATTTAAATCAACACACCTGCTTTCAATTAACCTCATGATTGGTTTCCAGCCCTTTAAAGGGGTTGAAGTGACATCACAGGTTTGTGGTTTTTTCATCAGCTTTTCTTTCTTTTATTATTTATTAAAAAAGAAAAAAAAAAAAAAAAACCCATTGCTTTCCTTATTGCCCAACACCCGATGTGTCTCTTTTGCTCAGTGTCTATAGTATCACCCATGAACTTTAATTCCTGGTGAACACTGTGCACTTGTGTTTACGCTCTGCTGTTGAAATTGTTGCATTTTACGTCCATGTTCGGACAGTAGGGTAAAACACTTCTGTCCTCATTTTACATCCGAATATTGCATCAGTAGCAGCAGGTGATTCCTGAGGACATGAAACACTGCTCCCACCTGAGCCTGTGTGTCTGTGTGTGCGCTCGACAGTACCCAGACCACTGACGAGGACCACACCTGTAATGTAAGACAATAAATCATGCACACCTATACATAGTTAAATACATTTGGTCTGTGGAAAAACAGAGCTATATATCAACATAAGGGCAGAAGTGGGTAGTAATGAGTAGCATTCACTCCATTATGTGTACTTAAGTGACTTTCTGAAGAAAATGAACTTTTTACAGTATTTTTGACATTTGTACTTTTCACTTTTAATTGAGTCTGTTTCTAAGAGGAAAAAATACAAATATATACTTTTACTGTCAACATTGCCTAGTGACTTTTGAATTTAATCCCAATTCTTTCTTTCTTTAAAAAGAATCAAGTCAATCTTACAGCTAACGATGATGTCTGGTCATTGTCTAGTGTCAGTTGAAGTCATTTTTATAGAGAACCATTCATAATGGTTCTTCACTGTCAGCTGATGATTTTTACAAACTTAATTGCCTCTATGTGGGTATCACTCAGTTTTCACTGTAGTAGCTTAGCATCATAAGTCAATCTGGAGAAAATGATGAAGAAAATGAATAAATGGCTCCACAGCCACTTAAATGTTACAGTAAGTTTTCGCTCTTTTGTTGTATGGGTAACCTGCCATCTGTTCTCCAAAATGAACTTTTTCCTCATTACTTTTTAACATTTTAAGTTGCTCTGGAGGAAAAAAATTTAAAAAAGACTAAATCACGATATGTAAATGTAGTTAAAACTTTATTGAAAGTGCTGAATTTGCTCGTTGTTTGCAAGACTAAATAGTGAATCGAAGAAATCTGATACTTGAGCAGTTTCTAAACGTTTTTTTTTTTTTCTTTTAAACATTTCCGGATGAGGTTTTTCATTTATACTTTAACAAATTAAGCGTTTTTCAGAGCTGCGCTCCGCTGCTCTACCCACCTCTGCACGGAAATCTGTGGATGTTGCTGTTATTCCTTCACAAGAGCACCACCGCTATTAATAACCTTTATTATAAGGCGCGCTTGATGCGGTTGAGCATAAACGGTGCTGAGCCCTAAGTTGTGGAAGGCAGATTGGGCTTCACAGATCGAGCAAAAAAAAAAAAGGAAATAAACAGAATCATAGATGATCCATCTACAAATGGTTATTGTATCTTTACAAGAGTCAAGGCGACACTCATTCTGGCGCGTGCTCGCTGTTGACTTATTGTATAATAAGGAGACGTGTGGCAGCGGAAGGCCGCAAACTCGAGAGTAAGGTCCAAGATTCAGGCGATGGGCTGCGGTTACGGTGTAAAATGTACCATGTGAACAGTGTAAGAAAACAAAGAAAGAGCGAACAGAAACATGTCGGCTACAATCGAATTGTGTATCGGCTCTCGCGGCTGACATTTTCTTAGCTGCTGTCGGCTGGACAGAATTCCCAAATGTTGCAAATAACGGGCGCACCTCACTGTCAGCTCCCCCCCCCCCCCGGCACCGTAGAGCCGCCGAACGCCGCGATCACGCCGAGCTGAGCGCTTCGAGCGGCTCCTCCGTCGCGCGCACGGCCAGCGCAGCTGTCACCGCGGGACGAGCGCGCTCGTCCTCGCGCACATTGTGGGCACCAAAAAAAGGAGGAGGAGGAGAAAGAGAAAGAGAAGGAGGAGAAGGAGGAGGAGGAGGAGGAGGAGGGCGCTGCTTCTTTAAAGAAAGAACCCAAGACAAACAGAGCAGCTGAGTGAGTGAGCGAGCGAGCGAGCGAGGAGCGCGGAGCGCGGGACGACACGGAGCGGCTCCTTCCCTCGCGGAGAGCGGCTGGCAGCGGCTTCGCCGGCTTTCGGCGGGCTTCCCCTGCGCGCGCGGCCCCGGGAGGGAGTCACATGACCCGAGCGGAGGCTCGAGCGCAGGCTGAGGCTCAGGCAGAGGCAGCAGCTGAGAGAAACGCGCGTCGCTCGGGCTCCCGCCGCCATTCTCTGTTTTGTAGCCTTACATTTTTATCCCAACATTTTACTCCCGCTCGGTGAGTACATTTCCAATGGCGCTTTTTCCTGCACATTTTTTTTTGTCTTTTCAGTCATTTTTTTCGTATGTTTTCCCTCCTCCCCCCCTCCTTTTGCTGGTGTTGCGTTGAAATGGTGGTTTTTGAAGGAAAAATCCAGGCTCCAAGTTTTTAGCTTGCGGTGATGCTGAGTCGCGGGTGCTGATGCTGTGTCGGGTTCGCTCAGTAGCTTCAGTCGCTGGGAGGAGAACGATGCGGTTTGGCAGTTGAATATTTTTAAAGCGTGTCTTGTCTACTTGTGCTTTTTAAAGGAGGAACAAAAAAAAAAAAAAGACAAGCACATTTTTCTTTTTCGTTTTCTGTCGTTTCCCACTTTTGCTGTAACCGTGCTTTGCTTTGCATTTTAAAGTGTTGTTTCTCAGAGTTTTGCTCATTTTGCGAGCTCGGCGCATTCCGCCGGCGAGCGTCCGCTTTTATTTTATTCCTCTTTTCTTTTAAGGGAATCCCTTTTTAAGAAAAATAATAATGATGATGATAATAATAATAATAAGAATTTAAAACAAATCCTGGGTGATATTTTAACGTGAAACTTTTCTTCCCGCTTATTTGCTTCCCGAGTTGTTTTTGTTTTTCTTTCTTTTTTTCTTTTTCTTTTTTTTTTTTTTTTTTCAATTTCTTATACTTTTGAGCAGATTTGAGTATCGACTATTTTTTGGATATTATAATTTTTGAATTAGTTGTTGCAAGTCACAGTGGCTGACAAGTGCTCTTGGGGGGGTGATATGTGTTTTTGGTTGCCTGGCTTGTCGACGAAGATGAGCAGCAGCGCTCCCCTCCGCAGGTACATACATACATACATACATACATACATACATACATATATAATGTATATATATATATATACTGTATATCTGAAGGACGCGCAATTTGTTCACTGAAAACGACCACAGTGCTTCGTCCTGTCATTGCAATAAAAACGAGCCAATACTGAAATATTTACCTGTCGGCTGCCTTATTATTTCTGCCCGCGTGCCAGGTGTGTTCCTTCCACTGGCAGTGTGTGAACAATGTGCTGTGGGTACAGTTTGCTCAGGCTGGTCCAGTATAGGTCATGTTGATGGGGGTGCGGTCCAGTGGGGTTGTGTGCCGGGTCACAACACAGCTGTTGTGTTTGGGTGCAGTTTGACAAGTGGCTCCAGTTCTCTGTGAGCGTAGAACATATGGTGCTGCCTGAAAGTGTGTGAACCCGAAAGGGATGCTCATTAATCGTGTATAAAACATTAAAATAAGATGATAAAATCCAAATCTTGAAATAAACTAATTGATTTACCTTTAAATAAATGATCACAATTTACACACCTGATTCTCCTTTACCGACTTGGTTTAACCAATGAAACTTGGGGTCCACTTTTTTTGCACTGTACTACTTCTGTGTTTCTCTACACGCATCATTTCCTCTAAAGCAACACATGGAATTGGTCGTTTCACACTATTTTGTCACACAAGAAACGCTCACTCTCATTAAATAAGCATTTTGTGGTAAAACTAAGAGATACAAGGGCTTCACTTACTTTCAAGCAGCGCTGTGTATGGTAGTTAAGTCCAGCTGACTCACTTCCACATAGGTCCGTGTAAAGAGGTTCAGTTCATTCGTTCAAATTTCCTCAATTATCTGTGTGCCAGTGTAGAACAGATGTGCTCAGTCAAGGTGGTTCAGTTCTCCATGTGTCAGTGAAGAATATTTATCTTGGCGTAAATTTACTTGAAGCTGGTTCATTTTTCTGTGTGCCAACATGGTTCATGTTTTGGGTTACCCTCAGTCAAGTTGATTCAATTCCCTGAGTGCAATTGTAGATCAACTATCTGCTGGAGACCAATTTGATGACGTTCCTCCAGTTCTCTGTGTGTCAGTCTTAAACATATATAGTGGGGAACGGTTCAGTCAGGATGGTAAAAAAAAAAAAAAAAAAAAAAAAAACAGGCTAAGGGATAGTTCAGTCAGGCTGGTTCAATTCCACATATGCCGAAGTAAAACATTTATGTCAGAGTAGAATTAGATAAAACTGGCTGAAATCTCTGTGCAACAAATGCACTGCATGTTTTGGACTGCCATGCCTTTGGTCAGTGATGACAGGCTGGCTGAAACTTCTTTTCTGTGAATGATGCCAGCTGCAAATTTTGGAATGCATCGGTAGCCTTTTCAAGGCTGCAGCACAAATTCCCAGTTTCTTCTGTCGTTCTCCTAATGTGGTCAACTCACTTGGGTCTCAGAGTAGCGATTCAGTGAGCTGGACATGTCTTCCCACATTGAGCTTGGACCCAGCAAGTCTTGTCACTTTTACGTATACATAGATTATTTTTATCCTGCTCCCAAGACACGGGTGTGAGAATAAAGAATGTCAGTGGTACTTTGACATATGTGAAACATGTGCAGGGTGAAGTGCTAATGAAAGGGCATAGCAGGTGCTCCGTGGTGTGATTTTGTAAATTAATTGCCCTGGAAAATGGGTGATTACTATAGAGCAGTTGGGGGGAGGGTGGTGGTGCAGCGGGTTTGGCCTGGTCCTGCTCTCTGGCAGGTCTGGGGATTGAGTCCTGCTTGGTGTGTCTTGCAGTGGACTGGCATCGTGTCCTGGGTGTGTCTCCTCCACTTCCAGCCTTGCACCCTGTGTTGCTGGGTTAGGCTCCAGTTCGCCACGACCCCGCTCGGGACAAGCAGTTGTAGACATTGTGTGTGTGTGTGTGTGTGTGTGTGTGTATCAAGGAAAAGATGGCCCATGTGAACAATGAGGCTGTTTGCAGTGATGTAGCCTTTCACAATGTTTCCCTTCTATGGGATGTAATATCGCCAGTAAAAGTGCTACATGCAAATGAAGGAATGTGACCTAACAGTTTCTTCATATTCATAACTTTGATGTTTATGTTAATACTGTGGCAGTTGACTGTATTTAGACATTGTACCCATAAACCTTTACAGCAGTCATCTGTAGTCTGGTCTCTTGGTGTTTCAGAAAGTTATTGAAGTTCCTCCTAAATATGGTGAGATTTTTTTTATTTAATGTTGTTTTTCATAAAAAATGACACCGGTAATAGGACATTTACTCATATATTAATGCAGATCTGTAGAATGCTCCCTGTGTGATACTGTTTAATGTCTCCGCTCATACTGTTTAGCGCTCTGCACATAGATGATTACTTACGGCTTTTTAAAATGTTGCTTTTCGCTTCGTTCCATCAAGTGGGCAATGATGACAGAAGTTCGGAGTCTTCGTGATCTTAAATTTTTGCTGCTGTCATTGGTCCCCAGTGAATTACATCAAGATAGACTTTTTCTTTTCTTGGTGACGGTTCTTATAATATAATCCATGCGACATGTACGTTTCCTTCTGTTGTAAGGTACTAACAGAGAAAATCAAACATTTACAGTTAAGTAGTGGCTAAGGCGGGCTGGTGTAATTTATGTCTTCACCATGTCAACATTTTAATTGTATATACTGTATACACTCAAGGGGGTGCGGTGGCGCTGTGGGTTGGACCACAGTCCTGCTCTTCGGTGGGTCTAGGGTTCGAGTCCCGCTTGGGGTGCCTTGTGACGGACTGGCGTCCCATCCTGGGTGTGTCCCCTCCCCCTCTGGCCTTACGCCCTGTGTTGCCGGGTAGGCTCCGGTTCCCCATGACCCCGTAAGGGACAAGCGGTTCTGAAAATGTGTGTGTATACACTCTACATACTTATTGCCCCACGCACTCACGCACTACTTTATAGTCAAGAACCAAGAATCTGCTCACCCTGGGAGAAATTTCCTGAAGAATATGACAGGTCAGAGATTGACAAGGTTAAAAACGGACAACTTTTCTTGCTCGCCGTATTGTCCAAGGGTAACGCGACTGGTGTGCGTACTTTGCTAATGCGAGGGGATTTCATGCCCTCTGCCCCCTGTGCCCCCTCTTTCGTATTTTACTCAGCCCTAGGAGCCATTCCAGCCCAGCAAGCCTAGTGCAACATGAGCCATTAACAAGAGCACAGAGGAATGCGATATCTCATGCGAGGGAATATCTCCACACCGTCGTCATGAATTAATCATGGGCGGACCGTAAGCCGCTGGGTCAGCCTCTTGGGTAGAGGGTCTGAGCTTCTTTGTGGTCTTGCTGCTGCCTATGTTGAGTAGGGGGGATTCAGGGCCTTCAGGTACCTGATGGATATCTGGCCTACTCCTAACTAAATAAGGCTGCGGCTTTATTATGGCCGGGTATGTGCGTGAGCAGTTAAGACTTCCCAGTGTTCAGATGTCAGAGCCGTTACTGTGCCACTCTGCTGCTCTTTATTCTCTGCAGGTTGTGGGCCCTGCGTAGCCACTGTGTTTAGAAGCAGAATGGGAAAATAACAGGAGCACAGAAAAAGGCTGAAATCCCCCAGGTGCCCCACCAGGTGGGCTGCTGCTTCTGCTACAGGGAGCTCTGCTTGACAGTACATTTGCTCGCTACCATTTGCTGCAGAATGAAATCACCTTATCAATCTATTCCGAGGCACACCGAGCTGTAGTCTGTTTGCCAGGTCTCCCAGTTGCTAAATGAAGACAAAAGCCACTGTAAATATAGGTTTCTTTGTGCTTTATTTCTCAAATGAGGCTGGTGCTTTTTGTAACTGAGCATAACGTACTGAGAACCTATACCAGAACAACTCTCTTTCAACAATATGCACAAAAGACCTAATTTTATGCTTTATTTAGTACGTTTAAATAGCTACCGAGCTTTGCCGGTGTTTGTAAGTTAAACGGAATGAGGTTGTGTGTCAAATAAGTAAATAAAAGTAATAATAAGGAGTGGAAATTAGCATGCCTTTAAATTCAACCCAAGGGCAGAGCCTGTTTCCCACAGGACTTCAGTAATACCTTTTTCATGGAACAGAAAAGGAGCTTAGAACTTTATGGAGGTTCCAGAATCCTCTGCCGCATTTTGTCTTTTCTGCTCAGTCAATTGTTTAGAAGATGCCAGCCCATCGTCCACACAAATGTCCTTGTGCCATGTCTCAATGTCACTGAGAGACTTGATTTAACATTAAAGGACTGGGGCAGAACCCTCTCTTCCTCCCACCGTTCCCCATCCCATTTTACCCCCTCTCTTCACTGTGGAAAAAGGAAGCAATATCAAAGGCCTTTGAAGAGCACCACTTGTTAGCTCAGATAGGAACAGCTGAGAACAAATAAAAACGAAACAATATTATTGCAGATGACTGACTTTGCACGACTATTTGATTTGGCTGAATGGTGTCTCTTGGTGTCCACATACCTGCTTAATTGTCAAACCTTAGTAGGTCGTTTCCGGTTTGTATCGCAGCTCATCTGGGGAAAAATGCTTTATGTGAAAATTATGAACACCTCATATTCACCCCCAAGCAGCGATGTATGATTATACTTCTCCCATGACAGCGGTAAATATGTGGTTTCCTAACACATCACATCAAGCCTCAACTGTCTGCATCCTTAACGTTACAGGATTACGGATGATCTTGTTATGCAGCAGGGCCCTGCTTTGTGTGTCGTCGTCTGCTCATTATGGTCTGCTTTTATGTGGCTCTTGGTATCTAAAATCACAACCTGAAGTAATGAAATTTCGCATTCAATTTAAAATGTTTCCCATTTTCTCTTTTAATAGAATGCCTCCTCAGTTTCACGTGTTAATGGGTTAAAAAAAAGTGGAAAAATGCATCCAGTTCCTTTTTCTGAAGTTTTAATTTGATAAATGTAGAGATCGGTAGTTTAATTATCATAATATGAACAATTAAACCTTAATTCAAAAACCAAAGGGTTCAAAGGCTTTTAGAGGTCAGTTATGTTAAACCATTTGTATTACAATACACAACTTAAACCTCCTTAATGACCATATTGACCCATGTTATTATTGCGTCTTGCAGTTGGGAAAGGATGTGTCTTGGAAATGTATAATTACAACATGGCATTTGGGGTGAAAGATCCAGAGAAACCATGGAGATGCCATTCCAATAATGACTTCTGTAATACTCAGGGAACCAACGTAACAGTTGCACATTTCACCTTTCATAACAGTAATGGGGGTCCTGAAGTGAGAATGAGTGACTTTCAAGACAGCGCTAATCAGAATGAATAAAAATATGAACTGACCTAAAGGAAAATAATTGTTTGAGTTCTGACCTGTAGCGATTCTTGTATCCTTGTATACATACTTACAAGTAGATGTGGATGTTCAGTGCTCTGTACAGCCATCATTTAACGATAACTTGTAGCATTCAGTAACGAAAACTGCCCTTGCCACACCTGGTACCATTCCTGGATAAGGGTTAGTGTCCATTTCTAACCCACATTGAAGGACAAAGAGAAATTCAGCAGCTGTTGCTGTAGCACAGTTGCTTTTGGATGGAGAGCTTAGTTATTATATTTATTTATTTCTGTTTTCGGGGGGGGCGCAGTGGGTTGGACCACGGTCCTGCTCTCTGGTAGGTCTGGGGTTCGAGTCCCGCTTGGGGTGCCTTGCGATGGACTGGCGTCCAGTCCTGGGTGTGTCCCCTTCCCCCTCCGGCCTTACGCCCTGTGTTACCGGGTGGGCTCCGGTTCCCCGCGACCCTGTATGGGGCAAGGGGTTCTGAAGATGTGTGTGTGTGTGTGTGTATTTCTGTTTTCCTACCTCAAAAGCTTTCTTTCAGTGCAAACATTGCGTCTTAGTTTGCTGTCATTTTTCTCAGCTTGTTTGCGTTTCCTGCTGTCATATAGCCGACCGAGGTGATTTTTCACATTCTAACTGTTCTTCTTTAAATTGTATGGTGAAAAAAGTGAAACAACATACGTAAACAGGTGAGTATAATTGGACATGGAAGTGTAAGAAAATAGCTGAACTTTTACACAAGGCAGAGTTACAATCTGTGCAACCAAGGCCCAACTTCCATCCCACTAATAACAGGATCATTACATTTTGTTGATGCTTTTCTCTAAAGCAACTTACAATGTTAATCTTTTTCAGTGATTTACCCATGTATACAGCTGAGCAGTTTTTACTGGAGTATCTGATGGTAAGTACCTTGCTCGAGGGAACTATATCCGGAGGTGAAATTCAAACCTGGATCCTTTGGGTCTTTTGAATCCAAACGCAGCAGCTCTGCTCTTTACGCTACCTGCTGCCCCATAATAGACCCACAATAATCAACATTTTTCAGTCAGCACCCAGACCACCTTCCTATTTGACGGTAACGTGGGACTCATCTTTTCAAATCTCTGGGAATATGAGAACGTAAAACCACAGCAGACTAGACAAACTGAAAACTACTGCAAAACATAAAACACAGTGATTTGGAGATGAAGAAGCTCATAAGCTTGAGCAGCCTTGTTCAGCTGTAAACTCGGGACCTTACAGTGTGTTACTGCAGCTCCGTGATTGGTTTCTTTGCTTTCCTTGCTTGTGGCTGGGTAGGAGCAACTGCCCTATCTCTGGCAGAATAAATGATTATTTAAGCCATTCTGTGACTTGTGGATAGAGGCTATATCCTATGGAGCTCATCAAAAATCCTCTGAAGCTGGTGTGGGTGTTATGTTTTGAAGGAGAGACATAAGAATTGGCTAATTGGCTACAACTGAATTGGAAAGGTAAAGTAGTAAAACACACATGAAAGTCTCTCTGAAGGCCGGGGGTGTATAGGGGAGAGGTGGTGAAGTGTGAGATACGCTGTGGTGGATTTGGTTGGAACTCAAGCTTAGGAGCAAAGGAGAAAAACCAGAGCAGAAAGTAGAAAAATAGCACTTTTTTGGAAAAAAAAAAAAAAAAAAAAATTTTTTCTTTTGTTTTTTTTTCTCTCCCCATAGAGCTCTGCTTGTTACTACCTCAAAAGATGCACTCAGAGCCATGTCAAATCTATCCATCAATAATCACTTGTCTGATGCGGGGTCACAGTGGTCCACAGCTTATCCCAGAAGCATAAGGTATGAGGGAGTGTACACCCAAGATAGGACACCAGTCAAGCAGTCAACTGACATGAACACACAAAGGACATTTTAGGCTCTCTAATTCACCTGACTCATATTTCTTTGCATTGTGGGAAGAAACCAGAGCAGAGTAAAGGTGGAGCAAACCTATGTGAACACAGGGTGAATGGGCAAAGTCCACACAGACAGCCACATTTGAACCAATAGCACTATCCAGTGCAGTACCGTGTTGTCTGCAAGGTCAAATGTAGTGGAAAAAATCAGAACCTTTATTGGACCGTAGGTGTTTCAGCCACTCCAACTGCGCGGGTATTGCAGCGAGTATCATGTTCAACACCTTCAGCATCTGTGTTAGAGTGCACAGTCGTACAGGCAGCACAAGGTTAAAATACTCCATTCCCCTGCGTCGCAACACGTTTTATTTTTCACCCCAACACGTCTGTCTGCAGCAGAGCTTTGGCACTTCTGTGCCATGTGATACACCATTAATAACACTTGTACGTTTCGGCTTGCCAAGTTGTAACATGGAAAGCGCTGTACGATTTAAATGCGATTTGCTATATGTCAAGTCAGCGGTGTGCTGGAGAAATGTTATTAGGAATGGCTCCATAGAAGTAGATGTATTATCAGGCTTTGCATGATGCAATATTTATTTGTGGAAATGAATTGCTAACATTTCTCCTGCTGATACTCAATTACTTAGCAGATGCCTCCGGATTCCTTCTGGTTTGCTGATGTACCTGTATTGTACACCCTTTCATTTTCAGTGACAAGCTGCAGCTGTACTGCACAAATTCTCATTCCCATGGCATTCAAATGACATGTTGGGAATTCCTCTTTAGAGAGACTGTTACATTTTTTGTCTCATTTAAACAGGCACGTGAATTACAGATAAAGTTGTTTGTTAAGTATTCCACATCAGTTCTAATGCTCTAGATTTATATAAAGCAATTAGGACATGTGTTGCTTATATGGTGGTTGGATTTTAATTGGGTTTCCTAAAATGCCTGAATGTGGCAATCTTGTAATGTGAGGGTAATATACTGTAGGTTTCAAGTAATTTCATTTAGAATGGTTCTGTATGGACCGTTATGGTTCATGTCTGTGCAGCAAAACAGTATTATCATGTCAGATTTAATAATATGATGTGTTATATCCAGTAAGGGTTACCTGTGTGCCTAATATATTTCTATATGGGACCTCTGTTTCTGATATAGAAGTTGAACTGCTTTGATTTTGTGGGAAAATGACATGCAAACTAAACAGAATTATTCTGTCATTTATGTTTCCAAGTGCTGGAAATACATATATTAGCTGGCAATGCTGACAGTCAGCTTCAAGGCCAAGAGCAGCAGTCACTGTAAGCACAAAAGAATTACAGGGGCTTCAGCACCGTGGTCAGCGCTACAATGTAAGTAGAGCTCTAAACTCAAGGCTCGTCCGGAACCACGGACAGCGCATGCCGCTCATTTGAGAACTGCGGGAAGTACCACGGATAGCGCACACATTGTGAACGACGCTAGCTGTTTCGGAACCATGGACAGAACAGACACTCTGCGAGGCCGTGGCAATTTCAGAACCGTGGGCTCTTATACGTCATACGACTTCTAGACTCGGTGTCTGGTGCACGTGTGCTTCCAGTCCCTAGCATAATATTTCCTCATCTCTTCTTCCTCATGCTGTCAGCTTCGACGCTCGGTCACTCACCTTGCAGCAGATCGATTTTCATCCGTATCTACTTCATTTAGTGATGCTACCCAAGCGTTAATGCAGGTGAATATATGTATATACCTATTGCATTTCAAATAGCGGTTTTACATTAAATGTTGTCCTGGACACACTTTAAGGCATTTCCTTTCATAGTAATAATAGATGCATTACTGGCTCTAGTGATTTATATCAAGATATGCAAAAGTGTCGCCTAATAGTAAATAACCTGCTGGATGTTTTTCTGGTTTGAAATACATCTACCTTCGTGTCTTTACCAGACCAGATTAAACTGCGATGCTCTCCTTGGAATCAATTTCACAGCCTATTTCAGGAGCATCCCTTCTTGAAAATATAGCAGAATGTAATTTTGAAGAATAATTTGTCTCGGTGGGCACAGACAGGATTTCCTGTGTTTTTGCTCTCTTTCTTCCATTTGGCAGTACAAAATCTTTTAAAATTTCAATGCTTAACCCACAGAGTCCTTTATAACAAATGCAGTGCTAAATAAAATTGTAATCATATGCTTATGCATACAATATTACAGAACTGAAAGATTTAACAGCACGCAGCGATAGTCTATAAATACTAGGAAGACAGCTTGTTTTAAGAATTTTGGTGGTTCTGAATGTTTATTTTGAGCTCCACAAAAGCGGTCCAGCAGGTTGCTGAACCCCTGAGTAACATTATTGTTGAGAAAAATGGTGGAGCATAACCAGTTGTTGCTTCCTCCATGCACATCTCTGTTAGTACTCTGTGATACTGCTGTAGTGCCACTCATAGTCATCTGCTGTCTAATTTCTCTACCAAGATTTTCCCACCTATTTATGAGATGGGATATGTAGCGTAGATAGAGGCATTTTCCCTGTTTTGTTGGAGTCATACTGATACTGCAATATTTCCCTGTTTCGCTGGAGTGATACTGGTGCTGAGGAAAGGACTTGTGCTGGATAGATATATCTATTTAGATCAAGAAACAGTCCCCACCCAGTGTTCCTTCATGAAATGAGAAAGGAATGTTTATATTCCATATTGGGAAAAAGGCACAGCCCAGTAAATTGTGGTTCAGCACCACATTCCTTTCAGTGGGGACCCTGCTGTGTACACAGAGTGTGTCCATTGTGAATCCAGAGGCTCATTGTCAGAAGTAACAATTAAAAAGGTTAGGGCAAGCAAAGATTTTCCTTCTTGGACTGATGTGACTCCATGGATTTGAGAAGTTGAAGTCATTACAGCTCTTGAGAAAAAAAAATCCAAAAATGTTTTTTTTTTTTTTTTTTCCTTTGTGTAAAGTCATGCACAGTGCTTTATGAAACCGACATAGTGATTAGAGCTGATCCCTTCTATCTGAAGGACCCAGGTTAGAATCCCCACTCGTGTTTTAACATCTTCGGAATACAGTATTCTTGTCCTGAATGGGCCTCGTAAAAGTTACTCAGCTGTAGAAATGGGTAAAAGACTTTGACCACACACACACACACACATTTTCAGAACCGCTTGTCCCATACGGGGTCACGGGGAACCGGAGCCTACCCGGTAACACAGGGCGTAAGGCCGGAGGGGGAGGGGACACACCCAGGACGGGACGCCAGTCCACCGCAAGGCACCCCAAGCGGGACTCGAACCCCAGACCCACCGGACAGCAGGACCGAGGTCCAACCCACTGCGCCACCGCACCCCCTAGACTTTGACCAATTTAAAAAAAAAAAAAAAATGGATTGGACACAGATGTTCACAGATGTGTACGAAAATTTATGAATCTACCCAGCGTTAGACAACTGAGACTAGGTTTAGTATATATACACATACATCCAAGGCGTCTATAGACCTATGAGATTTAGGAGACTAAATGTGATGAAATTCAGTTTTTTTCATGAAATGCAGCACAGCAGCCAGATGACTTTACAAAATCCAGCGTGGTAACCAGCTGCTGTACAAAATGGCAATACCATATCCTGATTGCCCTTAGGATGGGGTTATTGAGATTGTCTTTTCCTGGGTCAGGACCAGACCATGATGTTAATCTGAGGCGCATGTATTGGGCACTCAGAATCTATTGGGCTTTTTCCTTTTTATCTCGAGGAAGCACGAGGGCACAGGTTTGCTTTGGAAAAAACAGCTCCCCAATTCCGTGCTGTGCGGAGCGAGAAACACTCAGCGGGCTATATGTAACCCGGATGTCTTTTTGATCCTTACTCTTCTTATTGTCTGCAGATAAGTACTGCCCTAAGGTGGAGAAGGACTTCTTCTATCCCTGCAATCGTAAAACATTGTTGCATCGTGGAACGTTTATCAAAATGCTTATTTCCTGTGAGTCAAAAAAGTCTCGTATGTCCCAGGACTCCCTTCCACTTTCTGATAATTGTCAGTCCCACTATTGCTTCTTAAAATCACCATATCTGTAGCAATAATTATAATCACACCTGCAACGCTTCCATGTTCTGGCATCAGTCAAGGCTATTATTATCCCATGAATAAAATGCTTGTCAATTGAGGAAATTACACTTCTGCACGTTTCATGTCTTTTGTGCACTAGCATAAGAGAGGATGAGTGAAAAAGACAGAAAGCAACAGACAGATTGAGTGTGGGGGGGCATAGGATAACCTATGTATACTGTACTGCTCAGTCAGACAGAATAGCGTAAAACAAAAAGTTGAGCCTGGCTCTACCTGTCTCCATACCATATTCAGTAGAGTACAACAGACACAGGGTTTGTCTTAGTGCAGTTTTTCTCTCCACATGTGCACAGTCAATGTCTCATTGAAGAACGAATGCGAGCGGAATCATGACCTGCATGATACTGCCATCCCTTATTCCTAGAGACAAGGGTCCAATACTGGGGTGTTTAGCAGGGCTACAGGCAGCTGCAGCTTGTTGCCAAGTGTCTTTTCTCTCTATTATTGTCACGGTGTCACCATGGTATCACCACGGCACCTTATGCGATCTTTGTGGTTTATGTTGGGATGGAATGGGATTGAGTTACCCAACCAGCCTGATGTGTTCCTTTTCTTCTGGCCCTTTTTATGAGCCCACCATGTCCTATTTTTGACATTCCAAAGACACACAGTTCAGGTTCCCTCATAGTGTGTGAGCGACAGAGAGAGTGTGTTCCACTGACGTATGGATGAGTGACCCAGTGTAAGCAGTGTATCTAGCAGAGTAAGTCACCGCGGTGAATAAGGTGTGTGGGCTGATAACACAATAGAGTTCATTGGAAGTCGCTTTGAAGATATTATGGAATGATCTCACCAGTTGCTCCAGTGATGTGTCATGTTGATGGCTTTCTGGAAATGCAGGACTTTGGCATAATTGTGCTGTCATCCCTGTGCTCTGGTGGCCATTGCGTTTAACTCTGTAATTTCTCTGTCATTAGTTTCCATGTTTCCAGAAGATGCCACAGGCTGTAGATTCATATTGTTAGGTACTACGGTCGTCTTAATATGCGCCTTGAAACAGGCCCACATGAGAACCCATGAAATGGTGCCCCATCACCTTGCTTGATAATATCTTTTTCCCTATTGATTTTCCCAGTGTGTTGCAATGTTTGAGGAAATCGGGTTGTTTAGTAATGCGCACGCTGAGAGGTGCTAAAGGCCATCAGTGCCCTTTATTATTTTGTTTTGTTTGGTTTTTATTTGTTTATCTTTTTGGTCTCCTCCTTGGACCAGCCATAAAGCAAGATTGCTTCATGAATACATTGATTTGCTGCTGTTTGAGGAACATGAGCATCATCACAGAAGTCTATTACAGCAGGCCGATGGAAAGGAGCTCATTGCGATTACAACACACCATTTTGCAGCGTCATTTTCAAAGTGTTTTGGGGTTTCTGCAAAGCATTTTCAGGTTTGTTTTGTCTCTTCAGCTCCTTTGTACTCATGACCTATTCATACCTCAAACAGTCTTTTTTGTGCGGCGTTATCGCACAGGTGTAATAATGCCCCTCCGGAGAGTCTCTGCCCGAACTCGATTTTCGCAAAATACACGAATTAGCCAAGACCTAATAGAACGCACTAATACCCCAGTCACGAAAAGGGACTGCAATTTCACTCATACGAACCTTAAGTAACTGACTGCACTTCTTCATATGAAATCACATTAGCGGCAGCGTAATCTCCCTCCTGCTTATAGGCTGCTGGTACCAGCTGTGCGTTTACACTATGTTATGGTGACCAGTATGAATATTTCAGAACACGCATGTTATGCTGCGACCCTGCATTATTGCTTTATGGTGTGTGACTGTGAGATGTGGCAACAGGATACCCCCACCTTGCTGCCACATTAATATCAGTTTGGCTGCAGGAATACAGCAGCATTAATAATCCTCCTGTGGCATCACCCCCTTTCCTCTTCCCCTACCCCAACTGTGTTCTGCCCTCCTTTATTCGGCTCATCCTGTTATCTTTCTCTGTGTTCCTCCACTCTATTTCCTCCTCCATTTTGCAGAAGCTCATACACCCTTTTCCGTGTCCCCGTTTGGCCCTTTCCTACCCGCGGTTCCCTTGCTACTTGTACCCATTCTCCCTTCTCCATTTATCCTCGACAGATTCTCCTTGTTTCTTCCCTTTTCCCTCTTCCTGCTCCCTTGTCCCAGTTCGTCGTTACGCCTTCGTTTAACCCTTTACTCGCTCGCTCCCTCTCCTCTTCTCATTTTCCCATCCTCCCTGTTTCTGCCCTCCTTTTCCCCTTTCATCCTCTTCTTATTTATGCAGGATGTGTTACCAGCAGTCTCTGCTCTGACGGGGCCTGTGGGGCAATCGGAGAGATTACAGAATGGCCACAGTAATGATCTCTCCCCACCGCACTCTGAGGTCCCGCCTCTTACCCTGCACCCCCCCCCCCCCCCCGCCCCCCCCACACACTCACACTACCCCCCTACGCGCTTCCGTCTTCCATCTTTCCAGAATTCATTCTCCGCTATAAATTAAAAGGGCTGTGTGCCTGGGATTGATTGAAGGTTGAAGGAGATTGCTATCTGCCTTTAATTAATTGCTCTGTCTGACTTATGAAATAATGATAATAAAACGGTTAGGGAGGAAACCGTAACCGCATTGTGGAACTTATGTAGTTATTTCCTTTGCTTCCTGTTTCCCTCAAAAAATGCAAATGAAAGAAAAGCCAATTTAAATTCATGGCCCTTTCGTCACGGTGCCAACAAAACCTGACAGCGTCCTGACTTGATAACAATATCCAAGTAATTAACTAATCAAGCACACAAATTACATATTTAGATGAAGTTAATTGTAGCAGCTGTTAAGACACTGCTTTAAAATATCCAGCAGAATTAGCTTTGGGGAGCGGACAGCGATCCTGTAAATGTATTCCGCAAGCATAAGCTCCTTTTTTAATGAGGTTATGCCAAGAAAGACGTTTTTTTTAGCATTCAGGGTGAATAAGAAAACACATGATCCCCAATTAGCAACACTGAGTAACTGCCCTCACGTTTCCCGCACAATGGAGCGCCTGGTAAGAATGTAATCTCATAAATATTTGACATTTGTAACTATTATAATCAGGAACTAACCTTTATTAATCTGGAAATAGTCATATTCAGGCATGTCATGGAATTGGCTTACTTTACATCATCATTAAAAAAACTCAATTCAATTAATTAATTCGTATATGTGCGGATTTTGCAGTCGCTGGTGAACCAGGTACTGTTCACTGCATGAGTGCGGGTTTAATCCGAGAAGTCGGTCGCTGTGCCACCAGTAACTAGTAGTGTTGATGCGCGGCAGTAGGGATTCTTCTTCTACAGAGACGTGGGCTCTCCATTCTTCTTCCGTAATTATTACAGAAAGCCACTTACCAGAGGTGCTGCTCCAGGTTAGCAGCCGGGTCGTCTGTTGGCTTACCGAGACTGTCAATCTCCATCAGGTCGAGGGAGACGGTCAACGGAACAACCTGCTCTCCTCCAGATGTTTCCGCTGTCGAGCTTCCGCTTTACAGGTCAGGTCCTGGTGTCAAAGTCATCCCCGCTCCCTAATGTGCTCTGGGTTTGGAACAAGATGTTTGAATTGTCAATGTGTGGGTGTGCTTGCGTCGTTTGAGGCACTTTTTTTTTTTTTTTGAAACAATATTATTATTCTGCAAAAAAGAAGCATTCTTTGTCTGTTTCACAGCAGTTCTCCTGTTGGGTCCTTACTGGCCTTTGTCTTCACAAGGGCACTTAAATGCCTTCTTTTGAGCTGTGCAAGACACCAGAGTTTACTGTGTCCTTGGGTTGGGAAGTATGGGTTGGCTCTGCTCTCACACACTGCCTCGAGGCCAGGACAACCTTGAGAACTTCATTTTAAACTCACATACAGCCCACGTAATTCAAGTTTTTTTTTTTTTTTTCGCTTTACCTCCGCTCTGAAAAAAACACAGGTGCTGTTCACTGTATTCCACTGTACCTAATGACTAATTAAGTAATTATAAAATGATTTTTCCAATTAATCAGTCTGGGATAAATGGATTCGAGCCTTCAGAGAGCTGCGAAGTACAGGAGAGGCCTGACAGAGAATGTATTCACCATTTAATGTGATAGGAAAGTAAGTCCATCAGTTCCCACGTTAACAATATTTTATAGCGCTACTTCTATAGCAGTCGTCGACCGGCAATCCCGCACACCATACACAGTGTACCATACACGGTGTTTTGCACCTTTAATTTCCACTTAGTACTGAGCTAAAAAGTTCACACCTTATTATGTGCTTAAAAATGCATTAACGTTTTACAGAGTTTATGATTTCATTAATATCTGTCACGCTCAGAGTCACTAACTAATACAGCCTAGTGGAGTGGAATATGTGTCACTTATTGAGGTTCAGCGAACTGGCAGGGACAAGCGGATAGGAATCCTGAGTGGGAGCATGTGAGATGTATTTGACTGCATTATAAAAGGGGTCAGTGCAAAGAAGACAACGTACGTGTTGGCGAATGCCACCCCCCCGTAGAAAAACTGAAGGGAAGGTTTATCAAAAGGAATGAAGAGCGAGTGTGCGAATGCCCGGAAACAGAGCATGGCGTTTCTCAGCAGGACAATACCGCCTTTCTGATGCCTCTCTCTGATGTTGCTGTGACACCACAAGCAGATGTAAAGTGTGCTTCACAGCTCACCATTTCTGATTAATTGTTAGAATGAAACCATGAAATCTATATTGTTACTACTGGGCCGGATGCAGATCCGGGAACGTGCAAAATTAAAAAAAAAAAACCAGAAAAAAAAAAACCAAATGTTTACTTTGCATATGATTTTACACACATTACTGTAAAGTACGGAAATATGTTTGGAAACCATTGAGTTATGGATGACTGCCGTTCTAGTGTTTTATGTAGACAATAATATATCATTGTGCACATTAGAATTCAGCATCTTTTTATGTCCTGTATGTCTTGGTCTTTTGTTGATATCTTCTGTTGGTTATTGTTGCCACTGTGAACTCGGAAAACCCCAGAAAACAGACTTGTTTTACCAGCCATTGTCATTGAGCAAAGCTGCATTTTAATTCACTGTTCATTGCAAAATCTATTTTGAATTACTTTGTTGTGCTAAGTCTTGCTTCCTTGAAGAGCAGAATCTATGTAGGAGAGTATTAAAAAAAACAAAAACTTTATGTCGCATAATCTAGAAATAACATTGTTAGATATAACAACTCTGTCGACATGATCTCTGTGTTTCCCTGCCAGTAACTGCTTATTGCAGTAAAGTTTACATTGATCAGAAACAGAATGGCTGATGGTCTGTCCAAGTTAATTCTGCATGTGTGATTACATATGGATCCAATCTTATCACAGATGTATTAAAAATCAGGACATTTTGTCAGTATTCCGTGTTTTAACAAGCCTCTTAATTATTCATCTAGTTCAGCACACACATTGTCTCTACCCCAACATCTGTCACTGTCTCCCACCTGACCTGTAGGACCTGAGCCTTGTGGGCTTGAGCCATTCAACGAGACCCATTCACCCAGGTTCTCGCTGGAAAAGTCCGCTAACCTTTCGGGTGTCGGCAGAGCCGTCCATCAACAGTAGAGCCCAGATTCGTGCTCATAATGCCATAAAAACCAGTTCAGTTACAATGTGGCAAGCATGACGGGGAACAATAAATGGTTCCCTGATGATCCTCCTCCCCTCCCTGTTACTTAGCCCTTCATTTCTATATCCACTGTTTGTTTATTCATTAGCCTGTAGTCTTGTGCACATCGTATGGGTGCTTGGTCCGACTCATTAACTCCTAAGCTTTGCTGGCAATCTGTACCTCTTCTTCACCATTTAAATGCTCGTTTTTCTCTACGTACAGTTTGTAAGTAAATTAAGTAAGTCCTTTATTTCCCACTTGTTTTGGGAATAAAAGTTATTTTTATGAAAATGGGTGAATGATGGGAGTTTTTATAGCTGGGCTCCATTTACAAGGCAGCATCCTTGGACATGGAAGTCATTAAAGTGACAGAAGGATTTGTATGATAAATGAAAACGTGTGGGTGTGTGAGGAGTGGCTGACACATCAACCAATAACCCAAGGTACGCAAAGCTGGCCCCCAGGCTACTGAAAGGCCCAGGCGGTGAACGACAGCTTAATGATGATGTAGAATGGCTCGACTTTTTGTGCTCTCCACAGTGTCACATTTCACCATTTGTCCCAAGTGCTACTTTGGACTTCAGTGAGCTCTAAATGGTCTGTGCTTCTCTGCAGTTTGAATAATTTATTCTTGCTGGAACCTAATAATGCGTGCCAACAGAATCCTTCACCAGTGACCTGTGATAAAGGGAACCTGAAATAACATTGAAAACCGTTCTGCCTGCAAGTTCTTTGAGCTATCCATCCCTCAAATAGGTGACCTTTTCACCTCCCTTCAGCCAACCAGTAAACTCCCCTTTGTCAACCAATGTCTCAGTGTTGCATTGCAGCACAATGACCCCAGAAAATCCACAAACCGAGCCTGCTGGAAGCAGATTAAGCTCAATAAGGATACAGGGCCTTTGGAACAGTCACAAAGAATGCTTCATATGTGTGTGTAGGGCTGTAACTCTGCTATTAGTTGCCTTCACTGAGATGCGAATGAAAGTCCTGGAGAAAACAAAGGGATGAGAGCACAGCGGCTGTAAAGCAATGAATGCCAGCACTGTCCTCGGCTCCAGCGACTGCGGGTGTCACGCCGAGTAGAGAGGAAGTCGTTTTGCGACGATAACGATGCCCTGCATTGAGCACAGAAACATGGCCGTGGAACGGAGGCCTTTTTCTCCCACTCAGTCAAATTTCGTGCAATCCTTCGTCTGACGACTGGCGGTTCTCGAAATAGATGATTCTCGTATTGTGTCTGGAGGCTTAGTTCCCGGAGGTCAGTTCCCCCTTCCGGCTTATCACGGAGCAGTATTAGTGCCTTAAAGCGCTGCCCTAGAATGAGATCAGAATAATTCAATCAGATTGCCAGGGATCTCATTTCAAGCTGTGGTCGACTGGCAAGCACGGGCCTCGCATCCCCCACCATCATGGGCTCCGGCACAATGCCGCAAAAAAAAGTGATTGACAGACCGAAGGTTCTTCAGGGTGAGATCATCATTAAATTGCATTTCTTTGGAGAGGCTAAACCTTTCTGGTCTGCCGTTCCATCCCAAACACCACTTTGGGTACTTTGGTATCTCAGTGTATGTGTGCATGTGCATGTTCTTCTGTGTTTGTGTGTGTGTGGAATCAGACTGAGGTGTTGCTGCCACATACATACAGATATCGGCACTTGGGGGAGATTAGTCAAATGCAAGGCATTCGTGAGAAAATCCCCACACTTTACTGCAGAGTAATGCTGTTAGAAAGGCTTTTTTAAAGTTCGGAAGACAAACATCAGTTACGTTCTGCTTAGCTGTACAGAGGGTAATGAAAGTCACAGAATTCATACTGTGCTTTACATTAAACTTAACAGCTTATTACATTTGTTAAACACGTGTTTGATAAACAAGGGAAGCTGCGACTCTGTGTCTTCATTCGTATTTTGATTAGTGCCGTCAAGAGTAAAAAGGAAAAAAAAAAAAATGTTTAGGTTGTATTTGTTTCAATTATTCACTTTCACAGCAGACCCTTTCATCAGAAGAAATGTACAATTTCCGTTCCATGATTTACACACGTGGATGTTTGCGCAGCTACACAAATAGAGCCGACGCATGAAGAGCAGCAGCGGTTTCCTTCGCGGGAGTTACGGCTTTCATTAAACCATCTTCTTGTCCATATTTGCCTGTGCTCACGGGAGGTAGTATTTCGTTTATGATTCCCAACATATTGACCTCTCACACAGATTTTAATAATGTCAGCTGAACATCTGATGATAAGCAAATGTTTGTTTATGAAGCTGAACAATTCCATGAACTGCAGTGTCGTGACAACTACTGTGGTGATGCAGAGGCAAAAAAAAAAAAAAAAAAGCTGGACACTTGTACAAGTGGAAGTGTGTCCATCTGGAAACAATCGCCTCTTCAAAGTGCTAATGTGAGCAGTTGTCGAGTTGCGGACCTGAGAGGAGAGGAGCAGACCAGGACTGTTGATAGAGCTCCTTAATTTCCGAGACTGAAGTGGTGCGTTTTATAGAGGTTTGCAAGAAAGCGTTCCTCTTATCGGAAATCACTCCACTTCGAGCCTCATTTCCTGTCACAGACCTCTCGTCTATTTATTTATTAAATTATTATTTTTTTAACTGTTTCATGGTTTGGCTGCACCGCAGAAAAATGGGAAGGTCGTGGGAAAGACGAGGTTCCGCGCAATTTTTGGGGCAGCAGGTGGTCTAGCAGTTAGATCCACAGCCTTTGGACTTGAAGGACCTAGACTTGAATCCCATCTCCTTCTGTAATGATTACTCTAAATTGCTCTAGTACACATTATCTAGCTGTATAAATGGCTAAATAATTGTAAATAGTTAAGAGCAATAAGTTGCTTTAGAGGAAATGAAAAAGTGTCTGTCGATTTAGGAGCAGAAGGTATTGCAGCGGTTCTAGCGAGTGTCTTTGCTCTTGAAGGACCAAGGTTTGAATCCCAGCTTCTGCTGTAGTACCCATGAGCAAGGTACTTATAATAATTTGCTCCAGTAAAAATTATCCTGCTGTGTAAGTAGTTAAATAAAAAAATGCAGATGTAGGGGGTGAAGTGTGTTGGTTCAATTTATGAGTCCTTCCTTCGAAGATGTTTGCAGCTGAGATGGTTGCTCTTCAGATGCAAAGACCATTTGCTCATCTATTCAGTAATAACAGCCTTCGATGGTGGGGAAGCTCTACAGGTAACAAATCAGTGGCTTTTTTTAATTCAGTTATTTCTTGAGGAAACATATTCTTCTCATTCCAAACATTCTGATTGTGATTGATTGAAAATGATTTTTTTCCCCAAAGGCTAAAAATCTATAGATTTAAATATATCGCAGTTCATAGGAACAGATTCTTTTTTAAGAACTTTATTGGTGTAAAGCTGCGGAGCTCTGAAAGACAATGCTCATCAGTCCTTGAAAAAAGGTTTGCAATCATGAAAAATCCTGATTGCTTTCTGCGAAATCCTTTTCTTTTTGATTTTGTATTTTGAGTTTGGAAGCATTTTAGTTATTTGAGTTTCCTGGAGCCTTTTTTTTCGGACATGCTTTAGATAAATTTTGTTATGCTGATTTTTTGTTCCGTGAATCAAAAATTGGGTATCAAAAGCCAAAAGCTGTTACGCTGAAATTTCGGATAAAGAGACTGCATAAAAGCGATGCCTATATTTTGAAAAACATAAAGCAGCTCTTGCTATTTGTGATTGCTGCCTGTCGGCTCACACTTTGGTACATGATTTGGTAAACTAGCTGAAGTACTTCTCCAAAAAGTCAGTTAAAAGCTTGATACTTACATTTACATGTACATGTTTTCATTTCGCTGACGTTTTTCTCCAAAGCGACATACATCTCATAGAGAATACAATGTGCTCAGTACTTTAGCAGGAAGGGCACTTAGATACAGACGCATGATTCTTAAGTACAGCTAATTTGTTTCTTTCCACCATATGAACCAACGTTCATCACACGAGTAGCTGCATTAACTTCTTTCCGAATATTCATGATTTCAGATCACCTTCCTACTAATTTAATTCTGTTTTTTTTTGGTTAGGTTTGGTTTTTTTTTTACATTACGTTACATTACATTGCTTGAATGTTCATTAATTGGGGACCAGCTGTAAATGGTTTTCGGTATATAAACAACCAGTTGATTTCACAAAATCCAAATGACAAGAAGAACGGGCTAAAGATATCTCACAATGAAGACTTTAGAGAGCACCCACTGTGAATAAAATGTACCACCATCCCATCGCAAAGAAGACCTCAACAGCCTGGAGATGTACTGCATGTTTTACCGTGTGCTATTTATGAGAATAGACATGTGGTTGTTATTGCTATTATTACTTTCGTTTGCAAGTGCACTGAGCTTTCAGAATAGGTCCAGAGCCGCTGCAACCCAGTTTCAGGACAGGATTTTTATTTTTAAAAACTGAATTCCTGATTGTCTTTTACGAGTCTGACCAGCTGCTGCTACAGATGGGCGAGACAGAAACAGGTTCATTTCTAATAACACTATTTATTTTCATATACAATAGTAGACAACTAAATGTCACCAGTGTGACTGCCCATGTGAAGACAATGGGACATTTTTTTTAAATGTTTGGTGGGGGTGTCGATGGGACTCTAACGATGAAGGTGCTTGAGTTACGAGCATACGGTGTCTGCAAGTGCCATCGATGACCAGAAGTTGCCATGGTGACAGCAGGTGTCAGACAAGGGGGGTTTCGCCGTCTGCTGACAGCGCGTGGTAAGCCCCCGGACATTGTTTTGTAAGCGAACGCAGCAGACGATACCACGCCCTGTACAGGAAGCCTGAGACCAATCCAAAGTAAATGATCCTCCCACACAGCTCATCTGTCAACACCTTCCCCACCCCCACTCCAGCTGTCTCAATTTAGCAGCTGCTCGGCCAGTCACAAAATCAACACCCGCATCCAACGTCTGGTCAGGATGCTTTGCATTGTCTTGGGTTGTTCTTCAAGTATGCAGGCCAAGCCACTTGCTTAGTTACGTAACTATGTCTAGGTGCCGGGGTGAAACGGAGCTTGTGCAGTAAGACGTAACGAGCAAACAAATGTAGGAACGTGCGCCACCGCACAGGAGTTCACGTGATTACGTGATTTCATGCCGAAAATAAATTAGTGGCTTTCAGTACAGTAGTATCTATCACTTATCATGAGATGAAGTAAATGTAAATGTAAATCTATATTTAAATGTAAATGAAGTATAAATATCTACCACATATCCTGTAAATGGTGATGATTCTGCTTACAAATAAAAATATATTTTTTATTCTTGTTATTTCTGAATAAATTGTTTCAGAGTATGACAACAAATTTCATGGAAATATTTTGATGAAAGAAAATGTGTGGCTTTTTTTTTTTTTGCCAGCCATCTGGAGGGAGAATAATGTGAAAATCATCAAGCTCCAAATAAGGTTCGGTTGTACAGTTAAGCTCCTTTCTGTGGCTATTTTTGCCGCATTTTATTTTCGGCTAAATTAAGTGGGTCTGGTTTTGTCTGGAGTGCATCGACAGTATTTAAAAAGAATATTTTTAGTTTTAACTCCTGATGCTTCTTTCTACTGCCTCCCTCATCTTTTTTCACCATTAATGATTTTTAAAGGACTCTCTTCTTCATCCGTTAGCTTAGTTTTTGGTCGAAATGTGTCGCTTATAGATACCCTCTGAACAGTTGTTGTGGCCCCAGCTCCAGCAAAGGGTACATCGTGCAATATGAAAAAATGAACACACCTCACACTGCGTAACCACATCGTTGAGTCCTTTCAACGTTGACGTTGGAACGTGTTTGCTGGAAATTCATGAAGATTTTAAACTTGATTCATGCTGTGCAACTGTCACTAGTCGTTGGAGATGTGAATTCAAAGAAGGCCACAAGCTGCCTTTATAATGTGCGCATTATTGTGTGTTGAAATGAAGTGATGCAGAGATGGGATTATTGGAGCTGACAGTGATCTTCATGTACAAAGGCACAGTTAGCCAGGTTAACTATTATGGGTGTCTGTCATTTTGTCATACGAATAAACTGCTCTCCAAGCTCATGGCTTGTTGGTTTTAGTGTCTACATTACTACGGTAACTCTTTTCTATAGCTGCTGAAATAAAACTGAAGACCTTTTTTTTTTTTTTTACATCGATGATTGTTTGCATGAATGGGACTGACAGCTATTCTACCAAAGGTGAAATACATTTTTTTGGTCTTGAAACAATTACTTCAGAAGATGGCCCTTGCATTATTGTGTAGTACCCACCTGTCAAACTTCATGAACCACAATTAATATTTCTGTCATTTCACAATGTTCTCAGGAGGACATAGCATTGTCTTTGGAACATGGGAGCAATTCATTGCCAATCCTTGACCATCTCACAGTGTGCTATCCTGACATTATTTTTTTTTTTTTTTCACCAAGATTATGCAAATTATTGCAATGAAAAATTGTGAGTAACTATTTTTTGCATTGCTGTACCCTGTCCTGGTCCTAACCTTAACTGATGAAAGTGAAATTTATCAAACTGATCCATGAGTGCGGGCATGCCGGGCCTCCGTCCGCCTCCTTCCTGATTAAAAAACTGCCCTTCCTCATTAATAACTGGCAGAAAGTCACACTGGGTGAAAGTCAATGGTAGGTAGGCTGCATCCGAAGGCCTCTAAATACAAACCAGCCTGAAACTCTTCAGTGTGCCGTTTCAACATCGAACTGACTTGTGGTCACGCAAGGGTTCTTGTGGTTGTTATGGGTTCCGTCGTGACCGAAGATGAAGCTGAGCGTTTCTTCGGGGGCCTCAGTCGAGTTGTGTGCTTTAAGAGGGAGCGCCTTTCGCTATATGTATTGTCTCCAGTCCCTGTGGAGCGGAGCGGAGCCGACCTGTTCGTGATTAATGATGCGTTGGCTCAGCACAGTTGGGACGAGCTTGGAAGTTAGATAAGTGGAATGGGGCGTGCCTCATGAGCTCAATGGGCACGTGGCATCGTGGTCTGGCGCCGGGACCGAACCGCTATACGACAGAGGGGAAGCAGGAAGTGAGACGGCACAGCTGGAGGATTCTCGAACTCAGGATCACTAAATCGTCACTAAATCCTGTTTTCATTGGTGCAGAACTATTCAGCTCAACACTTCATTCTTAATGGGCTTATTGTGTTTAAGAAAAGAAAGCTCAGTTGGAAATGATCTTCATAAACACCAGGCCTTCGAAGAAAAAAATTTAATACATTTTTATAAATGATGAAACATATGAAAATTTCATTATGATTTTCTTTTTTTATATAAAGACTCTTCTCTAAGATTTTTCTGTAGTCCAAAGAATGCACTGGGAAACCATTTCCAAAATGTGTTTAATATACAGTTCTGTACCATAAATTTAAACAACACTAAATTGCATGTCTGCAGCAGAGTTGAAATGAGGATCAAGATTTGAAGACACTTCCAGTTAATGCTGTCCACACAAAGGGAAAATGCAGACACTGCAGCCTTGCTGTTGGACAAGGAATTGAACTAACAAACACATGTTGGCTGAAACCACTTGTCCCAAGTGGGGGGGTCACGGTGAACTGGAGCCTAACCCAGCAACACAGGGTGCAAGGCTGGAGGGGGAGGGGACACATCCAGGACAGGACACCAGTCTCTTGCAAGGAACCCCAAGGGGGACTTGAACCCCAGACCCACCAAAGAGCAGGACCCAGCCAAACCCGCTGCACCACCACACCCCCCCAACCCACAAAGAGTCTTGGTTAATTCCATTTAGTAATAGGATGGCTACATCATGACAACCTGTTATCTCAAACTGTACGTCTTGTGAGGATGTGTTAGGATGTGTCCTCTACATAGTGTGCAGATTCCAGTTCCCAAGGGTGTGTTGTTTTCTTTCGCTGTCTGAGCCATGGCACTCGCTTTAAGTCTGTTTTGAGAAGAATTCTATTTCATCCAGGCATTACAGGTAGAAATATGTTGGTGAGTGAAAGTCATCTCTAGAACTTGGAGGTCCGCAATTGCCCTCCTGTGGTCAAAGCAATTGGTGTTTAATTAGCGGAAAAACTCTGACAAAGGGGATAAATTGACTCCATTGTGGGGAATGAAAGACACATTAATGGTAAAACTTTGCGTGTGAAGTGCTTTGCCAAAGTTGCTTTCTGGGACAGCAGTTATTAAACTGCTTTGAGGAGAATGGAAGATTGCAAGATTGAGCCATAGGACCATATTCCTATTCAGTGGAGAATGTTCTTAGTATTGCTCTGTATTGATTCCGCTCACTAATTTCATGTGGCTTATTTTCCACCATTGTGAAAGCTCAGTAAAAGAAAGATATTGTGGGCTTTTTTTTTTTTTTTCCATAACTTGATCTTTTATTCTCCACGGGTGCTTTGCCATTTCCACTCTGTCCTCAACATTAAATAGAACACAGCCGCTCCACCTGTCGCTGTTCAAAACAACATTCCTCCTTTTCAGTACATTTCAAAAATTACATTTTTCCTCTCTGCAAAACAGTTTTTTCCTTGACAGCTAAATAATGTCTCTGATGGTGAATGATTAGCCGTCTGATGAATGATTAGCAGTCCGACAGCACTGCGCTGCTCTGCGGAATCATTGCTGAATAGATTTGTTTCTCAGAACCGACATAAAACAGTTTTATTGTCATTAAAGAGATGATTTCATATTTAGTATTACTGCCTGTAGTCTGAAACAGCTGTTGTAACCTGGGGTATAAAGTCACAAGTTTGGAGCTCTGATGGGAACGTGGCTTGTCTTCAGCTGGGGGCCACTTTGGTTGGAGGAAGTAGGGTCACACCGATCATGTCCGTCCACCTCCATCGCAAACACCACAGCGAGACACAGATGGCAGCCTCAAGACCCTACCCATGTGAAGACATACATGCGTGAGTGGTTCTGAACACGGCCTTTTCTCCATAAGAGGTTGTTGCCTCGATTCAGCAACACTGAGCAACTTGTGTAGTATTGTTGAGTTCTCTGTTGGCTTACGCAAATAAGTAGGGATAATTTGGCCAACTGTATTGAAAAAATGACCTCAAAAAAATAGCATACTGCCATTAAGTAGTTGTGCTTGTGTGAGTTGCGCCTTCCATTTAGGATAAATGTGCAAGATGTTAACAGTTGTTAGACCGGTTTTGGAAAACAGCAACTAATGGGCAAATAATAATGGTGATAATGGCTGTAAGTGCAACATTAATGGCAGCAACGAGGACTGTTCCCAAGCAGAAGTGAGTCGCCCATGTCCAAGTAAACAACAGCTTGTGCCTTGTCATTCCTCCAAAACTCTGTAGCGTTAATCGTTTCCCCCATTGTTCCATCTCCTAAAGGGTTCCCACTTCTATCTAATAAGGCGTGAAATGGCTATCTTGTAGACGTCAGCGGCCAGTGCTGCTCACCATTGCAAAATTCATTTTGATTCCGACCCAAAAACCATCACTAATAGGAAATGACAACGTTTTTTTCAACATTTTTAGTTTATTATTATTTCATTTTATAATTGGGTGAATGTGATGTTTAGAACTGCATCTGGGTCCCTGCTGCCCCTGAGTGACATGCCGTCAAGCTAGGCTTAATTGGAACTGGGTCACCGGGGGTAAACCATTAGAGTCCCATTGCTAAAAGGATTCAGATGCTGGAGAATAGCACACATCTAGAGTGAGGAAAAATGAAAGGCTGAATGAACAACGAAATTGGTTGAAATGTGAAAATCAGTAGATAATAAAATAAATACCTTTCCTGTGTGTACTGTTGACCATTGTTAAAATCCACCGGGCAGTTGTTCCTCATCTCCCTTTTTTCAGTCATTAGCAAATTAAATAACCAGGGGTCTTCAAATTGTGCCATGATAGCAAAAAAGGTTTGGTTTTTGCAGAAAATGTGATTTGGGGTCACCTCCCAGCCATTCATACTTAAATTTATTGATTTTTGCTTTCCTAACGAGAAAGTTGCTTGCTTGTATTTCCTGCTCGTCTGGAAAACAGTGGATACATGACTGTGACCGGACATGTCTTCAGGCTTCTATCCACTACACCTTTTCTGTCCATCTGTCCAGCCGTCAGCATTGACAGTCACACATAGTTGCGCGTCTTTCTGTGTTGCAGTGGGAAGAACGTGAAAATATCCTGTTACAGTACATTTCCATTACACAGTCCTTGCTTCATGCACAACACTGTTTCTATTTCACCACTTCATGTTTTATTCTTGAGAAAATAAGTGTGAGAGAAAAACATTTGTGATGACATGCTGTTATCTATAACAAAACTGATCAAAGTCAAAGTGGCTTTATTGTCATTTCAACCATATACCGCTGGTACAGCACACAGTGAAATCCTGTGATTTGAGCATATAGTTATACATATAAGGGGCACTTAGAAAATAATGTCCTACTTTATGGAATATACTTTAGTTAGTCTTAGCATACAAAAAAATGCAAAATGGTTGATGTCTTTATAATAGTTTTTTCTTTCAGAAGCAGTCTCATGTCTTTCTGGTAGATACATTCTGTTATACAAAATTTAGCATAATAGAAATGGCTGTAAAAATAGTTTTACATTCAGAACAATTTCACACTTTGTATTGAAATGTAAATCAACAAGGTTTCAATTCTAAAATACTTTTTTCTTCAGCTTCCAGGGTAAATTTTGCCTTTTATTGACAGAGTCTTGCATTAATAATTTTAGTTGTTTGCGGTATGTTAAAGATATACCTCTATACACAACTGAAATTCAGAGTATTCAATCTCGTGCATTGTTTTTAGCTCCGAGACGGTAGATCAAGACTTCATTATGTGTCATGAGTTTTCCCTACAATGTTGGCAAACTTCTACCTCTATTGACAAAGAGTTGGGACCAGAAATCGGGTCGTACTGTAACTCTGAACTGTTCATTACTAGTCTATCATCTTTGCCACAATCAATTAAAGATGAACCTTTTGATTTATTTATGGGATAGATACTGTTAAAAACGTTTTATATAATTGAAAATATCTGAATATTCATTATGACTTTATTCTACCTCCATCAACATCTTGTAGTACAACATCTCAGAGTTCCTTTATGCTCCAAAGATGTGGTATGAGGCAGGATATAACATGAAGTGGACTTCAGCTGTTCATTAACATGAAGCAACATTAAAGTTAAGTCTACGTGGCATGCAGCCAGACACACACGGACACGGCTACACACGGCACAAACACACCCATCTTGGCTACAGTTAACAAAACTGAGCTACTGTGACTTCCATATTTCGGCTCCTCCTGCCCACAGTGAGATGATTTCTAGACCCTGCCTACAGTTCTCATCCTCTTCACCCCGACAACCCGCTTAGCCTAAAACCAAGATACAGTGAAATGGGAAATCTGATTCCGAGTCCTTTTGTCCCAGTAACCAGTATGCTTGTTGAAGTCTGCTTTAAAATGACTGGAAACAAACCTTCCATCATGTCCACAGCCACGTACTCAAAGTGCTGAGCTCTGCTTTAGGGATGTGAAATAGAGCTGTGCTGCTTCTACGTATCAGATACCACAGGAGTTTCAAACAGTGGGGTAAAAGTGAGGTGAGTTGCAGTCTAATAGAGTATAACGTGGAGAGAACAAATTAAAGAGTGTTTCACCTTAAACGATGACTCTGTGTCTCATAAACTTCAGGAAACTGGCAATGAGGAATCCAGAAATTCATTACATCAACATTGTTGTCAGAATTTGGTTAATGTGAGTTTGCAGTCAAAACAGGATAATAAAAGGAACATACATCTGTTAATTCACTGTGTATTTTCTGTTTATTACAATAATAAATTTAAAAATATGCTGACTATAATCACTGACTTTCTATTCTCTTGTAGCGCGTTTCACTACCCCTTATGGCCAAAAGTGGAAATTTCTCTATATCAGAGACATTGGAGAAAATGCATTTGAAAACAAGAAATGTTTGTCCCTCAGAAGGTTGTTGGATGTTCATAATATGCGGTATAAGAGTACAGTAATACCAAGCTTAACACTGCCTCATTTTGTGTTATGTCGTTCTCTCTCTCCACATTAAGGACAGTATCACATGAAACACTGATTGTGTGTGTGTGTGTGTGTGTGTGTGTGTGTGTGTGTGTGTGTGTGTGTGTGTGTGTGTGTGTGTGTGGCAGCCTGGCAGTTTTAGTGCTGTAAAGTGGCACCGAGAGCCCATTATTCACAGTCCAGCTGTGTGACCAGCCTCGCGCTCCCCATGCGTGTTCCATTCAGCAGCTCGAAAGGAGCGAATGAGATGCTGCTGCCTGTGCACTCTGTCTCACTAGTGAACAAGAGTGCGACTTGTGCATGCGGTGTGTGAAGATGGGTGCAGTCAGGCCCGTGCAGTTTGTGAGTCTATCTCGTCCACAGCTTACACACTTGTTTACAAGTTGCTGTTACATTGGTCTTTTTTACTGTAAAATCACTAAAGGTTCATTCTTCATCTCCAGTATTTGTATTTTCACCCGTCTAATAAAATGTTATAATGACTTCTGTTTGGCATTGTTTCCGTTAACATTCCAAGTTCCAGGAGCGTATCCTGAGTACTTACCAGAGTATTACCATATATGCTTATGAAGTAATGTGATAGAGATCTAGCTGTAATAAACATAATAGAAAGTGCAAAATTATACATAAATGAATAATATGTTCACATATAAACGGCTATTAGCCACATTTATTGGTTTGCTAATAATATTTAAGTGAGAAACTTTACAGACTTCAGATTTACGTGCAGAAATATTATTTATACCACCAGGTATATAAATTACACCACAGGTATATAAAGTCGAGTTTGCAATGCACCCGTACACATCTTCGGTAATGGAACCGGGGCTTACTGGGGATTTCGGGTTTTTCAATATTAGACGGCTTCACCCAGGAAACTAAAGGAGGGTTCATCATATCCCAACAGATGTTTCACCTTGAACCCATGGTCATCTAGAAAGCCTTTTTCTTCTTACTGCCTGTGATACCCACAATATTGTAGGGCTCCACTCAAAGACTTCCTGCAATACACCAGTATCTCATACTTCTCCACCTTTCTTTCACTGGCCTCACTCAGTACTTCTGCTCTTCCAAAGGAACTGGAATCAGGATGACTTTCTTAGGCGTTTCTGACAGCAACGTAATGTCAGGCCTCACAGACGTCTCTGTGACAGAGGTTGGGAACCTGAGCTGCCTTGCTAAGTCAACCATCAGTTGCCAGTCTCACACCAACCCCAGGACTCTGGCCTGACATTGGGTGCTGCTTCTACTCTTTCACCCTCCCTGACAAATGGTATGGCAACCTTGCCAGCTGCAATTCCCGAAGGCTTGCTGTCTCCACACAGATATATTCTGCCACTGCCTTGAGAACATGGTCATGGCTCTCTAAACATAAAGGGAATGATGGAGAATCACCTTTTCCAAAATTATTTGGATTGGATAGACTAGGCAGCACATTATAAGGTGCCTTGATAAAGAACTTAAAAAGGTGGGGCTCTGCTCTCCAGAGCTCTGTCCACAAGACGTTACGTTCCAGTGCATATTCCTACCTACTTCATGCTCCCTACTGTTTCATCTGTACTGTTCTAGCCATCCATTCTTCATTCATTGCTGTGAGCACCTTCCCCTGTGTCATCTTGCACCTCTTCTTTCCCTGGACCTTGTCATATTGCCATGATGGAACATTGCCCAAACCTCCTCTTCTAGAAGCAACCGTGCTCAACCTGATGATGTGCAGAAACTGGGACTCTGTCTGCCCAACTGCAGCATCATGTTCTATTTCCTTTCTGTCCCAACCTTGATGCCTATTCCTGCAGCCCTAGAATTACTGGAGTCCCTGTGTTGCAACACTTCCCTTACCCACATAACCTTAAATTCCTCCTCTACACATTACATGTTACATTAGTTGCCTTAAAAAAAACAAAAACCTGCATGCATGGAACCCTTGTTACAGACCAGAGGGAATTTTTATTGCAGTGTGCATACAAATGTGGTGTCCTGTATTTGTGCATTCAGTCATAGTCGAATCATTTTTTATAAATGCTTCTCTTTTCCCCACAATAATTTAACGGTTTTGTCCAGCTGATGTATCAGATACGCCACGAGAGATCAGGAAACATATCATGACTGGATAAGAAGACTGAATTGGGCTTAAACCTATTTAAAATTGGGATGATTAGTCAAAGAAAGGCACGCTAAGCCAATGTGTTAGTGTTGAATCAGAAAACAAAATAAAATAATTTGGAGGAGCTCAGAGGCATCATATGTTTGATTGTCTCACCGAATAGTCGGATTCCATGCCGGAGTTCTCGTCTCTGGTGTGAACAAGCACCGTGACCTTTAGTAGGCGATCAATACCAATAATCAGTAAGCCGCAGTGTTCTGTCACAACACATCCAGCTTAATGATTGGGGAACACATGCGCTGCGCTGGTCTTCATGTACAATAACATCTGCCAGTGAGGTAAATACAAGAGCAGAATTTTTAATTTTTTTTTAGCAAGTGGACGTATGCAGTCTTCCGGGAGATTCATTCATTCATGCTAACCGTGTAGCGTGTGACCTCATAAGCAGCAAGTGCAGCTAAGCGATGGATAGAGATAGACACAAATATTTAGACACATTCAAGGCACGGTCTCACGAGGTCATGTTCACTGTCACAGACTGCAGTCGTCACCCTATTGATATCCTCGGTCATGTCGTATCGCTTAACATTCAATCTACTACATCAATGCTGCTATAGTACCGTTTGCTCCCCATGCATGTCTGTGTATTTGGTGTGTGTGTGTCTGTGCATGTGTCTGTGCATGTGTGTGCACCTTCGCAATGCAAATGTTTATCTGCAGCAGCACGTTTATCACACTCCATTGATTCGACGTAGACTTGACAGCGTAGACTGACTGCTTGGGGTCGGATGGCCTTGGCTGTTATTGCACTCTACATCGTCTTTCTTGAGCTACCCAGAAGCCTCAATATGTTTTGCTTCTTACCTTTCGATCGCAATCAAAGTAACCAGGCCAGGGGATGTAAGGGGAAAAGGAAGCGGAAGCTAATTTGAATAGATGTTCCCCCAAAACTCATGGTTCAATACGTGCTGACTGATAAGGCCACGTAATGAAAACTGCTGCTGAAGTCACTGAAATACATTGTTGCTTGTCTCATCTCCTCAGCAGTTCCTAAAGTTTTTAAAAACTGGTCGAGTTTTACTGCTCAGCCAACAGAGTCCTGTCTTCGGCTGAGCAAAGCAGGGCCACCTGAAACATTATTATTATTAGTATTATTACACTTACGTGTACATGTGTTCATTTATCAGACACTTTTCTCCAAAGCAACGTACATCTCATAAAAAATACAATGTGTTCAGTACTTAGCAGGAAGAGACACTTAGTACAGACGTGTGATTTTTAAGTGCAGTTAGTTTCTTTCCACCAATATCTTTCCAACCAATATTCATCACACAGGTAGCTGCATTAAACTTTATCAGAATATCGATGGTTCCTGATCACCTTTCTACTTTTTTTTTAGATACAGAACTTTTTACGTCCTTTGTGTTTCTATGATGATGATGATTCTTCTTCTTCTTATTATTATTATTATTATTATTATTATACTTTTTTAAGTTTGTCTACCAAGCTACTTACATTGATTCACCCATTTATACATCTTGCTGGTGTAATTCAGTGTAAATTCTTTGCTCAAGGATGCTGCAGTGGAGGCAGGGATTAGAACTTGATATGGCTGTTATCTCTTCACTGTGGGGTGCCGATTATGCCATTTTAAATGTGAAGGATTCATACGAAGGATGACGTGGTGGCGCTGTCACCTCCCAACAACTGTGCTGTTCAGGCTCACTCTGTGTGGAGTTTATGTGCTCTCCACGTGTCTATTTGGGTTTCATCTGGGTGCTCTGGTTTCCTCCCACAGTCCAGAGACATGCTGTTTAGGTGAATTAGAAACGTTAAATTTCCCTTAGTGTGTGAATGGATGTGTGTGTGTGTGGCTACTTTGTCATTGATTGGCATTCTGTCCAAGGTGTACCCCCCCAGTCTACCAACCAGTGACAGGCTCCGGACCGCCGCAGCCCTATCCACGAAAAGTGTTCGGCGAAAATGAGTGGGTGAGGATTAATATGAGAGGTTCTAAAATGCGCTCGTTTGGGTGAATCTCTTAAATTCCGTAGCTGAATCTCACCAAATGAGTCCCAGAGAATTAAAAGCTTCAGTGCCTTTCAGACTGCAAATTAATTAATTGGTCCTTTGTGTTCAATCAAATTTGCTTTGTTAGCATCAGCTCTTTTTCAGTTCCACGGTGTAAACAAGTGTAGTAATAACCACAGCTCTTCAGGGTCACTTTCTGGAAGTTTCTGAGAAACACTCAGTGAATCTGGTGTTCTGTGTTCCATTGATGAGTTGGTTTCATAGCTATAGAATCAGTTAGATGGTGGTTCTTCGGCGCTGCTTTCGTTAAAAAATAAAAAAAAAAAAAAAAAAAAAAGGACTGTAAAGGGCAGCCTTAGGGCACAGCTGAGGGAGTTGAGCAACAAAACATAACAGAGCATTACAGCTCCGTGTTCACCTCCTCGCCCCACCCCCCCGGACCCCCCAATCCCGGCGCGTTTGCACATTGAAACATTTATAGCACAGCAAACAACTCCAAGTTGTCGTCGGAACATTTGGCAGCGTTCCGTGAATATTGGCAATTAGGAGAAGCTCCTCAGCGTGCAGCAAATGCAGGCTGAATAGGCAGCCTGTTTTTTACAGCGAGAGCAGCCTGATGTCACATCATGCGCCTGATCTCCATGTTAATCCCCATTGAGACAGCAGTGTCTTTGTGCCCACCTTCCTGCACCTGCTCTTTGCCTGAGAACACGCATGGACGCACCGACACCCTCGCAAACGCACTCACGCATGCATGCTCCGCTGCCAATACTTTTATGGTATCAAGTTAAGAGGTTTGTTTTAGAAGAATACAATTCTTGTTCCCATTCTAGATTTCCCTCCCATGCAAATACATTTTGTTGTTTCTTTTTCCTCTTTTTTTAACCTGTGCTGGACAAGCCATGGGGGTCGGGGGGGGTGTGGTGGCGCAGTGGGTTGGACCACACTCCTGCTCTCCAGTGGGTCTGGGGTTCGAGTCCTGCTTGGGGTGCCTTGAGATGGACTGGTGTCCCATCCTGAGTGTGTCCTCCAGCCTTGTGCCCCATGTTGCTGGGTTAGGCTCCGGCTCGCCACGTCCCCGCTCGCGACAAGCGGCTTCAGCCAATGCATGTGTGTGGACTGGACTTGAAAACCCCGCCACCCACGATGAATAATCAAATGTGTAATAGAAGATGGAAAATAATTTCTGTATTTTTAGTTCTGTGCTCATACCATCAATCGTATGGGCTGCTGAGAGACACACACACATTTTCAGAACCCCTTGTCCCATACAGGGTTGCGAGGAACCGGAGCCTAACCGGTAACACAGGGCGTAAGGCCGGAGGGGGAGGGGACACACCCAGGATGGGACGCCAGTCCATCTCAAGGCACCCCAAGCAGGACTCAAACCCCAGACCCACTGGAGAGCAGGAGTGTGGTCCAACCCACTGCGCCACTGCGCCACCGCACCCCCGCTGCCAAGAGACAGTTTTTTTAAATGATATCTGAAGAGGGTTGTGTTGGTGGCTTTGCTGCATAGAAAGCAAGCCTTTGAAGAAGGACAACGCTGCAGAATTGCAAAGCATCCAGGTGGTTACGATGCGACTACGGAGCCAAAGACGTGCTTCTCTCGGACTCATTCCGAGTGCTCTATAGCATTCATAGGGACAACTTTGATGTTTGGTACTTTAGGAATATGATACCCAGACTGAAAATGGTCACGAATGAGTATGCAAATGTATAGAGTAAAGGGATCCAAAAGACTTGTCAAACCAGGATGGCACAGACTTGTTGAATGTGCATCAGTGAAATGGCCACAAGGCAACATCCCAGAGCAAAGCCGGAGAGTGACTCTAGTGGGTTTACCATCTGTTTCGACTGTCTTTCTTCCTTCCGAAAGGCATAAAGTCACTCTTCTTCAGCGGTAACTTGATTTTCTCCTTGACAAATGGAGTCATTATTAGTGACACCAAGGCTGGTGCGTCGAGAGGGCAGTGTAGTTGATGCTAAACTGAGCTACAAAGTATATTTGCTGTTGGCATTTATACTGTGTGTGTGTGTGTGTGCATACACCACTTGTCATTTCTGAGCATAATGTGCCAAAGGCTTTCTGATAAAGATGCATCAGTCTGATCTCTTCCTTAATGGGTGCTGAAACACAAGTGCGCTCACCACTCGCATTGACATTGGTGTTGGCGGCCCACTAATCAATGGGGGACACAGAGCCCCCTTCACGGTAAAAACACAGATAATAATGAAAGATGTGCATCTGCTAATGAAGTGTATTGTCCAATTAGGAGTGAAGGACGTTCACCATTACAGTCCACAGCCTGAGCTGTCGCCATGGTAATGCTTTACAACTTTAGGCAACGGCCGTTCACCTTCTACTTTATTTTGTGATAGAATCTGGGTGGCAGGTGCTGTTTTGTTTGTTTGTTTTTAGAAATGTGATAAACATAAAGGAAATCTTAAATATCAAGCAACTTTCTTAGCACAGTACAGGGTCTAGAACATTAGCTGCTGTTGCCTATAGCAGTATCCTAGAACCTGTACATATCAGAACAATGTCAATCTCACTCTCGCTTTGCGACCAAAACATGTTGATGAAGTCACCCATACACCCATTTCCATCCGTAATAATGAAATTAACTCATTCAAATTCTCATGCTGTATTTCTTGTTCAATCATTGCACACACACACACACACACACACACACACACACACACACACACACACACGCACACACATGCACACACACACACACAGTGTCTGAACCGCTTGTCCCATACGGGTTCGCAGGGGAGCCAGAGCCTAACCTGGCAACACATGGCGTAAGGCTGGAGGGGGAGGGGACACACCCAGGATGGGATGCCCGTCTATCGCAAGGCACCCCAAGCAGAACTCGAACCCCAGACCCACTAAATGTAAATGTAGTAAAGTGCAAAAAATTTTATTCAGTATTCTTATGTCTGTTCTTCCTTGGCCTGATTGTTATGGACTTACATCTATTCATAAATAAGCCAGAGAGTGACAAAGTCATTATATTTCAACTTCATAGTTAATAATGGAGCAGAGAAGAGCGATGTCATTAATACATTCATTACCGGTGCTCCATTGTTCCCTGGTCTGGGCCAGGGCTGCGGCTGCTTAATCACCTGTCCTTGGCTCCCCCCACACAGCGTGGGCAGAAGAAGGTAACAGGATGTGGAGACCCTTGTCCTGATGGAGTGGCGAGTAGTACAGTAGGAAGAAAAAGGAAGAGGAAGTTGAAACCTGCTTTACTTTCTTGCCAGACCCTGAATATTACCTAATATATTGCTTTTGCCTTGCAATGGACTATTCTGTCTTTCCCAGCTTACCATTGCTGTAATTTTGGGTTTTTTAAGCATAGTATAACTTCATGGTTCCCCATGCCCAGGACTGACACCACAATCTGGAGCATCATGGTATTATTCCAAGGGACATCCGTGTGCAGCAATTCCACACACATTGTCTGGAATGTAATATGGATTTGATTATTAAAAAAAAAAAAAACTGCATTGACATGGTGTAGTGAACACTTGCACACTGGCAGGCAGTTACCTGGGTCCACCATCTGTTACAGGTGGTGGGAGAATAATTTTAGCGGGGTCATGATTAACCACCAGTCTATGATTGATCGGTTACCCTCCTGCACTGAGGCTAAGACTGTAACTGCATCACCGATGGGTCTGGGCAGCTGTCAATGGTTGAACTTCAAGGCTTCAAAGCAGAAGTCTGTATCTCAGTGACATTGGGATGGTGCATTTTAAGAGAAATTGGTTTTTCCTGAGGTTTTATATTCTTTTATATTCCCTCTGAGAAATCTTCCCTATAGCTTGCATTGCAGCTTTCCAATGGGCTTCTCTGTGGAAAAAATCTTGACACATTGAATTAGAGACATTAGGGACACTCAGAGGAAAACACACCTGCTGCTGTATATGGGGTAACAGTCACAGAGTACAACGACAAGCATGGCGTTACAGAATTAGGTAATGGCTCATTAATAGTACAGCGGTCTCCCCTTATCCCCGGTTTTGCTTTCCACGGTTTCAGTTACCCGTGGTCAACCACGGACTGAAGATATTAAATGGAAAATTCCAGAAATAAACAATTCATAAGTTTGAAATTGCGTACCGTTCTGAGTGGCGTGATGAAATCTCGTGCTATCCCGCCCGGGATGTGAATCATCCCTTTGTCCAGCGTATCCACACTGTGTTCACTACCCGTCTATAAGTCATTTAGTAGTGTCTCGCTTATCAGATTGACTGCCGCGGTGTTGCAGTGCTGGTGTTCAGGTAACCCTTTATTTGTTTTTTATTTATTTATTTTTTAATTATTAAAAAATCTATAATTATGAGGACCTAGGCTTTGGTCTTTAGTTTTCTTTCTTCTTCTTCTGTATAGGAAAAAACATAGTATATATATATATACATATATTATACACATATATATATATATGGTTTGGTACTATCTACAGATTCTTGGTCTTGGAACATATCCCCGTGGATAAGGAGGGCTACAGTATAATTTTTATGCACTCACTACAATGTACAGACCACAAAGTCCCCGAAGGTCCTGTCTTGTGTCACACAGTATCCAGGCCCCAGCTGATAATGGCGAAAGATCTATGGAACATTATCAACACAAAGGAACGTGGATCTTGCCATTCGTCACGAGTCCTTATTGAAGAGAACATTCAGCACTCTTCTGGTGGCGAGGTGTTCGCAGTTAGCTAGAACGTCAGCATCAGTTCTGTCGGTCACTGCGCCCCTGTGTCTTACCACATGTACGACACATCTTCCGGAATGACTCAGAGCTCCATAAAGAACCTGGCCTGTCAAATAGAGCCTGCACACAATAGGTGGTTTTGTGTAGGTAAATGGTGTTTTTCTGGGCGTCGATGTGCTATTGTAGGCCTCGCTCCTATGACCTGGGCGGGAAGGGTTGCCACCGCTGCAGTTATAGACGTTTTCTGATTCCAGTAACTTGCAGGTATGTGCCCTGAGTCCAGACAGAAAGGTGCACATCCAATGAGAGGCCGGTAGGCGGCTAGAGCCCGGTATCATTTTTGTAGGAGCGAATGCTTTTTGGCCGGGTCAGTCTGGAATTCTTCGCATTCGTAGTGAGCTGAACGTTTATACTGCATGAATCATTCATCCTTGGAGTTTAACAAAAATAAATTGGTTTAGTGCAGAGGTCTAGCAAGTGAAACTTTTTATCCCAAATTGATTGCACTATTAAGTATTTGCTGAGCAGACACCTTACAGGGGACAATTTGCCTGTCTTGCGATGTGTAATGTATTACCCGTTTTGCAGCTTGGTTCTTCTCACGAGCCAGCCTGAAAATCGAACCGTGAAGTTTTACTCATTAGTGTGACTTAAGGACCTGGGGAAGAGGCTTCTTATGTTGTTTTTAGTACACAGTGAAGAAGAGATTAGCCATTGGCACCAGTGATCCTCAACTCCTCGGGTAACGGACCTCTACTCAGGCTTGCTGCACCGCAATCGCGGTGTACTGTAATAGATGTGTGCACCGGCTCGTCAATCAATCAGACAGTGACATGTTATTTGTAGAGTCCATTTTTACCAGCAACATGTTATAAAGTGCTGTTTTTTCCTTCTTTTTGTTGTACACCTACCGAAAGGAACAAAATTACGGTCTTCCCCTGCCATTCGGAAGTGAAGTGTTCCTGAAAAACCCTTCACAGCGTAAATGTTCGCAACTCGAAGATATGATTATCTGTAGCGTCAATGGTAGTTTTTACTTTGTTCGTGTGTTCTTAAGTTTTTATGTATTCCTGAGCTCACAAAAGTGATGCACATTTCTACTAACACCAGCAGTTGCTTCAATGATTAACATTAGTCGCCATAACACAACAGATCAAAACAATTGTCATTAATTACTCTATTATACTTTATGCCATTACACTGTTTCCAGAGTCCAATGTAACAAATGCTTAAACATTCAAACACAGTCTACGTATATATAATACTGTTTATATGCATTACTTTAGCCTTTAGTGCAAAAAACAAAGCACAAACACAAAATCAAACAAAAATTATATTTATGGAAAAATTCAAATGAATTTACTATTAGTGGAGTCTCACAACTCCTGGGTTTTGCCACTTAACATGGGTTCATATCTATGGGCAGTTTGCAAGTTCTCTCCATGTTTATAGGGGTTTCCTCCCAAAGACACGTGTTTCAGGTGGACTAGGGACACTAAATTGTTGTGTGTGTGTGTGTGTGTGTGTGTGTGTGTGTGTGTGTGTGAGGGAGAGAGAGTGCACGTGTGTCCATTTATGTGCGAATGTGTTTGTGCGTGTTTGTTTTCTTCATACCTTTTCTTCGTTTTTTTCATTTGGCGGAGGCATGATGCACAACGGAATGTGAAAAATAGCAGCACAGATGAGAGGGGAAGTGAAGAGATGCTGACAAAACACGTGCACACAGCATTAACTGACGTCTGAGCATAAAGGAGCCTTTAAAGAGTGGTTTTATGTAAGCAGAAAAGTAAAGTGGTAAATAACGTTTTTCGTAAATGCGAATTTTTATAATGTGAGCGTTCATATATTGCAGGACCACTATAGCTACCCTTTCATCAGTTCTCTTACTCTTTTCCTTTTGTAACTACACTGAGTTGTGATGCACACTCACCCAAAATCCTTTACTCTTCACTACAGCATCACATTGTTGTCTCGCCTTGCGTTGTATTATTCTGAGGAAAATGTACCTTAGGTAAGCAGTTGGAGTTGATGGAAACACTATATATGTGCACGGTTGTGCATCTGTGTATGAAGCATATGGGAGATGCGGTGTGAGAGAAATCACCCCTGACAGGCAGGCTTCTGGAGGACTGAGAAATGGATTCTCTCGTTGCCAGTTCTCCCCTGGGACTTGAAACCAAAATCTTTAACCATTAGGTGACCTTTGCCCTTGAAATTATAGGCATTGAGACGTTGCTGTTAATCACATTTTTTCACTGGAATTATTCCAGGCCAAACAAACAGTGCCAGCTCATTCTTTGCTTTGTGAAAACACACAAATGTTGGTAATGCCACTGTGAAATGTTTGCAATTAGCAATTTCCATTTGTTTTAACTGAAACCGAGGCCTGGTTAACGCACTGATTGAATGCCATTCATTAGTGCAGCTTCAGTTTGGCTTTTTTTCCCTCCCAGGAAATCACATTTTAATCCGATCTCCACTTCAGCAGCCATAGCACACAAAGCTGCCTGACACGTCATCTAAAGCAATAGCAGGAAATGAATAAATATGTAAATCCGTTTATTTGCGCTGTTCACTTTATCTTGTTATCGCTTCGTCTCCTGTGGTTATCGAGGGAATCTTGTCATGCGCTACACTTACAGCAGTGATTTACCGGCTACCTCTTGCTCTGGTGTGTACAAGGTCATTCTAATTTAAACACAAACGCTGGATTGACGAGAGGATAAGAGCAACGGCACATCCACGATATCGCCGTCCGTGCACTACTCGTCATCAAATCACCTGTGCATTTAAGCATAAATATTGCAAATACCGACTCAGTAATTATTACGATTTCTTCTCTTTGCTTATCTCTTGTCTTCAGCCAAACAACTAGATTTTTCAGTTGATGCGGCAGGTCATTTGAGCGCAATCTTGCAAAAGAGTAACGTTGGAATGTTGAACCAGCAAGGTCACACGTCTGCACCTTTAAAGCAACAAGTGAATATCCTCGAGGTCATAATCCCACATCCTTAAGGAATATGCTGTACTATGGGTCCAGGTTGTAGTAACAAGTAAAGAAAAAAGTAAATCACAAGATATAAAGCTTTCCGCCGCACATCAGTAAATATTTCACAAGGTCATGTCCAAGTTTAACAAGCCTGGGGAACGGAGGCAGCGGAGAGAGGGGAGAGCTGGACTCAGTCCGACCGATTTAACGATCCTGCTCAGTGAAAATCTGCGGCTTTGCATTCGGCTGCTGCAGCCCAGCTCCATTGTTAGGGACTCACGCTCCACTGTTGCCAGCAGCAACGGTGCCGTGAGTGACGGCCAACAGCCATCATGATAGGCCACACTGATGATCCATCTCGCAACACGACCTTTCATATTCCAGGGAAAAAAAAAAAAAAAAAATACAGTTGTGGTATTTCAGTCCTCTCCCACAGATTGAGACCACTTTCGATCTTCTTCATTCTCGTCTTTTTTGAAACAGTGCAGTCCTTGTTCTGCTCTTTTTCCTGTTCAAGTAACCATCAAAAATGCCTCAAGAACCTACTCGACGATGCAACGTGTTGCCCATTTCCAAAAAACTATGTTGATGCTGGAGACTGCAGCAGCAGGAAATTAATGATGATCATGTTTTAGCATAACCTTGTCTATAGTGCTGATTAGTATTCGCAGAAAATAAACATAATCTCATCCAACGATGTGCACCAGCGACCACAGGCGTCTGTCTTCCCGCTTATCTTTTGAAGAGCTGAAGGGGGACTGACATAGATTATTTGGTTGGCTGGTTTCTTCGCTGGTGGGTCTTCTTGTTTGCACTTGTTCCTCCAACCTAGCAGGGCTTCTTGTCATTCTTTCACTTGCCATCCAGGTCTTCACTTGAGAGTCCCATGGGACATCTTTCTCCAGGTTAATGAACGCAGCAGATGGTGTAGTTGTCAAGGAGCCGGCAGTGTGACCATTGGTTACAGGGTCCAGTCACAGGAAGGGTCCTCCTGTAGTACTATGCAGATTTACTGTAATGATACTTGTCATCGTGGTCTTTGCAAGTCAAATTCAATAAGAACAATTACAGGACAAACTGCTGCCATGGAACAATGCAATACTTTGAGCAGCTGGGATCTCTGTGGGATGACTAAGGTGTGTAATAGTCACCCAAGCTGTGCTTGCTACTGCATGGGAGCATTTGACACTCGTGTCAGTCGAACACAGTGTTACACATCTCGCACTGTACTTTTCCGCTGCTTTGCTCAAGTTCTCCTCTTGCTGTCCAACCAACTGTACCTTAACATAGAGAAGCAAATCAGTCACTCTGAAGGAGATCTTTCAAGTGAATAGATGCAATTCGAAAAACTGCTGTCGCCTGTTTCAGCCTGGCTGCAAACATTTGGCTGCATGACTGCAAGACAGATGTCCCTGTCGTTTTGCACCCGAGATCTGCTTTTAAGGTGAGGCGACAACTGCAATTTGGAGAAATGTGAAGAAATGGGGTAGCAGTGGAGAACTAAGAGCGGTGAGAGCTCATAAGGGGAAGGTTTCTCTAGGACAAAGTGAGGTGTGTCTATGACTTACTCAACGGAAGCTGGAAAATTTGCCATTGAACCCAAGTGTTTCATCATTCACAATATCACCTCAAGCATCAGAAATGAGACGTGTTTTCGGAGGTGTTGTGTTCCAATTTCTTCCAAGGCGTACTGTGTGATGTTTGCGCTTTAATGTCACTGGGGCACCAGTGTATCCCTGTTTCACCCTCATGATACAGGAAGTGTTTTTTCTTTTTTTTCTCCTCCCCTGGGCTCTCGAAGGGAGGAATGCAATTTTTTGTCACTGTGAGGCTGCAGACACCCGGGGGAACTGAGTCATGAGGTAGATTTCTATCCCCTCCATTCAAGGTTACCCCCCCGACATCTTTCCCTGGATCATCAGGAACCGAGCAGGCCGGAGATGTGATCTTAGACTGTCGCAAATTCAATATACAGTTGTAGCCAAATCAACGCTTCGGCATTCCGTAAAGCAAATCTAGACGGAAAGCTTTCGTCTCGGCATGATGAATAATAAATACGCATGAATATGATATAGACGTGGTGTTATTTAAATCATTTAAATGGAGGGTCCGTGAGCACATTAACGAGGAGGTGATCTGCATCTAGAATGCTCTGTTTAGCGCCGGGGCTGAATATTTCAAAGAAAGCTCCCGCCAAGTGCTGTCGGAGGCTGAAGCCGGATACGTTGGATGCAATGTTCCTGAATGTCATTCTCCCCCGCGGAGGGGTTGCAGGGAGACACGGGGAGACATGGGCAGGCGCAAGGAGGCATGAGCCAGATTGGAGTCAGCACCGCCAAGGCCAGGGGTTGAAAGGCAGAGCTGTGAAGTGATGGAAGCAAGCTTGATAAAGCAGGCTCTGGAGGGAAAGCGAAAGAGAAAGAGAGGGAAGGATAGAGTGCAGGGCAAGTCAGGCGGTGGCAGCACATGAAATGGGAGAGATGAGATAGAGAGAGAGCGGGAGGGAGGCTGTGTGTGTGTCCTAGCGTGTGCGCCAGCTCAGACAGACAGACAGCCAGCACGGTAAACAGGACCTGAGGGAGTGTGTGTATGTCGCGTGTACGGCTGTGGCTGTGCATAAACGACAGGTTGAGACGTGTGCCTGCGAGATGGGAACCGCACGAGGGGCCGGGCAAGGCCGTATCGGGTGAACGTGGCAGACCGCATAGGAGCAAAGGAGCTGCCGCAGAGGGTCACGTCTGGCTCTGCAGGAGCCCGAAGAGAAGAGCCGGGGCTCTCCAGCAGACTTGTGGGACGAACTGCTACTCTGGAGCAGCTAAATGCAACCAGGCAGCTTCATCAAGCAAACACCGATGCATCTGTTACAGCTTGATGACTGACTGCAGGGCCGTGGCGATTCGCTCGCGACCGGGCCCACATAATTAGATGAAATGATCAAGGGCTGTCGAAAAATGTCCATCTTTCAAGAATATTCTGCGCACTAAAACCTAAGGACAGAGAGAGTGACGTGAAGCTCAGATAATTTGCATAGTTGCTGTCCCGACAACTTACCTTCTCTTCCGTTGTTCCCCCGTTACCTTGAATTCTTCAGGCTGCCGCACGCGCTGTTGTTCAAACATTTATTCTGGATGCAGCAGGTATTTCTACATTTATGAATTTATACTGAGGAGCCTTTATTCTCTGCATTTGTGTTTTATCCACAAAGGCAAGGTAATTAAAGGCAAAGGAACTGTAATGAGGGTGTCTGGTGAAGAGCTGATCCATTCTATATAAAGGGCCTGTTCTGTCAGCCAATTAAATAATGTAGCCGAACATATAATTTGCCTCTCAGTGACATGTAATTTACCTCGTGGGTAAATTGAGCCTCAAATTGGGCCCAAATTACCTCAAATTGAGCTGAGCTTTCTCGGTCCTCAAGGTGGGTGTGGCTCCAGGTGATGACTTCACTAATGAGTCCTAAAGTGTTCAACGGTCTCCTGGGGTGAAAAACTCTTTCTGAGAAAGAGAACTGAAGAGGCCAGGAAATGTTCAGACAGTATTTATTATCTGCCTATCTAATTATTATTATTATTATTATTATTCGTTGTTGTTCATGAAGCAGTTGGTCATTGTTTATCTAGATTGTTACATGACTTACTGTTCTGATTACATGCATTGATTCCATGGCAGCCTGTTTCTATCTTTATTTATTTATTTATTTATTTTCCTGTTAGAGCCACAGATCCAACAGGAAGCTTCTGAAAGCCCTCAGATTGGACCACTGCACCATCTAATCTCCTGCCATTTAGCCCATCCCAGTGGGAGATCAATGCGTCCGTTCTTCCAAAGTGCTTCCCCACCTCTGCTACTCGCGTGTCTCTGTCCTCCGCTTCTCAGCCCGGGGTATCTAGTGATTGCATGGACAGGCAAGCCTTTTGGTGCTTGGTTGATGGAAGGCTGTGTTGGGAAGGATGTTGATAACAGAGATAAAGTGGGACTGGAATGAGTGCCCATACTGAGAGGAATTAAAAAGCCAAAAAGAAAAACCATTTTGCAGTGGGACGGTAGAAGAAAAAACAGGACCGGGCTGACAGTCATGTCCACCCCTTTGCTGCAGTTTATTTGTTCAGTGTTAAGGTAACCCTCAACACAGACAAAAAGCGCCTCTGTTCTCGATGCTCACTCCCGATCCAGTTTGGGAAGCAAACAGTTAAACCAACAAACAAAAAACACGAGCAATAATAACATTCACAGAGCAATGGCCATGCAGTGAAACATCTAAAATTGCAGTGTTGTCTGAACCTCTTTTATTGATAAGGTCTGAAACACTTTTTCCAAGAGTATTTCTGCATCTGGAGCACATGGTTTTTAACCGTTGCCCTGGTATTATGGGTCCGGCCAGTATTTCGTCATCGGCGGTCCCTGTGATGAACCCGGAGGAGATGCTGGTCTCCCTTCTACCACTGTGGACTGTAGTACATGCTGCAGCACAACATGTCAAGAGTATAATTACATTTCACGTAGACCATGTTTCGCTGCGACAGTTGCAACTGACCGGCAGGGACACAGTGATATTACACCCAAAACCCGATGGCCGACAACCCCAAGGTCCCAAGCCCTTCTAACGTTCACCCTGTTCCCTCCATGTCTGATGTGTCATGCCCAACGGAGGGGAGACGGCTGCTTGTACACAAAAGGACACCATTCTGCACCATCTAAAAGACCTCCAGCACTCCAGGGACAAGCAAAGGGCACGCAGAACAGCCAGAGAGGGGACCTGGGGAAGGATTAAGGGGCAGGATGAACATCAGTCTACAACTGAAGTGCTGAGATTGGGCTTCCACTCCTACCCTCTGAAGGACACAAACTCATTATGGGCGTGCGGCGGTGAACACAAGCGCTTGTCCGAAAGTTGCACGCATCCCTGTTCTATTAGCCAAGAACCATTAGTCACTGGCTCTGCTAAGGTAAATGTGCAGAAAGAGTGCCATCTTTCCCTAATTATTCAGAGATAAACTAAAAAATCTGATGAAAAACATTTCAGCGTTTTGTTTATGCTGCCTAATTCTATGGAAAATAGCTCGGGTTTAGTATTTCCCCCCTTTATGCTTTTTATTTAGTTGATGCTTGCATTTTATTTTTTTTTTATGTAGGTCAGAAGATTTTTTTTTTTAACTAAAGGGAAACCTTTTATTTGAAAAAAATTCTTTGAACCACAGTAATGACTGATTTTTTTTTTTTTTTTTCCTTTCCTGTTTACGGGAGACAATTTGTTGGGGGAGCATTTTCCCCCAATTACCAATGTGTTGCATTTTCTCTGGGTTGTCTTTGTCAGGCTGCATTTCTCCACCTTGTTGGGACAGATTATGGAGCTTCCAGAGCCAGCCTGCTGACAGCCACTGGAATAAAAGCATGGAGTGCACTTTTAAAGCCTTTGAAACATCTCAGAAATATGTTTTCATCTGCATTTTGCATTCTGTTCTTCTCACACTTGAATACTGATCTTTAGTGTACAATGTGTTTTTAATGATGGAATAAGTGCTTCTATTTTTTGTATCTCTGCCTATGAAAATACACAAAGCAGCAGAGGGTGCAACCCCCTCTAATGTTTTGCTTGGAGACTTTTGTGAGCAGAAAGGAGACATTCTTCGTAAGGAAGCTGAAACCTTCCACATTGTCACCACTCACTGTTTGATTGTCTTTAGTTGAACTGTGCTAAATAAATACATTCATTTACATGTATTTATGTAGCAGACTCTTTTCTCCAAAGCTTTTCTTCCAATGAACTCTGTGTAGTGTTATCAGCCCACACACCTTATTCACCGTGGTGACTTACACTGCTAGATACACTACTTACACTGGGTCACTCATCCATATGTCAGTGGAACACACACACACTCTCTCTGTCACTCACACACTATGGGTGAACCTGAACGGTGTGTCTTTGGAGTGTGGGAGAAAACCAGAGCACCCCGAGGAAACAACACAGACACGGGGAGAACATGCAAACTCCACACAGACTGAGCAGGGATCAAACCCACATCCTCTCACAACACCCAGGTGCTGTGAGACAGCAGCACTGTTTGCTGGGCCACTGTATCGCCACTTATATAGTCATCTATAAAAAAGAAATTATATTACTTTTTTTTTTCTTCGGCAAATAGTATATTGGCTGTATTTTTTTTTTTTTGTTTTTTTAAACTTGGGCTCTAACGGAAGGTATAGGAATAATGAGAAACAGAAATTGTGTTCTTACAGCTGACGAGAAAAGGAAAAATGACTCAGACATCTGCAACAAACCCCTTATGCTCTCGAGTTCCAGGTTTCCACAAACACCTGGCTCCGCATAAAAGTTCAGACGATTCTTGAAAATCCTCATTGTTTTTTACTCACTGGTCCTCAGAGCTGCCTTTAACATTCCTGCCATGATGACTGTCTGCACCCCCACGAACAAATGACTGCGGAGGATATCGAGAGTCTGGCGTCCTGCCATGAGCTTGCGCTGATGCCCCCGATGAGTCAACCTGATGAGTCTCGCCATCCTCTTTGCGCAGATGAAGGCGGGCCGCAAGTGAGGCCCATCGCTACGGACTTGGAACCCGTGGCCTCTGGCAAAAAAAGGCAACTTTGCCGAGAGGGGGTGAAGAGCTGAGTGAGAGAGACAGAGGGCAGGGAGCAGTGATTTGAGATCACTCTGGGGAACAGGGGCCACGGTGTCATAGTAACAGAGCCATTCTATTTGTGCTCCTGCAGGTTTCATGATCCTCCCTTCAGAAATGCCTGGGTTTGAGGTGGGGAGTTATGGTTATTCTTATTATTTTGGGAAGAAAAGCAATACGGTCTGCCTCGGCTGATAAGAGTGGAATTGGGTGCATTTAAAGCAGGCTCAGTCGACGACACCTTGGCCACACAAGCCCGCACAATGCGAGCAGCCGACACGGAGGCGCGGGAGATAACTGATTCGTTGGCGTGCGATTGAGAGACTTTTCACGCCGGGCGCCACCTCCACGGGTCCCCCTCAGCGAGCCTGGCTCCACGATGAATGTGAGGAAATAAAGAGCAGAGGGGTGGCAAATTGTACAGGAAGCGGTCTTGGTGCTCTGCGGAGAGCATATCTGACCGAAGCCTGCCGGGAAACCGCTTCAAGTGCGTGCGCTGGGTGCTCCGGTTGTGAGCATCCTCCGGAGCGTGAAACGATCAATTACTGGCAGCGATGGCAGATACACTTATTGTCCTCCGCCTTTTTTTACTGTTTCACACTGGAGTAATAGCGCAGGCCCGCTTTCCCTCGGCACATACTGTAAAATCGCACCGCTCTCCTTCACGTAGAGGAGCTGTTGATCCACAGCAACTCAAAGTGTGACTTTTTTATCTGCTTACACAGCTGGTAGCGTTTGAAACAAAGCACAACCGACCCCTATGATGCGGACTCCGCATACGCGCTTTTTTGGACTTCAGGAATCTGTACGACTCGTTACGATACAGCGACACGTGTTTGACCCATTTATACGGCTGATTATTTACTGAAACAATATATAACGACGCCAGCAATTTTATGTGGCTTGGAGTGCAAAATTAACATTGTAAGTCACCTTGGAACAATAAAAATAAAATGAACGTGCAAGTGGAAATGTATGCTGAACAATCGCTGTAATTTTCCATATAAAGTGCAGTTTTCTTATTTTCTCACATTTTGCATAGTCGTCCTCACCGTGGCTACTGATAAACTAGCTCCTGGTGACTTTTATTTCCGTTTTCCTCTTTGACAGAACAGTAGAATTACATCTGCTACTGTATATGCATGCGTGCTTTAAACAGATGGTGCATAAGCTGTTCAAAATGTCTATTTGTGTAAATGTGAAAATGATCACGATGCATCCTTTCTGCTGTCGAAACGTTCATAACAGCACATCGGTAACATCAAACTGCGCAGATACCACAGCGCCTTATGAACTGATAACAGGGGCAGCTTACAGTTTGATAAGGATGACGTTCTTTTAGCATAGAATAGTTTAGAAAAATGTTTTCAATTGCTGGATGTATCATTATTGAGTGAACCTAAACTGGTTTACAAATCTTTTGTATAATAATGATAGTACCTTCTTCAGTATTCAAACCCCTGTCTTGGATTTTGAATTTGGATGTACTGTATTTTTTGGGGGAAGTGCGGTGGCGTAGTGGGTTTGGCTGGGTCCTGCTCTCCAGTGGGTCTGGGGTTCGAGTCCCGCTTGGGGTGCCTTGCAACAGACTGCAATCCTGTCCTGGGTGTGTCCCCTCCCTCAAAGGCCTTGCCCCCCTGTGTTGCTGGGTTAGGCTCTGGTTTGCCATGACCCCACTTGAGACAAGCAGTTTCAGACTCTGTGAGTACGTATGTATTTTTTAGATCGATATTTATGTAAAGATTTCACATAAAGTAAAGGACATTAATCCAAGATGAATCTGTTTGTCCTGGCGATTGGGCCAGAAACACGTCGGCCACAATTCCAATTCCATGGCTCGGAGATGACCTCCTGCTCCAAGGTAACTCAGTTGTGCAGTGAAGGACAATGTTGATATTTTTCGTGGTGTGACGGTTACTCCGGCAGATGAGAAATCATCTTCTGCAGTTTTTTCCCCTCTCCAGAGTGAGGGATTTTTTATGTTGTTCCAGTTCTGGGCTCCGCTTACAGTGGTAAAGTCCATTGTCCTTCTCCCATGTCATCCTGCCATTGGGGCTCTTGTGATGATTTCTGTCTGATTTCTCCTTAAAAGCTTTAGTTCCTTCACACCCTTTGTTTCTATGCACTCTGTGAGGACATATGGTGCCTTCCTGCAGAGCCCTATAGTTACAAGAATAGTATTAAGGAAGGCTGACCACCCTACAGGGTTGATCTGTTTGCTGATGGGCTGTTGCCTATGAGGTGTTGCAGCATTTCTGCAAACACCTCCACCTCCCCCCATTGCACGGGGCTGGTCGGCTCACAAAAACCTCAAAGCAAGATAATGTGGTTTTTTTTATTGTAGCTCCCCCACCCCCAGGGCAATTCTGTCATGCAGAGGATCAAATTGGGATACATGTCATAAATAAAATAAACTGTCACGGATGGAGTCTCTAATTCCCTTGCTTTGATGGAGTCAAAATCCTAGTGCAAAAATTAAAAAAAAATAAATAAATGACATAAATTCAGCACTCGTTCAGGAGTGGTGGTACATCTACAAAAATGATTCATCTGAAGTCAAGCCAAAGCCCTAAATTATCGTTAGCTACTCGTCATTTCGCATTTTGAAGGTGTCAAGGCAAAGTTGGGGAGGTACATTGATGCAGGCAACTGCCCTTGAGTTCTTCCAGGTGTCTGTTTTTTTTAGATGACCACGAGATGATGATCTTCAATGCTGAAGGAGATGATTTCCCTCCGTTTTGCAACAGTCTAATGAGGTGCCTACACAATGCACGCATGATACTTTGTAATTCTGTGAACATTTTCAGGGAAAAGGGATTCACAGCAATGTTGGGCCTTGTCCTTGCCTTCTATTTTCTCTTGTCCTGAAAGCCTTTTATTATAATTGTGTTGGAGACAACTGCTGCACAGCAATTATCCCCCAAAAATAGTTCCTAGTTCCACAAACGTTGTGGTTAATTGAAAGTCAGTGTTTTTTTTTTTTCTTTTTCTCATCCAGCAGAAGTGATATATTCCCTGATGGTCCAAGCTGCAGGTTCCACTTATCTTTCCGAAACTCTTGTAAAGCACATGACTGCACCTTTGCTAAAGGTTTTAAAAAACCTTCTCCAAGAGATGTCCATCTGAGTTCCAGCTTGTGAATGTTCTCTTATTCTTCTTATTTTTACTATTAAGGAAAAATTACAAACAAATGAAACATTACTGTCCTTCCCTGGCAGGTCTGGGGTTCGAGTCCCGCTTGGGGTGCCTTGTGGCAGAATGGAGTCCCGTCCTGGGTGTGTCCCCTCCCCCTCCAGCCATGCGCCCTGTGTTGCCGGGTTAGGCTCCGGTTCGCCGTGACCCCGCTCGGGACAAGCGGTTTCGGACTCTGTGTATGTGTGTGTGTGTGTGTGTGTGTGTGTGTGTGTGTGTGTGTGTGTGACAAGCCTTTATTTTTCCTCACAATTCTCTCTAACACACTTCTTATAATTCCTTGCTGAAATTTTCATCCAAGGTAACTGTCACAGATGACATTTCCGCGGTTTTACTTGCGTTGTCGTTGAAGGTACAGCAGCTGCTCCACTTACCTTTTCTGACCAAATACCTCTTATGTTAGCTATCTGCTGCCATAAACCTCTAGCTGGAGGATAGCCCAGGTGGGGCTCAGGCATGTGTCAACTACTTTGCCGTTCTGCTCTTTTCTTCCTCCCGGGATAGACTGGTGAACCTGGCATATGAAATCGCTCTTAAACAATGGTTCAGCAGTGAGCATTTGCCTTTTCTGCTGTGCCTTGACTGATGCATCCATTGTACCCTTCATCCGTTACCTTGGTAACAGATCATATGAGCTGTGATTTTGGATGTGACACAGAGGTGTGTTCTCAGCTTTCCAGAGCCATCGTCCCCCTCTGGGCCTGCCAGGAGTTTAGCTGGTGCACTGAAAACACTTCTGTGTTGCGTTTGTGTCCGTGTATCTACATCTGGGGTTTAATACAGGATACTGTTTATTCAATTACCAAACAGTATCTGTTCAGGAATTCCACACTGCAGACCATGGCAAGAAGTGCAGGGCTCGAAAACAAGCAAGTGAATGAAATGTTTCTCAGTGTCTCTTACCATTCAGCAGGACTTTGCTTTGGCTCGCTTGCAAACAACGGAAAAAAAAAAATAATGAGAGCTGACGACCTCCAAACTGAGAGCCTTTACTTAGAAAATAAACTGACAGAGTGGATCTGGTCTGTTTGTGCCATGCGTAGAAACACACTTTCGCCCACACATTCAAGCAACAAAAGCACAAGAAGACACCATTTGCTGTTACCTTGGGAAGTTTGCGCTGCTTTTAATGAAGTTTTTTCAGCATCTTAGTCTCTATTCCTGGGCAGTTTGAACAAATGTTTCCAGGTAAAATGCCCCCGCAGGCCCCTGTTAGATTGAACAATGTGACATTGGCGGTGTGAACAAGGACATCCACTATGGATACATGCTTTGTTGGGGAATGGAGGACTTGAGGAGCTTAAATTGGAACTCACGAGGCTCTTTTGGATGATCAAACTGAATGACCCCCCCCATCTGTAGACGGTGGCTTTACCAAATGGGAAAAAAGAGCAGGGCAGTCTCTTTGGCAGATCTCCAAGGTGAAGGCTTTATGGCAATCAAGCAACATGTCTATCTTGCCCAAATATTCTTTTTTATGGGCCACAGGCAGGGCAGGGTCGTGTGACGGTCAATCCAGATGATCTTTCTGGAATTTATACCACGTCGTTGAGTCGGAACAGATCTGACAACAGCACGTTGTCAGCTATGATGTCTGAAACAGTCATGCAGTCAGTAGTATCTCGCAGTCTGAATAAAACATACCGAGGGGTTTAGGTAAGATGAAGGCATCTAGGACACCTTATAGTAATATAGAAGAAAGAAGCAAAATGTCATGTCACAGCAAGTGTTTCCAGAGCTGCATTTTTAAAATTTACCAAGGCTGAGGTAAAAAGAAAATGACAATGATGAAGCACTCTTGCATGGCTTAGACTGACAGCGGTCACCCACAGACACGTCCGTATGCTCGGAAACACAAAGTGAAGTACATCGGTTGAACTGCTGTCCTCCCACCTCTAAAGGGTATCTGCCCTTTCTCTTTGTCCCTCAGCAGGGCACGCTGAGGAAAATGACCGGCAAAAGTCAGACCAGCAATGTGACCAACAAGAATGACCCCAGGTCCCTCAACTCCAGAGTCTTCATCGGCAACCTCAACACGGCCATTGTGAAAAAGTCAGACATTGAAGTGATCTTCGCCAAGTATGGCAAGATAGTAGGCTGCTCTGTGCACAAAGGTTATGCCTTCGTCCAGTATATGAGCGAGCGAAATGCCCGTGCTGCTGTAGCCGGAGAGAATGCCAGGATCGTCGCTGGACAGCCTCTCGGTGAGTGACTGTTAACATCTAGCTTTGTGTTTTTTCCTTTATCTCGGGACATAGGAGCTCAGTTGTGCGGAGTGAAGGTCTTATTCCTGGATCTTTTCATGTTGTTCTTTGCAAATGTATCATTGCAGTTTTCAGAACTCTTGCTATCAACCTGTTGGACGTCATGCCTGGGCAGAGGAGAGAGTTCGCAATGCAGAAACACTGTAGAGTCTCAGAGGTTCCAGTCACTTGTTTAGCCAAATGCACAAACATCACGTACACTTCCGACACCCAGGTATCATTCGTCGCAGGATCGAACAACGTAGCTTGAACCTGATTCTCCTGCACCACAAGTGTCGGGATAACTTACTGCATCGCAGCCTCGCTCCATTCACAACCGCTGCAATACTCAACAATGGTTCCGAAGCCACACGCAGCCAGGATGTAACTTGTGAAGCCCTAAAACGGGAGCTGGTACTGTATATAGCAGGCTTGCTGCATTCTTTATGCTTGGAGTGACGTTTCACACAAACTTTACTTAAAAAGAACGGTTTTATTTCAGATGCAGGTATGGGCCCCAGAAAGAGGTTGTTCGGCAGAATATTGAGCCTAGAAAAGAGATTTTCATTAAACGCAACCATCAAGCATATGTGGAACGCTAATGGTATGTAGAGTACAATAACTAGAAATAAATAGTCAGGCATAGAAAGCAGAAAAGTCATATTTCTGTAGGTTAGAGTTGAGAATATAGTTGAGGTCTTCCTCCCTCTCTCTCTCTCTCTCTCTCTCTCTCTCTCTCTCTCTCTCTCGCTCTCTCTCTCTCTCTCCAGCTGGCCGGAGGGCATTTCTCTGTACGAATTGACACAGCCTTTCCTTAATAGAATCCACGCCTCCACGATGATAATGTTCCAACTCGCTCTGCTCCGCATCACACCTGTTTAAGATATAGCTGCTGTTTCCAATTTCTGGTCTGCAGGGGAACATAAATGCTCTTGAAAGGCTTTTCCACAGCACAGCATCCTCTGATGTTTCACCAGGATTAAATGTGCTATAATCTGTCCTTTGGATGGAATGGGTATCGTCTGGAATGTAAATATGCATGAGCATGTATGCATACTGTGTGCATAAACTTACATGCGTGTACAAGACCACGAATGTCCGTGTGTGTTTGTGTGGTGGAGTCAGAGGATCCAGGATGGCTGTCGAAGAAGATTAAAGGCAGAATCACGAGTGCCTCCGAAAGGCTATTGTCTCCATTCGTAGTGGCTCCATCTGTAAATCTTCTCTTGGAAGAACAGCTGAAAATGCAGTCCAGATTGCCAATAAAGGATACCTGGAGACCTGTTTCAGTCCCCAGACTTGCATATTATTGATGTGAGTGCAGGTGTCAGTAAATCAAAGTATACTTTAGCGAGCAGAGCTCTCAGCACAGTAAATGGGCTTTCTATGAGCTTATTTCAGGAATATGGGCTTGCTTATAATTTTGCCAGCTTGCTTACAAAGGAGGTAATTGACTGAGTGACTCAATTTAATTTGTACAGTGAGAGTAATAAGAAGAATGTAATAAGAGTTCTGGGTTTCTTACAGTAATTAGTTTGTTTTTTGTCCTTTCTGATTTTTTCTTTCCTTTTTTTCTGCCAGAGATTCTTTGCAGACAAATCTGTATTTTTTTTTTTTTTTTTTTTGATATGCTCTTGCCAGAGGGGAGCAGTATCTCTGATAAGCGGAACAAATTCGACAGATTAATTGTTCATTGTTACCTTGACAAAATGTCCTGGAGTAAAAGCCAAATGCAGTTAATAACTGGCCTTGCTTCTTAATGAGGTAAAGCCACCCAGATTGCCTGGTGGCTACAGTGTGTGGTGTGTTTTATTTTGCACAGTGTGTTCGCACACACAGCTCATCTTTCTCACTCTGTCTCTGTTTCTAAGCCTCTTTCCCTCTATTAAGTATTTATGTCCTGTTCCATTATTATATTTATGCAAACATTTATATTTCATTGAACTTTCTCAATATTTCATCTAGGCTTCATCTCTCTGCTTTGGCTTTTCTTTTACCTTCTTTCTCTGTTTAAGGCTGTTGAGGTCTTTCTCGAATTCCCTTTATTATGCTTTATCATGTTGTTTTGGCAGTTGTTTTGCTAACAGTAATGAAAATGACCTCATTTGATGAATTGGAACAGCAACTTCATTTCAAATATGAACCTTGGGATGTCAAAGGAATACACACATCAGCCACACGAGGCATTGCAATCCATGAAACCGCTCAGAAATTGGGGAGAGTCGGGGGAAGAAGGGAAACGGTGACAGCTGAATATTCAGGATGGGGGTTTGGGCTCTTGATGAACAGACTTTGGCTTCAGTTCAGCTTGAAAGTTAGTGGAAAATACTAAGCATCTTGTAGAGGGAATACTCACCCTCAAAAATATAAAATTTCAATTCCATGCTCTTGAGCACTGGACCTAAGAGGAAGCATCCAAAATTCTCCCTCAGTCGGAATAAACTAAAGAGCCTCATCTTCCCACATCAAAATGGGAAAATATTCCAGAATAGTGAATTGAATAGAACATTACGGAGACATGAAAAACAATATGCCAAAAAGAGCTTTAATTCCATAGCTGAGCTCCTTTTACTTTCCCTCGATGTGCCAGGTTCTCAGCTTCCTCACAAACTTTTAACATCCTGTGTTTTTTCTTGGTGACCAGTTTTTAAAACCATTTTCTGAGGTGGCACATCTTGTCATGGCGACTGCAAAGGATGTCAGACGCAAGTGCGGGAGCTTTCGTTCGGTGCTGGCGGTGCAGGGGCAGGCAGAGTCGAGGTCCAGAACAGACAGGGGTTGCCAAGGTGCATATGGCGCTACAGGGGATTTACCAGTAGACGGGGTCCAAGAGACGATGCAGAACATCCGAAGCCAAGAGACAAAACAAGGGGCATATGGGGTAGCCAAGGAGGCAAGGAGGCAAGGGGCAAGGAGGCAGTTCGCTGGGTAGCTGCAGTGGCTCAAACAAGGTTCCGCGAACTGGTGCATTTGGGTCCGTCCTTATGTAGCCCGTCCCTTGATCTGCTACAGCTGAGGTCGTCAGGCACGAGGGCGTGACACAAACTAGGGCAGATCATTAGGATGTGGCCACAGAGCATGGTGGGATGTGCACCCACACGTTTTCACGATGAAATGGGACGGAAGGGCCTAAGTGCAGGGTCGTTCAACTGGATTCACAGGATCAGGCAAGTTGTTCTCGGTATCGGGGACAGCGGCGGGTCGGTCGATCGGCGGTCGGGGTCAGAGTGGGAATCCATGGGCAAGGTCAAGAGACGAAGCGAAGAGTTGGTCGAACAGCGATCGGAGTTGAAACGAAGATCCGTGGACGTGGTCGGGAAACAAAGCGAAGGGTCAACAATCGGACAACGTGAACTGAGAACTGGAAATGAGCGAGGAGTCACAGGGAAGGGCGGTTGTCTCTGACGAGATTCCGCAGAGGTATGGGAGCTGAGGAAGGTCTTTTAAAGGGTGAGTGGTTAATCTGGTGCTGGAGCATAGTCGGGTGTTGTCGTTTGAGATGTGGGCGTGGACGTGACACACATGTGGGTTGAGCGGGAAACTAAGAATTGACATTTTCAGAGACTGCAGTACTGAAATAAACAGTCAGTTCAACTCAGGCAGTAATTAAAAATCCCAGCTCACTCCTACATCTCTACATCTCCTACATCTCCTGTCTTCATGTCCTCAACCCAGCACATTTTAAACAGTCCTGAGAATAGATCAGTGTATTGGGTGCCAGCTGAGCACAAGTGGGGCAGTTGAAGAGCCATCATTCCTGGCCTGTGTTCAGGGAACAAGCTTTTCCTGAATCAAAAAATTAATACTCTCCCCTCACACACACGTTTACATTAATAAATAAGCGTTTTTTCTTTGCAGGGCTGCGTTTCTTTCTTTTCTATCACAGAAATAGCAGGGGTCTCGGACTGGAAGGTTTTGAGGTGAAATTCCCAACAGACCCTTCACGCTTCCAGCCTTGAGCGCAAAACATGAGCGAACGCTCGCATGGTCCTGTGTGGTTGGGAGCGTTGAGCTGTGAAAGAGGGTCAGAGGAGCAGACAAATAATGTCCCCTGTTTGGTCACACATCTCCCCGATGTGAGAGCAGCCTGGCAGGATGTATCCTTGGAGAAGAGAGCCGAGGACATATGAGTTCTCAGGTCCCTGAGAGGTGCCCCTGCCATGACTTATTGATTATTCCCTCCCTTCCTGTGAAAAGAAACGCTGAAGTTTCCCTGCCAGATTAAATATAAATACAAGGTCACAAGATCATATTTTAAATTCCTCATCTTTCCATTGTAAACTGCATGGAGTTATAAACCTTTGTAAATTTTATTTATGCATGCCTTTGTTTATATGTTGACAACTATAAACCTTTATAAAGTAGTTTATTTATACATTCATTTGTTTACATGGCGATGCCCTTTGACACTAAAGATGAATGTGTCAGCATGAGGGGGGATGCAGTGGTGCGGTGGCGCAGTGGGTTGAGCCACAGTCCTGCTCTCCGGTGGGTCTGGGGTTCGGGTCCCGCTTAGGGTGCCTTGCGGCGGACTGGCGTCCTGTCCTGGGTTTGTCCCCTTCCCCCTCCGGCCTAACGCCCTGTGTTGCCGGGTAGGCTCCGGTTCCCTGTGACCCCATATGGGACAAGCGGTTCTGAAAGTGTGTGTGTGTGTCAGCATGAGATGTCATTTATTCCCCTGAAGGGAAACTTCTCTTATTCCATTGAGACTAAGTCCCCATCTGCAGTGCTTCAGTACATTATCCTTCTAGGATATCACTGAATAAGTATCGCTGGATATAGCAAGTCATATAAAACACTATGGATAAAAAAGTGGGGTGGCATGGTGGCACAGTGAGTAGCATTACTGTCTCATAGCACCTGGGTGGTGCGAGAGGATGCGAGTTTGATCCCCACTCAGTCTGTGGGGAATTTGCATGTTTCCTCTGGGTGCTCTGGTTTCCTCCCACAGTCCAAAGGCACGCTGTTCAGGTTCACCCATAGTGTGTGAGTGACAGAGAGAGAGAGTGTGTGTGTTCCACTGATGTATGGATGAGTGACCCAGTGTAAGTAATGTATCTAGCAGTGTAAGTTACCCTGGTGAATAAAGTTTGTGGGCTGATAACACTACATAGAGTTCATTGGAAGTTGCTTTGGAGAAAAGCGTCTGCTAAATAAATGTAGAAGTTTGTGCTCATGAGAGATGCCATATCGGGCATGATTTGGACTTGTGGGTAAGACTTTGTTTCATAACCATTGTTCCACATCAAAACACAAACACACACACTTCCAAGCAGTTGAAATAACAACACTGGAAATCTCACAGTTTCCTATATATTGCAGAGGTAGATTTGAGATCATGTGGTAAAGGTCATAAGGGACGTCCATAAGCTTCAGGTAAAACATTCTCCATGAAGCGAGATCTGCTAGTGTCAAAGTGAAGGGCGACAGATCAGTAGAGGAGTCCTGGAAATATTCCAGCTGGGCAGATGGCACTTTCAGGGCCCTGGACAAGGGGGCAGAGATTGGAGCCCAACAGGGCATTCTGTGTGGAGTGCAGCTGATGGTTGGGTGAACTTTGTAAACAGATGACCATGAGGTTTTTAAACAGTTCAGCAAAGAAAAAATTAAAAAAACTGAGGATTAGAGGAAGGGGGTATGGAAACAATGAATGGTGCACTGCACTGGTTCCTACTGATCCCATTAAAAATTAAAAAGCAGTTTTTCACAAGTCCATCTCACCTTGTCTTTGTTTAGCAAGGTGAGACAATTAACCAAGGAGCAGAGCTATGGCAGTGGTTAAAAAATCTGTAGGAGTGGAAGTACAACGTTGAACTGACTGAAAGGTAAAGAAATTAGTAGGGTAGGAATCATTCCTGAGGTTTTCTTGACTTGCAAATTGTTGTACTGTACCAGACTGTGGAAGTGCTTTGAATTGAGTGACACAGGAAGAGAAAGAAGGCTTATCTGTTTTGAAAAATGAGTATTTAAGTAGAATGATGGTGTGAGTGTTTGAAGGATGAAGCACTGAATCCACGTAAAAGAAATCAGATAGAATCACGTCTTCATAAATCTGTTCCTTACAGGCTGCTCCTACTGCTTCAGCTATACATTATTAGTAAACTATTCTAAGTAGCTTACATTTATACATTTAATTTATGCCCATATACAAAGGGATATTTCAATGAAGTTTCATGGGCGGCATGGTGGTACAGCGAGTGGGGCGTCTGTCTTACAGAGCCTGGGTGCTGCGAGAGGATGTGGGTTCGATCCCTGCTCAGTCTGTGTGGAGTTTGCATGTTCTCCCTGTGTCTGCATGGGTTTCCTCCAGGTGCTCTGGTTTCCTCCCACAGTCCCAAGACATGCTGTTCAGGTTCCCCTGTAGTGTGTGAGTGACAGAGAGAGAGAGAGAGAGAGAGAGTGTGTTCCACTGATGTATGGATGAGTGACCCAGTGTAAGTAGTGTATCTAGCAGTGTAAGTTACCCTGGTGAATAAGGTGTGTGGGCTGTTAACACTACACAGAGTTCATTGGAAGTCGCTTTGGAGAAAAGTGCCTGATGCATAAATAAATGTAAGTGAAGCATTTTACTAAAAGGTGGAAAAGTAAGAGAACCACACATACCTGTTTACTCCAAAACCTCGACATCATTCTGTTCACAAGTCCAGTTCCCTGAACTGTACCAAGAACTCGTCCATTTCCAATTTCTTTTTGTTGGTTAATATGCGAACCGTCATCATGGGGGAAATTAAAATGCAGACTGAAACACCCACCCCCCACCCCCCCACCCCCAACAGTCATTTCTCGCAGCCAAAACAAAGACGAAGCACCATGATGAGGAGGTGCATTGTTTACAATGTGGCTGTCAGGACGCTTGCGCATTTAACACTTTTGAGGCGACAGGGAGTGCGATGGGCCCATAATGATGACTCCTAACAGGCAATGACTTCTAGTGCGCAGAGAAATTAATTGAGTGGCGGCCCTTGTGCCGACTGACGGGATGGATGTCGAAGCAGCGAAATGAAGAGCACGTTGAGTGAATAATAAAATAACTGTCTGGTTTTAAAATGACGCCTTTGCCTTCTCCTATGAAAGTAGGTCGTCCGTAATAGACTGTGCAGTGTACACTAAAGTTGAAGGAAAATTAAGCACTTGCCAGGCTGCGGTCTGACGTAGGACAAAGCTTCTTGGTATTGTGCGTGAGGATCCACAGGTTGGGCCATGGTACAAACTTGTCCAGATATAGTCTGACAATTTTGAAGATGCGAAAACCACCGCCTTCAAGTGCCGACGTCTTCGACCCTGTTGACTTGCCAAGAGCTTCTTTACCAGCAATGTAACCAAATGCTGTGGAAAGGTACTTATCTGTACTGCTGGCAGAAATATTGCGTACGAAGTGATGACTAACGTAAATATTTCTGTGTTAATGAATGGAAAAAACATTTGTATTTCCATATCTGCTCCGATGGGTGAACCGGTGCGAGTGTGTTTGTGCTCATTGTGATCAATGCCTCCAAAGTGCATTATTTTCGGTGAATTACCTGAAACAGCTTTGTAGCAGCAGACATTTGAGCATCAACTACAGATTGCATTTGCAGGACAGCAACAGGCCTCAAAGAGTGGATGGCAATGCCTTTTATTCCTGTGTGTGAAAATGGGTCAAAGAGAAACTGTACGATTTTCTGTCTGCAATCACGCATGACGGTCCATTTGTACTCGCTGCTATCGCCATGTGTTCCCAGTAAAGCTGCTTTTGTACTAACTCTATGCTACTGGCTTGAAACCTGCCATCATTTAATCCATCCCAGAAATAAGTACTTTATTTTGACGGAGAGACGTCATATCCAGTTAGATAGAGACAGGCGATAGATACAGGTTAGACAGTTTGAAGCCCATCCATAGGAGATTCCAAAGAAAAAGATCAACTTTTTCAAGAGATGTTATATCCTGTAACTGGTCATTTAGAAGCAATTTCCTGCTGTAATTTCTAAGGTAAAAGTAGCAGTGAGGTATGGCAAATTTCAGTCGCCAGGCGCTGCAGACAAGGACAGAGGAGCGTGGTCAAGCTGTTTATAACAAATGAAATTGTCTCGCGTATCACAGATGCGTTTGTGTTTGTGAAATATGGATGCTGACCGGGCTGTTTTGTGCACTGTGTCTTTGGTATAGATTGCTGGGGTTGGTGGGATTGCAGTCACATCCACCTTCTGTGTCCATTTAAATGTTTCACATTGACATTCGCAAAAGACACGGTATCCATTATTTTGGAGATGATGCCTGTGCTGCCAGTTATGTGATTGAGTTTGCCCAGGGAACTGATCCATCTGCAGCTTGGGCCTCCTGTCGTCAGAAACAAAATTGGCACCTTACCTTAAAGAAATAGAAAGGTAAGGCCAAAGATAATCCAGAGTCTCATGCAATTTGTCCAAGTTACAATTTCCGTTTGGGAAATAGTGTAACCTATTACTTTTATTTAAATGTATGGGAAATATCATTAATGTATTGGGCGCTACTTCTTGTTCTGTCATTATCTCTGCAGGTTTTTTCAAAATGTAAATGTGATCAAAAAACAGTTTTATACAGTCTTACACAGTACATCATGTTTCTAACATACCTTCTTCCCTCTCTTGAAAACAGACTGAGAGAGAATCGCATCTATTGCTGGAAGAGAACATTTCATGCACTGCTCTGTTCTAGAGCTTATTACATTGCTGCTATAATTCAGCCACCTGAGATTTTATATTGCTGCTTTGCCAAGTGTTTAGAAGTGGGAAAGCGGTGAAGACCTCACCCACAAGAGTTAACGACAAAGTCTAATTTATGAGTTTTCTTTTTCTTTTTCTCCCATCAAAAGTGCAAAACAAGAAAACAGCATCATCAAGTTCTTGGTTAAATTTTTGAGTTCAGTTTTACCATAAAACTGTAACACAGGAATGTAACCCTTGTAGTACAGTTTGTCATCTTTTTAAACAACAGAAACTGTAACACATCACACCCACACACACACATCATCTGAAACCGCTTGTCCCATACGGGGTCGTGGGGAGCTGGAGCCTGACCCGGCAACAGAGGGCGAAAGGCCAGAGGGGGAGGGGACACACCCAGGACGGGATGCCAGTCCATCGCAAGGCACCCCAAGCGGGACTCAAACCCCAGACCCACCGGCAAGCAGGACCCGGTCCAACCCACTGTAACACATGACCATGTGAAACACCTCTAAACTGCACATCCCTCTAGGGCCCAGAGTACATAAAGCAAAAACAAGTGAAAACCTCATAAAGAGTGAAGTCCATTAAAAAAGGAAAAAAGAAACAGACACCTTCATAGGAACAGAATATAAATAGAAATAGAACAGAAAGAAACTTAAATACTTGTCTCTTGTGGTCTCCGCCCTTTGGAGTGGCCAGAAAAGCAATGGTGTCCTTCAGGTGGTCGAACAAATGGATCTTCCCTTTGCGTAGATGTCTTACTCGGGCAGGGAAAGCAAACCACGGTACATTTTGTAGTCTTTAAAAGATCTGTCCATGTAAGGGAATTTGCATCTTCTCCACATGAGCATAGCTGGCAGATTGGGGTAGATCTGCAGAAGGGGATCTTCCAAAGTGATCTCTTCTGCGGCCTTCTCAGTGTTTCCTTTGTCAGAAAGTTACAGAAACTGAACCCGAATTCTCCTCGTTTGGGGGTGCAACCAGAAAGCTGGAAGAGGAAATACAATAAGTCTCAATAGCAGGACAGTCGGCCGGCATTCCCACCCTGGAACATAGTTCATACTGCAGAAATTGTTTGATTGGGGTGACTCCTTCAGCACTTGTTGGAAAGGCCTATAATTTTTTAGATTATTACAGCAGTGTTTATATTCTGCTTTGTCCAGTTTCACTTGTAGAGCTTTTTTACTCCAAGACAGTTGTTAATTTAGCCTGTGATGCAGAAACTGAGCGTTCAGTCACGACAATATTATTTCTAAAGGCATTCATGTGATCACTTAGATTGGCTCATTTTATTTCCATGACTGCACGTGGAGAAGAAGAGTTTCTTCAGTTTGGCAACGAGAGTAACCAGCTCATATAGCTTTGCCAACTGCGCTTCCATTCCACTCATTTAGTCCAAAAAAAATACTTAGCACTCATGTGGTTCACTGTGGGTAAATACATCTGTCAACCCTGCAACCAAATCTTCATCTGAAAGTGAACCTTCATGGCTGCCAATGGAACAGGTGGCCTGAGAACCAGTCTCTTCTTCTTCTTCATCAGGTGGTTCAAATGAGACCATAACAACCTTCTTTGATTGCATGGTGTATCTCAATCCTTTCTCAGGGGCCCATTTAGTCTCGTTCTGAGAGCATGTTGAGGATAATCAGGTAATCCTTGATCAGGTCCAGCACATGTCCAGTTTTGTCAATTGTAAAACAAATGTAGGAGGGCAAAAATACCACATTTTTGGGTCTCTGGAAGCGGAACAAAATTCTAAGTAACCATCGTAGGATTGGGCATGTAACCAACTTCATGGCTTTTGTCAGCATATCTCTAGACTTTGTGAGAAGACATTTATTTCTATGTCTAAGGCCATTGATATCCTGTTAGGCTAACTCAAAGTTGGTTTATTTTTAATATTTCCTTGTCTGTATTCCACCGTACTGTGAAATCCTACCGTAATGTGACACATGGGATCCAAAAATTTCAGTTTCATGAAATTCAGGGTTGCTTTATTGCAAGGTTAATGAAAAACAGAACAGCATTGTTCAGTTGGTCTTCCAATTACTGTGTGGAAAACAAGGGAAAAAATGTTTTCATTCGTTTTCATTTGTTGAACATGTAGGAAATAGACAGATTATTACAAACAAAATGTGCATGATTACTACTAGTTCTAATAATAGTAATAATAGAAATTTCACTCAATTATTGTTTCTTAAAAAAATTTTCTAGTCTACTTTTCATCTGCTCTCTGCTAAATCCTCACAAAGTGCAAAAGGTCTCACAGCTGAAGAATTTTAACACTGTCCACATCCAGACTTTCTGTCCATCTCAAACTCTTCTCTAGATTTTCCACAACCATAAATACTTTTGTTGGAGGATTACGCTGAATGAGAAATCGCTAATCACATTACAGGTGGTCCCCGATTTACAATGGGGTTACGTTCCGCGAAATCCATCGTAAGTCAAAAATGTCATAAGTTGAAAATGCATTTAATACATCTAATACACACCTTTGCGTGACAGATTGGGAGATGCCGATCACTGCTGCTGCCCAGCATCGCGAGAGAGTTTCGCTCCGCATATCGCTTGCCCGGGAAAGGATGTAAATTTAAAATTCTAAGGACGGTTTCTACTGAATGTCTATCGCCAGCTCACCATCGTAAAGTCGAAAAAAATCATAAGTCGAACCGTCATTAATCGGGAACCACCTGTATGTTTTAATCACCAGTCATGGCTAATGTAGTGGTTAGAGTTACTGCTTTTGGATCTAATGGTTGCTGGTTTGATTCCCACCTCCAGCTGTAGTACCCTTGAATAAGGTGTACTTACTCTAAATTGCTCCAGTAAAATTACCCACCTGTTTAAATGGGTAAATAATTGTAAGTACCTTAACATTGTAAGTTGCTTTGGAGAAAAGTGTCAGCAAAATGAATAAATGCAAATATCCAAATTTATGTTATCACAGAGTTCCCATTATAATAAAAACGTAAACTTTTAAAGGAAGCACCATAAGATGCAAATCGTGTCACTGGTATCTTATGGGACCAGTGTAATGTCCTCGATACAGAATGTATTCATCATCACCCTTACACAGTGTGTTTTGAGCTGCATTTATCCTTGTATCCATTAAAATACTCTGTACTGTACTATTTTGACAGCGACTATCCGACGGACATCGTATTCTTATTCTTTCCAATTGCAATGTGCTCAAAAAAAAAACAGGTCAACAGTTCATTTGGCCGTTGTGGAGACACATGATGTACCATCATCTTATGGGCAACAACAGGCAGGTCAACAGCAACAAGGAGGAAACGTGTGTTTGAGTTTCCCAAAGTCACTCTTGAGACTTGCTCGAAAATTTGCTCATTTCAGTCCTGCTCATCCACATGAATGTCAGAGACTGATGAGCTCTGGATTTTTGCCAGTAAGCAAAGCTAAAAAGCAAATCTGAAGTTTAACAAAAAAAAAAAAAAAACTTATCCATTATTCAATGAAAGATAACTCTTCATTTTAAATTTATGTACGGTTTGCATATGCAAGTTTTTAGCTCTTTGTGCAAAAGTAGCTTTTTTCCCACATAAATTATCCAGTGAGTCTCTAGCCTCTCTGTTTTTTTGGCATTACCTAATTTTAATAATTCAGAGGAAGCAAAGTGGGCTGAAGCAAACGCAATGCAGTAATGTGTAGAGCCACAAATAAACTGAACCTCCAGCTGCTTCCGTATAAATAGCCACTGGGGAGGGGGGGGGGAGGTCATTTTTGGGAGCTGGTGGCTGAATTGACAGTGTATTAACACCTTAAATTAAATTTTTCCCTGTGTATAAAACGAGGATGGATTAAAGGGGGATTTACTGCTGTGTGATTTGTCCTCCCAGTCAAACACCCTAGAGAGAGCAAATAGCCAAGTGACTCCTTCAGATGGCGAGGTTCGCTGCAGCAGGAGGCCTGCTGGGCTGTCGCACCTGCCCTGGTCACAGCAGGGTGAACAGTCCTCTGCTGTACCTTCCTCCGCTGTACTGCACCACAACATCTCATGCCTTGTTTGACAGTCACCTACATCATGCTGAGGTCCCAGAAAATTCACAAAGGTGGCACAGAAAGTAGTGCTTCTGTCGCACAGCGCCCGGGTGGTGCGAGAGGATGTGGGTTCGATCAACGCTCAGTCTGTGTGGAGTTTGCATGTTCTCCCTGTGTCAGTGTGGGTTTCCTGCAGGTGCTCTGGTTTCCTCCCACAGTCCAAAGACATGCTGTTCAGGTTCACCTATAGTGTATGAGTGACAGAGAGAGTGTGTGTGTTCCACTGATGTATGGATGAGTGACCCAGTGTAAGTAGTGTATCTAGCAGTGTAAGTCACCGCAGTGAATAACTTGCGTGGGCTCATAACACTACATAGAGTTCATGCGAAACTTTGGACAAAAGTGTCTGATAAATAAATAATTGTCAATATAATGCACAGACAGTATGTTTATGCAAACATGCACCCATACACAGTGATATTTGCATGCATGTATAAAGAGAAAATTAAATTACTTGAGTATATTGTGGATTATGGAGCTGGGTCTTGGGGGACAGAGACTGTAAAATTAATTTGATTGAAAGCCAATAAGGAGAGAAGTATTATTTGGACCTGTGACCCTCTCCTACAAGAATTCCTGCTTCTCGTTTCCCACTTACCGCAGTGTGCAGCAACACCATCACTGCGGACTCGAGCCATTTTATATTACACTGATTTTAGACTCATATGTCTCAGTAAAAGCTTATTGGACTCATAAAACAATACAGGAGCAGTAAAATTGAAGCAATTCATTACAGCGGTTAAGCTGCCCTTTCAAATTTTCCCGCTGTGCTGAAATGAATGGAAAGCCGACATCCTAACACCGCTGCCGAGTTTCAAGACGCCTGCGGAACCGTTGCGTTGTTTCCGTCCGTCCCGCGTGAGCAGCACAGGAGGCTTTCGAGGTCTAATTCGAGACCCGGACACAGGCACCTGGAACGATGGAGAGGCACGATGAGGACGATGGCCCTTTGTGTCAACATGGGCCCAAATAGAGGCAATCTGTGAAGATGTTCGCCTGTGTGGGACCTGCAGGGCAGAAAAAAGAGGTTTCTTTTTTTTCTTTTATGTTTCTATGTCAATATCGACAAAGGCAACATTTGTGTTCTAGAAAAATATTCCGTTCTGAGGCTATAATTATCTCCGCTGTTTTATGAACAGTGATGCGAAACTTGTTCGCACAAAACGTTCTCCAAGAACTGTGATTTCAGAAACGTCCCGACTGCGTGAGCACTACAGACAACAAGCATGAATCATTGTTACAGGGACAAGAGGAGCGCAGTGATTAGAGGTGCAGCCTGGCACTGGCGCTCTTGTACCCTTCGGCGAAGTACTTTACACCTAAAGTGTTCCAGTTGAAATGACCCAGCTGTACAAACAGGTGAGTAATTCTTAGCAGCTCTGTATCCCAACCTCGTATTGTGAGTCGCTTTAAACAGAGAGTGCAAATTAGATTAAAAAACTAAAATCTCGTTAAAACTTACAAGGTTTGTCATGGTTGTTATAATTTTACTTACTTATTAAGTAAAAATAGTTTTTTTGATTACGATGTGGTCTTTCTGGATCGGACAAAAAAAAAGTTTTTACTTAGTTAATAAGCAAAACATTTAAAATTACTACTAGTGTTTTCGGTGGAGGAATTCAAGTTATGCACGTTTTTGTACAGTAATTTGGCTGGTAAAGATGATAATACCATCTTGCCAGTATCTCACAATAATTATTCCTTCATGGCAGTGGCAGCCTGAACAGCAGGGGCTGGAGCAGAGGGTGGCGTAGTGATTACAAGCTGCTGTCTCTGGACGTGGAGGTTACAAGTTAAAATCCCGTCTCCTGCTGTAATACCCTTGAGGAAGGTATTTGTACCGAACTGCACCAGTAAAAATTAGTGGGTGATCAATCATGGCAAGTTGCTTTGGAGAAATCGTCAGCTAGATGAACAAATGTATCCTGCCGGGCAGTTTGAGGCTTTGGTGATGATGGAAATTGCGCTCGGACCGAAAAATGTCATCACGTCGAGAACGATTGGGGTACCAGCCTAGGAAGGGTTACCGAGTAGTGATGCGGGGCAGGGAGGGGGTGTTATTTGGGCAACAAGCTGCAATTAGGAGATGCCAACTCCCTCCAGGTACCTGCTGACTCTGACAAAGCCTCCGATTGGATCCCACCTCCTGTTATAAATAAAGTTAAAGTAAATGTATTGCTCAAATGGAGGGGAATAAAAACAGTCCTGCTTTTAGTGCCCAATCCCAAAAGACAACATCGTCATCAATAACTGAAGGATAATGAGATATGAATGACTAATAACCGTTGCTGCATGACACTAGGGGGCTAACGTTAATAAATAGCGGAGCGGTTCAGACAAAAATCCATCATAAGTGGATTACGGTGGCCATCAATCGTCATTTTCCATTTTTGCAGTTTTGTGCAATTGCACGGCGCCGAAATGGGCCGCGCTGATTAAAGAGGCCGCACGGGAAGGCACACATTCAAGCCGCAGTCCTTGTAAATAAACTCATTTCGCCCGCATGCCTCCAAAATTCCATTTTCATTTCCCCCTCCCGCCCTCGCCGTACTGCCAGTGTCCCAGGAAGGAAAGGTCATGTCATTAATCTACTGTGGTACAGCAAAATGGCAGTGTATCCATCTTTCTCCAGCCTGCTTGGCAGAGGCTCCTTACAGCCATAACCCTTTCATTGCCACCCTAGTGGGGAGCGCAGAGGACCCCTCGCGGGGGTCGCGGGCGATGTGGGCGAAGCAAAGCTCAGCTTCACACCGGTGAACTACTGAGGGGGGACAATCTGCCCAAATGAACGCCCAGGTAAAGCACGTGCTGGGTAATTTGTCAAAAGAGATGCAAATAACACTATGAGCTACAAATACCAGGCATACAGCATGTCATACAATGAATATCAGTCTAAACAAATTAATACAAATCTGGATAGCATGAAATGTACCGTAAGCACATTAACTGCTAAGTCTGCCTAGTGTGCGTCTTCTCCCCGTGTTTGCATGGGTCTCCTCGGGGTGCTCTGGTTTCCTCCCACAGTCCAAACACATCAGGTGGATCGGTGACTACAGCTGGACTTGTAATTGTCGGCAAATTAACATTGTTCGTCGCTTTGGAGAAAAGCATCTGCAGAATAAAGAAATGTCAGTGTAGATGGCTGAATGACTGCAATGAGTCTGGTGTAGTGCGTCTAACACTAGGAGTCACCGTGGACAAAGCTGTGAGCTAAAATCTATGTAATGCCAAGCGTAACCCCAATCCTGACCCTGACCCTGACCCTCATTGTACATCTCTTTGGAGAAAAGCACCCGCTAAATGAATAAATGTAACTGGACACCACGTGAACCGTGCAGCGCCGTGTCCCTAGACAGCGGTTGCCGAGGGGAAGGGTACGCCTCATGATTTAGCAGCAGAGGACATTCTCTGCTCTGCAAACGGTGTTAATGCCTGAAGGACGACAGCTTCCCCCTCAACTCCTGTCTTTTCTGTCCTACAGAGTTCCCCCGAATGGCAGTGAAAGTTCCAAGGTTGTTTCACACTTGTAACACCTAAATTATTGCCACTGCCACGTGACGCACTGTGTTGATCCCTCAGATGAATTCCCCAGTTACAGCCAGCAACCCCACAAATGCCCTAAATCCAGCAGTTTTCTCTCCGTGTCCTGGTTTCTGTTCCAGTCGATCGTTGTAGCTCTTCATTGACTTAATTGACTACACTGATTCTATTAAAGAGAACTGGAGCTGGGGAATAACCATCACGGTGCAGATATCAGAAAACGATTGCAGGTGCTTTCATGCTGGGTGTTCCTCTCATTTGACCTGTGATCTGTGGGAATAATTAGGATTAAACTTTGAAGGAGTCAATGATCTAAATTATGCCATTTAAAAATCGCCAAAGCCCAAGAACAATAACATATGCGTTCCCTTATTTTTTCTTTTTGAGTAACAAGGAATGGAACAAAACTTCAACATTTTTCCATTCCTCATCCTTAGATAATGTCTACTCTTGCACAGTATGAATATCATATCTTTTGAAAATAATGTTTAAAAATAAATATCAGCACAAATCTGTGCGGTTCATTCAATCAGGAGTTCAATGAAGAGGTCAAGAGGAGGCGCTCTGGTGGGAACTGGCGGCCTTCGAAAGGGTAACACTTGTGTGAATGTCTGGATGGAGATGTGGCTCGGAGGGGTTGGCACGAGGAGAGCTGCCAGGTGAAGAAGCTTGCCGTCCCATCAGTGACCAGGATGAAGGACCCACAGGAGCCAGCATAACGTACAGCTCCCGAGGACGGGGACGCTTCCCTCTGTCGGTGTCCCGGTCCACTCGATGGCGGATCGAGACACCGGCTGTCCTAATGATCCCCGCCGGTCTGTCTCTCCCTCCCTTGGAGATTTAGAGAGAAACTCACATAGCTTTATCAGCATGAAAAGATTAGTCTTGTGTTGCCGAGGCCTGGGTAGGATTACACAGCACAGACATGGGACCATTTGTTTCAGAACTGTTCGAATTAATTTGGATATAAATCATGCAAAATTTATACGAGGAAGACTACAGAGAAGAAATCCTGAACGAACCAGCGGCAGTGCAAAGCAGGACTGCCGTTTTCATTCCCTTCGTTATATCTGACTCCGTTGCTCTGTCTCTCTTGCTCTCCTCCAGCGCTCGTGCTCATGACCTTCCAGGTCAGGTTTAATGGCGACCAGCATGCCGGCGCCTCTCGGAGACTCCGCACATCTTGTTTCTGGCCATTTGCCGTCAACGGAGATTTAGCTCAAAGGCAATGCCTCGTGGGGCAGCAGGCCGGCCGGCTCGGAGAGGCACTGCCCTTTCGTGCCCTTGTCTTTGGTGCCGTGCCTTTCAGCTGAGCAACCCGGTGCCCAAATGTGTGTGTGTGTGTGTGTGTGTGTGTGTGTGTGTGTGTGTGTGTGTGTGTGTGTGTGTGTGTGTGTGTGTGTGTGTAGACCAAGGGAGAACTTTAGAAGGCAGTCTTTGTGCCTCCAGCCCACACCCTCAGACTTTCCATAACTCTATTTTTAATATCAAGCATTTTCTTGAGCCATTTTCTCAGGAGCCGGGATGGATGGAACATCTGCCTTAAGGTGACCCAGTCGGGAAGGAGCTACATTTGCCGAACAAACGGTTACGGGTTCAGTTCCCTGCAAACTGCCGCTGCTCACATTACTTGAGCTGAATTGCTTCTGTAGATGTAAACAGGGCGCATATGAATCAACCACAACTGAACAACAGTAAGCCATGTATATTGCTCTAATCGAACAAGAAAATAAGATGCCTTCATGTAGCTCTCGCTTTCAGAGAACACGACATACCGGAAATAAAATAAAAGTTTCGGTGCAATGCAGTGCAAAATTACTCGCAGATTCTGTTTGTCTCACTGCCATCGAGCTGCATGCTACAGCGATCACGGTCGAGTTACATGTGTGAACAAGGGACGCATCCTGTATCATGGCACAGACCGAATGTCTGGATGACATCAGCCTTCGTTCGCTTGGTCTCCAACCACAGAGGCGAGATGAACTTTCGGCGCTTATCCATTTGCAGCCCGTATCCTAAACGCGGTTGGGCTGGTGATCCCCTTCCAAATTTTTCAACGACAAACGACTGAAACGGTCGAGCTGCGATCGTCACGCTGACCTACGACCTTTACCGTGGAAGGACTTTTCCGTTGACCAAAGGGGAAAGAAGGAAAGGACACAATCCTCCAGGTAGCAGCACACCAAAGGTTCTCCAGCCTCACGGGCGCTTGACTGGTCCCCGGTTCCGGCACTTACTGCGATGTTTGTCAGGAGGCTGCCGTGCAGCACCGATGCATGAGCACATAGCCAAGCGGGAGCTCGTGCGGTGTGCTTCTTAGGAACAGACCAAGCAGGTACTTTGATTCTTGTCAGGGGAATGTTGATTAACAAATAGCAAACATTAATTACTCTCTTAATGGAATCTCAGTGGGAGGTCTAGCCGCACAACAAAACACTGCTCTTTTCCCCCAGCGTCTTGTCTGAGCATGTTTAAAATTCACATATGCGTGTGTGACTTAGAGGGTGCGGTTGGGGGTGGAGCCACAGATCTGAGTTATATTTGGCTTTGGTTTCACTGTTAGTGTCGTACTTTAGACGGTCCGGCGATCGTATTCCCAACACGTGCATGATCTCCTTCGCCAGTAGTAACCTTTGCTCAGTTTAGCACCTTGTCCTGTAGACCTTGAGGGCAAAGTGTCCAGGATCTCACCATCTTTCCTGCAGTGATAAAGTGAAAGCTCCATCTGAGCCAGTTCACACGCCTGTTCTGGGATGTGAGCCACCGGCACTTGGACCCTAAAAGGTTTATTTATGTCCCCTGCCTTTCGGGTGGGAGTTTTTTTGTTTTCCTTTCCTCCGTGTCCAGTTGATTTGTTTTATAGATTTTATTCCTAATTTAACGTAATTTAGTGTATGGCTAACCTTTTATTTGCTATTATGTGATCTTTTGTTCAGCACTCTGTGTCACTATGTGAGACTTGTATTGAAGGTAACAAGACTGTCTTAAATCTGACCATCGGTAGACCTCGACCACCGGAGGGATGAACTCTGAGCTTTATTAAACAAGCATACTCCGTGCCAGTGCCATGAATACTGTGAGACAGAGCTCATATCCAGACAGTGACCAGGAGACTGTGTTGTGGGATACCACAAGATAAACTTTTAAAAAGTTTTCCCTTCTGCAGACAGGTAAGCATCTTAACGAAAGCATTGGTGAATGGAGTTGGTCACTTGTTCGTATGCGTTAATCCCAGTTGCCTCCTGATCCATCTCTCTTCATTCTAAGTGCAGCTCCATAGAAAAAAGGTTTGGCTCTGGCTGCTCTAACTGCTCTTGTCTGCGCTACAGCTCATTGAGATCCAGCAATCTGCACTACAGGTTCCCAGCAAACGTGTGACATTCCCCTAACACTCTTCTCACGCTCGTCCTGATGTTGTCACTTCAACTTTGCTCTTGTTCCCTTCCTTTGGTCAGAGAGCAGTACTGCAGCCTCGCTGGGTGTCATTTAAAGTGCAATGATCACTGATTATGGGTGGCATGGTGGCATGGTGGCACTGCAAGTAGTGCAGCTGTCTCACAGTGCCTAGATGGTGTGAGAGGATGTGGGTTCAATCCCCACTCAGTCTGTGTGGAGTTTGCACCTTCTCCCTGTGTCTGTATGGGTTTCCTCTGGGTGCTCTGGTTTTCTCCCACACTCCAAAGACATGCTGTTCAGGTTCCCCCATAGTGTGTGAGTAACAGAGGGAGTGTCTATGAATGAGTGACCCAGTGTAAGTAGTGTATCTAGCACTGTAAGTCACCTTGATGAATAAGATGTGTGGACTGGTAACACTACACAGAATTCATTGGAAGCTGCTTTGGACAAAAGTGTCTGCTAAATAAATAAATGTAAGTGATATATACATGTGGGGGGTGTGGTGGCACAGCGGGCTTGGCTGGGTCCTGCTCTCTGGTGGGTCTGGGGTTCAAGTCCTCCTTGGGGTGCCTTGTAATGGACAATTCCTGTGTCCTGTGTTGCCAGGTTAGGCTCCAGTTTGCCGCAATTCCAGTTGGGACATGTGGTTTCAGACTGCGTGTGTGTGTGTGTGTGACATATACATGTTACATTTCCGTTACTGGATTTCAGAAAGCTTCAGCACTGTTTCTGTCCAGTGGTATTGCTAATAAGACCACTCCCATTGCTGATGAGACTACAACCATGGTTAGGATGACCACTCCCATTGTTGAGAAGCCCACATCTTTCCTGCCTCCCATTAAAACATCATGTTCCCATAACACTGGGTCAGCATGGCAGTTTTATTATCTACTAACAAAGCCTTTGCTGCTTAAACCCAGTCTTGTGCTTTTGGTCTGATTGCTTCCCATCTCGGCTCAGCTGTGTCTGTTGTTTAGGAGACGTGTGGCCCCCAGATGCACGTCAGTGCAAAGGGTCAGGAGGGAAGGCTCAAAGTGAGGTCTTTCAGGGAGCGAGTTCCATCCATGGGACTTAAGCAGTGCTGTCCGAAAGTCCTGCTGGAGCTCATCATTCTAGTAGAAAGAGCCGTGCCAGATTCTTGACAGCAATCGTGACGATGCAGTTCAGATGAAGGGCTGCGCCCGGCAATGTCAGCGATGGTGGTGATCGCACTGGCGAGGAAAAACGGACAGAGAAGAGGACAGACAAGTCATGCTGGGAACAGCGGACACAGGAAGCGAGGGGCTCCTTGAGCTTATTTAACCACTATCAGATGGAACCGGTACACCTTGGTTAATTGTGTCGACGTTGCCAGAACATCCCCTCCTGAATCGTCCCTTTGAAACGCTGCTTGAAAGAGAAGGTACTGATCCTGCAGCTGCTGCTTTTGTAGTTAATTTTGTCCAGTTGCCTGATCTTAGAGACAACTGGGGGAAAAAAAAATGGGGAAATATTGTTCTCATAGAGCTGAGGAATGATACAGTCCGCAGAACACAGAGCAAGGTGAGAGTCTCAATATCTACTGTGCCGACAGCTTTCGTCTGCGATAAAGAAACACATTTGTGTGAAACACAATAGTCTTAGTTATCGGCCGACAACAGAGAGAGCTATCGGAGGTGCGTAGCAGGAATTAATGTAGGGATCTCACTTGTCGGGGCAGGGAAATGTGTGGCAATATCAATAAGTCACTGCATAAATGGGGTTGGACCCATTTATGAGCTGAATTTCCTTAATAGGTGTCTTCAGATGTGTCACTGCTGTTTTTGACACTGTATGCTTTCAAGGATCACGAAATAACTGTTTGTTGGAGAACAGGTCAGTTCTGTTGCCTTCTTTCTCCTGCAACCGTTGCTGGTTTGAGGAGTAAACGCAAAAACAACCGATAAAACAAATTGTCACCACAGGGAACGAGTCATTTTATGGATTTTGACATTTCTGAAGGAAATAAGGTTTCCCTTTCGGCTGCGGGACACTCGATGGTGAAGCTGCCGATACTGGCCAACATCAACAGGGGGCGGTGCTGAGCTCAAATAGCTGGTGCGACTGGGCCTTAGAGGTTTAGTGAAGGGGGTCTGGGGATGGGGGGGAGAGAGAGAGGGAGAGAAAGAAAGACAGTGAGAGAGAGAGAGAAAGAGAAATAGAAAAAGAGAGAGAAAAGCAAAGAGAGAGCAAAAGGGAGAGGGGGGAGAGAGAGAGAGATAGATGATGTAGCAGCTCCAGTCAGAACGGATGTTAACGCCAGAAAACAGCCCGTCTGACCTTTTCACTGAGCTGCTCCTTGCACCATAACAGACAACTTCATGGAGTCAATATGGACCCTGAAACAGAAAGCCTGACCTTTTTCCCTGGCCAAGATTGATCGACTTATCACGCCTGGATACTTATTCCTACCTCTGTTGTCAGCTATTCATGCCTGAACGCCTCCCCACGCGCCGCCGTGCTGCACCGCGCGCTCCGGCTAGTGCGGTCACGCAGTGTGTGTTCTTTCTTAATCACACTTATGGCTTTTAAACTCTTTGTAAGACAGCATATTAAAATATTAGACTTGTTTTAATGTTCAAAAGTATCAGAAAAAGTAAATGAGCAAACAGTGACCGACGAAAGTGTTACTCGCAAATTTATATTTCTGAGTGAAAAATACCGGGTTTACCACAGTGTTACCACAGTTATACGGTAATTGAGTAATAAAAGTGAGACACACTTTACGAAGGAGTATGTATAAATAATAACCGTCAGGACCAAGTGTTTATTCCTTCCTGAGCCGCAAAGTCACACCTATTTATTTTTGCGCTGAAAACGCACACAGTCACTTTAATAGTTAGTATTAGTTATTGTAACAACAACAAGGCAGATTCCCTTTAATTACTCCACAATACTCTGTTATACTGTGTTATTTATTAGTGCTGTTAATTATTAGTGTGTTAATTATTAGTGCCGTACGTCTGTAACCTGCACTTGTTCAGCCTGTGCGGCTTCCAAGTAACAACACGCCGTCCTCTTCATCTCTCAATGCTTAATGCACACACACTTACTGTAAAAGCGCGTACATATGAAGTTGAGTGGAAAAAAAAAAAAAGAAAAGAAAAAGAAACGTATGAAAACAACGCGAGTAAACAGTGATTGAACACACTTGGCTTCAGTCCCTGCGCAGTGTGTGTGGGACTGACGTGTCTAAATTGCTTCGTGTGTGTGTTACATAGCTGTATAAATGGGTGAATGACCATGCTGTTACCGTAGTGTATCTAGCACTGTAAGACACCCTGGATACAAGTGTGAGCTAAACACTTGTTAAAAATAACTGTACGTGGTTTTGAATGAAGCACCTGCGAAATGAATACGGAAAAAACGTGAAACCCTCGCACAGCAAATCTGAAGAAATGTCTTGCGAGACGAGGAAAGTGTGTGAAATGAAACTGCTCGTGTGCTTCAAGTCATTTAATTACATGTTTAAATGAATAAATGTGTTCATTTGTATGAAAGCTAAAGTTTACTGGTGTCATTAACATGCAGGTTGTCGACGCCACCGATAAGTTCTAGCTGGTGCATCATGGGAAATATGTGCAGAAACGTGCAGGTGGCGGCCTCCTCCTCCGTCTAATGGCATTATGTGCGCGGCCCGTATTCTTGGGAGGGGTCATTATCCCCGAGTTCCGTCATTAAAAGGATCGGAGCGACCGAGAGGCACGTAGGGGCGGTGGGGGGCGCTCAGGCACAGAGTCGGGGCCCGGTGTCTCGTCTCTCTGAAAGTAGTGTGGGAGCGAGTCGCTGCGCATGGGAGAGCGGCTCGAGCGGCTCGAGCGGCAGGACGGCTCCGCGTGCTGCTAAATTTCAAGCCTTCTGCAATAAAACGGGCCCGGCGGTGGAGTCGGAACTTAACGAATCTGCTCAGATCGACAAAGGAAATAATTAGTAATTTCATTCATTAAAACTGCCCACATGTCCTCGTGTACGCTGGAGACAACGAAGCAACAATTCCAACAATCCATCCATCCATTTTCATCAACTTCTCGTCCTGGTCAGGGTCACAGGGGTGCGGCGCCTATCCCGGAATCACTGGGTGCCACGCTGCCGGGGGCGGGGGCTGGGGTGATGATGCAATAAGTCTCTTTTTAAATCCTCCCCTTAACCCCATATTCCATTTTATCGCTGGGCCTCAAAGCCATATTCCAAGTTGAAACGGGAATAAATAAAGATTTAAAATAGCAGCAGAGCGACAGTCTGCCGTAAACAGCAACAGTTCAGTTTATTACATGTGTCCAATGAAACAACGCGGTACCTACCAGGTACTAGTGGTAAAGTGCGCTGGACTGGTGTTCTGGCTCTCAGAACCGCTGGAGCGCCAGCAGAACACTAACTAGTGCTCAGATTAATGGCTCTCGCTTCACTCAGATAATATCTCCATTATTTAGCATCCGAGGTGCAATTTAGACACATTAGGAGGGTGTTTGTGCGCCCGCGTACACGCAATCGGGTCACGATAGAGATGCCGGCGCTTAATTGGTTCCTTCCGGCCGAAAGAGCGCTTCCTCGGGCCTGCAGGTCCTGCGAGAAGAAGGGCGACGGGAAAGGGTGCCGGCGGCGTGGCTGTGGTGGGTGCGTGTGAGATGCATGAGAAGATGATAAAGTGCGTTTACAGACCCGCACCTGTGTGACGGCGTTATTAATACGCCGCTTCTACATTTCTGCATGTGCTGTTGCGAGAGGAAATGAGCTCACTTTAATTTGAACAGTCTCAACACTTTTGTCAAATGAAATTCACTCCCCAGATAGGATGATGGTTTCTTGTTATAACCTAAGTAGAAATATATGAAATATTAATTAGATTTTGAAATACTGGCAGAGGTCAGCTGCATGGGGGGGGGGGGGGGGGGGGGGGGAGTAAAGAAGGGGCTGTGGACCGGGCCGCCGTTTGGGCCGATGGTCTTAGAGCGCTCTCCAGTGGTGGTGAACACCTCTGCAAATCAGCTGAAAGTGTCGCTCAAAGTTTTCCTTATAGGTGCAATGTTAACATTGACATTTACATTTATTTATTGATCAGACACTTTTCTCCAAAGCGACTTCCACTGAACTCTATGTAGTGTTATCAGCCCCCACCTTATTCACCACGGTGACTTACACTGCTAGATGCACTACTTACAATGGGTCCCTCGTCCCTGCATCAGTGGAACACACACACTTTCTATCACTCACACACTATGGGGGAACCTGAACCGCACATGTTTGACATGTGGGAGGAAACCCACACAGACATGGGGCGAAGATGGATACTCCACACAGACTGAGTGGGGATAGAACCCATGTCCTCTCGGACCACCCGGGTGCTGTAAGACAATAGTGTTACTCACTGTGTCACTGTGCCACCCGCATACATGTATTTACGTATCCATTATATGTATCCATTCATTCATTTCCCTGAAAAACGGACACAACACGCAGGTGACTGCAGTAATACCCATCCACCTGTCTGCCTAAATAAATAGTTTTCTGCAAGTGTCCTCAAACTTTTGACTGGCGCTCGGCACAAAAACGCACCCATCCAGTCTCCGGCGCACACGCCACACACTTCAGCAAGCGATGCTCTTCGATTTATTGGCCTGTGAGAAACCGAAACACAATTTTGTACAGTTTTAAACTGAATTCTGACTCAGGAAATACCGAGGTGCCGTAACAACGCTGCCAGGCCACCGGACCCCTTCGCTGCAACCTCACGCTGCCTGTGTGACTCGAAATTGTAAATTGTTGATCCTGCTGAGAAACAAATTGTCAGTTTTATCTCTGTCTCTTGGACACTTGTTTCCATCCAATTAAAGATGTGACAGAGTTTACGTTGTGATTTGTAACGAAGCCACAGCCTGCAGAAGTACCGTCTTTACATTATGAGCTGAATATTAATGCAGAGACCCAAAGTTTACACTGATACTGCAGGGGTTCAACCTGCTATCGTTGGACCAGAAGGTCGCAGGTTTGAATCCCACCTCCAGCTGTAGTATTCCGTCCTTCGATTTCCAGTCGGCTTTGCTGGACGAACTGCGTTGTGGACTTGAACTGGGAAAGTGGCGTGGACTTTCTGTCGCTTTTCATTCATTTGCTTTATCTTGGCAGCCGAGTGATCGGTTTTCGGAGAATGAGGGATCGTTGTCCTGCCCTCCTGCGGGGCCTGGCTGTCAACTGCCTGATCGATGCGTTTAATTTTCAAACTTTGCATCATACCAAGGAAAGAGGGAGGAGAGAGCGGGGATTTTTCTTTGGTCTTTTGTGTGTTTGTTTGTTTGTTGTCCCTGTCAGTTCACCGCAGCACATGTAGAATTCCAGCATCATGTTCAATAATTGTTCAGTTTTGCAGTTCCGACAAGGTGGTCTGAATGTACATAATGAGAACCTATAGAGAACCTTCCATCCATCTTCCATCTTCCTCCGCTTTTATCCAGGGCCGGGTCGCAGGGGCAGCAGTCTGAGCAGAGTCCTCCAGACTTCCCTCTCCCCGCACACCTCCTCCAGTTCCTCTGGGGGAACCCCAAGGCGTTCCCAGGCCAGCCAGGAGACATAGTCTCTCCAACGTGTCCTGGGTCTGCCCCGAGGCCTCCTCCCAGTGGGACAAGCCCGGAACACCTCCCCAGGGAGGCGTCCAGGAGGCATCCGGAACAGATGCCCGAGCCACCTCAACTGGCTCCTCTCGATGCGGAGGAGCAGCGGCTCTACTCCGAGCCCCTCCCGGGTGACTGAGCTCCTCACCCTACCCCTAAGGGTGCGCCCAGCCACTCTGCGGAGGAAACTCATTTCTGCCGCTTGTATCCGCGATCTCATTCTTTCGGTCATGATCCAGAGTTCATGACCATAGGTGAGGGTAGGAACGTAGATCAACCGGTAAATTGAGAGCTTCGCCTTACGACTCAGCTCCCTCTTCACCACAACAGACCGGTACAATGACCGCATTACTGCGGACGCCGCACCGATCCGTTTGTCAACCTGCCGCTCCATTTTTCCCTCACTCGTGAACAAGACCCCGAGATACTTAAACTCCTCCACTTGAGGGAGCAACTCCCCCCTAACCCGGAGGGGGCAATCCACCTTTTTCCGACTGAGAACCATGGCCTCGGATTTGGACGTGCTGATTCTCATCCCCGCCGCTTCGCACTCGGCTGCAAACCTCCCCAGTGCACGCTGCAAGTCTTGACTTGATGAAGCCAACAGGACCACATCGTCCGCAAAAGCAGAGACGAGATCTCGCGGCCACCAAAACAGACACCCTCCGTTCCCTGACTGCGCCTAGAAATTCTGTCCATAAAGATAATGAACAGAATCGGTGACAAAGGGCAGCCCTAGCGGAGTCCAACATGCACCGGGAACAGGTCTGACTTACTGTCGGCAATGCGAACCAAGCTCCTACTCTGGTCATACAGGGAACGAACAGCCCGTAGCAACTAGCCCCGAACCACATAATCCCGAAGTACCCCCCACAGGATGCCACGAGGGACACGGTCGAATGCCTTCTCCAGGTCCACGAAACACATATGGACTGGTTGGGCAAACTCCCATGAACCCTCCAACACCCTAGTGAGGGTATAGAGCTGGTCCAGTGTTCCACGGCCAGGGCGAAAACCGCATTGCTCCTCCTGAATCCGAGGTTCGACTATCAGTCGGATTCTCCTCTCCAGTACCCCGGCATAGACTTTCCCAGGGAGGCTAAGGAGTGTGATCCCCCTGTAGTTGGAACACAATCTCCGGTCCCCCTTCTTAAAAAGAGGGACCACCACCCCGGTCTGCCAGTCCAGAGGCACCGTTCCCGAACTCCACGCGATGCTGCAGAGGCGTGTCAGCCAAGACAGCCCCACAACATCCAGAGACTTGAGAAACTCGGGGCGGATCTCGTCCACCCCCGGAGCCTTTCCACCGAGGAGTTTTTTGACTGCCTCAGCAACTTCAGCCAGGGTAATGGACGAGTCCCCCTCCAAGTCCCCAGCCTCAGCTTCCTCTACGGAAGGCGTGTCGGAGGGATTGAGGAGATCCTCAAAGTACTCCTTCCACCGCCCGAGAACATCCTCAGCTGAGGTCAGCAGCGCACCACTTCCACTGTAAACAGTGTTCGTGGAACACCGCTTCCCCCCTCTGAGTCGCCGGACAGTTTGCCAGAATCTCTTTGAGGCCGACCGAAAGTCTTCCTCCATGGCCTCACCGAACTCCTCCCAAGCCCGAGTTTTTGCCGCGGCGACTGCCAGAGCCGCGCTCCGTTTGGCCCATCGGTACCTGTCAGCTGCTTCAGGAGTCCCATGAGCCAGCCAGGCCCAATAGAACTCCTTCTTCAGCTTGACGGCATCCCTTACTTCCGGTGTCCACCACCGTGTTCGGGGATTGCCGCCGCGACAAGGCGCCGGAGACCTTATGGCCGCAGCTCTGAACCGCCGCCCCGACAATGGAGGTGCGGAACATAGTCCATTCGGACTCGATGTCCCCCACCTCCCTCGGGACCTGGTTGAAGCTCTGTCGGAGGTGGGAGTTGAAGACCTCTCTGACAGGGGCCTCCGCCAAACGTTCCCAACAGACCCTCACTATGCGTTTGGGCCTTCCAGGTCTGTCCGGCTTTTTCCCCCGCCATCGAATCCAACTCACCACCAGGTGGTGATCAGTTAACAGCTCAGCCCCTCTCTTCACCCGAGTGTCCAAGACATATGGTCGAAGGTCAGAAGAAACGACTACGAAGTCGATCATTGACCTCCGACCTAGGGTGTCCTGGTGCCAAGTGCACTGATGGACACCCTTATGCATGAACATGGTGTTCGTTATGGATAAACCGCGACTAGCACAGAAATCCAATAACAACTCACCGCTCGGGTTCAGATCAGGGAGGCCGTTCCTCCCAATCACGTCCCTCCAGGTATCACTGTTGCCGCCCACGTGGGCGTTAAAGTCCCTCAGTAGAACGACAGAGTCCCCAATGGGAGCGCTTTCCAGCACGCCCCCCAGGGACTCTAAAAAGGCCGGGTACTCTACACTGCCGCTAGGCGCATAAGCACAAACGACAGTGAGAGACCGTTCCCTGACCCGAAGGCATAGGGAGACGACCCTCTCATTCACCGGGGTAGACTCCAACACATGGCGGCTGAACTGGGGGGCTATTAATAAGCCCACACCAGCCCACCGCCTCTCACCTTGGGCAACGCCAGAATAGTGGAGAGTCCACCCTCGATCGAGGAGAGTGGTTCCAGAATCCAAGCTGTGAGTGGAAGTGAGCCCGACTATATCTAGACAGTATCTCTCAACTTCCCGCACCAGCTCAGGCTCCTTCCCCGCCAGTGAGGTGACATTCCAAGCCCCAAAAACCAGAGTTGGCGCCCGAGGTTTGGGTCGGCCGGGCACTCGGCCCCAACCACCGCCCAAATCACAATGCACCGGCCCCTTACGGTATCTCCGGCAGTTGGTGAGCCCACCGAAGAGCGGCTCCACGTCATGGCTTCGGGCTGAGCCCGGCCAGGCCCCGTGGGCATAGACCTGGCCACCAGGCGCTCGCATGCGAGCCCCCCCCCCAGGCCTGGCTCCAGGGTGGGGCCCTGGTGACCCCATACCGGGCGGGGTAAACGAAAGCCTTGATTTTTCCTTCATAAGGGGTTTTTGAACCGCGCTTTGTCTCGTCTGTCATCCAGGACCTGTCTGCCATGGGAGACCCTACCAGGGGCATATAGCCCCAGACAACATAGCTCCTGGACTCATTCAGGCACTCAAACCCCTCCACCAGGGTAAGGTGGCGGTTCACGGAGGAGTAGAGAACCTTCCCCTCTTCTTAAATTCTGGAATCAGTGCTGCTGATGGCATAGATTTCTTTATTCCAGGATTACATTTACAGGTGGTCCCCTGTCACCCAGAGCTGTGTATTAGGTGTATTAAATGCATTACGATGGGTTTTGCGGAACGTAACCCCACCGTAAGTCGGGGACAACCTGAATTATTGATCAGATGCTTTTCTCCAAAGCGACTTCCAATGAACTCTGTGTAGTGTTATCAGCCCACACACCTAATTCACTGCGGTGATTTACACTCCTAGATACACTACTTACACTGGCTCACTCAACCATACATCAGTGGAACACACACACTATGGGTGAACCTGTACAGCATGTCTTTGGACTGTGGGAGGAAACCAGAGCACCCAGAGGAAACCCATGCCGACACAGGGAGAACATGCAAACGAGCCCATGTCCTCTTGCACGACCCAGGTGCTGTGAGACAGCAGCGCTACTCGCAGCGCCACCGTGCCGCCCATGGTATATAAAGAGAGAACTTTCTCCTCTTCTTGAGTTTTGGAATCGGTGCTGTTGCTGTCATAGATTTGTGTATTCAAGCATTACTCTGATCCGAGAGAGGGGAGTGCGTGAGTTGGCAGTCGTAAGAGTGCGTGTCCTCGCAGATCCATGCGTCCACCCACTGCCAATAACCATGAGCCCAATGCAGGGGTGCGGTGATCCTTGGTCTATCCAGGAAGCAAAGGGTCTGGACACGATACACTCTGGATGGGACGCCAGTCCATTGCAGGGCCATCTCACACACACACACACACACACACACACACACACACACACACACAAACACATTCTCTCACTTTCACACGAACAGACGCTACAGGAAAATCCCCTGAAACGCGTGTCATCGGACTGTGGGAGGAAACATGAGCACCAGGGGGACGTCCACAAAAACACAGGGAGAACATGGGAATTCCGCTCAGACTGAACTGGATTCCAACACGCATCTAAACCCGGAGCTGTAGCACAGTGAGGCACCAGCACTACTTGTCTATCAAGGTATAACGTAAAAGTTATTACAGATTTTTTGAGAATTCTTTACATTCACTGCGATGGTTTAGCGCTGGAGCATTTTTTGCAACCGCAGAACTTGGGACTAAAATCGGCAGCACAGAAGTGACAGTAGGGGCATCCGCCCGCTCATCTATCATCTCTCATCTATCATCTGCGGCACATTAATTTCAGACAGCTGACAGTGCAGACAGAGTGAGCGCATTAGGCCGGCGGAATGCAGGATAATAGCGTTTTCATTATTGGCTATATTATTGGATAAATGCATTTCTTGTGCCGGCGAAGTCTGGGTGGAAACAATTGCTTTCTGCAGATGCCGAGATCTCACCATCTCTCTCCTCCAAACGGCATTTCAAGGCCTGTCACACACCTGCAGACATCATTATTTATCATTATTTATTTCCTTTGCAGAAACTTTCATCTAAATCATCTTAATACGCCTCGCAGGTCTATAGTAGTAATAATAATAATAATAATAAAAATAATAAACTACTCTATATTGACTCAGGTGGATATTGCATTTTTCATAAAGTACAGTTGCAGGACTCCTAAACCTGCAAACCTTTTACAAGTATAATTCCCCAGGTTGCGTTCAGAGACTCTCTAAGCTCCATGGGGTTTATTCCTTCCGGGAAAAAAATGGCTGCACGATGGGGACTGTTTTTCTAAATTTCTCCGGCATCTCCAGTGCACTCAGTGCATTATTCCAGTTGAAGAACAAGCTCATCGAAAAAGACTCTGGATTGACTTGTGCCATTCTGGATTTCGGACCATCCAAGAGGCATTTTGTCAGGGTTGGGGGCTGTATCTCTGATGTGGTGGTTAGCGACACAGGTGTGCCTCAGGGAACAGTACCGTGTCCTGTCGCGCTTGCCTTCTACACCCCCGATTTCAAATACAATACTAGGCCAGCCCACCATTGTTGGCCACCCAACTTTTAAGACAAAGCTCTCGATTGTTTTAGGGTAATACTCAGCATGCTTCTTGTTCCCTCCCCATCGCTTCACTGGGCTGTATTCTCCATATTTGCTGCCACCCGCATTGCCATCTACTCAGACCTCCTCTGGTCCATTAGACCACCACCCATGTTACCCCCATTGTTCCTGCTTTATCTCACCAAATGGGGAGAGATAAATCACAGCCTGTGCACTATTTGCACACTGTCCTGGGAAATCCTGTGTGAATTCGATGACTCTGATATGCGATGCTAACAATCCATCATCCATCACAGAGGGAAAAGTTGTCTTTCGCTGAACTGATGCCAACTTTTAGTGTCGGCTACTTGTCTTTTCTCAGAACCCTTCAGCAGCCAGCTTAACACATCGTACATGTTTTATGTTTGCATGTACACACGTGTGCATATTTGTGTGTGTCCGTGTGTGTATCTTCTCAGTGTATCCACCTTAGGGTTAGGGTTAAATTATTATTCAGATGAATTATTCAGATGTTACAGTTCTGCATCTGCGGACTTCATGGGAAGCCCAGTGTCCCAGAGAATCACCATCCAGTCTGGTGATGGTCAATGAGTATCGCACTTGATGGCGGGAATTGGCCGTTGGAACTGCCTCCTATCATCACATAAGGGGTTAGGGTTAGGGTGTCTCTGTTTGTCTATATAGTGGTACGAGTCAGGGGACAAATCAAACACAACTCGTGGAAGAGAGTGACCAAGAGTCTTTTATTTGCACACGACCACGGATGGGGTGGATACCTTGTTCAGTGCTTGAGTGACGTGAAGAAGTGAAAAATGGTGTGCAATTTGGAATCAGCAATGTGAATTTTAGTGTATCAGCACAGGGTAAGTACCATGCTCAAGGATGCTACAGCAGGAGGTGGGATTCAAAGCGATGTGACGGTCCATCAGGTCCTGGGCAGCAGCTGTAGCCCCTGTGCCACCAGCTGCCCCCTAGATCTCTTACCCTGGCAGCTCTATTTGCGCTTGATAAACAGTCCATCTGTACACTAACGATAATGACAGTAGAAAATAATAACAATAGAAATCAATAGTTATAACAGGGCTGAAAAATATCATTTGTCCTCAGCTGAATCATCTCTCCACTAAGCCTTCGCTTATGCCTTGTGACTCTGCTTCATTCCTTGGTATTTTCACTCGCTGACAGCTGAAACCTCTGAAACCTCCGTCCGAATTCGAGTCGCTAGATTTTGCAGGCAGTAGGCCGGGGGGTGGGGGTGGGGGTGGGGGTGGGGGTCAGTGTGATCTGCACCTTGTATGACAACTAGTAAGATTTTGGGGGGACTAAAAACATGGGCGTTAATTCTCAGTGGACAGGATATATGAAACGTATGAAACACATGAGACGTAAAAAGGTGCACAATCAGATCCAAAAAGTAATTAAAAAATACAACAAAGATATATATTAATTACAAATTCAGACATAATATATTTATATTATGTTTACATTATGTATGTATATAAGTAAAAAGTCCCACACTGTACTCAAATATAACTGTAAAGAAAGTGTAGTGAAATAAAGCAAAAGGCCTTCATTTTCTACTACATTCTTACATACTTGCCAAAATGTGCCATTTGACAGGTTTTATATACATTTTTTTTTCCTTCTTCTTCTTCTTCTTCTTCTTCTTCTTCTTCTTCTTCTTATTATTATTATTATTATTATTATTGTGTTTCTTATTATTTATTATTGTTTTATTATTATTATTATTATTATTATTAATAATAATAATAATAATAATAATAATAATAATAATAATAATAATAAAAGGAAGGAAATTGTAAATATAAAAAAAATATTTTTAAAAATTAAAAAAAATTAATATTGATAATAATAATGTTGTTGTTGTTGCTGCTACTTGTTTACCTTATGCTTTCCTCCAAAGGATCTTACACAGATTCGCCCATTTAAAAAATTTGGTCATTTATATTGGAGCAATTTACGGCAAGTACCTTGTTCTAGGGTATTGCAGCATGACCAGGGATTGTATATAATATTTGTTAATCACAAATTGAGACACAGCAGCTTTACACGACAACAAGGTGCCCAGTTAAACCCACCAAAACAATAAATAACATGTAAGAAATCAAAAGAAATACATAACGGATGAAGGATGTGCAATTTATCCAAGTGAAAAGAGACAAGGACGTGGAGCTTAATGTGTTTCACTCAAACGGGACCTTCATTCCGCCGCACTTTTCGTCAGCCTGCAATTATCTTCTCCTTTTGCTGCACAGATGAACACATTGTTTTCATTGTTTATGTATTTCCAGACAGCTTTTCCACCGAAAGCGAAATCCTCGCCATGTGGCTGCGGTTAATATGCAGGAGCAGCGCGCGCCTCTCGCCGTGTTAATGATGCTAAAGACCCAGGTGCCGTCAAACACCTGTTTTGTGGGCCTGCGAACGCAGGGCGATGGCGAGCAGAACGTGCTCACGCTGCTCAGGCCCAGCGCCGCCTGCACGTCCCCAAGGGCGACACACCCATCGTGGTCCACACGGCGGGAGGCGGAAGCCTTTGGGGACCCGTTTACCATCTCAGGGGGGTGCCGGCAGGGTCACGGTGAGATCTGCTGTCTTTGGACCCAGAGGTCGCAGGTTCCAATACCAGCTGTTGTACCCTTGAGTGAGGTACTGACTCCCAGTTGTTCCAGTACAATTACCCAGCTGGGTAAATAACTGTAAGCAGCTTAACATTGCAATTGTCTTTATAGAAAAGTGTCGGCGAACTGACACTGTGTGTAAATGTCCCAAAAATTGTCCAAAATGTATCTTTGTGCCACTTGATCAGTGTGCAGCCAGTTATGTGAGTTCATAGCAAAATACCTTCTTTTTTTTCTCACACATTCATATTTCACTTGAGATTGTCAAACTTTTTATGCAATAGCGCCCCCTGTTGTTGAAGGTTGCCAGCAAGAAACTGTGGAGTGTGTGTGTGTGTGTGTGTGTGTGTGTGTGTGTGTGTGTGTGCCACACACAGGGTACATCTATGGTTGTCGGTCACCTTACACAAAAGGTGTGTCACTTTGGAGAAAAGCGTCGGCCAAATGAGGCGGCGCTCAGATGAACAGGCGGTATCCAGCTGTTCAAGGATTTTTATACTATTTTGTTTAAATTGTGTAGCAGCTTTTCGTTTCCCAGATATTAATGTGGACAGCGCTGTGATCCCGACAGGTGCTTCGATTCTGCGGCCTTGTAACTGGAAGAAGTTTCCAGATTTTCCACACCAAGTGAGCTGTCCGTCTGTAACCCACATGAAGTGAGTTTTTAAGGGTCCTTTGCGTGGTAAATACAAGCACTAAGCGCAGTAAAGGCATCAGCAAAGCAACTAAGGAAACACAAACAAACAAATGAATAAATGAATAAATAAATAAATAAAAACAGCTCTCCAACAAAATGAGCAAACCTGCTGGTCTTACGATTTAATGTGATGTATTAATGTCTGTGACATTTCGGTCGGCTGCCCTGCTTTCATTATTACTTATTTTTTTATTGAAAACACTAAACAGCTCTCGGTTTGATCCATTAGCACAAGCAGATGTTTCGCTCAAGCTGCACACATGAAGCCGCTTCCAGTCGAGTGTCAAGAGTAAAACAAAGCCCAGACCCCTGTTGGACGTGAACCTCTCGGTCACACCATCAGTTCTTTAACCGTTCTGCTGCCTGGTATTTCAATCTGAGACCACTTATGTACGTCTCCTATTTGATGGTATGTGAGAGGCTAAAATAAGATATTTTAAGTTTTATTATTTTGATTTTTTTCCCTTGTCATTTGTGTTGTTTTTTTTCTCTCTTTCCTTTTTCCCTTGAGCACATAGTGTGTCCCCACCATACATTACGTGCTTACATTCTTTGGCTCGAAAGCAGCCTGGACACAGAACATGTACACATGTCATTTGTGGTCCCCTGTTGCTATTATATATGTTAGAATAAGGAACATATTAATGTCATGATCATTGTTGCTTTATGATGAGCTTTCTAAAGGCATTTTTTGCGCTGCTCTTTTTTTTTCTGTATGAAATGATTGTTCACCTGCAGAAGAAGAGAGCAGTGCGAAGGGGCGGCTGTAATGATACTCCCTCGCCTGCAGATGGCGCCATTAACAAAGACCTTTTTATGAGCCTTCGGAAAGTGCTTTCAGATGGAGATGGACTCATTGCTGCAGATTAAATTCAACATAATAACGTCAGAGCTGTTCTGCTATCATAAAACATACTCATGTTGCCCGAAATAAACTACACAAAACGGACAGGTTAATGAATTTCTATTGGTAAACAATGTTCTCCATCATTTTTTTATGGCTTGGCTGATAAGAACAACAAACCGAATAAGTAAGAGCCCTAATAAATCCAGTGCACTGTACAGATTGCAAAAAAAAAAAAAAAAAAAAACCTTTGCTGCATTGGGAACCCTGTATCTGTATTTTATACACAAGTTAATGAAAGCTTACTCGATAGCCTCCTGAAAAACACACAAAAAGATGCAGAAACGGAAAATGCTTCCGACAAACGTGTAAAATTTAAATTTACTGTATATCTCTGAAATGAGGCCAAGTAATTCTCATCATTAAAATAAATATTTGTTCTGCAGGAAATTAGTTACTTGGAAGTTATTTGACAGTGGAGGGACTGCAATTCACAAGTAGTCAAATCCAAAATGGAAATTTAATGAAGACACCCATTTGCACAGAAATCACTCTCCGTCCTGCAGCCATGGTGATTTATCACTCCTGGGCCGTTCAATGCTAACGATGCATCAGCTGGATTTTTGCCATCATCTTATACAACAAACCTGGATTTTAATCAGTTTGCTTCTGCAATCATACATATAATTTCTTCTCCGAACATTTGGTATTCATCCCACCTACAGATACAAAATAACGCAGAATTAAAAGCACAATATCAAAATATCTTCTTTTTCTGTCTCCTTAGCAACCCAATTCCTATTGCAACTGAGATGGTACAAGTAGTGCCAGGTTCGGGAGGAGAAAGAAATTAAAATTAAGTTTTATCAGAACAATTCGCCTTGCCGTCACTGCAGGTTTTGGCAGTTACTGCATTCTTAGAGCCAACACCACATGTCCTAAAGGTTGCTGGTTTAAATCCCTGGTCATACTGAAATACCCCAGAACAAGGTACTTACCATAAATTGCTCCAATATAAATTACCAGATTTTATAAATGGGCAAATCTCTGTAAGTTCCTTTGGAGGAAAGCATAAGGTAAATAAGAAACAACAATAATAGTAATAACATTGATAAAGTTTTCAAATGGCACATTTTGGCAACTAAGTAACAATGTAGTAGAAAATGAAGGCTAGCAATTAATTTTCTACACTGTGGCCTTTTGCTTTATTTCACTACACTTTCATTACACTTAAATTTGAATACAGTGTGGGACCTTTTACTTCCACAATGAAAGTGATGCATCTAATTTTACTCTATGTGGCAGAAGTTGAATTATTTCATTCCAAATTATGCTGAAGGGGAATGCAAAAAAAAAAAAAAAAAAACTGTATTAGCAAAAACATGAGATGTTCGTTGGAAGTAAGACAGAAAAGGGCAGCGGAGAGGACATTTAATAAAAATGTGTCATGAGATTCGAAGGCGGTGTTACAAAGGGCTCAGATACAGATTTTGAGGGAGAGCAGTAAATCCTGTCTGTTTTACATACTATTTACATAATGTTGCAACATAGATTTTTTTTCCCCCATTAATTAATCTATGGCCACTTCACCAGTGATTCTCAGCCATAGGACGAAACAAAGTGCACTGCATCAACTGACAGAGAAATACAGACCCAGACACATGACTCTCAGTCAATGAGTCCAATACTGCTGTTTTTGCCAGCATTCTTTACACAAATAGCTGTACATAGAATTGACAGGGAGTATTTTTCAACAGATAGTTTAGTGAAAGTGTACAGATCAAATAGATCAGGAGAGATGTGGGTCCAAAAGGCATGTGGGATTTCAGACTGTTCTTGAACTTTCAGTGTTATTCAGTAGTTCTTAGTGATAGAGTGAGATAATTCCATCACATTGGAGTCAGAACGAAGAGCCTTCAGGATTTTGATTTTGGAGCTTTTGTGTGTGGGATCACCAAGTAACCAGCAGTTGAGGAGCATGGCAGTTTGGCTGGAGCTCAGCGAGTGATCAGGTCCTGATGGTATCAGGTGTCACGGAGCATGACCTTGCAGGCCATAACCAGAGTCTTGAACTTGACACAGGCAGCTACTGGAAGCCAAAGGAGAGAGAAGAGGAAGGGAGATACATGGGAACTCTTCAGTAGGTCAGAAACAACCCACGCAGTGGCATTCTGTATAAGCTAGAGCCTTGATGGTAGAGGCTGGAAGCGCAGACAGAAGGGAATTGCAATAGTTCAGACAGGAGATCACCATGGACTGTACCAGAAGTTGTGCAGAGTGTGATGTGAAATATGGATGAATCGTGCAGATGTTATGCAGGATGTATGTACAGCATCTGGTTATGGCTTCGGTGTGTTGGGAGTCTTGAGTCAATCATTACTCCCAAGGTCTTAACCGATGAAGCAGATGAAATGAGTGAGTTGTTGTCCAGTTTCATCGCATTCCCAACATGAGGATGGAGCTGCCGAGAGGTGAAGGACCTCGTTCTTGGAGAGGTCGACCTGTAGACGGTTGAGAGTTATAGATGGTAATCAGTCATCCAGGCAGAGATGTTCTGGAGGGAAGCGGCGGCGATATGCGAGGATACATCTGTAGCAGTAGGGAGAAAAGAACTGTGTCCGTATAAGTAACGGAAGCACTACGGCTAAAGTTTCCGGACCCTTCTCTGCAGAACACCACGGTGTGCTGATGTAGAGCAAACCGAGGTGTAGTGTAAGGAAGGTTTTGACCCATGGAGTCCAGCGCCCAACCTGCGCGGTAAAACCATCCTTACTGCTTACAGAACGACGGTAACCGGTAACGTCACTGTGTGCAGCAACAGAGACCATATTTACTTCATTGGCTACCACTTCAGAAAAGCATTATTCAGTAACGCAAATGAGATTTTATAATCGTCCCTGACCATATTTCCTTGCTAGTTCTGCTGTCCTCGTACAACCGCCCGCGCTCTGAGGTAACAGCTGGCGAGGAACAGGAGTGGTCTTGAACTTAAGCCCGAGTGAGACAGGACGGCAGAAAACACCCCTTCGGTGCTCGGAATGGTGCGGTCCGACTCCGCTCCACGGGGGTCTCCTCCGAGCTGGATCCGCTTCCACGCGCAGAAAGCGAGTGCAGACCGAGCGGAGACGAAAGGAGCTCGAGCGGAGCCCGGGAAAAGACCGCGGTTTGGCGCCCAGCTCGCGAGCCGCCTCAGAGCCGCTTCCCGCCGAAGCCCTGGAGCCCACGTTCAGGATGACTATGTACAAAGGCAAGCGTCGCAGCCAGCGCTGTGAGTACTGCCTGCCCGGCGCTCCGTGAACGGCCAGAGCTCTAAGAGCGGGTGCCTTGGTGCCCCTGCCGAATAAAAACGAGTTTTTCGCGAGAAATTAGTTGCCATATCAGCACATTTCCTGAGCGAAGTGTCGACGAGAGACTCGTCAGCGTTCGTTTCCTGCCTCGTCGCGCGTCCGCTCCGACACGTCCAGGGACTTTGGGGGGGAAAAAAAAAAAAAAAAAAAAAGAAAGGGGGGGAACTGTATATATAATTTAACGTATTGTGTCCGTCTTTGCATTAAAGGCTTTGTTTCGTATTTGAAGTCTTTCGCGTCAAAAATGGGGGGATAAGCGCCCGTTGAAAGGAGTATTCAGAGGAATCGCCTCAGGTGCGGCGCTGCTCCGGTGCAAACTGGCGAACTATCTTCAGTAAGGCTTAGAAAAATTATGAATGCGTGTCTGTAATTAAAACGTTGCATTGAGTTAAGTGTTGTTTATTTTAATGTCTTTGTTTTTCTATGCTGAATTCATGAAGTCACTGACAAATTCCCTGTAAAATCTCATACCTTAAAGCCTTATGCTGCACGAAGCTGATAAAGTAAACGGTTTGATTTTAGACACTACATTTTATTTCACTTCTGTTACCTCATGGGACACTTTTCTCCAAAACGGCTCACAATCTTTTGCCCGTTTATAGTTATACAGCTGGGGAATTTGTGGAGCCCTAACGGTAAGTGCTTTACTCAAAGGTACTATCTATCTATGACAGTTGGTAAGATTCAAACCCATGACCTTCTGATCTTAAGGCAGCAGTTCTAACCACTACATTGTCAACTGCTCCTACACTGTGGGACCAGGGAAGACACCTGTGCTGCTATGATGCTGTAAAGTGATTTGTCCTCATCGCTGTGAGAATTGGTCCTCCGCTCTGTCCAATGAAATGTATGGTGATTTTTTTAAAACTACGAGTTACTGTAAGTAAGATATCTGTTCCAATTGTTGTTAACATTCATTGCATTCTCGTATCCAACACAATTGTGTCCTTTGTGCCATTCCTTGTATATTGCCCACTCTTATATGGAAGCAACTTATAGTCCCACATCATATTTTTTTTTTTTAAATTTTGTAACAGTGCATTTCCAAGAAACCTTCAGTTCAGTTTCCATGATAATCTAGTTTTATTAATCAAATAGGCAAAGTGAAATTTGTGTTTTATTGTAACTTGAGAAGAAATGAGACCTGAGCCAAAAGATATCTTGTGGGTTTTATATTGACTGTAAGGTTATCATTTGGGCTTAAAGCAATAGTGCGCAAACACCATGCCTTGGATAGAGATCTAGCTGAAGAATTCTCCAGTAATGATGAGGTGTCGGTAAGGGAATTGACGACTGTGATGACCTTGATGATGAAAGCATCTCCCAATATAAGGTATGCTTCCTGAAGACCCAACCGTCTTGTCAACCATCTGCTGCCTTGATAGGTTTTCTTAAGGACGGTAAGTTGATCTAGCATGATCTGTACATCTCCCTGGCATACTGTGGTTCAGGACCATTACCATCAGTGACAATCAGGTGTGAGGAGTACTAAAGGGACTGGTGTCTTGACTGACATGACCAAAACACAGTTTGCTGAAGGCTGCTTTTTAAGCCTGGGGAAGGGTCATCACTGCACAATTTTTGAATTATGTAAAGAAATATTGCCTGTTTTGGTTTTGGGCAAAAAGACTTTTTCTAACTTGTTCCCTCACTTAGTGTCTTGCTGCCACACTCTCATTGTTTGATTTTCTTTTATTTTTTCCCCTCCGCACATACTAATCAATCAAAATAGTAAAGCCTGTGACAGCCATAGAAATTTAGCATTTGAAATCATTCAAAGGCTGTCGTGCAAAAGACAAATGTTCCATAGTTAGTTATTCTGCAAAAGAACCATATGAAAATTATTATTGTCTGTTGTTGATTTTGGGAATGTGTTGCCATGGCAAAACCTGGGTATAAGAGTCTGGTGAAAGATCGTGACTCCCTGCACTAGGGGGTTGGGTAGGATGCTGTGTGGACTTTGCCTTGAGGCACAACAAACTTGGCTGTGTGTTACTGCACTTGTGGGTTTCACTAACTTGGAATCTCAAAGAATCCCACTGGACTGTCTGAGCAAGTGCTTTCCCTGTTGGAGAGCTGCTGATACAGTGTGAGATCTGGGTGTGGGCTCAGGATCTAGTGAAGAACACAGGCGGAGGTGACTTGTTCCCTAAACTCTACGTGGTTTTAGTGATGGTTTACTGATGCTTCCGTTGGCAGTTCACTCATGCAGCCTTGAGCTGCGATGGCTACACTTCCAGATAATCCCAGTGTAATTTGAAGAATGGGTGTGTAGAGAATTTGTCCTGTAAATAAAGAGTGACCCCATACCATTGCACAAGTAAGATAATGCCCTGTAAGCATCAAGTATGCACTTTGTCAGTGATGCCACAACTGTTGCCACAGAAATGTCACAAGTCTGTCAGTCATCATGATCATCATGGCAAGGACTAAAAAGTCAAATAGTTACCATAAAGTTATGAGCATGGGTGACAAATGGTTACTGTCAGTAAATATGCAGCCAACACTGGTTAATGGAGAAATCAAAGGGGAGCTGCTCTATTACATAACATTTATTTATTGATTGATTGGCTGGATGTTGTGTGATTTGCTTTATTTTTTTACTTGGTTTTCTGCAGATGGCTTACATTTACATGTATTCATTTAGCAGACGGTCTTCTCCAAAGCGACGTACGTCTCAATGAAAACAGTGTGTGCATTACATTACCTGAAAGAGAGACCTAGCTGCAGACGTGCAACTCTCAAGCACAGTTTCTTTCCACCACATGAACCTTCGTACATAGAGATTGACAGTTGTTACAAATTGCATAGGTGCACTAAAAACAGTACTAACAACATCAGCATTCAGTGTTAACAAAAATATTAAGTTGCCAACAGATCACTCAGCCCAAGAAAGCAGAAAATTGCAGGAGACCCTCAGGTCCCTGGGAGGTGGTCATGTAGCGGTCAGCCAGGATAGCCTGCCCGACTTCAACCCTCTATTTCCCTAGCTGACATCCACCCTCTCTTCACAAGTGCATCCATGCCTGTTAAGTAAACCAGGTCTCTGAAAGTTTAATCAGGGTTATTACTTAAGCACCATGTCAACAGTTGTTTGGTTTGCATTTCTTCAGATGCCCAGAACTACATTTTAATAGGAACAGCTATCATCTTCAAACTTCGTAAGTGGGTGAAAAAAGCAAGGAGTAGCTTTGGAAAAATATAAATATCTCCTTTTTATTATGAAATAGCCAACTTGTTTTAGTACAGTTTGTGCATTTAGGTTGCAACACAAATGTTATCTGAAAATCCTAACTTTTTTTGTTTTCCCTCATAGGCAGTGTTAATACGCTACACTGGTTTGCACATGAAATGCAATCCCTGTTGATGTTATTACCAAATATTACTGGATCTCATAATTATTTCAGACTACAGGGTATTAAAGGGATATTCATACAGTGAGTCATCTCTTTTCTTCATGTATCTTTGCATGACAGTATACTGCTTAGAGCCCTGTGGCTTTCTTTTCCCCAGAATTCCCCACAGTATGCTAATTTTTATTACTGAAGCACATTTTTGAAAGCATACTGGTCATTAGTTGAGATTGAAGAGCCTTCTGGGAATGGCGATGTCTGCAAGTCAGTGCTGAATGCTATAAGATTAGCCTGCAAGTTGCTATTCTTTCAAATAAGAACTTGTTTTGTGATATTCTTCCATTTTCAGTAATGTTAAGTCACCAAATTGAATGCTACAGGCTAGTATCAAAATACTGCTTCACAGATTGCTACTGAACAACTCTCAGGTTGCTTTAATTTATTGTGGAGTCTCTTCCCTTTTTTGGATTGTTTAGTGGAAGGTTATGGGTGAAAGCATGTCGGAGAACCTATTGTGGAAGTGTCTAGGACCACATGATTGATGTGCAAGGGAGGGGAAGGAAAGGAAATGCCAAAATGGCGGAGAGAGGACAAAGGGGTGTGATGAATGGAGAAATAGCTGAAGGTGGGAACAGCAGACTGTTGGTTCAGAAAGGTGATGAAATTTCATTATGGGGAGGTAGGTAGATATTTGGAAAGATTTGGTGAACAGAGAGGTGAGGTTAGATTAGGGGTGAGGACATGCACTAACCTAAAGAAACATCACTGGAAATCGTGGAGGGGGAGGCCTTGCATGAAAGAGAAAAAGGGAAAGGCATGTGTGAGCTGGAGTGAAGACCAGGAGAGGAAGAGAAACCCAAAGGTTTATACTAAGAAGTGTAGCAGGACTGCAGAGCAGCAAGGAGCAATCCGCCTCTCGTTGAAGCAGTAGTCCATAGTGCTGCACGTGTGTCATCTTCCATTATCCCTAGAGCATGGCACCCACACAGCTGGCATGGCTAGGGGAAGGAGACAGCTGCAGCCTTACAGTGCAACCAGTGGTTCTGTCTCAGAGAGGAGTGGGATGGAACAAAAATAAGACTGTTTTAAATAGCACACAGCCAGCATTGCCTCTTGGGCGGAAGATAGTAAAAACGCGTGAAGTGAGGCCCTGAGCAGTGTGGGGGCTGGTGCTTGTTCAGAGGAACAGAGCTCGGTGGAAGTACAAAATAAATTAATGGAGAGAACTGACAAGGAGTTTTAAGGATATCTGGTGAGGTTCTCCATTCCCATCGTCCGTTTCCAGGCTCTTAAGGAATGGATAGTGACACACACTTGGTGTTGGTTCTCTAATTATAAGACCCGTGTGCCTTCAAAAGGTGCAGAGACACCCCTCAAGATTCCACTCTATTTACACATACTCCTGCTGTCGCTAACGGCTCCTTGTATTTGTCCTGTGTGAGCAGGTGCTTTTCATAGAGATGACTAAAGGTGCAGGAAACATTGAGCAGATTATAACTCGATGCCCTACGGATGCATTGAGTTATTTACTCATGAATGGCCATCTTAAGTAAAGTGAGCACCAAGAAAATGAAAGGCAAACCAAAGTGATGTATAGTTATAAAATCTAGAGTTTATACATGGTCTGGACTTCCCTTAAAATTACTTGTCATTTAACGTGAAACATTTTTGCTGTGTCCATTTTTTTTTTTCCCCTTTCAGTGTGATGCAAAAATGAGTGAGAAATTAGATTTTTTTTTTTTTTTTGGCACACTTAGTTTCCTCCAAAAATGGAAATGGGAGATGCCTTCTTTCCCCACATGAACAGAACAATTTCTCTGGGTGGGAGGGATACTGGCTGCCTTGCTTCCACTGTAGCCAAGAGGGACTGAAACACCCAATTCATCTTTTAGTCAACAATGAGAGACTGGCACAAACAGCTGTCCATTGTCCAGGTTTGCCTTTTGCAGCAAAGGTTGTCCTTTAGACATTCCCTTCCCACCACTGTTTTGACAACAACGGAATACTGTGTTTGTGGGTGAATTAGCTGCCTATCTCAGGTACAAGTCCATTCTTTTATTAATGCCTTCAGGAACCCCTTATCTACCGGTATATATTAATTTTAGTTGTGTTTTGGGAGATGTAGGAAGTTGGAGGGAGGGTCCTTTGTTAGGTGTCACCAGGTGAAACTAAGAACATCCAAGGAAGGAGTAGCCAATGTCGTGTTCTACTGCTCATTATTGAAGCCTTTCTTGATCTGGAGACCCAGATCCACCCTGTGTCACTCTCTTGCTGTGCCTTCCTTACATTCTATTTCATGTTCACCACTTTGACCTCTGATTTGTCACATTCATCTTTGGCCTTTTTTTTTTTTTCCCCCCCCTTTTCCTTGTTCAACCCTCAATGTGTGGGCTAGCTTTTAGGCTTGAAAGTCACTGATAAATGAGCCATGCTGTCAACAGGCAAAGCTCTGTGTGTTTGAAGAAACATCGGTCAGGTGCAATTCTTCGAAGAAGCCTGATGTTTCTGCACGGGTAGCTCTGTTGCCCAGAGGCAGCCTGGGAATCTGTGGGTGGGGCCTGCAGACGTGAGCAGCTTTGTTTTGTTCCTCATTCATGCTATCCAAAAGGATAAATAGAAAAGAAAGACAAAAGGGATGGAAGTTCTGCATTGTTCCTTCGGGCAGGTGCATCTGAAATGACGCCTGTGGGTAGAGGGTGGGAGTGGGATGATCATTGTGTGCGGGGGTCTGCTGGGGACATACAGAGAGGCGCTCGCTTTTCTGGGCTCTGTCACTCTAGGGACAAGGCTTGCCACAGGCAGAGATTTCTGCTGCTGAGTTCTGTTTGCTTGTTTATTTATTTATTTTCTGTGAGACGGGCGTTGCAGAGTCTCTTCCCAGAAGTAGCTTTGTTTGTTTACCAGGGGTGGGGGTGACGCTGTGAATACTGATGGGGGATGAGTGACAGGTGTGCAGGGGGCGCAGACAGCCCCTTGGTTCTGGCGAAGAAGATAAGTTGGAGCGCTGCACTCATCTCCTTCTGGGCTCTCTCTCCTCCTCGTGCTCTGTCTCTGTCTTTCTTCTGCTCTTTTCTTTCCTCTTTCTCTCCGCACGCCCCCCCCCCCCCCCCCCAATGCTCTCTTTCTCGTTATCGCTCCAGTTCTCACTCCTTCTTGTAATTCTTGCTTTTTTTCTCCCTCCTCTCTGTCCCTTCTTATTCTTTTTGGGCAATCTCTCAACATTGTATAATTAGTTATGTTCATTCTCTAATTATTGTTCTGTAATTGTTTTACTAGTTTAGTGTGTGAATTGCTTAGGCAACAGGAAAAACTAGTCTTGCAAATAAATCATTTTGTTTGCCATCCTTGTTCTGACCTGACAAATCCCGATAAGTAACAGTGGTGTATATAGCTGAGACTTTTCTAAGGCTCATCGACCATTTCTCAGTGTCAAATATGAAAAGGATTGAGCAGTGTTTGGGTTTGGTCATGACTGAATCCACTGATTACAAGCATTCAGCTTTATGATGTATCGCTCCAGGAATGTACCTGTGCAATACTACATGTTTAATCGGAAAGAGCTGATATTATCTCTTAGTATTTCAGGTACTAAGATTGATGGCAGTGCTTTGCCTGGTTATGGGCAGTACTGCTCTCTCTCATTACATGTCATCAGGACTTTTTGGCCTCATAATGATGCTGCTGGGGATATCCAAAAGTTTTGAAGCAATTGAATTTTTTTTTTTTTTTTTTCCATTTTTTGAGGAAAACTTAAGGAAGCAGCTCCTTAATAAAGGCTGGGGGGGGGGAAACCCACAATCTACCCTGTTGGTTCCCAGGGTAAGGACTGATGACGACTGTTCTATAACGTATTCTACTTTATTGTCCAGCAGAGACTACACTGTTAAACTACTTTATTAGCACACGCTGCAGGTAGTTTCTACTTTTCACTTGTGTGAATAATGACCCTAAGATCATTAACTTTTTTTTTTGAACATTTGTAATGGTACCTCTGGAAATCTGCTGTTTATACACCAGAATAACTGATGATAATGAGCACTGCAGGTACTAAAATCCAAGCAGCATTTTGTAGAAGCAACCAGGCTCACAATTTTCAGGACCTTGGAGAGCTCCTCTGAGATTGCAAGCTATAGATATCTCATCCACATATTGATACAGAAAAACAAGTGTACTCACACACAGGTAGGTACATTCAGACAAACACAAATGACATGTTTGCACTGCATATATTCATTAAAAAGGAGTTTTTTCACTTTTCTTCTCTGCTCACATTGTACCCTCTACACACAAGCCCTGAAGCTGTTCCAGGAACAGCAGCTCAGATAGTCTTCCTTATTCAGTGAAGACAACCCCCAGATCCAGGGCTATTCACACAGGGAGTTGCTCGCTTCCCTGGGAACAGCTAGAGGCCCTATTGATGCATTTCTCACACAGAGAACAGATCTAGGAATGCAGTGGAGCATTGCTTGCACACAGATGCAGTGCGGGGATTTAACTGTCTGTCTTATAAACAGCTGTGGGCATAATCCTATTTTTGTCATGAAATTGGAGGGTTTTAAAAGGGGCAAAAAAATCCTTTAGCCTCCCCCCCCCGCGATTACACTTGGGGTGTTCAGAGTTTTCTCGAGTGGGTTGTATGGTTTCATCAAATTAAAGTAGTGGGATCAGCTATAGTGCCCCGAAACAGTGTTTTATCACAGCGGATAAAGCAGCCTGTCAGATTAAATGCAACCGTGTCAACTCAACTGCAGCAGACACACGGATGCTCCCACAGTCGCTTGATCTCTGCTTTCCTCGCATGCCTGTGCGTCCTTCCTTATAGGTTGTTTCCGGCTAGACGCCTTGCCTCCCTGTGTGTGTCATGTCCAACTTGCTCTTGGCTTCATGCCCCTCGCCTCCTGGCATCCTCACAATTGCTGTGTATCTTTATCTCAGTGTGTACTTGCTGCCTTGCTAATGTCCTGCCATGTTTAACATTTGCAGGAGAGTTTGCTGATCACATGCTTGCTCAGCCGTCCTTAGTTCCATTGTATGGCGTCCTTAAAACCTCATTCCTGTCTTCACTCCCCAATCCTAACTATATCCCAGAATAATGTATGGTCCAGCTGATCAGTCATTTTGTATTTAATCCAGTGACACCTGCATGTTCCAGAATGTTTTTTTTTTTTCCTTTATAGTATTATATGTAACCACCTCCATCTTAAACTAGTTTTTGTCTGTAAAGAGATGTTTTGAATTATTTCTCTGTTGGATTAACACAAATCAGTTGATAAACCAGGAATATCCAATTTTATTGAAGCTTACAAGTAATCCAAAATATTGCATATTGAATATGTGACTTGCTGTATCCAGTTGCAAAGTGCAGGCAATGTGACAGTTGTAATAAGTGGATTCTTTGTCATAACTTTATGAATATGAAATGTTTATGTGACTTAACATCCTTTAAGAAGGCAGCTTTGCTGAACTGCTTAGTACCCAAGCCTTGATGGGCAGAGAGGATTTCAGAGGCAAAACCAGAGATGTTGGAGTTTTGCCTGCTCGGAGCTGGTCTAGAAAGCTGGAGAAGCTGAGGGATGACAGCCATCTGAGCTCAGTATCACTTGTGCTGGATCAGGGTTCAGTTTCCAGCCATATAGATGATGGTTACCTTCTGTTTTTAATAGAAAATGATTGTAAATTTAAAGAGGGGGAAAAAGTTGGGAACTGAAATTCCGCATTGTTTCCTGAGTAGGAGAAAAGACAGCAGACGCTGCTGCTGCTGTACCTTTTGCGAGATCCTTCCCTTTCTAATAAAGCTACAACAAATATACAAAAGATTGAAAATATTAACATGTCAAAGCACCTTCCCCTTTCTGCCTTTCCAGTTTTATTGCATCTTTTCTTCTCTCTCTTGTTTTTATATATAAGCAACAAATATATAAATACTTTGGAAAAAAAAAAGTGATTAATTTTCAAGGTAATAGCGCTCGAGTATTTTTTTTTTTTTTTTTTAATAGAAAACCTGATCAGTAAGCAGACTTTTCAAGGAAAATAAAAAATGTCCATATGGCTACTTAGGTAAAACTTCCAGCAACTCAAGCCTGGTGCTGCATTCATTGAAGCTGCAGCAGTGTCCCTTCTGAGGCTTGAACTTGCAGCCCTTTGATTTTCATGACGGTGGTGCTCACCTGCTGCCCTAAATTCTATTTGCAGAGATGTACGTCGCTTTGGACAAAAGCGTCTGCTAAATGAATAAGTGTAAATGTAAAGGGCACCAACTGTAGGCAAAACCATGATCCCATTTCATCGTCCCTTATTTCTTCTACAGTTTCTAATGCATTATATTTTCAAAGTCACTGTTAGTAATACTTTCAGTGTAATGCCGTGCCTCATAATGGGTTACAAAATTTCAAGTTTAAAACCAGCTTGCAGAAATTGTGTCCAGTTTTGAAAACGTAGAAACGGAACTTGAGTCTTTATGCAGTAAGAGTCGCTGATTTCTTTCACAGAACTCTGCTTACATAACAGACCCTACTCTTGGGATGCAGGATGAGACAATTTGCAGACCTCTGTAAGAGTAAATATTGCCTGTTTATTGCTAGAGGAGTTAGGCTTTGAATTTCCATACTGTAGTGCCTGTTTTTCAAAGCTCTTTTGAATAATGCATGTATCAAGTATCCAAGGGACTGGATGTCACTTCAGTTTTTTGCCTAATTGGAACCCTGGATGGTTTGTTTGCATCCATTCAGGCAAAGTGTTCTTCAGAAAAAACACACGGCCTTCAATTAGCATTGCTGGGATGATGGGTCAGACACTTATCTGGACTTTATAGGTGCGCCGGGTTGTAGTGGAACAAAAGGGCAGGTGGTCAAGTAGCAGAAAGAGGATGGGACTGTGTAGGTTTACCTTCAGTTGAGTGTAGGGGATATTTTTGAATGAGGCAGCAGGATGGCAGCACTTCCAGATGTTTTATATTCACTACAGAGGCAACAACTTCTGTAGACGGTAACTGTCTATTCTGTGTGCTGGGATGTGGCTTGTAAACCTCGCCTAACTTTCCTCGTGTGTCTTCATGGAACCTTTAGAAGGCTTGTGGTGAAGTAAATCTGTGAAGTTGTGTTCAATATTCCCAGAATTCTCCTCAATGGACTGATGGTCATCAAAATGGCCATCTTGACACAGTTTTGAGTAAAGTGGGGGAAAAGGTAATATTAATGTGTCTACTAATTAACAAATGCTGTAATCATCATGTTTATGTTGTGTATCTTGTTTTCCCTCACTTACTTTGCAGACATAAACATGGCTGGGGAACCAAAACCATACAGGCCGAAGGCAGGATCTAAGCGACCCCTCTCAGCAGTTTACAGGTGAGGTCTTGATTGCTATGGAAACCAACTTCCCCTTCTCTCCTTATCTCTGTCTCACACAAGCACAACCACCTCCTTTCCTTTGTCAAAGGTACAGCTGAATGCACATTATGCCATTATCTCTCCTGTGGGTCACAGAGATAGCAGAGTTTCTCCTAACCGAAGGATGCTATGACTTTTCGTTTTGCTTCAGTTGCATTACTTAGTCTTATTTTTCTATCACTTCACACATTTATCGTATTTGTGGAATTTATTATTCTAAAATCAGTTTTGAGTCTTGTTTTGTTTATTATGTAATGTGTTTATACTTTTCAGGGTATAAGGAGATTTAAAGCCACCACATAGCAGCCAAGACCCTGTGGGAGTCGTGTCAGGACTACTGGGATGAGGTGGCAGGCTTGGAGCAGTTTTATCTTAAAAAAGAAATGATCCTCTGACCACAGTATTAGTCCAAGGGCTCTATGTACAGTTACCCATGAATTTATCCCAAAAAAGCAAATTGATCTATGGTGCAGAATGCTGCAGCTAAAGTCTCTAGAAACAAAAAAGAAATCATATTACATTTTTACTTTTTTAAATTGCATTTGTTACCTATCGGCTTTAGAAAGGATTTTAAAATGATTTTGTTAGTTTACTTACTTACTTATGCCTACTACCCCTCTTGGGGCATAGGCCGTCAACAAGGGCTCTCCAGGCATCTCTGTCCTGGGCCAGTTTTTCCAGTTTTCCCCAGGTGTGGCCCATCCTCTTGGCTTCTGCATCCAGGTGGCGTCGCCATGTGATTTTTGGCCGGCCTTGCTTCCTCTTGCCTTGGGGGTTCCACGTGAGGGCTGCTCTTGTAGTGTTTGAAGCTGGCTTTCGCAGGGTATGGCCAATTCATCGCCAGCGTCTTTGCAGGATATCATCTTCTACTGGTTGTTGTCCTGATCTCTGCCATAGCTCTTGGTTGCTGATGATCACGGGCCAGTGGATCCTGAGAATCTGCCGCAAACAGTTTTTGATGAATGTCTCTCTTTTTTGTGGTGGTGACGGTGGTCCTCCAGGTCTCTGCTCCGTAAAGTAGGACTGACTTTACGTTGGAGTTGAAGATTTGGGTCTTGGTCTTGACTGTTTGTTAGTTTATTAAAACTTAAATATGTTTGCACTAGGGTACATTATAGAGAATATTCCAATCTGTGCTGAAAGATTAAGTATAAATATATACTATATTTCAAAAGTGTCACTCAAGATGACTGGAGAGGCACATTTTTGTTATTGTGTACCAAAATTAGGGAGCAAAATCCCACTGTATGTTGGAGAGCCAGGTTCTGCAGATACTTTTTGAAAGCTGCTCAAAACAAGTTTCAGTTGTGGTTTCGCATAACATTTGTATGTATTTTCTGTCAGCCCTGAATCCTTTAGACAGCTTAATTTATTAATTTTTATTTTTATTACTATTCATTTTGATTTTTTGTAAAGCACTCTGGGCTGCAAAATTTGTATGGAAGGTGCTGTAAAAATTATTATTGCTTCGTAGGAAGTGACACATAATATGAAATGGTCTCTCTTAACTTGACAGCAGCGGATGAGCCCTCAGTACAGTACACATAGACTTCATTCAGATGAAACCTTAAATTCTTTGTCGGCGTAAACAGTAATCAGCCTGTTTCTAAACATTTATCATGCTCTCCTGCAATACCCTTACATCATGTTCTCTGGATAGTGCATGCATCTAATGACTTTTCAAAACTGATTATCAAAATCAAAAAGGACTCTAGGGCATTATTAAAAAAATGACAGGAGATAAAAGCATCAGTAACAGTGTAGTGCTGACAGACTGAAATGGAGCAGCTAATAGGAACATCACATTAGCACTATATTGTTACTCGGCATACTTTTATGTAGTGATTTGAAGTGCTGTTTTTAGATTGATTGTGTAGGAGGATGAAGACCTTTCTTCACAGCTAGAAAATGCGAGTTACACACTGCGGTAATGGACATAATCTCCTCTGTCTGAGGAGATCATGAATAAAGACCTGCAGTGTGTTGATCTCCAACTGTGATCATGCCACTCATGAAACGGAGTGACTAAACCCCACTGCCAGCGTGTTCTGTGTGAAAATACAGATAGTTAGGCTTGATTGCGAGGTTGCCACCATGGGGTGCTGTTCCAAATTAAACAGCTAATGCAATGTAAGGCTAGAGAAGTTCTCATTATCGCTGGAATGTCAGAAGTAACTTCTTTGTTGTGAATTAAATACTGCTGAGATTAGCTAGGCAAAAAAACTCTTGAATTAGTTGTAGGACAATGGGGAGCATAAATGAGGAGAGGAGAAGGTAGAGATCTTCTGAGAGGGGTAGGGAGTGGATGGGATAGGGTGAGTACACTGTCTCTTATGAGGGTTTGAGGTGCTCGGGAATTGGTGTGGAGTTGCTTTAGAAGAGGTGGGATTTGGGGCAGTGTTGGGTTTCACTTTCTGTGGGATGGTGGAGGGTGGTGTCTTTCAGCCTAAAAAATACACTCTTAAACACTGTTATTTGTAGTGCCTTGAATGGTGGAAGCATGTAAAATGGGTGGGAGTTCTGGAGAAAAGAGTAAACGGTTCTCATTTTGCTGCTCATGCACTTTATGGAGCTTTCCTCAATTTTGTTGTGAAATATATGCTGTGATTTTGCATATGCCACCTTTCATAACTTTCTGGACAGCAGAATAGTTGTTCCCCTGCTCATACCACATGTGAGTCACTGAAGCTGCTGGACATAATATAACTAAAGACCCTACCTGAACCAGAGCTTGTTGGTCCATCTGTGCATCTACAAAACATGTCTTACTGTAACACGTCTCATCACACTAATAAACTTACATTAGATGTTAGGCAGTATTTTCATATAACATAACTTACTTTTTGCTATATGATGATTAATGTAGAGGCTGAGCCCTAGAAAATCAGATCTACTGAGTTGCTTTGAGCTGAAATATAGACATACACAATCCCAGTTGCGTTGAGCTGAATTACTCACGGAGTGAACTGAAGTACTGATTTAGAGAGTCATGAGTTCAATTACTCCCAGCTTCTCCCAAACTGCGATCATAATTCACACAGCAGCTGAGCCTCTTAATAAATCAGACCACAGTCTGTGAGGGAATAATGTATGTTCAATGAGTGTATGTTCCTATTTACTTCATTAAGGCCAACAATCTCTTCAACCGCAACCCCCTGCAGCTGCAAGTCTTTGAAACTCCTTGATTTTTTTTTTGAGTTTCGAGAACTGCAGTACAGCTCTCATTGCTCACTGAAATATGTTTTACGGGAAGAGCTCAATGTTGGCCTGTGTTTCTCTCTTGTGTTGCAGCGGATACGAGTTTGACTATGATTACTACAGAGACGACTTCTACAGCAGGTAAATGTGCATTGTCTCGGTCCTCCTGCTGTATAAAGTCCACGTTCTGCCCAGTCCATGGAGAACGGATAACACCAGAATGGCATTCAAGTTCACAGGACACCATTATCGTGTGTCTTCCAGTCATGCTTCCACAGGCTGTTGTCTGTGATTTGCATGTGCTGTTATAGAAGAGATGGAACAGGGAGGAGGAACTGTGTGTTGCCCTTGGTCTTTGAAGAAGCAGAAGCACCTTCCCTTTATTATCAATTGAGCCATGTTCACCACTGAATCACACACCCAACAAAAAACCATAAATGTCAAGTCTGTCTAATCAGAGATGGTCAATATAAGGGAAAAATTGTTTTAAAATGTAAACAGATTTGACCAGACTAATACATGAAACAAAATTTTTGGTTTCATTGAGAATTAAGTTCATGCAGCAGAGCCAGGTTGCGGAGCTTGAAACCTTCACGAGACCTGTCATACTTCATGTTGTCTTAGTGTACTGTAAACAAGGACAGCATGACCCTGGTTTCTGATTTTCTCAGTTTAATATTAAGTTTAATAGACCTGTAACTGTGTTGTCCTCCTTATGGTGGTTGAGCTACGTTGTACGTTTTCAGCTTTCTAAACATTTGAAAAAATTATTAAACATGTCACTTGCTGCTATGTGTACATTTTAGTTTGTCCATGTACTATGTTCTTAGTACAAAGGGTAGCCAATTTTTGTGTGATGCAGAGAATCACAAGAAGGAAGCAGGTGAAAATGTGGATGGAGATTAGACCTTTTCCTTGGGACCACCAAATAGCCCCAGAATTGTTACCCTGAAATGAAAAGTGGTAACAACAATCACAGCCAAAGTCAACAAAAAGAGCTTATTCATAAGACAATACAGTGCGTCCTTTTTCTTATTTCCTCATGGACATGCATCACTTTCTTCTGCAGAGACATTTACCAAATGTCACAAGAGTCAAATGCAGAGGAAAGTCAGCAAGGATAGGAGGACAAAAAGCCCCATCTGACTTTTTTTTATTATTATTTTTATTTTAAAAATACACGTTGTTTTCTGAAGGCTCTAAATACCTTCCTGAAAGTGAGTTTTCCAGATCTAACTCAAAAATCCAGTAAGACCCTGATAATGCATCCATCTACTCACAGGGCAGGGGACTCATAATTTTTTGTTCTGAAAATTTACTTACCTTTTGAGTCATCAAAATGTTCCTTAGGAGTTCTCTGCAAATTTGCAGACATTTGACTTCAACCAATGAAGACTTGAAGTGCAGCATTCGAAAGAACCATAGTTTGTTAGTGATAACTGCAGATGTCTGACAAAATATCTGCACTAAAAAGAAAGGTTGTAGGTTAAAGTAATTTATGTAATAGTTTTTTTTTTGTCTTCATCCCTGTATTGCTGTTGATTTATCAAACAGCTAAGCTTGATCTTTCCGCAGCTCTGTGCTTCTAAGTCCAATTCTCAGCTCCGATATAATTCAGATGTGAAAACAGCATCTGCAGTCTTGGACAGAGTTGATGTAATGACGGCATTTATCCTTTGTTCAATTTCTTGACTTATCAATAATTTTGACTGATGGAACAAAGCATTCCCTTGCACAATAGCATTTGGTTATTGAAATTTTCTACATATTTTGCCTCTCAACCCCCAGCCATTACTTATCCCTTTATCTACAAAAATTCTTCCATCCTCCACCACCCAGGCTGTTCGACTACCATGGACGGGTGGCGCCGCCTCCTCGAGCTGTGATTCCTATAAAGCGCTCACGGGTTGTGGTCCCCTCAACACGCCGGACCAAGACTTCCTTTCCACTCAAGACCTCTTCGTCTTCATCTTCTTGCTCCTCCAGACCACCCACATCTAGTTCCTCTGGGTTGACTGGAATGAAACGTAGGTCCCAGTTCGTATGATTTTAGAATGATCTCGGTTGGGGACTAGAATGCAGTTGATGCCCTACTTACAAACTTAATTGGGGAAGATAGTTGGTTCATTATTCAGATTTTGCAAGCCCAATGTAGCACGGAGCGGGCCAGGGGCTCATCAGTTTTGTGTGCAGCTTTTGTCACGTGCATTAAAATAGTGGTGTTGCATTCATTGCCTCTACTTTGAGAATCATGTGTCTGTATCTATAGCTATCTTTTGGTGAGTCGCACTTTTGTTTACTCTGAGCTGTGTATTGCTTTGGTGAAAAGCATCTGCTGAATGAATAAATGTAATGGAAATGTCAGTAATGTGGACAGCTCCATGGGGTGGGAGGCAGAAGTAGTATTTTGGACAGAAACAGTGTGACGCAGCAGACTGGCACTCTCTCCCAGCCTCTTTGGTGAGCTGTGGTGGCTCATGCATGCACTTGGGTACTTTCAGTTCTCTTGCAGACATACAAAATATGTAAATGAGAAAGCGCAATGAAGAACTGTGCCCAGAGCTAGACTAGGGTGTTTCTGTTCATCTGCAGCTCCAGGATCTCCCCCATATATAATATATGAAACCCTATATGTCACACGAAATTCAGTAATATCCAATACAAGCATGAGGAGAAATAAAATAAGACATTTAAAGAACAGCGTAAGTTGTATGTTATTTACTTTGAATGGTTACATAGTGGTGGAGGACGACAGAGGTGACACTTCATTGACAGGCTCGATGTAGAAGGCGGGAGTCAGCCACAGCTTGATCACCAGCTATTTGCTTTTTCGTTCCTTTAATAAACACAAAGCCTCGCTTTCTATGATATGATTGCTCTTTGAGCACATCAGGGGAAGTTCTGGTGTGCAGTTCAAATCAGTATGCTACTTTTTCTTTATGGAAAGAGCAGTTAAACTTACAGGATCACCGTATATGCTACTGTTTATGGTCAAAAACATGTTACAGCAGTTCAGTGTCTGCATATACACTGAAGCAAATGCTGAGATATTCACTGCAAGGTACTTTGGGGTTTTCAATCTACTGATTTTTATGCATGTCAAAATGTGATGAAGGGATCAAAGGGCAGATTGTGATTGGTTCTTTTGTATAACCCATGTGGAATGCCTCTAGTCATCTGCACAGAGAAAGGGAAGGAAGAAATTTCTCACTGATTTCCATACCGCTGCCAGGATCGAGAGAAACCGTATTGCATATTGGATTATCCATCCGTCTGCGTTTCTCCCACATACCCAAAATAGATTTCGGAAATGATCTAAAGCATTCTTTGCATCAAGGGCAGACTTCTTATTTGTATTTGTTCATTTATTTATATATTTATTGCTTGCTTTGTTTTTTTGAGGATTCAGCCATAAAAGACTTTTCACAGACATGGAGATAATGTAGGATTACTCCTTTCCTGCTGTTCCCCTGGGTCTACTGGCAAAACAGTAGGAAAGGTCCTGAAGTTACTGATAACTTAGTGGCCTCCCTCCAGTCCTTATCGCCAGTCAACAGTAAGCGGATCACCTCAGACAAAAAGAGCCGATGCTGAAATAACACACATCCTCTGTGTGTGTGTGTGTGTGTGTGTGTGTGTGTCTGCGCATTTGTCAGATTTTACTGAGTGTGAATTTGTTGCATTGCTGGCGATTATTTGTGCGCATGTCTACACGTGTGTCTCTGCCACCAAGCCTGCAATCAGAGTGAGATAAGTCAAAGATAGAGGAGGAGAGGGAAAGAGAACGACAGTGAAAGAGATGCAGAAAGCCAGAAGAAACAGGAGGAAGGGCTAGCAGCTTTTGTGTTCCCTTTGAGGTGACAAAATGTTTTTTGTTAAATACAGCACAGTCTTTACTGGAACTGATTGAGAGCTAAATTGCCTCTCAACAAATACCCAGGCTTGTGAACTTGGTGCCCCCTTTTATTTGTGAGGGTCTGAAATGTATGTAGTGGCAGTTTGTTTAGCATTTTTTAAATGATTGCTTAAAATTATGTGATGTGTAACCATATAAAAATAATTTTGGAGAACAACAAGTATTTAAAAACTTTGGAGCGGAAAATGGAAGTTGCATTAGTTTAAATTTACTACCAGTTTTGTCCAGTTTTTTTTTTTTTTTTTTTTTTTTTTTCTCTCCCCCTTCTCCCTTCCTTCCTTTTCTTCTAGATGAACATGTGATACATGTGAACATTTACATTGAATGTTGCCTGAAGCCCATCAGAGGGTCTGGATCCATAAGTCAGAAGGTTATTGGCCAAGTGTGGTATTACCATTCAGAGCACTGGGATACTAGCATTCAGAGCAACAAGACACATTGGGGAATTGACTGACACGCAGTTGAAAGCAGCTGTGAGGAAAAAATTGTGTATGAGACATAATGGAATAGAACCACATACGGTGTCTCACCCAGAATGGGGCAGGAATGGTGTCACAACCCAGCGTGCAGAATATATTGGTGTCAAAGCTCATTTTGGAACAGGCGGTAATGAGTGATTTTGGTCTTTGACAGTTGCTGCAGTCAAGTAACATTTTTGTTACCATGTTATATGTTTTGAGAATTGCTAAACTAATGCACAGTATTAACATGCAAATAAGTATTTTCTGTCCAACATGCTGGAAAGCTTGATATGTGGTGTAGTACATGCAATAGTGATAAAGGTATATGCTGACGAGCACAAGTGTATTACTACTTAAACACAGGGTGGAGTTTGTCTCGCCCCAAAGCCCTACATTATTTACCAGGTGTCGGAGTGGTCGGGCGTATCCAGGGCAACCAAACCTTATTAGTTCAGTTGGGAGTCTGCACTACCACTCCGTGTTTAAACCAGAATTTTCTTGCTTTAGGCTGCACACAAATGCATCCCATTTTCAGTCAGCAGTGGAAAGTTCGGGTGTAATAAATTGTCAAGGTGAATATCGCTGACGTTGTTCATTTAATGTACACTATAGCTGGATTGAGTGCATTTATGCCGCATTAATACTGTAACAGAATGTACAGCCTACTGGTTATTGTTCAGAGTCTCTCAGTTCTGCTGCTGAAACCAAGCAAACTCTACAAACGGGAAAAGACAAGGCAAATTTTCGAACTTGTGGAGTGTCAGCAATAACTACTACCCTACTCAGTGAAATCCTTTCCACTGATCTACAACAGTTTTTAAAAGTTCTATCCTTGCTTTCCATTTAAAAAAACCAACAGCAGTTCTTACACATTAATAACATACAAAGCAGACACATTTTAAGTATAGCTAAGAAAAATTAGTACAATATGAGAAACTGTCTAGCTTGTGTTGTAGCATTAGAAATGAAGCTGTTGCTGACAAAGTTCAGTCTTTCTTGGACCCTACTTCTGTTTTCCTTAAGTTCTGAAATGCTCATTCTTCAAACTGTGTTCATGAATGTTTTGCAGAGTAGGATTTTTTTTTTTTTTGGGGGGGGGGGGGTACAAGGAAAATCATAATAGTTTGATTGAGCTGTAATATGAATGTGCGCTTTTACAAAATACTATGTCTCCACTTGTTCACTATTTCCACCTTACTCCACTGAAGATGTATGCTTCCCTTCTGCACAGTTGGAAGGAGACCAACACCCACACAGTAGATACACCCAAGAGTCTGCCTGTTCTCACACTTGGATGTTCCATCATTTTCCAACACTTTTTCTGCTCGTGTACTCCAAATTTACTCTGCCCTTCAGAAACAAGATAGTCCCTCATTCTGCATTGTTAAAATGACTGTCCAATTGTGTTGTGACTGAGTACAGAAGAACCTAATTTTGCATATATTTAAATTGGTTGTGTACCTCTGGTGTAAATTAATTTCATTTTGATAAAACAAAGAACATGAAATGCTTTTATTTCTGTCAGAATTCTCTATGGATATACAGAGTTGGCATAACAATGGCAGTTTATGTAATTAAGCCATTTTTGTGGTGTCTGACAATGTTTCCATGAAGCGTATGAAAAAGGTAAAAGTAAAGGATTAATTTAGACTGTTGCTCTGCTTGTGCGCTTGCAGTTAAGACAGACCAGCTGCAGACCATCAAGCGGGAGCTGACGCAGATTAAAACCAAGATCGACTCCTTGCTGGGCAGGCTGGAGAAGATTGAGAAGCAGCAGCGGGTGGAGTCTGGTAAGGGAGAGGGAGGGCTGGGCTAATGACTGGACGAGAAGCAACTCGATGCACAGGCGTCATCAGGTGGTTGGGACAGTAACTGGATAAGAAATATGAAGGTTTTAAGAACGGAACAGATGCCAGACAGCCTGAAACCACAAAGAATTGAAAGGTCACAATCTTATTAGCGATAGTTGCCAAACAAGTCTGGTGAATGGGTGCTTACAATAGTTTAGTAATATAGCAAGAATAATAACTAATATTGCATTTTATCTGCACTATTCTTATTGGTTTAAACAAAGACCAAAAGACTTTCCTATATATAAAAATTAAAGCATACAAGTATAAGAGTATTAGTCAAAATTAAAGGCGAAAAAGCTTTGAAAGGGCATCAAAAGAAATGGAACATAATGAAATCTTACTGCAGCCCTATTACTTCACTTACAATAGACGACAAAATTATAGGCATCCAAAAGTTAGACATCTTAATTTCAGATTTCTTGCATGTTTAGAAATTTGACTGAATCCAGCCTCCCTCACTTTCTGTGCTTCCTGCCATTCAGAGGTTCAGAGGAAGTATGAGGATACCTGTGAATCTCTCCATGAGGAATCGATATCAGAGATGGCAGAAAACTCTGCGGAGGAGGCAGGCGAGGGAGCACTGGATACAGAGACCGGAGAGATGACTGATGGAGGAGAGGATGACTACGATGAAGAAGGCAGCAATGACCTGGTGCTGAGGCCCACATCGCCGGAGTCACCATCTGTCTCAGAGTTCGAATTTCGGTTAAACTTTTCAGTGTGATTCTGTGATGTGTGCTTGTTAGGAAAAGTGTCTTAATGTCTATGCAGTAGATTGGCATCATGCTTGTGCTGTACTTATAGGCATCTTCTGGGTTCTTACTGCTGGAAACATGTTTTCCAGAAAAGGTACTAAACCACTTCAGATGCATATTTGTATGTGTGACCTCCGTCATATGTAAACCAACCTATATTTTCAAGTCGGTGCTGGTGGGCAGGATTCTACAGGAGTTTGAGAACAGAGCTCATTTTCAAACACCCCACTTCAGAAACAGCCCAACATTGTGTGTGTGTCAGATATGTGTCATATACCGTTTCAAATGATCCGTTTTGACTGGAGGACTCGTTTTAATGTTCCAGCATTATTCATGCAGCCTGAACCAAAGAGCTCAAGTTCCACATAACTGAGTGGCGAGGGGACCTGTGCTGACAGCCTCCCACTGTCCTGTCGCCAGGGCTGAGGCGACTGCCATCTCGTCATGCACGTTAATTAAAAACAAGAGAGCACCGCATAGAAACAAGTCCGTGGTGTGCCTGAACCAGGAGGTGGGAGGAGATTGGAGCTGGAGACAAAGCTGAAAAGCCAAAGGAGGAAACAGGGAGGATTGAAAGAAGGAGTCGGTGAAAGTGTTAGCAGAGGACGAAAATCTGAAAGGAATAGATTAAATAAGGGGGCACATCAAGATTTAAACATGCAATGAGCTCAGTTTATTTTGAAAGGAAAAAATACTTAACGGGCTGACATTTATGACAATGTAAAACCACAGAGGTGGTAGATGACATGGCCTTATGTCCTCGGTAATAGATGACAGTTTCTGTTGGAGACGTCGAGACAAGTCAAGGTCAAAGACATTGAGAAAGAGATCAGATTGCAGTCTAAGAAAATAATTTTTAGCCTAAACTTCTTTACATGTTTTTCTCTGCACCTGCTATGGACTGCTGACTTTCAACATAGTGGTTCCTGCTGTGGCTCTGTCTCAGGATGTTTTTAACAAAGCACAGCAATGGTGACTAAAGGAATCAAAGCAAACTACAATTATAATTAAACTATCGATGCAAGATAATTGGCAAATAGTGATTCTTTACTGGATATGAAAACAAATGGAACGCTAAAGAATTGAGAGATGAAGGGCTGACAGAATGAGGAAGCTGTCACATTGAAAAGCGAGTCCAAATCGAAAATGGCACTGACCATGTAGAACAATCGCATCTGGAAACAAAGAGCAGTGATCAAGCAGCACAGAACAGATAGGGTGATACTGCAAACCGCAATGGAGAGTGACAGAGCGAGAAAGTGCTTGTGACAAAGCAATGGGTGCTTCGCTGCAGAGGCCGATTTTGTGTGGCGTGCAGACGAAACGAACGAAATAGATGCCTCGGCGGTGAAAATAGGACCAAGGCCAATGAGGACAGTGGCATAGACCCACTGAATGAAACCACTGCAAGATGTTGGAACAAAGGCAGCAAAAATGTAGTTCTACAGTATGGGACTGAGTATTTGAAACAAGAGTCCAGTTTATGGCTTTAAAGTAGTCGGTAAATTGAAGGAACAAGGGAGATGGAAATCCAAACCCTGATCATCACTAGGTCCTAGATGGTCAGGACATAAAACTTCAGTCCTTCTGGGTTTTCGTTCTTGTAGTACTGAATTTCCTCATGTTCGTCTGAAACAACGGAGAAACAAAGTAACATTTAAATGAACAGAACAATAAATTATTGTGAAAATCAACATAATCCCATAGCCTGTGGTGAGTGGAGTTTGACAGCCTTGTGGGAGTTCATAGAAATTACTCAGGTTATATTCTTAGATTTCTTAGTCATATAAACTTAACTGTAAGAATGTAAGCTGTATAAAATAAGTTCTTGATTTTATTAATAGATTTTTTTTTTTTCTTTCAGATAGAGAACCATGTATCAGACATAGACAACTGAATAAAGGTAAACGCTTTCAATTTCATTGCCATCCTTTTTATTTCAGCAGTCATTCCCATGACAACAAATATATGTAAAGTAGTTACACCAATTACATTTGTTGTTACAGTTAGTCACTGACTGTGCTTATAGACCTTTAGAGATCAAGGAATTTAAAGTGAAGTACAACTTGAGAATATTGACATAATTTCTTTTTTTGTCCAGGGGTTGCTTATTACATGAAGTGACACACATACCATATTTTCTGTTGCCGCATGAGTCATGGCATAACAATTTGCATAAAAAGGCAGTATATTCCATTTGAAATATGTTTTTCTCACCCTGTGGGGAAACCTATTAAAAGTCTCTTCCATCAAGCGACATAGTCTCATCGAAGTCGGCAGCAATGTTTCAGCGTTACTGCCACTGATGACCCTGAAAGCATTCGAAATGTCACTTCAGTAATGAGATCGACCGAGAAAGTGACATCATTACCCTGATGGAGCTGAGCACACAACAAAAAGTAGAATCTTTGCCACGTTGGTGTTTGTGTCCTGTTCACAAACATAGCTCAGTGGGGTTCTTCAAGGGGCAAATAATGTGCGTTTGCTTTAAACTACTGCTTCCTGACATCTTATCTGTGTACCACTTTGTGTTAGTGTTTACAAGAAAATATGTAGATAAATTTCATATAGATGATGTAGCATAGTGGTTAGAACAACTGCCTTTGGACCCAAAGGTTGCAGGTTTGAGCCTTGCCTTTGGCTGTAGTACCCTTGAGCAAGGTACTTACCCTGAATTGCTCCAGTAAAATTACCCAGCTGTATAAATGGGTAAATAATTGTAACCTTAACATTGTAAGTTGCTTTGGAGAAAAGTGTCAGCTAAATGGGAAAAAATGTAAATAGCACCATGTGTGTAATAAGAATTGTAATGCTTCTGAGCCAATAATAATACTTCAGAGTTATGAAAAGCTACTGCACATTTGATGACTGCAAAGGCTAGAAAAGCTTTCTCTGTGAAGGTCCGGTAAAACAAAAGTCCTGTTTCCGCTTCAAATCTTGACTTGAGACAAAGAACGGTCATAAAGTTAACTTTAACACATGAGCAAACTGAATATTTGACAAAACCAAATTAAAATGCATAACTTTTTTGCTTTGGATTAACTGGACAAAATATGGCAGTGGCAGAGGCAGGCGACCAGGCTCGATGGTCCGGAACCGTCGGCGTCACAAACCTCATTCCTCTAATTGAATTTTGGGGAGAGGGCCATGACTCCGCAGTGCTGAGAGGAGAAGCTTCTCCACGTCCGCCGCCTCGCTGGGTCTGGTTAATGAAGCACACGGATCGCCGGCAGCCCATTCATTGAGGTGGCGGGACTTTATTCATGAGGTCTCCTGAGCTGAGGCTACATTAATAAGGAGAACTCAGTCTAGAGGCACTGGAGCTGTTGCCACTTTCACTTTAGGAAACTAGGAACATGTGCTTAGTCTTGGAAAAATCATATCTTTAAGGTGTTGTTGGAGCTTATTGTGGCTCAATTAATTTAATTTAAATACTGTACATTTAGGGGGGCGCGGTGGCGCTGCGGGTTGGACTGGGTCCTGCTCTCCAGTGGGTCTGGGGTTCGAGTCCCGCTTGGGGTGCCTTGCGACAGACTGTTGTCCCGTCCTGGGTGTGTCCCCTCCCCCTCCGGCCTTATGCCCTACGTTGCCGGGCAGGCTCCGGTTCCCCGCGACCCCGCATGGGACAAGCGGTTCAGAAAATGTGTGTGTGTGTGTGTGTGTGTGTGTGTGTGTGTACTGTAAATTTAAAAGAATTCTGGGTAAAAAGGAACCCAGTGCTGCATCACAGTTGGTGGGAAGACATGCTGCAACGTTTCCACCTATCTTGCTCTATTGCAAACTATTGTCATTACTATGTTTCACCATTATGTGCAGGGTCATTTGCCCTGTGCTGTTTGTATACCACCATTTCCAGCTGGGTTATACATAACAATGCAGCTTTTTTTTATTATTTGTTATGATCCACTGCATTTCTTAAGAACATCACCCCTCCTGCATTGTTATCCCAATAATATGATGACCAGTAAGATGGTTTAGGTTGTATTCTGGGTGTGCGGTTGCATATTGACCCAGCCTAACCGAAGCTTTCAACACTGCATTTAAGAGTGTAATTGCCAGTGCCCTGTTCTATTCTCATCGTGTTATTTTTTTAATTAACAGGCTAACATTTTCCCGCATCCCAGTGGCAGGTTAACAGGCCATTTCAAGTCAGCAAATGAACTACCCCTGTGCTATAATTACTAGCGAGTTCCAGTTTCCTAACTGAATCCTTAAATGTTTAGGTTGCGCAAAACATCTGATGGATCTCTGCACCTGCCGAGATGTGTGAATTTCTTTTGGCGGATTGTTCTTTTGCTCAGTGCATTTCACACCGTAAATTCTTATGCTCCTCTCGTCTCTCACAAACTTATTTGGGGACATCTCTGTGACATACTGAGCTCCCCCGCTCAATTTCTTGCTGTTGCGCTATCTCTGCACAGAGATCTGGAGAACACTCCGCAAGTTATGTCACATTTTCTAGCTTTGACACACACACACGAAACATTCAGAAACATCCGTTTCCAGTGTTATTTTCCATATGTTCCCTTCTAAAAGTTTGTATGATGCTTTTACACAAAATACCCAGATGTCGCATATGGCCTTCTTACTGAGACATGTGGCATCCTGCCATTCTTGAAAACTGAAAATCAAACATTTTGGTCACCCTGAGCCTCATTCAGGGGTCTAAGAAGCAGAATGCCCTCAGGAATCTGTAAATTGTGACAGACAGATTAGCGCAATGAATGTGACACTTGACAGCTGTGGTTTTAATTTGCTGGTCCAAGACAGCCATTGTAACCTTGAACGGAGCGGTCCGCTTACAGCCACCGCAGTGAATATCCTGCTGTGTGCAAAGCTGTCGGAGAGCGTGAGGGGCCTCGCCACTACTGTTCTCGGGCATTCAGGCAGAATGGCTAGAGCTGCCACCTTTTCACTAAAAGGTCGTAGGTTTGAATCCCACCTCCAGCTTCTCTACCCTTGAGCAAGCTACTTACCCTACATTGCTCCAGTAAAATTACCCAGGTATATAAATGGGTAAATAATTGTAAGTAGCTTAACGCTGTAAGTCACTCTGGAGAAAAGCATGAGCTGAATGAATAAATGTAAATGCTAAAATTCAACTCACAACACTTGTGTTTTACTCCTCAGGGAGGAATCAGAACCGCGACTTGTGGAAGACGAAAACAGCGCCACCTAAGAGGGGGGCGCACAGTCCCGGGGAAAAGAAAGGCAAGTTCTGGGAAGGGAAAAAAAAATTAAGAAAATTCATTCATCTTCTCCTTCTTCAGAAATGTTTCATGGCCCCCAAGAGGCCTGCGTGCAGTGACTGAGCTGTGTTCACCCTTAGAACGTCGTTAGATTTCCCCAAGCAAATCCGGGTTGCACTCCATTGTAATTTATTTGTAATTAAAAGAAAACCATTCAGTCATGAAGGCACTTGAAAAACAAAATTTGAATAGCTCATCTTTGTTCGGAGAGTACGGAGAGGCAAAAAGTCACCTCAGTGATCACTAAGAGTGTAAATTTTGTGTATGGCATACAATGCATACCAGTGCTTTATACAAAGGGTTTATATGAAGTATATTGTTGTCTTTTATCAAATGTGTCTTTTTCATTGTTGGGTTCATGACACCTTTGCAGCTCTTCATCTGCATTCTGATCCATTAATATAGCAATGTTTTATGTACTTTTTTAACCCATTACATGTTCCTAAGTTAAATAAGAAGCGTTACAGTGCTGTTTTTCAGTGTTGAGGCACCTTCATATTGTGGGTGTTTATACATGTTTAAGTGATCAAGGCCAGTTTTTCCCCTAAATCATTCGTGAGGCAACACTGTCCAAGACTGGAATTATTCAATGTGTGATGCTCATGACACCCTGACCTGTGCCAAAATGCAATTATATGAGCTTTATTAAGCCTAACCCTGACCTAAATGATACGGGACTCGCTGGCCAACAGTTTCTCTCTGTCACATAAAGATGCTCATCACCTACAGTACGTCATCTCTGTGGTCGCTGGGTAGGGTACGAAGCAGGACACACAGTGTCACAGTTCAGGGAGAGATGCCAAAAAACATGAACCTCTGTGGGCCTAACAAATATCGGCTCTGTACCATGCCTGCTAGAGCCGGTTTGATTTGATGCCTCGGTGTGACGGGATTATTTAAAAAGAGCTCTTATTTGAATCTGGTGTTTAAAGAGGTTAACAGCTCCCTCCAGCACAGTCAAGTGGCTTGGAGCGAAAGGACACAGTGGCAGTTACAAATATGGTCACTTTGATTCATTTTCACAGTTAAACGTTCAAAACAGTTTGATAGCACAATCCAGAGTTGATGTTACTCTTGCTTTTTCTGTGTCGTGAGGATTAAAGTTGAAATGTCAGCAAATGGCAGTGAACGTGTAGTCAAGTCTGTTCCTTGTATTGGGGAGAAGAATATGTCGAAAAACATCTGTCTCCAGTCCCACACTGTTTGTTTTGTTGTTTAACTATAACTGCAATCATGTTTCTGAAGGCTTTCATTTATTGAGCTCTCTATTTTTGTATGGCAATACTTCCCCTGAAGAAGGTTCTGGAATATTCAATAGATTTAGTCATTACTGTTGTGAAATTCCCTCACAAAGAAAGTACAATAGAAAAGATGGGGGGGGGGGACAAAAAACACACAGATTTCTGTCGTACTTTCAAAAATAAAATTCTTTTGCGTCATGGAAAAAAGTAAACATTTGTTTGTTTTTCTTATTGCTTCCTGAATATAACACACACAATGGTTCTTCAAGCTCTCAACTAAATTTGATGTACTCATTTGCAAGTGTTAGAAAACAGGTTTATAAAAAGCCCAAGTAAAACATTTAATTGAAAAAAAAGAAAAATATTGTATAGAAATGTAAACTTTTTGTAAAACTATTTTTTATGACGAGCATGTTAATTGTTCAGATGTACTTTATTTATATTTGTTGCAACCGTCATATGGCTCTAGGCTCCATTGCACAGAACAAAAATGCAATTAAAGATCTCTGGATGTACCTGTGTTGGTGTTTGTTTATTTATATAGCCATATAGTCATCTCTTATTGGTATTACCCATTAGGTCTGTGCAATCTTTTTTTTTTTTTCTTTTTTTCCAAAAAAAAAAAAAAAAAAAAAAAAACACAGAGCTAGCCAAGAACAAATAAAAAGCAATAACTTCTGTTTTCAGTGTGTTTTCCATGGTCTGTAGGAAAAAAAAAGCTGTGCATCCTGGTTGTTGATTGTGAAATTCTGCTCAAATTGTTAATGAAACTACACCTGAATTAGATCTTTTTTTTTACACTAGTTTATTAAGAAAAACTGCACAAGCATACAAACAGCAGGTGTTACATATAATGTAATTATTTTTTCAAAAAGAGACAGAAGGATAAAATGACTAAAGGTGACGTAGGACCAATTTTTAATTGCATCGCTTTTGGGACAAAGTCAGTGATGAACATTTCTGAAATTCACTAGGATTTAGCAGTTATGTTCTACCATAACATACAATTTAAGTACAGTTACTGTGCGGTCTGCACAAGTGTTAGGGACCACAATGCTGCTGGCAACGGCGCTTATTTACTGACTGGAGTTGCAAATGGTTGAAATGGCAAAATGAATTTATTTTAGTATAAATTTGAAATAACACTTCACATGTTTTAAAATAAGCAAAAGGTACAAAATTAATTTTAAAAAACAGTTTGTGACAGGTCTCAATCACAGAATGCAGCTCTGCAGGACCGATTTCATTCAGTGATTTTTTTTAATTTTTTTTTTTAATTATAGCTACATCTGAGACTTTTGCAGAAACTACCGAGTAAGAATATGTTGAAAAGATACCTGTCTACTGTTATGTGTTTCTATTCTATACATAATAAAGTGCTTGAAATGTTTAACATGTTTATGTGATATCTCCCTCCAGTCCTCATTGCAGTTTTGTTGTGTCCTTGGTCACAGTTTTTTTTAATGCTTTCTTCTCGTTTGATCCTCCAATACACTTCGGTACCTGAACATAACACACTTGTGTAGATTTTTTTTTTTTTTTTTAATTTCCGAAAATTAAAAGGAAACAATATTAATGTTGCTTCAGGTTAATAAAAGGTAATGAAATATTAGTTACACAACTGACTGATGTCCTGCCCATGGGGTTCCCTATTTTGTGCGCAATGTTTCCAGGATAGAGAAACACTGAGACCCTGCACTGGACAAGTGATTGATGAAAATAGAATAAATAAGTAGAAGTTTAACCAAAAAAAAATAAATTAATTCGTTCTAGCTTTATCAGATCTTTTTCTCTTTCTTTTCTCAAGTTAACTTAACCTGTGAATGAATCCTGAACGCCTTTCTTTCCTAACCCCACTGACCCCTTTTCAAAAAGAAAGAATCCAGCAAAGTAATGCAGAAGATAACATTGCGCTTTACAGAAAGAGACTGTCATTTTCATTCTTCAAACAGGAAAAAAAAATACTTGACACAGGAATTAAGGTATATTCAGTCATCCAATAAAATTTCAGCAACCCCTTATCTAACCTTGGAAAGTACATGGAGGTAAGACAGGATGACAGGATGTCTTGAAATACAGCTGAATAATTGGATGTTACTAGATCACTGAAACTGTCAGGGCTTCTCACAGCTGCCTAATTTTTCGAATCTGTCTGGTGGTTTTACTGAATAAGTTAAAGCAAAGTCCATCCACCCAAACACACACGGTCACACACGCAGAGACACAGCACAGCTAATTTCACATTTCCAATGAAATGTTCAGATTTACTAGATCATACCATTGTTGAGGTATCCAGAAGACCATTTTCAAAATCCCACTTCTTGTGTAGTCTGCACGCTGTTGAGAAAAAGGATGAATAATATAGAATTTGTACAGGAAAGGAAAAAAAAAAACCTCTTTTTGGACATGGATAAGAATGGTAAAAAGCTTACCTTGCCCATGCTGCCAGGAATTCTCACCGTATTTATTCCTCCTACTCTTTGAATGCAGAACATAAAAAATAAGGAATTATCACCTACACAAGCATTTGCATTAATTTTGGTTGAAAACTAAAAGAAATAACATTTAAGAACTCTCTATTCCTTTTTAAAATTTAAAGCCAAGTCACAGTTTGAGGGCTGAATTAAATCCTAAGGCATTAGGAGCTGCTGAAGTATACACTTTTTCAGGTGTTCATTATATTGCTGTGGTCATTAATTAGTGTTAATTATCAGAGCTCTTGCGTTAATGGTAGAAACGCATGCATTCTTAGCTATTGGCGAAGCACAGGTTCCTGTGAGTCAGTGCGATGTGCACTGAATATTGGGATGCAGAACACATACCTCATGTTCAAAACAAATAACTGAAATTAAAAATCACTGGCTAATATCAAATTAACTTTTTTTAAGACTTTCTCATTTGTCCAAATAGTGAGGCGAATCCAATCAAAACAAAATTTCGCCATAACTGAATTATCCGTCCGCTCTGAGTGTGCCAAGGCTGCAAGTGCACTCAAGTGTAAAGCGTTAGCTCAGGCAACATGCAAATGTTTGGGGAGTGCAATTGTGATAATGGTAAATAAAGCGATTATGAATCTGAAAAACACTAATGAGGAAGATTTGAAAGCAAATTAAAACTGTTGAACAGAATGTAAACAGACGTGTGGCCAATGTGACCCCCCCCCCCCCCCGACCCCAATATTCTCCAGGCGTGTGTGTCCTCTCCATTATCTGTCTGTTTCTCCTCTGCATCTTATTTTGTTTACCTTCCTGGCTGCTGGCAAACTTTCAGATAACAAAGGAAAAAAGAAGACTTGTGAAGGGTAGAGCAGTATCCAATTTTTTTATCAAAAAAAGTACATTTGCTATATTGCAAAATATTCATCTCCCAGACTCACCGCACGAATCTTCATTAACATTTATATTATATTAGCTTACGGCAGCTTGATGTGAATATTTCCCTCAGTTTTTATGTGAAAAATATTTAAATGAACCTGGATGTGCAGCCAATACCATATGCAACTGTAAGGCTTGTGTTTTAAAATAATTAGAAAGTGAGGTGGTGGCGGGAAAAAAATAAGGCACTGAAGGAAAGCATGCCTGGAAACAGAGCACATGGCCTGCATAGTGAAGACCACAGATTTACCCACATTCGCTATGAAGTCTCTTTCTCACCCATCAGATTCACCATGGCAGTTCATTACATGGGTATTTACAAGACAGTAACCTTAGCTGGCTCTATTTTCACCTTCCCTGCTGGAGGTTCACACATGCTCCACCGTAAGTGTGGAATGGGCACGTTCTCCTGCTCTTGCTCTTTCTTGAGGGTTTTATTCGTCCAGGAAGGGCCCTTACCTTTCAGGATGTTCCACGTGCAGTTGCCTGGGCAAAAAAAGATCCCCAGAACCCTTACAGGATGCTTGAGACGTTTTCTTAAGGAGATCCCTGGTGTTGATTACGTGACCCTTTGTTATTCACCGCTACAAAATTCGAGGTAAGCACTCGTTCAAGGGCACCACATCAGAAGGTCCATCAACTGCAAAGCAGCAGCTTTGGTCACTGCACTTCCTGCTGTCCCTGAACTTTGAAGTGATCACTTGTTCAGTTCACTACAAACAACCAGGGAGCAAATCTTGCATCAATATGCTCCCCTGCATGGCCTGTTGATGTGCAATGTTTTCGAATCATTGCTGCTCCCATTAAGAGGTTGTAGAAGAATGGCAGAAGAGAGTATCATTAATCCGTTTCTCAGAAAAGCCTTGTGCGATTTTGATGAGCTCTTGGGCAATATTTTATAAACCCCGAAGATGGCAGGAGCATTTTGAGTCAGAGTTTAAATATAACAGCGTGCTTCCCCTGCAGGTGATCGTCCATTTTTGGCTTTGCACTTTCATCTATAATCCATCCGATCATAATTGTTGCTATACACGGTGCCGTTTAAAGCTGGCTACAGCCATGCGCCGCTTAACGACGTTCTGCTTAACGACTGACCACATATACGATGGTGGTCCCATAAGACTATAATGGAGCTGAAAAATTCTTAACATCGTAGTGCAATGCTGTATGTATTTACTATACTGTACTTTTTATCGCTATTTTAGTGTACTCTTCCTACTCATAAAAAAGTGTACTGTAAAACAGCATGTTGTGTTACTTCAGCAGCAGTGTCATAAATCCAGTGTTTACCGTGTCTCTTGACTGCATCGAGGCTATACCATCTAGGTTTGTACAAGTGCACTCTGTGATCGAGGCTATATCATCTAGGTGTGTAAAAGTACACTCTATGATCAAGGCTATACCATCTAGGTCAATTCCATAAACAAACATATTGAACTGGACCCCATCTACGAGCCAATACGATGCAAGGACCAATGAGGACCTAACCAGTATCGAACCGGTTCCGGTTTGAAACCAGGAACCGACCAGTCAGAAGTCAGAAAAACTGCTTGTGCTCAAGGTCACATGAAACCAACCAATCACGTACAAGCTTCAGGCAATCCCACCCATCAAACCATATATAAAGGAGAAAGCATCCAAACATAAATCACACAACTTGTGCACTGATGATGTCACCTTGACTGGTGATGAAGTGTTTGCAACCTAAATGCCAAGCTCGGCGAACAACCGAACACCTCAACAATCTACTCGAGCTACAAAGACCACCAATATTCTCTATGATCCTCACCATCTAGGTGTGTATAAGTACACTCTGTGATCGAGGCTCTATCATCTAGGTGTGCATAAGTACACTCTGTGATGTTCGCACAATGACGAAATGGCCTAACGATGCATTTCTCAGAATGTATCCCTGTCGTTAAGCGACGCATGTCTACATTTGAATTGTTTGTTACTGCACATATAGTGACTGTTATGTAGCAACGACAGCCAAGTTGAGGAACAGGCCTTAAACAATCCCTTGTCAGGGAGGAATACTTGCTTGAGTAAGAAGCTCTTTGGCTGACAGCATGCCAGCATTCTCAATTACATTCCGAAGCCACTGTGGTCACGCTGCTTACCATAAGCTCTGGATCACAGGCAGTGCCATTCCCTGTGTGACTTTCACAGAGACGGGGCGACTCCGCAGTCTCGCTGAGCCATTGTGGAAGTTGTCGAGAGGGACTGAGCCATTCGCAGGGCAGCTTTGCACAGAAAATGCATCACTTTGATGTATGGAGCACTGGACAGAGCGAAAGGGCTCCTGAAAGGGAGATCAGCCCTGGGCTCTCCCTGAACACGTAAAGCTTTCCCAGGCATTCTTTTTCATTCTCAGGAAGGATGTAAATTACTCCTCTCCACCTGACAGCGCGACCACCTCAAGGGCTGATGGCTGCAAATTTTATATTTAGATGTAAATCCATAGGCAGATTCATTAGAGCCAAGGAAACAGACCATGGGTGGAGATGTGGTTAACCAGTGTGGCCAAGACACAAATCAGCACATAAAAAAAGAGGGAGGTTAGGGAAGATGGATAATGATGGAAAATTAAGTTATCTGCGGGTTCTAAAAAAAAGATATTCATTATCTGGGACTTTCGGATTCAGATGGAATTGAATCCTTGAGCTGTGATTCCATAATTGGTCAGAAGGGTTCAGTGGGCAGCAGGGAGACTTATGAAAGCATGAAAGCCCTTAAAGCCCACGCTTTTTGCCTTGTTCTCCCTCCACAGATAAGGCAGGACAATGGCAGAGCAACGTCGTGCCTGTGGGCATCATTCTTCTGAGGTCCGACTTGTGTTCCCATGGCAAAACGCTGCTCGGTTAAGACAGACAGGAAATAATTATGCGGCGCACAGATGCCTCAGTCCGGGTGACCACTCAAGAGAAGCACAAAAGCCATGCGCGCTTGCCGTTAGTAATGGGAAGTGACTTCCTTTCTCACCGGACCGCCCTTCCAGTGGACGCATCGGAGAGTGGGTCTATTGCACATATGTTCCAAAGAGACTCCACAGTGGCACGTTTGATTGTGTGCCAGAAGCGAGGGGGTCCGGGCAATCTGAGCCAGATCCCCCCGTAAGATTCCCCTCATGATCAGGTTACAACCTTCATGTGCATTTTTGACTTTACATTTATTGATGGTTTTTGCAGAAACAGCTTACAATGTTAAGCAATGTGTAATTATTTAGCCATTAATTAACTTGCTCAAGGGTAATGCAGCCAGAGGTGGGATATGAACTTGTGGCTTCAAAGGCAGCAGCTCTAACCACAACTAGCTGGCATGGAAACTGCAACATATTACATTTATTCATTTAGCTGATGCTTCTTTCCAAAGCAACTTCAGGTGTTAAGTTACTTACAATTATTAACCCCTGGAGTAATTTAGGGTAAGTACCTTGCTCAAGGGTGCTACGGCCAGAGGTGGGAATCAAACTTGCAACCTTTGGATCCAAAGGCAACAGCTTTAATCACTACTCTACCAGCTGCTCTGTATAAAAAGTGAATATGACAGAACTGCAGATGCTGCAAACTGTACGAAAGTGGAACTAGACAATATTTTACTGACCGTGACACGTCGTTGGGTGAGACGTTTTCCCAGACAGTTATTACTGTGAGTCTTTGCAAACTTGTGGTTTGAGCTGCAAAATAGGCCATTATGGGTTTAAATGCAAAATACGTGCTTTGTACCCCTAACTGAAACAATTCTCCTTAATTCCGTAATGAGGAATTTACCCTGTTATACTTCCTGAAAGACATATTTAGACAACAAGAGAAAGAAAGCAGGATAATTAATGCAATAAACATCAAACGGTTCGGCGGCGAATGTTGGACTGAGGGGTTTGCTGCACGTGTGTCTTACCATGGGGATTAACAAGAGAGCAAAGTGTCAGGAAAATTTCACTGGAGAAATAAAACTGGAAATAAACAAGATTAACTGTTGTGTTGCAACAAAATACCGATTTGAATATTGCTATTGGATTGGAACACGTTTTCCGCTTTCCGCTCCTAGACGACTTTGCTGTGCTGTGTTTCCAGCTGTGAACCGGGTAAAGCATTGTAAATTATTCCGAAGAAAGTACCAGCTCAATAAATTAACAGAAAATACTAGTTTTGCTTATATGATATTGATAAAGCAGAATTTTCATTAAAATTTCATAAAAATGCATGGTGGTAAGAAGCCAACAATAGCCTGTTTATAAGCAGCCGTGCAAGAATATGACAATAAAATATTTGTGTAATTTCAGATTATTGTTTAATGGAATTACGTGGGTTGCCACTTAAATAAACATTTCCTCATTCGGTGATTTGGGAACATTTATTGCGGAGATTTCTTTGCAACAACCAACAGAGTTTGTTGCCAAAAGGTTACAGTAGGTCAATGCAATTTTTCGAGTTCGAAATTAGTAAAATATAGTGAATTACTGAGTAATACAGCCTTTAATAGTGCTGGTCTCAAGCGTCCATCAGAGACGTTTCCCTAGCGGTGAAGCACTTTGTTGAGGTTAAAGAAAAACGAATTTTTCTCAGCTGGTTTGAATTCAAGGGCAAAATTGCTTATCGATTTCTAGACTTTGTCTATCAGGGGATGGGCAGGCATGTCAAGAGCTGTCACAGCGCTGAAGGGAGCCCATATCTCAAGGTTGATTGATTCCAGGAGAGTTTGGATTTGGAGCCTCCGAGTCAGGAGATGGCTTTTTGAGGGGTCACGAGAGTCCCCCGATGAGTGGAAGAGGCCGACGGTGAGATTCTTGCAGAAGCACTTTAATAAGCTTTGATAAAGTTCCACTCCACGGTGCTGCAGCCACACGCCTTCAAGGTTGCTACTTGGAGACCCGTGTTTCTCTTGATATTCCGGAGCGGGCTGCAGACAGAGCAGAGACGTCGCTTCCATCGGCCGAGTACTTTCGTCCAAATCGATGCTGACAGGACGATAGAGGGATTGCAAGTCGAGGAAGGGAATCGCACGGGCAGCCCTTCTCCCTAACCTGTGGAATATGTGAGAAGTGTTGCAACCACGTGTAGCTCGGTGAAGGGGAAATTGTGTAATGTGAGCAGGCAAGACAGCGAACGGCTCGCCTCATGCAAAGAGTGTATCCAGAACAATAACAGCCAGTTTTGTAAGGAACTGGAGACTTCGTGCAAGTGCAAACCTGCACACGTCGGTAGGGAAGAGTCCACGTCTTTCTGCAGCCCAGAGAGCTGGTTAAGGCACTCGAGCGTTGCGGGTTCGAGTCCCTGCAACATCTCAGACCAGCAGACTTCGTTCTCCCTTTTGAAGGAAGCTGAGTTGTTCACACCACTTTTTCTAAGAGTCCCGGATACAGAAAACGCACTTGTGCGTAGCTTGCGTGTTTTCCCCGTGCGTGTGTGGCTTTCTTCTTTGTGCTCTGGTTTCCTCCCACAGTCCAAAGACATGAGTTTCCGGTGAATTGGCGGCTCTAAATTGAGTGTGTGTGAGAGGGTGTTGCACTGGTGCGTAGATGAGTGACTCACTGCACAGAGTGTGTCTACTGTGTGGCCTACATGTATTCATTTATCAGACACTTTTCTCCAAAGCGACGAACATCTCATAGAAAATACAATGTGTTCATTACATGAGCAGAAAGAGACACTTAGATGCAGACGTGTAATTCTGAAGTGCAGTTAATTTGTTTCTTTCCACCATATGAACCAATGTTCGTCACACGAGTAGCTGCACACAGCTTTACCAGAATATCCACGATTCCTGATCATCTTCCTAATAATTTTTTTTTGAGATATATAAACATTTACGTTACATTACAGGAGGGGCTCTGACAGTTATACACCTCCTTTGTTCACATGTCACCCTTCATATCGTTCCACAGCCACTTTAACAACCAGTGCTGAGGAATTGTGTGTTAAACAGCGTAAAGCAAAAGTTCTGCTGTAAGTTTTAAAGCAGATGGCAAGAGGCATTAATGAGACATTTGTGTCACTCAAAACGATATCCTTTTGATCATCGTGTCAGTATTTCGTCTCTAACAAGGAGCCGATATCACCACAATATGATAGAATATCATTTTCCCCACTGCAAAGAAAAACAGCCGCAACGTAACAGATGTGCTTCCGCTAGTCTTGTTGAACACTCTATGTCTTTATTATAGCGATTAAATAAATATTTAAGCAGGAACATTTAAAATCTTTGTGTCCCACACCTATTGCTTTGATCTTTAAAGTTATAAACCAGGTTATAACCTTTATAACAAAATATATTGCGCTCAGTTTCAAATCTGCCATTAACAGAGGCAGTTTGCTCTTTTCCGTTGATCCTCAGTGAAGCAGATGGTCGATGCTGTTTTCCGAATTCCATGGAGAAAGTCGGTACATTTTCTCTGATGCTTCATGGGCTCCGCAGTGAAACGCGGTGCATCTGCAGGAGCGTCTTTTTTTTTTTCCCAACTTGTCAGAGAGACGAGCCCAGATGTGCAAGACCCCCTCAGCTGTCGCGCTTCCGCAGAAGGCTGCCTTGGGTCTGAAATCGCACCACGGCCGCCTGCTCCGCCAAATCTGCTTTCTGATCTCTGCTGCATGAGAGGAGAAACAGACAGATGACATGTGCAGGGCCTGAGGAGGTGCTGCTATAACTGAAACACAAAGGCTGAAAAATCTGGAGGGTGCTCTGCTGTCAGGCTCTTGAGAAGGGCCGTAGCCTCGGTAAATATTCCCAGGGTAAGAATAGGCCGTGGAGTTGGAAAGGTCTCGCATCCAAATTATTAACATGAGGGACTTTCATTTGCTTCGCCTCAAAGGTTAAATGTGCTCATTAAAGATGTGAACTTATAACCTGAAGGTACGAGTCTCAGGAGTGCGCAAAGTAGTGCACCTGAAGTGTTGCAGTGAAATATCCAACATCGAACTGCATAATTGGATAAGGGGGGATAAAAAGGAAAAAAGCAGAAGAGACCAATGAATATTACTGAAAATATATTTTTTTCGAAAACACCTGCATTCAACGCTGCGGACGCATCATACAAATGCCACTAGAACCATTTTTGGTTATTTCAGCTCGAAAGTGATTTTCTTCATTAACTCCACACTTCTTTTTATGCATTTTGCTGACACTTTTCTCCAAGGCAACTTCCCATTAAGTTGCTGAAAATGTCAATTTGTTTTCTTCCCAGGGTGAGTACCTTACTTAGAGGTATTACAGCAGGAGGGGGGATTTGACCCTACAACCTCTGAGTGGAGCTCTTGCGACTCTAACCAGTACGCTGTGTACCACTCGATACAGAACATACTGAAACAGGCAGTTTTGACACAACTTCACTGCATGAAAGCACCATCATTTCCTAGAACACAGTAAACTGTGCTGAAGGAAGAGTCTCTGATGGGGAGGTGCGGCAACAAAGAGTTCCTCCCTGTACATTTACATTTATTTATTTAACAGACACTTTTCTCCAAAGCAGCTTCCGATGAACTCTATGTAGCGTAACCAGCCCACACGCCTTATCACCGTGGTGTCTTTGGAGTGTGGGAGGAAACCAGAGCACCCAGAGGAAACCCACACATACTGAACAGGGATCAAAGCCATGTCCTCTCGCACCACCCAGGCGCTGTGCCACTGTGCTGCCCGGTTGACGAGGTGAAAGGTGTTTCGCAAAAGTGGGCTGGTGGAAGGAAGGAAGTGTCCCTCCCTCAAACGTAGAGAACCCTCCACGTGTGCTTAGCGCACATGTTGACAGCTCTTCCAACGTGTACTTTGATAACTTTTAATAGAGGAGGAAAGTGCATCCAAATACGAGCTCTTACATCTGCTGACAGATAATATGGCTCCTGTAGCGACTGGCAGAATAGAGCAGCAAATCCTAACTTGGTCTGATGCTTGGATCCATTTGTTTCCTTTATTAAAGTGCCATGTGTAGAGCACTTAGCGGTAGCAATTTTTCTTGATTACGAAGGAGATGCTTTCATTTAAGGACCAAATGGTCTTATAAATAGGAACTTAATGCTGCAATAAGTGGCTTAGAGCCCTGCTTTGGTCCCAAGGCTGTGGAGCCTCTGAGGAATGTTCCACATCACTGTATTGATCGCTGGTTTCTGCAAATTTACATTTTACTACAAATAGATTGTTTAATATAAATGATGGCACATAAAACACAAGAAAATGTAACAAAAAAGGAGACAATGAATTAAGAAATTTTATTTATATTTTTATATATATACGTGTAACTAGGGGGTGCGGCGGCGCAGTGGGTTGGACCGGGTCCTGCTCTCCAGTGGATCTGGGGTTCGAGTCCCGCTTGGGGTGCCTTGCGACGGACTGGCGTCCCGTCCTGGGTGTGTCCCCTCCCCCTCCGGCCTTACGCCCTGTGTTGCCGGGTAGGCTCCGGTTCACCACGACCCCAGACAAGGACAAGCGGTTTCGGCAAGTGTGTGTGTGTGTGTGTGTGTGTGTGTGTGTGTGTGTGTGTGTGCATATGCATATTCACGTGCATATTCACACGTTGTCTGAAACCGGTTGCCCTGCATGGGGTTGGGACAAGCTGGAGCCTAACCCAGTGACACGGACAGGATGCCAGTCTGTTGCAAGGCACCCCAAGCAGGACTCGAACCCCAGACCCACCAGAGAGCAGGAACTGGCCTATATATATATATATATATACATAGTCATATAGAGCCAAAATAAGTCTATCTATCTAGATATCTTTGATTTGACAGCAGGGCTCTGTTCAGTATTCAAACCCACAACCTTCTGGTTGCTGACTCCTGATCTCCCCCGCATGCTGATGAAACAAACACTGACATATGTTAAGAGCCCACCCCCCCCCCCCCCATTATAATGAGCCACAGGATCATCTCTCCTCTCCTACTTTCTGAAATGAAAAGCCGGTGTCTGGAAGTAGAACTGAGTCTGAGGTCTGAGGATATCCTGAAGCTGCAAGAAGTCCATCTCAGGGTCTAGAAGGCTAGAAGGAACTGGGCGGGGGGGTGAAGGCTGTACTGGTCACGTGATCTTATATGCGTCAGTGTCAGCAGTTATGTGACGCACCGTGTTTTGACCGCATTGCTTTTTCGGGAGATCCTCATTTTCTTGGAGTTGAGCGACAGCTTTCCTTTGCATGATAATGAGTCGTCTGGAGAAAGTGCAACGTTTCCTAAATGTCACGCAAAGAGTGTAACCTTTACCGAGAAGGAAATAATGCACTAGGAGAAGAACGACGCAGTGACATGACCCGTATTGACTTTTTTTAACATTTACTCACTCGGGAAAGCAGTAAAAAATGAAATGATGACGACGCCTCGGGTTCTCTGTCAGTATATGCAGTCGGCGCATCAGTCATTGCATCAGCGAAGAATCCAGAACTTTTCTCATCAAAGTCAGGCCTTATGCAACGTGCCGTGGAATTCGAAAACTCCTCGGCTCCTCGTTTTCGTCCGGCTCGCTGCGAGCGGGAGCATGTGGCGATCGTCAGCATGGAAGAAAAGGCAGCTGGAAGAGCTGGGGTTAGAACTGCTGCCTTTGGACCCAAAGGTTGTAGGTTCGAACTTCATCTCTAGGTGTAGTAGCCTGGAGCAAGAAACTTACACTAAGTTACTCTGGTAAAGTGACCCAGCTGTATAAATAGCTGTAGGGACCTTAATGTTGAAATGTAACAATACTGAAGATCTGGTTCTCAGCATCCATCTAATGAAGCTCTAATTAAAGTTGGACCACATGTGTGGGCAAGATATGGGATGTCTTCCTGTCTGCTGATGGGGGTTTTCAAAATGCAAATTAGTTTACTTTTTTAAGATTTATTTGCAAGAGAGACTCTTTACCTACTGAACTTCCTACCAGCGAGAACTCACTCTGAATACAGATCCTGCGTAGTTTCTTAGTCTGCTTTCTTAGTCGTCTTACCCTGCGTCGTCTTAGTCTAACTTCGACTAAGACATTGGGCGCTACAGCAAGTAGTGCTGCTGTCTCACAGTGCCTGGATGGAGTGAGAGGACATGAGTTCGATCCCCACTCAGTCTGTGTGGAGTTTGCATGTTCTCCTCGAGGTGCTCTGGTTTCCTCCCACACTCCAAAGACATGCTGTTCAGCTTTCCCAGAGTGTGTGTGTGTTCCACTGATGTATGGATGAGTGACCCATTGTACGTAATCTATCTAGCAGTGTAAGTCACCGTGGTGAATAAGATGGGGGCTGATAACACTACATAGAGTTCATTGGAAGTCGCTTTGAAGAACAGTGTCTGATAAATATGTAAATAAAACAAGTGATGCTGTTCCTTAAATATAAGTAGCTGTTATGCTATATGACACGCCTTGTTGATGTGTTTAAAACACCTGCTTGCTCACATTTTTCTGTTTATTCACAGTAAAATTTTGATTTTTCTCTGTAAATGCCTCGTTTCTCAAAATCACTGCTGCAGTGTTTTAGTGCCACGTGCCGTGAATCGTTAAAAGAACGAACTCGTAGTCCGGGTTGCACGGCGTAACCTGGGCTCATGTTCCCAAGGCCCCTCGGAAAACCTTGGCAGCGGTTGAGCGGAAAGTGATGCTCGAGGCAGATGGTTCTAGAGAAACGGAGGCACCTGGTTCCACCTGCAGCTCCAGTCCCTGTGGCACGGAATGAGGCTCGCGGTGGCCGTTCGCTCAGAGCACAGCTGGTGGGAGGTGCACGTTCCTCTCTACGGGCACAGGTGCGGCGGAGATGGAAGCACTTTATGAGCGGATCTCATCAGGAGAATGATTTGCAGCAGTTCTGCTACCCGGTTGCCTTTTCCAGTTAATTTTCTACCTCTCTGCTGCTTGACCCCCCCGGGCCGGTCTCCGAGCAATGACCGCTAAATGACCTTCGCTAGACTCCCATTTTCCATTCAGATGATCAAATACGAACCCTGTCCTGGGGTAAATTACCTACACAAACAAATTATCATTATGGGCTACAGAACTCATACATATATACAGTATATAGCTTATATATATATATATATATATATATATATATATATATATATATATATATATACACACACACACACACACACACTGTCTTAACCGCTTGTCCCATACGGGGGTTGCGGGGAGCCGGAGCCTAACCCGGCAACACAGGGCAGAGGGCTGGAGGGGGAGGGGACACACCCAGGACGGGACGCCAGTCCATTGCAAGGCACCCCAAGTGGGACTCGAACCCCAGACCCACTGGAGAGCAGGAGCTGGTCCAACCCACCGTGCCATTACACCCCCCCATATGTGTATATATATTATATATATATATTATAATATTATATACACACACACATTTTCAGAACCGCTTGTCCCTCACGGGGTCACGGGAAACCGGAGCCTACCCGGCAACACAGGGCGTAAGGCCGGAGGGGGAAGGGGACACACCCAGGACGGGACGCCAGTCCATTGCAAGGCACCCCAAGTGGGACTCGAACCCCAGACCCACTGGAGAGCAGGAGCTGGTCCAACCCACCGTGCCATTACACCCCCCCATATGTGTATATATATTATATATATATATTATAATATTATATATATAATTATTATTATTGTTTCATCAGTTTTTATTAACACCTTGTCATAATCAGAATTATGGGGTCCAGAGCCTATCCTAGAATCACTGGGTACATTATGGGGGTCCTCCCCAGATAGGATCACTCACACACTCGCAAAAGGTGCAAAGGCAGCAGCTCTACCGACAACGTTCTCGGCTGCCCCACAACATGGACAAGGCGGAACAGCTCTGCAAATAATAAGAGCGCAGGGGTCTGCGGGAAAGGGTGAGCTGCGCTGCTTATTTTCAGCGCCTGAAGTTTATCTGCACGTGTGGTTCACCAGCAGTCCAGCTGGCGCCTCGAGGTCTATCGAAACGGGGAGGATCTGAGGGAACGTCTGTAACGTCTGTACCGTCTGTACGAGCACAGCGCACACGCAGCACACGCACCAGACACGCGGCGCTACCTGTGGACGCAGCACCCGGAAAACAGCGCGAACCTGAAAACTGCGCCGCATCTGCAGGAAACTGCTTCCTTTCCTCGACATCCTGCAGTTACATTTACATGTGCATGTATTATTCATCAGACACTTTTCTCCAAAGCAACATCCATCTCATAGAAAATACAATGTGTTCATTATATTAGCAGGAAGAGACACTTACAGACGTGTGATTCTTAAGTACAATTAGTTTTTCTTCCCACCATATGAACCAACGTTCATCACACGAGTAGCTGCACAAAACTTTATTCCAATATCAACGATTTCAAATCGCCTTCAAATCACCAAAATATATATATTTTTTTTGTTTGAGATACATATAAACATTAATGTTACATTGCAGGGGTAGCTGTATAAAGGACTGATCTGAGCATGATCTTAAGAGATGATGGGCGAAGTGAGTCCGGAAGAGATGAGTTTTCAGACCCTTTTTAAATGTGTACAGAGATTCAGCAGTTCTGAGTGAGAGGGGGAGTTGGTTCTACCACAACGGAGCCAGAACCGGCAATCTTCGTGCAGTTACATCCACGAGCCGCATGTCTGATAAACTGTTCTAGTTTCTGTACTCATTTGCTCTTCAGCAGGTTCTCCCTTCTGGAACATTCTAGCATAAATTACTTCAATGGGACAACTAGTCTGCGGCTGTGCATTTACTGTCAGCGAGAGCTTTCACCCTTTCCGGAAGAGTTGACCCTTGTGACACGGGACAACAGTACATCGATGTTTAGCATGATAATAGGTGTCTGCTATTCTCAGAGGATGACTTGAACTTTCACTTTTCCCTCTGATATATGCAAATTAATGCTGCCGAGTAATTTTCACTGGAAAGATTCAGGTTAAACATAATAACCCACACTTACCTGACGTACCCGGGAGCCTTTAAGGGGTCTTTTTTTCTATCTGTGGCCACGGCTTTTGCTGACTGATTACATGAGAACTGTATCAGCGAACAGAAACAGCACCTTTGGACCTTCTATTACTTTTGATACAGATTCCTAACACACACACACACACACACACACACACACACACACACACACACGTTGACTGAAACCACTTGTCCCAAGTGGGGTCACGGTGAGCCAGAGCCTAACCCGGCAACAAAGGGAGCGGGGCCGGATGGGGAGGCGACACACCCAGGACGGGACGCCAGTCCATTGCAAAACACCCCAAGCAGGACTCGAACCCCAGACCCACCAGAGAGCAGGATCTGGTCAAACCCACTGCACCACCGCACCCCCTTATATATACTATACTTATATATATAAAACTTTACTATATGGGATATATATATATATATATATTATATTATATATATATCCCATATAGTAGAGTTTGTGCGCCGACAGAGTCACAAATGCACACAGATGTGCACAAGGACACATTCAGAAAATGCTAAAAAGACAGGAAAATCAACGGCAGAACTGATGATGTCACGTCTGTAACATCGTATGTCGCCGCACTCAAGCGCAGAGGTGAAGTGTGCGTGTACAGAAGTTTGAAGTGCGTTTATGGGCTTTTGCGTGTAAGAAAAGGGGATTGCGCCGAAAGCCTCATTTAGTCGATGACTTCCTCTCTGGCGCAACGGCACGTTCGTCCCCTCCGCGCCCCCTGGGCCCACCCTTCCAAACATCCAACGACCGAGAAGCATCGATCGAGCTCTGCCAGGTATTCCGGGTGCATCTGCGGTCCTACTGAAAAAAGCGCCGTGATGTTCTTCAGCCACCCAAGTGTAAAAAGCCATTTCTTTGCTCTCGCTCCGCACAGCATGGAACGGGGCGCGGGGACGAGAGCTTTGTGCCGAAACGCACCCGTGATGACGTGGAGGCGGTGGAAGCGGTGGAGGCGGAGGGACACGGACCGCGCCTGGGATCTGGTGTCTGTTTCACTGCGCCGCAGGTTACCGAGCGCTCCCACCAAACCGGGTCACGTGCTTTTCCGCAGCTCGCTCCACCCATCTTCTCACATTTACCGTGTGCCGGCGAGGTGCTGCAAACGCTTGGGCACAAAGGCGCTCCGCTCCGTACGCGCTGCCTCCAGGGCCCGGCTCCGGAGAACACGCCTCGGATCGTTAACCGCAGAAACTCGGCGAGGATGTGCTGGATGAAAAGGGACACCTTTTGCACTCAGAATGTTAGGAAACGCAGCGAAACATTATGAACATTATGTGCATCTGACACTTTGCAGAGGGCGAGCCGAGCCCAGCGGGGTTCCACCACCGGCCTCCCCATCCCCTGCTCCCTGACACACACCATCCCACCCCACCCCACCCTCCAATGCACCTGCGGCCCTTGCAGAAGTGCGACGTATCTCACGCCTGCTCCGGGGCAAAAGGCACAGGTTCGAGACAGAGCCGTTACTCAGGTAACGGTGGCAACAAATGACACCGTCAGGAGGCCACGGGTCTCCCGTCCTTCTAAGTGCACGGATCCCAGTGTGCCGTCGGCGGACCGGACTCCACCCCCTCTGCACACTGTCCCCCGTACGTGACAGCGACTTTGGAAAACATCTGAAATGAGAGTCAAGATGCACTTTGGTGACACTGAATGAATTATTCATTTTTACCCTGCCTGTGAACTTGCTATATACTGCTACTAAATTTTACTTGTGTACATGAGCCGACACACTCCAGCGTACTTTTTATTCTGGATATTCTTGGAGATTTATTAGCAGTGATGTATTATGCGAAACGCATGTACATTTGTTCATTTAGCGGATGCTTTTCTCCAAAGTGACGCACATCTCCGAGATGATTATAGAGCACAGTCCATTTGTCTCATACCAGTTTAAATCAGTGTACATTACTCGAGTAGCTGCAGAAATTACTAAAATATGCACTTTTGTATATTATGTGTATAATGTATAATTTGTAATGTGTAAAAATATAAATGTAATATAAAATATTTAAAAATATATATTTCAAAAGAACATGCAAATACATAAATGTGAATATTATACTGATCAGGGGAGTAATGGGGGAAAGACAAGTAGCGTATTGCTTAGAGCCGCTGTCCTGCACTGTGAAGGATGCAGGTTCGAGTAACACCCCCAGTTGTAGCTCCCTGTGCGAAACACCTCCCTTGAATTACTCCAGTAAAAATTACCCATCTGCACTAATGTGAAAACCACTGTTGTCAGTTCAGTAGTGTAAATACAGGGACAGCCGGTAGTGCGGTGATTGGCGCTACTGCCTTTAGAGCTAAAGGTTGCAGGTTTGATCCCACCTCTGGCTGGCTGTAGTACCCTTGAGCAAGGTACGTACCCCAAAATTACCCAGCTATATAAATGGGAAAATAACTGTAAGATTGTAAGTCTCTTTGGGAAAAATCATGAATTAATGTGAAGACATTCGGTGAACATCAGCTACATAAATAAGAAATTTTCAGTTATTCTGGCTACAAAAAAGAAATGAACCTGTATCAACAGAGTTACACACAAATATTGGGGGGGGGGGGGGTTGGTGATGGTACAGTGAAGGTGCAGCGCCATCTATTGGCCACTTAATGCATGACTGTGCTCTGCCATGAACAGGCATGATGTGTGAATGCAAACACTTTCAATTATTCCAGTAACCATAATATCCTCTTCTTGCTTCACTGATTTAATTATAACAAACACAACAATCATCTCATGCAGCAATGCTGTGGATGCACTTTAATTTGCACTGTTCTGAACGGAGACTTCTTTTGTTTTTTTTCGAACTGGGAGCGTCACTTGATTTTACTCTTTGTGATTCTGTACTTTATCACGATCCAAGCGCGGAACCTATTTAGTCGGCCATATAATCTCGTCTGCGTTATTCCAAAGGCCCGTAATCTAAATTCAATACCGCATAATGGACGGGGCTCCGCTCGTGTTTGCCATCCCTCTTGGACGCAGACTCTCTGCTGGTGCACGACCGCTTTCCGAACGAACGCACGTTCTTCCTTAAGGTTATTGACTCCGCTCCTTCTAAATGCGGAGTACGGAGCCTACAGAATACACGTGGAGATGAGGGGAGACGCAACGATACGTAAAAACGCGGCCCTAGCTTTTCTGTCTATTTACAGGCCACTCTTCTGCTATTACGGGGGCGGTGGCGCAGTGGGTTGGACCGGGTCCTGCTCTCCAGCAGGTCTGGGGTTCGACTCCTGTTTGGGGTGCCTTGCGATGGACCGGCGTCCCGTCCCGGGTGCGTCCCCTCCCCCTCCGGCCTTACGCCCTGCGTTGCCGGGTTAGGCTCCGTTTTGCCGCGACCCCGCTTGGGACAAGCGGCTTCAGACAGCGTGTGCGTTTCACGATCGCGAGGAGATCGGCAGCGCAGTTCCATCGCTGTGAACTTCCGGAAAACGAAAACCCCTTTCCCTCCCCCCCGTCGTGCGTGGACGCTAAATTCAGCTCCGCTGGTCGATCTGCGTCGAAAACGAAAGTCACAAACGTAGCGGCAGATTCCTCGCCGCGTGCAGCGTCTTTCCATAGAGGGATCAAGCGACGCAGGAGAGAAACGCCGGACGCTGTTAGCGAGGATGATCCTTAAGTGGGCCGAGAGTCGGTGGCGCAGAACCCGGTTACTGACACCTCCTGGCATCAGCTTCAATAAAGCGACAAGGAAGCCTAGTGGTGAACTGCTACACTGGGGAAAAAAGCAAAAAATGTGAAGTGTTAGATCAGTACCTGACGGGGAGCCTCCGAAACCATTAACTCTTCCGATAATTGTTCTGCACCATTATATTCACCGTGATATTATATTTCTATATAACTCTCAAAGTACTGTCAGCTTGCAAAGCTCTGGGTGACCTGGATCTCACATCAGAAACATTACAGAAGGAGGTTTATATAGAGTATATATGAATTTATTCTCTGCTGCCACCAATAGATTTGTTTATGAGGTACGACTGGGTGACTGATGTGCCATTACAGTACGACAGTTTTTGAAAAAAGAAAAATCAAATTAAAATGCTAATATTTGTTGATAGGCCTCGGACTGCCTTCCAAGACAAACAAGGCCCATATACGACATCATTAGTGTCCTCGAGGGAGTCGGGCGTTTTGAGAAAAACAAGCCGAGGACATAATTCACGGAAGGGACGCTCACGGCAGGGGCCGTCGTCAATTTCACATTATAAGCATAGAAACGATGGCCGAAGGGCATAAGGCAGGGTGCACTTTACAGGGGCCACCATTCCATCTCGGGGCACTCGCACACTCACGGAGGACTAACAACAATTTAGATTCCTGTGGGAGGAAACCAGAGCACCTGGAGGAAACCCACACAAACACGGTAAGACAACTGTACCGGTTCCCTCGGACAACGGGACGGGGACACAAGGATCGAGACGGTGCGGCGTCTCAAGGGTTCCTCTCGCTGGGGGCAGAGAGGCTGAAACGGGGGCGTCACGGTAACGCACGTCGACACAGTCATACGAGCAACGGGGCCCAACCCGTCAGCGTTGTTCAGCAACGCTGGAAACACACGTACGCTTCTCGACTCCGGTTTTTTGTTTCACGTTTATTAACACTTTTGATATGAGGTTTTGTAATGAAAGAGCAGCTCTTTTCCTGACCGCCCCCCCCCTCCCCCCATAACCAACGTATACAGCGATATGAATCTCACCTGCGCCACACAGACATCACAGTGAGATACTGGACACACACACAAAACTTCCCTCGGTGTGTGTGTGTGTGGTTACCATGAGATGGACTGGCATTCTGTCCAGGGTGCCCCCACCCACCTAGCATTGTTCCCATAGGTTCTAGGATAGGCTCCGGGGCACCGCGACCATGCTCATCACCAGGGCTTATTGAAATTAGATGGGAATATATAGATTAAAAGTTTTAAGTGTACCCTCATATATAAAAAATATATAGATTAAAAACATATTTTAAAAAAATAGATTAAAAGTTTTCTTTCTTAGGAGAAGCCAAGTGACTGAAGTCTGTCCACAAAAAAAAAAAAAAAAAAAAATTTGAGCGTCGTCACAACACTCTACATGAGGGATTAATAGACGCCCAATAGTACGTCAAAAAAGTTGGAAACTATTCCCAAACAAGGAAAGAAGACCATGACACATTACAAAATTTCACATAAATTTAATGCAGATTTTCGACAGCAGAAAAACAATTTCCCCCTAGGCAATTTACTGCAGTATTTGACATTGTACTGACACACGTTGCCAAAACTATATGAATACTTGCTGTAGGAGAACAGATGTTCCTATGAATGAAGCAACTGCTGCAGATTGTTTACAACACAAGGTTCTGGGTGAGGTGCAGAGTGACGCCGCTGCAGGGGACCAGGCGTTCCTTCCATTTGTATCAATGAACCAACAGCACTTTTCAGTTTCTGTCCACCGTTCTTCCCCAAACGGGCTGCCTTGCAGACATCTTGAAATAAACCAGGTCGGCTCCGCTTCGCACGCACCGAGGTGGCGAACGTCACACTTTGTGCGTGTGCGGCGAGAACGGCACGGCGGATCTCTTCTCCGGCATTCCTCCTCCGGACGTTCCCACCCTCTGCTACAGCTGGGACAACAGCTGGGCTGCATTGTCCACATTCACCGGTTCCCTCGCTGGTTCCCTGGCAACCTAAGGCACAGGAAGAGTAGGGGAGAGAGATGATGGTCCGTGTCTGTCTCGCACGACAATCCGTAATAAGAGCAGAATCATCCCTCTTCCTCCAACAGCAAGACTATGGTTTTATTTACATTTATTTATTGATCAGACACTTTTGTCCAAAGCAACTTCCAATGAACTCTATGTAGTGTTATGAGGCCACACACCTTATTCACCGCGGTGACTTACACTGCTAGATACACTACTTACACTGGGTCATTCATCCATACATCAGTGGAACACACACTCTCTCTGTTACTCACACACTATGGGTGAACCTGAACAGCATGTCTTTGGAGTGTGGGAGGAAACCAGAGCACCCAGAGGAAACCCACGCAGACATGGGGAGAACATGCAAACTCCACACAGACTGAGCGGGGATCGAACCCATGCCCTTTCACACCACCCAGGTGCTGTGGGACAGCAGCGCTACTCGCTGTGACACCGTGTCACCCAAGGGACATTTGGGGGGAAAGCTGCACTGATCACGGACAGACAGTAGGATGTCCCTCCTCTGGGACATATTGTATCGCCAGCAAGCTCCATCCTCCACACCACTGCGACTAGTCGACCATACAGGGTTCACCAGCTTCCTCGAGCGGCCGGCTGTTCGAGCGCTGAACTTTTGATGAGGGAATAGGGGTCCGGAGCTATTTTCTTATTTACTGCACATGGATACAAAACAAATTTTTAAAAGGCCACGATGAACTTGGAAGGCATCGAGCCTTTTCTTACCTGCGGTGTTTTTCTGACTTCCTTTGGCGCTGTGCATCTGGACACACTTTTCACCTCCCTTTGAATGGCTGTGAAAGTTTTATTCAAGCTGTCGACTTTTTCGTTTTTAACAGCACTGATCTGAAAACGAAGAAAAAGCACATCGTTTCTTTTCACTGCCGAAGGCTCCGCACTTCCACCAGAACGAGTCATGATGTCTAAAACCTGAATAAAGAACTTAACTGGCTCCTTGTGTTATGAACGTTCCAGTTAGAAATTTTCAGAAATACAAAATATTTTTTCAAATTTTCTTTTTTCTGCACTTCAAATTTTGTTTTTTTCCCCCCCCCCACTTTTCTACCCCCCCATTGCTGTCTGCTGCGGCATGTCACACAAGACAACAAACGTTGTGCATGTTTGCGAGGTTAATCCGAGAATAATAATTAGACTGGTGAACAGGTTTTTTGCTCCATAAAAAAAAGCCTGTTTAATTTGTATTTTTGCACATTGAATTCACAAATGTTTTCTGAAATTCTCCATCACCATTCCTTTTTACGTACCGGTGTATTTACATATCATAGCGCATCACGTATTGGTGCTGGTAATATATGAGTATTTGAAACAAAAAGTTTGCAAAACAACTATTTTCATCGTTTGTGACGTACAATAGCTTACTTTTGAGATCACACTGACGAAAGTTTTCACTAAGACATTCTGGATGTGGGAAAAACTGTCCCAATGCAAGTCGAGTATGTTCCCGAGGACAAATACGGCCGAAAAGCAGACACTCGTACGTTTTACAAGTAACTCTGTAGATGTTTTTGGTGTAACAGCAGCCTTATTTGTGAAAAAGTCATATATATATATATATATACATACACACACACATTTTTTCAAAACTTAACTGCTTTGTAACTTTTAAAGCCAGCCGGATAGAAAAAATCTGACAACAGATCTGAATTCGGGGTAAAAAGTACTATAAAGTACACCTACTTTAGCTCAAAATGAAATTTAACAAAAGATAAAATTTTGTTCTTACATATCAATTTCAGTGCAAAGCTGTATCCAAGACTTTTACAGAACGGAACCAGCTAAGACACAAAAGCAAATCTCAATCGTTACCTTTTTATTCGCTGTACATATACCGTAGTATGTGTTAGACTCCGGTTCACGGCAACTCCGCTGAGGAGTTATTTAAGCTGGATGGATATAAAAAAAAAAGACGGGGGTGCGGTGGCGCAGTGGGTTGGACCGCAGTCCTGCTCTTCGGTGGGTCTGGGGTTCAAGTCCTGCTTGGGGTGCCTTGTGGTGGACTGGCGTCCCGTCCTGGGTGTGTCCCCTTCCCCCTCCGGCCTTACGCCCTGTGTTGCCGGGTAGGCTCCGGTTCCCCGTGACCCCGTAAGGGACAAGCGGTTCTGAAAATGTGTGTGTGTGTGTGTGTGTGTGTGTGTGTGTGTATAAAAGATGCTGAGAAAATGTTGTGCAAACGTACGTGATGAGAGTCTGTCGGCACTGGATACCTTGTGCAGATTGTGCAATTTTAATCATGAAATTCACATCATTTTCACATTGTTTCAGGTTAACAAAAGGTGATCAAATGAAGCCTCCGGGGTGTACCCCGCCTTGTACCCTGTTTCCAGGTAAACTCCGCAGCGGACGAGCGGTTCATCATGGAAATGGAATAAGTAATGGAAAATTTCAGTCCACTACAGGCTTTATCTGAGGTTTTTACACAAACCCTTCTACCAATTAGGGGAGAAATGTTCAACATATTGTATTGACCCGCTTTTACCGGTTGTCACTTCGTTTTACGAACAACCCGAGTTACGACAGGGCTTCCGATCGGATCTCAATTCTGTTTGTGAGCTCAACACTCAGCGGATACCTGACCGTCCCGTCAATTCCCAGGACCACTTCCCAGTACTGTAGTGTGTGTCCACGGCGGATGCTGCCATTTTACCATAGTATCAATCAATCAATCAATCATCACTTACACGCTTGAGGTGCGTCGTCACCGGTTTCGCTTTGTTTTTATTCTTCGCGATCTTCATCTTGTTGGCGACTTGAAACACATTCTTCTGTTTCTGACCTTTCTGTTTATTTTTTGCCATGGTCGCCTGCTGATGGAGAAATTACAGAAAATCTGTGTGTCGAAGACAGAGTAAAAACCACATGACGATGGCCGAGGACGGTCAGTCTCTCTTAACACGTGGTTCACTACAGACGGCAGTCCCGGAAGTGGGAATTTTAAAAGATATTTAACCTGTATGAGATACTTTAAAGGAGGCCATGTTTAAGAAAAAGTGCAACTGCGATTTCAACAGAATACAGAAAAACACATTTTACCTTTACCGATGGTCAGCCCACGAAGCCTCCACTAGTTTTCTGTATGACGTATTTTGTGTGCGACCGCAACGCGCTACCGATGGCGGTGCTGGGAATTGTAGTTCACTGTTTTCCCAGCGTTTGTAGTTCTCTATCTTGCACTCCAGTTAAAATGCGCAAATTGTCTGCGTTCCTTTGTAAAAGCATTACATTTCCTAACACCATTATACCACGTTTCTCATTAAAAAAAAATTATACATACGTGATCACCATTTTTTTCTTCCAAAAAGCCAAGTTTTGTGTTTATTGGCAGTGCTTAATTTGGATACAAACCCAATTAAACAGTGTGTTCATTCGTGACGTTTTGATATTTTATCAACCATTTAAGTCTAAGAATAGCGATAATTTCTTTATTGTGGTATAACAGAAGCAATATTAAGTGTGTGTGTGTGTGTGTGTGTGTGTGTGTGTGTGAGTGAGTGAGAGAGTGAGAGAGACATGGGGGGTACATTCCAGAGTAGTCAAGCAAGCCGACTGGGAGTTATTAATAATTCCCGAAAAAAAAAGCGTTTGGGAGAACACATGAACCTTTCGGTATCGCGGAACACACTAAGGTAAATAGTGGTGTAAAAGGAATCCCTGGTATGAAGTCCACGTGTCAGTAGGTGGCGGCAGGAGCTCGGCTGCGTCGCTCCCGTGCCCCCAGAAACTAGAGGCTCCGCAACTGATGGCACTGCAGCGCAGCACTGCCCCCGAAAGCGGCGTATTCGTGACTTTCTAAAGCGTGACAGGCAGGCAGTCAACGGGAATCTGTTAATTCGGGGTATTACTTAATTTGTGAGCAGCCATCATCTTTAAACATGTGCAAAATCACCTTCCTTTCCGCTGTCCTCTCATAACACCGGCCTTCAGTTCCGCAAATTAGTGTAAAAACGATGCCACGAGTGAGCCTAAACGGAACGGTGCCGTTACTGTAAATTCCGATAAATACTGTAGTTTCATAAACATGATGACGTGTAACATTTTACTCAAGAAAACAAGAAATATAAAATGAAAAATCCAAATACAATATGGAAGTAATAAAAGCAAAGTTATCAATTAATTTCCAGAAAGACATGAATTGCACCTTGTTCAGCAGAAATGTGTTAAACGAATAAATGTAAATGCAATTTGTGAAGTTGTCTTAAGCGATCCGCGGCCCCTTTAAGAGCGCGCGAGCCCGTGGGGACCGCATTGGAAATCGTAAGATTTACGCTCCCCTCGGGAACATGCAGTAAACTGCAGGGCCGGGGTATTCTCGAATATTTCATCTGGAAGCACACATTGCTGTTTTGTATTCGTTTTTTTGCGCGCTCATCTGTGTTTCGTCCGGGGTTTCGAGTGGCAGAACGCGCACAGACGGAGGCGCGTTCACGCGTGGATTTTTCTAATGGAATGCAGCGCTGCTCGTCCGTCGTGTGTAGAATCATGCTAGTTGGTGATTCGAGGCGACTCGCCTCCTGGGAAGTGCTGTGCATTCGTAGGGAAAATAAGACACGTCCGATTAATAAATTAATATCCACGCCACGGAGAGCATGAGTGGGGGCAGCGCGTGAGAGAACCGCGAGCCAAGAAGAGGAGCGTTCGCGAGGACCCATAAAGAGGATCGCTGAGAGGAAGGATGCAGCATCGACAGGGAAGCATCGGGCATCTTATGGGCTGACACGCACGCACGCGCGCGCGCGCACACACACACACTCACACACACACACAACCAGCCAACCTCCTGCAGCTCGCTCTCCGAGTGCGTGCGTGGATCATGTGGCCAAACCCACTGGCCCGAGAGGAGTGTATATAATCCCCTCACACTGTGACCGTGCGTGTCCCTCGCACTGAGTCTCGCACCCGGGTCCGAGGCGCGTTCTGCTGCGTGGGCGCTGGGAGAGCCACTCCGTTGTAACCATCATGTCCCACGGATGGGGGTACGACCCAGAAAACGGTGAGACCATTCAGGAAATCACACACGGAGTGACGTGTGACCGGTTGTGAGTTGGCTCGTGCAGCCACGCATGCATGGCGCATGATCATCCCATCCCGCGTGAAGGGCTCGGGGTGCGCGCTCGTCGTCCGCGGTGCCGTGCGCTCAAGGTGACCGGCGTGTCATCCCCCCCCCACCCCCCGTGCAGGACACGAGCCTAAGGAGAGGGACATTTCGGCAAATGCGTGTGGGGACAAGTTGCGCGCGCGCGGCACGTGCCTTCATGTTCTTTGAAAGTGGAGATCACCGTGAATCGTGATTTGCCCTCGTTTACTTTCGTTTTCAGGCATCCGAAGCGCGGAGCGAATCTCGAGGCTGCGGGGCGACACTCGTAACCACTACGCCCCCTGCTGCTAGCCTCGCGCCGCTAATAATGCTCTTTGTGCTTTGTGGTTGTGCGCTCAGGACCGGACACGTGGAGCGCGCAGTTCCCGGTCGCCGACGGACCCCGGCAGTCCCCCATCGACATCGTGACGGCGGACGCGCACTACGATGAGAACCTGCAGCCCCTCGAAGTGAAGTACGACCCCGGGAGCTCGAGCGGCATCGTGAACAACGGACACTCGGTCCAAGTGGACTTCGCCGACGACACCGACAGCTCCAGTTAGTGGCGCGATCGCTGCTCTTCACTCTCGAGCTGCCTTTTCTCACTTACATTCTTTCCTTTATGTTGACAATGGAAAGATGCAATTATTTACTTATTAAGACAGACGGGTAACTTTACTGGTAATCGAGGGTAAGTACAGTACCTTGCTCAAGGGCACTGCAGCAAATTTTCCGTGTGTTTACATGAATTGCTGTACGAAACTGGGTACGAGGGGGCAGCAAAGAACATAGAAATGCGCCCGGAAGGTTGTGGGTTCGCGTCCCACTCCCCAACATTTCTCTAAGTGTCCTTGAAGGAAATACGGACCCTGACGCAGAAAATACAAACACAGACATGTGTGAAAGGGTGAAAGAGCCCGCGCTGTTTTGGGAGAAAGCCGGTGCCCGAAAAGGGAGTGAGGCGCTTTTACGCGCAGAGAGAGAGGTGAGGATGGAGAGGCACGTGGACAGGTGACAGTAGCGCGCTGCACTCAGTGTGTCCCCTCTACCTGAAGTGCTCATTTCGGCACCGAACGTGTGTCGACGCGCGCACACACTTGAATCTTGAGTTTTGAAACACACACACACACAAAGCGCTGATCTGTCGGAAAGGATGCGCTCGCGCACCTGCCGCACCTCCATGGTACCGCACCAGGGATTGTGGTCCCGATGGAGACTCATCGGCGCGCGCGGCTTACCGGACCAACATGCACGAAAGAGCCAAAGCACAACGAGTGCGAGTGGACACTAATTTACCACAAATTATGCAAATATATGCATGAGATCTTTCGGGAACTGCCGCACTGTGTACAGCGCTGCACGTTGCCTGGGGGAGCTGCAGGGTGGGGGGTCGGGGGGGGGGGGCTGTCTCAGTTATACAACTCTGGCATTTAACCCACTTTGCACCACACTTGTATTGCTTACATATGATATAATAATAATTATGATATTGGTAATATTCTTTGACCCACCCCCCCACTACCTGACATATATAAATTCACACTCAGCACTTTAATAGACTTCATTTAAATAGAAAGTGAATTGCACAAGGTCAACATGCATGTAAATCCTTTTGCAGGTTATTCTCGAAGATTCTTAGAACGTCTTTTCCAGCTACTTTGTACCCTTTTATTAAGCACTTTTTCTTTATGTTACCAGTTTACAAAGATCATTTTCAGTTAACATTGCAGTTTTACCGGGGAATTTTATACTGTGAAGGTGTTGTGGAAAACGGAACCAAATTTCCATATTTATACGTATATTGAAATTGTGTTCATTTATGTTGCTTTGTTTTATTCAAAGCTACCGGTCTGCAAATTTTCAGCCTGCGTAGCGTAGAAACTTGAAATGTGTGCATACATGTGTATGTGTATGTATATGAGTAATTTCTTTTAGCATTTTCAAATTATTCCACATCCTTAAGATGAACAAAATCCAATCCTTCGAAGAGTTGTTATGTAACCCTCGACGCAGCTGCTCTAGTTAAGATCTCGCTTACTTCGGGACTCAAGGAGATGTCGGTCAGCCGCTCTGAGCTCATTATTGTACTGTGTTGACATATTTGGGGCCCAACAGAATCCCCTGCACAATAACTGTAGTTTTGTGGAAACTTTCAGGCATTTACTTCCATAATCAATCTTAATTTTTTTTTTCATCCTAATGATATTTTTGTTGTTTATGTGTTACTTTTATTAATTGTTACTCAGTTACCCCCACACGCAGTTTGGTAATAAGTGGACAGACGTTGCTCAGCCAGTGGCTGGGGAAGCTATGCGCTATAAATGTATTGACATTTTGGCTTTTCATACAGATCATGTTCTATACCGCACCCACCCCCTATCCACCTTATTGCCAAGCTCATATTTCATAAGTCCTCACTGCAAAGGCACCGTGTCTGAGAAAATGCAGGAAACTGGGCCAGGTGACTATTCCTGCTGCTAGTGGTGACACTGAAAGCTTCCTGTTGGGACAGAATCTGTGTGTTGAATCCCTCAGCCATACAAAGTCTCTTTATTGAAAGAAATCAGAACTGTGTGATTGTCTTCAAAACGCGGTGCTATTTACACAACAGGATTGTACACACACACAGACACACATGCACTTCTTTGCAGAAATGAAAAGCTGTCTCATCTGTGTCAACCTGAACGGGGTGCAAAAAAACATAACCTGCTTATCTGAGCTAAAGGGGAAAAGAAGTAAAAATAGAATGATTAAGGATTACTGAGTGACATTTGATATTCTTTTTTGTTACACAATGCAGCTGGATGTTTGTGATCTTCCCTGGGTGCAGTGTTTCAACATTTGGCTTTCCGTCTAAGATCCCGTAAGAAAACTAATATTACGCGGAACCCACCCCAAACCCACCCACGTTTATCGTTTATTTGTTTGGCTTCACAAGCTAAGAAGTCCAGCAGCCTTGGACAAAACTCCGGATCAATAGAGGCATTCTTCCCTTTTGCCATGCAGAACTGCTCCAGATGGATGGTCAGCTGCAGGAAGCCAAGAGGGAATTAAATAAGTGAATTTTGTGCTGAGTTAACAGGTGCAGTAAAACAGGGTGGCAGGTAATTTTGACAAGGCGTTTATGAATGCTATTTATTATCGTTAATCAGATGATGAATAGACAGGTGTGGATTTGTTTCCCTAATCTTTCTGGTCTCTGACAAGGTTTCAAGTATTTGGTCAGTATCAGTGTCAGTTAGTATCAGTAATGTGATATATGATATGGAAAGTAGTGCCAAGAGCATAGGTTCTTCTGAGCTTTGGACCTGCAACCTTCTACATCCTTCTTTACTCCCTGTGCTAACTCCCTGCTGTAATTTTCCCCTCTGCGGGGGTCTGTGTTTTGTTGCAGCGCTAACGGGGGGGCCGATCTCAGGGACGTACCGCCTGCGGCAGTTCCACTTCCACTGGGGGGCCAGCGATGACAGGGGCTCTGAGCACACCGTGGACGGGGCCAAGTTTCCCGCAGAAGTATGGGAATTTCTTCTGGGTCTACTGGGGATTTAAAATGAGCCTAAAAATAAGTGCCAAGGCTGAAACGCTTACAAATTTGTCAGACAGATGCTGTAACAGATGTATGTCCAATACGTAACATTTTTTTTTTTTTTTTTGGCTTTCACGTTTGCCAGACATCCTCAAAAGAAGATCAGATTAGTAACACTCTTCTTGAGGACTTCTTCAGATAAATTGTCACACTGGTTATATTGCTCCTTCACTTTGTGCTTCCCAGCTGCATCTGGTCCACTGGAACACCAAGTACCCCAACTTCGCCCAATCTACTACTCAGCCCGATGGCCTGGCTGTTATTGGAGTCTTCCTCCAGGTACACTTGACCAGGACCAAACACTTCAGTTCTGATTACCGATTCTCTAGAATCCTGTTTGGAATGGTTGGCTTATTCCACTACTATCCATAAGCTGGGAGCACGGTGGCACAGCGAGTAGCGCTGCTGTCTCACAGCGTCTGGGTGGTGTGAGAGGTATGGGTTCCATCCCCACTCAGTCTGTGTGGGTTTCCTTGGGGTGCTCTGGTTTCCTCCCCCAGTCCAAAGACATGCTGGCCAGGTTCCCCCATAGTGTGTGAGTGACAGACAGAGAGTGTGTGTTCCACTGATGTATGGCCCAGTGTAAGTAGTGTCTCTAGCAATGTAAGTCACTGTGGTGAATAAGCTGTGTGGGCTGATAACACTACATAGTATCCATTGGAAGTCACTTTTGAGAAAAGCATCTGCTAAATAAATAAATGTAAGCTGACATGTTAATGTCCCCAACAGCTACAGAGGAAGAGGAAGTAGGGGCACAGTGACTTTGTGAGAATGGTGTTTATGTGTAAAACACCATGAGTCACATGAGGTTTCAGAGGAGTCATATCAACAAATGTGTTGATGTTATTGCAGATATCATGTTCATTTGACTACCAGGGACTTCTGTTTCTTGATACAAAGATAGGACTCGATGGTGAAACCATGGTGTATACAAAAACAGTAAAGTGCTCCATGTTGAAATGGCCATAAATAACTTTCACCATGTGTATATGTGTGTGTATTCCCTGTGTTCTCAGATTGGTGATGCTAATCCGCAGTTGCAGAAGGTTCTTGATGCTCTGGAAGCCATAAAGACAAAGGTGAGAGCAAGAAGACTGGGGAGTGCCGACGGCACAGAAATGTACTGTCTTTGAGAGTGTGGGTGAACACTAATCACTTCTTTTCATTTCTCTTCAGGACAAGCAAATTGCATTCCTGGACTTTGACCCTTCGGTCCTGCTGCCTAGCTCTCTGGACTATTGGACTTACGATGGATCCCTGACAACACCCCCACTGTTGGAGAGTGTGACCTGGATCGTCCTGAAGGAGCCTATCAATGTCAGCTCTGACCAGGTTCGGTTTTTCCTATTCTTTTCCTTTATTTTTTTCTTTCCCCTCCTCTGTTTTTCTGTTTTTGTATGTCCTGCTTTGTCCTCAATGAATTTGAGGATGACAAACATTTGCATCACATTTACAAATAGCGCTTCAATATATGATTGATGTAAATAGGTACAATCCTGGACGGTCGAAGAGGTCGCAGACTTCATTCTGCTACAAGCCTGTTTTGCATCATCCAACTAAGTCAACTGAACTTTAAATCAAAAACTGGCAAGGTTGTAGGCCTTCAAGAACTGGAGCTCCACCACCACTGATATACTGTGATCTCACTGAAATCTTTTTGGGTCTGTAAACATTACTTTCTGGGAAACTGCCATCTCTACCTCTGTGATTCATATCACAGGCATGTGTAACATACTATTACATACCATTTAAATTCTTTAAAATATAGCTGCAAAAGCACAGCTTTCACTTAAGGAAAGTTTGTTTCTAAATATAGACATGGGTCTTATTTCCTGCAGTTAAGTAGTAACAGTCTTACTCTGCCCCCTCTGTCAATGACTATATGGCCTTTTACTTCTTACAGTCAAAGCTGGGTCATGAGGGGTAAATTGATCAGCACTGAATAATTCAGCCATTGCGTGCTCTAAAATAAAGATAGAAAGGTCTTCTATAATGATATGCTGAAGGTTCTGCCTGCCCACTAGTAGCGATAGTGCCTGTAGTACGGGAGGTTCCGAAGGGCATGCGCACAAACCGATAAGACCCGAAATGTCATGCAACGTGGATGGATATTGCTCATGCAAAACATTTCACGAAGAGATGGAATTTCTTTCTTGAGAGCTTAAGGCAACGTATTCTTTCCGATATGAATGCCTCACCGCACTTCCTTTGGAACACCGAAACAGTATCTTGGCTCTTTGATTTGATTTTTCCTTCCTGAGCCCCTCTCCTGGATTGCATAGACCCACGAAAGTGTGAGGTATGCTTTACTCAGCTTCTTTCTGGAACCCCTCACCCCATTTCCTGCACTCCAGCTAGCTCAGACTGCAATATAGGTCAGGTCAGATCAGCTGCCAGGTCTCTGTGAAAATTAACATTGCTCAGTTAAACATTAATTTCATGAAAACAAGAGTCGGAGGAACTAAAACATGAAAAATATGGCACCCTCAATTTCAAACTATTTGTGGAAAAAAATCACCTTATAAAAACCTTATAAAATATAAACCTTGAAAAAAAATACCCCATGCAATACCAAGACTTTTGAAGTGACCGTATTCCTAGACTTGGTGAACAAGGTAAGCTGAACGCTGAAAACTGTGCACTAGGACTTAAAGGGTCACTCAGCAGCTCAAATGTACACAATGCAAGGACTCGCATAAGACAGCCAGACTAGGAGAGCGCCAGGTTTCTGCGAGTATGTCTACATTTCAACTGACCACAAATTGCCCAAATTGTGCATCATGCTGCCACCCGTCTTTCTTTATTGACATGCCTGTTGTTACAGCATTTTGAGTGGGTTCACCACCACATCCATATTCATACATCCACTGGACACTGAACCGAAAAGAGCGCTGGCTCTCTAGATTTTAGTTACCTAAGTCTAGCCCTGTTTGTTCCGTCTATGCCAGGAGGGTTGGGACACAGAGCAAGTGTAGCACAACCCACAACCCCGTTACAGGTCTGAGCATGAGCAATGGTAACTTAAGGACGGCTGCCGATGTGGAGCGAACAGAGACGAGGGCGTGTGGCGTGCCTGTCCTTCTCTCGTACACACAGACTGACAGAAGCACGGAGTTGTCTTCTCACGTTCCCTTGTTTTCTCTCACAGATGGCTATGTTCCGCAGCCTGCTTTTCACACAGGAGGGGGATGAGCCGTCCAACATGGTGGATAACTACCGTCCCCCCCAGGCTCTTAAGGGCCGCTCCGTCCGAGCTTCCTTCAAGTGAATGTAAAATCCCACCTCCGAGCATCCCCCAACTTGTCCAACCCAGTGATGACAACTATGGAGAAGCACAGACCTCACTGACCCCCAAGCTTGTCCGTTGAGTAAAAATACCTCTGGTTTCTCCGTCTCTCCATCCTTCAGCTAGAGATTTCTTCACAGACACCTCCCTGTCACTTGCTGTGTTACTAAGTGGCCCTTCAGAAATGAGAGCGAAGAGGGGGGTCAGATTTTCTGGTGCCATTTTGGTAGATCGCTCCTGGAACCTCTGGTTTTCCATGGGACCAGGATAAGAAAGATGCAAAGATCAGAGGTTACAAATATGTCACAGATAATCAGTAGCAGGGAAAGATTAAGCAGTCGTGACTAACCCTGGCAGCCCATAATCTCAGTTTGCCTAAAACATGATCTCAGTGCTCTGATGAAACGCTGCCGCGCAGTCGCTGCCGATTTCGCCCGAAGATCCATTTCGACGGGTGTTCGCAGCACTCGCGCACTCTCGCATGCACCACAACGCACAAAAACGGGGGTGTCGCCTTCCTCCTTTAGGTACTGAATTCCAGCATGGAATGACGTCTATCTGCAGGTACAGCGTGTAAAGGAGCCAATCCTGGGATTATCTTTTATTTCCTATTCTATGCTAAGCAGCGATAATCAAATGTCTACATTAGTTTGGCAGCTTTGTCTGTTTGTTATAAATGTGCTCTGACTGACCTCATGGTGCGCTATTACTGATCTCTTGTCTAGACATTGGGGGGGGGATTAACCTCTCCGGAAAATTCTGCATTGTGCTTTGACCTGTCGGGACGGAGTCGAGGTGGAGGCCTGCCAGCAGGTTCGGCCTTTACCCACGTTTCACATCCCCAGTGACTGCTCTGCGACATCCAGGTGTCAGTGTGCGCTAGTGAACGGACCGTTCGTTTAGACTTTGCCTATTTCCTGATTTATCTTCCGAAAGAGATTATAAAGTATGTGCAATTATGTGTCTGTCAGAATTGCTGTTAATTATGGAATATTTTTAAGCCTTTATGAAAAGCAATATTAGGATCCTACCGGGAGTGCGTGATGCAATGCTGCCGTTGTGAATTAAAAAAGGGCATTCGATAAATTAAATAAATCTATTTTATGACTACTGTCACATTTGTGTGTTTTTTCTTTGTGTCCTTGAGCACATAATGTCCTGGTCACTTTGCTGCAATGTTTCTGCAATCCCACCCTTGCGGCTTCGAATTTAAGGCGAGATGCTGCCACAGCCGTGGCTTGGCTGACTTTGGGGGGGTTTGCGTGAGGGCGCGGCGGTCTTCTGCAGCCTTTTTCTGGGGAGAAAGCCACGATGGCGGCGCGGACGCTCCGAACATTGACGATTTAATACCTCCCTTTGCTTTTAATTAAAGAGAAATCGAAAGTGGGAGGAGGTGCGTCCCCTTTAAAACTGGCCAACCGCTTTGAAAAAGAGGAAAACAGAATCAGCGCCCAGTCTCTCCACCCAGAAAAAGGGAAATGGCACGAGAAACCAACTGACACAAGGGAGGGTTCTTCTCAATCAAGCTTTTCCTGTTCTCACATCAACTACCTTCTACGACATCTTACAAGATCACTTAAACGCAGCTTGTTTTCATCAGCGAAAATGTGCCAACAGACTCGTTCTGAAGATCATCCATCGAGGGGATCATTCTGTCCTCCAGCAGCTCACACTTGTCAATGACTGGCAGTGGGTTTCTCACATGTGCACTGAAGGTTAAACACACCTGCGCAGGTGTCCAGTGCTTGTGTGTATAATTTGGCATGTGAGGCACCGGTCTGGGAGTTCCGCAGGTGAGCATCAGTAGTGCGACCGAGAGTGCGCTGATGTCGGGGTTCCCTTCTCACGTTTAAACTGTCCCAGCGCAGCGCTCGACGTCTCCATCTTTCCCCGCCGTCACTTCCTACGGACACCCTCAGCCGTGTCAACCTCTGCTGCTCACGCACAGCCCTCGGTCTCTGTGTTGACACCGAGGAGCGGTTGGAATGCGGCGGGCGCGAGTCCGCGTGTGTTGTGGCGAGCGGCTCGACGCGGACGAGTGCTGAGGACTTGGAGCGTCACAAGTACATCGGTCACTGTGTTGTAAATCCGAGAGCAACTTCACAGGTGCAAAAGGAGAAACGTTAGAAAATTCACAATGAATAATTTGGACTTTTTGTTTCTGTTTGCGCTGTTGTCCCAAAATTGCCTCCCAGGAGAAATGCTGCACTTGGTGCTCTGCACGAAACTTTGAAGGGACATAATGTAGTTACTTCCCATTCACACAGGAACTCTCTCTCACACAGTGTACGAACACATGTGTGACTCTAAGATGAAAAATCCCCCAGGGGACGTTCCCCAGGTCCAGTGCACCACCAGTGATGTTTATCCTCAACCCTCCGGGGAAACAGACCTGGTCCCAGTTGGACCTCAGCATACGTGCCCAAGCTGCACGTAAAATAATTCCTAACAAAGACTACATCAGAAAAAATACTACGTTTTGCTTATTATTAGACTATATATTCAGGAAAAAAATACTGTATTCTTCTTCTTCTTAGTATTATTATTATTATTATTATTATTAGCATGGGCAGAAGGTAGTGTAGTGGTTACAGCAGCTGCCTTTGGTGCAGCATGACCCAAGGTACCCAGTACGTACCAGAAGTTGCTCCAGTAAAAAAATGAATGTATGAATCACTATAAGTCCACATGTACACACACACACACACACACACACACACACACACACACACACACACACACACTGCCTGAACCGCTTGTCCCATACGGAGCCAAATCCAGCCACACAGGGTGTAAGGCCGGAGGGGGATGGGACACACCCAGGATAGGACACCAGTCCATCGCAAGGCACCCCAAGTGGGACTCAAACCCCAGACCCACCGGAGAGCAGGATCCGGTCCAACCCACCGCACCCCCCCCTCCACTATAAGTAGTTTAGCTGTAATTTGCTTTGGAGGAAACTTTTAGCTGAAGGAGAAAATATTACTATTATAATTATTATTGCAGTTGTCAGCAGATACTGTTAGCACCTCTGATTGCAAAGGACAGATACGGAACTAACGTCTTCCTTTTTCCCTTTATTCCCCCGGGGGTCCTGTGGAGAACTGGACATAACCTGCCTCATGTCTTAGGCTAACACGTAGAGTGCGGGGAGAAGCTGGACAGTGACCTGTGTCACATAGTGTGTCTTTTCATCTCCGCGGTGAGCTGAGCGGCTGAGGCCGGCTGTCACGGCGCATCTCCTCAGCAGATCCTCGAAACGACGAAGCCGTCAGCTGGGATGCCCTGGCGAGGTCGATAAATGCAATCCGTGGAAAATACGCACCATTTCCTTTGCGGAGCCATTTTACCGCACCGCACCGCGGTAACGGAGGGAGACACGCAAGGCAGGTTACGGAGCCTCGAGGAGGCTGTGGACTGGCGGAAAACTATGGATTGCACCAAGAGCTTTCCGCTGTTATTCATTAATTCATGGCACGACCACTGGGTAGATAAATCTGGACTGGAATTTCCTGGCAAAATTAAATCGAAACGGCGGGGGTGGGAGCAATGGGGGGGAGGGGGGGGTCAATCCCTGCTAATTCCCTTTCATTCTGTTGCATTGTTCTCATTCTTATGAGCTCATGATGTTCCCTGAGAGTGACCCACATAATCATATACTGAGCAGCATCATCATGTGTTGAAGGGCGAAGCGAAGGAAGCGATCCGGACGCCGGTTGGAGGAGCAAGAGACGAAGGCTGTGGGGAAAGCGTGACGTGCGGCATCAACCCTTCGGCGGAGCTCAAGTGCAGAGTCCCTCGCTCAGTTTGTCACATGACACAGGCAGCGTGTGCAGCGGCGCATGTCCGCGGGTAACATTACCCCGACGAAACCGATCGGGAAGCTGCTGCAGTGCAGCGTACGGAGAAGCCGCGTGGCCTTTCCGCAGGAAACGCAGCAGAGGTGCCCAAGGTCAGCCGTCCCGCCAAGGGGGGGCCACCGCAGCGGGTCGTTCGCCCCCGGCCTAGGGAGAGAAATCACCGTCGCCGCAGGGCTCCCGAGGGGTTGCGGAGCGGCACACGCCCTACATCTCTACATCTCTCCCCAGCCCCCGACAACATCCGTCCTCAAAATGATGAAAGGATGAGATTAATTTCTGCAGAATCCATCGGCAAATCCGCAGGAGGATTACCGGGCCGACTGTTGAGGGAACGTGGGTCGCGCGTTGTCCGAACACGGAGCGAACGCGCGGCTCTTCGGCCAGGGCGCCCGCGTCGTGTTCGGATCCCTTCCGGAACGCGTTGACGAGGCGATGACCTTCGCGGCGCTCCTGCCTGCTGTGCTGCGCGTCTGTACGCGGCACGTGGTGCGGAAACTGGAACGCGCCTGGGGGCGATGCTGTTTCTCACCGCGTCGGGCTTCCCTTAACACTAAGCTGGCGCAACACGGATAAATCCGTCCCGAATTTCACAGCAGGCTGAGCACTTGAGCGTGTCTGGGAACAGCAGATCTGTCCGCTTCCATGTCAAAGAGGGTCAATAACGGCAAATATGTGTGGATGCGGTGCTGCGCTGCCGAGTCTCTTCTCATCTCCCAAGTCGTTCAAGTGTCCCTCTCCAATATCCTTGTACTGAAATGGGAATTCTATCGATGGTGGTCAACCACAACATCGAAATGTAAACATCCAAAATGCTGTGGCACCAAACGCTGTGTGTGTGTGTGTGTGTGTGTGTGACATTGATGTTTCGAGGGCCGATCCACGGGGTTCGAGCACCGCTCATTGATTTGTCGCTCTCAGTATTCAATTCTGCACCAGCGAGGAGCAGCACTTGTAGTTGACACCTGGTTTTCAGGCCTCAGGTGGATAATCTGCGCTTCCCACAGCTGCCGTCCGCTTTCATAAATCTGATTAAGTCTTTGTAACCCGTTCCTTTACATAATCCCGTCCCATATTTCACTGGCCTGTCCCCTAATGTCTGTGATTGTGCGTAAACGGAGGACGACAGCAGCCGACTGGAGGCCACATTCGACGTCACAAACAATCAGTGCCATAAATAACTTCCGATTTCATATGTACGCACCCTTTGCTGTCTGTATAACTCGCACTCAGACTGTTTGTACCACATCTACATTTTATTTAGCAGACACTCTTCTCCAAAGCAACTTCTAAGGAACTGTATGTATTGTTATGAGCCCACACACCTTCTTCACCAAGGTGACTTACACTACTAAATACACTACTTACACTGGGTCACTCATCCATTCATCAGTGGAACACACACACACACACACACACACACACACACACACACACACACACACACACACACACTCTGTCACTCACACACTATGGGGGAACCTGAACAGTGTGTCTTTGGAGTGTGGGAGGAAACCAGAGCACCCAGAGGAAACCTGCACAGACATGGGGAGAACATGCAAACTCCACACAGACTGAGCGGGGGTCAAACCCACGTCCTCTCGCACCACCCAGGTGCTGTGAGACAGCAGCGCTACTCGCTATGCCACCGTGCCGCCCGTACTTACACACTCTGCTGTGTGTATAACTCCCACTCAGCTTTGGGAAACAAAGTGTTTGCTACACACAGAGAGTCTGACGGATAGCAGAGCGGAGGAGAGGAAAAGGTGGAGAAGTGCTTCGCACTGGGGCTCCGCTGACCTGCAGTTTGGTCAGCAAAACCTTCGCTGGCTCTGGTCCCAGCACCTCCACCATCTGTCTGCGAGGAACTGCAGGCTGCTGCAGGCTGTGTTCTGGCCACCTAATTACCCAGCATGCAGCGAGGGCTATAGGGCGACATGCTAATGCGCACACCGGCAGACATAGAAAGACACTCAGTGCATTCGAATAAAGGAGACTGAGGGCACAGTGTACACTGTAGCGCACGCGCACACACACACACACACACACACACACACACACAGATGTAGAGGATCCAGCACCGATGTCCTGACTGTGCAGTTTTCCAGCACGGCTCGACTGCACCACAGACGCAAACCAACTTGTTGTCAAGGAGACTGACACAAATGCTGTCGGGGGAGGGGGGCCGCCCACGCACACAGGTTACACGGAAGTCAAAGAATTGCCAAGGGTTTTGAAACAGTTTGCAAGCAGGGGAAAGAAAAAAAGTGTTCTGTCCATTAGAGAGATGTTACCAATTAAAGTGCTTTTAGGCCTCTAATTTGTAGGAAGTGCGTGATTTGATTTCGGTCCCATTCCGAAAGAGAAAAAACACACACACACACACATTTTCAGAACCGCTTGTCCCATACAGGGTCGCAGGGAACCGGAGCCGAACCCGGCAACACGGCATAAGGCCAGAGGGGGAGGTGACACACCCAGGACGGGACGCCAGTCCGCCGCAAGGCACCCCAAACAGGACTCGAACCCCAGACCCACCAGAGAGCAGGACTGTGGTCCAACCCACTGCACCACCACGCCCCCAGAAAAACATACAGTATATGGAAATACACTGAACAGTACAAACACACACACACACACACACACACACTCACATATTGCAGCTGTGTAACTGAGTCGTGCCTTAATGCTTTGCAAAGGAAATGTTATCACAGCAGAATTTTGTTTTATATTTAAAATCTGTGCAATTTCCTAAATGTAACTGACACAAAATCACTAATCTTAGCAACTGGGAGGAGAATGACGCACTGAGAAAGGTGTACTTGCTGTCGTTGCTTACAGAGTAAATTAAGAATCCTTATAATTTTAATAACGTGTGTGTGTGTGCGTGTGTGTGTGCGTGTGTGAGGACAGGCCGCAGTGCCAGGGTCAATACACACAACTCACACGGTTCAGCAGAGCTCGGGTTCAAGGGCAGGTGCCTCCTGACTTCAAGTGTGTAACCTGAGTTCATACCAGAGCACAGCTGGGACAGCAGCTGCAGTGACACTCGACCCCAGTGACCTAAAGGCTGCAGAAGGTCCCTCACATCACAGTCGTTTCACCTTCTACTACACAGACACAAGGGATTCGTGGGAAAAACAAATGCAGACTAATAAATGCTTCCAAAATCCACGACGTAGAAAATGTGAGAAGGCTCTTTGAATAATTTCGGAATAATCCAACTGCTTCCACACATCCACTTCCTGCTATGAATGTGAAATGTTTGTTTAGAATAAACACACACACACACACATTTTCAGAACCGCTTGTCCCATACGGGGTCACGGGGAACCGGAGCCTACCCGGGAACACAGGGGCGTAAGGCCGGAGGGGGAGGGGACACACCCAGGACGGGACGCCAGTCCGTCGCAAGGCACCCCAAGCGGGACTTGAACCCCAGACCCACCGGACAGCAGGACTGTGGTCCAACCCACTGCGCCACCGCACCCCCCTTAGAATAAACATTTATTGCATTTTTTTTCTTTCCATTTTCATGACTCATTTCTTTCGTGCTGAATCACAGTGGTCTGGAGCACATCCTGGAAGCACAGGCTGGGGTGGAGGGTACATCCTAGGCAACTGAGACACACACACACACACACACAAATTTTCAGCAAGTTCAGAGTCTGTCGACTCACGAATGCGATGGCAAGAACAGGGTACCGGACGATCAGACCTGTGAGCTCCGACCCGTGGGGCATTTCTGAGAACAAGACAACAGCTTTGTCAACTTCCTGTGGTTGAACCACTGAAGATCTGCGGCGATCATCTCTGAGAAACAGCACAGGAAAACAGGGCCATTTCCTCTTTTCAGAATTTCCATGGATGGGGGTGGGGGGCATAATGGTGCCACTAGTGACCCTTTGACTCTTCTCCACAGCTGCGTTTATGCGTAAATCTCCGCATCAGCAGATGAGTCTGAGTTTCTGAGACCTCTGGGCGGGGTACAGATGCCCTGGAGCTCAGGAGGCTTCGTGTCACACCTCTCACGTTACAGCAGCACCTGGTTGGCACGCTATCCACCCCGCCGCAGAGGGCAGAGGGCCGAGGGCCAAGTTCGCCCCGGCTCGATTTTGTGTCCTTTTGACCACGGTCGGGGCATTAGTCTCGTTTCCTTTGCCATGCTGTGCTTCAGCAGATGTCACGAGGATGCAGATGATGGTTCATCTCCCCCGACCAGTTACCGGAATGACTTCGACAACAAATTTATCGCCCTGTAGCGGAATGCAGGGCCTAGGTGATAAAATCATGGGCGGGTGACTCAATCGGCTGACGTGTAACCTCTTGCAGGCTAAGTGGTGGGGAGGGAGGGGTTGCGTGGGGTACATTTAATCTTCTCGGCGGCGGCACTGCACTCTGGTACACAGACACACCTTCACCCGCAGACCAACAGGTTGAACCGCTTCGCCCTGCAAAGAACAACAAATGAACACAGAGGGCCTTGTTCCCCGTGTTCTCCCAAGTGTCGGGTTGTGCGTGCACACACACTCACGTGTGCGCAGGTACTTCTCAAGGTCGATTCTGCCCTCAAAGACTTGAGATACTTCATTGTCGCTGTACGCGATGCGATACAAGGAAAAGTTGCGCGGCAGCCCTCGGAACAACCGCAGCAGAAAGAAGGAACACTTAAAATAAGCAAATAAAGAACTAAATAAGTAGATAAATAAATAAATAACTAATAATTAGGTCGAAAGAGGGGGCGCGGTGGCGCAGTGGCACAGTGGGTTGGACCGGGTCCTGCTCTCTGGTGGGTCTGGGGTTTGAGTCCCGCTTGGGGTGCCTTATGGCAGACTGTTGTTCCATCTGGGGTGTGTCCCCTCCAGCCTTGTGCCCTGTGTTGCTGGGTTAGGCTCCGGCTCTCCACAGCCCTGTATGGGACAAGCGGTTCAGGCAGCGTGTGTGTGTGTGTGTGTAATTAGGTTGAAACTCTGAAGTCCTTTCATGTAGCTTTTCTGATGATAACGTAGCCTCGGCTTGTGGGCGAATGTACAACCTCCTGCATCAACTGTTGTTCACACAGACGCACGGTCCTGGTCCTCCGCTCTTCCCGGAATCCCTCGTCCGATCCACTTCTGATCTTGTCCATCCTGTTGGTAATAGACCCGGGGGTGGCGAGGAACAGGCTCGGAAGCGCTGGTCTGTACGGGTTAGCCTTTAGCCGAGCGCGTGGCACAGGTTCGCATCCCCGCTTCTGTTTCCTCTCCCTCCGCCATCCGTGCTGCGTAGCTCACGGGATGGCAATTCCAATGGGCTCTGGGGGGCGTAGGGTCTCCAAAGGGTGGAAAGTGGTGTCTCCGGTGAAAAGAGCTCTGCTCTTTCTGCTATTGGTGCTCTTTTGGGGCAGCTGAGAGCTTAGTAGTTACAGCTGCATCTATAGGTCGCGGGTTCGATCCCCACCTCTGGCTGTAATACCCTTGAGCAACGTTCTTACCCTAAATCACTCCAGGAGAATTACCCAGCTCTATAAGTGGATAAATCATTGTAAGCTTGTGATCATTGTAACCTTAACATTGTAAGTTGCTTTGGAGAAAAGCGTCAACTAAATGAGTAAGTGTGAAAGTAACTGAGATCAATAAAAGAGGGTATCAGTGTATCGGTAATGTGTGCTGAAAGCTACTACTGTACTGAGCGAGAGCCGAGCCGCCGTGTCTGCACGCACCGCCATCTGAAACCGTGTTTTCCGGGGACAAAAAAAATACCCCAATAAAGGGACAGGAGGCTCCTGACGTCATCACGAGTGCGACACGCAATGCTCAACTTTTACAACGATCACCTGGAGTCAATGTGACATGAACATCCGTGTTGATCCATTTGAAAAGCGATTCCTTCCGTCGCTCAAATGCAGCAAAGCAGGGTTCGCGTAGTACGTATCGCATGATCCATAAGGACGAGGTAATGTGAAACCCCCCCTCGCGTATTCCACCAAACACCTGCGTCACAAACCAGCGCTTTGTGGGCTCATTTTACCCTCAGTCACCCTCAGTCTATTGTTCTTTGTAAACAAAGTAAACTTTTCTGCCGTTTTTGAAAGGCGAACCATTATTGGCAAAGAAGCTGAAAGCTTAACATTTCAGTGGGACAAAATGAAATTTCCCCACAAACAGGATTACGCACGCAGTGTGAGAACAGTGCCGGGACTTCCTGTGACAAAAGGAGCTCGGGGACACCTTCTCATACCTTTTTATTCCCATGGGTGAAACCGCTTGCGAAAGGCCAGCTGGTGGTGTAGTGCTTGGAACTGCTGCTTTTGGAGCCAAAGGTCACAGGTTTGAATCCCAGCTGTGGTACCCTTGAGCAAGGTACTTACCCTCAATCATTTCCCTCTTACTTATTCCCTTCCTCATTATTGTCTCTTATTCTCCTGGACTGTCAATGCATCTTTACACTTGCTCTACATATGTATGTATGTCTATACAGTATATGTGTGTTTTTTTGCCTACTCTACGCTATGAGCCATTGGGAACCAAAGCTAAATTCCCTGTATGCGTGCGTGCAAACACACACACGCGCTGTGTGAAACCACTCGTTCCAAGTAGGGTTGCAGCAAACTGGAATTTGCATGTAGCACTTTTACTGGAGAGATTACATCCCCTAGAAGGGAAACAGTGATGCTATGCTCAATATACATACATACACACTCGTCCTGAGCAGGGTTGCAGCAAACTAGAACCTAACCCAGCAGGACAGGGGGTGGGGCTGGGTGGGAGACACCTAGGACAGGACGCCAGTCCATCACAAGGCACCCCAAGCGGGACTCGAACCCCAGACCCACCAGAGAGGAGGCTCCGGCCAAACCAGCTGTGCCACCATACCCTCCCCCCCTGCCTGCCTTCATGCATTTTCATTCTTGGGCAAATAAATCGGATTCTGATTCTGGTTCTAAATTGCTCCAGTAAAATTACCCAGCTGTATGAACGGGTAAATAATTGTAAGTAGTTTAACACTGTAAGTCACTTTTGAGAGAAGCGTCAGATAAATGAATTAATGTAAATATGAGCTGCAACGTGGAGGTGAGAAGAACAGCGAAGTGTGTTGTATACTGTGGTCCACAGTAGAGCTTGAGTTCACGTTTTGGCTGCTGAGAATTTCGGCCGTGGTCCAGCTCTCTCCCTGACAACAGCACCTGACACACCGAAAAAGTCTGATGATGGCACATGATAATGTCAGATGCTTTGTATGAAAGTGTGAAGTCATCAGTACGACATTAAGGCTGTGAGGATGTAAAGACGGAGTTCTACATTGTGTTTTTGTGATCAAGATCCGAATGCGCACATACACAAAATTTTCTGTTAAAATTAATGTGTTTATATTGGCTGATACTATCAACCGAGGCAAAAACAGATACTGTGTCCCCCAGAGAAGCACAGGATGTGTTTATCTGCTAAAAGTACACTAAATATATTCCTACTTTTGGTGTCACCGACCAAGGATCCCATGCCCACGGTGAGTGAAACTGTTTGTCGGGAAACGGGAGCGTGCTCTCCTGTCTCATCTCGAAATCCTCCGCACACCAGGGCTGTCTGAGCACCCGAGTCCTTTATTCTTTATTTCAATACAAGTTGAGCTCGACTTCTGATTTTATTGACATTTTCTCACCGGAACCCATATTTCCTCGAAAAACAACCTGCACAAATATAAGCTGGATTCTGAGTGAAGATGCTTCTGGAATAAAGCTGTGGCAATGATGATGAAGGTGCTCATACACACACGCAGACACACACACACACACACACACACACACACAGATCTGTAACAAATTGTCAGGTGGATCTGAAACCCGTCTCTCGCTTGGCAACGAAGTGTGAGAGGCAGTGAGAGGAGACCCATGCGATGCGGGTGAAATAATACTACACAATACTACATAAGGCCCTTTCTGACAGCTCTCTCTCTTAGACACTCTCACACACACACACACCCATTGTCCTCAGAGGCCCTTAGAGACAGACTCCAGTTATGTCACTGGATACGAGTTTCGGGTGCAGAACGGCAGGTCCTCACGACGTTCCCGTCGCTACGAGCGCCGCTGTCATCGTTTCTGCCGTTTCGGTCTCGGCCTCGAGTCGCTGTGCGGAGGGAGTCACGCTCGGAGCGAGACGGAGCTCAATTGCACTCATGAATTTTTGACGTTCCCCTGTGGAAGCGAGGATTACTTCCGACCGGTTTATTTCCATGTAGCGCAGACGGATGGCTGTGCTGTAAAAGCTGTGCGCGTCACTGGGCACTAAGTGGTGAACATGTAGAGAGCTGGGGACTCGTGTCAAAGTGCATCTGCTGACACGTGAGAGCTCAGCGCTCACTGCGATTGCACTGAAGGAAGTCGCCGCTCCTGTAACGGCCCACATGGGTTTAAGCAGATGAGCTAGTAAACCCATATCCTTCTAAGCAAACATTAATTTATGGATCAGCAACTTTTCTCCAAAGCGACTTCCAATGAACTCTATGTGGTGTTATGAGCTCACACACCTTATTCATCATGGTGACCGACTGGAGGCCACATTCGACGTCACAAACAATCAGTGCCATAAATAACTTCCGATTTCATATGTATGCACCCTTTGCTGTCTGTATAACTCGCACTCAGACTGTTTGTACCACATCTACATTTTATTTATCAGACACTCTTCTCCAAAGCAACTTCTAAGGAACTGTATGTAGTGTTATCAGCCCACACACCTTATTCACCGCAGTGACTTACACTGCTAGATACACTACTTACACTGGGTCACTCTTCCATACATCAGTGGAACACTCACACATTATGGGGGAACCTGAACAGCATGTCTTTGGACTGTGGGAGGAAACCAGAGCACCCAGAGGAAACCCATGCAGATATGGGAGAACATGCCAACTCCACACAGACTGAGAGGGGATCAAACCCATGTCCTCTTGCACCACCCAGGTGCTGTGAGACAGCAGTGCTACTTGCTGTGCCACCCATGACATCTTGCAGAACTGGTCTGCTGGTGATGCTGGCGTCTCATTGGCCTGCAGGCTGTTTACGGTACAACGCGGTATTGTCAGGTAAACCTTCGCCCTCTTTCTCCGCGGCGTATCTGCGGAAAAGATCTGAAATGGACAGAAATGCAAACATTTACTGCCGCGATGCTTTTTTCCTTTTCCTCCCCCGCAGAAACGAGTCTTTGATGATATACATCGCAGAACAGTAGGATGTGAGCGTCAGAAAGTCTGGCGCCGGTAAGTCATTCTTAAAGTGAAATTCCCCAATCGCTCAGAGGGTCAAAGGGCACTGAGACTGGAACTCCACAGACTGTGGTGTTTAAAATTCAACAATCTCTGGCCTTGACTGATTTACAAAAAGAATTTGTGTCGCGATGATTTTGAAGGCCCTGCTTGGCACAGAGGACTGGTAAGGATTAGTATTTCAGTAATTAATGAGAACACAGTTATGAAGCTTTCAGTGTGGAAAAAGCAACGTCTGAATACAGTCATGCACCACTTAACGTTTCGCTCAACGACTGAGCACATATACGACGGTGGTCCCATTACATTATATAATAAAAATTGTCATCGACTAGTGTCATTGTAGCGCAACGTGTTCCTCACATGTTTGTGGTCTTGCTGCTGTAAACAAACCTACTGCGCTGCCAGCCATATAAAAGTATAATATGATAATGATAATGAGCACCTATGTTACTGGCTTATGCATTTACTATACTGTACTTTACATCAATATTTTACATTGTACTCTTTCGACTTATTTAAAAAAGTTTACCGTAAAACAGTATGCTTTGTTACCCCAGCAACAGCATCATAAATATTGTGTTTACCGCATCTCTTGGCTGCACAGAGGCTATACCATCTAGGTTTGTGTAAGTACGTTCTTTGATCGAGGCTATACCATCTAGGTGTGTATAAATACACTCTGTGACCGAGGCTATACCATCTAGGGGTGTGTAAGTACACTCTATGATCGAGGCTATACCATCTAGGTGTGTATAAGTACACTCGATGATTGAGGCTATACCATATAAGTTTGTATAAGTACACTCTGTGATCAAGGCTATACCATCTAGGTGTGTATAAATACACTCCATGATCGAGGCTATACCATCTCGGTGTGTATAAGTACACTCGATGATGTTCACACAACGACGAAATCGCCTAACGATGCATTTCTCAAAGTGTGCCCCCGTTGTAAAGTGACGGATGTCTGTAGCCGAAAATACATTTTCTCCACTTGAATAAGATTCTCACCCTTAGTTGTGACAGTAAAGTCGCTCATCACTATTGAAAAAAGTGTAACGCTTGGCTGAGCCAGATGCATCTGTCTGCTGAGAAATGATTTTATAAGGAACGCAGTAATCAGTGAACAGATATGAGCTCAATGCAGAAAACCTTTCTGTTAATAACACTGGCAATGTGCAGCAACAGCGATTGCGCTAAACATAAAATATGCAGTTAAACAAATAAATTAAACTTTCCCTCTTGTTTACTGCCAGCGAGCACACAGACGATAGGATTGCGGCTGAAGGAGTCAAGGTCCTTTAATGTTTTTTCTTTTAGCTGATGCTTCTTTCCAAAGCAACTTACAATGTTAATGTACCTACAATTATTGTCCCATTTATACAGCAGGGTAATTTTACTGGAGCAGTTTAGGGCAAATATGTTGTAGGGGATGGCTGGTGATGTAGTTTAGAGCTGCTGCCTTTGGATTTAAAAGGTTGCAGGTTTGATCCCCACGTCTCTGGCTGTAGTACCCTTGAGCAAGGAAATTACCCTAAATTACCCAGCTGTATAAATGGGTAAATAGTTGTGAGCTTGTAAGAACTGTCACTTTAACATAATAAGTCACTCTGGAGAAAAGCATCAGCTAAACGAATAAATGTAAATGCTCAAGAATACTTACGGCAGACGTGGTATTCGAACCTGTGACCTTAGTCTGAAGGCAGCAGCTCCAACCACTGAACTACTAACTGTCCTTATTTGCCTCCTAGTTATGAAAGCATTTCATGCCATGTCCATTTATTTTTCCATAAGCCATTTATTGAACTGCAGCATACTTTGGAAACATGGTGTGATGCATTATTTGGGCGTAACACTAAATATGTTTGTACAAATCCAGAAAACGCAAACTCTAATGAGAAAAACCCGTCACAGGACATTTATTTTAGAATTAACTTTGAATGCGTTCTCCTTATACAGCTGAATGTTCCACAAATGTATTAGTCACAAGTCCAAGGCTCTCAAGCCTCTCCTGATGCACTCTGGAAAATCACCAAAAAAAAAAAAACACTGGCACTTCAGCAGTGGCGCAACAGCATTTACACATGATGGCCGTAGAGCCATAAATAAGAGGCAGTAAATATTACCGCGCCAGTCCCGCACCTCCCTTCATGTGCCGACACCGTGCCCTGAGTGAAGATCTGACCATCGCATAGACAGAGACGTGCTCATAGGATCCCTGGAGCGCAGGTCACACCCTTATTTCCCAGGCCCATAATAAACCCCCCGTCAGCACCCACACTGCGGCGCCACATTTTCTCGGGATATTTTCCAGCCAATGAGCAATTTGATTTCGTCTGAACTCTACCCCAGTTTATCTGCAGCACAGGTTGTGAGAGGAGTCGGAGCCAAATTGAGCTCTAGAGGACGGCACTGGAGAGCTGCGTTCAAAACTGGACTCTGGTTTCTCAGGTGTGCTGGGATTCGTGGTGGTGTGATGGCAGCAGTGACGGAAACCAAGCTGCGATGCTGAGGCTCTGACGTCACCGGGGGTCACACACTGCGCACGGGGACTTCACTCCAACCTTGTGCCTCTCTGCTCCTTCCCAGCTGGGACAGTGTGTGTGACCTCTTCTGCTCACCTGTGCTGCAGAATTGGGTTTGTACGTATGACCCCTACAGGTCACTGCGAGCTACTGCAGCGTCCTGGGACTCAGGCTAAGAGCAACAGAGTGATGACAATAATAATAATAATAATAATAATAATAATAATAATGTGTATGTTCATAACCACTATAAGAAAATCCCTTCTACACAGTTGCATGAGGAAATTATCATCAATGTCCACTATCCATTTTCTTGAGGGCAGAGGACAAAGTCACATCCTCAGAATTTGAGAAGCAGAGATTTTTTTTTCTTTTTCTGATCTGGAGAGAAAGTGAAGGTTTGGAAGATGTGCGGCTAAAATAATGACTGCAGTGTGCTCAGTTTTTTTTCCGTAATGTGCCGTGTTTATGGTCAAATGGCCGCGAAAATGGCCTCCTTTATCATTAGTAATCCAGAGTCCATTAGAGCCCCTCCACATGAAGCCCACTATCATATCCTGAGTCATTCTGTTACTGAGGTTTATCGAAGCTGTGAAAACATGAGACATGTGCTCGGACTCGTAGTGTCTCCAGTGGTCGTTGTCACTTTCTTTCTTCCATCTGCTATTGCGTTTCATGTTCACGGAAGACTATAACGAGACGAATAAACCTGCTTGACCGTTCTTGCTCATCGAGTTGCAAAATGGCATTCTCGCGTGGATTTCCCGACGGATTGTGTTGCTTATTCAGAATCGAAATCGGATTAATCCAATTTTCCACAATACATCGGTCTGTTCTAATGTTTCCCTCATTTTTTGGGCCGACACGCAATTTTAAATCTGCTGAGTCAGCGAGGGCTAAGCCTTCGGCAAACAAACACACAGAAAAGCGGTGTTTTGTCTCAGCTGTGAGCAGATTAACAGACATAATAAACGTTACATTTATCTAACACTTTTATTCAAAGAAACTTGAAATTTTGTACCCATTTATAGATCTGGGTAATTTTACACACACACAAACACACAATCTGAAACCGCTTGTCCCAAGCGGGGTCATGGTGAACTGGAGTCGAGCCTGGCGGCACAGGGAGCAGCGAACACACCAGTCTGTCACAAGGCACCCCAAGCAGGACTCAAACCCCACACCCGCTGGAGAGCAGGACCTGGCCAAAGCCTACTGCGCCACCAGGCCCCCCGGTCCTTTTATTGGAGTAATTTAAGGCAAGTACCTTCCTCACAGGGACTACAGTTAAAGATGGGATTCGAACCTGCAACCTTTGGGGGCAAAGGCACCAGCTTTTCAGGAGACACCTGTAGAACTGTGAGCAGTGTCACTGTACGTAGCAATGATGTGAATGTTACCATTGAAAAAGCTGTTTGCTTTGTTCTGCTAAACTAAAGCAAAAATTGAAGCTGAAAATGGATTTAATCTGTATTTAGGGTTTTGTATCATAGTTCATAACGACTAAGTCACCGATTCACACATTCCGGCAAAGACAGGAGGGATTTTGCTATTTAATTCTGCTTCGCTATGGATGTCGAGCTCAGTTCTGATGTTTCAAGAGAAGTCGTTGGAGAGAAGGGAAAGAGGGAGACTCACCGAAGGTCAGCGGAGAGCATCGCAGCAGCGTGATGGGGGCTCTGGGGTCATGACCCTCACAGCCTGCTCAGAATACGCCATTCATCCTCGGGGGGTGGTGGGGGAGGGGCGGGTGCCACATCTGCCACCTCCCCAGCAGACAGCCCTTGTGTCCATGTGTTAGCAAAGGAACTCAGAGGATCTGCAGCTCTGAGTTCTAGACACCCTCATAATGCAACTTGAGAAGCTTGCAGAGCTTCGACTGCAGACTGAACCTAATGTTGCAATCCATCAGTCCATGAGAAATGGCAGATCCAGTGAAGTAAACATGCCAGAGATTTATTGTATAAATCAATAGATCAATAAATCAACGAGGTGTTCTTCCTCTCCCTTTGACACCCTCGGACTGTGCGCTCGCGGTTGCCGGGTCTTTCCCGAAAAACCCTTCGGCGTTTCAGCGTGTATCTCTGCGTTGGGGGAACACACCTACATGCCCTCGTTCACCAAAGTCAAAACATTTGGAGTTTATGGCCATGTGGAGCACCATCTTGGCTCCTCGGTGGACGGACGGGGGGAGCCACGGTCAGAGGGGGTGGAGGTGGAGGTCACGGGAGGCCCAGTGTAAATATTTAAACCGTCGACTGCCTACGAGCGTGCAACGAGTGACGGCGGATCAGTCGGCTACGGCATGGGAACGGAAGCGACGATCTGCACGCAGAAGGGCGACGAAATTCCTTCCCGGAAGAGTCCGAGGTCATGATGGTGAAACCGTCCGCCACGCTGGGGCAACAGCTTCCTGCATCGCTGTGCCTTCGGAGAGGAAACCAAAGTAACACCATGTGCTGGAACACGTGCCTTCATTTGAATTGTGGAAAAAGTGGGGAATTAATGCTGAACTTTAATGAAAATTATGCTTGATCTTTCTGAGAATTATTTCGTCTTGTTCAGCCACCCCGTGACACACGTTTCGGTCAAGGATTCAAGAGTTGAATTTTGAACAGCTTTTCTGTACAGGAGAATTTGGGAACCTTGATCATCAAAGGCTACACATGATACACCCAAAGGGCTGCTGTATTTATTCAGTACACAAAAAAAAAAACAAACACAAAAACAAACAGATAAAATAAAAATGAAAAAAAATAAAATATACTATATATAGTATTCCCTGCATTATTGACTCTCTCTCTATACACAGAGTAAATAATCACATTAAATGAAATAATAGTAATATAGTTTTATAATATTTATTTAATACTATATTAAATGAAAATACATTATATAATAAATAATGATTAATTTCTCTGAAACAGTAAACATTTCCTCCAGCCTCCTAACGTTTCCTGAATGTTCAGAAATTTCTTTAAACAGGTAATGACTCCTGAACTGCGCATACGTTTGGTCAAAAGGTAAATGGTTTTTACTGTAGTTATAAAAGTCACGGGCAGCTTGTTTGTACGCGGTAAATAATCACTCTGTTTACTAATGGCAGGAAAAAAAAAAAGAAAAAAACTGGGCTGTCATCAATACCACCACAGACAAAAAAGGAGCATCATCTCCACCCTATTTGCAATGGCAGCACCATGAAGAGGAAACGTTTGCATGAGGTTAGGTTGCACAGCTACGTCAAAAGGCCATTCATTATAGGACTCTGAGTCTTTCCCTTTTCCCTTTGAGCTTCTCCTCGTCAACATCATCAGTGCAGCGGCTCTGATGCTGTGGTCAGTGGATAACTGTACAACGATATTTCAGCCTTAACGGAGAAAGAGCCTTTTTCAGCTGCAGAGATTCCTCAACATGACCCTATTCAGTATTTAGACCTCTGTGACGCGGTCTACATTGGACAAATATGCTTCATTATTATTATTATTATTATTATTATTAGCATAGTGGTTAGCAGTGCTGCCTTTGGGCCCAAACGTCACAGGTTTGAGCCTCACCTTCAGTTGTAGTAACCTTGAACAGGTACTTAAATTGCTCCAGTAAAACTATTTAATTATTCATTATCCAGTAAAATCATTTATACCCAGCTGTATAAATGTGTAAATAATTGTAACCTTAACATTGCGAGTTGCTTTGGGAAGCAGTGTAAGCTAAATAAATAACTGTAAATTATTATTATTATCATTGCAGATACTAACAATATTCCATATGCGGCAAATACCGCGGTATTTTTGAAGAACACAAGTCTGTCCCTTGACCTGCCCAGCACAGCATGTTCTGTCTTGTTTACTGCAAGCAGTGGCAGCCCGCTGAGAAGAGGCCCCAACAGGACACCCCCCACTGATAAGAGGCCCCAACAAGCCAGCCCACAGGAAAGGAACCCCCCCCCCCCCCCCCCTCCCCGCCACCTATTATTTCCCCATTTCTAAAGCACTGTGTTGTCGGCTTGTTCTGCTGACTCTTCTTATCCCAAGTGACTCGTGAAGTTTAGTCAGCGTCTTTTTCAAAGTTAATCCTCAGTAACTCTCCGCAGTCGCACAGGAAATGAGCCCCGAGGGACTTAATTTGATGCCGTCCCGTTCGAGTGAACTTCCTCCCAGTTGATCCCGCTCTGCAGGTTTTACCACGTTTCCGGTGCTCCGAGCGCCAGAGCTCTTTTGCGGCTAAAGCTCAGGACGGTACACTGTGACCATCCTCCACAGCTGAAGGACCAGGAAGAGAAAGGAATCGCTTGGTTCCCTTTGTCTGTTCCTGTAACAACCAGTTTGTGGGAAACATGGCTGAGGATCCTCACGTGGAATGACGAGCGGAGGCCAAGTGCAGGACAAACCCCCCTTAGGACAAGTAATGAACAAAATTTTTATTCTTCTTGTCCCACTTTATGTTTCAAAAGAGGGGGTTTTGTCCTGGGGTGTTGTCTGGACCCCGTTTTTGAGTGTAGGACAAAACCCCCCCTCCCCAGGGCAAAATCTGTTTGGTTTGGACCCCATTTGGTCTGGACCCCGCAGAGGCCAGCGGACAAAAGCAGCGACCATCGGCTCTCTGGGCCGCTCTGCATGTCCTCTGCAACGCGGCCGGGTGCCCGAGCGCATCGACGCCCCCCGTCTAGCCCGTCGAGGACTGCGAGCCAACACGGCCTTCTCTTGCTCTCCAAGTGGCCTGGAGTGAATGGTAACCATGGCAACGCACTGGCCTTCTCTAATGGGCTGAGGAAAACAAAATATGTGGGAAGACCAGGCACAACAAGATGATTGTTTGCGCTGTAAACACACAGGGGGCTTGTGTGTGTGTGTGCGTGAGAGGGTGATCGGAGGCGGAACAGGTTCGGGCCGTCTGTCAACGCTGGGAGTTTTACAATATCACATCTTACATAATCGCGTTTTCCATGTCAGGTGTTTGCGAAGCGGCAACAGAGGAAAAAAAAATCCACAAAGACTCACATTTGTGTAAATCCTGCTGTGATGCAGCAGCGCAGCTGCGTTGTTCTTATTATTAGCGGATCCTTTGAACTAAAGCCACGCACAATTTTTTATGCATTTATACAGCTGGGTATTTTGAACGGGAGAAACTGGGGACAGTTTCCTGGATCAAGGGTGTGACACCTGTCATGGGAGTGGGGACCAGAAGAGCAAATTTCAGGCTATGAGTCAATTTCTTTACCCTCTAAACTACCTGCTGCCTCTATGCAGCTGAATGAAATCTCAACCATGTTGTCGGACAACGGATGGAAAGCATTTCAGTATTTTTTGCACGCTCCCAGAAAATAAATAAAGTGCTAGAGAAGAGGACAAACACGTATTACCTTTTCGATTTTCCATGTGGCCCAATAAATTATTTGACAAATGTCCCTGTTATGTGATAAAAAATGATAAAAAATAAACACATTTCGACTCAGACACACAATATTCCTTATAAATGAGCGGCGATCCGTTTCGGTGTGTTTGTACTGCGAAACAAAGGTCCCGAGCGTTTATCTGTGCAAACACGTCCGTTTCCTCGTCGGCAGGGAGTTCTCCTGCAGCTCCAACTCAGCACAATATTTTCGTCTGGAGGAACCGGACCCAGATGCCACAGGCAGAGAGGAACAGAGCATTTACTTCTATTTACATGTGCATTTATTCATTTAGCAGATGCTTTTCTCCAAAGCAACTTACAATTATTTACCCATTCATGTAATTTTACTGGAACAATTTAGGGTAAGTACCTTGCTTAAGGGTATTACAGCCAGAGGTGAGATTCAAACCTACAACCTTTGAGTCTAAACGCAGCAGCAGCACTAATCACTGCACTAGCAGTTGTCCCAACCAACTCTTTTTTGTTTTTTTTTTTTCCCAGTTCATTTATTTCATTAATTATTTTCATCATTTCAATTATTTGTTTACTTTTAAGGGGGGGTGTGGTAGCGCGGTGGGTTGAACCGGTTCCTGCTTTCGGGGGGGTCTGGGGTTCGAGTCCCGCTTGGGGTGCCTTGCGACGGACTGACGTCCCGTCCTGGGTGTGTCCCCTCCCCCGTCTGCCTTACACCCTGTGCTGCCGGGTTAGGCTCCGGTTCCCCGTGACACTGTATGGGACAAGCGGTTCAGAAAGTGTGTGTGTGTGTGTGTGTGTGTGTGTGTGTGTGTGTGTGTGTGTGTGTGTTTTTACTTTTATTTACATGTACATTTATTCACTTATCAGACGCTTTTCTCCAAAGCGACGTACATCTCATAGAAAATACAATGTGTTCATTACATCAGCAGGAAGAGACACTTAAATGCAGATGCATGATTCTTAAGTGCGGTTAGTTTGTTTCTTTCCACCGTATGAACCAATATTCATCGCATGTGTAGCTGCATAAAATTCCTGATCGACAATTTGTGAACACCTTCCTAGTAATTTTTTTGTTTTTAAGATAAATGTAAACATTTATTTTACAGGTGTAGCTGTGTAAAGGTTTATCCGGGAATGATCTTAAAGTTATAGAGCATGAACATTTACACCTTAGATGAACTTAAGAGATGATGGGTGAAGTGAGTCTGGAAGAGATGAGTTTTAAGAGCCTTTTTAAATGTGGACAGAGATTCAGCAGTTCTGAGTGAGAGGGGGAGGTCGTTACACCATGAACTCCCAGCATTCCCAGCCAGAACTGAAAACCTTCAGAGAACATTTCCGAGAAACAACGGAACTTCGAGATGTCCAGACCACCACCCTCGGGGTTCATGCTCATCACCCAAGATTCGACGGTGGCAGGCATCACACCTTAGCGTTAAATGAAATCATTTGCGACCAATATGGCGCTGGTTCGCATCCTAGCAGGTGCTCCTGAGCAAAAGTGAACCACTTCAGCAAAAATATCACACTGTATAGATGGGGGGGAAATAAATACAGAAAAAAATCAGCTGTGAGCCATGTGGGACTGCGTCTCCTAGCAACTCGGTGACACTCGAGGTTGGAAGCTGACGCACAGAGCAGGAGCAAAAATGTCATCTGCCTGTCAAATCATAACTGCAGGCTCCTGGGAAAGGAGAGGGAACGTTCTGGTTCAATCGCGAACAGGCGGACTCGGCGTTACTACGGTACCGGACGGGCCCGAATTAACAGCGGGTGCTGGAAAGTACACAAAAAGGTAAACAGAGTGCAAAAGAAACACGGGAGGGGGATTATGGGCTGTCGGCACTGTCTGCGTGTCTAGCTTTTGAACCCCGTGGCCACGTTCGGTGTCGGATTCTGCAGCACAGGACAAGTCCAACCCGTGCTCATTGTTCCGGAAAGAACGATTGTGTCCAGTCACAGCAGCGCATGCTATCCCCTGGGGGGGGACGCAGGACACGTTCGCCTCGGATGATCGGGCCGTTAATATTTCACGAAGGCCTTCCGGTGGTGCGGGGAATGCTATTTACACTAAATTTACACCACCTTTCTTGTACCTCTCACCATGATGCTGTCCCACCGGGTTCTGGCAATGGAGAGGCACGCAGACAAAGTTTTTATTGTGTTTTAACACATAACATCACACATCATCTGAAACTACTTGTCCCATGTGGGGTCACAGGGAGCCAGAGCCTAACCTGGCAACAGAGGGCATAAGGCCATAGGGGAGGGGACACAGCCAGGACAGAACACCAGTATATGGCAAGGCCCCCCAAGCAGGACTTGAACCCCAGACCCACCAGAGAGTAGGACCCGGCCAAACCCACTCTGCCACTGCACCACCGCACCCCCCACTCAACACCTAAGATAACAGGGTATTTTACTGTTTCCAATCAAACAGGGGACAATTTAGGGAGTCAGTCATGGCACAATTCTACTACATCAAACAGCTCCATGTTTCTGGAGGTAACCGTCTAATAGAGTGTAAATCACCCTGAAATGGGGCGTAATGAAATAGGACGACTTAAAGGTACAGTACATATAACATCCATTTGCCAGTCATAATATACTGTATGTGTGTTGACCGGTCACTGCGGAGCCTCCTACCCATGGCGAGGAGCAGCGGGGAGACCGAAAATGCAATAACTGATGGCACACGAAAGAAAAAAGGTTGACTTCTAATCACGCGGCACCTCCTTCGTCTGCTTCCAGAATAAACAGTTCGCTGTAAAGTTGGCCCATGGGAAAAGCTCCAGGCGCAGCGCCGGTGAACCCCAGCGACTGGTGTACTGTGCCATTATGCAACACATTAGTGGTCTTTCAAAGGCAAAGTTTACACGACTACATGATGGGTAAGGAGGAAAAAAACAAACAATAAGAAAATAACATGCTGATTTAATAGTACAGTAATTTAACACAGTGAACTCTGTCTGTTTTTTTCTACATTAATAGAGGAATCGTTTCTGAATGCAGCTATGGTTAGTGCTGCTGCCTTTGGACCCAAAGGTTGCAGATTTCAATCCCACCTCCAGCTGTGGTACCCTTGAGAAAGGTACTTACCTTGAAATTGCATTCACTTATGTAGCAGACACTTTTCTCCAAAATAATTTCCAATAAACTCTATTTAGTATGATCAGCCCACACACCATATTCACCGCGGTGACTTACGCTGCTAGATACACTACTTACACTGGGTCACTCATCCATATATCAGTGGAACACACTCTCTCTCTCTGTCACTCACACACTATGGGTAAACCTGAACAGCATGTCTTTGGGGTGTGAGAGGAAACCAGAGCACCTGTAAGATTTACACTGCTAGATACACTACTTACACTGGGTCACTCATCCATACATCAGTGGAACACACACACTCTCTCTGTCACTCACTCACACACTATGGGGGAACCTGAACAGCATGTCTTTGGACTGTGGGAGGAAACCAGAGCACCCAGAGGAAACCCACGGAGACACGGGGAGAACGTGCAAACTCCACACAGACTGAGCGGGGATCGAACCCATGTAACCTCTCGCAGCACCTAGGCACTCTGAGAGAGCAGCGCTACTCTCTGTGTCACCATGCTGCTCTGTGGTAAATTACTCTAGTAAAATTACTCTGCTGTACAAATAGGTAAACCATTGTATGTTCCTTTGGAGAAAAGTGTCAGATATCTGAATAAATGTCAGTCTGAAAGCACTACGAGCATAAAGTCAGTTTGGAGAAAAGCGTCTGCTAAATAAATGTACAGAGTACAGTACTTTGTTCATTTTACCTTTACCCCGAGGCTCTTACTGAACGGAACCCATAAATAAATGCAGGAACATGTTTACTGTAAAGATGTTCCTATTACACTGCAGAGCTGGTGTAGTGAATGAGTAAAAAACAATGGGTTGAGTGACTTTACTCAGGGTATGTCCAATACGCAGGATGAGTGCAGGCGTACACCACACTGTAAATACGGTAAAACATGGTAGCAGGGCTCCAGTCTGCCAACACCTCTTCCTGTCCTCTTTCCGTCTCATACGCTTTTTACACCATAGCAGCTGCAGCATTTGCACAACTTCAGTGATCCTCACTGAGCGCCTTCACCGGATCTCCTGGCAAACTCTGGAGCAGAACAGATGGACCCCCCCATACCCCACCACCTCACCCCCTGTGGCTCTTTTCTCCGTTTCCGGTTTCCAGTTGTTGATTGGTGGGTCGGGGAATCGCTGGACCCGGTGTAGTGCTATTACAGAACAGGGGGGCACATTGTGCCCAATCACGATGAGGAAAAAGGGTGAGGGGTGGGGGGCTCCTGACCTCAGTCACATAAATGTCAAAAACCCCAAATGCTTGTGGTTCCTTCAGGCTGCTGGCGTGTCTCCATTTGGCCGCAGGAGATTTTCCAGCATCTTCTTGTCTTCATGCCTCCATCGCCCTGCGAGCCACTTTCTCTGTGTCCTAAATTGACCTTTGATAAATCTTCCAGCGTGGCGGTGTCTGCTTTGTCTGTCTCCCTCCTTCCTGCCCTGTCCCACTCTCTTTATCTGGGCCCATGACCTTGCTGCATCTCTGTTTATCATCTCCGGTTTTGTAAGTTCAGCGTCTCCACATACCGTCCTCCATGGGTCTACTCCGAAAGTGTCCAGCTCGTCCTCATCAGTGTCTTACATGATCCAAAAGCTCAACATCACCACGTAATGCAGTGCTACAGCAAAGGGCTCGGGATCCTGCTGTTGAACCCTTGAGAAGGCCACTTCATCTCAGCACTTCCATGTTGAGCACTAAGAAGGTGCGATACAGCGGCAGCAGTTTTGACAACAGAGTCGCTGTACGAGCGTGAGTGCAAAGTTTAAAAGCAGGGTACAAGCGGTAAACAAGAAAGCAATCAATCTTCATCATTTATGGTCTGACTGCTGAGTGGGTTGATGATTTGATGGCTCTGGGAGGGGATGAGGGGGTGGTGTGTGTGTGTGTGGGAAATTGGGGGAGTTGCTTCAGGAGCAAGCTGTGCTCAGTAACAATGAGAGCATTGTGATGTCATTATGATGTCAGCATAATTTTACAACAGAACGCTGGTGCACATCGGAACAGCCTAGAAATCCACGTACTGGTACACAGTAGTGCTTTGGTCTACATTTCTTTTGATTTTCCTCATGTATTTAGGTTTAAAATTCATAGAATTATTACCAAATTGTAAATATCACTGTTTGGTGGGTGATACGGGGTGATACAGACAAATTGTGTATTGCATGCACATTGCAGGTGGCACAGTGGGTCGTGTTGCTGTCTTGCAGCGCCTGGGTGGTGTGTTAGGATGTAGGTTCAATCCCTGCTTGACCTGTATGGAATTTGTGTGTTCTCCCTGTGTCTATGTGGAGGATTCTCTGGGTGCTCTGGTTTCCTCCCACAGTCCAAAGACAGGCTGTTCAGGTGGATTGGTGACTCTACAATCACCCATTGTGTGTGTGTCTGTGAGACAGAGAAGGCATGTTTTGCTGGGAGATGGATGAGTGAGTCACTGTAAATACGTTTATTTATCGATCTGACGCTTTTCTCCAAAGTGACTTCCAATAAACTATGTATTGTTATCAGCCCACACACCTTATTCACCAAGCTGACTTACACTGCTAGATACACTATTTACGCTGGGTCACTCATCCATACACCAGTGGAACACACACTCTCTCTGTGACTCACACACTATGGGGGGACCTGAAATAGTGTATCTAATGTGGTAAGTTACCTTGGGTGAATAACTGTATGAACTGTGTTCATTGGAAGTCGCTTTGGAGAAAAGAGTGTGCTGAATGAGCGCGCGTGATGTAAAATGCCTTACCGGGGTGCAGTGTTTGGCACGGTGCTTTCAGTTACAGCCCTGCGGCTCAGAGGAGAAGAGTACAGATCCCACTTTAACACTACGTACACAAACCTGACATTATGAGTCACCTGAAAGTCTCAGCTCATCAATACATGTCAAGGTGCAGCACATGCAAAATAAAGCACACATCCGGCAACACAGGGCCCGAGGCTGGAGGTGGAGGGGACACATCCAGAATGGGACGCCAGTCCATCGCAAGGCACCTCGAGCGGGACTCGAACCCAAGAGCCACCAGAAAGCAGGCACAGGCCAAACCTGCTGCGCCACCACACCCCCTAAAATAAATCACTGAAATTCATTTTTTAGTTCAAAATGTCCTGAAAACACCAGGCATAGTGCTGCATTATCATTAGACAAATTAGAACAAACTCCGAGGGAACGTTCACAGCGAAAGAGCCGCTCAGCATGTGGGTCACTTCTCACTTGAGCACCGTCGCAAAGCAGCAGTGAAACGAGACTCAAACCGGACTGCCTGTCTCAGCATGCTGCCAACATCTCCACGCTCTCCATGGCGCTCTATAAATAACACGCTACTTTTGTTTCCCTCCTCAGATCTCGGCACACGTTCAAAGCACACAGCCTGAGTGGTGTGGGGAGCACCGGCCACTTTCCTATGGCTGCTCGCCACCGCTGAAGGAGGAGGTCCCTCTGGACCCGGGGACCTGGACTCCTTGGACGGTTCTACCAGTACGGGCGTTGAGTGGAAGCTCCACAAGGGCGAACAAAGCTGATGGGACACAGGGAGCAAAGTTCTTGACTTGTGTAATAACCCTCCTGGACGATTTCTTGATCACAGCTGAGGGGAAAAAATTAAAATAATAAGAGTTTACTATAATAAGAAATAACTATACTATAATAAGAAATAATAAGAAATAACTGCATTAAGTCTGCAAGCCATGAGGGACTTGGAGATACACTATGAATAGATGTGGTGTGGTTTGAACAGGCTCATTTTCTGCTGAAGATGATGACCTTTCGCAGCACCTCCAGCCACTGCACATGATCCCAGTAGGAGCTGCGTGGAAGGGCGACGGATCAATTGAGCAGTTAAATGAAAACCTGGACATTTGTACATTTTTTTATTTTTTGGATTAAACCGCTGAAAGCGTCAAACTGCGGTTTGTGCATCACAGTTTTGGCACGCAAAGATTTCATGAGTCTTTCAGAAATGTAAAGCGGTGAGTGTGTGGTGAAGAAGTTCCTTTCCTTGCAACAAGGACATATTGAGGAGAACATCTCAAGGACATCACATTACAGAGGTCTTTGTAGACATTTTTAATTACCCTACAGACTGCTGAGTGGGGGGGAGGGGGGTGGGTTCGTGGTCCAGCAGGAACCAGGAGATGAAGGCAACCTCTTCACAGGACTGCAAGCATCCACAATCTGCATTCTCCTACCGCCAAGGCACAGTGGGCCTGGAACCCAGTCACCCTCAGAGAATTTGTACCACGTCCTTTTCTCCAGTGAAGTACACTGACATTAATTCATTTTGCTGACACTTTTCTCAGAAGTAACTTGCAATGTTAAGGTTTCAATTATTTACCTATTTATACAGCTGGGTAATTTAACTGGAGCAATTTAGGGTAAGGACCTTGCTCAAGGGTACTACAGCTCGAGGTGAGGCTCAAGCCTGTGACCGTTGAGTCCCAAAGCAGTATCTCTAACCACTACAATACCAGCTGTCTCTGTACACGTGTACATCAGTGCACACAAGGGGGGGGGACGTCCATCAAAATATGATGCGACGCATATACACATCTTTTATATTACATTAATATCGTTGGGGGTTTGCAGTCCAAATTTGTTCATTCGAAATTTTAATAAAAGGTACGGAGAACACAACCAGAAGGAACTGTGATACAAAACTTTTTCATAAGCGTCCTTCTACAGCTTCGTCTAAGTGCAATTAGGCATTAATTTGGGCTGTAGACCTTTTTCTTTCCCCTGACCAATGATCTGAGAGAAGGAAATGAGGAACACGCGCTCTTGCGGCCGCGGAAAGTGCTCCAGTGGAAAACTCATTCCGACATACGAGCACCTTGGGTCACATTGATAAAAATGCAGAGGCTGACATTGTGCAGCAAAAGGACTAATGATGAGCTTCATTTAAGCTTAATCGCACTGTTTTTGTGTTACATAATCGCTCCGAATGATGGAGAGCGAGGAGGAGGGACAGAAAGAGGGATGTGAGCATTTGCTTGTGAATATGAAATGACTCAGAGTTTGAAACCCGCACCCACGCGTGTGTACTCAACGTGCTCGGCACCGCAGTTAATGGCTCCTCCGGGTGACGCTGGAAACGGGAGAAAAGTCGACTTGAGGCCGAGAGTCTGAAACGCTCAGGTCTCCGGCACCGTGCTGCTACCACAAAGCCATGGCAATTTTCGGAGCAGAAAGCTCACGTGAAACACTTTGCCCTTCGAGAAGCTTCTGGCGGCATCGACAGACAACTCTGAAAGCTTCACAGTAGCATTTGTTAATTTAGCACAACCTACTCATTTGGACAGCTGGGTAATTTTTTTCACTGGAGCAATTTACGGTAAGTACCTTGCTCAAGGGTACAACAGCCAGAGGTGGGGATCAAACCTGCAACCTTTGGATGCAAAGACAGTAGCTCTAACTACTACACTGCTAACAGTCAGCAGCAAGAGGAGTATTTCACACATTAGGTCATTGCAACGGTCAAACTGTTCCCCTTTTCATCAAGATAAGATTTGGACAACATTTACATTTATTTATTTATCAGACGCTTTTCTCCAAAGCAACTTCCAATGAACTCTGTGTAGTGTTATGAGCCCACACACCTTATTCACCGCGGTGACTTACACTGCTAGATACACTACTTACACTGGGTCACTCATCCATACATCAGTGGGACACACACACTCGCTCTGTCACTCACTCACACACCGTGGGGGAACCCGAAGAGCATGTCTTTGGACTGTGGGAGGAAACCAGAGCACCCAGGTGCTGTGAGACAACAGCACCTTACTAACTTACCGTACATTTTCTCTTTTATTGGGAGCAGCAACCGGCTCAGTGAGGTGGTTGAAACTCGTCCTTCGTTTGTCGACAAACAGACGTTTATCTGAGAGGAAAGGGGAAGCTGGTGTGGGAAAACCACAACTGAGAGATTTCACAGCCCTGGACAATTAATTTCTTCCGCCTCTTTGGGCCCTGAAACTAGTCTCCAAATTTAGGGAAATCAGTCTGAGTTTAGTTGGCTGTGGGGGTAGCTGGTAATGTACTGGTTCAAACTGCTGTGTTTATAGGTTATAGATTTGAATCCCACCTCCAGCTGCAATACCCTTGAGCAAGGTACTTACCCTGAATTGCTCCAGTGAAATAACCCAGCTGTATAAATGGGTAAATAGCTGTAAATAGCTTAACTGTCTAAGCTGCTCTGGAGAAAAGTGTCAAATAAAGGCGAATGTAGCACATTGATGCTCCACTTTGTACTTGAAATTTCTGTCCTTTGTCTTTTATTTAGACGGGGGTGCGGTGGCGCAGTGGGTTGGACCACAGTCCTACTCTCCGGTGGGTCTGGGGTTCGAGTCCCGCCTGGGGTGCCTTGCGACGGACTGGCGTCCCGTCCTGGGTTTGTCCCCTCCCCCTCCGGCCTTCCGCCCTGTGTTACCGGGTTGGCTCTGGTTCCCCGTGACCCCGTATGGGACAAGCGGTTCTGAAAATGTGTGTGTGTGTCTTTTATTTATGTTCAATGCTTTTGATTTACTGTTGCTCTACACCAATTTGTTGAATTGTATTTTTTTAAAAATAAATTTTACCTATTTTGTCCAATGAATTAAAATCCGAGGTTCTGTTCCTCTCCCAGGCGTCCGGCACAGGAGCCCCCGCCCCCAGGCCTTGAACCTCGGACACGAGGCACATCGTGGAATCGGGCGCCTGCACTTTTTCAAGGTGAAAGGGTGCTCTCCTGATACCGCGTCTCTATGAGCTGCGTTTTGCGAACGAGCTTCGACCGCCGACTGGGTGTTGCAAAACAATGTTTGTAAGGCTCTGCAGAAGTGGGTGAGCCTTTCGACCGACAGGGTGTTGGTGAGGAAAGCTCCAGAAGAAAGAGCGTAATGGCACAGTGGGAAGAATGGAGTAAGAACGGTGCCTTGTGTGGGAGTGGATCAGTTTAGAGAATAACTGACAAGTGGGGGGGGGGAGTGATTGATATCTTCACAGCTACAGTTTTACGAACATTTTGCATAATATTTTCCATATTGGCAAATAAAATGGAAAATCTTCTCTTAAGAACATTGTGCAATATCTTTAACGTGTTTATGAATGCATCCTTACAGAAGTAAAAACATGACACTGACCAGTGTGAATTATTGTTCATGTCAAAGACCGAAAAGAAGCCTTTAAAGCAAATGTGCACACGGATAAAATGTGTAAAAAGTGGTGAAGTGATAAGAATGTGAAAGAGAGAATTCATAATAACTCATTCAAGGTTTGTCAAAGCACTGTGACATTCACACCCCCCCCCCATTCTTATTACTTTCCCGATGCTTCCCTCTGGTGGCACATTTACCCACGAAAGGTAAAATATGAAAAGAATTCCAGTTTTTGTTCTTGGCTGCTATAAAATATCCAGCTCAAGTTATGGAGAAATTTATGACATCTGAAGGGGAAAAAAAAAAAAAAAACCACTACAGGGCATTTATTAAACATGCTGCATATTAGATGGTATTTTCAATCTGTGTAGAGGACATATCTTTGGGGCGGGGGGGGGGGGGGGGGCACTGCTGCAGTATACCTGCATTATGATACTTGCAGTCGCAGTGGATTTCCCACCTTTGGCCCGAACCTGTCGTCCCTCCTTAGTCTCCTGCCTCTTCATCCAGCTGTGCCTGCTGTCACCAGGCTTGAAGGACACAGCGGAGAACCCCGCAGAGCACCGGAGTGCTCGAGCACACGGAAGGAGATTACTACCTGCTGGGCCACATAGAAAACACCTTGAGAACCTCAGAGGGACACGTCTGTTTGGAGCATATGGCCTGCTGCTCTTGACGGAACGCGCCGGATCTCCGCTCTCAGAGACGGAGCTTCCCCAACTTCTCCTTGATCAGCCGTCACTCACCTTTACTTGTAGTTTTCCCCCAAAACACACTCCCCCCCCGCTACCCATGGACACCCATACACCCACTGACCCTTCCGCGGTTTTAATTCCCTGCTCCAGAACCCACCCGAGGGTACAACTTACATCTAAAAATCACGTTTATGTAAATTATGTAAATTGCATGAACTAAATCAATAACGCCAGTGTTGCACAATAATGAGAAGCGCAAAGTGATAAACATGATGTTTAATTTATTACTTTAGTAATAAGCAGTATGGAAATAAGCTGCACAGAGTAGTGTTCGGTAATGTAGAAAGTTTACAAATTAATTATGAGAGAGAGAGAGAGAGAGAGAGAGAGAGACTCTGCTCATGACAAATAGCATAGGAAGTAGTACTGCTGGCTCACAGCACCTGGGTGGTGCGAGAGGATGTGGGTTTGATGCCCCCTCAGTCTGTATGGAGTTTGCACGTTGTCTGCGTCGGTTTCCCCTGGGTGCTCTGGTTTCCTCCCACAGTCCAAAGGGATGCTGTTCAGGTTCCCCCATAGTGTGTGACAGACAGAGAAAGAGTATGTGTGTGTGTTCCACTGATGTATGGATGAGTGACCCAGTGTAAGTAGTGTATCTAGCAGTGTGTAAGTCACCGCGGTGAATAAGGTATGTGGGCTTATAACACGACATAGAGTTCACTGGAAGTCGCTTTGGAGAAAAGTGTCTGTTAAATAAATAAATGTAAACTGGATGGATGAAGAAATGTGCCAAAAATCAAGGGTTTTCATAAAGGGAGAAAGTGGCAGAGAGTCCTGCCCTCTAGTGTCACAGAGAGAGACGTGCAGGATGGATTCCATGGGCATCCATCCACCACAGGAGCAGTTTGTAGATCTTACAGCAGGTAAGAGGGTCTAATCAGTCTGTAACCTCAGGTTTATTTACCTGATGCTTTTCTCGAAAGCAGCTTCCAACATTTTACCGCTTTATACTGCTTACAAGGGTTCAAGGGTTTTAGAGCTAAATATTTTTTCGCTCTATTTATGAATGATTGCATCCTTGTTTAAGTGGGGCTGCAGACAAAGCTGGAGGGTGCTGCGAGTCAGAAAATTGAAAACGTTTTCAATTTTTAATGCAGAATTTTCAAACCACGCATTGAGTTCCATTGCAGGAAAACATTATTTGTTGCTCTTTTCCTTTTCTTTTCTTTCTCGGTCAATAGAGCATCAACACTGAGCATCTGCTGTTCACTGACTCCATTTGTCATTCTGATTTATGAAGACACACACTTTTCTCTTAGTGTCTCTTATCCTCCAAGTGTTCTCTTCTACAGCCACTTGGAAAATACACACAGCGCAAGTGTATGTTTCGTTACAGACTCCAGGAACCTCGCGCACCCCGATGGACTCCACGGCACATGCAAAAGTCCTTTGGCTCCTCAAAATGCAGTGATTTCCACATTATTTCCCCACACTTTATTTGTGGTGATGTCACAAGGTCCAAGAGTTTGACACACTCCTCTCAACCTGTGCTGGAGCTTCAGTCTATATTGCAGCAGCGCAGACGGACGGAGCAGCTCGACCCTAATGGCTCAGCTCTGCACACCCCCCCAACCCCCGCCCGCCAAACAATAATAACTAATCAGCCGTGAAATTGACAATCAGAGAAGACTCGGCCACAAGAAGGATCGAGTGAGGAGGTATCGGTCTCGTCGCCGCGTCCAGGCCGCACTCCCACACCTCTGGACCGTCACCTCTTAGAGAAAAGGTCATCCAATCCTTTAAAGCTCGACCGGAAACACACCACCTTTGGTATGTAACATCGTCACAACATTTACTCACTTATCTGACACTCCTCTGCAAAGCAACTTACAGTTATTTACCTGTTTACACAGCTGGGCAACTTTACTGGAGCAATTTAGGGTAACTATGTTGCTCCAGGGTGAAACAGCTGGAGGTGGGATTCAAACCTGTAACCTTTGGTTCCACAGGCAGCAGCACCAACCACTACACTACCAGCTGCCCATCATCATCATCATCATCATCGTCATCGTCATTATCATTACACACTATTTTTTTTAACTTAGAGATAGGCACTACGGTAAAAGGTAGGTACAGGGTATAGGCAATGTACTCAGCGATGTACTGTATTGTACTCAGTACCCCGTCAATAACTCCTTCCTCACAGGAAGCAGCTGCTAATCACAGTAATTACGGGAACCTGCATTAAAACCACGAAGAGTAAATGAAACACACACAACAACAGGCGCCGTTGTCTTCTCACTTTCACACCCCGTTTGATCGTTCCAGATTGTTCCGTCTGCATTGCATACCTGTCAAAATACTTGTCAAAAATCTCAAAATAAGTTGTGTAATTTATGCAGCGAAACATGCGATTTAACCCAGATGGTAAAATTATAGCTCTGTTAGAGCGGAGTATCATTTGATGTTTACATCATATTAGACACACTTGACATGGAGTTGAGCAAAAAAGGATGAGTGGAGTAGGTGAACATTCAACTATGCAGAGACCTCATGTGCTCATTTCTGGCAGGGTTCGAACCACTGTGAAATGGGCGGCTGGTAGGGGAGTGGTTATAGCTGCTGTCTTTAGACCCAAAGGTTGCAGGTTTAATTCCCACCTTCAGTTGTAGCCCTTGTGAATAAAGTGCTTAAATGTATTTATTTAGCAGACACTTTTCTCCAAAGCGATGTACATCTCATAAAAAATACAATGTGTTCATTATACTAGAAGGAAGAGGCACTTTTAGATGCAAATGCATGATTCTGAAGTGCAGTTAGTTTGTTTCTTTCCACCATATGAACCAATGTTCATCACACGAGTAGCTCCGTTAAACTTTATCAGAATATCCACGATTCCTGGTCACCTTCCTAGTAAAAATTTTTTTTTCAGATACATATAAACATTTACGTTGCGTTACAGGAGTAGCTGCGTAAAGGTTTATCCGAACATGATCGTAAAGTTGCAGAGCATGAACATTTACACCTTACATGAACTTAAGAGGGGATGGGAGTAGTGAGTCTGGAAGAGGTGAGTTTTAAGACCCTTCTTAAATGTGGACAGAGATTCAGCAGTTCTGAGTGAGAGGGGGAGGTCATTCCAGGACAACAGAGCCAGAACCGAGAACCTCCGTGCTTTACGTTTTGTGTGTGGGATCACCAAGCGAGCAGATGTGGAAGAGCGTAGCAGTCTGGTTGGGGTGTAGCAGATGATCATGTCTTGTAGATAGAAGTACTGCAGGTACTAACCCTAAACTGCTCTGGTAAAATGACTCAGCTGTATAAATGGGTAAATAATTATAAGTCGCCTTGGAGAAAAGTGTTTGGTAAATGAAAACAAGGGTGGGGGAAAGGGCACGGAGGCATTTGTTTGACCTCCTTTTCCCTCTTGCTCTCGTTTTTCAGCGCCGCGTCTCCACTCTGCTGTGTCTGGAGAAACGGAGACGGCCAAGTCATTCTTCTTGGCTCGAGCGCCACGGAGCAGCGGGGCCGCGGCGCTCGCAGAGACACGGGGAAGGCCCCGAGGGGGTTCGCCAATTGTTCAACATCTTGTTACACGGCGCTGTGAAGGAGACCCTGCGGCAGGATGGCTCGCAGCCCAGCGAGCGCCACGCACGCACGCTGGGGAATTCTCACCCGACAAACACACAAATTAAACAGACCCCTGGGGCGTGAGGGCGGAAACGCAATTGCGGGGATGATATACATTGGAAATGGGGAGGAGCAGCACTTACGCAGGAGATGAGCGCAGGCTGAGCAGTTGCGGGTGTGTTGAACACCCAGGGCTGAAACAGCAGGGCATTTTTCGGGATTTCCTGGGTCAACAGACACAAGGTAGGACCAGACACTTGGATCATATTCCATAGCTGGAATAACGTGCCCTGCAGGGAGTCAACATCGATCTGTTGTGTCTCCCAGTCAGGTTGCTAGTACGAGCTGCTCGATACACCACATTTACATGTCTATCTGATGCTTTTCTCCAAAATTACCCTGAGACACCTACAGTTAGCTACCTATTTTATATAGCTGAGTAATTCTACTGGAGCAGTTTACAAGACTGCAGCTGGGTGGGATGCGAACCAATAACCTTCAGATGCAGCAGCAGCAGCTCTAACTGCTGCACCACCAGCTGCCCGAACATGAGAATGTGAATTTACGCTTAATTTCACAGAGTAATTGAGTAGAGCAAACAAAGCTGTCTCAGGTTCCTCTGTGAGTTCGGCACGGATGCAGCGAGTAGGAGGTAAGAGGAAGGTCTCCGCCCCCTACCACACACACACACACACACACACGCGCACACACACACACACACCCCCCGGCATTGTTCAAATGAGCAGTCTGAAAGTTTTTCCCCCAAGCTCTCTCAGACCAGAAACGCACTGCTTGCTTCTCAACACTAAACTGGTCCTCTGCAGTGGACACCCCAGGGTGCTGACGCCACAGAAACACAGCTGGGGAGGTGGAGCAGGAGCTGGGATAATACACACACACACACACACACAAACACACACACACACACTGCTCCATCTCTGAGGGAAGGACAAGGTATGGAAACACACTCACTGTTCCTTTATCTAGGGAAAAACACAGGTAAACACATGGACATGTAGAGAGCTGGTGAGAAGTACAAGTGCACCTGGACAACCTGGACAACACTTGTGTTTGACACACAGGACAATAGATTAAATGAAAGCAATCCACAAGGCTCAAACTCCTCTGGGAATCGCTGCAGGAAAGTTGCAAGACATGTCCATCTTTTTGCTGATCAAACCGGTCAACAAGTCGAGAAAGAAAGTCTCCGGCATGTGTACTCAAACTTTTGACCTGCACCATCTAAGCCATTCCCAGGATTGCGCGTTACAGAGAGACGCTGCGAGTCCCTGCAAACGAATTCACTCTGTGTGTGTGTGTGTGGCACAGTAACTACACAAGGATCCATTAATGACAAAGAGCCACATTCGTCTTAATCACTTGAGATTTGGCACCGTCTTGAATGTCAACCGTGTATTTAGAGGTGCCCCCCCCCACTCCGTCACAAGCTGTCAAATCCTACAAGCCTCTTCATTATAGTGCACATTCCACTCTCTATACATTAAGCAATCACACAAACACACACAGATACACGGTCCTCTGACCTTTGAAAGCTGACAGATGCTCGTAACATGAGACGAGTTTGTTATTTATGAGGCCCCTGAAACCGGGCTCCTCACACCACCACGTGTAAACTGGCTGCAACGTTCCTCCTCTTGTGTGGGTCTTCATTTGTCTCGTCCCTTTTATTCGGTTATGCTCTGGATGCAGGCAGACGAGGCGACACAGGTTGCGTGGTATGTGACGTGCACCGATTTGCTTCTTCAGTGTCTGTTTTGCTGTACTGGGTGGCAGGGTGGCACAGTAAGTAGCGCTGTTGTCTCACAGCACCTGAGTGGTGCCAGAGGATGTGGGTTCGATCCCCATTTAGTCTCTGTGGAGTTTGCATGTTCTCCTCTTGTCTGTGTGGGTTTCCTCTGGGTGCTCTGGTTTCCTCCCACACTCCAAAGACATGCTGTTCAGGTTCCCCCATAGTGTATGTGTTCCACTGATGTATAAATGAGTGACCCATTATAAGTAGTGTATCTAGCAGTGTAAGTCACCATGGTGAATAAGGTGTGTGGGCTGATAGCACTACATAGAGTTTGTTGGAAGTTGCTTTGGAGAAAAGTGTCTGATCAATAAACAAATGTGAATGTATGAAAACTGTGGCCATTTCTGCACAGTATCAAACGAAGGTTGGATCCCAGGTGTGGAGATATGTGCCACCTGCACATGGGACACTGTGACTGTCCGGTCACAGGGAACACGTCACTGGTCTGTGACCAAAGACTGGGATGGAGCAGCTTCTACCTTAACAAGTGTCCCCGTATGTCCTTTCACCTTGACTTGTTCTCCACTTTGGTGTAATTTATACAGTCAAACATCATTTATCCCAGATGGTAAAATTATAGCACTGTTGGAGCAATATATCAATAATCATTTGATAATTACATCATATTTAAAGCACTTGACACCGAGTTAAATTACAATTAAAACATCTTAATCTTGATTTCAAACACTAGGGGGTAGAGTTTGACTGGGGAAGAAAATATGTATGTACAGTATTACCATATTTCCATATTCACGATTCTGCAGACGTAGGTGGATTATTTTGAGATTCATTTCTGATAGTAATTTATTGTAATACACTAATGTAATAATTAAGAGGGAGGACATTTCAAAGAAAAGAAACTTGAAAGAGCAGTTGTGTGATTTTATGACTTGGAATAAGCGACTATTTCAAGGAAAACTGCCACTGAGAAGCTGCTACATCACGATGAACAGGAGTAACAAAAGCCCTTCATTTCCTTTCTTAATTATTTTTATTCGCTTTTATTTCGCCTACTTCTCTGAGACATGGAGTGTTAGACAACCAACTGTACAATGAGTTACCCATTCTGGGTATTCTTACTGTGTTTCAGTTTAGGGTCAAGTGTACTGCTACAGGAAAGGGATTTGACCCAACAACCCTCAGATGATTAGATAACAACCCTAACTAAGAGAATCATGGCTGCCCTCTGCATAATGACATAGATAGTTATATAGATAGATATATAGATTAAACTGTAATGTTAGCTTTTAATTGCCATAAAATTACACACACACACACACACACACACACACACACACACACACACACACACACACACACATTTTCAGAACCGCTTGTCCCATACGGGGTCACGGGGAACCGGAGCCTACCCGGCAACACAGGGCGTAAGGCCGGAGGGGGAAGGGGACACACCCAGGATGGGACGCCAGTCTGCCACAAGGCACCCCAAGCGGGACTTGAACCCCAGACCCACCGGAGAGCAGGACTGCGGTCCAACCCACTGCGCCACCGCACCCCCAATTCATAAAATTACAGACTATAATATTATAATATTACACTACTACATATGTGTGTGCATATATATATATATATATATATATATATATATATATATATACACACATATATATATATACTGTATAGACACATACAGTATATGCAGCATATATGTATATATACATATACACATATGCAGCACATACATACACACACACACACACACACATACGTATATGTATACAGACAAACCTCTGCTTACGTAAATTTGACTTACATAAATCCAAATTTATGTAAAAAATTTGTGGCATACGCATTATTTACGGTAGGACTTTTATTTTACGCAAAACATCTGAAATATGTTAAGCGCATGTCGGCGTAACCAGACAGGGCAGGAAGCTGCATCTTCCCAGTTCTCACGTGTTTTGAGCCGTGAACGCATCTCTTCTCGTTAGTGTCGTGTTTATTCACATATTTTTTTACCCTTTTCATTAGTGACAATGCCTGGTGCTAAACGCGCACTTGAAGGAAAACGAGAAGCGTCTCGCAGATTTGGAGATGAAATTGAAAATAATAAGGAGGTATGAAGGTGGAGGGAGATTATCGTCTATAGTACCGGAACCAGGTTTAGCCGTATCGACTGTAAACGTGATAGTGAAGGATGCTGCACGTATGAAGGAGCGTGTGAAAGGAACAGCTAGCATGAAAACAGCAATAATAACGAAGAAACATCAAGGTGCAAAAAAGGAGATGGAAAAATGATAAATTATGCAACAACAGCACCCTCTTGTTTACCAGCATACTACTAGATATGATATACAATGAACTCTATGTAGTGTTATGAGCCCACACACATTATTCACCGCGGTGACTTACACTGCTAGATACACTACTTACACTGGGTCACTGATGTATGGATGAGGTGTGTGGGCTGGTAACACTACATAGAGTTCATTGGAAGTCGCTTTGGAGAAAAGTGTCTGCTAAGTAAAAAAAGAAATGTAAATGTGTATATTTACATTTACATTTAGACAAATATTAGCACAGGGGTGCGATGGCGCAGTGGGTTTGTCCAGGTCCTGCTCTCTGGCGGATCTAGAGTTTTAGTCCTGCTTGGGGTGCCTTGTGATGGACTGGCGTCCCATCCTGGGTGTGTCCCCTCCCCCTCCAGCTTTACTCACTGTGTTCCTGGGCGAGGCTCCGGCTCGCTGCGACCCCACTCGGGACAAGCCGCTTCAGCCAGCCAGCCACTCGGGACAAGTGGTCTCCCACTGTATGCGTATGTCTCAGAGTATTTAATGTCTGACATTTACTAGAGAATTATATTGTGTAATATTTTTATATTTGTGTGTGCAACAAAGGTGAAGGAAATGAGAAGGCTTGGCTCTGTAACGGAGCAGGAGGGGAGGGGGAATCCGACATACGTAAATTTTGACATACAAAAGGGATCGAAGAACGTTCTATTTGCGTAAGTTGAGGGGTGTCTGTATATAAAAATATACTATAATATTTATATATACATGCGTATATATAGGAATATATAGAGCGTTTGTGAGAGCATGTATTGAAAGATTAAGGATTTTGCTGCTGATTCTCTGGACGTGTTTCTGTCACATGCAGCAGGAAGATCTCGTCCACAACAGAGCAGAAAATCAGCCTTCGAAAGCAGTCCTCGGGGATCGGCCGCCGCTCTCATTACCTGGCCCAGGTGTCCGTTACAAATGAGGCGCCGCACAGGCCTGTTTGGTGCTGGAGAGGACTGCAGAGGAAGCATCGCTCTGGGACAGGACAGGAGGCCCTATATATGGTTTGTGTCGGAGCGCTACTGCTGACGATGGCGGTTTCGAAGTCAGCTATAAATGCCGGCTTTTGTTTAAAGCCGGTCCTGCGATTAATCTCACGGCCAAGTTAGAAATTGTCTCGTTACGCATTCGGCTTCGCCTCGGAAAGCTGCCCTGCGCTGCCGCTTACAGCTGGACTCTTTACCCATCCCCTTCTCCTTACGCACTTCTTGCCCGTAAGCCAAGAAGCATTCAGCACAGCTGTTTGTATCAAAAAGTTGTTTTAAATAGAGTGCTTTGCAGAACCTTTCACATTTGTGAAATATATATATATATATTATATCTGGGGGTGTGGTGGCGCAGTGGGTTGGACCGCAGTCCTGCTCTCCCGTGGGTCTGGGGTTCAAGTCCCGCTTGGGGTGCCTTGCGGCGGACTGGCATCCCGTCCTGGGTGTGTCCCCTCCCCCTCCAGCCTTACGCCCTGTGTTGCCGGGTAGGCTCCGGTTCCCCGTGACCCCGTAAGGGACAAGCGGTTCTGAAAATGTGTGTGTGTATATATTATATCTACTTATACCTATTATACCTAGATGTTTTTCCAATCAGTGTTTCAACTGCAACCTTGAGTACATACACAGGAAAAAAAAATAATGGAGTTGTCTGCAGATTAAAAACAGACGACATTTACATTTATTCATTTAGCAGACACTTTTCTCCAAAGCGACGTACATCTAATAGAAAATACTATTGTACATTATATTACGAGAGAGACATTGCTGCAGATGTGTGATTCTTACGTACAGTTTCTTTCCTTCACCGACGTTCAACACACAAGTAGCTGCATAAAACGTTACCAGAATATCACGATTCCTGATCACATTCCTAGTAGTTTTTCTATATATATTTCTGAGTTACATATTAACATTTACATTACATTGCAGGAGTGAATCAGTAAAGGATTGATCTGACCATGACCAGGAACATTTATACCTTACATGAACATAAGAGATCATGGGTGAAGTGAGTCCAGAAGAGGTGAGTTTTAAAACCCTTTTTAAATGTGGGCAAAGATTCAGCGGGGGGCGTGTTAACGGAGCCAGAACCGAAAACTTCTTTGCCTTTTGTTTGTGGGACCAGAGGAGAAGAGAAGAGAAGAGAAGAGAAGAGAAGAGAAGAGAAGAGAAGAGAAGAGATGGTTATTTGATATTACACAGGTCCCTAAAAACTGGTTCCTCTTAGTTTACATGGGTGGAAAAAAAACAGCCATAATGTGGATCAGATTGATTTACCGTTGACTGGACTCTAACACTACTCCACTGAGGTGACTGTCATACCAGGTAAAAACCCCAATCTGCTCCAGGACCATTGGTCAGGCAGTCAATATGAAGGAAAGTTACGAAAGTGAAGACTAAAGAACATTCTAGGGGATGTTAAGAGATAAAGTGACAAAAGCACACAGCTGGAATATGACACCAACTGCTGTCGGATCAACAATCAAGTGGCAGCAGCCTCGCAAAGCCCACATATTGCCTGGAAAAGAAAAACCCTCCAAATTCAGCGTTTGAACAGGAAGGAGACTTTGAGCAAAGCCGCTGAGAGCCAGTCATCACTTTGAAAGACCTCCAGTTCGGTGGCTGACAGCAGAGGAAAGGTGTCTTAGTGGCCAGTTCCAAGAACTCTGCACCATGTTGGCTGGAATGTGATGAACTCACCCAAAAAACACACCTGGATTTTAATAGAGAGAATAAAGGGTTATCCAATTAAAACTGTGGAAAAGACTTTTTTTGAGTTTTTTTGGCTAAACTGTACAGCACAAACGTAACTCTGCCAAAGCCGTAGGAAACATGATCCCTACAGTCAAGTATTAATATTTTCTATTTCGATGACAACTATATCCAGCACGATTTCTCCCTGCACACAACAGCATATTGTTATTAGAACAGTAAATGGAATTGAAACAACTAGCCTTCAGATTACAAGTCAATGTTCCAAGGCCGTACCGTACGAGAAGACTGCTCATGACAGCGTCATGTTGTGGTGAAGCTTCTCAGGATCTGGGAGTGTCGTTGTAACCGAAGGTTAAACGGAAGAAGGAGAGCGTAGTTAAATTCTTCAAGAGATCTTACTGGTGTTTCCAAAGAGCTGAACCTTGTGAAAAAAACCCTTGTGGGCGAGACAACGTCCTCGAGCGTCCCGCTCCAAGCCCTGAGCTCAACCCTCTGAGAACGTTGAGGACACTTTGAGAAGTACAGTTGGAAAGGACTGTTCATCTCTCCATGAAACCGAATGAATTCCTGTGAGAGAAGCACAGATGAGCATCATTCCAAACCAGTGTGCAAAGCTCATAGTGGCCAAAAAATATTGATGCTGAACATACTTAATAATATAATATCATTGTAATGTCTAAAACAAAATATTAATATTAATGCATGTTGTCTTAAAACATTTCTATTTTTAACTTTCTTAAGCTAAAATTTGTTGACAAATGCTCATTTTGCATTGTCCCATCTAGTGTCCCCCCATACATGGAGTGTATGAGTTTGCGACCAAACACACACATACACACACATACAGGCTGAAGCTGCTTGTCCTGAGTTGGGTCGTGGCGAATTGGAGCCTAACTTGGCTACGCAGTGCGCAGTGCTGGAGGGGGAGGGGACACACCCAGGACGGGACGCCAGTCCGTCACAAGGCACCCCAAACTGGACTCGAACCCCAGACCCACCGGAGAGCAGGACCCGGCCAACCTGCCACACCTCCAATTCAATCAGCAACACTGACTGAAAAAAGATGTTTACAAATAATTTCTGAGCGACACTTTAAAACTTTCAAAGGCTCTGAATCAGCAGCATGTAGCCTTGGCAGCGACTGGGGGACAAAAATACGACTGTGAGGACTTGGTGGAACAAGGATTTGCCAAACAGAACCCACATTGTTGGAAAGAGCAATTGTACGTGATTTTAAGTCATGCGATGCTCATACACAAGAACATCTCTCACATATGTCACTGGGACTTAAAAAATGAGAGCCCGGCCGCCACCCCCATGTTTTGACCGGTGTCTGCTGATGTCCATAAACACCCCCCCACTGACCTTATCATCATTTATGCAGCCTGACATTAGAATCAATCAAAGGCTTTGGTTCATAAAAGGTTATATGTTTGGCATTACTTCTCATCCGACAGGCCAGTCAGTAGACACACACATACACACACACACACACACACACACAGGACCATACAAAACAGGCAGCAAAGAGTTTCCAAATGAAGAGGATAAGTGTCACTCCTTCATGCTGCTCTAAGTCTTACTTTGAGTGTGTAGCACTTTCTGCAAGTGAATGAATCATTTAGAGGAAATTACATTACTATTACTCTGCAGTAGGGTATAAGTGATGAAATGCACTGGGCAGTACTCAGTTATCACTTGACATTTACTTAAGAAGAACTTCCTTGAGCTTACTAATTTGCAGATAAACTCCATAAAGGAAAAAAAGAGTAAATATCCAAATAACGGAAGACAATGAACTCTTTTCGAGTGATACAATATCCCCTACTGAAAGGTTACACCGAGTGTGATTTACCTTGTTTCAGCACGTAATATCTTCTCCATAATTTCCATAGTAGTGGTGGGTAAAGAACAAATCCCTGGAAGCGAGCTTCACGTTGCTTGACTTTCAGTTCCATCCAAACTCACTCAAGATTTTCGGATTTATTCAACTCGCTACTTTTCTGGAACAGTTGCACTTAAACGCGTTTCTCAAGGGTGACCCTTCTCCTGGGATATGAACTTCCGGCATTCGTGTTACAAGTTCATGCAACTGTGCTAGCATAGTACGTGCTGCCCTGCACTTCTCCTGTACCATGGTAATTACTGAGCTAAACTTGAAATTATTGCAATAAAACACCTGCTGTGATAAATGATGATTGCATAAATTGTGTAAATATTGATAAACACCCAAAGCAAGAGTAATGACAGAAGTTTCAAAAAGTGAGTTGTGTGGTTCATCGTCAGCTGGAAAGAACAGGTATTAATGGCCATGTTATTATTTTGTGGTGTACCCAATGTGTGTGTAAAAGTGACTAACAACAGTAGCCGGATGTTTTCCCAGGAAAGTTTCGGTAAAGAACTTTGTCTAGAGATGCAACAATTGAGTCTCAAACTACCAGACTATGTTCTGTATCAGTGTACCACCTACTACCTGATTATTATTTGTGTACATGGCAAACACTTTAGATTAATAACCCTGAGTACGGTCCTTAAACTGGAAAAAAAAAACATAACCAGTCTATTCATAACCTGTACATTTTTTAATTCAATCACTGCTTATAAATAAACATTCTACCATAAAACCCAGGGACATATACACACACACACATTTTCAGAAACGCTTGTCCCATACGGGGTCACGGGGAACCGGAGCCTACCCGGTAACACAGGGCGTAGGGCCAGAAGGGGAGGGGACACACCCAGGACGGGACGCCAGTCCATCGCAAGGCACCCCAAGCAGGACTCGAACCCCAGACCCACCGAAGAGCAGGACTGCGGTCCAACCCACTGCGCCACCGCGCCACCGCGCCCCCCGGGGGACATATATAATATATATAGTATATCTGTGCCCCTGCAGAGCGCCTTTCAAGCTCCTCTTTCAAGATCCCCTTCTGTTATATAAAGACGCAATTTCTACTGCCCTGGACCAGGTGAACGGCGCACCATCGTGGACTAGAGAAGCAATGTGAACAAAATGATACTCACACCCACGGCAATTGCCACATCTGAAAATAATCCCACCTCCAGCACACGTTATGCAATTATCGGTAACGTTAGCAGCGCACTTGATCTGTCATTACGGATGAGCGAGATGACTGAATGTAGCTAGAGGTCTTTGGCAGAATGAAAGGACATCCACGGTATTCTATTGCTAATGTATGAGTTCTAATGGGTACTCTGCCTAAGCGAGCACTCTAAATAATTAAAACGGGGGGCCGCAATACATTCTAAAGGCTAATCAAGGAAAGCGACTTCAGAAAAGATTCCTTCCCCCATCTATTTTTTTTAATAATAAGTCATTGTGCTAGGATTCAATTGGCAGAGAATATTCAATTAAAAAATAAAATATGGAGCAGCGGCCGACTGAGCGCTTTGAAATCTAATATCGGCACCATGTCCCCATCAAGCCTAGGGGGATAACTTCCATAAACCCCGAGCACGTCCCCGAGGCTCAGAGAGTGTCGCTGGCAGCAAATGGCTGAATTAAATGTGAAAATGGGCCTCGAATAACTTCAGCTGCCTGGTGCCCCGAGTCAGCCTCAAAAAGAGTGTCGTTCTCCTGATGTTGGTGCCTTGATAGGATCACGAATTCTGAAATGGGGAAATAGTTTCCCGAGCTTTAACACCTTTTTGTGGGAATACAGTGTTACGCAGATCGAGATCAGTGTAGATGATTCTGGGAAATGGAGATCATACAGCGTACAGCCTTGGTCTCGTGGGTCTCCTTTGCACTTCTTTCATGTGCAGCACATATACTGAGCTCGCTCTCAGTCTACACCTGACTGATTCATTGCATGTACCTCTTATTTATTCTGAATGTATTCTGCGTAGCGGAGCACCCGCATCAGTAAAATGTTCTCAGTCTGGGAGTCTGGGATGGAGAGTTTTGGCAAACATCAGAGATATTAATTTAAAGCAAAGCGGGGAGACAGACAGACAGACAGACAGACAGACAGACAGACAGAAGACAACGTGTGGGAGAAAGGCAGGAAACCAAAGAACAAGAAACATCAAACTTCACCCAAAATAGCCTTGCAGATCAAGAGACTGGTCATTGCCTCAACCTGTGTAAGGCGTATCGCCCCAACACGCCCCGTGTCTGGCAGCACAAGTAAAAAATAAATAAATAAAAAAATAAGTAGAAGTGATGGGACCAAAAGGTTGAAAGAAAATAATAAAGTGATTTGACAAACTGATGAAACGTAGAAACAAAGTTCAAATTGCCCCAGAAACACCGTCCGCAGTCATTAGCCGGTTGCCTTCGGCAATCGGTCCGCCGCCATGATGTCCGCTTGGGTCCACCAGTGAGGTCATCGCGGTTCTGCGAGTCCTGAGACTCTGGGAGTTGTAACCTTTCCACGAGACGCAGCAGAAGCAACTCATTTATCTGAGGTCCCAAATGTCAAAGGATGCACATGTTGACCTCTGTGACAGGTGGGGTTGTGTGTGCTGGGTAGTAGATCACACCTGATGACAGTATCAGGTAACCTTGAAAGAGGAAGAAAAGGGCTGGGTTTTATTATTTTATAATTTTTTTTTTGCTTTTACTTATTTTTTCTTAGTGAAATAGAAAGCATACACACGTACGAATGGATGAACACACACACGTGCGATGAACTAGCGCAATATTAACACATCCTATACTTACCACTTTACCATCTGTCTTTTGACTGGCGGGATTATTATGGAGAAGTAACTGTCTTATTAATAAAAAATAAAAAACCAAAAAAGGTGCACTCTTGCAACACGGAACTGAGAGAACTCGTCATAAGCTGCAAATTTTAAAAGAGCACCTTCTGTCACACAGGCTGTGTTTTTTTTTTTGGTCCAGTGGGACACTCAGTAAAAACAAACTGACCGAATGGCAGGATACAAAATGTATAGAATAATCTGAAGAAATTTAAAACAGGCTGAATGTGCTTAATCTGTGCATGTTTTAGTGCCGCAGGAAAAAAGCAAAGCTGTTGTGATTGATTGCATCTGATGTAGAGCAATTAACAGAAATTAACTATTTGCATTTTAATAACATTATTATCGTCAGATAAATGAATTCATTAGTCTCGATTAGTTTGGTATCAGTTTGACACGCGTGGCCCAGCGATGCATGATGGGTAATGAAATAGTGCCTCTGTGTGGAAGATAAGGGCGGCACCGGGTGCGGGTGGGGGCTTGCGTTCTTAAACGTGGCTGCTGGGGTCTTCTCGCACTGCTTTCTGCTGCAGACGTAGGTTCGATTTGTCACCGCTTGGCGAACGCTGAAAGGCGTCTCCCCCCCCGAGGTTACGATAAGTATTCAGCGTGCGGCCTGATGCTACGCACGTTGCGGGGGCTTCTATTCCATTCTGTGATCTCAATGTGCTCCATTCGCTGCCTCCTTCATTATCTGATCTGAGGCCCAGTTCAAGCTGCTTCCAACCAAAGACAACGAAAGACAAACACCCCAAATAAAGTTCCAGCACGTTCCGCTTCTGTGGCAACTCGTGAAAAAGGAAGAAGCCGGTGGCACCGTCAGAGGGGGTGCCACCAAAATCACTGTTTATAAAATTTGTGTGGAGTGTTTCAGCAGAAATGTATTATTTTTCACAAAAATATAAATATTTTTCTTAAAAAAAAATGCTTAATTTATAAGAACAAAAACGTTTCGTAAAAAAGCCCGACTTACACGTACAGTATCGATATAGCTACAAGGATAAAACTCTGTGCTCATTTACTTTTGAACCTTCTAATGTGCTCCGCTCAGAGCTCTAATTATTACCCAATTACAATTACAATTACAGTGACACTTCAAATCACGTGGTTTCATCTCCACGCGCTCGTCTTGTCACTGCTGCTGTTTTTATAGGCGCTGATTTTGTCACATTTTCTGGTGTTTTAGTTACAATATTGTGGTAATTAGTATTTGTGAACCTGTATCAATAATGTTAAAATATCTTAATTTTGATGCAGTTCTTAAACGTTTTTACTCCGAATTGTATTGTTTTCCTACCGAATTTTCACTTTAACCATGTGAAATGATGTAAATGTAAATACATTTAGAGTGTGTGCATGATATTGTAATTTAAATGTGTTATTTTAATTTTACTAGTTGTTTATGTCACTACTATTACCATTACATTCAGTGATACCAGGGAATTACAATTTAGAAGTAACATTAGCAGAAAAAACATGACTAAGGATTCTGTATTATCTGGTAGGGGAGGAGGTCCATGGGGGGGGGGGGGGGGGGGGGGGGGCGACACACCATGAGATACCGCACCGCGTGACACCAACCCTAGTGACGCCACTGGAAGAAGTTCAGGCAAGGTTACCATTTCCCCTAAAACAGGCGTCTCCGCCAAGGGCGCCAACACACCCACACGGTCTCTACGAAGTCTACGTTCAAGTCCACATACCAATTCGCTGAAGGAAACACTGCGAGTTTAGAATGCTGCACAGAGCAGCAGAGTGTTCTAGGTTTGCTTCGGTGAATAATGGAATGCATCTGATCAAATAATTAATATGTACATGAACAGGAGACACAAAGGTCAAATGTGACGCTTAGATTATCCACCTGCTGCTGTAAACACACACCACTGAGTGGCCCAACATGCTGCAGTAGCAGTACAAATATTTTCTGCATTATGCAGAGCTATATTCAATTAATAATTATTGCTGTGATTTTTTTAATTTTTTTTTTAGGATGTGTTTTCCAGACTGACTCCCTTAGATGTTCTTTTTATAAGAATGAAATATTTATTATGCCAAATTTTTTCATAGACAGGATCATTACCTCCCAAACCGGCATCTGTGTGGTTAACCATTGTACCACCTGCTGGTCAAACTGATTATATTTATTTAGTCCATAGAGGATGGGCACCTTGTCTGGTTGGAATATAATAAACGATTTCAGAAAGAAAAAAAAAAAAATCTATTACGCAGTTCTACTGAGTGACTCCGATTAAGAAATTGAATGTCAAATAAGAAGCTTACACTCATTTTCATGCTGATTACTATCAATTAATTAATGGTTTAAGGGAAGTGATAAGAGGTCTGAATCCTCTAATATTTGTATTGTGATCAAGGAGTCGCATTGGCATCGCTGGACATAAATGTCATTTCCCCCATTTATCACGATTTATATACCGACCCCTCAATTATGAGGAACAAATAAATGTGGAATTTTACGCAGATAGAAATGATGAACTACAAAATCAGACAAATTGAACTCATTCTTTGCACAGAAACTTGAAAATGTTCCCTTTGGACAGTGCAGGTGATTAAGAGAGAAATATGCAAACAAATTATATGGACTGAACAGAATCCACATTAAAGTTAGTTACTTCATGGAATAAAATATGTGAATAATTTAAGTTTGTTGTAACTGTAAAGTCAAAATATGAAGCATTAGAGTTTCAGAAATGTCATTTTCACCCTGAAGTGAAAACAAATTAATGCAACACCTACTAAGGAATTAGATATACTGCTGTAACAGCAGAAACTGTCAAAGGACTGTGTTTAAAAGTTTCCGTAGTGCAATCATAAATCATACTACGCACAGACACACACACTGTCTGAAACCGCTTGTCCCATACGGGGTCGCGGTGAGCCAGAGCCTAACCCGGAAGCACAGGGTGCAGAGCTGGAGGAGGAGGGGACACACCCAGGACGGGACGCCAGTCCGCCACAAGGCACCCGAAGCAGGACTCGAACCCCAGACCCGCCACACAGCGGGCACTGGCCAAACCCACTGCCCCTCCATCCCCCCCATGCCCCCGCATGCCCCCCACCATAGTTAAGGAAGATGCTATCTATACTCCCATCTCGTTGGACGGTCCTGTGGTGCTGGACTCCAGGAAATTACTTGGTAACTATGAAACAGTAGCTGCTATAGTACCATGGTAAAAGAAACTGATTGTTATCTAGCCGTCACGGTGCTTAGACGTGGAATTCCGAATCTTGTACTAATGGCATGAGCTCGACTAGTGATTCATCTCTCATACAAGACTCTCATACTCATCAACTACTGTCAAAACAGTGAAAAAAGGCTTTATTTAAAACCAAATCACTAGGAAAAGAGAAAGTTTAATGAAATGCATCAACGTTAGAGGAGTCCCATTTTACACGGAATTGACTTCTGTGGTCTAACCTTACATAGTTGACCTCACCCCCCAAGTTTTTCATTTACTTGATTGTTTCGAGGACAAAATATATCGGAATGTATAGGCTCCTGAATGCATGGAAATAGCTAGTGAGCTACTTGGGTCCCTCTACCTGGTGACACATAATCCCTCCAGGTGCCCCTCAGGTATCTTGATGGCAGAAAATGAATGAAAGATTAACGGAAAAAAAAAAAGATCAAAAATATTAATAACATATTTAAAACGTTTTCATTTATACAGCTTCTGAACACTTCTTATTTTATTGCAGTGAATTAACATAACATTCATTTAACTAATTTATTCATTCATTAATGTTGCATTAAATCAGCATAAAATATTATATGTACTTGTTTTGTGTAGAAGCAACATTGTGGCACCATACCCATTTAGGTTGATACAAGTTGATGCAATTTGATGCAATATCTGTCTTCATACAGTCTGTCGGCACCTCGGTCCCCAGTATACGTTGATTCCACTATATTCGGAAAAAGTAAGAGAAGAGCTAAAACTTTCCCATGTGGGAGACGTTCCTGCACCTGCCGTCTAACCAGCAGCTGCTAAAGCAGAGATGGATCAATGAAGGCCTTCAGCACGTATTAAAGAGGCATTAAAATACTTTTCTGTGGGACCCAATACTGAGAGAAACCAGCAAATTGCATCCTATATGAGATTACTTAAAGACTGATACTCATCTACAGCAGGGATGTGGGAAGAAACTGCTTCTGACTCTCTGGTCATTTGTACCACTGACCAGGCTGGGTGGTGGAGATAGCGAGTCGTCGCATGGAGGTCTCAGGAGACAAAATAAATCGAAGGTGTCGGGAAAATTAAATGGATACTAGTTTTTGAAGGCCTCAGAAAGACCACAAAATGGAATTCTACCCACTTTTTCGTTTGACCTCATAGACAGAGAAGCAAGTGAAACTACAACTACCAGACTTATACTTTAAATATGAAAATTAAATACTTGGAGATAAGACTAATATTGTTTCTCATGATATCTGTCCCTGTCCAGTATTATGAAAACACTGCTGATAGCAAGGACTTCATTTAAGATAATAAAACGTTTATTAGAACAAATGTATGGTTAGAATGTAAGGTTTTTGATGTATAAAGTACAAGGTCTTGATCAGATCAAGAATTATTCTCCAATTCCTCAACAAAGAAGAATTTCACAGTTTTATTGAGCTAAATATAATAATAATGTAAATAATATCATTTTGTGAAAACAATTCTGCGTCGAAGAAGAAACAGGATCATCGTGATCATGAAAGTTCTTGGACACTTTAGCTAAGGAGGGTTGAAAAGGTTAGACAGTAGTTAATGTAGCAGAGGCTAGAAGAGAATCTTGTGCGCTGTGTCAAAGGTCAAGATGAAGGTTCGAAGAGGCCAAAGCAAAGGTGTGGCTATTTACGGTGATGAAGTTAGAAAGCGTAACCAGCTCTCTCTGCCCAACACCAGCCTTACGCTCTGTCTGCCCAACTACATTTACCAAATACCTGAGGTGTGCTGACGCCTGAAGGTCTGGCTTGCTGTCATTAAATTTTAATAAGATCTACTCGTTGGCATTCAACAATGAGACTGCTTACCAAGAGGCAGTTAAGATAAAATTAAAAGCCTCATTCTGAAGTGTGTTTTTACTATTTGCAGACAGGATGTTGGGTGGTTCAATTAGAAACTTTGCTCTCAGGGCTGCCTGTGGTTTGAATGGTGGGATGGTTTGAATAAGCGGTTTCATAGCAGTTCAGAATTAATCCACACGTCCAAGAGAACCACTCGAAGAAGGGGCCTCAAACGGGTTCCCGAATAACCAGAAACCAGCCTCGTTCAGTGCTGAGGTAACGTGGCCCATTGTTTACCAATGTCTTCAAGTCTTGGTATCACAGCTCCTAAGTTAATATTTGGAACTTGGGAAGCAGAAGACATCTACATTCAGGAGCTGATCTGACAATCTCTCATAATTTACTCATGAGCTCTCGGGTGAACTATTCTTTGACACGGATCCGTCTCAGACGACTGTTGAGGTAAATCCGCAGCAGAGCCTATTCAGGATACATAATGGCTTTGATTGCAGAGGTATGTAAACAAGGCATTTGTCACGTACGTCTTATGCCCGTCACGGCTCCTCAAATTAAGAGAGTGTCTGAAGAATGAACCCGTCCGGTGACTTGGAGGCATGACTACCCTCCGGTAAGGATAAATTACTTGTCACTTGAATTCCATGACGTCGGAGCTGAAGGCTGTTGGAAGTGTCCCATGCTTGACAGACAATTACTAACTAATAGCGGCTGAAGGAGGACAGTGCTGTCCCCGGTAATTGGATGTTCGGAGACAGTTTGACGGGACAGGTGGAAGGCGAGAGAGGTTCTCCGTGCTGCTCCTGGCTTGTCGAACCAGTGGGATGGGACGGACTGGTCACGGGTCCAGGCGCTCTGTCCTTAAAAAGAACGACTCTGAGAGCAGATGAACAGCTGACAGATACCGGCTCCTTCCGGAAGCACAGTTCGGAGCATCATTACTCTTACATGCTCCACACTGTTACTCTTGTCTTGTTTTATCTTTCTCAGATCGAGAGTTCTAACTTTCTTGCACATTGAAACACGAGTCTCACGATCTATCGACTGCTGCAGTTTGAATATGCCACTGTAGTCTTTTTGGTTTAATTGTTATTGGCAGCAGCTCCTGATTTCCAAAAACAAAGGTGCAGGAGCACAGCATATAACCAGCCCTTTGATGGTACTAATAAGCATTTCATAAAATTATTTTTTTTTTTAGCACCGGCAATCTGCATAATCCCATTTATCAACTCATAACCTGTTTACTTCTTTTATAATAAATACATTATGGCATTTGTATTGTTTCTTCTGTAATGTTTCAAAAAAGAAAATTGCAGTGAACCAGCTTGTTGAAATTAGACATAATTATGTAGATTTTGACACATTCATAAGAAGCTGCCGATGACTGTTACAAATCCCTTTAACAATGCCCTGCCAGTTTTATTGTGCGGTAGAAAATGTGCTAACTATCAAACAGGTAGCTGCAAATGGGAGAACGGAATGACGAGAGGAAATCCTTTAAATCTTTCAGGCAAAGTGGTTTGGAGACTGTTCACATGGCCTTCTGGGACTCTGCAAAACGCGCTTGTAGAAGATGGTACAACTGCAGGAGTTCATCTCAAAGAGTCCACAGTGAGATATATCCCAGTTCCATATGAAAGCCTAACCCACAACCGTTCTGTCACTTCAACGTATAGTGTGTTCTTTTCTTCCGCTGGGGTGAATCTCACCACTGATTGTTTCAAATGTTGTCAATTATGTGTGCAGGAAATGTAATTCTCTTCCTTTTGTTCAGAGAAGGAGGATTTGTGATTCCCTCTGGTAAATTACATTTACATATTTAGCTGATGCTTTTCTCCAAGCAGCTGACAATGTTGAGGTTAAAGTTATTACAAGCTTACAATTATTTACCCATTTATACAGCTGGGTAATTTTACCAGAGTAATTTGTGGTAAGTACCTCAAAGGTACTATAGCCAGAGGTGGAGACTGAATCTGCGACTTTTGGCTCTAGAAGCAGTAGAGCTAACCACTCCGTTACCAACTGTCCCAGGTAGGACACAAAAAAGGTGACCAATATAAGACTGATAGATAGATAGATAGATGATATGGTGCAAGAGGTTTGACTTAATGAAAGGAAAAGTAATGCAAATGATTGTTGTAATTCTTTTAAATATTATTCCCTGAAAACCTGGGAAAAATGGAGAAGAATGAATACAGAAGAGTCATGTCATTGTCTACCCCAGTTCACAAGATAAATGTAAATGACTGCAATAAATGGTACCATTGACCATTATGACACGGCAGCACAATGAAGAGTCGCTGGCAATGGCTTGTAAATGATAAGATATTGTCACCACAACCCCACCCCTGCCACTAAAAAGATGGGGACAATTTTGACAAGTGGTGACACTGAAGGAGTGCGAAGTAAACCCAGCCCTTTGCTAACGTGCCCTTTGCGTTGAGCAGTCATTGAGCTCGTTCATAATCTTTCCAACAGCCAACCCTGGGGTGCAGGGAAAAGGCACTGATGACGCCCGCCAACATTTCTCATTTGAAGGTGGAGATGCGTAACGGTGGGCTGTGGCTAACAGCACTCGCCTTACATTGTGAAAAATGTCAAAATCTCAGATATAAAACGTAGAAAAGCTAGCTACCCTCTATCTGACGTTTCGTCTCTTAGTCATCTCTTAAATACACAAATATATACACGCGCGCGCACACGCACACGCACACGCACACGCACACACACACACACACACACACACACACACACACACACACACACATATATAAGTTTCCTTGTCCTGCAAAAACTATGGAGATTAAGTAGCTCCATTTCTTGGTTTCGCTGTTCTCCCTCCCTGTTCTCTACTCTCTTTGTCTTTCCCACTCTGTTGGATTAAACAGAACTGATGTCCCTTGATGATGCTTCCTCATTGTGATGAAGTCCAGTACGACAGCACAATTAATCAGAGTGCGGTGTGGCCTTCTGCCATGACAACAATCGAGAGGTGGAAAGAGGGATGGTTTCGTTAGGAAGAGAGGTTGCCCACCTCCCTTATGGCGGAAGACTTCCAGAATATTCATGGAACATTTTTTCTTTGTAATTATGATGAAGGGTGGTGCTGCTTGGAGGATGGAGAGATTTATTCTATTTTCTGGTGTGTTTTGGACTGTAGGGAAAAAAACAAAAAAAAAACAGAAGGAGTGTGTATTTAATCCATGTCGTATTTGACCTTTACCTTTTGCTCTCGTGGCTTGAGTGGCATTCGAGGAACACAGCACTTAAACTTCAAGCAAAAGCAATTATTTTTACTCTGCTTTAGATTTATTCCATCTCTGGAGTGTACTTCCAATGCTGCATATCAACAACTCTTTGTTTATTGCCCCATAACAATGTCTCAGAAGGAAATGGGACGGGGGGGGGGAGGGGGGGTGCAGTGAACACTTGTGCTTGATAACCTCTCTGTGTTTGGGGTTAGGGTTAGGGTCATATCTCAGCACTGTCAACTTGCATGTGTGGATCGCAATCCTAGGGGGCGCTGTTTTCAAGAGCACCAGCTGGGCTCATAGTCAGCTTAGTTGTCGCGAGACCATTTTCGCTTTACCGTAGTGCCATGCTTGCTCAACCCCGCGCAGCTGCTTCCCCGCAGTCTCCCTGTTGACTGAGCTGCCCACCACTGGCCCACTAGCAGATGCGATTCATTCATCCTGTGGACCCGAGATAAAACAATCTTCAGGACCATCATCTCTCTTACATCCCTTTAGGCTCTTTGAAATAGGAATTCCTCTCATTCTAGGTCAAGGTAAATATTATAATAGTGTCCTTGTCATCTCCGGATCCTTATGATTTATTATCATTAAGATTCCGATTTATCCTTAAGCTTCTTACATCCCCGATTAGGTTTAGCCATATAAATGTCTTCTCACAATATCTGCTTATGGTTCCAATTCCACCCAGAGAGCACAAGGTCTTATAATCTTCAGTTCTGAGGTTATGCTCCGGATCACTGTGACAGCAAGTGATTCAGCCGACAATGAATGGATTTTTGCCTTCTTAGCCAGTGCTCACATGTTTAAGGACTTTTACCATGTTGATGTCAGACATGTTTTGAGACCCCAACTTTAAATTCCCTTTTGCTTTGATTATTTAACTTTCATGAGCTCAAATATTCTCTGAATGTTGTCCTAATAACTAATAGTTTGTTAGAACAGTCCGAGCAACAGTGCGACACTCGGCTGTGAAAATGAGTGCCTTGGTGTTTCTGAAGAGGACTCTCCCCAAGGAAACCGGCTTTTGAAAAGCTGGAAATTCCCATTACATTGACAACAAGGCATTTTGGGTCCTCTGTTTCCTTCGCTTTCACTTTTTTTTTGCCTAGAGAATTGCAGTGGTTGTTTGAACTGCTCATGAAACACTTTTTTCCCTCCATTTCTGGTTACGAAAACTATGGGGCTGACTTTGAACTTTCTCACTCTAACTTGTTTCACTTTATAAATATATTTAAAATACTAAGTATACTTTAAGTGTTATTTAAACATATATGATAAACATTTAGGCCCTTCACACAAATCAGTAATCAAAATCAAGTATTAGGGGTTGGTCTAATAATAGTATTAGAGGCTAACATACCTAAGTCAAGGCATACGAGCGGTCCTCTCGGTTACATTCCCAGTCTCCTTCCAGCCACTTTTCATGGCTGCCCTTTCCTCTTCACAGGGCAGGGAATGCTCTGGAATTTTCATGAGGCTGGTTTTGATTGTTCCTTTCCTTTCTGCCCTCGTTGGCATTCCAGTGAGAGCATGGGTGACCATGCACTCTGTAATGCAGAGCAGCTGTGCTGGGGGTCACAGTGTCAAAGTGCTGTTCCGGCACCTGGTCCGCCACGCAAACACCAATGCGCCCGTAACCGCCGTCATGCATCTTCATTACACCTGCCGCTTGCTCCGGAATGATCCGTCTCCCGAGCCAAGGGACGAGAGAAGCATTCCCTAACGACAGCCACTAAGCCGGAGATGCTACGCTTAGAGAATCCTTCAGTCTGAGAACTGCTGTGTGTGTTACAAAATCCAGGAGCCCCCCTCCCTTCTTTCTCTTTAATACCTGTGGAATAAAGGTCAAGGAAAGTTTAAGCAACATGTATTCAATCAGCATTTTAAGTGTCCTCTAGTTGTCTTGTAGATGCCAGATCTTGAATCTCGTGCTTAGTATGAAGATGCTCTCTATGTCAGCAATCAAGATGCATGTTGGGTTACAACAACATGCCAAGACACACACTGACTCGTGTCTCTCAGCGTAACTGGAAAATTCCTACCTGAACGGCACAGTGACTCACGGTAAAATCTCTGTAACCAACATCCTTGAAAAGACAGTCACTCCAAGCTGATGGCCACGGTGACTTACACTAATGTCTCTGTAAATCAGAGTACATTGAAGTAGGAATGGCCCTGGTGTGATCCACACACTGAGTCACAATGAAGCTTCTGTGATGCATGTTTTCTGGAAAAGAGAGTCAGTCAAACCTGATGACTCACACAGTAACTCGCACAAACATCCTTTTTAACTCACAGTTAAACAACAAGAGTTATGGATAAACAGATGAGCTGAGGGTCACGGCTTATTGGCGCAGGGCACCGGTTTGCAGTGAAGGTCTTCTTCTGGAGCAGCAACACTTTTACATAATAATTTTTCAAAGACGAAACAAACGTGTCAGAGAATGGGGTAACAGCAGTGAAGAAATGAATCCGTTTTCTCATGAGAATATCATTCCAAAACTGAGAACTTTTTCCCTACCGAACTCAACTCAACTAGGGTTCAGTCTACTGTGTGATCAAGCAGCGATCTCAGCGCCACATTAGTAATGCTGACTGTTTACACCAGTGTGATCCAGTTCCCAGCAGCCCCTGGTCCAATCCATGAGTAACACATTTAGTCATGCCTGAGCAGTTCTTTCAACCGTTCTCATCTCCCCGGGGCGGTACAAAGGCGTCCTGGCGAGCCATCACCGAGGACCAGGGAGAAATCTCATTGCTTTCATCTCCCCAGCATGAGCCGCTGTTTCCGCCTTGATTCAAACCCCGTGCTTCCACACACCAAAAAGCCTGCAGTGGCTTCAGTCCTACTGTCACTCGGTGAGCGATGCATTTACATAATGGCACGATAGAGTTTCAGTGCAACACTTCGTCCATCGGTGACAGTGAGGTCAACTGAGCATTACTGCTCTGTTCTAGGGACACCAGTGCATTTGAGACTATAAAACAAATACTTAACTTTGTTTTCCCCTGTTTTAACTGATCCTTTTGACTCATGGGAGTCAGAGTCATGACATGAGGTGGGGATGAACATGACAGACTGTCCTACTGCCAATTCGTGTTCATGAAAACAAATTGCTGGTGATCAGGAAGAGAGTGATGCACAGTGATGCCCCCCCCCAAGCTCCAAGAAGGTAATTAATTCCTGAAAAAACCCATTGTGGAGTGAACCCAAAGACATAATTATCACTCGTTTCAATGATGAACGAGTTCCAGAGCCCCAAAACTGACACCCATTTATGCTAAAATATCATCAAATCCTATTAATTTTTTCAGTAGTTAACAGTAGTTACTGTAACAAAAAGTCAGTTTCCCTTCATTACTTTCTCCTTATCACTGTATGGTTGTTTACCTGCATTGGTTCAGCTCTTTTGTACCGCAGACTTGCTGCACTGTCACCAGATAAACCTTATGGGATATGCTACAATAAACTTGCGCTTATACAAAATTAACAAAACGTATAATGCTTAACATGTTTATTAGAACATATTGTCATTATATATAAAACAAAAAACCATAAAGCCAACAATATACTCCGAATAAATTTTTGTTTCTGCTATAACATGCAAATTTCATTCCTGTATAACCTTGTGTTCTGGAAAATTGTACAGTAAAAATAACAGTTCTTACAGGGAGAAACAGGATTAGGAGCAAACCATTCAAACCATAAAAAATTCTTAGTTAAAGCATCGCAAAATTTAATAACCACACAGCGTCAGCTTATTTGTAGTCAGGAAAGGGTGGTTTGGTATCGTCTCGGTTACACAGTTGAGGTTTGGTGAACATTTATACGGCCGAAGGTGCTAACAACTTCTCGCAAAGGTCCGGCGGCACGGCCTCTGCTAAGAGTTAAACCTGCTGGACAGCTGTCCACTTGTCTAACCACCACAACACAGACATTGTACAATTCTGTGACCGCGCTGTGTCACATTGAATGTTCCTCCAACGGGATCTTCCTAATGTGCTCTTGCGACAATAGACTGCAGCAGTAATATTTGCAACCCAACTGTAATTCTTAGGAGATAATGACATTTTATAATGGTTGAAACAGACAAGGTCAGTTATGAGCACACATAGGTTATGAACGCACACGCGCACACACGCGCACACACACACACACACACACACACACACACACAAACACACACACACACACACACTGTCAAGATGCCATTTGAGATAGATAAAGCAACCTTTAATCCAGCATTCATACTTTCTCTGTTGTGACATATTACGTCCTATCAGAGGAAACCAAAGGGCAATTGGAGTTCAAGTACACAGCTTCAGTTTTTCCTCGGATAGTACAACAGCAAGATGTATCGGTGGAGAATCCCAAAGCCAATGAAGTGTCAGGTTACATTGGCTGATTTATACATCTAATTTCCCATTGTCTCGTACTTGCCTCGTGCCCATTCGACCAAGTCATCATACCGAAGGTATGCACAGTACGAGAAAACTTCAAGTAACAAAACAGGTGAAGAAAAAATTGCTGTATTAAATAATAATATATGACAGCACTGTCCCTTTCAAGAGTCATAACAAATGTTTAATTAAACATGTACAAGAAGATATAGGAATGTAACAAAGGGGCAAAGTCAGGGACAGGGCAGCTTAGACAAGTAATTCCTTCTCGTATACATTTGTTTGCTCTAAAAGGGTAGGAATGCATACATCAGCATTGAAAGTTTGAGTTTTTTGTCACTGTTTTGAAGATAGTAGGACTATAAAACTACAGATTCTTGCAGCTGAGAGCGAACAGGGAATATCTATCTACATAAGCCAAGTACATCAGTTACAATTTACTGTACCTTAGACTTAGATTTACTGTAGCAACACCGCTTCATGTGCTGAATTTGACTAGCAAGATGAATGCCAGGGATGGAAAGTCATCCACTAGGGGGAAAAAGAAAAAAAAAAAAAACGTACGGTGAAACAAGTTAATGGATCATACCAACAGCTTAGTAACCACCCATATGCTTTATGCCAAAAAGCACAAATTTTACAGAAACAGCTTCTATATACCCTGTAATTTAAGGCTAGGGAACATAACTGCAAATGTCTCTCTCACCCTGTAAAGGTTATCTTTGGAGAACAGAGCTGAGAGCTTTCTTTGTTTTCTAGGAAAAGAAGATCCACAGTGCCCATTTAATGCTAGGTGCCACAGGAGGTGTAAATTTCATGGTGGAGTTACACAGGTATTGTATCTCAGGAGGGTAAAAGCTGCCCTCTGTGAACTGAGTCAATCATTTGTGACAATTATGGATGGAGCATAATGAAACATGAGATCAGAATGCCTGCAGGAGAAGCCCTGTGAAGATGTGGTGATCAGAAAGAAGCTCAGCCACAATCAACGTCATTCAACACTGTTACCTACTGTTACTTTGTTCTTCTGCAGTTTGTTTGAAAACTTTTATTAGTTTTCAGTTTGAATTGTTGTTGACTTGCATTAAATGTCCCACATCCACCGACGTGGTTTGCACTTCACTTTAATAAAACTTTATTGTTGTTGGACGCCCTCTTGTCCCATCCCAGCGGATGGGTTGCTGTCCGTGGTGCTGAGCTTCCACTTTCCAGATGTGAAGATGAGCTTTTTGTTCCCAGGTCTCTGACTTGGTTGTTTCGTACCTTCACAGCCTGTGACATATCCCACTCAGAAACATCCAGAAAGGTTTAAGGTCATGTGTTACACCTTTCTTCTTGCCTGAGCTCAGCTGAAGCTTTTCTTAAAGGGCGTCACTTTGCCTAGTATTTTGAGATATTGCCTTACACTCAAAGGATCTTGGTTCAGACTTCTTTTTCTGCAATACTATTCAAGCAAACTATTTACCCTGAATTTATTTTGTATATTTCTATATTCTGTATTTACCCTGACAGAGTATAAATTACTCAACTGTGGAAATAACTTCAAGCGCCTTAATGTTCAAATCTGTTTTCAGTCATTTTGGAGAGAAGCATGAGCAAAATTAAAAAAAATAACTGTATCAATGACAGATACATGCATGTTGATGCAATCTTGCATGTTCTGGAAATCTTCAGAAAAGAAAAAAGAAGGAAAAATGTATTTTTCTCGCTTCTGTGTCAGAGTGGCGCAGCCATTCCAGAAAATTTTACCACCTGATTTCAGCTGGTGTCTTCCTCCTGCCCCCAGCATGGAGGAAAGGTAGGAGCCATTATGGTGTTGATGTTCACAGCTTCATGGTACTGCTGAAAGGCCTTCCCAGGGAGTGTCATCTCATCGCGTGTGAGGTCACACCGAGTGGTCAGGTCAAGAAGAGCACTGTGCTCACTTCTCACCAGGTGGACAACCTCTTCACTCACGTAAAGTGCAGCTCTGACAGAATGTGAGCTGTATTACTTTATGCGGTGGAGACTCCTGAAGCGAAGCCATGCTTCAGTTTTATTAGAGGAGTTTTTCAATTCATGTTTAAAATCCATCCATCCATCCATCCATCCATCCATCCATCCATCCATCCATCCATCCATCCATTCGTTCATTCATAAACACATCCAAACCCACAGCCCATGTGTGGTACCTGCTATATCACTGTGCTACCATGTTGCATAATTATTTTTCTTAAATTTAAGTGTCATGTTCAGAATTATTTGAGAGAGAGAGAGAGAAAAAAAACTCTTAGAAACATGTAATTTTACTTTTCAAAACATTGTTACAACTGGTTCAGGTGATATTTTATAGATCTATAGAATTTATCACTATAAGTATTTAATATAGCATCCCAGGGGTACCATGGCAGAGCCTCTCATTCTGCTCACGCAGACAGCTTCTCGGCTGCCCGAACTTCCCACGTAACAGGGTAACGATCGTGTGTCTCTCCCAACGAATACAGAAGGCAAATGAATTTTGGTTAATAACATCTGTGCAAAGTGGTGGTGTAAGAAGCGACTGAAATGAATACATGGGGAAGTAATCCTCTGGGTGACTGCGCAGCAGGAGTATACACACCCAAAAATGTCTGTTTTGGTACGCGTCAGCGAGCATTCCGCCGCACTGACGGAATAATGAAGACGGATGTATGAAGAACAAAAGGGCAGCTTCAGATTCAAAAATCTGTTGTCGGCAGGTGTGTAACACAGTCACTGGGGAGAACAGCGCTTTAAGTGAGTCATCTACAGATGAAACAAGGCAGTGGGAAATCACACTTGAATACCCTTTTGGAACAATTGATTTGTTTCTTTTGTGGTTAAGAAAAAAGACTAAGCAAAACAATAGGTAAAAAAAAAACCTGACAAATGTCTCCTCCGCAGAGAATCTCACGGTGAGGTCTTTGCTCGAATCTGTAGATGTGATCAAACCTGTGATGATGACATACGTACAACACACATTCCATATTTTTAGTGTCCTCGCACATCCCTGTTGTTTTTGATTTGCCGCTTTCTGGAGTCATGTTTGCGTCGGAGAAATAATTTTCGTTTTGCTTTTTTAAAAATATTTTGTGATTTTTTTTCAGAAAACCGAACAGTCCTGCTCGTAGTCTGCATCATAATCTCTGCATATTCAACGTATACTTTTATGAGGAGACCAAAAAAATCCATAATGATTCCTATTTAACGGTACTGACAGGACTCAGGTATGAATCCCTGTTCCCATTTTTGTACCTTTGATCAAGGTACTTACCCAGAATTTCTCCAGTAAAAATTACCCTGCTGCATAAAAGAGTAAATCATCAAAAGTAACCACACTAAGTCACTTTAGAAAATCATCTAAGTGAATAATAGAAAATAGTAGTAACTACAGGCTTCTCAAGGTTGCAAAGCTAATTCTTCCCTGAATAAGCCTTTGTAAGTTGAATTGTCATAAATCAAACATGTAATTACCATTAGTTTCCATGGTAATTTTGTTTTTTTGCATTCCTGAGCTCCAAAAGTGACACAAATTTATGCTAAAATATCACCAAATCCCGTTAAAATGGACACGGTTACTTCTATAGTTAACATTATTTATCGTAACACAACACATCAAGGCACTTTCCCTTCATTAATTACTCTGTAGCAATGTACGGCGGCCTACCTGCCCCCCTTCAGCTCTTTCGTAGCCGTTAGGCAGGGAACACTTCACAGACACACATACGACACACACCATGTCCGTGCCAAGGGGAAAAACTCTACATTAGTCCCGTTGCGGTGCCTTTTGTCAACTGTTTGTGTTTGTCGACATAGATGAGAGAAGTTTCTGGTTCTCTCATGTTCCCGCTGGTGCGTTTCCTGACTTTGCCTTGCCGTGCATGCGAGATGTCGGACTGGGGTGGGCAACTTTGAACGGGAGTTGTATGGGGGTGGTGACTTGCGTGAGGTTCAGTCGTGTTGTGTCTTAAAAGGAACGTCTTGCAAACGTCTCGTAACATCTGAATTCTCGTGACTCGGATTGGTGTTTCTCGGGGTCTGACAGTTCCTCTGTTTCTCTACTGTTCTATATATTATAGTGTAAGCTATAGTAACAGAATACAACTTGAACAACAGTGTATTTTAGAAGAAAAACACTAGAGAAAGACTTACCAAAGAAAATGCTTACAATGCATATCATCCATGAATGTGACTCTGAACAACAGTGAAAGAAGACAATGTAAATGTGATACTAAGTGAAGTGTAGGCAATGCCCCAGGTTCTTCCTCACTTCACTAAGCTGAGTTTCACTGTGCTCATAAAAGACATGTGGAAACATAAAGGTATACCTACAAGAAAGCCACAGCAAGGCACTATGGGAAATTTTAACAAAACTTCTCATTTTTACCCCTTTATACTACTTGACATTTGCACCAAAGCTCTTGAGAACTGCTGCTGAAGCTCAACAGACTGGACTGCCCTGGGATTTCACCCTGAGCCATTTTGACTGTGACTTCAGCCCTTTAACTGCCTCCATTTGTTTACCGTAACTGGTAATGACACATATTTCTCTTCTGCAACAACGCTAATTAGCACCTTTATGTACAGACAGAAGGTCATATAATCTTGTTCTTGACATTATATAAGTGGTATAAAATAAGATCACATAACAGAATTACATAATTGGGCGGCTAGTAGCGTAGTGCTTGAGCTGCTGCCTCCAGACCCAAAGGTGGCAGGTTTGAATCCCAACTCTAGCAGTAGGACCCTTGAGAAAGATGCTTACACTAAATGCTCAACTAAAATCACCCAGCTGTATAAATGGGCAAACAATTATAGGTACATTAGCATTGTAAGTGGCTTTGAAGAAAAGCATCCTGTAAATGTACTCTGCAGGTTCCTTGTTAAGACCCAAAACTTGCTGTCCATGGTATGGTGAAATGATACAGAATACATTATGGTGCCAATAGTCACCAGTCTTACCATTGTAAGACTTGTTGGTGGGGGGTGTGATCATAAAAAAGAATACTAAGCATAATAAGTGACAAAAGAATACATTTATAGATGAGTCAATGATAACAAGAGCAGATTCAACATACATTCATTTCTGGCCACAAGATGGAGCAGTGGAGATATAGAACCTCTCACAGATTTCATAAGAGTCCAGGGCAAGGAGCCTCAGATCACGTTCGCAACGGTACAACAGGAACCTCCCCACTACAGCTGCACCCACAACTCCAAGAGGACTGCACTCCTTTAACACAGGAAGCGCAAAAAATGCACTGAAAATACATGCGAACGTCCACACATGACCCAGCGGCTCTGTCTAAACATCGCTGTGAGCAATTTCCAGCCAAATGGTGTTCATCTTCTCAGACACTGCTCCACAGAGGCCTGGGAAAGTATTCACTGAAATTCCCTGTGGAGCGAAGGATTGCGTGTTCTTCTTTTGGACTCTCTACTTCCCTTTTCTCCCCTAAACCTCGTAAGAACTTATGAGTTATCCTCCGTGTCTGAACGGGGACACATCAAGTCGATGGGCACGTCACGAAGCAACTAAATCATAAGGGGAGAAAAAGAAAACTCTTTCAAAAATGTTACTGCTTTCCCTTTCAAAAATACAATAAACTGAATGTCTGAAAATCCCAGGCCAGGAGCCCTTATTAAAAATATGAACAGGTGTCTTGGACATCAGAAAAGATGTTTTTGTTTACCAATGTACATACATTGCTTTACCTGTCTTGCAGAATATTTTTATGTATTACTATTAATTGAACACCATACAAAGGTCACATAGAACCTCCACTGTAGTGCATTTATGGTTAGCTTTTGTGATGTAAGCAGGTTATAACAAGCAACCACATGGTTTTGTGACTGATACAATAACCAGTGATGGAATTCTCATAATTCCCCAGCACCTCTGATGGACTGGAAAACTCCGCAATGGTGCCATTCTACGGTGCAGGCAGGGTCCTTCCTTAAACTATGGTCCAGCAGCAATGGCCACAAAAAAATCAAACATGTCAAGCAGACCCTTTCCTCACAAGTTTCAGCTCTTGTTGAGATGTCTGGGAATGGCCCTGCTGCTGGACCTTTGAATGAGATTCTGAACCTGATTCTGCAATGTATTGGACGGCACAAATGGACCGCTTAGCAAAGTGCACATACATAGTTGTGCACAGAACGTAATCTGAAAGACAGCTACATAATGGAAAATAAATGAGGGAGAGTAAACAAAAAATGCCCGAGGTGTTTGCCATATGACATTAAGGCAAGAAGCCTTCCATAAACAGAATGAATACATTGGCTTGGAGTAGCACATTTTGTCCTCTGGACCTCCCTCCATGCTGATAGCAGGCTTCTCTGCCATGTGCTGTCATCTGTGTGCACATTAGGTGCACTAGGGATGCGCCATATGAAGTAGCTTGATGCCAGAACAAAGCAGGTGGCCTCAGACATCCATGTGGGTTGGAGACCCATTGACTCTTCCAGAAATCTAGTCCATGTGGGACTTTTGGACAAATGTTACAGGCAGTCACAGTATGACATGTCATGATCTGTGTTTCTCAGAGAAAAACAAAGGAGCCATTCTAGAATACACACGCTTGGCGTATATAATACCTGTCAAAAATTTTTCACTGGCTGGAAACTAGTTTTTCTCATGGGGCTCTACATGACCAAGTCTGAGTAAGAAATCTGAGAAAATATCTTTTTGCTTTGCTTTGGTCCTTCTGTACAATTTGTGCCACACTTGCAAACAGGATGCCCAGTTGTACTCAAACTTATGACTGGTCTATATTTCAACAAACACATGCTGCTATGCTATGGGTGGGGGGGAGAGAGAAAAAAAACAAAAAACATTGCAGCAAAATGATGAGGGCAGATGGGAGGTAAGTCCATTAACAATGGTGCAACACCAGTAGGAAAATCCAAATGTCCATGTGTCACTAGTGGTGACTTGTGAGAATAGGCTCTAATCCTGTTAGCTTGTCGGGTTTTCTGCTAGAGCGCCAGCTAGCTTGGCTCTGCCTATCTGTCAGGGATGGAGCTGTCAGTCTTCACCCTGATCGCTGCTGTGGACCTGCATGAAAATCCCCATTCCCCTCCCCCTCCCCTGCCAAGTGCCGCAGCATCAGTGGCAACCCCTGCCAGGAGCTTCGAGTCTGGGTGAGGCCCCCAGGCTGCAGTGACCACAGGGGGCGTGAGTGGAACGTGGGAGGGTTCTGGCACTCTAATTGTTCAGTCTGGGCTCTGGTGCCAGCTGCCAGGTTCATCATCGGGTCAGAGAGATACTGTGGCTGATTGCAAAGCACTGTGGACTCCTGTGGTCTTTGTGATTCACTCCTTACTAAAGGGAAAAGACAGAATTCCTCCCTTTATTCAACAGTGAATGAAAACTGAACATTGTGTATAAAGTTCTTGTTCCAAACATTGGAATCACACCCACGTAGCAGTGGAGCAGGTGTAGGTGTAAGACAGAATACTCAGTATGTGGACTTCAAAACAGCCCTTTCCACAACGCATCTGTAGGAAGCAGATTTTGTTTTCCTTCCCATGGAAATAAAGAGACAGCTAAACATTGGTCTTCTGGTACCAGGAACGGTTTTAGGATTACAACTGGCTCTTTTAGTGCATGGTTATCTAAAAACGTTCATCGCAGTGTATTACAGGTTGTTGGATTCTGTTCTGAATTTTTGCTGTTCTGATTTTTTTTTTTTTTTTTGCACTCTTTACCTGAATCATTGGGTCGTTCTTGGTTCAGCACTTCAATGCATCTGCTTCTGAAGTGGAAAACTCCCTCTTCAGCAGAAGACTGCTCCAGTTTAGAATTCCTTCTCCAGAGAGAGCAAACTTCTTTAGCACTTTAGAGCTCATCTTCAGAAGCTCTAAATGATCCACTTGTAGACTGATCCAGTTTGGACACCTCAGAATTCCTTCTCCAGAAGGAGAGAACTTCCTCAGCACTTGCGAGAGCACCTTCGGCACCGGACAGCTCCCATTTCAGCACCGGGCAGCTCCCACTTCAGACCCGGACAGCTCCCATTTCAGCACTGGACAGTTCCCACTTCAGCGCTGGACATGCCCTGCCTTGGCTCCTATTCACTTTCCGAATGAAGTGGATTGTTGATAACATTTGTACAGCATGGATGGAGCAATTAGGACTCAATCCATTTTTTGTTCAAAGAAAACAGACAGCAGACAAATAAATGGCAGGGAGAACAAAGTGGCTGATTTGATATTCGCAGCACGACTCTGTAGACAGGGAGGTGTTTCTTCCCTGCACCCAGGAGCATCTCAGCAAGCATCGATAAGACAAATGGCACTTAAAAGCTTCTGCAACATGCTCCTCAGACAGTCACAGCTACATTTTGCTCACATTAATGGAACTGTTCAATGTTGCTCATGGAGCAATGGAGCAAAAAATGTTAATTGTGGCAAAACGGTAGTGTACACTAACAGCACACTTGCAGAAATGCCAGTCCTGCTCATTTCACTTTCCTGAAGATCATGTGGGAAAAGCTCTTGGGAAACAGTTCAACCAATAGTAAATATAATGAGTTGAATAATGTAAATTGAATACCTCACTTTTTCAGTCAGGAACATTAAACTTTTTGAAAAGGAAAAAGTAGAATGAATTATGATGCCTTTTTATACTCTGTTTATTTTTGTTAGAAGTGAAAGAGAGAAGAAACGCCGCCACCTCAGCTAATGAGATGCTCTGTGTCGTCAGCTTTTCCAGAGGTATATGCTGTGTGGAATAATGTAAATGAGAATCGATGTAAATAACCACAATAATGTTTTTTTTTTTTTTCTCTCAGAATTAGCAGCTTCATTGCAATTTTGACATCTTGGATGAGGTGTGTGGGAGATATCAAAAAGTCTAAATTAAGCCTAACATATTATACATGGATGATACTCTCAGACCGGAGCAGGCTATGGAACTAAAGTTGGGCCCAAAAAGTTGCACTTTCATATCCCAAAACCTCTGTTATACCTTTGAGTACAATGCCTCTCCCAGTTACCATCTGATGGCTCAAATGAATGGAAGAGTCAAAAGGTAAGCTATGAAATTGACTTTTGAGTTACTGCCAGCTAATAAATAATACAAAATAACACTGCACTTACGTTTACATGCCGGGCTTATCATTTTTTCTGGCACTAATGGGCAAACAGAGCAGGCTATAATGACGAGTGAAGCCAGTGCAGGGAGCAGGGGGCAGCCAGGTTTCTGGACTGGGTGGCAGCCCGCTGTAATCCGTTTGCTAAGTGCTGAATTAATGCAGCTGCGGTTGTTTAGCCTTTCCGTTGACTTTGCATTCTCTCCGAACAGCACGGAGGAGGACAGGCAAGGACCCACTTTCTGTGTTGAATGCGATGGGTAATTGATAGTTCTCCGTCTCAGAGAGAGGCAGCTGACTGCTGTTTAGAATACAAAAAGGCCAAAGATGGCACAGTTGATTTTTATTTTCACAGAGCAGTCTGAATTCTAAATAATATGACCTTTTTAATATGCCCCTCTTGTTGGAGTGTAACATGGGCCAGTAATTTTATGACAGCAGCAACTGATAGATGGATCCTATTCACGTTACATCCATGAATATGGGGGGGGGGTTCTGTTTGTATTGTATTTAAGAATCAAAATGAATGATCAGGACTCAAAGTCAGTTGCCCACAGATAAATGAAGCATAAAGCAAGAAGTTAACGGTTTTCTTGGGTTTTTGTTCTTAGATTTTAAAAGATCATTAACTTGATTAAAAACAGATGCTGAGTTGAGTTTGGTTGAATTGTTTTGTAAACTGCTTCAAATGTCTTTTTCTTGATGAGTTGGAAATTATGCATGTATTATTCTTCTTCTTCTTCTTCTTCTTCTTCTTCTTATTATTATTATTATTATTAAAAACTTAAAATCTGCTAGCTTTTCATCTAAACATCATAAGAAACATTGCTACCACATGCCCTTGAATTGTTCGAACTTTGTAAGTAATGTCTACTATGAAACAAACAGTCTGCACAGTAAATAACATTTATCTGTTTGTTTTTTTAACAAACTAGTTTTCAATCCCTTTTTAGTATCAAGTATACATTCGTGTTCTGTGCCTATAAAATGTTCAGCTATGTGTTTATTATAAGGATTTACATTAAAAAAAATATTAAATTCAAAATTTTTCACTTCTTGTGATACCTAGCTATATTTAAAATAATATATATATATATATATATATATATATATATATATATATATATATATATATATGTGTATATATAGTCATTCATATGTGAGTACATTTATTAATTTAGAGAGATACAAGTATAAAGAGTCTAAGAATCATTCTTGCCTAGAGGCACCAAAACCCCTGGTGCCAGCCCCCTGCACGAAGGAATTTAAAATATGAAAATGAGGTGTTTTTTCATAAATATTACTACGGATACTTTTTGACTCACCCTCATACTTCCAGTTGCTGAATATCATTTCTTTTTTGGCAACAAAGATTTCTAGGGTGATTGCTATCAATGAGCCTCTATGCAGTCTACATGAGGCTGTGTGGAGACTGGTGTTATAAAGTGCTGTTAGTCAACTCTCAGCGACCATAGATAGCGCTGTCAGAATCTTCTGTTCCCCATTAGTGTCCTTAGGCTGGAAGGGGTTGTGTCCATCTGGAGGTTATCCAAAACCACTTAGAATTCTCTCCGGGACTTGACCTGGAGCACATTCCATGTTATACTTATTTGTGGCTTGTCCGGAACTGTTATGGGCGCTAACGGGATCATACCTGGGAACTGTCTGGCTCATGTCTAGTGTAACTGGGGTCTGAGCAGAGCCTGTCCACCATCTCTCCTCTACCAGTTTCGAGCCTTTCAAAGCTTATCTGGAACCTTCCAATGACAAGTTTAGTGTTGTAGGCCACTTAGGCAATCTACATTCAAACTTTGACTGCAAACATGGGTAATAGCAGAGCTCTGCCTGCGTTTTCACCCTGCCATCTTTTAGAAGCACAGACTCCCACATTGCTGCATGTGACAGATGACCATTCCTTTAACTGATTCAACACCGGTAAACCTGCAGCTCTCTCTGTTCCTCTCCATGGGCATTTTTCTTGTTTCTCCCCAGGCCTCAAACGCAATACAATGGATGTTTGGCTTTACATGTTTTCTGCTAGTGCTCCTGTACTCGAGGTTAGTGGTACCTCAATGTCCCTTTGCTTAGACTGAAGCAGAGGGCAGTTCTCAACAACTAACCTATTAACTGTTTGTTTTTGATTGACACTTCAATTAAATTTGGTCTATACACTGTGTTGTTCTATAGTAAGTCTCCCAGTGTTAAGCCACCACCACACACAGTACTGCTAATACTTGCTGCTCCTTGCATTACCGCTTTTCCCAAGTGGCAAATTAACACCTTTTCCTCCTCAAATATAAAAAAAGGTGAGAAAAAAGTTATGTTTTATGTTTTTGTGACTGTATTAAAAAAGAGAAAGGAAAATGATTTTATGTTCCTATTTATTTTATGTTCAGTTGCTTGCCAGGCTTGGCATTTGTTGTGCAAAGGTTTTGTTGATGAAATTACCATGATTGGTACATGAAACACTGAAACCAAAAATGATAACTTGATGATTGTACAAATGCGTAAACATCAAACTCAACCACCCGAAGTCGCAATCTTCACTTCTGTCTCTAATTCTTATTTGTAATTACATTTTTGTTTAAATTATTATTTTATGTTTTCTTCCTTTGAAGAAGAACTGAAAAAAGGCACATTTTTCACCAGTGCATAGACTTTTGGTCTTTTCAGTGTGCTTGCTGGTTTAGCCGTGCATGACTGTCTACTGTCGAATAAACAGTTATTGAGTCCCAAATCTTCATGCAATTACACATTGTTTCGGAAAGTCACTGGCAGACTTACACATGAATCGATGTTCATGCACAATACACATAACAGTCCAAATCCAAACTTCATATTGCACTGTCAATCACACCGTGCTACTGGCTGAGTGGGCGAAATGTTTTACCGATATGGAAAGAGTAGACGTGTGTATAAATATATTCATAGGCACTTTGCTGTTTCCTGCAAGCACTCACTCATTTCTCTTGTAAACACACTAAACTTCAATAATTTACAGATGGAAAATTTCTAAATTAAAGATATTTATGACTCTTGTGGAGGTTATTCACAAGTATTCTTAATTTAGTGTAAGAAAAGTGGAATTGGCCAAGAGTTTGCAAAGTATGTGTTGCATTGTACATGCTGCTCAAGTAAATAAGTGCTGGCTGAGCTGCACGGATTCTTCACTATTCAACAAAATCCGGAAACCACAGATGATGCAACCCTGCAATCTGTTACACGGACACCTTTGTGAACGCTGTCGACTGTCGTTTGCAAAGAGCCGGTTGTGATTTCTACCATCTGTAGACCCAGCACTTGACGTGTGTCAGTGCAGAGGAAGCAGAACTACGGCTGAAAGCTTTCGAAGCTTCTTCCACTCTTGGCTTTGAAGCACTTTTTCAGTTTTGCCCTTTTGCCAGGTTTATTAGGATCAAACAAAATACGGTTCCTTTTACTCAACAAAGAACAAACACGTAAAGATGGAACCCTTTCAGGCCAATACATTGCAAAATTGGAAATTGTTCACAGGCTTCATTCTAGTGAATAATTCATGGTCGTGAGCCCAATGCATTCATTCTCGCCCTTTCACTGGAGGCAATACAAGGTTTTATTAGTTCACGTGGTGCCCCAACCTGCTGCTGTTGCAATCAATACATATATTTCAAGCTTTCTATTAATCATTGCAACATCCGGATTGTTCTACGAATAAGTCTTTCTTTCTCCGTTCTATGTCTGCATACATCTGGATCACATTCCATAAATTTTCTGTTGTCTTTTTTTTACTTCATTGTGTGCATGTACTGTATATGTATGTTTTTTGTGTATCTTCTCAGAGTTTTGTGGGTCTGTCTGAAATCTATCTGTCTCCACTTTTGTGACCAGATGGATGGACTTAATCTCAGTGGCAGTTATCATATACCTTTGAGGCTCAAGGACACAAGCAAAGGAGAGAACAATCTAGACGCAGTCTGTTTATGTGGTCACCATGAATTATACTGACTTGACGGCAGTGAATGACAACAGCATCGACAACGCTGCTTGTGAGGTCTCTGTTTGCAGTGATGTGTGCATTTGTGTGTTCACGTGCAGTTGTACCAGTGTTTTCTTTGGGGCTCAAATACGGCTTAGGATCCACTTTGGTGACGAACATACTGTAGCTCTGTGGAGGTCTGTCAGTTGCATGTGTTAAACTGTGTAAAATTGTTTTCAGGGATAATTGTCTTCCTTTCACACACTCACTTCCAGTAGGGGATCAATAAGTCTTTGTTATGAGCTCTTGCTTTTCTGTCAAAAGCTTATTGGGGGAGAAAAAAAAAAATAAAATCTTGGACATAGCACAAATGGAGTAGTAGTGGTTAAGGAAATGGAACTAGTAAACGGCAGGTTTTGTACCAAAGGTGTATCTAAACTGCACATAATCAAATCATTTGCTTTTTGTAAGTTTCATCTATAGCTTTAACAATAAAAGAATGTAAGAATGCATTGCAGGGGTATGCTTTACATGACATTTGGGAAAAAGAGGGAATTCTGCATAGCCTGAACACCATGGTAAAACACCAATGTCCAGTGCATTGGATACTCTTATTGCCAAAGCAGCAAGTGACCAGCACAGAAGAAAGAACCACAACGCATCTATGTAATTTTTAATAACTTTTTAAAAATGTAAAGAATCACTAACATCAGGACTGGAACCAACAACCATTCTGTTCCACTACATTATGCTTTCAAAGCAAATGGACAGAGATGAATATGTGAGTCATATGACTCATTTGTGCGTTCTGTCCAATGTGTGTGTCTGTGGATTATGGTTATTCTGATTTTGTTTCTCAAAACACTGAAAATGAAATGTGTGCAAATAATATGTGGTTATTTAATTAAATTAGAATGGATTATTCCTTTTCTATGCCTGTGTGAACTGAGGTTTTGAGATTTTGCAGTGCTGATAGCATATGTGCATTTGCATGCTGCTCATTTAAGACTCTGGCGGTTTCTTTAACTGATTTTTTTTCAAGAACTAAAAATATATCCCAGCATTCCAAATGCATTGTTGGCATTGATCTCTCCACATCGGTACTGGAGATCTGGAGGATCAATAGCAAAGTTCATCAAGGTCACACAGATAACACACATCATAGACTCTGACCCTTTCTATAAGGGAAGCTATTAGACACGTCAAAGGTCCAACGTGTAAACTACTTGAGCGGCTTGTGCTGAAACTGAGCAAGGATTACCTCACAATTTTGCAACGTACCGATCGTTCGAGCTTCAGTTCATCCGTATCTCTAAGTTATGAGCAGACAAGCAATGTAATTTTGCTGCAAAGAAATCAGTAAGAAATAATAAATGAGTTCAAATGAGTTGCTCATCTAGCAGATATTGAGAAATATGTAGAGTATGAACAAACATCTCCTTCATCCTACATACAGACCTACATGGAATTTCACATCCTGTTAGTATGCAACAAATCCAAGTGTATTAACTTATAAATATTATAGCGCGCTGCTCTTTTATTCTCTTGTTTACCTTTGTCAGAGGAAATCTGAGAAGTGTGAACTGCCATTTACAATGATGTATTTTTCATGCATCTGTGTTACTCAGCTTTTAAATGAATTTTTTTCCTTTTTCACCACAGGGATTTAAAATAGTCCTGTGGAACTCTTTTTTTTTTTTTTAATTAGAATGTGACAATGCATAGATTTGCATGACTTTTGCATCCATTTATTTTGCAAACGGCTGCCAACAAAGTGTTTTTCAAAAAACAAAGTATATATAGATTATGAAATCAGTGCGTTTCCTAACACATTTTCCACTGCAGGAGAGGAAAAACAGTAGAGAACTTAAGATTTTACATACAATGCTTTAGCATGGCTGTTCCTCAAGCTGTTGTTCCATGCTCTTCCACAGATCAATAGTGGTTAGGGACTCATCATGTCCATCTGATCATATTTAATGTCTCCGTGTTGTTAGGCCGTTCACTAAAACATGCTTACTACAGCACAACTGGCATAGAGACAAATTATAGCCCAAGGAACATGATTTATAGCAGCTCATCAGGAAGCTGGACTTGGGGAAAACTGTAATTCCCTTCTGCATCCATTTTTCAGAACAAAATGTCACTAGTGTGCATATTGCGGAGTCGGAGCAGGGTTGTGTTGGCTTTGCTGTGGCTATTAGAACCCCTTATCCCAAGCATTGGGCCCCATTCAAACCTCCAGAGGTTTCCATCTAGGAAATCTGAAAAAAAGTGTTTATCACAAAGAAATGGTTCACAACAGCGGGAACATCTGCTAATTATTGTTGGAAGGGGCCCACCTACCTCACTGGGAATGTGTTTTGTGGTGATGCTAAATGAAAGTTGGACTGAAACCTGCTGGTGGTGGAACGGCAGTCAAAGGACATGGACACCTACAGGACTATGGAGGTGTGCCACTCCAACAGTGTATAACATCCACCTTCCAGACTGCAGGCTAAATCGAGCGGAAAAATCACATCTGTGGCGAGCAAGATGACCACACCGAAGCTGAACTCTTGAACTGAGGAGTTAAAGTGTGTATGACTGTAAACTCTGTATCAGACCACCACCTCCCTGAGCACAAAATACCCTGAAAAGCTGACTTTTGACGTGCCAAGCTTGCACAATTAAATCAAATGTGGTTATTTTTTTGCAGAGAGAATGTTCTCATGTCTACTCTGAGCTTCTTGGGGTTGTAACCTCAAAATAAAGTAAGTGCAGCCTTCTCAATAAGTCTGCCACCCTTATCACAGCCATTTCCCATTACACTCTTATCAAAATAATATATCTTCAGATAGGAACACACTGATAAGTGGATGTTTCATTTGCTAGTGTGGCCTGATAGCCTGTACCAGCTGGATCACAACATTTTGTTTTTTTTTTTTTTTTTTCCTGAAATGAAACCCCATCTGTTGTTTTTTTTCCTCCATCTGTAGCCCATAAGCAAGTGCCATGTTATGGTCCTTGGCTGTGCCGTGCTGTGCTGTCCATGTCGTAGGTCTTTATGTCCCAGGACTAAGTGGTCCTGGGAAATGTAGTCAGTCTTGATCAGAAAATCGTTGTTGCTGCTGGCACATGTGGCTGCCCTAGATGTTGTACCAAACCTCAGCATGTTACTACTGAAGGCATTTTAAGCCTATGGAATTATTGTTAACAATAGTTTGGTTTTAAGAGTTGGCCTTGAAGCTTTATAATATTATTTAATTTATGGGTCTAAAAAAACACATACAGTTAATACAAATTTCAAAAAGCCTTGCTGAGCTATTGCTTTGTTCTCCAGTAACTTGGAGAAAGAAAAAAAAAAAAAAACACTTAAAAGCCAGTTAGTTCAAAGTATTGATAATAACGGACAGTGACATCAACAGTGAATTTGCTGAATCGGGTTCTACGTCTGAACAAGGACTGGAGAAAATGGTCTCTGTTGCTTTACTTGGCTACAACATTTTAAAGAAAAAAATCATGGTAACTTGGTCCGTCCTTTTCCCCTGACCTCCCCAACCCTTAAGCGTTTCATTCCTAGAACACTGGAAGTGCAATGTAACAGACGCCAAAGCGCAGATAAACTGTGGTGTACGGAAGAGAGTTACACTGAAAGCAGGCGGGTCAAACCTTGTGAAATGCATAATTTAATTCCGGGCTTCATCTGCTTCTTCTGTTGTTGTGGCTTCAAGGGGAGACTAAAAAATCCAGCAGAGACTGCACTGAATATGATGACTGTATGCTGGTAATAATAGAGAGGTAATAATGCTTTGTGCTGCTTTTATTGTATTGTTGTTAAAACTTTTTCCTGCTTACCAAGTTAAAAAAAAAAAAAAAGAGCCATGTTACCTTGAGTTCAACCAATTCGAAAAGCTTCATATTCTCAGAACAAAACATTCGAGGCGAATTCATGTGCGCATTTTTACTTTCACGCATAACTGACACAATGTGAAGAATCTGGCATGTGTAAATGTCACAGACTATGACATTCTCCTTGTTTACTGGTGTAAATTACGTGAATCAATGTTCTGTTTACTTCATTTCTCCATTATGATGACCAGCACAGTGTTCATGAACAAACAGAAGACACTAAGAATAAAGAAATAGTAAGAAATGATAAGGCTGTTTATTTCCGTATCGCCCAGTTCCAGAGCAGCTCCTTTAGAGTCGCATTGGGGGTTCACTACGTAGGCAGGTGGGACCCCTGCTGAAAAGCAACTGTTCCTCAATATTTCTCCAAAGGGTCCACTGTCCTTTCACTTATACTTTTAGAAGTCTTTTCAATAAAAAAAACATACTGAAAAACTAGTTCTCGCCAGGCCTACGTGCTTGACCTTTAGAGGAGAGTCTTGAGGGAAAGAAATGACTTCACTTTGACTCTGGGATTCTAATCGCCACTAAATACCTTTTTTTTCGCCATGTGCGCCAAGCTGTTTTGATTTTACAGTTCGTTTCCTCTGATAGCTCAACAGTTTTAACAGGACCCCCTTCGGGAGGCATCTCGCACTTCGAGTCATGAGCACGAGAGGGAACGGCGAAAGCGAGCCGTCGACCTCTGACCCCTAGAGTGGATCGGCGAGTGCCTTCTCCAACTCTCTTGTCTCCGCTCTTTAAAAATGGCAAGAAATGGATCAAATGTTTCTCTGAAGGCATCCCTTTCAACACAAGGCCCTTCTCACCTTTCTGCAGTCTTACATAAAACAACGTATTAACGTGCCGCAAACCTTCCCTGGCACTTCGGATTCTGGATCACTCCGCTGTTTTAAACAATGTGTCAATAAAGTGTTTAAAACTGAACATGTAGAAATTGTGCCCACAGCATGGTTGCCAACTGACTTACATTTCACAATATTTTACATTCCAAGTTCAAATCGGAAGCAGACAGGAAGATTTTAAAGGGGGTGATGGAAACTGAAGACAGGTAACTGAACTGTGCCGGCTGGATTCAATACACCTGATGCTCTTCCCCATAATGAGGGCAGGAAACACTGATGCTTTCAAGAGTCTTTTTTTAGGTGTAGAAGCGTGAAGACTTCTGCCAGCACCTGCCTTGCGTGCTCCCCATCAGGTGGTGCCAGGGTGCCTCCGAATCACGGCGAACATTAATGAGCATTGCTAATTATGGAAGCCACTGTCTAGAGCCTCTCCAAGCAGCAGTTACTGCCTCCCACGGTTTACCACAACAGGGGGAGATCGATGCATAATGGATGTTGCACGTCGCAGCACTGCAAGCAATATGCACTGCCTTCTTTTCCAAAGAGGTTTTGTCGCCTTGCTATCGTGTTTGTGATCACTTCTTCCTCATTATTATTATTATTATTATTATTATTATCATCATCCATTTCATACGGTTTGACCTACCTACTTATTGTTGTTGCTGTTAATCATTAATGCAGCATAAGCTTTCATTTGTTCTATACAGTTCATACAATGTGGTATGTGATATATGGTTTTATTCATGCCAGTATGAATACAAATGTTTACTGTGTTGTTAAATAATTAGAATGACATTTGCAGCATTTACTAATATATGTACAAGTTAGAATGACAGCGGTCAAGAACAAGTTAATAGTCCAAATTTTCACTCACGAACAAACTGAATCAATTGTGCAGATTAGTTATGAAAACACACACACACAGATTTCTCTCAATCAACATTCCTTAGACACAGAGCATGTTAAGCAGCCGACAGCCTGGCGAGCACTTGGGGTTCTCCCCCTGGACCAGAGAGATTCCGCAGTCTGAATGTTAATGTCCAAAATAAACAGTGCCCTTGATGCACAGACAACAGCCGATATTCTACAATGTTATTGCACAGCCGGGCAAAGGGTTGCATTTAGTTCTTACTCAGATATATTCAGAGGGTCAGCAGGTTAGACGGTCATGGAAAGGTGCCAGAGACAAGACATGGGCTGGATGAGAACTGAGCAAATATGGCAAACAAATGAAATAGCCTGTTGACCATGAGGGCAACATCTGGCGTCCCCATCAGGCAGCGTTAGCAGTAAGTACCTGCAATGGCCTTACGGTACCCTGCCTGGCCAGTCGGGAGGGAGCTTCTGTATTGTTTTTCCCCATGACATCAAGGCCTGGTATGCCGTTATAGGACGTTTCCTCACATCACCTGGGTGGTGCGAGAGGATGTGGGTTCGATCCCCGCTCAGGGAATGAGGAGTTTGCATATTCACCCCACGTATGTGTGGGTTTCCTCTGGGTGCTCTGGTTTCCTCCCACAGTCTAAAGACATTTCAGGTTCACTCATGGTGTGTGAGTGACCGAGAGAGTGTGTGTGTGTGTGTGTGTGTGTGTGTGTGTGTGTGTGTTCCACTGATGTATAGATGAGTGACCCAGTGTAAGTAGTGCATCTAGCAGTGTAAGTGACCACAGTGAATAAGGTGTGTGGGCGGATAACACTACGTAGAGTTCATTGGAAGTTGCTTTGGACAAAAGCATCAGTAGCGCAACTAAATAAATTAATGTAAATGTTTCCAACTGTTCTTTAAAAGAGGCACATGGACTACATATATGTTTTTTGGCAACCAGTGGTTCAGAAATGTTGAAGGCTGGAAGACTGAAAAGGTAACAGGTTAACATCCTTGGGTAAGAAGTGGCTACGACTGGAATTTCCACACAGTAAAACTGCGTAACTGTGACACAGCAGCGACACACACACACACAAACGCACCCTGTAAACCCCGCAGAGTGTAACCATTGTAGGACCATCAAGACAGTTTCTGTACTAAATTTTGCATCAAAAGCAACAAATCCATCAGCAGATAAACACAGGAATGGGACTGTAAGTCATTTTGAATAAATTCATCAGCAAAGTGAATAATAACTCAAATTCAGACATGTCCTTTCGTTGGACCAGTCTCTGTCATTTTATCACACCGGGATACACTAGTGGAGTCTGAAATGAACACTGTCATATCGGAAAATACTGAATGCCTTGTTTTGAGATGGCAGATAACCACTTTTTAGAGTCTTTGAGGTGCAATTTGTTTCTTGTCTCAAGTTCAGAGGGAAAAAAAATGCTGTAAAACATATTAAAATGCAAATTTCAGCAAAGGCATTTTCCCTCCTATCTGCAGTCATCCTAAACAAATCGCCGCACTATTTCATTCAGAGAAACATGACATTTAGGAGATAATAGCCCAGAGATTTTGCCTGTCTAATTCCTCTTATGCATGTGGCAGGTACTTCAGCTGTAAAACAGCACATCTGCTGGCATTTGACTCTGCGATGCAGGGAATCGGAGCAATGGCTGCGAACGCTGAATGCTAAACTCGACTCATGTCTCGGGCCCACGGTACTTTAGACAGCTACATTATGTGCCGACGTAGTTATCCGGCTGCTGAGGCAATCGGACAACTTTGTTATGGCGAAAAACAGCGCAGGAGTAAAGTGAACTGTGATGCACATCATAAAAACAGAACGTCGGAGCTGTACAGTGTATGATTTATTACAGTAAGAGCCATGGCAAAGTGTTAAAGGGTAATGAACATGTGCCCTGGAACGCTGTACATAGCAGATTAATAGATATTTAATGAAGGAATTAATTAAAGGAGACAATGTTGTAATGCGCATCTGATAAACAATAACCCCAATTATGATGTTAATAGAGTTATTTAAGTCATGCTGGACAGAAGTCTCTCCCTCTGATGCGTTCCGTCATGTTGGTAATGAACAAGGCTGGGGTCACCTCTCTGTATTGCTCATGCTGCTCCGTATTAACACTCCTAGAAGTTTTATTGACTCTGTCCTGACGTGTGCGGATTTCAACGGGTTAAAAGGAACCAATTTATAAATATAAACGATATAAGCAAATTACATGAATACACACATTATACAAAATTTTAATTTATCTCATTGGAAAAAGAGCAAAGAAAACATTCAGCACTAATGCCGAGCTAAAATAATGTTGTTTCTAGTAGCTCATCTTTCTTCCACATTTCTGCAGTAAAGTAACCTGGTGTCATTAAATTCTCCAAATATATAATTTTAGTAAGAGGGATAATATATTAACATTAAAATTAGGAATAGCATGAGTTGGGTTCTGATTTTTAATTCAGCAGCTGGCAGATAAAACACTGAACTTAAAAAAAAAAAAAAAAAAAAAAACGACTGCAATTGAATGATTCAATATATACAGCATATCTAAAACAAAACAAAAAAAAAACTTTGAATTTCAATGAAAAAACATAACAACCTGACAAGTGTGGCTTGAATTTAGATGTGATGTAAAAAAATGGATTTTCTATTGACAGAAAACTCAGAAAAATTGAACAAACTTTTGATCTGGTCAAGTTGTTGCATTAATGCGGCAGAGTTGTGTAATTTAAGGCAGATAACTGAGGACTGTTCTCCATTCACTGGGCTTTTACCACTGGAGCTCTTGTGCTGTTAATGAGTTATTCAGCAGCTCTCTGCTAAGTGCATTAGGCAAGCCACCGGAAGGGGCTGTTCTTTGTGGTTGGTTATGGTGAGAATATGTGACAGAGCAAAAAAGAGAAAATCCAGTCTAATACAAAAATAAAAAAACCTTATTTACATGACACATTGAAATTAGCTATGGTTAATAAGAAGAACAGGGGATGTGGTGGCACAGTGGGTTTGGCTGGTACCTCGCTGTTTGGCAGGGATGGGGTTCGAGTCCTGCTCGGGGTGACGAAGCTGAAGCTTGCCTTGAAAGGTGTGGCACATTGAGTAGTGCTACTGTCTCACAGTGCCTGGGTGGTGTGAGAGGACATGGGTTCAATACCCACTCAGTCTGTGTGGAGTTTGCATGTTCTCCATGTGTCTGTGTAGATTTCATCTGGGTGCTCTGGTTTCTTCCACAGTCCAAACACCTGCTGTTCGGGTTTCCCCATAGTGTGTGAGTGATGGAGAGAGTGTGTGTGTTCCACTGATGTATGGATGAGTCACCCAGTGAAAGTAGTGTATCTAGCAGTGTAAGTTACCTTGGTGAATAAGGTGTGTGGGCTGATAACACTACACAGAGTTCATTGGAAGTTGTGTTGGAAAACTAAAGAAATATATAGATATATATGCTAAATAAATAAATGTGAAAAAGTGTCTGCTATGTAAATATAAAGCCACGTGGGTGGTCGCTATGAGTCAGGCTTGACTCGATGGCAGCAATGGGAAGAATATAGAAAGTACGCTGAATTGTTTTCTCTATTTAAAATAAGCAATTAGTATATTTTTGTCTGAACTGTAATCACTACTTCAATAAGTGTTGGCTATAACACAGCTGAACGTGTGCATTTACACCCTACATACTTGGCACGGGGGGTGTAAAAGAGCCAGAGAGAAATTGTAGTAGGGGCTTTGCAGCCAGTTTGAGAACTCAGAGTAATAACTCCATTACTTGCTGACCCCTGCATCTCCAGAGCTTCCTGGGAAAACAGAAAGAAGAAAAAGGAAGTGAGTTGAGTGCCCAGAAGAGTGAGGTTTCCCAGGTGTAGCAAGGTTCCCTCCTATGGGAGGAGAATTATTTCCAGAAACTTTGTCTCGCCTGGAAACAGCATTATTAGATGTGTCACAGACAAAAAAAGGGAAACATAAGTGAGTGAAATGAAATAAGAAAAGACTTGCTTCCAATACTACAGCACTCACTGAAAGCTCACCGCAGAATTTCCATAATAGAAAGATCTGTCTCATAGATTTTTAATTTCCAGTCTATGAAACGTAATATGTTTTAATGAATTAGTGCAAGATAATATGACTCATTTGATCTGAAACACCAAATTAAATTATGGTAGATCATGTCAGGTACAACGTATTATAATGAGGGTCTCGGGGGTTGTAACAGATACATGGAAACAGTAAATTCCATCTTCTGTTGACCTCTTCTTAGCTTCTGCCTTTTGAGTCCCTAGTCTATTCTGAAAGAAATGGAGAAGAAGAAAAGAGTACAGAAAAAAAAGGATAAATATATGAAAATATCCCCAGCAGACATTGGGTGGTGTATTCATGAAGTTGCTGGAAATGGGACTAAGAGGTGGAAGGTCAAAGTACGATCTGAACACCTTTTTGTTGTGTTCGTACCTAAGCAAGGCTCAGAATTCAAATTTTCCCCAGTTAAAAAAGAGCAAAAAGCTTCCAACTGCATGATATGTTGTAAAGAATTATGCAAATTATTTTCAAAGAAACCATCTGCTACTTAACAAAACGACAAAAATCATAATCATCATCATATTCCCGCGGCTTTACTTAGAACTCCTAAGCACAGCAAGGGCCAGTTGTCGGAGAACTTCGGAGACAAAGTATAGTCATTCCAGTGTGTTGCACCACTCGGTGAAATAGATGCGCTGACACTGACAGCAAACCTCGGAGTGCAGATGCAATGAAAGGGGTTTCAGTGATAAAACTGTAGTAACCACTCAGCAGCTACTCACAAATTTGACACCAAAGGGCCTTTGAAACACAGCACTGAGATGCGTTACTCATCACCCATCCGAATGGCAGACTGGGGTTTCTGCATGTCGCATCATTCTTCTGATTTACACCACTTTCCTTTACCATAAAATGAGTGCTGCATTTCTGAAGGCAGTGCATTACAATGAAGGAGCAGGGGTTATAATAATGGCAAAGACGTCATATATATTTATATCTACATGTATTCATTTAGCAGATGTTTTTCTCCAAAGCGACGCACATTTCATAGAAACTACAATGTGTTTATTATATTAACAGAAAGAGACACTTAGAGACGTGTGATTTTTAAGTACAATCAGGTTATTTCTTTCCACCATATGAACCAATGTTCATCCCATGAGTAGCTGTATAAAAACTTTATCGGAATATTGACGACTCCTGATCACCTTCCTAGTAATAATTTATTTTTTTGAGATACATATAAATATTTACGTGACGTTACAAGAGCAGCTGTGTAAAGGTTTATCCGGCATGATCTTAAAGTTATACTGCATGAACATTTACACCTTACATGAACTTAAGAGATGATGGGTGAATTGAATCCGGAAGAGATGAGTTTTAAGACCCTTTTCAAACGTAGACAGAGAGTTCTGAGTGAGAGGGGGAGGTCATTCCACCACAGTGGAAACAGAACCAGGAACCTTAAACCTTAACCTTATTTCCTTAAAGAGTAACACGGGTTACCTGTAGACAGGAAGTGGCATGATGCCTAAAAAGCTGAGTGCAGGTTCAGGTCTCTGGGAGACCCTTACTGCTGTAATCTTAACCAGGTACTTAACCTGATGTACTGCTGTAGAGGTATGCAACTTCATAAATGGGGAAAAAAAGCAGGTTATTTAACTTTACCTGGATAGAACAATGATGGTAATGCATCAATAAATTATTCATGGACTGAGCCTATGTCGTCCTTTGTGTGTTTTGTCTAAATTGTGTGCTGTTGAACTCTCCTGTTCTGCAGCTTTAATTAATGTATTTAGTTATTGCTCACTTTTATTCACGGAATTAATATCGCAGTCCATTAATCGAGAATGACGCCGGTCGGGTTGTGAGGACTGAAGCTTCTGCAAAACACAAATAGTGAGCAGACAATGTCTTGTCACATCTCCACCATAAATAGGAGAGTGTTAGTAAAGGCAGACATTGATTGATGGGTGTCAAATTATGGCATCTTCACCTGATTTCAGTATGTTGGATAATTCTGTGAAATGAATACTGCAAACCTTATAAAATGACTTGACAGCTTACATCCAAAGCAAATCTTCAGAGCAGAAGTAGATCCTATAATACGTTGGTTGAAGCAGCTTTGAAACAAGACAAGATTTTTTTGACTGTAATAGCAGTGCTATGGCTGTCAGTTCCAGCGATACTGGGATTTCAGACAGTGACGTCAAACCAAACTCTTTCCTCTCTTGGACGTACTGGCTTGGGCACCGGATGCCACCACACATTTCTAGTGATGATCAGGAACATGGACACCTGCTTGGAGCAGATCCTGCGACACGAGTGGTCCTGTGTATATGGACAAGATGACATCTTGCACATCTGTGACCATGACATGCAAGAGCCACTCGATGTGATTAATCCGACCGACCGCATAGATGATCATTATAATGTATCTCATTAAGGCAGCAACAAATGTACCGAGAAAAGCACAAAACAACAGGTCTATAAATGTGTGTAATTTTACCAAGCGACATTACGGGAAGGCACTTAAATTGTGGCAAAATAGATTGAGAGCAAGAATAGCCTCCGACGATTCCTCCCAGCCAAGGAGTTTATCTGAATTTTGACTGTAGAAAATATGTGCGCATAAAAATAGAGTAGAATATTATGTTTCTGAGGCGCTTAGATTTATATTGGAACAAATATCAGACAAAAGAAAGTTTGGTTTTCGTAGCGGCGATACACATGGTGAAAGGCGTACAGGTCCTTCATATGCTGAAGCTCAGCAGGTGGTAGTTCTTCTAAAAAGTGCTTGTTCTCATGGTTCTTTGCTCCTTCCTGCATTGCACTTCCTCAGATAATGCAGTTTCTTATTCCCAGGGAAGGTACTGCCAGGTACTTGAACGAAGCTGAAAAGCACGAGGAGAAGAACCCGTGGAGGGCCGAAGGGATCTCACAGGCTAGATCCACTTATTACTGTTAAATTATCGTGCTCATTACAGTACTTAGCCACAGGGTCAGACTGAAATCACTGATGGCGTCTCATAACCAGTTTTTCTTCTTTTTTTGCTCGGGTTGAAGGCGGCTGCAATTAGAAGCTTCATTAAAACGGAAGGTGAGGAGAACATTACGTAGAGGCCATCTCGGAGATTTCATAAGGTTCTGGGCGAGTGGAGCAAACCACAACCAGAGGAAGAAACTCCACACATGCATCTTTAAGGCCTGTGCTTGAGAAATGAGGAAATGTGTGAACTTTATCCCACCTGTGTCTTCACTCCAATCCGACGTCTGCAACGCGAGTTCGGCTATACTTAGGAGTTATACAATTCCGCACTTGCAGAGAACACTTCACCCTGGGTCAGAACCTAAGAATCCGTACAGTGCAGCATCGTAATGGCATCTTTATACGAGTTACTTCAGCAGTCTCGACATGCCAATTTCCCAGAATCCCAAGTTCTCTCAGTAATTTCTGCTCCTCGCTGCAGGGCTAGCTGGTAACCCTGGCCATAATAAACAGCCCACCCCAAGGTGAGAGGTGGAGATTAACCTTGATCACACCAGCTGATGTAATCACTGTGCCCTTCCCCTTAAATGCCACACACTGGCAGAGGAACCTATTTCCACATAATGAGTGACTCCTAATGTGCTGTATATCTTGTACCTTTCCCCACCACATCTCTGAGAGGCAGATATCGCAAATGTTCCACCATAGCAGAAGCCAGTGTCAAATGTCAGACATAAAAATAAGTTTTCGTAACTATACGATGTGCCTTATTCATGTCCTAAGCAAACATTCAAATTATGAACAAAGGCGATTTTCTAAAAGCAAATTTCAACGTATTGAATTTTTTTTTTTTTTTTGTGAAAAATAATTGAAAGGCTTACTTCTAGGAGCAACTTCACTTGTCATCTTGAGATTTCACGACAGTAACATATTCAACAGAGTTCAGAGTTTGACAACCAGATTTCCTCCTCACCTGTAAAGTACCTGAGAAACTGTGTTGTCTTAAATCTGGGGTTAACAGTTGCAAAGAACACACAGCTTAATGGTGATGGTGTAACGCACTGAGTACAACTGCTGAGGGCCGTTATTAAGTCCCTTTCTTAACGGAACTAAATGCAAACACATTGATTTATAACCAAAGAAATTATGTAGAAGCGCACACTGCAGGCCACTTCATATGAGATTCTGGCAACTTTCCTGGAAGCAAAAAAGAAAACATTTTGGTTTCATTTTGTTGGGACATGAAAGGTTTTGTTTACATCTTTGCATTTTCAGAGATGTTATACCATTGGGGGGGGGCGCGGTGGCGCAGTGGGTTGGGCCGCAGTCCTGCTCTCCGGTGGGTCTGGGGTTCGAGTCCCGCTTGGGGTGCCTTGTGGCGGACTGGCGTCCCGTCCTGGGTGTGTCCCCCTCTGGCCTTACGCCCTGTGTTGCCGGGTAGGCTCCGGTTCCCTGTGACCCCATATGGGACGAGCGGTTCTGAAAATGTGTGTGTGTGTGTGTGTGTGTGTGTGTGTTATACCATTGAGTGAGATATTCTGGTAAACCTGGTAATTTGTAGATGGTATTAATGCTTATAGATCTATGGTGGACCTATGATACATTAGAATTTTATATTTCTTAGTTTTCCTGGTTTTCTTTATTTTCCAAGCTGCACTTGTGAGCGCATTTCTTGCATCTTTCACACCACCTCCCCCACAAGTATCTGTACCCAGGGTATCTAGAAGCAGCTGTCCAATCCGATGCAACAGCACCGTGAGTTCAGTGGCATCGGGCCCAAATGGGCCAAGACAGCTGGGGCTGCAGTGCAGAACATGTGACAACCACTGATGCACTGAAGACTTCGGACTTGAGAGCCAGGCAGAAAATAACAGGTTTGCTCTGTAATTAACTCAGCAGAAGAAACCATCTGACTAAATCAATATTTATCATTTCTGCGTGGTGAGGTTTGAACTGAGTACCCCATTGTGATTCTGTAATTGCCTTTGGGCATACAGGAACTGCACTTGGAGAGTGGTGAGAGGACAGGAGGACTGCTCTCAGATGTCCACAAGTGGAAAGACAATCCATCCATTCATCCATCCATCCATCCATCCATCCATCCATCCATATAGGCAGGAGATCTAGAGTCAGAGAACACCCAACAATGTACTCAACTAGATCTATGTGGGTATGGTATACTGCTTGGTGGAAATATTTGTATTGAGTCCTTCTTTGAAAAGTAGAATTCACTTCATATTTCCAAACAACTACAGGCATCGAGATAATACTCTCATAAGAGAATTGCTGTCAAAATGGATAGCTCCGGAAAATTAAAACAATTCATGACTAAAGTAAGAGTTGCTGAAGATGTCAATACTTCGTTCACACTGTTGAAATAACGTCAAAAGCCTTGAAAATCCCACCATTTCTCTTGAAGTAACATTCCAAAACATGCAATTTTTAGAGTTATTTTGAGAACTGTATGAAATGGTCCACAGTCTTGTCAATATACTCAAGTGCAATCCCTCCTGTGGAGGCCAGAGCAAAGATGACCTTTCTTAAACCAAGCAGAAAAACTCACAAAGCACATCTCAACAGCAGTATAAATATTTGAAACAAACTGCTATGTTTAAAGTTTGTTGCTGAATAATGACTGAACATGTTGATTCTATTAATGTGTAAGCTGTGACAGATAAGAAACCATTTACATGAGTTTTAAGGTTGTACTCAAAAGCAGTGGAGGGCAACACACAGCTTATTATCAGTGTTAAAAAAATGAACACAGGGAGTCAGGAAAAAGGAAGTTTCGTTAAAAAAAAGTTCAGAAAATGCTTCCTTCTAGTGTTCACTTCATTTGCATTCACCACGTTTGTGGCAGGAGAATTAAATATTCTTTATTTCCCCACTTCTTGTTCAGTCTGGGTGGTCTTTGAATCTGTGAATCCGAACTGAAACTATCTGACTCCACTTCCTATAGGTTGCCTTTCAATTGTCTACACCAAAAATTGATGTTTTCCAGCACCAAGTGGTATCCAGTTACTGTGCATCACTAAGGTCAAAATCAAGGTCATCAGAACAATTTGATTAGAAGACAATTTCAACCTGGGAAACTCTTAATGCAAAGAGAAGAGGTGAATAGCAATGAGTCACCTGACCCATTGTACCTCCTCAGATAAGGACGTTTCCATAAAACTGGATACTCAACACTGAAAGGTATGGGAGGCAGCGATAGGGCATTGTTATTCATAGCTTTAAAACGAGTGTAATCTCCTTCATGGACAACTCACACAACAAGGTTCTCTTGTGGATCAGCCTCCGCAGTGCTGCTTCCTAAAATCACTGCAGTTCACTGTAATCACTGTATCAAATGGGTGCTGTGATAAGTTTGAAGCAATTAGTTAAACAATGTATCCGGGTTGATATGGCAGAACTGAGCTTTGTTCTGATAATATTAATACTGCGGAAAAATATGGTGAGAAGAATCTGTGGATATAAATTCATGAGTTTCATACTGAAATTCTATTGGGCGTTTTCTGTTAGAGAGGGTTGCCATAGTTTGAGTGTAAATCTATGTAAATGTTGGGATGCTCAGAATACTTCAGATGTTTTGCAAGTGCATTCTACATTATTTTTCACCTATTGCTATTTAAAAAAAAAATAAAAAAAAAAATAAAAGAATTTTTTTGAAAAAACTCTACTTTTCCCCAAGTTTCCACCTACAAGTCATGTTCTTTACCCTCATTTCTCTCTGCCAGTGCTATTAAGCTTTGGATATGTCCTGACCTTAAACATCATAGCTGACAGTGTTATTATTCGTTAGCTGACAATGTTATGATGTTATGCCCTGGTTGATGAGCCTGACACAGCCTCATAATAAATGTTTTATTAGGTGACAGAGGTTTGATGTAACCATCATTTATATTTGACTGCAGCCCTACCTAATGTTTGTTGCTTAGTGTTTTTTTTTTATCTGTGCAAACACACTTTATTTATCATTATTTTGTGCTAGATAGAAACTAAATGTGTGAAATAAATACTGTCACACGGTTGTGTGAAATTATAGGGTGTCCCATATAATGTTTTCTGGAACAGGCTCCAGACCACAGTGACCCTGTGCTGGACTACAGGTTAATAATAGTAAATGAATGAGTGAAACAAGTGCATAACTCTATTTCTTCCAGTCATCAAAACAAGATGAGCACACTCTTTGGCCCTAGTAGCCCCTGGCATACACAATAATTGTATACGGTTCTAAAATGTATCTCTAGTATCTCTGATGGAGATTTATTTACCTCTGGAGGTCCACAGACCTTGTGTTTAGAATGGTGTGAGAGCTTCAGATTACCATTAAAGTAAAACTAAATATTCCTCAAACACAGTTTGAATGATTTCTCTAAACACACATATACTACTGATTTGTCTGAGAAGATTTTATTGTTCAGACAGCGGGAAAAAAAAAAAAAAAATCCTAATCAGACCTTGAATATGGGTAAAATTTTGGCACATTTCAACTTCAAAGAACATTCCTTAATGCAGCTCAAATGAAGCAGATTTGGGGTGAAGATGATGCAAATATATTATGCAAAGTCTTTAAAGGGATTACTTCAACTGCCTATGATTCAGGTTAAATCATATCGATATTCAGGGGGGTATGTGAAATATCTAAACTAGGTCCCCGTGCCACATACATTAGACATGTGCAATTGGAGCTGGCCTCGATTTTAAATACCCTCTCCTCTTAAGGGAAAAAAATGGGTCAGATTGCTTTCTTGCTGGATTGTGTGAGGGCTGGCGGACAGAAGACTCGATAAGGGGTGTTACGTAAGAGTAGTGGAGTAAAGTGGCCTGCAGCATCGCGTTTGAAAAGTTCAAAGGCACAGAGTGGTTTCTCTCTCATGGAGAGCGCCTGAGCTGTGGGTATAATGAAGGCAGGAGGAAAAATAATAAATAAAATAAAATAAGCATGATGGTGTTTCATTTGGCATTTTTGGCTTTTTTTTTTTTTTTTGCAATGGCATGGGGCTCCCGAGTCGGAGACAGGATGCGGAGTAAAACTAGGGGACTTCAAAGGGATCCTACCTGAGACTGCTAATGCATCGCAGCAGCCCTACCTACCAACCAACCAACCCATCACCCCCACCCTACTCCCTTCGCCCCCGAACACCAGCCCACCTGGCTAGCATGCAAATTAGGGAGACATGAGGGCGCAGAGACTGAGGCCTCACCTTTGGCCCTGACTTCGACTAACATATTTAATTAAGTACAGTTTTTTTAATCCACTGAGTATCTTTTCTTCCCAAACCTGTATTCATCCTCCTTCTAGATAATCGCAGAAAATCACAAGCAGCAGAATTTTATCATGCTGTACAGAAGAGTAGTGATGGCGTACCGCTGGATGCGTGCTGCGAAAAGTGGATCTATGAAATAGCATCTCTCATTTGGGTGGTGTACAGAATGGCGCTTTGTGTATGTTTACACAGTTTGCATGTTTCCCGTTCATACTTCCTTTGTAAACTGGTGAAATATGAAGAACGCTGGTCTTTCACTGTGATTCAACGCTGAGAAAGAAGACGAGCGGCGCGTCGCTCATACAGTAAAACCATTGTTGTCAGCTATCTGCCATGAAAGTACAAAGCAGACACCTGAGGGAACAAACAGCTGCGTCTTTAAATATTTGATATTTGACTTTCACTCCTTATGCTCTTACCAAGTTTACTTCTTTAGGTGCCATAAATGCTTATCATTGTATCCCCTATATTCCATATGTATTCATTAATAAGTGTGGACAGTTGTCACTTTATACAAGGTGACTGTGTGAAACAGGATTGCCATTGTGGACTTAAATAAAACGAAAAACCCTTTGTACCTTATAAATAAAAGTATACTGTATATTATTATCCTTTAATGAATCTATAATTCAACTCTATAAAATTTACTGTTGCAAATTGAAACATTTCTGCATTTGTATACAGAAAATGCATTTACACTTATTTTGCTTGTGATTTTTACAATCTACAGTCAGGCAAAATCAAAGGAAATGACACGATAACAAGCTGTCGGTGTTTAACACTAATTGGAATATGCATGAGTTGTGGTGACCTATCTTTTTATTTCAAACACGGGATGCATCTTGGGAGTTCGCTGTACATTTCGGGAGTGAAACAGGTGGGTGGGGGGGGCATTAACCTTGACTTCACTTCACATGCCCTGGTTCCCTGAGGGTTATTTCACGGGTGTCAAAGTGCTGTCGTTAACAAATGCTTGGCCTAAGGGGGGGGCATGTTCTGCTGGGGAGGTCATGCATGTGAAGGAGCCCTGGGACTGGCAGCAGTCCTGTGAGCTGCGTGCTTTCAGCAGCAGAAAGAGCATAATAGCACTGAGACGAAACTGGCACAGTACACCTGGATGGTGGGACAGACCCAGTAAAACTCACGGACTCAAGCACCGAATGGCTGAATTTCAAGGAGCTGGAAAGTTTGCAGTTCATTGTCACCAGCCAAGACCAATAAGACTGTCACGGGAACCTGACAACAGCTGCCATTTCAACCAGCTGTATATAATAAAGATGACTTGAGATCTGATTCACACCCTCAATATGAGTTACATCATCGACAGATATATCTGTGCATATCTAATTATAAGGTGATAGCTTGGCGATTAATAAAACTGAGGCTGAACAAAGGGCTGCCAGTTCAGATGCTGGGAGAGTCAAAAATTTTAATGTCCCCCTGATGCTTCACTGTTCAATTTATTTTCCTAGATTTTCCAAAAATGTGCCAAAAAAAAAGCACATGGTGTGTATTCAGGAAGGAAGGAAACTATATCAGGTACAAGGGAGATGTGCGCACCAACCAGTGTAAACTGAGCCCCCCCACACCAAGAATGATAATAATATCCTGCAGAGCAGTATGGATGTTTCCAATATGCAGTAAATGGTACACCATGACGTTGATGGGAGACCCCCAGCCATGACCACTTCCAGTTCTTATTAAGGCTAAATTAAATCAGGCAACGACTGCAGAACAGGACTATCTGTCAGCTGGATGGCCTCACATGGAAATGGGAATTTGTCCCTTTCTTTGCAACAAATGGACTTGCAAGTGTTTTGTAGGAACATCTGAGGTTCCAGGAGTTAATGCAAGAGATTTTTTGCAAGATCTTCCTCTGGACATCTTTCTGTAGTAGAAAGAAAAGGTGGGGAACCTGCAGCAGATTCACATTGTTGTATGATACGAAAAAAAGTCGACGGTACTTGTGTTGCGCTATGGCGAGAAAACGAGAGCAGCATTAACCTTGAATTCTCAATTAAGTCTCAAGACGGTCTGCTGTTAAAGAACCCGAAGAGGCAAAATTCTCTGGTAATCACAAACGTGAATTTTTTCCAAAGAAAAAAGTATTATTGCATGACAACTGAATTGAAAGATAGCTTATCCATATCATTAAATAACATCTTAACGTTGAAAAAAGTATCTTACATAAGAGGCTGACTGATGACGTACACAACAAGTTCTGATGCTCTGCTCTTCAAACATGAACCACAAAAAGAAATTTTTTGCATTTGTATTAATGCCATATCCAGTATGGCAGCATTTCACGGGCATCTGGTTGAAAGTCCATCGCGTTGGTATTCGCAGACACGCGTGTGGGTTTTCCTTCGGATCCGATGCTTTACGGCAGCGTGGCCAAGATGCTCGGCGTGTCCCACACATGGCTGTGTTAAATGGTTCTGAGAAGCACAGCTGCTATTGTCACACCTGGCCTGAGTGACTGCTACTGCATATTAGCTAGATGAAAGCTGCTTAAATCAGTGACACCCCCGCCCACTTGATGGACTACGAGGGGGCGGCGTGCCGGCTCTGATCCTCGTTTGTAAGCCTTCCACGGTGTCTGTGCCTCGCTCCGTTAATTTACCGTGATACACGGATCCGTCCCCTTGCTTCTCCAGGAATATGTCAACTGCCCCCTTTTTTCCCTGGCTCCCCCCCCCCCCCCGCCATTCTTTTCCCTCCGTGAAGGATTTATTTAATAAATCTGTCATTCCTGGGGCGCAAAATTGCCCATGCGCTGCAAAAGTCACGGCAGCTGTGAGACATCTGCATTTTTGACAGTAATTAACAAATGTTTTAATGTTTTAAGCCCTGTTCTGTCCGCTGTGTTGTTGGTTACTGCAAATTACCTCGCAGGTGTGCTGCAGGGGGTAAAGGGTTAAGTGCTCAACAGGTCGTCTTAAAGGCTACCATTCAAACTGCAGGAAGACACGACTTACACACCCCGGGGAAGGCACTAAACTGGAGGTGTTTACAGCTCTTGTGAAAGTGCGTGTTTGTCCAGCTGAGGTCTTTAGATGCTGACGAAGGGTCATGGGGGAAGGACTTCGTTTTATAGCTTCAGTTTTGTGTTTACACCTAATTAAAACCATGAATATAGTTACTACTGTAAAAGCTGCCCTGGTAACATTTTCTTTACATTTTTTTGTAGGTCTTCAGCACTTTTTCTCCCACATTTTTGGCTTTACTATTTCTCCCACGTATTTAACTCCATTAAATTTGAAAGTATCACATCGGAATAATGTTATCGAAGGAAGATATTTTAAATAAAGACGCGGGGCTTTCTAGAAGTTACATAACCTTTAAATTTAATTTAGTTATAGCTTCTATCTGATTTGTTACCGCATCCACACAGTGGCTGGATCACATGCAGGGCCACTGAGGGAATATTAAAAATTGGTGGTGGGAAGGTGGTCTCGCACCTCGTGAACGTTTTAAACTACCCGGTAGTCGAGCAGCGTTGTCAAAAACAAGGACGCTGTGATCCAACAGCAACACCCTTGGTGAGCCCTTCGCCGGCGTCGCTTCAAGAGCCTCGGTGATGAAATTCACTTGTAGCTTCGCCTGTCCTCGTTCGTCGTTTCTTAGCAACCCTGCGATGTTGTCTCCACCGGATAGCCTCAGAGGATGGCTTAGGGTGGGAGTTGGAGGGAAGGTGGCGAGGCCCATATGAAGAGTCTTATTTGTCTTTGCTTAATGAGAGAGGGAGCAGGCCATGAGGTTACATCCCTCGCAGGGCGCAGGAGGCTGGAAGCGTAATAACGGGCATCGTTTATAGACCAGGAGCGTTTTCCGGGATTGACAGTAATGAGCCGGCCCTTGCGCTGGGCAGCCTGACAAGGAACCTCATGAAGAAATCTCAGGCCTGGGGATTAGCCGCCAGCGTGGCAATTAGGCTAAGGGAGCACTTAGCGCACTTTCATTAAACATTTAATTGGAGTCACAATTCACTGTAATTCCTGATCACTCAGCCTGTCGCTGGAGTCTCAGCGAGAAGAGAAAGGGGGAAACCTGTTACCCATCATATTTTTCCTTATGGTGGAGGGACACAGCTGAGGAGTGGGGTCCCCCCTCAGCCCAAAACATTTTACATGACAAAAAAGGTACTGTTACATTACTGTTAAATGTCCGTATGGTTTTCCTTATGCAGTATATGCTTGAAATGCTTCACTGGATTTCAGGGCCACACTTGGAATGAGGAAGGCTGAGACCCTAGTATTTTTTTTTCCTCTTTCACTGTACCTGAAGTTGAGCACATTATAATGCATTTTAGTTGACTTTTAAACTTTGTGGAAAAATGGCCCCACTATGAATTTGACCCTGGGTATGGCCCTGCTTGGTCTATTACATTCTTGGAGACCCAGCTGTGCATCTTCAGTTCTCTCCCCAAACAGCAACAAGACAAGCTGCAATCTGCATATTTCTCATCGTGGTGATCTATCAACACAACGTCCTGATAGAAAGGTGCTTTCCGTTATTACTCTGTCAGTGGCTTTTTCGTTACCTGTCAGCCTTGTAGCGAAGCGCAACCTCAAGCGATGGAAAAATTATGAATCGCAGAGACAGGCAGAAATTGAAAAGTACATATGTATACATTCCCTGATTTATGAACATAATTTTCTCAGAAATTTGGTCATAAAATGAAATCATTGGGGGGGGACTTTCTATGATTTTAAGTTCACAAAACACATTTTTGTATAGTACAGTATGGTGGCATGTTTATATATTGTAATTTTTCATTTACATGGACCTATATAAATATTTGAAAGGTCTATTTGCTGCATGAGGACTTGTGACTGAAAACATATTCACTACTGGGATGCTTTTCAGCCATATAACTCTTAAGGGGAGAGTAAATTTGGAGTGCTAAATGGTATTATTATTATTATTATTATTATTATTATTATTATTATTCACTGTTGGCACTGGGAGATCACATGTTTCAGAATATCAAGAATTAACAAACGTGTCGGTCAAATGTCAAACACCACATTAAATTATTTCTTGTAATTGTGTTTTTTATTGGACTCGGTGGTATTATTTATTCATAGAGATGACATCTCTCCAAAGAAAGTTACATTGTTTTTATACTAAGCAGCATCGCCTTTTTTCCCCATGCCTACATAGAAATGTGAATGAAAGTAGGGAGCTTAATGTAGTGTGTGCACCACTGTAAGTCACTTTAGGTAAAGGCTTCAGCTGAATAATGCATGCTGGTAACTGTAAGCTGCTTTTTAAAAATGCATCTGGTAAATGAATCAATGTAAAGATACTCCCAAAACTGCCCTGATAGAAATTTAAGCGAACGCCACAGCCATGCAATACGACATTTACATCTGTTCATTTAGCCGAAGCTTTTCTCCAAAGCACCGTACATCTCATAGAAAATACAGTTTGTGCATCACCTTAGAGGAAAGAGAGACACAGCTGCAGACGTGTGATTCTTAAGTAAACTTTGTTTCTTTCCACCATTTGCACCAATGCTCATCACACAAGTGATGACAAACATTAACGGTGATTCAGTGTCACCAGTCGACCTGCACCACATCTTTGGACCGAGAAAGGAAGCCCATGCAAACTCCACGGAAACCGAAGAGGGATTAAATCCATGTCCATTCACAACCCAAGGCAAATGCACTCACCGCCATGTGACCTTCGGCCCCTCGACTCGCCCTATATTACGAACCTCCGATATTAACATGCATACAGCATTTACAAGTTTTGTATTAAATGTGGAAATTTTTTACCTAACAGTTAACTCTATACACCATGTTCTTTACATTTAAATTTATTCATTTAGCAGACGCTTTCTCCAAAATGACGTACATCTCAGCAAAAATACAAATTTGTACATTACAAAAAGACACACACGCACACATCGTCTGAAGCCACTTGCCCCGAGCGGGGTTGTGGCGAGCCGGAGCCTAACCCGGCAGCACAGGGTGAAAGGCTGGAGGGGGAGGCGACATACCCGAGATGGGACACCAGCCCGTCGCAAGGCACCCCAAGCAGGACTCGAACCCCTGAAGCCTGATCACTTTCCTACAAATTTTTTTTTAAGGTACACAAACATTTACATACAATACAGGAGTAGCGGCTGTGTAAAGGCTTATCTGGGGATGATCATAAAGTTGCGCTGCATGAACTGGCATGTTCTGCCAGTTAAGAGTTCTCAGACCAACACCATCGTCATTAATGGTTAATAATTCATAGTGAGGAATAACACATCATCCTGTCATGCATGTCATGTGAACACAAAAGCTCTGCCTGGTTACCTAGTCCTAGTCTGACAATAGCTGCCGAAAGTGGACATTAGTGAAGTGTTTTTGAGTGAGAGAGAATACCGGTGTATGACTGTCACTGTGGACTCATCACTCTCATCACCTTGTTCTCAAGGGCAACGTAAAGGCCGGTAATTTCTATTCAATCCTCTAAACGTCCCTCATTATTCCTCCCTAATGAGTCAACTCCAGATGCAGTGGATGCTCAACACATTCCCTTTTCATCAGAATTACAGGTTGGCAGACAAACATGCTTCAAGAGAAATGTGCTGTTCAAACTGTGTTTTGACGTCTGAAGGCATTAAAAGCACACTGTGGCCGCAGCATTACTTCTGCTAATAAACAATGTAGGACTGCTTCGCTTTCTTTTAATTAAAATATTTTTTATTCCAAATCTTTTTATTTTCTAATTTGAAGCAGGCAACAAATGCTTGATTGATTCGGGCAGGCAAAAATGTCTTTTGAAAGAAAAGGTACTCTAAAAATATACATGCAAATAAATATATAAGTAAGCAAATGAAAATAACAACTCTTGCTTATTAGAGTAAGCAGAACATATGAAAAGTACCCCCGCTAGCCCTTTAGCTGTACTCTTTTCAAATGAATGCTATTAGAACAAATTATACTTGGTTCTTTTTGAGCAAGAAACAGCCATTAACGCAAGGCAGTGCTTTTTTATGGTGTTTTTCGGTCTGCACTTTTTAATGTGGTTTGCTTTTTGAAATTGGCTTAGGATTTATTGAGAGCTGTGTGGACTGGATGTTTTTTGGGGGGGGGGGGGTGTCAGCTGGGTGAAGGGAGAGGTATAATTTTGTTGGAAGCTACGCTCCACTCAGGATGCCCAAGTCAGGGTCTGTGCTCCCTACATCTGACATTTCATGGTGAGTGGATGCATCAATTTGCACACCAGTGATTTTAATGACTTTCCAGGGTTTGGGTCTATTTCAGGTTGTGAGACCTTCTCTGAAGACACGACAGGAACAAGGAGGCTCTTGAAGGTGCTTATCGTCTTGCTGAAGGGTACTGCAGCAGTATACTACCCTGGGATGGCATCAAGCAAAGTTCAGATTACATAAATGTGTCTTTATCTACTATGTGTTACAGTCAGTATGTTCAAAAACATGCCACTGTGTGGTGCTGTTGCGAGGGGTGATTTTTTTTTTTTTAAATCTTGGGATTTCAAGGAAGATTTGAAATCATTGTATATATATAATAAAAAAGAACACTGCTTTGGTAGAAACTAACTTTCCACTGGTATCTCATACCCCATAGATGTACCAAAACTACATTATTGTCCAGTTTTGTAAAGGCCACATAAGGTGTCCTGCAACTTTAAACTGCACCAAAACCCTGGTATCGGGAAGTCTAGTCTTTCAGTTCACATCTCTGTTTGATCTCCTCTTCACGTTTTTAATTTGATGAGCCCAGTATGAAGTAATTTTATTCTGCCATATGAGATTAGAGATGTGAAATACCAGCTGTGTCAATTTCAGTCATAATAATTTAATCTCAGACTTTTTTTTTGAAACTGAACTACATTGTCAGAAATTATGATTGGAAAAGCATATGATATGCAGAGCTGTTTCCTCTAGACACTGGGACACCATTGTGCCATGTATAAAATTTATAGCCTGTTAAAAATCTTGTAAAAAGGCAAGCAGGCTGCTTATGCTCATGCCATAATAATAAATTGTATGTATATTTGTCTGTTAATCCATTTGTAAATGCAGGGGCATATTTATCCAAGCTGTTTCAAAAATGCAGATTGCTGTTCTCTTTCACCAGAATTACAGTCAATTAGTAGGGCTGTAAACAGTTATCATTGTTTATAACTTCCAAAAGTGTTCATAAATTTATTCCGTAACTACCACCTTATTTGCAGCAAAAAAATCCATCATTTATAGGGTCTAGCAACAAGCTGTGGAGATACTCAGCCCAGATCACCATATTGTTCCCTGAAAGGATTTGCTTATTAATTACAGATAATTAAGCCAGCTTGTTCAATCAGTCAGTGTCTGAGCATTTTACCTGCAGAGATTCAGCCATGCTTGTCCTGGATGGGGCCTGGGTTCAGCAACCCTTCTCTGTCCAAATTCCAACTTCATCTTTTTCTAAATCAGCCCTCTGTGCAGAAGTATAAGTTTGAGCCATACACAACATTTACATATATTTATTGTTCAGACACTTTTCTCCAAAGTGACTTCCAACAAACTATTTAGTGTTATCAGCCCACACACCTTATTCACCAAGGTGATTTACACTGCCAGATACACTACTTACACTGGGCCACTCATCCATACATCTCACACACTATGGGTGAACCTGAGCAGCATGTCTTTGAAAATTATCCCATCTGTTTTAATTACAGTGCTTCTGATTTTAATCAAAGCCTTGATTTTGTATTTATTTTATCCATATAGGCTTGTCAGAATTATGTACGGTAGGGTTTAGTGGGGTTTTGTTTCCTTACTGAAGAAACGCATATGACATGACAACCCAGTTCATTGTCTCCTCAATGCAGCTTGTCAGCTGACAGCTGAAAAGTTACAAAGGGTTTTTCAGGAGCGCGCTACCTTTGTGAAGCAGATGGGGGAAACGGCATTATGGAAATGGATTTTGACTACTAATTTTTACTTCTTGAAAAATATAACTTCCTACAACAAACGGTAATTACTTTGATCCTTGATACAGTATGTGATTGAGTGAATTATTTGTACAAAGTCACCTACAGTACGAAAAATTCTAGTTATGAAAAAGCTATAGAAAAACAGATGAAGCACAAGGGTATAACATTTGTTCATGAAAAAAAAGTGATAAACTCTACCACAATGACAAATGTGCTACATGTGCTTAGTGATTGATGAGTACGATTCAACTCATATGCTTTCTATAGCTCAGAATTCAGAAGAAATATGCCTACAAATAAACAAATCTTAACAGACAACACACACTGTCTGAAACCGCTTGTCCCGAGCGGGGTCGCGGCAAACCCCAGACCTGCCAGAGAGCATGACCCAACCAAACCCGCTGCGCCGCCGCGCCCCGTAACAAACAACAAATAAACCTAAAACAAAGATATAAAATAAGAAGAAGGACTTTATCTAACACATTTCTGGAAAGTAACTTACAGATTTACATGTTGACCAATGCAACATCAGCGTTTTTCCATGAGCAGTTCAGAGCACCTCGCTCAAGGGCTCAAACCCATGTCCTTTGGTTGTAAGATTAGAGTTGTAGCCACAACACTACCTGTAGGTGCAACGACTTTCTAATGGAGATATAAATATTAAAAGACATCCAGTTTTGCTGACAGCTGAGGGAGCATTTGGTCACTTTGAACACATAGACTTACACACTTGGATTCTAAATTACCAGCTGTGGTGGCTGAGGGCTGAATCTGATACCATTAGAACACAACTTGGAGTGCAACAAATTCAAATTTCAGTTGAACTTCAACTGAAATTAATATTTCTGCCCTGTACCTGTTAAGAAACCAGCAAGCTCAAATTGTGTAATGCTTACGAATATATTCCTTTAGTTATAGTGGCCAGCAATTCAACAAAAGCTGAAGATCTCTCAGATGAATGCAGAAAAGCTCAATTACTCATTACAGATACCTTAGATGTTACGAAACTGATAGTGATTTACAAATGGAAATTAAATCCTTTTTTCCCCCGCAAACAAAATTTCTGTCCAATTGTTCACCTTAATTCTGGCTTAATTGCAATTACACGTATTAAAGACCTGGGAAACGCAGAGATTTCCAAACGTAATAAGTGATGCGCAAGTGTTCAGAGGTGCAACGTGAAAGCAATAACAGAGGAACTTAACAGCAACCAAATGTGCTTGCCTACTGGAAAAGTGAAAGGGATAATGGAACAATTTAATTTGTTTCAAATTGCAGTAAATGACTGACTTTACACACAACGAATCTTTTGTTTGGTTCTGGGGCGGACGGTTGGAAGGGAATGTTGAGTGCTGCTTAATTTGTTCTGTGAAAGTGAATAAAAACTGGCCTCTGATTATGAGGAGTGTGCCTCGAATGCAAGTATTTTCATAAGCACAGTTCAGAACACCAAGAACTGGAACCTACCACAAGATGTGGAAATGAAGAGTTGAATCTCCCAACAGATGTTTGCAATACCCTTGGTATTCCATGCGATTGCAGAGTGTATGCAGGTGTTTGTGTGTGTTTATGAGACTGTGTTGGAGAGAGAAAACTAGACAGACATTTCAAGTTGAACAAGCAGCTGAAAATAAGGCAGAGTGTGTTTTGATGGGTAAATTATTTGCATTCAGCAATTTGACTTCCTGGTGCAATTAATCTCAAAGCAGATTTATTTACCAAAATCAGTTTTTTTTTTTTTTTTTTTTTAGTAAATTGAAAAACAGCAAAAGTGTTGTCTATGTAGTATATTCTCTCTGGGTAAGGTGATCATAGAAACAGGTGAAGCATGCTCACAATGTAGAGAGTGCAGCCAATTAAAATCTTTGCTGACAAACACGCAAACAAGTGGAATCGTTCGTTTCGCAGCAGCCCAAGTTCTGTTTTCATGTTGTAAACCACAGAGAAGTCTGCTGGGCTCCTACAGAATCACTAGACCTTTTCTTCCTGTTCCCTCTTCCCACATTACACTTGCGCTGCCATAATGAGAAGGTTGTCAGGCTTAATTCTGAAGCCACAAATCAAGGCAAACGGATATCGGAGGTGTCAGGCTGAAAATTCAATAAGAATTGGTGACAGTGCTGGAGTTGAATACCCATCACTTTTCTGCTATATTTGTTGCACCCACTCAATATAATTTCCCTCATAAAACAGAATGAACTGTAAATGGTACAAGAGCACGAGCAGTTTCCATGAATTGTTTAATAGGTTCTTACAAAGCCAAGTGAGGGTTTACACTCTGGCCCTTCTAGATCTGTGACATTTTGAAGAAACAATGGGGGAAAAAAAAAAAAAAAATGTCTAAAGGAGAATGATCTTTAAACAGAGATAACTCCAAACGGCCAGACTGTTGTGTAGACTGGACATTTTAAACATTTATTAGTGTTGACAGGCTGCTCTTTGTAGAAGACACTTACGTATAATAGATGGCAGTGGTCAGGCGAACATCATTAGACTTTTGGTAACAACAGCATTACAAGTTCCTTGTTGAAGATCTCTCACTTTCATGCTTGCACTTCTTTACTTTTACCATGTTCCACAAACATAGACTTGGCAAACCATAAAGTACACTGAACTACGGAGAGGTGCTTCCTGTGCCTCAAGCTTCTCAGGACCTTGACCTGAAACGATGCAAAGTCTGTTATGCAGGTGTTCCCCCCACGGTGGTCCTCAACCAAAGGTCACCTTGAGCTTCCTTTGTAGTCGGAAACGAGCTCAAGACTGTGAGGGTTCAGGGGCTATTTTCACTGTGATCTTGACTTAAGGATTGATTGCTGTTTAAACCTTTGCAGTTGGATTGAATCACCTGGAGGCTGGTGATAACGTGACTTGACTGCTGCAGCAGTCCACATGCCAGCTGTCGATAAGAGGTGTGAAAACAGTCATAACTCCATCTTTTATGGTATAGTTTCATCATCGCTCTAAAGGTAGGGCACTTGAACCTCTGGCTATGGTTCTAGTGGGACATAATGCTTGCAGGTGTATGTTTCAATTAGATACTGGACTGTCACACTGAAATAACGATTCGCTTGACTGAACCAGAAATCTGGAAGATGCTTTCTGCTTGCAACTGAACTCCATTCAAAGTCATCCTTGTTTGGTGAAGTTCAAGACATTTTGGAAGCAGCCATTTTCCCTTTTAGCTTTAAAACGGATGCAGAGGAACAAAATAAATAATTAACACTGGATGCTGTTACTCTGAAAGAAATGTGTTGAGATGGGCATCACAATAAAAGAGAGACCAGCACAATTACATTTATCTGATACTTTTCTCCAAAGCAACTTACATATTTACCTATTTTTCCAGCTGAGTAATTTCACTGGAACAATTTAGGTTAAGTACCTTGCTCAGAGGTGCTACAGCCAGAGGTAGGGATTGAACCTGTAACACTGGGATCCGAAGGCCATAGCGCCAACCACTACGCTACCAGCAGCAAACCCAACAAGCCACGGCACAGAAACAACAAAATATGTCGATTGCACTTAGAACTGGGCATTTAAGAAATGATACACTGTATAAAACAGACACACCAGTCTTGCAATAATAATTATAGTTGTTCTGACAGGTTTTGATTCATGGAGGTTTTTTTCCCAGTTAAGAATTGTTGAGGGTGTTCATTTTTAAGTAGTTCTTGACAGTACGCATACCCCACATGAATTGGTGTTAAATTGTATGAAACCACATATACCTTTTGAATTTATTGAATTTTAACACACCCCAGGCTTGTCAAACGCTTTTGAGCATCCATACAACTTGGCTTGCAGAACACCTAAGTAGTACATGGTAATAAGGTGTATGCATTGCTGTAGAGACAAAGACAACAAGTGGTATTGCAGGCTGGTAACTACAAACTGAAAGTCCAAAACAAATTCCAGGTATGGCCCCGCAGTTCAAATTTACTGAGAAAAAAGCAGAAGAATGGATTTTTTACTGCTCCAGGAGAAAACAGCACGTATACTGCAATCTGTACACAATTCACGTAGAGTATACTCTATTCCTACAAAGGTAACCCATTTACCATTGAATGCATAGGCTTTTTATTGAGAGGATGATCCTTTTCTTTTTAAATCACTGTTTCAGTCTATGTAGGGTTGTCTCAGTGTGAAACGCTTTGTGTTGCTAATGTGAGGCATGTAGCACATTGGCACTGGGGTGCGAGTTCTGCACCTCAGAACACGGTTGCTCATTAGACCCCTGTGCCCTTGTCTCACGGAGTTACTATGGAACACAGTCAGGGGTCTTCACCATGTTCTTTATGTCTCGTCTTTGACACTGGGCCTGCCGCCCGGGGTGTTCATAACCAGAGTGTTCTGTGCCTTTGTGTTGCTCTCAGTGACAGGGCCGCCCCTCGCCCCCACTCCCCACGCACGCCCAACACCGCCGCTCGGCTGAATGACTCTCTCTCTCCTCGGCCTAAGGTCTCTCTGACCACGCACCTGCTCTCAGTCCTTTGAGAGTTCAGACTTCATCAAGCACACGCTGCAGCCCAGATACCTGTTTCATTGTTGGTTAGGGAGTGAGGAAGTAGTAGAGCCCAGCTTTGACGGCTGCTGTCCATCACAGTCGAGCTCTCCACAGAACCGGAATCAAGCCACACCATTACCTCCTTTCTATTTCTCCCCAGTTGTCAGCTCGCTCCCCCGACCAGCCAGCGCCAGCGCCCCTGCAGCAGCCTGTAACTGAGCAGCAGTGAGTGTTTGCCCACCCGCTGATGAACGACTCCATTCGCACACGCGAGCCGCCTCTGCTACCGAGAGCGTATTCCCGGCAAGCCGGTGTGCTTGGTAAATAAGCCATTATCCATCTCGAATCTCATCACTTCACTAATGCTTCCCAGAGCCAGTCACCCACGCATATCAAAATTAATTGATAATCCAATCACACTTCAGTGCTTCCAGAACGAAAGAGGAAAGGGCTTGTTGTACTATAAGGTTCGACAGGTGAATTATGCTCTTTACATTCGGTGTTTTATGATCTAATTTATTCCTTTTTAATTCAACATGCAAAATAGGTAAATACACAGAAAAATTAATAAGAAAGATGTTTATTTTGACTTTGCTTCACTTGATTCAGTTCAGCCTGCAATGTACGGTTCTTACCACTATTTGTAACATACCGAACTAGATAAACAAAATATAATGTTACTAATCCCAAACTGGCCTCATGATCCGTGAAGCTTCTGTGTTCATCTTAATAGAAATATTGCCTAATAAATAAGCATTAATTTATGACACAGATAACAGAGTATACGGTAACACTATGCACACATCAGTATTCATAAAATTCTGTTCAGTCCAGTTACTACAAACCATGTTAATTGTACTATGAATAAGGAATCTAAGGATTGATGTACCATATGAAATAAAAGTTGTAAAATGCAATAAATACTCGTTAGTAAACAGAATTACTTAAGCTTTACTGTCTGTGATATTGGTCTTGGTACCCATTATGTGTTCAGGACACTAATGAGTTATAGAATAGACTCATAATGCAGAATATACATTAAATGCTCCCACGGAACGGGGGGGTGCAGTGGTACAGCGGGTTTGAGCAGGTCCCGCTCTCTGGTGGGTCTGGGATTCGAGTCCTGTTTGGGGTGCCTTGCGATGGACTGGTGTCCCCCCCTCCCCCCCACCCCCCACCCCCCACCCCCCAGCCTTGCACCCTGTTTTGCCGGGTTCGGCTCCGGTTCGCCAAGACCCCGCTTGGGACAAGTGGTTTTGGAGTGTGTGTGTGTGTGTGTGTGCGTGCTCCCATGAATGTTTATTTAAAACATGCATACAGTACTAGGCAGTCATGTTATTGCATAAGAGACAGTTTGTTAGTAATAAAAATTTCATTAGCTATGAAAAAGCTTTCTGTCACTGGTATCCGATAAAATGGCATTGACTCAACACCAGCCATGTACTTGTAAAATTGAAAAATTTAAATTAAATATTAAAATAGACATTTTTCAGTCTGTTCCATTTTTTTTCCCCCCACGATCCAGCCAGGTGAATACTGTTAAAGTGTGACTGCAATAAAATCCCATTTACTCAATGTGGAAATATGCAGACAGGAGACCTGGGAATTACTCCAGGTCCATGGGGTATGAGTCAAGCTTTTTGACATGTGTTGCATCCTGTTCCTCATGAGGTCAACAAATACAGCTTTCAAAAGAAAATGTTAAGTTGCTGTGAAGATACCAATACACACATTAGAGCTTAATGGTACCTGCTACAGCTCCACTATCATAATGATGAGCTTATCGAAGCGTCAGGCTGACAACATGGTCTACATCTAAGTCCTCAAGAGAAAAAACCCAATTTGCATCATTGTATAGGAATGGTGCAGGAAAAGCACATCAGCATTAAGAAAAAAAATACATTAGGCTAATTTTCACTCATGTAAAAAGAGTGAAATAAAAGTTGACAGCCAAAGATAGGATGAGTCATTTTCCACATAAAACTCATAAATATGCTACATATCTGCTGGTGTTGTCAGCAGAGTCAGCAGACTGAGAATAAACTGCAAGTTTATGCCTGTGAAGAAGAAGAAGAAAAAAAAAATCCCAATTTTCCTAATGCGGGGATATTATGTTTATGCACAAAATAAACCAATGATATTGCCATGATACTTGTCTGCCATTCATTTCAGTTCTGCATCACATGTCACTGCTTGCAGGCCTGACTTTGAAAACATGCCATTTTTCCCACACAGCTACTTTTTTCCTCTCTCTCTTCTTTTGTCTGTGTTGATGGACAGAACACACTGATTAGACATTAATCCAGCACATGTAAGAACGAAATGAAGGCCCCCATACTCCCCCCGTTGTCATAGGAACCTGTGAGTTACATTGCTAGAAAGAAACTGAAAGGAATCAATCACTGTCCATTCCCTTTACACCCCCCCAGTTCACAAAATCTGCCCTCTCAGCCCCTCCCACACCTATGTACAGTACATGAACTCTCCTGTGCTATTTGGTTTAGCAACCTCCCCCTTGGGCTGTCTGCCAGACTTCAGAACAATGTTCTATTCAGGCATCGAGCCACAGCATAAGTTCACTATGGTCCATTTTTTAGTGGAAATAAACCCTGTACTCATCTCGCAAGAGCTGTAAATCCCTCACACTCACTGTAGCAGCGCGACACATCGGCAGTGCTGGGTGGAGGGGGATCAATATAAACACAATTGCTGCTTGATGTGACGGAGATGTGACGTGAGATAGATGAATGAACGAAAGATGGAAAAGGACAGCGGAAGAGGAACGAGTTGTAACGGACCGGACAATGTGTAGGAGAGTCTGTTCCCAGAGATGCATCATGAGTTGTTGCTGCAGAAAGTACGTAAAGAGTTTGCGAAAGGAGTATGACGTCCCTCCCAGAGCCTTCTTCGGTTGCGATTTATGAGCAAACATGTTAACAAAATGTAGCCCATTGAATGAAGGTAGCGTGAATGCCTTGGTGAGACTTGAGATGGAAAAGCACATTTTGACCCTAGAGGTCTTTATGGTGCCGCATGACGAGTGTGTTCCTTCAGTGCTGAGCAAATGGCTTGAGCTTTTTGACAGTAACCCAGTCCTATTAGTAAGAGGGCTAAAATGAAAAGCAGTGATTTACTGTACGAGCAGATGCTCACGTACACAACACACAAACAGAAATCTCATAGTTCTTTCGTTCCAGTGATGACTCAGTGTTTAACCCAGAGCTCTCATAGTGGATCACAAGAAGGATTTCACCTTCAGATGAAGCCAACAGAACTGAGTATCTCTTTTCAAGGCTCGGGTGACGACAGCCAGAGACTGCTCGTGAAGGGTTCTGGAGAAGGCTCTACTTTCGCACCTTCAGTCATTTCTCATACCGCACGGAATGTCTCAGACTCGCCTCATCAGTCATGTGCCCAGCGGATGTTTCAAGCCTCTGGCCTCAGGCTCAAGCCTATTGCTTTTGTAACCCTTGAGAAAGGTATGGTTTTTAATTAGAATTCCGGCAAAACAAAAGTAGACGTGAATGAAAATGATTCGAAATTTTAAACAGTGACCATTCCAGACATGCCCTGCAATTCTCTGTTAAGCGACATAAATATATCAGACAGTCTCAAAATCTTAAATCTTCTTACATAGCACTATTCTAGAGGCGCTGCCTCTTGTGAAGCTGTCCGGTGCATGAACCCACACCCTCCTGCTATTGCCCACGGCAACCTCAGCCAGCCAATAGGCACGAGTGTTAAGAGTGACAGGTGATGACAACGTAACAGGTGGCAGGTCCGGTGGGAACAGAATCCACAATTCAGACAATCTGATCTAAGTCCCGTCTCCAGAAACTAACAGGATTATGTTTTATTTATTATTGTTTTCTAAAGGGAATTGAGAAGAAAGTATAGGCGCTTTCACAGACTACCTGCTGACCATGGGAAACATTTATTGGACTGCACCAGAACAGTTTGTTCGTTGCAGTCCCATTGTTCCCAGACCTTTTTAGAAATGACAAATAACGCGTGGTAATGTTCCCCTTGCTGTTTTTTTTTTTTTTTTTTTCCCTGGACTACATTAAATGTGTGTCTGTCTTTTTTGTGCACTGAGACTAGGGAGAGCTCTCATGGTCTAAGGTAAAGAATCTCCTTATGGCTCAATTTGCTCCTGCCATAATGGAATTAATACTATATTCATGTTCAACTAAACAATAACTGAATTATTAAAAAAAATAACAGCTACAGTGATGCTGATCCGTCTTTGCGTGTATATATATATATATATATATATATATATATGTACACACACACATACATGGCTCTCTAAATCTCATAAATTACAAGCATATTTGAATTCTGAACTTTGCAAGCCTATAAAAAATGTACAGTAAGGTTCTTATCAGCAATTGTGAAGCGGGAAAAAAAACCCCATAAAGCATAATTGGATTCGGCGATGCACTACATAATTAACTTGTAGTGTTCTGAGTGAATGAATGGGACTCAAGTACCTTCTGAACATATTGTCGAGCTAATTGGATACTTCAGCATCAATCACACCGCCACACATGAGGGATGGCTCTCGGCTCTTTCCGTTTATGTTTATTTTTGCTTATATATTCATATTTCTGTGTGCATTATTTACGTACACATTGTCACCAAGAGGTCAATGACAGCAACGTGGAGCTCTGATCAGCACAGTTGTTTATCACGTTGGCCTGAGACTAAACTAAATATGAGAGACAGCCCTTACAGTACAACATACTGTCAGAAAGGGACTTTTCAGCAGTGGTGTTAGTCCAACAACACGTTGCTTTTCTTTGTCTCTGGCATGTGATTTATACGTTCCAACCTCGCCACAAATATAACATCCTGCAGCAACTTTAACAAGTTGCCATCACGTAAGTATCACTTGGATGGGGTTTATGAAGGGGCTGTGTCATATGTACCCTGTTAATTTACTAAAGTTTTACGGGAAATTTACATTCACCATAGTCCACTGGAACGTGGTCTTAGCAAGACAAGGTGTCACATGAGTGTTCTTTGGGCAACCAGCCTGTCAGTGATGTGATGGAGCACGCAGGCCAGACTGGACTCCTCAAAGCCTAACACACACGCCAACTCGGTCGGTGTGAGGCAGGCACATACCTGAATCAGCTCCTGTGAGCCGGCTGATTTTTCTCTCTGCGGGCCTCACGCTGGGGGAGAATGCTACCAGCTCTCTTCCTCCTGCGTCCCTGTAGGTGTCCAGCTGATGGTAGGTGTTGCTGTGAGAAATGAGGACGAGAGAACTCCAGCTGAAAGAAAAAAACAGATTTGTATAGCTTTGCCCCGCCTGCCACAGAAAAACTAATGTGGACTGTGGGATTAGCGTCTGGATCAGCGCCGTTGAACACACACATTTTCCACTGCACCAATGGCCATTATTACCGGCAGGACCTAACACACTCATGTGAAACACAAAACCTACTAATTCGCATCACTATTTACAATTACTAACAGTTTTGGAAATTACCAGCGGTGACAGTGCTGTATCCACTGTTTGGCTAAGCTTGTTTATTTGATCCTTGATACTTATACATAAGAGAGGTGTGGTGACGTAGTGGGTTTAGCCAGGTCCTGCTCTCTGGTGGGTTTGGGGTTCGAATCCCACTTGGGATGCCTTGTGATGGACTGGCGTCCCGTCCTGGGTGTGTCCCCTCCCCCTCCAGCCCTACGTCCTGTGTTGCCAGGTTAGGCTCTGACCCGCCACGACCCCGCTAGGGACGACTGGCTTCGCCAAAGTGCGTGTGCTTATACTTTCCACTGCTTCCATTAATCAGTTTATTTTAGTACTCTGAACATAGAGTCGAAAGAATAAATCTAAGAGCTCGAAGACCCACCTCATTGCAAGGCAGCAGAATACCTCTTTACTCATTTAATGTTTTTTTCATATTTGCATTCATTTATTATCATGATTTTTGTTTAGTGTTCCTGGTCCCTTTTGTTATTGCAGCATAATGATACCTTTTACTTATAAGCACAGGTTTCGAAGGAAACAGGGTCAGCACAGAATAATAAAGACCAAGGTCACAGGGTGGGGGGGAAACCACAAGTGATAATAAGATGCCTCCTGGTGTGTGTTTAACTATTTATTCTCTCTGTGACTTCTAAGTCAGTACATGCCTCTGGTTTGGTCACTGGGGAACCTATTCAGTGCATAGTGGGCAGATGTCAGTGCTGACAGAAGGAGGCTTATTGCTGAACAGAACCTGGAAGTAGGCCGCACATCAAAAGTGGCACGCAATTTGAATATTCATGCTGAAAAAATAAAATATATATTTTGTTTTTTTTCTTTATTTGGCTGAATAACAGGAAAAAATAAGATCATTCACACAGTATGCAAGCCTACCCTTTCCAGCCAAATGTATTTTAAGCTCCCTGTTCATGTCGAACCTTGGGCTCTTGTCTCCCAGAGGAGATGGCGAAGAACATTTTGTTCAAAGGGAAAATGTGGGACAGACACTTCCGTCCCTTCTAGCCACTGCCGTTTTTCTTCTGCTTCATGTCCTCCAGGAACAAAACATATCAATACCGGCTTGGTGATAAATAAAAATGAAATGGTTCGACACACATTTAGTATTTCATATATAAGCAGACAAACGTTACATTTTTTATATGAACAGATACAGTATAGGGACACATATGGTTTTATAGATACACGGTGCAGTATAATTATGTGCCTAACAGATATAAAGCTCTGCATACACTGATAATACACAGCAGTGTAATTGTATAACCATGTATCTCCAGTGAAATACAGTTCTGTTCAACGTGTAGCCATCCATCTCGCACACGATCTCCATAGGGACCCCTTACTGCCAATATCTTTGACTGTCCCCAGAGGCCACACACTCGTTTTATTGGGGAAGTAATGAGGTCCCAGGGGCCAGACCAACGATTACCCATAATCACAGCAAGCAAAAGGCCCTAATAAAGAACAAGCCTGCTCTCTTCTTCATCACAATAAGAAGTCTATTAGAAATCAGTTCATTGGCAGCAGGGGCAATCAGCTGTCAATAGCATGTTAACACCACTCATCCGATTTCTATAAACATTGCCTCATAGAGTGCTTCACGTGTTGTATCACAGTCAGACTGTTCAGCCATGCAATTCGTTTCATGATCATGGCTAGAAATGCACTTCCCACCTTTACCATCTTTATTGTAATTATACACCAATAATGTTTTCACTCTCTGGCAGACTGCCTCTGCAGGCATCAGTATCCATTTAATTTCTAATAGCTTAATAGGCAAATAATTGCAGCTGCACAGACATAGGCAGACAGTAATAGTTCAAGGATAGTGGAGTGTTGTCACATACACCTCTCAGTGGAGACTCAGTGCGATTTAACTTTGCGTGGGCTTAAGAGGAAACCGTGGAAGCATGCTGTAAAAAGCCCATTTTCCCAAAGGGTGGGTGGTGGACTGGAGGAGCATATGCGTTTGAGGGTGTGCAGGGGGCAGCTTTATGGAAACAGAATAGAATCAGAGGCTGTTGTGGGAAATGGGAGGGGGGCTCTCGGTCTGGTTCTCTAAACTGGAATCCCCCAAGCGAAGTTGCCTGCCTGCTAATGACTTTGTTTGGATGCAGAAGTGGAGGGTGAGTCTGCAGCCGATAAATAGCCCTTTCCCAGAGACAGCTCCCGGGCCCTTGTTCACAGCATGTTCAACAGCTTCATCTAAAGCACTGGACCCGGACGGAGGTCAACAAGAACCACGGCCTGTCCTGGTCATTTGATCCTTTGAATCATTACAAAATATTATGGATGACCTGTCAGTCCCTCTCACCAGGAAGGCATCGATGTAGGTGTACACGTATGAACTCTCCATAAACATCATAGACATCTGAGATCCATATGCTGTATTGTGCAATGTGTTTCAAGACATTTTATGCTGTACTGAAATTCCTGTGCTGACTGTACCAATGGAAAAAAATTCAGATGTCTCCCATATTGACATGTCAGTGTATTTATGAAAATCCTCTACTTGACGTAATACATTAGAGAAAGCCAGGAGGAGGACGGCGCACTGAACGTATGATGCATTTAAGCCCTCCAGACCTCCAAAGCGACGTACACCCCCCACGGCGTTTCACACGCTGTTGCAGATGGGAGCCCAAATGGATAATTACGCTCTCCAAATCAGCGCCTTGCCATTCATTATGCCTGTCTTTTGTGAAGATGCCCTCTTTCCCTACAAATCGCTGTGTAAATATTTTAACTAGCCTACATTATTTAGCACGTAATAAATAGTACATATGCGTAAACCATCTGTCGGACTGCTCTCCTTTCCTGCATCTCAGCGAATCTGACCCAAGGCATATTAGTTGATTTCATCCGAACACAAGAGGAACAGCACTTTTTTTTTTTTTTTGGTGTTCTCTTGGCAGCTGAAAAGTACTTTGCAGAAAAGCAAAGTATGACAGTTGGAGAATAAGCACAGCAGTGGTACTACCACAGCCATCTGGTAGCAAGTGATGGAAGGTAAAGCAAGTGGTGTGTGTGTCTATGCATGTGCACAACTGCACTGCTCCCATCCTGCCTGCGTTATAGAAACACCTCAGATTTTCCTACCCACTAGGAGAACGCAACAAAGAATCTCTGCCTTCTCTGCTGTGAAGATCTGAATTAACCTGGGTTACTAGTGTGAATTATAACTGACTTTTCCCACCCTTGAGTAATATACATAACTGAACTGCTCCTGTAAAAATGACTATCCCAATATAGGATGCATTGTAAACTAAGTGACTTAACACAGAACTATGACATATGGGTGGTCCCCGATTTCCGATGAGGTTGGGGTCCGCAAAACACTTCAGTCATAAACACATTTAATACACCAGATACACACCTCTGAGTGACAGACTGGGAGATGTGGATTGCTGCTGCCGCCCAGCATCGCAAGAGTATCGCTCCACATATCAGTTGCCCAGGAAAAAATTAAAATTCAAAATTCAAAGTATGGTTTCTACTGAATGTCTATCGCCAGCTCACTATCGTAAAGAACTGTAAGTTGAACCATCCTAAATCGGGGACCACCTGTATAATATGGGAACTAGATCCAAAACAGTAATGTGAAGACACCATACTAAGCCTGTAAGTGTGTAGAGCACAGGTTTTTGGACATCTGAACATAACTGACCAGACAAGGGGTTGGCGATAGGTTTGAGGATGCTTTCGATGTTAGTCCCCCCCTCCCCGATAGACTGCCCACGGGACCCCTCTCCAAAGGCACTAATGGACTGCCTCCTGTGCTGAGAGTACAGTGTGTCGGAGGAAAAACTGTCCACTTCATTGTGGAACTCCTGCCTTTTAGTTTGCCTACATACCTACCATTGACTGCAGCTCTACCGGGACGTGTGATACGACAACCTTCCTGAGCATCACACTTATTTCAGGCGGAAGGGGGTAAATCTGCAGCCGAACTCCTGTCACGGCCAAGTTGTTTTCTTTGATTGCTTCCACGGTCCTCTCAAAATACGACCATTTGCTTGCTGAAAACAAGTGCTGCTTTCAAGTAAGGGTCACCGCAGGGTTTGTTTGCTGGCGCTGTGCATTTACTGTGTGAAGAAGACTACCTCGAGAAGAAAAGTTATCACTCTGTACAACACTTGTCCAGGAGAGAGGGATTGTGGCCTTTTGTTTCCTGCTGTGTCCTAGTAATTTAACCCACCTAACTTTCAGAACCAAGTCTTAACCCTACTAGAGTAAGTGGGAAAGAGCACTGAAGTCATCTGGTATAATGTAATAAATCACTGCTTACACACTTAAGATTGTAATACTAGAATACTAGCTCTTTCATGTGGGAGCACATCTTTTATGAGCAAAAAACAAGTAGTGCTCGAGAACCTGTTGGGGGGTGGGAGGGGGTCCCTTTTTAGGACTTTCTTGTACGGCTGAGTGCACTCTGAATTCCAACATCACTTTAGGAATGTAGTTAAAGGAAGAGTTTTTTATCTGGCAGTAGAAAATAAAGATTTTACACTCCAAAGAAATTGAGAAAATATTTAAAGAGGGGAATAAAAAATGTCAGCCAAGGGTAACAGACAAACACCCCTCCCCACCACCCAAAAAAATATAGGAAGTCATCAAGAAGTCATACAATTTTCTTAAAACTCCCTGGAACATAGTCAGGTGTTTCAAGTCTAGAGAGAAAAAAAAAGCTGAGAATGTTGGCAAGAGAAACTAAACAACGACGAGCCAGATTTGGACACCTGGGCAATGAACAGCCTTAAGGTAACCAGGCTGTTTTGGATCGAAACACGTATACAATATATTTAACAGAATTAAAGTTACAACTCATGTACAAAACCGATTTTCCAGTGCCGTTGCAGTGGTCCACACCTTCTCCAAAGAGCACAGAGTGTGATACAAGGCTCAACGACAATGTGCAATATAGTAATATCAAATGACCAATTATTTCAGCAGAAACACATCTCATGACTGAGGGAGGAAACGCATCTGAGCTCAAGTGAGAACAATCAGACTTCATACAGACTGAGTAAAGCCATCAGCTCTGCCCACTGTGTACCACCTCATAGGTTGCTCCTAAACTGTTTAAAAAAAAAAAAAAAAAAAAAAAAAAAAAGAACTAATCTCTAACATATTTTTGTACTTGTTCATTGGTAATACCGCTAAAGAGAGATTTGGGATGGACACCTTCTGAATTTGGTACTGGACACACCGGCTCGGAATTGCATTACAGCACATCAAAGAAAGACACACAAAGGACCTCACACTGAGGAGCAGTGTGTGTAACACAGCAGGACGCTACACAATCAGCACCAACACCATTCAGGCCCTCATTTCTGTGTGCAAAACATAAATTGGATTCTTTGACCCCTGTGATGTCATTAACCCTATGAGTCCACAATAGCTCTCACAGAATGAGAATTTAAATACAATATTGACACAATAACCTGCGATGTGGTACACTTCAATTCAACCTATATGGCATAATTATGCACTTTGCTTTTGTGCACTTAATAGCTTCATACACAGTGAGCTCTAAGTAATTTCCATTTTCCAATTGTATTACCTGAAAGCATAAAGCCAAGCCACACAATAGAACTGATTACCGCAACGTTTTCAACTCTGTTGGGTTCGCCGCATTTGTCATGTCCATGTATCAAATATTGAGCTTATTCCAGGAAAAAAAAAAAGTCACCCAACTGTGTAAATGGGTCATTGTAAGCACCTTAACGTTCTAGATTACTCTGGAGACAAGAATCAGAACATACAGTATTGAGCTTGTTCGTACATGTGGCTATTGGATCACTCCACACTAGATACTTTGACCAAGGGTACAGCAAGAGAAGCAGGAAATGTTTCTTGATTCAACAAATTTCAGCTGACTTTAGTGGCTGTGCTAGATCCTGTCAACATCAAGCAGCTACATCAGTGGCTCTGGAAGTAGAGGCCTTGTTTTCTGAGGCTTCATGCTCCATAAAGGGGGTTCTAGAAAAGGGTTGGTCACATTGCCATGGAGATGACCATGAAGGATCACTGCAATTGGGCTCCGACTGCTCAGCTCAGCACAATACCCTCCTACTTCAGCAAAGTGGCAGAAAGGTTTAAAAATAATCACTGCTGTACTTTAGCACCAAGGATCCTGTATTCATACAGGTACAAACTGAAATTGTCAGTTGGACTGTTTGGTTTAAAGGCATCTCTACAGAGAATGTGGACAAGCGCTTTAGAATTTTCTTGTAGTTTTCTCACTCCCACATAGACATTTACATGTGTAATTCTGTCAGCAGTATGAAACATTGCTACAGTAGAATAAGGTACTTAATTCTTAAAAATGCATATTGTGTTGCACACAACTCAACTTGTGTTGAGACAAAAGTAGTACAGTATTTAATCAAGGTCCTATGGCTACCAAGCAAGTGTCCCTTTTAGCTGGAGGGTGGTGGGGCTCCATCTATGTTTTTCAGTTTTGCCTCCACTGCCTCACTCAAACTTATATCGAGCACAATTAATGTTGCAGGGGCACAGTGACTCAGCAGGATCTAAGGTTCAAGTTCCATTTGGGGTGCCCTGTGGCAGACTGGCATCCCACTTGGGGTGTGTCCCCTCCCCCTCACATGCTGTGTTGCCAGGTTGGGCTGCTGTTTGCCCCAACTCCACTGAGGACAACTAGTTGTAGACTGTGTGTGTGTGTAAATGTTTCTCTAACAACTGGGGGATCAGGGTGGTGGTAAGTTTTAAAATGCTGAAACCACTCTCACGAAATGGACCCTATATTCCCCAGTTAAAGAATTTGAAGTCATTTTTACTCTCCCCTTTAATTTCTAAATCCTTGTTGGGGTGCAGAACAGCTCCTGACACATCTAGCTACAAACAATCTGGTTTTCACCCATATCAGAGTACTGAAACAGCCATAAGACTTACACTCACTACTCATGCCCCATCTGGCTGATACAGGCTTCCAAACAGCAGTCTTCAACACAATTAGTCATACCACCCAGTTACCCATGTTGGAAATATGCTCAGGGGATAGTCACCACCCTCTTCAAAACCTTAACTACTCTTAAGTATCACTAGTGATTAAAAGCTCAATCTCAGGACCCATCTTATACACATGTAGCGTGAAGAAGTCTATCCAAGCCAAACCCACTCGCTGCTGGGAGTCACAGCCACACCTGGTCTGTGCTCATTAGGAGGAAACAATCACCAGGTGCAGCCAATTCTGAAGAATGAGAACTTCCTTCAGAATTGGCCACACCTGGTGATTGTTTTCTGGTGCAGCTAAAAAAAAAAATAGACTGGAGCAAGTTTTTTCCACCTCTTTTGTTTTTTTTTTTTTTTGTTAAGAAAGTAACCAAAGCAAAAGAGTGTAAACTTCACCACCACTGCTCCCCGTTTACTTAGTTGGAACTAACACACTCTGGTGTGCTGCAAAATGCTGCTGCTAAGTTACATTGTGTGCAAAAACAATATTAATTTCTGGTCCTGTGTCAATGATGCACAGCTGTACCCGTCCATCAAGCCTTCAGACGCTCCCTACTAAGCACCTGTCCCACTGTGTCGAGAACATAAAGAGCTGGATGAGTGCCAAATATCTTTCATTGAACACATAAAATGGAAAGCTTGAGCCTGAGGCTATAATTCATCTTGGCAAACTGTCAAAGTTGCTGTTGGAGGAACTAAATTTCAGCACTGCACTACATTCAAGAAATCTATGTTCAACTGTTTGACCTAGGGATGTCTTACAAACCCCACATCAACTCCATTATGAAGACTTGCTTTGTGCAAATGAGGAATATCTGAATTAAAAGTTCTTCTCTGGATAGGATATGCAGAAGTAAATCATGCTTACTTTTCCATCAGGTTGTCTACTACAAATCCTTGCTGTCTGGCTGTCCTGCTTGCATCATCACCCTCTTTCAGCTTATTCAGAATGCTGCAACCAGAACAGGCACCAGCTCCTGGAAAAATTGCCATGTTTCAGGTGTTTGGCTAGCTTGGCATTCGGACTGCAAACGTTTCTGGTGATGAAATGTTTGCAGTCCGAATGCCAAGCTTGGGGAACATCCGAGCCAACAACCCGAGCTATGAACACCATCAATCTTCTCTACCATTTCTCATACTTCCATGTTAATTCAATTCTTCGATTTCTCCACAGGCTACCGGTTGCACATACATGCAGCTTCAAGGTACTGCTCATAAGTTACAAGGTGCTCAAGGGTGTAGTATCAGTTTAGATTGCTGATCTCACGAGCTGTAAGTCAAGAGTTTCTTCTACTTCCTGAGATTCATATAAACACTGTGGATGGTAGATTATTTGTTCAAAGGGCCCCCAAATTTAAGAATCACTTGCCTACCGCAGTGAAACATGTCCTGTCTATTTCCTCAAATTCCATTCCTTTTTTCTTGTATTTCAGTTACTGTTCCAAAGTGAGGTACATATGAGTTGTCAATCCAGAGATTTATTCATCTCTCTTTCTTTTGCAGAGGGAACTTTTGTTTTTCTCTCCTCAACTGCCTCAGTTTATCTTAATAACTACTGCCATTCTGTCTCCTTTTTTACCCAGTGTAGTAATGTATCATTCAGTGGAATGTTGTTCAGTTTTCTGTTACCCTGGTAAGAAAAGCACTGTATTGTAAATTGAACTGAATTCTCAAATTGATAAAAATATTTATTTTATATTTCCCTGTTGATACCACCTATGAAATGGTGTTTCTGTGAACTACCTCTTCTGAACCTGCTGCCTACCCCCTACCTGTGCTTTTTAAGAAGCCTGGGTATGAGTAATGTGATCTTATTCTTCAGGGATGTTTGGTTTTTTTATATATATATATATATATATATATATATATATATATATTAGTGTGTGTGTGTGTGTGTGTGTGTGTGTGTGTGTGTGTGCAAAATTTATTAAAGCTTTTAATGGTGTTGGTCAGTCAGTGTACATTTGTTCTTTTGGCTAAAAATGCTTTTACTGGGATATTTCTATTGCTTTTTTTTCATGGCACCAGCAAAAATAGAAGTCTTTTATTACACAAAAATTTGTCATCATTGCTCATATACAGTTCCCTGGGATTGTAATAGGTGGAAATGGACTGAGATGGAAATCTTAAATTCTGTATAATCATAACAGTATTGACTACAACCTCCAAGATGAAAAATCAGTGAACTGCCCAAATAAAGCTGCAGTTTTAAAAGGAATTATTTTACCTAGCCTGTTTCGAGCTTCTCTAGTGTACATCATGTTGTAATAAAATATGGCTATAAAAAATATTAAATGCTACTATTTGGAGGAAATGTTACATTTCTATAGGAGAAATGTTTCACTTGTTATAATTCTCTGGCAAACACCTGTAACAATTTGTGAAATGTAACCATATGCATTCTTCTTCAAAAAAAAATCAAACATTTACTCTAATTCATTTCAGTTTGAATTCCTCCATGGCCCTCACTCTCACCATTCTCCTTTATGTGCTCACCTTGTAAGTAAAAAGTATCCCTGTTTGACACTCATCAAATTTGTCCTGCACCCCGTCCCCCTATCCACTTTGTATCACAGTGAATGATTTGAAGTAAAGAACAACCTGATTTGAAAGATTCTTAGGGGAAAAGTTTCAGTTAGTCTATTAGTTCTCTTTTCCCAGCTGCTGTTCTTATATCTGGGAAAATAAAATATTTCATATTTATAAACCCATCCAGCAGAATGTACAGTTGCAGGAATTAATGACTTGGGTTCTCGTCCCTATAGGCTGAGCCCCCTCGCTGAAGCTCAAATAGCTTCTCTTGTTCATCAATCACACGGACTTGTATCATGAGATGTTTAACCCTCAAGTTAAATTTCCCGGTTGCCAACTGGTTGCACAGCTCCACCATGCAAACTTTGATCTGACTAATGAAAAGGATGTGAACCCAGAAAGCACCACAAGATCTTAATGAACTCTGCATTACAGCACATTCGACCAGGCCTGTTTTTAACAAGTCACTTGCTTTATGTGACACATTCTCAGAGTCACACACACAAGATAATAAGCTGCAAATTGGACTCAGTCTGCAATATCCAGCGAGTGGCAGAGCCATTTATTTAACTGTACTCCATGACACTGAAGTGTGGCTGCAGTTGAGGGGAACGTGGTGGTTACCTTTATTACAGTACTTCTACCTAGAGTATCTTCTCAAGACATTCTGCAGCTGTTCTCCTGACTCTGCTGTGATTTTTTTTTTTTTTTTTTTTTAAACACCATGCTTTACAATAAAGAATTGCCATACATGGACAGGACTTTCAATTACTGGACAGTACAAGTGCAATAGGTGCTATTCAAATCGAAATAAAAGTTACATTACATTCCTTTATTTATCAGACACTTTTCTCCAAAATGACTTCCAATGAGCTCTGTGTAGTGTTACCAGCCCACACACCTTATTCACCGCAGTGACTTACACTGCTAGATACACTACTTACAATGGGCCACTCATCCATACATCAGTGGAACACACTCTCTCTCTCTCTCTCTCTCTCTCTCTGTCACTCACACACTATGGGGGAACCTGAACAGCCTGTCTTTGGACTGTGGGAAGAAACCAGAGCAGCCAGAGGAAACCCACACAGACACAAGGAGAACATGCAAACTCCACACATCCCGAGCAGGGATCTCTCGCACCACCCAGGTGCTGCCCAAGAGACATGTCAAAGGAAATTTCCAGATCTCAGCTGTATTATTATTATTATTATTATTATTATTATTATTATTATTATAGGGCCAAGATAATTGATCAACAAAATAGGGCTTCAGGTACTGTATTTTATTGCTTGGCAATTTCCTCAGTGCAACAAAGGACATGATTACCAGAAAACATTTCTGTTCTGAACAGGGCCCTGGAAATGCTTTCAGTCGCCCAACTCATAATGAGCATTGCCCACTCTGTGCTCGACTCTGGAGGACTGCAAGACTCTGATTATGCGGGTCCCAAAAAACTTGAGGAGTCTCAGGGCATTCGCTGTAATGTTTGAATTGGTCGTCTGCACCGAACCACTTAATGACACCCATGGTGACGCTGCTTTGCTGTTATGCCAATGCTGGGAAGTACCACTGAGTGAGAAAAGCAAACTGTGCCTTTATCCCTGGCCTGGAGACCCATCCCCAGGAAAGAGCTCATTCTGGTTTATCTTCCTTTACGAAATTCATCCTGCAGCTGTAACTTGGCCCAGTGTTGATCCTCGAAGTGAATCACGGTTGTTTCTTCTCTGTGAAGTGGCAAGAGGGTCACCAGTCTCTGCTTGTATTGCATTTGCTGACACAAAGACCCTTGGCTGCTTCCTTAATCAATATTTGACTAATTAAATTCCTGCCTGTGTCCACCACAAAGAAAATATTTACTGTTACCTTGCAGAACAATAATAGCATGTGTCAAAACGTTGTACGTCCGCTAATTAGCTCAATAGTCTTCTTCCCCTAATTGCACCAGTGTGTATTGGCATACAACAGGTAATTCCCTTTTAATTATGCACATGCCATCTTTGTAAATTAAAGAAAAAAAATGGTGCCATTTAAGACGCTTGTACCACTTGAATATTGCATGCCTTATGCTGCATGCCGATGGAACCTTACACAAGTTACAATATTAATATGTGTTGTTGCCAGTGGCAGTTTATACAGTTAAATGAATACAAAAATAAGGATACTGCAAATCCATGAATAATAATATAACAGATAAAGAATAACAGAGTCATTTCAAAATCTTTGTTACTGTGCTTTTTTGCATCGTACAACATAACAGTGAGTAACAAAAAGTAAAAATCGTACTTATAAAGCTATAATAATAATAATAATAATAATAATAATAATAATACCCCCCCCCCCCCCCCCCAAAAGAACTGGTCTATTAAACATTTCAACTGGAGTTGTTTTTTGGATGAAAGCCAGAACTCCTTCACTAGTCTTTATAGGACTGACTTTAATTTAAAGTACACATAGGTTGCAGTTTCAACCACGTCTGGTGGAGGCCAGATCAGTCATTTCCGGGCATGAATATAAATGTGCAAGTTCTTCCCATTTATAACCCCACATCTGAATGAAAAAATAACACACAGGAGGTGCAGGGACATGGTTGCCTAATGCAGTGCCTACTGCCTGCAGACTTCCATTGATTTATGTCAATGTACATACATCTTGGGTGAGGCTCCCAGAGTCCGTACAAGTCCATGCATAAAACAGAGAATGAAAAAAAAGAGTTTCCTTTGGCAAAACAATTCGGGAGTTACTTTGAACTGCCAAGGAGAAGAAAGTGGGAGGGAACCATCTTTGATTCAGCCCACTTGAGTGTTCTGTTTAGTCGGAATATCACCTGATTTATGGAAACCCACCTTTGCTGTGATCCATCAAATGTCTGCCTTGTGGCGGATTTAGTACGCGTGAATTTCAGCCGACTCGTACTACAATTAATCTCCCGTGTCTTTCAGCAATGACAGGAAGACAGAGCACAAGGGGGGGTGGGTGGGAATTAGGCCTGTTAAAGCAAGGCCAAGGTAAATGCACCAGTTTATCAGATGTAGACCCGTTACTCACATTAGCTATAGTTTCACTTTGAGGTTGGACCTGGTAATAATTTGATTAAATCTCTTTCAAAGAGCAGGTGAAAAGCAAGGAACAAAATTAACTTTTATGCAAAGTGTGATATTTACAAAGCCAGGGGATCAGTGTAGTTGTGCCCATTGGATCATATTTAAATGATACAAATACTCTGGATCTCAGAGCTAAATCTTTTTTATACAGATATACACATGCATAATATTGCAGATTAACATTATTAGATGCAGTTAAATTAAATGCCAACATTGTGCAAGTCATCTTTAATTATTAAGGGAAACTTAACTGCAGGGTTTACCAGAAGCGACTCCCCACCGAAACTGAAATAGGCTGTAGAAGAAGTGAAGAAGAAGAAGAAGAAGAAGAAGAAGAAGAAGAAGAAGAAGAAGAAGAAGAAGAAGACCTATGGTTCTCTCAGCCAATGTGAAAACCCAAAGATGAACTTATATGGTTAACATGAGTGGTTCAGTCATTTTCTTTAATATGTTATCCACTGTGGTGTTTAAACAAAATACAAAGTGCTTAATACACCCGGGTTTAATTGCTTTCATTGTCATTGTTGTTATTGTTTGAAGATAAAAGTCAGGACTGCAGTGAATATTTTCTACACCACTTCTTCACTGCTCATATTCATAACACACATCTGTTCAAGGCCATTAGCACTCCAGTGATCAGTGCAGCAATTGGACGTATCCCTCGGTCTGCACAAAGGTCCATTAAGACCTTCTTGTTGTACTTGACAGGACGATTACTGGTGCTTTTTTCTCCAGTTCAGTAAATTTCTGGAGAGGCTTCCCAGCTCTGCTTTAATATTACTTCCTTCCATTCCCTCAGGCTCCCCTCTTGGATCTAATATGGCGCTTGCTAGCAAATCCCTGCCGAGCGATACCACAATTCACACTGAAAAGGGTTCTTCGCATACTGCTTAAGTGAAAAACATTGCTCACTTGCTCAGTACCCAGAAAACACTTGTGTTCTGAAGAGGACTTATCTTAACCCAGAGTCACTGTGGTCCACATCCTATCCCAAAAGCACAGGTGCTGGGCTAGTCAGGGTACTCTCCTGATGGGATGCGATCCCATCACAGGGTCACCACACATGGACACATTCACTCACATGTACAAATAATAAGGGCAATTCATGGTAAGTACCTTCCTCAACACTACTGCAGCAGGACATGGGATTCAAACCAGGGTCCTTTGGGTGCAACATGGTATCTCTCACCTTAAACTTCTACTACTACTACTACTACTACTACTACTATTATTATTATTATTATTATCTGTAAGTCTCACTGTAGTCCAAGTGCGACCTTGTTTAATGCTTCTTACTTTTGAATAAATTCAACTGCCATCATACTTTACCAGGCCTAGCCTGCAGGAACGCACGGTCCCAACTCAAAGGTCATGACCCGTAGGCTGGTGTCTGCTGTTCTGGTTGGTGCAGTTCTGAAAGAGCACTTCAACGGTAGTCACCAGAATGTGACGATATTTCAGAGACCGTTTTTCATTTTCATAAATCTCATATGATTTTTATGCAGATGTTCTCAGTGTTATTTCCTTTTGGCGAGTATAGTAACCTTTACAAGAATTCCACCCTTTTCTTTTCAAAGTGACTGTTTTACATTTATACATCTCCGTTAAATTATGGGCAATTTAAACCCAAGAACCATTATTTAGCAAACACGTTTGCCCAGAGCAACTTACAATGGTTGTTTAACACGATACTTACTATCTCGCCATTTATACAGGTGGGTAACTTTTACCGGAATAACTCAGGGTTAGTATCTTGAGCAAAGGTACAACAGCAGAAGGTATTTGAAACAAGCGATTTCAACTACAAGACCATGTCTCTTAGCACAATACTACCTGCTTCCCCCCTTAGTGTTACTGAGACTATATGTGTCTTGGGCCATCATGCACTACTATTTACAGCTGTCAGCCTACAGCTGGGGAAACGAAAGCTCTGGAAATTAGATGGGAAAGGTACAATTAAGAATAATGGAATAACTGGAGTATAAAAGACAGCATCTGAACAGAAACATAGCTGAACTGTTGTTGCAGTTGCCCTCAATAAGGCCCCATCCCCGAGGAGACAATTGTTCTCCATTCTGTTCAGAACAGGTCATCTTTCTTCTCATCTCTCCACAAATTTCTGTAGGTTTATGTCTGCAGATAGATGCTGGGGCAAGGTTGATTTGTTTCCTTTTGACATATACACACACACACACACTCTTTTTTTGTCTCAGCTTTGTGAGTTGCAGAGAACATAAGAAGGGCAGAAAAATTAAACTGAATAAGGAAGAAAGTGAGACTTTTTCAGTACTTTTTCCTTTTTCTAATGTCTAATTTAATTCTGGTGTCGTTATCACATTCTAATTATGTAAAGCAAAGGCTTAAAAGATTATAGGTATTGTATGCGGGAAAATGTCTTCTTTTTTAAACTGTACCTCCTTGCTATTAGGTTGCAGAAATAGCAATGTCAGGTACCTGCATGATATGACCCTCATTTTGACAAGAGATACGGTGCAGCTGTATGACTCAGCTGCCCCGTCTCAGCACGTTGTCAGAACATGCGTCACTATCACTGATATTATTGCACATCCAATTCCATGAGAATCCAGATACTGTGTAATCGCTGCCCGCTATGGGCAGGTCAGGTGAACTTGCAAAATTTTTTAAGCATAAATATATAAGAAAAATATCAATAAGTAAATAAAATGCATCATGTACTGAAATATGTAAATATGAAAAGTATATACAACTGAACAATGACTATAGGCTGTTGTGGGGTAAAATGTCTTGCACTGTCGCAAACACTGCATTGTTGCATAATCTCATTATAATGTTACTGTAACACTCAAGAAACGCACCTTCGGGCTTTCTAGAACAGTTTTTTTTTTTTTTTTTTACCCTACTTTTCTTGAAATTGCATCATTACCGAAGGAAATCGACAAAAACAACAACTGACTATCACACATTATTTATATCAGCACAACTGCCATCTAAACCTTTTTACTGCATATTTTACCTGTTCGGTTCTGTTTTTCTTTGTTTTTGTTCCAGGTTCTTTCACATCCCCATCCTGCAGGTGATACGACAGCTTTCTTGTCATATTTTCAGTGCTTTCCCTTCCTTTACTTACTGTAACTGCTCAGCACCTTTGGGAAGTTTTGGAATGCCAGTAAACAAGACCCTTCACACACACACACAATCCAGCCCCGATCCCTTTGGTTTTCTTTGAAATGCCTATGAGGATATGAGACTCCCTGGGGGATTGAATGTCCCCTGTTTGTCCAAACTAACAGAAGTCATTCTATATTTACACAGAGGGATTCATAGCTTTTTTGAAGAAACATCACGAAACGGTTCGCTTTTGTACGTGACCGACACAAACACACCGCCAGCTCAGCAGAGGCCTGGATTTTGTCCTTCTCTGTGACATTTCGACGTCTCTCGGAGATACATAAATATGCTGTCACCACACCAGTGTTCGCCCATTACCGCCCAAAGCCGCTCGATTCCCGAGTGCGACACAACTGTTAATTGACCCATCTGAAGTTATTAAAACTGAGAAAGAAAAGAATAAAGAAAGGCAAAATAAGTCTCCATGAGGTTAACAACCACTTACATCTTAGTGGAACATTTAATTAATCCCTCAGAAAAAGTACAATTTTATTATTCTTCAGTGAAGATTTTCATACTTCCTTGATCCTAATTTGATTCCCTTCAGTGCAGCTAAATATCCCTGTCTGTTTTCTTTTTTTTTTTTTTTTTTTCGGAGTACTTAGTGATGGAGCATACTTTGCTAGAGAGTAGTGAAAGTTCACGGGCAATGTACTTTGTATTAATTACATCTAATTGTTTCTGAGCTACACAACTGAAACAGAACATTTACTAATTAACGTTGGGTGCATTTTTACAGTTTTGGACTAAGCTTCACCTTTGTCTTTTCTTAATTGTTTATAAAGGAAAGTTTGTGACACCTGATACTTGGTGAAGCTAAAACTAGAATGTTGTCATAGGATGTTGTCATTTTTCTTCTGTGTCCCTTGATTCCTTGTTTGTCCCTTTGTGTCACTGTGTGATAAGTGCACTGTATAAAAATGAATTGACTTTAATAGGATTTATTTATACATGAATAAAACAAATAAATTCAAATAATTAAAAATAAATTATATATTATGTAATAACCATATATATATAAAATACATTTTTATTTATTCAATCTAAAAATTATATCATTTTTACTTATCCATTCAAATATTTCCCTTTTCCAGAAATTTTTGATCCCATTGATGACTCTTTTTGGCAGTTTTGATCACAAAAAAAGGTCACTAATTAGACACAAAAATTAAGAATGGTATAAGGGGAATTCACAAACTGCAACCTCCAGCTGCATACATAATTGACTATCCTGTAACTAACAATAGAAGGATCACATGTACCAGCCGCTAAATAAAGTTTGCTTCTAAAATAGAAAAGTTTATTTACACTTTTTTTCTCTGTCAATCTCTTTCTTATGTCTCCTCAGTGACTGTATGGGACATGTGCCCCAGTGATATCAGTAAATGTATTTGATTACACTTTATCATCTCTGGGGCCTGACATGAAGCAACACTACTTACGCACCATGATTTTCTTTTGGGTCGGATTTATTACCTCCTGCTCTAATGGGATTTTTAATTACGCATAATTATATATGTTAATTATAATGATGGATCAATTAAAAGTGGCAACCGTTTTAGTAAGAAAGACCGTCTGGGTTGTTTTGAGAGGCCAGCCCCAGAGGAGACCTGCCAACAAGTGACAGGTTAGGCAGCCGGTAATGACCTCTGGTCAGTATGGATACATGAAAAAATGTACACAGACTTGCAAACAGGGCTGTGGAGTCAGTACATAAAACTTTCGACTCCGACTCTGACTCCAGTGACCCAGTAATTGCTTCCGACTCCGACTCCATAACTCTGACTCTGCAGTGCTGAACCCAAAGTTGCACATTATTTTGGGGGTCGACTCATCCGGGGAATATAGGCATGAACCTATATCACACCTCTAATTTTTGTGGGTCAGCTTATATGCTGGATCGACTTATACACTGGCAAATAAAGTACATTTAGTCAGAGTTGTTACGTTTTTACCAACTCCGACTCCAGTAACCCAACAATTGCTTCCGACTCCGACTCCACAGCACTGCTTGCAAAGCACATATTATCAAAAACACTTGACTGAAATGCACATATGATCTCAGTCTAAACTGTGACTACACTTGCTAAAAGCTGGTTTTCAAATTGAAGTGGAAACCAGAAGGAGGGGAAGTTTGGCTCTTGACTGTTCATAAATACAATGGACTGAGGTGCCGGGTAGCGTTCATGGCCACCAGGCTATGAGCGTAGAATTATCGTCTGTAGAATAGAGCAGATATTGTCATAACAATAAAGAGAGAGATATTGACAAAAAAGTAGGCCCTCATTTTAATTAATTCATTTTATATAAAGTCATGTTCAAGTTACATGGGGGAAATGCATATTTTCCCTCCCACACATTCACACCAAAGTTTAACAGCATAACATGATCACTGCTTTTTCCAGAGCTCTGCTTATGAGCTCAATGTCCTCAGTATTTGTACATGTTGGTTTATAGAGTGAAACACCCTTCTTTTCACTCACACTCATCTGTAGCTTCTTTGCAGCGGGAAATCAATGACGGTTTTCGCTTTGTTGGTGGTAGGAAAAGTGTGAATGCTTATCTCTTTGTCTCCCTCCTTCGATCATACGAGGAAAATAAATGGCCTAATGAGACTCATGCTACAACATATTTTACCAAGTACAATGTCGACAAAATTTGGCAGGCGATTTCCGTAGACATGGTAACATTATTGATTAGGAAAACAAAGTTTTCAATATTCCTACTTAACAGCCCTCATGGGGCATCACCGTCTCAAGTAAGAAAGAAAATGAAAGTGTTCAATAATCAGTATGTTGATGGACAGATCGACCTTAAATAGAAGTCTGCGCTAAGAGTTCAGTATATAACACTGTTTCAAACTGTTATAGCATTCACAAGACATGTGCCTGCATCTATACATGCAGATATAATCCAAATAATACAGACACACACACTTTCTGAACCGCTTGTCCCATACGGGATCGCGGGGAGCCGGAGCCTAACCTGGCAACTCAGGGCATAAGGATGGAGGAGGAGGGGACACACCCAGGATGGGACGCCAGTCCGTCGCAAGGCACCCCAAGCAGGACTCGAACCCCAGACCCATGGGAGAGCAGGACCTGGTCCAACCCACTGTGCCACCGCGCCACCGCACCCCCTGCCAAATAATACTATAATAAATATAATTAAGGGAGAAGGGGGCATGGTGGCGTGATGGGTTTGGCTGGTGTCTGTTGTGTGGCAGATCTGGGGTTCGAGGCCTGCTTGCGGTGCCTTGCGATGGACTGGTGTCCCATCCTGGCTGTGTCCCCCCCAGCCAGTCCATTTACATATTTATCATTGATTCAGTGTGAAGTTTCTTTATGGTGCCCCCTCAGACATCTGCTAAGAGCAAGTGAAATCTTTGAAATGTTTGAATTATAAATAAAATAAAATAAAACAAGAGCTTCCCCTTGATTCCAGAAGAGCTCCACTCTTCCTACTGGGTACTTACAAACGTCAACGTGGCCCCATCCAGACTGCCTCCAGATTGAGAACAGGTTCTGTGTGGGCAGTCTGTGATCCTGTAGAGAAAAGTAGAGAAACGGCATGATTTTCTGTGAAGTTTAAACACCCAGTGAGCGTGCAGAGCCTTTTTATGGCTATTATAGATTCTAACTCTCCTTGGCTCACTGGAGTGCCCGGGAAATTGATTACACTTTGATAGCACCCCAGAGCAATTAAAGCACCTAAAGAGTACACACCAAATATTTACAATATGATCATTATGATGTGGTACAGAATGCTACGTGACTATATACCTTAAAATCTGAAATCAACTGGAGAGTTACTGTGTAATAGGGAACAGTCTTCCAAGGTATATTGCTACTTTTTGGAGAAAACCAGAAATGTAGAATAACTAATACATGTGTGTTTTTCACCAGTTTATGCATACCGATGTATAAATGTGCATGCCCTCTGTAATCATAGTGAAAAATACTGATGCAAGAAAGATCATGGATATTTTCTTAACTTTCGTTAACTGGATTGTGGAAATTCCTCTATGCAATGAAAAAAAGGTACGTAAAGTTTTCTTTGAATTTAGACCCTGTATTTTAGAAACAATTGGTACCTGAAAGAATTACACAGAAGGAGCAATCAGGTGGATCACGTGTAGGGGAACAACAATTTGTTGAGTATGTTACAGTTAACAGGTATGAAACATTAAGATTTTGGTTAGGACTTACAGTCAAAGGACCAGATACCTACAGGGCCTGATCACTCCCCATACCCCAGCCAGAGCACTACACTCCTCCACCTGTGATGACTTCGTGGTCCCAGTCACAGGAAGGTCGAACCAAAAGCTGAAATCTACTTGGTTCTCAGTTTGGCTCTCATGCTGTGGAATGAGCTCCCTTTCTTCATCAGAACTGCAGAACGCCTTTGAGCATTGAAGAAGGGTACTGAACACATCTTTTCTGGACTCACTTCTCTCCTGATCTCCTAACAACTCCACAAATTTTGCATCACCTCATCCAACTTGAAAGAGCTGAGCAATTTTTTCGAAGAAGAATGTGCAAAACATCCAGTGTCAATATGTGCAATGCTGATAGACCAGCTGACACCTGAAGAGACTGACGGCGTAGCGTTGCTGCCAAAGCTTGCCCTTCCAAGTATAATCAAGGTAATTGGTTATACAGGTGGTCCCCGACTTATGATGGGGTTACGTTCTGCGAAACCCATCGTAAGTCAAAAATATCATGTCGAAAATGCTTTTGATACACCTAATACACACCTCTGTGTGACAGACTGGGAGATGTGGTTTGCTGCTGCTGCCCAGCGTCACAAGAGAGTATCTCTCTGTATATCATTTTCCTGGAAAAAAAAATCTAAATTCTAAATTCGAAGTGCGGTTTCTACTGAATGTCTATCGTCAGCTCACCATTGTAAAGTGAAAAAAATTGTAAGTCAAACCATCAGAAGTAGGGGACAACCTGTATATTTTCATTATTTCCTTTTTTAGTTTTACTTAATGTTGTGAAATGTCTTGATTTTTTAAACTTTTTTACTTTACATTATAGTTTATGCGAAAAAGTTCAAGAAGGTGAATACTTTTTATTGGCACTCTATTTTTAAATCAGTACCAAATGCAAAATAGCTGCCTTCAGGTGGAAGGTTAATACTGTTAAATGAGGCACTTGGTTGAACACAGTTGTGTGGCTGTTTAATCCTCTCTTTTGTGAACTTAGTTAAGGTTTGGGTTTAAAGGGGCCATATGCCACTTGTCAACTGACACTTCCATAAAATATATATATATATATATATATATTATACATACAGGATAATATATACATACAGTTATATATATATATACTATACTATACTATATACTATATTATACTATATATATACTGTACATATATTTTTTTATAAAATATACATATTTGTGTTTAAATATATTATTTAAACTGCTAATTTCCCATACTTTTATTCTGCACTAATGGCTGCCTCAACTGCATAACTGTCCAAATATTTTGATTTCCTACCCATTCATAGACTGTTTCTAAAATTCTCAAAGACTTCAGCCATACTTTGTATTGATTCATTTTTGGAATGGGTCAGACCAAAGGAGCTTCTAAAGAAATAAATATTTTACATGATAAAATTATCTTATCAGTTCTACTAAAAATCCTGGAACAACTCACAAGTTATTTTTAATTGCCAGTTAAACAGTTTTTTTTTTTTTTTTTACTGATTCTACCCTTTTTGATATTTCATGGAGGAGGCAAACCTGCTAGTAACAACTCTTTCAAGTGCATTGCTCTCACACTTGCTGACCCTCCCTTCTTCCATCATTGCTAGAAACATGGCTAAAAAAAAAAAAAAAAAAAAAACTTTCTCTCCAACAGTCACCAGTTTCGAAGCTGAATCTTCAGATTTTTCATTTCTTTCATTTTACATGGGCCCACTTCCCTCATATTGGTGCCAAAGCAAACCCAAGTAATTCATCATTATAATTGGAACAGACCAAAATGTATTCTGCTTTTATGGAATAGGGAACACATACTCACTTTTATGACATTATGATTTCATTCTCTAACCTTTGTACATTTACCAAGGCTGTCAATTATTGGTGACTCACAAATGGGGAGGAGAAAAAAAAATTCCATTATTTACGCTTCATATAACATTTCTTCACGTCTATGGAATTATGGATTTTATTTACCAATAAAAAATATACACCATGGAAAATAATTCCTTTTTGTCATTATTATTATATCTTTTTCAAAATCATTTTTTTTTTTCCACATGTAGAACCCGAGTTCAAAAAAGCAAGAAAAGATGGTTTATTCTACAGTAAAGGTACACCATGGGCAGAGTTCGAAAGGTTTTCTCTTTATTGTTAAACGGAAGGATGGTGAGGGGCTGTTGTACAGGGACACAGGCTAGGTGGTTAAGCCTGACTGGACCTCTCCGTAGAGTTCTGCCAGTTTCTGAAACTCGGGCCCCCAGTCATCCAGATAGCTGTAGTCCTGCTCTGAGTGCGTGCCGGCCGAGCCCAGTGAGCTGACGGAGCCCGTAGGTGAGCCCTCTCCTTCGTAGGCGTACGTCTGGAGGGAGTCATAAGGGGGCACACTGGTGTCACCATCGGCCTCTGCCAGCCGACGGGCGAGGAAGGCCTGTACATCAGCGCTGTCTAGCACCAGCGGTGGGGTCAACGCTGGGGGCGGGATTGCTGTTCGCCCCAGTGCCTCGGGCCGGACATCCCGCCGGAACTTCAACTCCTCGGCAGCAGACGGGTTCCGCAGAGCAAGGATGTCAAATGCCTCGGTGTCCTCTTCGCCTCCACCCTCGTCGTCGTATGTAACCACGTTCTCTCTCACGTCCTCTTCAGATATGATCAAGGGTTCCTTCTTGCCCTTCCGGAGTGCAATAAACAGTACAACGATCGCTGAAAATAAAACGAATATGACAAAAGCAAAGTTGGTTAGGGTTATTCAATCACTGAGTAATGAAAAGAACACAGTGTTTCAACATATCACATGAGTTTTATGCCTTTTATTGGCTACATTTCTGTTCAGGGGGGAATCAGGGTGGGATCTCACTGGAGAAATACCAATGATGGCATAAAAACTGCACAGATTTTAATTTTCTGTCAAATTTTGCTATCCTTAAATTTTGTAAAGGAGGCATGCTATGGATCATGAAATGACTACATTTGCTATTGTCTAGTGTCATAAAAAGCACATTCTCAGAAATAACACACTTCGGGCAGTGATGAGGTTCAACAGCTCAGTTTTTATAGCTATCAAGCAGCTCAGGAATCCCGTATACACTCTTGTGTTTTGATAAGAAATGTAGCAAATCGGCTTCACATAAATTCAAAATCTGATTGAAAGGTAACCTTCTTGGAAATTTCAAAAATAAGAAAAAAAAGTCCAGATAAGGAAATAAGAAAAATGTCAATGTAAAAAATATTTAGAAAAAGTACATATGAAATAGTATTTTTTTAATTTTTTGCTGTTATTCTATTACGATGGAGTAATTTACACTTCAGTGTTGTGGTCCACCAGCTCTAAAAGTCCTTTTAAAACGAGAGATTGGAACTCAGCTTAGTAAACAGGATAAAATCCACCTGGGCTGGTAATCCAATATGCCAGACTCAAAAATCTGGCATGAATATACAAAAGAATTAGCTTATAGACTGTATTTGCTGTATGTATTAAAAGGGCCTTCTAGAATGTCAGAAACGGGCAGAAATAAATGAAAGATCTTATGTATACTCTGTTCAGAACATATACTGGATGAAATCTGACCTTTGTGAGAAAAAAAGAGCAGATCTAACAATCAGATCCGAAATTAGAAGATGTGTTGTTACTACATTTTTAGAACGAGTGGAGGAAATATATTTTCTCTTTTCTTCCATTTTTGAAAATCATTACTGTAATTCCTGATGGCATGAAGCACTCATCGCTTTGAGCTTATGTTGTAAATTCTGTACTCGCCTCTGATCTCCTGCTGAGACCCCCCCCAACCCCCCCAAGGCAATGACGGCCCACGCCCTGAGTGGGTGTGTAAGTTTATTATGACAATTTTCAATCATATTCTGATCGCTCCCAATTTCATTTTCCTGAAGTGCGGAGGCCATCGATCAAACGTTGCCTAGGTTACTCTCCAGTCAACCTGGCGTAAAACGAAAACTGCTATGCTCCTTTATTAAAGTCTGCCTTTATCGCTCAGGATAACACTTGTGCACACATTAAAGAAAAGATTTAAAAAAATAAATCCTGTTTTCTTTTTGTTCTGCTTTGCTGGAGCAAAATGTTCCCCCCCCCATGAATAGACTGAAATAATGTGTTTTATCTTAAATGAAGCCCTCTTCGAGAAAATGAAATCTGTAAAGAAAACTGGAACCCTATAGATGCCTGTGTTGGCAGTGAGTATGAGGAGTACAGGTGAACAGTCCTTATGGGGAATGGAGAGCAGAGCTTTTTGCATCTCGCGGGCTGAGCACTGCAGTGGTAACCTTGGACTTGCCGAATACAAGCCAAAATGCAGATTTTGGCAGCTGATCTAAAAGGGGTAACAGCTTAGGTTGTGCTCCAGCAGCTGGATGCATCTTGACCCCAACTGACCCCCCACAGGTCTATCCACCCTTACAGATCTGTGTTGGACTGCTGGAAGTTGGCAGTTTGACCATATTAGCGCTCAACATCTTTTATCTGTAACAAGTGACTTTTTTGGGACATCGGATGCCAAAGCGGCATTCCTTGGTCATCATAATGGACGGAGAAAGGTGAAAGAGTGGAGAAAGTGTAGTGGCGCAGAATGTGTGAGGACTAACAGAGGAATAATCAAGTATTCGAGCAAGAATATAGTAGGAAGTGGGGTAGGAAGAGTAAAGGATAGCCAACGAAAAAAAGAGTTTTGAAAGACCCAAGAAGTTTTCAAGGAAAGGAAAAGTGTGGGAATAGTGAGGAACGGGCAGAGGACTAGTACTAGTTTCCTTACCAAGCAAGATGGCAACGCAGAGCAGGATGGCGATGAGGGCCCCGGTGCTGAGCCCGGCTGAAGACAGGAAGGCGCTTGACTGGCACGTGCGCATCATCCCGCTCCGCCCGCAAGAGCACACACGTAGGGTCAGCGTGCCCGTGCTGCTAAGTGCTGGTTCGCCTCCATCTGCCACCACCACGGGCAGCTGGTACAGCTCCTGGCTGGTCCGGCTGAATCGGCGCCGCCGGGCCACAATGCTGGCAGTGTTGTCTATAGTTGAGGGACATGAAGGAGAGTCTTACGTTGTTGAGAGTCCCAGTGCAGTTGACTCATGATGGCAAGAAGCACTTTCCTGACTAACAGAAAGGCCTCAGTAGGTGAAGCGTATGTTTGTATCTATGGACCTTTATTTTATTCATGAACTACACAAAGAATTTGTTTGTTTCACCCATTCTGGCCTGTGATTTCTTCACTCATTTCAGGATCATTTAAGGAGTGCTTCTGTAGATTGCAAGGTACAGCTAGACAGATTTGTTTAAAAATCATTTTTTTACAGTTGTATAAGTGGGCATATGGTAGATTAAGTACTTTTCTTATCTTACATGAAATGCAAACTTGTAACTGGGGTCGCTGATGCTTCACAGCACCTGAGTTGTTCATGTGTAGGCTGGAGTCCGGCTCAGTCTGTGTGGAGTTTGCATGTTCTCCCTGTGTCTGTGTGGGTTACCTTCAGGTTCCTCCCATAGTCCAAAGACATGCTGTTCAGGTGGATTGGTCGTGCTCAATTGTCCGTAGCGTGAAAGGTTTTGTGTGTGTGTCTGTGTGTGTGTACAGATAGATAGATAAATAGATAGATAGGCCTTGTATGGCCACATAAATTGTAGCTGTTTTAGTATCTGACATCTTTTTCTGGAATAATTTCCAGTGTTTACATCTTTAAATTTACAATTATTTAGCCATTGATAAAGTTTGGAACTCTTACTCTATCAAAGCTTTATTCATTGATTTATTTATTTACTGATTTATTTATTTATTTATTTTCAAACAAGAGGGGGTGCGGTGGCGCAGTGGGTTGGACCGCAGTCCTGCTCTTCGGTGGGTCTGGGGTTCAAGTCCCGCTTGGGGTGCCTTGCGGCGGACTGGCGTCCCGTCCTGGGTGTGTCCCCTTCCCTCTCCGGCCTTACGCCCTGTGTTGCCGGGTAGGCTCCGGTTCCCCGTGACCCCGTAAGGGACAAGCGGTTCTGAAAATGTGTGTGTGTGTGTGTGTGTATTTTCAAACATCTTCCTATACACCTGGATGCATCGTCAGTGATGTATCCTGGGAGTACCATGCTCAAGGCTACAGGAGCAGCATTTAAACATTGTTCCCCTGACCACATGATGACAGCTCCTACTACTATGCTTCCTGTTCTTCACCCCAAACACTGTACTCCGCATTGCAATGTATTTTTGCAAAGAAGCAACTCTGTACTCTTACTGCTGCAGTGGCATCTTTGTCAAAGACTGCACATGTAGATCTTGTATTATGATGATGAATACGGCTGCTGTGTGCATTTTTCCCAACAATTCCCTCCTCCTAACACGCAGCTTTGCAGACAGTAAATGATATTCAGCATTGTAAATGGCCACAAATCAACTTGCTTCCTATAAGAACATTAAACCGCCACCACTGCTGAGAAAAGACTGTCTTAACATTCCTATCTTGGCAGCCTCTATAAATAACTCCACCGACCGACAGCTGGAACCACGGCGCGAACTCCGAGCTTTACTGACTCAGACCTGCGACGTTCGATGCTGCCGCTTCTCTTATTCGCAAGAGGCCTCGCAAGACAAAGGGATACGAAACAGCGAATGAAACCGATAGCTGCACGCGTGAGACGGGCAGGACAGAAAACACACGGAGAAGAAGGGATGGCAAAACCGAGAGAGGGATGACGAGGTAAAGGCAGGAATGCAGTGAGTGATGAGAACTGTGGGAGAAGAAGAAGGATGGAGAAGATGAGAACGAAGTAAAGGGGAGACAGACGGAGAGAGCAGCACAGGGGATTTCGACTTATCATCTGGGCTGCTCATTTGCATGCGCAATCACAGCCTCCATCTTCGTCCTGAAGTGCAGCGCCATAGTAACAGGCCGCCTGCAAGGCGCTCGTGGAGAGAAGGGAAGCGGGGGGTGTCCACGGGTCATCCTCAGCGTTCGGCTACCATATGTAAATAAGCAACACGCGGGCAGATTTAGTGCGCCGCGGTGCTCCTTAGCCACAGGGCGGAGAATGGACTTTGTGATGGTGGCTGAATGCCCACAGACACAAGGATGGGCTGGAAACGCTGGAAGGGCTTCGACTTGGATCTACACGCATGGCAGGGTTCCTAGGCAGGTGCTGTTCAGGCTGTGGGTGTTGGTGTGTATCGGATGGGGTCGCGCATGGCGAACGGGGACGGTCAGATGTGTAAAATTACGATATTAGAAAGACTAAAAAAATCTTATGTTTGTGTCTTACCACGACAGCCTAATCAACATAGATGAAGCTCCAGCACACAAATTTGGTTCTCTACCAGTACGTGTAGTGATCACGGACCCACGGGCGTCTCTGCCGGCAACTGACAGGATGACGGGTGCACTGAGCCAACAGCGTGCATCGCTCTGTACTGCGCCATGCGGCACAGAAGTGAGGAGGGTCGACTCAAAGTGAGCGAATGTGTGTGTGTGTGTCTGTGTGGGGGGGGGGGGGGGCACGGTGTTTAAGGACTGCAGCTGCTTACAGCTCATTAAATGGTCATGGTGAGCGCTGCCTGGCAGACGTTTGCATTTTTCTGCAAGCCCTCCCCACTGCTTGTCCAATCGGAGCTGTAATAGCTGGTGGTAAGAGTACGTGAAGTGTGAGGGCTGTAGCGATGTGTGTACAGGGGTGCTCAGGGACTCTTTACTGCCCTTTCCTGCTTTTCTAGCCGCAGGTTTTATTTACAGCATGCCAGTCGCCCAGCCCATACTCACATCTTGAGCCTGGAGCTTTTTTGTGGATGGGTCAGGGAATGAATGATTCTATACTTTTTCAATGGCAAATGTGGTAGAAAATCTGAGAATTTTATTAATTTCAGTCAGAAGTGTCTAGTCTTCTTTTTTCCCCTTGTTGTTACTTTTAAACACACATCTGTTTGTCGCACTCTGTTTGGAACAGGACCAGGGCTGCCTCCTTTGCGCTCTGTCATCACAATGTCAAAACCATGCTCAAAAACGTGTTACTTCCTGCATCAAAGTTCTGCGACATTTTATTGCAGTCTCATTTTCCTGGAGGAATGTTTTGCCTTATAACAAACAGTCACCATGAAGCATATGATTTTGACATCTTTCCTACATTTAGAAAATGATATTCAAAATCCTTCCCACACGCCAACTTGGGAGTGGTGATCAGTTGCCAGATAGAACGGCGAGCGGCGTAGGTACTCTTATTGCAGTGCATCTCCGGGTAAATATAATTCATATATAATTACAGATTTATTTATTTATTTATTTATTTATTTATTAATTAAATAAACTGCCAGAATATGTAAGATCACTTCTGTAGAAAATGAAGAACTGAGGACAAGGCTATTTCATTCCAAGGGATGAACGTGGAGATTCTGAGAGGCCCAGAATTAAGTGCTCCTCAGAGAACCACAACCCAAAAGAAAGATCTAGAGTCCTGGTTTCATTGCTAAAGCAAATCAGGTGGGGGGCGGGGGGGGGGGGCAGCCTGACTGGATGGAGAAAAGGGGCTCAGAAAATCCTATAATGGTTTAAGGGACGATGCGGCACTATGATGACTCAGCTCAATTGGGAGTGCCCATCTCTTCTTTACAAGAGCCAAGTTGAGTAGTCATCCCCCCCCCCCCCCTCACTGCTTGCTGTTAGGAGATTTTTTTTTTTTTTTGTGGGCATGAGCTGTCTTGTCGCACCAGGTCTCAGGGGGGCAAACGATTGGAGGAAATCAAGCTCTAATCCATCAGACGAAAGAGCGGGAGTCTGAGCGGGTGTGTGCGGGGGGGTTATATTCGACAAAACTGCTGGCTCCTACGCAGAAGATGAAAGCAATTGCTTGCAAGGGTGCCTGTTTCTGAACATCCAAGCGTCAGTGAGACACAGCACATGTCAATACCTTCCCCACTTCACTTCCATTTAAAATGTAGGGATTTTGAAATGCAATAAACAAGTGACATATTACAGTGACAGACCCAAACCAGTCATAAATACACCTTGGAGCAGGCATATAAAAACACAATCAATCAGTGATTACTGAAGAAAATGAGGTGTAAAGGAAATAACGTTCTGCAATGGTTTATTTTCAGAAGTAAATCAAAGAAATGCAATATCGATGCATGGATATTACGCTTTTGAGTGCTATTATTTTCATTTTAACTGGCAAGCAGCACGATTACTTAAGGCCGGTTTTGAGGGTAGTCTGCATATTACCCTTTGTTTTAATAATCTCGAGTTTCACAGAAAACACACAAACAAGGACATTTGCGAGTAAACAGCAGATGGAGAGCACTTTTTCAGTCAACTCTGCATTTGGTAGAAAACAGCCTTGCCCGTCTAATAATAACAGTGTGAATAAATGTCTCTAATCTGCGAGGAGAAGGAAATAATGAAAACTGGCTTTCTGACGTCCCCTTTAAGCTCTTTTTAATTGGCCGAGTCCTTTGAGAGCCTTATCCATTGAAGCATAGAAAAGAGAAATGCGCCAATATGCTTCTACACTCCTGCCCAAGCCGAAAAGAACATCAGGATAACGTCTTACTAGATCTGCTTGGTATCTTTGGTCATGGTGACCATCTGTACCACGGACCACATAAGACCACGCTACACATAAGACCATGATAAACTACTGGACATTTTGACCTTAGATAGATAGATAGATAGATAGATAGATAGATAGATAGATAGATAGATAGTCCTGCAATGATTGGTTTTTGTAACGCACTGCATTATTAGCACACAGCTGTTGAGGTGGTTGTTTGCTGTCAACGTGATGAATGAGTATTGGTCACGCTACAGAGGGCACCTTAAGATTTGCAGAGCTCAAAAGTTGCTCCAGCTCCCCACTGAATTGTCCATTCGGTGAGTTCACAGTTCATCCACTATAGTCTGGTCACTTGATGAACTGTACCATGGCCAACAAAAATGTAGTGCGGTTAAAAGACAGAGGGTCGTTTGTGGGTCGGAGGAGCTACATGCACTAGCATTCGACGGAGGGTGTAGCTTTTCTCACGCCTGCACAGGAACCTATTCCGACTACCGAAAAAGCTCTTTTGCCCCCTGCTGAACAATGTAAGACAGAATCCAGCTCACAAGAACTTTGTTGTCATAGTAACCTTCTCTACCTAAAAATGCCCCATTGACTTTCAACGTGGAAGAAGACATTTTACATGATGACGACGATGACAAAAATACCTTCGTTGTCCTTGAGTGTGAAGTTGGGATTGACAGGCATGTTGCTCGGCATGGAGAAAGAAAACCGCAGACCGTTTGCGAAGTCATCTTTGTCCACGGCGCTGATTGTCTGGATCACCTGAGGGAGGCGGAGAGAAACATTTCAGAAGTCTGCACTTAGCTGTGCCCATCCCACAAGCCCCTGGGTTCTCCAGCAATGAATGATAATGAGAAAAAGCATGTCCTTTGGCTGAAGGTTGGCCTGTAATGCCTGGAAGGCCGACGCAGGGAGCATGGCGCACCGTGCTTCGGCTCGAAGATCAACGCTGCTGACATCAGCCACCTTGGTTTGGTGTGAAGCGGACGGATCTCCAGACAGAGCACCACAGGGACCCTATGAGCTAGTTAACCTAATTGGCTGCCGCCTCGCCCCCACTCCGGAACAACATAGACGGGCCACCCCGGGCTGAAGCCGACCAATTACGGGTGCGCTGTCGCTCGTCTGGTCGACGGGACAGCTCTTCCACCTCCTCACACCCGACACTCTTCATTGTTGCCCAGCCAGGTCTGCAAACCCGTCATGCACTGCACTCAAGGCCTCTCATGGCAGGCTCCTTTGAACCCGCACAGCTGCCTTCCCTTCACAAAGACAGACATGGATGATTCTTTTTGTACCTCGTGCTGCTTAGGGCTGGGACACTAGGAAAGACTTCACATCATATACGATGCAGGGAAAAAAAAATCTCATTGGACATTAAGATTTCATAAAAGCGCGTTTTCCTTCGAATTGAAATACCCAAATTTTGCATTTATTTTTTTTTATTTTTTCCCTTTAATTCGTACCTAAGGCGGCCGTCTAAGGAGGATTTAACATTCTCCATCAAATCAAAAGACATCTTTTTTACAAACCATGAAACAATAACATGGCTTTGACAGAAAGGAAGACTCTGGTGATACTTTTCCATAGCTGCCTTAGACGTTCGCCTAAGGAAGGCTTTGCACTCTCCGTTGGAAAAAGAAGGGAAAAGTTTCCTTAATAACTTGTGCTATACCGTAAAACTGCTTCTGTTTTAGAAAAAGAAAGATTGAGGGACTTTTTCATACCATGTGCTTGAGACAGCTGCCAAAAGAGGCCTTCGCTCCCTCCGCAGGAAAAGTTTTCATTGCTGCCTGTAATTATACCATAAAGCTGCTTTTCCTTCAGAAGGAAAGACAAGGATTTGTTTTTCTATAGTTCATGGCTAAGACAGATGCCTAAGGAAAGCTTCAGTTTCTGCACTGAAACAAAGGGAAATATGGAGATAATAACTTAAGGCAGTTACTCCTTAAAAAAGAAAGTCACAACCGTTAATTTCTTCACTGTTAATCTCAGTCTTGACACAATTGCCTAATATTACATTGAACTCAGCGGGCATCAAATCGGCGCATGTTTGAAAAAGGTTGTTCAGCATCACGAGTCGTAATGAGTATTTTATTATTCCTACTCTACAAATATGACTTTGAGGCCTTTTCATCACTTTTTCAACTAAAACCTGAAGTTGGTGATGAATTGCATGACCAAACAGCATCACTTGGCAATGTGTGCATCAAACAACACTCAATGTTTACACTCGGCACTCTGCTAAATCCCCAGAATGTTTTCCCAGTATTTGAAGCCTGGATTTCTCGGTCCACTTTGAAGGGTAATGAACCAAAGTGCCTGAAAGTTTTCACTCCAATAAACTTCATAAGTCAGTTACAAGGAGTACTAGTCAGCTTTTCAAATTTCCCTGCTAAATAACCGCGTTCCATAAACAACGATGTGTGTTTTTATTCTTTTATTACGCTGTACACCGATACTAGCAGAGAAGGAATGGCAAGGTCAATAGCCGGAAAACCACTTAAAAAGGCCAATTATAGAAGAGAAACGATTGACATGAACCCCAGCATGAACAGCAAGCCCCAGGACAGAAGGTGGATACACAATGAAGGACTGCTTAGTTTCTTCTTTCTAAGCCTCTTTTGAGAGGCCTCCCACTTCCTCGGCACGGTGACGAAGTGCGGGAAGAGAGACCTCGGCTAATGAGCTGCCTCCTCTTCTGCCGCTGCGAGCTGTAGCGTTCGCCAACCATCCCTACTGTCCTCAGTCTGGAGCCCATCGCTCAGATGTATGAAGAGCAAAGTGGGGTACTGACCGCCATTCAGAGCCACCGTGCCTTACTTCTGGTCATGGATGAGTGATGATTAGCTAGTTTGACCCCACACTCCCCACGCACCTTCTCCAATAGCCCCCAATCCTCTATATCTTGCGGTCCTATGTGCCGGCAGTAGGCAGAGCTGCTGAATATTAATAATGCACGAAGATGAGGTGATGAGGTAGGCAGGCAGTAGTGGTGACGGTGGTGAGGGTGGCCCGTTCCAGTGGGGTCGCCCAGATAGAGGGGTGCGCACCTGACCAGGCCGGGAGCTCTCGCACACAATGACCTCGCCGTCGGCTGAGATCTCAGGCGGGTTGTCGTTCACGTCTAACACCTGAACCGTGACGGGGACGTGACTGAGGAGACTGGGGTTGTCTGCAGAGGACACAAAATAGGCAGAAAATAACAAAAAAAAGAAAAGCACAGCGACTCGCAGAGGCAACACATATTCTATGAATGACCACTTGATACACAGATTCAATCATCTGTTCGGTTCAGCTCATTTCAGGTCAGTCAAATTTATCTTTGAATAGCACAGTTTCCATCACACGGTCTGAGAACATGTACAAACATTGCGAGAAACACAGAATTACTTCTAACAAAAATGACACGCAGTCAAGTGGGAGAAATAGCTGGAAGGCAACAGTCTATCTATCTATCTATCTATCTATCTATCTATCTATCTATCTATCTATCTATCCCTCTGTCTGTCTGGCATCTGCCACTTGTGATGCTGATGATGTTGCTGCCTACACTGCCACTCTGACCCTGACTGCGGTAGAGTATTGTGTGCACAGGCTCTATGTCCTGCTGTGAGATCATTTAACATTAACAGTAATACCTCTCGGCACTTGACAAAATGAGAAGGATAGAATATAACTAAAGCCCGGGCCCTTTGTCTCTAAGAAATATGAGACTGCAAAGCATTTTACTCCCAATTTTCTGCTGAATTTATGGTGACGGGCCTTGAAATGTCACAGTAATTTCAAATCACTCAATCAAGTCCAGATAAAACAAAAGATATATTTTATCATTAAGAGAAAGAGGAAGGAAACAAAGGGTGATTTAAAATGTTCACTGAAGAGGTGGAAGACAAAGCGTGGCTCCAAAGGAAGAGAGATTGCAATTATACATTTAGATTTTTAAGATGTTTTCCTCCAAAGTAAGAGACAATGGCTGTTAACTAGTACTTAGCTGACACGTTTGTCCAAGGTGACTTACAGTGGTACACATACCCCACTAAACTCACAAGGATCATCCACCAATGGTAGTGTAGGGGGTAGAGCTGCTGCCTTGGGACCCAAAGGTTGCACATTTGAATCTCATCTCTGGCAGTAGTGCCTTTGAGCAAGTTACTTACCCTACAATTGCTCCAGTAAAGTTACCCAGCTGTACAAATGGGTAAATAATTGTATGTAGATTAACATTGTAAGTCGCTTTGGGAAAAAAAGTGTCTGCTAAATCAGTAAACGTACATTGCAGACACTCAGTCACTTCCATTTATGCACACGAAGGCAAATGCAGAATCACCAGTTCACCTGAAACATGTATCTTTGGACTGTGGGAGGAAACAAGAGCACCTGGAGGAAACCCACACAAACATAGAAGGAACACACAAAGTCCAAACGGGCTGAGTGCGGTTAGAACCCACAGCCAGCCACACTGTATAGTGCGGTGGTGCTGAAAGAGCTTGACTTAAGGAAAGAAGGTCCCAGGTTTTCGAGCTGGGATGCGTCCTGCTATTTGACTGAGCAAGAAAACTATAAATATTTCATTAAAAAACCCAATTGAATGAAATGATGAATCAGAAACTTAAATAACAGAACTTGATGAGCAAAAAATTACCATAACCTTTCTTCTTTTCGCACGTACTCTCAATCATGAGCCTCACACGCAAAGCGATGCCTCCCACTTATTTCGGGGCTGTTATTCATGCCGGAGTTGTCATAGCCTGTTAGCAATGTACTGCAGCACGTACCCAGCAAACCATCGCAAGCTCCACCTCGTAAACGGCTCGGTCGCTAGCCTCCAATTTTCTCCGACAAGTGACTCGGATGGGTGTGAAAAGTCTCAGCCGACTGAAACCGATGAACCCGCTCTTTCAAAGGAAAGCTGCAAATTCATAATCCAGAGCAACAAAGGAAGGCAAAGACTCCACGAGGGTGTGGAATATCGAATTCCATGCTTGCAGAAAAACATTTGTGGCAACGCGGCCCCTGACACCGCAAAGGCCGACACAAATAATCCCATCAGCGAGGTCATTAAGTTTCCTATCCAGAAGCCAACTTTCTTATCAGACCAAGAGGCTAACGACTTTGCCGAACGAACCTTTCTGTAACAAACTATCCCCATGGCAACTCCCAGCACACCACCAATTAGGCTGACATTTCCCGAGATACACTCTCACCGTCTCCCCGGTTTGACTGCCTTTACTTTTATTTCTACACCTTATTACAAAGTTTTTTCTTTTTTTTTTCTTTAATAAATGACACCTGCGTCACTACAGAACAACACTGTTTTGGTTCTGTTCACAGGAGAGATGTAGCTGGACATCACATCGGTTTCTGAGCATTCACTTTCACAGGAGACGTTATATGTATTCATTCAGCCAACACCTCTGTCCAAGCAATGTAAAGGTCACAATTACTCACCCATTTATATAGCTGGTTAATTTCAGCACAGCAATCAAGGGTAAGCACATTGCTCAAAGGTACTACAGCAAGAGTTAGGAATTGGACCTGCAACATTGGGATCCAAAGGCAATAGCTATCACCACTACTCTACCAGCTGTCCAACACAGCCCTGCACTGGCAGGAGGTAAAGGACACGTTCAACACCTGTTGCAGTGGGAGCTTCGTGGCAATGGACAAGACCAGAAACAGCATCATCACCGTGTAGTTTAAAGCCATTAGTGAAGCTCTGTTGTGAGAGGAAGGCTCAAAGAAAGGGTAATTGCCTTGATAAACATCTAAAGACAAAGAGGCAAAATCGACTGACCCTGAATAACCCTGAGCATCACTCGGTGGCTCGGGTCTGAGCACAGGATACTCCAGAATGCATCAGTTCTCATCACAGCTGATACACCGGTATTGCTCCAGCCACAGATTTTGAGAGGGTAACTGAGTAAAACACATTTGCAGCACTAAAAGAGTGAGTGACAGGCCCAAAACTGCTTCCATTACCCACTCACAAGAACCTGCAGGCTTCAGTAGGAAGGAGATATATATATTTTTTTTATTCCTCGATCTCTTTCTGGTGCAGTGGTGTACTCACCAACCTCCGAGGCGATAACAGTCACGTTGAGCCAGGGTGTCTCCTCACGGTCCAGACTTTGTGTGGTTGCTATGACTCCACTGTGGGCGTCGATGGAGAAATACTTATCCCCATCACCACTGTGGTCAATGAAATACCTGTAATTAGATGAGAAGCACAGTTAAAGTTACAAGTGCCTTCTCCACAGTGCTTGGTCAATGAGATAAAGCAAAGGCATCATAATATTTCAATGGAAATAAATGATAATAATAAAGAGTATAAAAACATATACGGCACAGTAACATTTCTGGCAGCTGCTATTGCAGTTGGTTAGAGCTGCTGCCTGTGGACCCAAAAGTTGCAGGGTTGAACATGGCTTTCACCATGTTTTGGTACCAGGCAGCAAGGCACTTACCCTAAATTGCTCCAAAAAAATGACCCAGCTGTATAAAAGGGTAAATGATTGCAAGCTGCTTTAAAGAAAAATATCAGATGAATGTAATGTCATAGTGCACTACTTGATATCTAAAGTAAAATAAGATGTCTTCCCCAGATCATTGATGAAATATTTACTAAAAAAATAAATACATACAGTCTTACAGACATTAACAGTTTTTTATGATCCTGTATCATCAGGGACTCCACTCACCCTCCACACCACCTCTTTATACTGCTCCCCTCTGCAAGGCGATACAGGACAATTCACTCACACACCAAAAGAATGAAAAATAGCTTCAGCCCCAGAGCTGTGGAACAGCTGAACACACACAGTTTGAAACCACTTGTCCCACACAGGGTGGCCGTACAGGGCTGGAACACGCCCCAGAAGGGACGTCACTCCATCGCAAGGCACCCCATGCAGGATTCAAACCCCAGACCCGCCACACAGCATGACCCAGCCACCTCCAACAGCTAAACACTGCTTAATTTTTATTGTATAATATTGTATTATCTATTCATCTGTTTATTTACTGTATTATCTGTTTAAGCTGTTTAACTTTTTTTATACTTAAGTGTTGTGTTTTATATTGTGGTGTAAATAACTCAGGGAGTAGCACTATAATTTTGTTGTATTGCACAGCAGTACAATGACAAGAAAATCTTCAATTCAGTTCAATTCAATTGTAGTCATGTTCATAGGTGATGTAGGTGTCCACTCTATGGTGCTTTTCAGACCATTACTAAATATATATATTATATGTTTTATTTCCTTAAAACCAAATTCGAATCTTGTTTGAAAGAGAATAGTTACTTCAGACTTCCGATTCCTTGCCTATAATACTATTGAATTCTTATGTATGAACATTTTGTTGCAATTTTAAGAAATATAAAGTTAATATTACTCATATTAGCTTAATATTAACTTACATTAATATTAAGTTATGTAGGTTATAACAAATCATCTTAAAAGAGTGATAATCTAAACCCACTGACTGTTTAACACAGCTGTATAACATCCAAGTCAAATCAAAACGAAGAAAACTGGACAAATTCTCAGAATGCTGTTTTCATTTAATTCTTAGTACGGAGGAAAAAAATAAAAATATCCTGTGTGGAACGGATGCATCCCTGGTATCGGTCTCTCGCACATGCAGCGGCCAGCTTGGGAACCCCTCCAGCTCGTACACTTCAGATCGTGTGGATGGCCTCCAAGCTTCTCCCATTGTCTGTGTCTCTCGATCACTAGCAGACGAGGATGGAAAGAATGGGCGTGGGGGGGGCGGTCCCCGTCCCGTGACCACTCCACCTTTTATTATGCAGATGCACTTTTTGTTTTATGTATGTCTTTTCAAACAGCGTAAGGATTTTCCATGACTCATCCCTTTAATTTTCCCTATATATTTTCCCTTTTTCTTTCTTCCTTGCCATCAAAACATACTCCAAGCATTATTCCTGGTGGTGTCTTCTTCGAAGTTGGCTTTCGATAAGCCCACTTCCAGAAATGTGTGCATTGGAGATATGGCTAACAGGTAAAGGACCTGATAGGGCAAAAAATTTTTTTAAAAAAGTGTGTGCGCGCGTGTGTGTGCGTGTGTGCGTGTGTGTGTGCGTGTGTGTTGGAGGTTAGTCGACTGATCTGGTCTCTTCCTCTCGAACCTCTGCAGAATTATGCACCGATTAACTGATGCGCAAGCAAAGTGTTACAAATAAAGTGGAAACATTTCAATTGTCTGACTTCCCGTCTGCAGGATTAATGAGGGCGGCTGGATTGGTTGTCGCCTTCGGAGTACAACAAGCAGTGACACACAGTAGCTTGCCAGAGCTAATTAAGAATTTCCTCTCTCTCGCTCCTGCTTGCTCCCTCGCTCTTCCTCTATCTCGAGCACTCTTTCTGCAGCGTGCGAGGCTGCTTGTCAGCACAGCTTCTTCTGGTCACGGTAGTTCCGAGTGCCAAGCAACACATTCTAATGAGTCGCCTCTGATGAGGCAGAGGATGAACGCTGGGCGTGTGCAAGACTATCGTTTATGTGCGTTACTACCCGCCCTGTACAGGCTGCCTGTCTGCTTCAGTTTGAACTGAAATTCACCTGATGGCGCTGTTGGTGCTGTCGGGGTCGCGTGCCGTCACAGCCCCCACCTCCGTCCCTATTGGTGCATTTTCATAAACGTCCATGATGTAGTAATCCATGGAGAAGATGGGTGGCTCGTCCACGTCGCCGACTGTAATCTTGAGCGTGGCTGTGTCCTTGAAGGGGCCCAGGTAGGCAAATCGTGGGTCCAGGTGTGTATTGACCCCTTCAATGTGGAGTGTGTAGGCTTTCTTCTTCTCAAAATTCAAGGGCTGCACAGAAGGATGGTGACGGTTGGTTAGATAGGTAGATAGATAGATAAATAGATAGATAGATAGAGGGACATCTGGTAGCATCGTGGTTAGGGTTACTGCTTTTGTAGCCAAAGGCTGCAGGTTCGACCCCCACCTCTGTCTGTAGTACCCTTGAGCAAGATACTTACCCTGAATTGCTCCGGTAAAATTACCCAGCTGTATAAATGCATGAATAATCATAACCTTAACACTGTATGTCGCTTTGGAGAAAAGTGTCAGCTAAATAAATAAATATAGATAGATTGATTGATTGGTAGGTGGGGGATGGATGGGTGGGTTGATCGATGAACAGGTAGGTGGTTGGATGGATTGCTGAATCAATTAACAAAGCCGATTTTACTCATCCATTACAGAAGGCAGGTACCTGTCCGAGTGTTAAAATATCGGCACTGCAGTCATGACAAAATTTCATTCCCCAGCCCTTCTCAACAGCAAAACTGAAACCTGCTTGTTTCAATTACAAACACATATAGACTTTTCCAGAGGAGCTACGGCACTTTTCACAATCAAAACAGATCTATTAAATGATAACCTTAAGGTGATGTGTTATCAGTTTGTATCAATCTGATATTACAGCTAAATAGCTCAGGGAAAGATAGTAAATGGTAAGCTGCGTAAGGAAATTATCTTGTGTACAAGAGCTCATAATGCTGTCATCCCAGCACCGACCCTGCTATAGTCCCTTAGGGTAAGATGCAGTTAAAGCATCTTAAAGTATGTGTAATATGTGAAACCGTGGGAGTGCATGTTGTTTTGGTTTAATGCCTCTGCTAAGCGAAGAATAAATACAACTACTATTAATGGATACATGAAGGGTTCGGGACCTTTTTCAAGGAGATGATGCCCTCTCTTGTGTCTCTGTCCGTGGCGATGGAGAAGACAGAGGCACCCTCAGCGTTGATGATGCTGTACTTTATCTCTGCATTAACGCCCAGGTCCTCGTCGTTGGCGCGGATCTTGCCCACCGGTTTGCCCACCTGGGCAGACTCAGGCACGTAAAGCTGATAGTTCTCTGCAAAGACACATTCAGATGTGAATGAGGCAAAAGGAAAACTGGAAGTGGAGCACAGTCAAACATTTTCCAAAGCCCAAGACATATTATTTTGACTCTTCTTCGTGATTGTTGGCGATCAGACATTAAATCTTTCCAGGCAATGGCAGGGGTGTCAACTTTGTACTTTAAAATCAAACACAAAATACTGAAGTATCGGACGTACAGACAGATTTAGCTGCTCACTTTTCCTCATGTGCGGACCAGAAAACATGAAATTAAACCCGATTTAGTAATCCATCCCACTTCAGCAAATACATTTGTTGCAGTCAAGAGCTCTACCGTAAATGAATGCCAGTTCACTAAAAATTGGAAATATGTCATCACCTTACAGCTTGAATCTCAGAAATAATGGCTCAGTGAACATCAGCCAGTTTAAAGTGCCAGTGATATGATAAGCAGTGTCATGTATATTAACCCTAAAAAGCTGAATACACCAACTCAGGACCGAAACTATATTGCATTTGACGCAGACAAACATAACGCTGTCAGCCTTGTTTGTGCTTCTCACACTTCCAGTACAAATATACATCTTGAGTTATTCAGCTTGTGATAACTGTCAAAATGTTCATATGTTGGAAGGAAACATTGGGAACGTTTTGTTTTCTTAAACATTGGGAAAAATTCACAGTTCTGCAAATTTCAACACAATCTAGCAGACTTACAAATATCTCAACCAGCAACAAACTGTGGCTCTGAACCGTCAAACAACCATCTTGTCGTAAGTGTTCTCGCAGATGAACACCGAAGCATTTTCAAATCCACTGAAATGATTTGCATCAACCTGCCATAACTGATCACTTAAAGTTGAGAGATGAGACAACTCCCGAACAGACAGCAATTTGCGGTTAAGAGCAAACGATTACAAGAACAGCTTTGAGTTTTCATACTTTGTGGGAACCTGGGAGGGTTATCGTTGACATCGGTAAGCGTGATGTTAACTGTGGTCGACCCAGAGAGGCCTCCCACTTGACCCGCCATGTCCTTCGCTTGAATCACCACGGCGTAGTGTTCCCTGGCCTCACGGTCCATGTTAGCCAGAGCAGTTCTGATGATGCCTAGAAAACATGTGGAACACACACAGATCATTGTCAGTACAAGAACAGAATAAAGGCCAGCAACGAATTCGTTATTCAAAGCAAAATGTCCAAACTGGCATTCATTTACACTTTTGTTTAAATTTACATCTAGTCATTTAGCAGACACTTTTCTCCAAAGGGGCGTACATTCAATACAAAAAGTGCATCACGTCAACAGAAGGATGGAAATCAGGAGAAATTGTTCCAAAATCTTAATCTCGACCCCTCCAGCAAAGACACTATCTTTGCATGAGCATGCTTAATGGCCACTCTTTGACATGTCCCTTTGTCGCCCAACCAAACATCTGTTCTTGTACACTTGCATATATATTTGTAAGGTGTGCAAGCAGCTTTGGACTGGATCACCTGCAAAGCAAACAATGAAAAGTGAAGACCTGATCTCTTAGAGCTCTTCAAGGCTGAAGCACAGGAGCCTTGACTCGGTTGGTGGAAGAAATCAGGGCACAGCTTGACATTTTGTATGAAAAGACAGGACACAAAGTAACTTTCCCGCTCCTCTTTGAATCTTGCATTTGGCCATCTTTTGAGAGTCAAGGCCATCTTCCCTCCAATTCCCATTATGTTTCAAGTGAGGACAGAGCCTTGAAGTGCCAGGAGGGGTGGCCTTTCTGAGCACTTATTCAATCATGTCTGCAACAACAATAACAACGAAGCCTCAACGTTGAACCCCTGAAGTGGCATTAAAAAGCACATGCAGCGATACACCAAAGTCTGAATGCAATCCGTGGTGGAAAGTGTGACACCCTGAAGAAAAGACTCAGCAAAGGATTTCGTCTGAGATAGGCTACAGCTGAGCCTGCGCAAGAATGTCGCTTTGAGGCAGGCTGCAGTTGAGTGGTATTTCACTGAGGGCATCAGTTTGAGAAGTTGGCACTACAGCCTCACCAAGCCCTCAGTTTGAGGTAGTCTGCAAGATCTCAGTCTGAGAAGATCTAAAGCCTTACCAATGACGGTCAGTTTTAGGCAGTCGGCAGTGAAGCCTTACCAAAGCTCTCAGATGAAATCTACAGCAAATCATCAGAGGGGATCTCGGTTGGAAACAGGCTGCAGCAGAGCTTCACAAAAGCTTTCTGTTCAAGCCAGTCTGCAGTAAACCATCACAAGGAGTCTCAGCTGGAGACAGACTACACTATAGTCTCACCAAGGCTTCAGTTTAATGCATATTTTCTGTTTCATTCCCATCCACTCACACTGAGTGTTTCGACCAAGTTTTCCAAGTATTTCCTAAAAGTTCTGGTTCCCTGACCTTGTGAATCATCTGCTGGAACCACACTCCCCAGAGAATGCTGAGACTTTTGCACTGACAAAATAATAAAAAATTTATGAGATCAGGGCCAGATCCACAGCTAGGCGAGCTTTAAAGCTACCGTGCCTTTCAATTAATAATTAGCAGTTTACAGAGCTTAAACTCCAGGTGATACACTTACAATTTAGCTGACGTCTTCAACCACACAATGCGGCACATCTTTACATGCACACCATACACACAATATAATTATAGAATATTAAAAATGGGGCAATGAGATCATAAAAACACTCAATAGGATATATAACGAAATATATCATTATATATATATATATATATATATATATATATATATATATATATATATATATATAAAATTTATATTTCTATATACATATATAATTTGTTTTTATCATATATACTACCCCAAACACAATTGTCATTTAATGACCACAATAGGGCATGTGTGGTGGTGTGGTAGGCTTGGCTAGGTCCTGCTCTCTGGGGGGACTGGGGTTCGAGTCCCACTTGGGTGCCTTGTGACAGATTGGCGTTCTGTCCTGGGTGTGTCCCTTGTGCCCCGTGTTGCTGGGTTAGGCTCTGGTTTGCCGCGACCCCGCTTGGGACAAGTGGTTTCAGACTGTGTGTGTGTGTGTGTGTGTGTGTGTGACCACGATAGTACTGAACCAGATTTTCTCTTTGCTGAGTTCTATGCAGTATAAAGATATGTTTAAATTGTAGACAGTTTAAGGCTCTACATATAGATTATCTACAAAGTTATTATTTATCTTTTTTATTTCATTGCGTCGACAGATGTAGTTCAGCAGAGGAAAGCTATTTAAAGTCAGGTCACAATTACTTATGCTTTTAAATGATTTTCTGAGAGGACCCAATTACCTATTAATGTACTCAAAAGTGTTTAGAAATCAGTTATGCAGCATTCATTGACAGGCTCTTACACAAGACATTTTTTTTCTAAGTTCCTTTCAACACATTAGCACATAGAAAATGATTTTTTTTGTGGGAAATGTCAGTAATTCTTGATCCAGTGGTAAAAGAGATCAAGATTATACATTAAAAAATGGTTCCTCTCTCATTCTTGGCCTGACTTCCCCTCGTAGTTTCATCATTTTTCCTGCAGTTTGACAGCCACCCCGCATCAGATATGTTTACTGTTCTGTTTTCGCTGCAGGTGAGCTTGGTAATCGCTGTCATTTTCAGCATGTTAAACCTGTGTAATTCTGCTATTCTGCTTTGTTTACACTTTCGCCATCTGGGCGTTCTGCTCTGCAGGATGCATGATATATTCTCCTCTATGGCCCATTTAAACTCAGTGTTCAAGAGGCTATCTTGCCAAAAAATACATACACATTTCACTCTTTCCTTTTTTTGAGATTGTTCTATGTTGAAGTAGGTGGAAATGGGATTTTACTCAGGTCATTTTTTTTCCTTGTTCTGCACTGAATCTTTCTAAAATCTATGCAGTTTGTTTGTAATTTATGTCTTTCATAGCCACATAGAAGGGGAGTGGGAGGGACATGTCTCCTTGAGAGCCCAAGCGCCAATAATGATCCTCCTGAATAGTTGCATAGAACTTCATTGAGAACTGTTGCTATTTTTTTTTTTGGTACTGCCAAAACCTGCCAAGCTCTTATCCCACTGACTTCTCAGTTTTTTTTTAATTGGTAAAGCATCAAAAATTGGCTTTCAACAAACTGAGGTGAGCATTATGGAAAGCCATTCATATTATTGGCCATGGAAATTGTGTAGGTCTGGTTTTACAGCAATGAACAGGGTAATTAAGAGTTCAGGAGCATGGGTTATGTGTGTCGGCCTAAAAAGATATTAATCATGTGGAACTCTGTACTAGCATAACCTGCTTTCTGCTGTCACACATGTTACGAATAGAAAACAATTTGCATCTCTGTCTCAAGTAGGATAGAAGATAATTAAGGAAAGAACAACCACCCCTTCCTTGTAGGAATGCGGTTGACCTGAAGTCAAATCGTTATTCCCTTTAAACACGGGCTGGTACGAATTTTCCCAAAGGCCAGTGCACACAGCTTTTTGGTGGAAAGAGGGAGGATACTGGCTGAGAGACTGTAGCGGTGAACCATGCCAGCAAAGCAATGCTTGGATGCCTGCTGCACAACTGCACGGCCAAGTGATTGCAAAATGGGCTGAATGCGAACAGCAGCATGATGCTCTTTGATACGTAAAGGCCATGTTTAAAGCTTGCAACTGTCTGCTGTCTCTGCCCCAAAGCATCTGTTTGTCAAGGCTCAGGATGCTTGGAAGTAATTCTACCAAAAATATGAAAATATGGACCATTCTTTCTATTTGGTCATGTGCTAAACATATACATTATGGTGTCACTGAAAACTTTTCAAAATGTTTTTCAAAGTCTTATCCTATCATGTTAATATTTTTGGTAGAAAATAGTTGTGGTCAATTTCAAGAGAATCCAAAAAAAAATTAATGGTGGCTCAAGTATGTCACTTGTATGTACTGAGGATACATTATGTTGTCACATATAATGTTAAGTCAGCAAATCCACAGTCCCCTCACTTTACAGTTGCTCTTTTTTTTTTTTTTAAAACCAAAGTGATTGAGATTAAACACTTCTTCAGGGATTAAAATAGCAAGGTATCTCTAGGGTGCGAAACCTCTATCTACCAAATGTTGTGCTAACTGCTGCCTCGTACCTCCACATCACTGGATCCTACTGTATTCAGGATTAAATCCCCTTTCAAGCCAAGGATTATTGTCACCTTGAATTCAAGCAGAAATCTTCAGGTCAGGTTATCATCTAAATGCTACTCAGGAAGGGGAAAAAAAAAAAAAAAAAAAACACCTTAGATCCGTGAAAACCTCAACTGAATTGCAGAGCTAAAAAAAATCTGGCATTCAAATAACAGAGCTCAGAAAGTGTTGTATTTCTAAATGCAAGACATGACATATAAGTAAGATTCAACACTGGGAAGTCAATGGACTAATAGCAAAGACATGTCACTCAACCAAGGGCTGTTTTTATTTTTTAGTTTTCCAACATAATATAAGCTTTCGCACTTTAACCTTCACTAAGGTGAGAAATGTCTGACTACAAAAAGGATTGAAAAAAGTGGCAATTTGGGTCTTTATGAAACATGCAATTTTTTTTTCCTGTAGCTTTGTACCTGACTGTACTCTACAAGTGCGAATTGTGTGTGTGTGTGTGTGTGTGTGTGTGTGTGTGTGTGTGGGGGGGGGGCACACGACAGAATGGCATCCAGGCCAATCTTGCTACAATATCAATTTATTTTATCGTTTACGTTTTTGCCTGTGGTTGGTTTTCGCTCATAATGATGTGAAATTAGGTGGGTAATTTTTTAGGACTTTCCCTTGTAAAAATGAAGGGTAATCTGCCCCCCCACAACCCACTCACCCTACCTCTGACCATCCCTAATTAAAAAATTTTGACTTATTAGCTTACAGACACTTTCTATTGCACTTCACAAATCTATCAAATGCAAATCAGCTCTGGAATTTATACATGATATGGCAGTAAAGCATGTTACCTGTAAAAGTCCCGTGACATTTAACACAAGAATTTGACGCCCCTGACATTTCTTAAAATAAGGTGTGAAGGACTGCCCTCATTTCCCCAGACGTGCAGTATCTGGTTAAATATATGCAATGAAATCACAGAAGTGATCTTTTTTAATCAGATGTTTCACCAACAAGCCTTAAAGCCCACTCTGATTCCAAGGATGAGTGAATGTTACGATTCTGGGTATCAGAACAGAAAACCCTTAACCTCTCTCTTCCTCAGGTCCAGAGCAAGAAAAATTATGTTTTTGGAATGTGACCAAGGAATCACTGTTTGTAAGGAGGCAGTTAAATGCCAACTAGTTTGTTAATCCCCAAACCACAAGGTTGAGAAAAAAAATTTTAAAAATAATACCAATAAGTGGGTAGGCCATACCAAAGTCACAGGGCTAATGAGTGAATATTAAGGCACTGGAATATTATGAATATAAAGGCATTGTAATCAGTGTGGTCAACAGCTTCCCTACCATGGTACCTTTTAACTGTTCCCTGTTTGCAAAAGCTGTGGTCTTTAGTGCACAAGAAATATGTAGAAATAAAGAACGTTGATGTTTTTAGTGAATCATTGGAAGTGCACTGCAATAGACCCTCGAAACAGCCCGTGATGTCAGCCATCAGCATTGACACCTGCAATGGGCTCCCATCACCACTGAGGAAACAAAGTTGCCCTTTCCCCCTCGGCAGAAGGCAAAGTAACTTACACAGCATAGCCATTTTTCACCATAGTAGGGCTCACAGGTAACGCTAATGCTTAAGAAGCTCATCCTTTCTTTCAATGGCTTGTGGTTTGAGTCCCGGTATATGTGCTCCATCTGTTTCATCCTGGAGTAACGGTTCCAGCCTGAAAAACCCAATAAAACAGCCAGCTGTATAAATGGATGAAGTATAAAACTGTAAGATTTGTAAGTCTCTTTGGATGAAAGCTTATGCTAAGCAAGCCAATTAAATTACATTAAAATTAAACTGAGGGCTGATAGCTGAGACGACACTGCGGAGCCTATTAAGATCAGAGCGGCGAATGTGTGAAAAAAGACGGGTCGCCATTTAAAAGAGAAACAAACAGTAAAGATATAACTACAGTAGGGTGCAAATGTGGGATTTCAAGCCATGAATACTTAATGGGGTACCACCCTTTCTGTAAACTTTCCACGTATTTACCGCAAGCATACATTACATCAAATTCTGAGCGCGCACTGCCAGTAGTTATTGACAGACAGGATGGCACGGCGGAGGGAAAACTGGATGAAGACAAGCGAGAGCAGGGGATGAACAAATTGCTCTCTATCCCTTTATTTAATCTGTCGGAAACGACGCAACGTGAATCTCACTCACATCTCCCCGTGAGTTCTTACAGCAGCGCTGCTGGGCCTGAGAGCGCCCGTCCGCGACCGGCGGCTGAGCTTGTGCTCCTCACTAGCATCCCGCAGACCCGAAAGAAAAGGAAGCCGAAGGTTTGAAACACAAAGAAGCAGCGTGATTTAACCCAGCATGCTGGGGAGACACACACGCACACACACACACACACACACGTAGACTTCCAGGGACTTTGTCAGCTCTTCAAAATTTCCATTAAAATAGTAATCATATAAGAATGATTATGTGACCTTTAATATATTTCGTTATCGTCTTTATTTAAGAGTGAGCATTGCTCCTCTCAGTGTGTATCATCTAGAAACGCTGGACCTGCTCTAGGATACACGCTATACCTCACAGTTGACTGGGCTTCTTCTTTCCCTCCCTTTAATCTCCTATGCAAAGTATCTAGGGATGGATTCTGGACGTATTGTTCACACCGAAAAACGAAAGCACGCCAAGCAAAACGAAAACACGGCAATCAAAGAAAAAGAAAGAAAAAACAGGAGGAGCAAGCAAACTTTATCATTTTTGATTTTTCACTAGAGTGATTTCATCTGCAGGCCTGCTGTGATTAGAAGACCAGGCTGCCTTGATGTTGCAGCTCCTAAAGGGGAGACAGAATTACGGCAGCGCTGGACGTGGGCCTCTGCTCCCATCACGTAAGAACAATGCGGCCTTCATGTAGAGCCAGCCAGCTGAAGCGACACCTGCGGCGTTGTTCGTGGACACACGTTGCTTCGGGTCAGGAGGTATGCGATTCGCCTTACGGGCTGATGGTTTCGATGCGTTTACCAATTTCAAACTTTGATCAGAACACAGTTTCCTGGTTGGAGATGCTCGCGTGTCCACCGCTTGCAGATACACTCACACACACTAATAACTCAAACACTCCAGCCTGTTCGCTTAGACTAATATAGTGTGTAACAGAATTAAACACATTGCTACATATCGCTGGATGCATTTTTCGTGAAAGGACCAAAGAGAAAGCTCAACACGTCATGTCAACATTTTGCAGCCATTGTGTAAATGGGTATGATGGCTAAGCTGCTTTGGACAAACATGTTTGCTGGCCAAATAACAAATGCTTCCATTTTTTTTTTTTTTTCCACCACGGAAAGCTGGTTCCCTGCGAGAAGCCTGTGCGCTTCTTAGCGCGTCTTGAATTTGCAAAACACGAATGTTCCTAGACCAAGCTTACTTTCCCAGGGTGCCGTCATGCTGTGAATAATCTGGAGCATTTAATGGTTCATTTAGGAAGCAGAGTGTTCCCTCGAACAAGGGCACTTTGGAGGACAGGGGCAGTATGGCCTAAGGGTATATGGTTGCCCAGCCATCAAACCCTAACAGGACATCATCAGGAAAGTGTTGCAGGGGCCCCTTCACAAGCAAAAAGATCACGGCAAATTACCCTCACTCTCTGAAGTCTAGTGGTTTTTCTTATTTTTATTTTTCTCTCATCATTAACCTGAAGCTGTTTGAGTTACAGTAGCTACATGGCAAGGGCTGGGCCCTGATGGACAAATATATTTATTTAAGAAGGTCCTATAGACACAATGAACTTCCGAGCAGGGTAACACTTGCAAAAGTGACAATCTGAACAATTTACACTTATTCAAGGCAAAAACACACGACAGTTTCTAACAGTCATATTCCCCTACGTTCGTAGTTACCATATACAGTATAACACTTATAATGAGATTAGGTACATTGGGAGTTTTGGCTGTGAGGCTGGTGAAATTAGCTTGGTGCAGTACAGTAGTTCATTTAGCTAAATCTTTAAATGTGGAGGTCAGACAGTCACTACTTTCACCTTGACGTGTGAATTCATGGGGCGGCATACAAATTGACTGCATTTCATTTGATCTGAGGAGCAGTGCAATTTAATCCTCTGAGTCTACAAATGGCTCCATTCATGTCATCTTCCACAATTAAGTTAAAATAAAATCCCAGATGAGCAAAGAAATTAGCCTACTTATTAAGCTGGGGGTGGGGCAGGTGGAGGGGGGGGGTCAGTAGGGCCTTTTTGGTGCCTGATTCACAATGTCCTCCAGTGGTTCTAAAGTTTAACCTGCATTAAAAACAGGATTCAAATCCACCCCCCACCCCCCACGGTCATATGTGATTCACTTGCGGATGAACAGGATAATGTTCCATCCCTGTGGAGCGGTGTGCCTGCTTTACAAAAGTGTTTCCGGAAAACTCTGCGAGTTGGCGATTAACACGTCTGGTTCGTGTATTAGCTTCCTCGTGATTTGTTTGAGAACAGTTCAGAGGGTAATCTGGTGGATATCCGTTCACTGGAGCTAAGCTGAAATGTTAAAAATATGCTTTTCTCCATCCGGATCCCAGTCTCCTTTCGGGTATCTCCGAGCAATCCCCTTGACCCAGATAAAGCAGCCATGTTTATATCATTGTATGATCCCCACAATGCAATGATCACATTTGCTCGCCTAAACAGAATGTAAAATGAGAGATATTTTCTCACGTCCCTGTATAGATTCTCAGTGTGTTTTGTTATTCCTTTCTGCGTTTGTGTATTTTTGCTCTCGGCACAGGTCCGTTGTCTTTCATTGGTTGCCATCCCTTGTCCATCATCATCAGCCCTGCTGTCAGTTTCTCCACTTGACCAGTCATCTTCAGACTCTGCCATCGTAAAAACCCCACCATATACCAAGAGCTTCAGACTATTGTCTCATGGTGTTGGTTTGGTTTGTTGATGCTCTTGCTGTGTGTGTTTGGTTTCTTGGAAAAAGCAGACAGTAAGCACATCACAAGAGCTACATATCCAGCACATAGGTTTCAGATGTTTCTCTAGACACATTAGGGAAGAGGCAGGTGCCACCCTCTGTACTTTGGGTTTTTGGAGTAGGTTAGTTAGGGCATCTCAGATGCTGAAGACCCTTTTGTTTCATAGCTAGGGTAATCTACCACCTTGAGTTAGTCTGGTTTTCTGAAGTTCTGCAGCCCAAGTTTCTTTTTCCTCTGAACACACACACTGCCAACGACCACTCATCCAGAACCAGGCCGCGGTGAGCCAGAACCTACCCGGGAACACAGGGCGCAAAGCAGAAGGGGGAGGGGACACACCCAGGACAGGACGTCAGTCTATCACAAGGCACCCCAAGCAAGGCTTGAACTCCAGACCCACTACACAGTGGGCACCAGCTGAACCCGCCACACAACCACACCACCATACCCCCAAGTTACCCTGAACGGTGAAAGTGTACTTTATCAATATTGTACATAGTCTCCTGAATTTCTGCACCTATTGGTCCAGTAAAAAGAACTTGCACTTGAGTACTTGTTGCACATGTGTTTTTCTTGACCCCTTGTTACCACTCACCTGATGTTATGCCCTAGTCACCCCAGACACCTGGGGTCATAACATTTATTTATACAGAATTTAATGTAAAAATCTTTATATATACACACACCTGTTTTGATATTGCACTACAACAGGAATAAAGGTAGCATATTGCATTTTTTTCTGATGTTCATATAGACTTTTGACTAACAACACTTCCAGCCATTGGTTTGTCCCAATTCGCTTTTAAATTGTAAACTTATCATTAAAATCTTAAAGTACCTTTTTTGAAAAGAAGGTGAGAGGGTGTTAAAAAAAAAAAACAAGAAGTAAAGAAAAATATTATTTACCTTTTAAATGTAAAAATGGATTTGAGTGCTTTTGTTGGTTCTGTGCTATGTACGATCACCTTTTGTTCCGTCTTTCATTTTGCAGTGCAGCCTTGTTAATTAATCCAGACAATATCCCCATCCCTCACTATAGAAAACATGGCTGCAAATTTAATGAATCACCTCTTCTCCGTTTTGAAAAGCTCTTGTCTGAGTTTCCTTGACTGAAGTCAGAATCTGTAAATACACATTGGAATGCCCCGCGAATAAAAGACAACTAAACTGCTTACATCTTCATAAGATGAGTTAAGAATTGTATTATGGGAACTCTGCAGCCACTAATATGGTTAGCTTGTCTTCCAAAATAAAAAAATACCCCACTTCCTCTTGCAAACCAAATTACATCCCATTAGTCAGACATCCTTCTGATGTCGGTAGGCCTCAGACAAGATGATTTGAATGTCCAGAACTACTTTGCAAATCCAACCTTCGAACTCTTCTTCTGATTTACCAATTAAGCCAGACAGGGTGATTCAGATGACTGTGCTTTATTCGTTCTTTCACTGCTGTGGCAGGGGATGGTACTGTGGGAATCAAGCAGCAAGGTGGTCGGGGGTACCGAATCTGGCTTTAATTAAGTAACCAATCAACCAACCGCTCAACCAATGAACAAGTCAATCAACCAATCAATCAATCAAACAATACATAATCTCATCCAATCTGTTCCCCGCTAAATCACATTGAGGGCATGACAAGAGAACAATGTCCTTCACTGACTGGATCTTAAGCCCCCGTTGGGGTTTTTAAAAGGGTATAGAAGTCCCCCACTGGGTTTGAAGCTCTTTTTACCTTACAGACAAGCCCTGCCCCGGTCCCTGCTACACTGCTATCAAACTTGCAGACACCTGGGCCTCCACTGTGGCTCCAAAGTGGTTATAAATGGTATCGGTATTTCCAGACTTTCCCTGCCTTTTGATGTGTGACACAACTATGCAGAAGACATCGACAGATAGTGAACACTCCACTGATCCTGGTACAGGCAGTATTTTTACTAAGACTCAGATCTGGGAATAAGATGATAAGCATGAACCCTCTTTGCTCCCCTTGAAAGACAAGAGTAATCCTTATAAACTCTCATTTGATTTCATTTAAGGTAGCAGATCAGATGGAATGCATCTTCCTGTACATCTGTGGAACTTGGTTGACATCCAGAGAAGGGAAACAGTGTATCTTATCAAGGCTGAGTCCTCCCCAGAGCAAGGGGACACCTTCTGGGTTGATTCCCTTAAAAATATCCTATTCACTGCTTTTTGAGGCCAAGGCAAATAACACACACACACAAACACATTGTCTGAAATCACTTTTCCCAAGCAATGTCAAGGTGAGCTGGAGCCTAACCCTAACCCAACAACGCAGGGCGCAAGGCTGGAGGGGGAGGGGACACACCCAGGACGGGATGCCAGTCCATCACAAGGCAACCCAAGCAGGACTTGAACCCCAGACCCAAGGCAAGCCTGATGCACCACTGCGCCCTGCCAAGGCAAAAAACTGTGAGGCCAAATTCAAGGTTGTCATCCTGTATTTTTATTTTTTTTTTGTCTCCAGGCTAAGACAAACATAGTCACGTTCAAATAGTACACCAATACGTTTGCTTAAATAATGAACAGTTCTAGGTTGCTTATATTACTGCATCCTCCTCCACCAACTCAGCATTATATTACGTTCCAGACTCCTCAGTATTCACTGATGTTGCGTGTAGAATTTCTAGAGGGAAACTGAAATAATGCAAACTCAAATGAAAAAAAATTGAGATAAAGACTACAGCGAAAATGTTTTTCACCGTTTCTTGCTTTGTACACTTCCTGTACGGGAAAACCTCCTCACACCACCATGACAGAGATGGTGTAGCTTGTTCAGCACCACTGACAGCGCCATTCCGCACCAACAGCAGCGGACGTGCGCTTGCAAGCCACTCGTACCTTTTTCCCATTTTGATCAAAGGTCCCTCTTCACTGATATTAAACAAAGCCCCAGAGCTCACATTTCTCCCCAGTTAAATCTCTGTCCTTGAGTCCTCTGAGCCCCAGTGTCACAGTAGGTATTGAAACTTTTTTCTCAAATGCCCGGCCATAAAGCGAGAGCACCGCATCTGAGGTTCAGTTGTGAATTAGGCACTCCTCATTACATAAGTCTTAAATCACTACAGGTAGCCTGGAAGACCCTGAGAACTATTTCTAGCAGACAGATTTAATGAGGGGGTAACAGCAGTGTTGTATCAGCTGACGACCTTTCAATGAAAGCACATGTCAAATTATGCTATTATACTATACACAGCCAGAAGTAAATTCCAGAAGTCTTTAAATTACTTGACTCATACACTCAAACACAAAGGAATGAATTCTTGATTTGCATTTTTTGAAGGCGTGGGGTTACCAGGCAACTCCTGAACAAGCTCCCAGCCTAATTTAAAAAGCAAAGATTTATCTACGGCAAGAACATGAGAACCAGCAGATGTCAGCAGCTGCCCCACAGAATATGGGCCTTGGATGACTGTGCAATAGCCCAGAAACACTCAGGTCAGCCTCTGATTTCATTAGTACAGTCATGCGCTCTCATCGTACCACATCGACATGTTGTTTACACTGAAGATGAGGCAGAGCTCTACAAAGATACAGATAAAGTAGCTAATTAGTTTATTCAAAGAATCCAAGGTCACAGCAGAGGTAAAAAGCCAGTGCACCATCACACCTGGTGGTAAACTGTGCATAGTAATAAAGATGTAAATAAGTAAATAAGTAAATAAATATATACATATATATATATATATATACACACACACACACACACACACACACACATTCTTACAAGAAGAAGAAAAAATCAGACTCTCTCTGATTCAGCTAATTAAAGTCATGGTATAAATAAACTACAATTACAAAATCACAACGTGCCTATAACATGGTTGCTTTGAGGGTATAATGGATCCGTGTTACTCCAGACTTCTATAACTCAGTCTCAGACATGATTTTTATTCTAACAAAAACATGCTATGATGTACTATGACACAGAATACTGACTGACTGTTATACCTGTTCCATTAACTATTGTTGTTGGGATTCCAGCATTACAGTAATTACAACAACAACAACAACAACAACAACAATAATAATAATACCCTACAGTACTTCTTTCTGTTCACGTCATTAGTGATTCACTCCAATTAGATGTATCCCATTATACAATAACGCATAAGATCTTAATGAGCACCAAAGACATGCTACTAAGCAAATACTTAGAACAGCAGGACACTTGACCATACAAGAAGGAAGACAGAGATAGAGACACACAGACGCACAGATGCACAGACACACACACACACACACACTCAGACACACACACACACACACACACAAACCATTTTATAAAACGTATGCTTTTCCTAGAATGACAGCACTGCTGCCCCACTAACCCTCTCATTTCATAATACTTTGTAATCCTTTCTGTAGGTTTTGAAAGACTTCCAAGAATCCCTCTTTTGTGGCAGAGCACTGCAACAGTATCTTTGTTTCTCTGGTTTTTCTTGTTTTTCGTATTTTGATTGCGACATCTGAGTCTGCAAATGCTGTGCTAAATTCCTGCTAATATTCATACCCTTCAGTGCTCATTTATTCCACCTTTGGTCTTTGGATCGCTCGCTTTTGTCTTGTTTGAGTTCAGGGACCTTTCCGGTAAGCCTTCTCATGCTTACATTTCGAAATTTCCTAATTTTTCTCCAAACAGTGGGTAAATGGTGTAGCTAAATATTTCTGAAAAGCTTTGTATAAATAAATGACAAATACAACAAAATATGTCTATTCATTCGTTAGAGAGGGGCATGTGCAAAACATAAACATAAATATCGTACACATGAGAAAGAGTGTTATACGATGATTTTCTGTAAGGAAAAAACATATTTATTTTTTTTAAATTTAAATGAAGCAAGTGAATGAACAAACAAATGAAAAACGAAAGAAAGCAAGAAAGAGAGAAAAAAATTCAGGCTAGGCTGATTTTGAAAAGGATGCCTTGTCTCATTTAAAGGATCTTCTTGTAAGTTCTCATTACTGACATCCATGGAGTCATTTTATTATAGATCACAAGGCTGGTTAATCAAGTGACAGCAGGTTTATACCTGTGTGGTACAGAAAGGCAGAACACAAGCTGCAGTGCAGTGCTAATTGCAACCCAAGTCTGTGAACATGTTAAATCACCCTATATTCATCACATTTGCATATTTTCCTCATCAAGAAATATCAGACATATTCTGGAATGTTTTCAGCCTTGCTAAAAATTCAGGTGCAGGATGACTATGTGAATATGTGAAGGCTGCGAAGGCTATTTCCTTCATCAAGGAAACGTGTGTGGGAGTGAGCGAGTGCATTTATTGTGATGTCCTCCAATTTGTCCTCTTGGCTGGTTCGAGAGAGCTGCAGACTCCCTCCCTCTTTGTCCTCCTTTACTCAGGGTTGCTAGACATACGGCATACAGAAGGTTTTTGTCAACTAATTATTTAACTATATAGCTGCAGTTTCTTTCAAAGGAAACAGCTGCCACCGATCCTCAAGTTTTCGCATGAGGGACGACCCCCCCCCATGAAATAAAGTTTCGAAAGGTCAATGAATTATTTCATAGATGTGACCGCAGTTTCCCTGGAATTACTTTTTCAAAATCATCTTTTCAGATTTTGGATGTCTGCAACCGAATGGAGTGATGAAGGAACGGCTGGTACACAAATGTGATTGCTGGTACACCAATATGGTTACAAAAACCAGCCTGCAGCAGGTGCCACAATTGCTGTTCAGCCCACAGTAAAAAACCAGTTTGACACCCCTGCCTTAACTGGTGAGGGTTCCTCAGTCCGCCCTCGCTGTGCTGTCCTTTCGGTTTGTCTCACGCGATGCTTCGGTCCACGTTCTTTGCAACCTGTTTCCTCACACCACTCCCGCACGATGCTAATTCCTGGAAGAGATTGACCACATCTTCTCCTTTCTCCTCGAAGCCATGATCAAATTCCCAACTTGATCTCAAACACTAACCTCCACTCAAGGAAGGGCTTTTTGGGAAACCCGGAAAAATCCAGCAATTACAGGAGACTACCTGAAAGCTCTAGGTTATTCCAATCAACATTACAGTACGTACAACATTTACTCAGCAGGCTACACATTATTGCTGTGATCACTACTAACTATTCCTCTGGCAAAGTGTTTGACACGCGCATTTGTCACCGTATGTGATTTCCAGGAGAGACTCAGATGACAATTCTTGCCATTTATTAAATAAAAATGTATGACGATCGATATGTAATCAACGCAGTGGTGAAGGGGATTTTGGAAGGTTCTGCCATTCTTGAGCAGAAAGGGCTTGTTTGCGTGAAACCTACTGCAGCTTTACTTTACCGTGCAGCCCATCAGCTTCTGTGCAGTAGCATATAAAGCAGGGCTTTAAATGATAATGAATGGTGAAAGAAGAGTAAATATTGAGAAGTGTGTTTCATCTTCACAATACGCCTTGGCTGGGATGCTGGTAGGCAGGGATGAGCACTCAATCCAATGCATGCAGGAACTACCTGACAGGCTAAAGTCGTCGTGGAGACAACGCCACGGACCTGCATACATGAGATGGAAGCATATTTGCTTCGTTCAGCCTTTGCAATCCCCTCCATTACCCCCAAGTGGTGGGAAAGCGATTCATCCCGGTGTAGGTTGGAGATGGTTTAGCCAGCCAGGGATTTCCAGGGACAGGCCTAGAAAGGAGTTCGGCGGACTGTCTTCGGCAGGTCATTGGTATGCGCCGAATGCTGCTGAGCAGGAGAGCGAGCAACCGCCGTCAAAGCACGGAGCCCTCCCCCGAGCGAATTACAATTCAGAAGGGGAACTGGTGCTGCACAAATGAAACTTTCATCTTACATACACAGCATACGAGCGGTCAACAGTCCGGTTGATAAAGAGGCCGCCTCACTGCTTTCAAGTCTGAAGACCCCAAACATGTCAGGATAGATCTCCGACGCTACGGCCATCAACCCTCGCAGTTTTCCACTTGCATCCTTCATATCAGAGTGAACTAAACCGGGTCTCACTGCTTTTTTAAAGGTAATATATTGAGATGGGAATGTTATCAATTTCTTGGTTGAAAATTCTGCTGAAAAGTGAGACAATGAACCTGAAAAATTGAATATGTTTTTAATGTGTTCAAACATACTGTTATCTATTAATGTTATATGTGTTTTTTTTTTTTTTGCCTGTGCACTGATGAGGTGTCTTAAAGAATGTGATCGCACCAAAATTCCAAACTAAGCCTGTATCAAAAAAATTTGCATAGGTTTTTTACATTTGGAATTAGACTGGAGCCAGTTAAGGCATACCTTTGAATGCCTTATACAGTGTGTGTGTGTGTGTGTGTGTGTGTGTGTGTGTGTGTGTGTGTGTGTGTGTGTGTGTGTGCGTACTCACATTTACATTACATTTACATTTATTCACTTGGCAGATGCTTTTCTAAAAAACGACTTACATATAAATGTGCGTGTGTGTGTATGCATGTGAATCATTGCACTCAAATTCAGATTCAGAAGAACGGTATGAGTCAGAAGCATGCACACACTCACACACACACAAGCACCTCCGAGTGCTACTGTTCTGCTCTTAGGATTTCCACTCCATGTTTAAAATTTAATAGAATATTTCAAAGACCGTTCTAACAAAAGAAGCATTTTGTGGACGGTAAAAGCACATTGTTTTAAAGCACTTAGTCTTCCTTTTATTCCCAATCCGCAAAGAGCCTTCCGGGGAGCTATCTCACAAGGCTGCCTTTTGTCGAGTCTGCAGGCGGACTGTTGACGGAGGACTGCCGACGAGGGGGTGGGGGTGGGGTGGGTGCAGTCTCAGCATCATCCCCCTCACAGTCTAAGCTGCGGTGCAAACGATTTGCTCAACACTACCGCTGTGGGACCGCCTGACTGCAAGCAGGCAACACGCAATAGAGCAAACAGGAGGCCAAAGAGGTTTTTCCTGTCTCAGAATGAACGCATATATTTTTGTACAGATGCCAAGAGGTCAAAGCGAAAGTGCCTCTCAAGTGAATAAATTGAGTGATTATTCAACAACAATTTTTACAACAGCTGCATGACAGAAAAAAAAGTCACAATCAAGACCCATGATAACCAACAGAGTGTACGAAGTGCAGAAGCAAACACGCATGGCGTCTTCTTAATTCTTTCTTCGGTGCCAGAGTTTGTGCCCACTTGACTCCTGCAATGTTGTGCCCACACAGTCCTGGAGGTTTAAGCACCGGTATCCTCACCTGTCTTGGGATCCACCGAGAAGTAGGGCTGCCCGTGTAGAATACTGTAGACCACCCGAGCGCTGTTGCCGTAGGTGGGGTCGTCTGCATCCGTTGCCGTCACCTGGAACACGGAAGTACCTGTGATGCAGAATAAATAAATAGATAAATAAATAGATCAACAAACAGCGACAACTCAATAGCTCAACAATTCAAAACTGAAAAACAGAAGCAAAAATACGAGCATCTCGTGCGCTTTTGTTGGTCCCTGATGTATGTTGGTTATTCGGGGTATTTGCACAGGTATCTCACTGAGGAGTAGTGACTCTCTCAATATGTGTTGCACAAATATTCCATGCGTGTATATGTATGAATATTTTTTCTTTTTTATAGTCCGAAAGCGTACATGAATTTGTGTGTGTTGTCTCTACTAAACGTAAGGCGATTGAACGGAAGGAAAATTAAAGAAGGGTAAAGTACTCAGTCAGTATCCAGGGAATCGCTTCCCTGTGTACATATGGCACCTTGAGAACAGTTTGTCAGACCAGACTTCGCCACAAGGAATTTCAAATTACCTCGAGATCGAAGGCAGGCAACAACTGCCTAAGGAACATATTTTTCCATCTGGCTGGTAAACATCAGAGAACATTTTTTTTTTTTTTTAAATTTATTTCCAAAAGCTACAGCTGCATATTTTTTCTAAGAGTGTTTAGCCCCTTATTCCCACTCCCCTGGAAAACATGTAAACACTTTTTTTTTTAATTGTTTGCAAACGGATAATCTCATTGAACTGGTTTGTCTTTTTCAGTTGCAATTTATATCAGCATTTTATTTACTGTGCAGTCATTTAGTTTACCGAAGAAGCACTCTCACTAAGTCAAGACAATGGTAAGACAAGGTGTAAAGAACTTTCAGCATATTTATTTATTATTTTATTTTTTTATGTAATATTAAAAGCAGAGAAGAACAGCAGCATCTGTGACAAGGCTGTAATGTTATGTAACACCGTTCGTTAACACATGCTACAATTCTGTCTTTTTTGTTCACATTCTTATGAATAAAATGAAAAACACAGCAACAACAAAGAACACAGAATGTTTTGAACTGTTATTTTTTATTATTAAGGCTACTCTACACTATACTATGCCATCCAAAAATGAAGTCCTACCCATAGCAGATAGAACAAGGCTCTATAGAAGTTCGTCAAATGAAAACTACTCTGCATAAAATTCTGTAAATATGCAGAATTTCTCAGTAATCCTATGCTTTCGCATATGAAAAATGAAAGCTGCAAATATTTATTGCAATGAGGCTGAAACGGTCATCATCATGATCGAAAGATTTAAGTTCCTTTAAGTGATTGTTGGGACGCTGGAGTACATTAGCTCACGATTCTGGTGCTGGGATCCTTCTCCAAAAGGCCAGTGGAGAATCCAGTTGGCTTGAGGGAGCAGGAGAGTCATCGAAGGCTTCAAAGGACCACAGCCACCAACGGAGAAGTAACTGCCCACTGAAAAATGCCTTTATTCATTTCAACTGCATCACTAATGTTGAATTAGTTCGCACCTTTATCCAGCACCACTGCAAGGCAGCGATACCGTGCTCAGCTCGGTGGAGAGTCCGCAGGTGTCCGAAGATGTGAGACGTCCAGAGCTCCGTGATTTCACACAGATTGTTTGGGGATTTTTCACTCTAAATCTGGTCCACAGCTTTCATTTCATGAGTTGCACCAACCACTTCTGAGCCTGATTCTATTGCTTCCCTCCCTCCTTCACTGTTGACTGGTTGCCATACATTCCTTGTGTTTAATGTGATTGCGACACCTGAAACCAGCCAATTAAAATAGGATTACTGGGGACTGACCAGTGATCAAAAATGTCTATATAAAAAGTCACGAGAGGGGGGCGTGGCGGTTTAGCGGGTTCAGCCAGTGCCTGCTGTGTGGTGGGTCTGGGATTCGAGCCCTGCTTGGGTTTCCCTGTTATGGACAGACATCTCATCCTGGGTGTGTCCCCTCTCCCTTTGGCCTTGCGCCCTGTGTTGCCGAGTAAAGCTCCGCCTCGCCGCGACCCCCCTTCGAACAAGCAGTTGTCGACAATGACGTGACGTGACAAAAAGTCACAACCACCTTGACAAAGGAATTATGTCGCAAGTTCACGTTGTGTCCCATGAAGAAGATATCATCAAGTCCGCATGTTTAAGATACCCTTACTTTTATAGTTCAACAATGCAAAACACAACATAGAAAAAAAAATAAAAAATCCACGTTTTTCATTTCTTTCTAAGGAATTCCTTGCTTTGACTGCTAGTCAATGTTAGCGTATACGAACGGAAAGGTGAGCAAGAACAACAGAACACATTTTCCCAGTCAGACTGCAAAATCTCTCCCTCAATAGCCATAATCACAGGCAAGAATCATTCTAATGAGGTTACTGTAGGAGTTCAGAAGAAACACTTTTGCTGTGTCTTTAAGTCCATTACATTACAAAAATGCTATTTGGATAAGTTTGACTGAGGCCTTCTAGCTAAAATACTGCATTGAGTCCAAACTTGTTAAATTGGAATCCTTTTGCACAGTTTTTTTTTTTTTTCTTTTTGAGGGCTACAGATGCCCAAGTACTCTCCTCTGTCATTCATTTTATTTACCTAACAAATTCCCTTATTGAGTAATGACCACGCGTGGAACTGCACCAGAAGCACGCAAATTTCTGATCCTTCCTGAAGCCGCTGAACAGTAGATCGTTCAGCTTAAGGGGATTTTCTGAGTGGAGTCACTGAAAGGATCCACCTCAAGACACACAAAGGAGTGAGAGGAGAAAGAAGAAAGAGCTAGTCCATCTAAGACACATTCAATTAAAGTGTCACAAAGCAACTACAGAGTCTAATGTCATAAACCTGGGGGGTGAAACGGGGGCCATCAGGAGAGCTTCCTATTTCCTTGAAATTAACCTGCTGTTGTACCTTGCACAAAGTACTTAACCTTACTTGGTTTACTGGGTGAAGTGAAGCTCTGCAAGGTGTTTAAGTGACTGGTACCTGCAGTAATGTTCCTGCCTGTTTGCAATAGACAAAAGACATTTTTACACAGTTCTTTGGCACTAGAGAAATGTAGTAAACAGGCCATTTTGAACCACTTACAGTCCCTTCCAGTGAATGCCAATGGTAGAATTTGTATGGCAATGCCTTTGCCCAAGAAATAATCTGAGAGTATAAACAGATTGTAACCAAACAACAATCGCTGGCATATACAGTTACATGTATTTCAGAATCTTCTGTGTCATTGTTCACTGTACAAGTGTATTATTGAGCTCATACCTTCAAGATAAGGAATAATGGATTGTATGGAATGGAAAAGGATGAGGTAATGCATCCAGGGCTCTCAGCCATGGGTAGCGTTACCACAACAGACACAGGAATGAAACGCCGTGATAAAACCACAGCTAAAAATATTTTTCAAATAACGTGTCTTGTAGAAATTTCCCCCAAGTATACAGTAATCTTGGTGCAGAGGAGCTTACATTTCTCTGTTTTCCTCATGCAATTTGGGGTGCAAATTATTCTCTTTCAAAGTTTTTAGCGCTGGAGCTGAGGGTTCCGATCCAGCTCTGGTTTTGTTAAGTTTGCACATCCTGTGCTGTGTTGGTGTAGATTCCCTCTCTTTTTTTTCCTTTTTCCAAACACATTCCACAGTCTGGCCATTTAGCTGAAATACCAACTTCAACTGAGTCTTTACAGACAGCCGTCGACTTGCGACAGGGTTCCGTTCCAGTAAGCTCGTCATAAGTCGATTTTGTTGTAAATGGAAAGACCCATTAAACTGTATTTTATAAACCATAAGGATATATTAAAAATTGCCCTGCATGAATGCTACATTGTACCACAGGGCTTTGTTACATTTTTTCCATCAAGTTCACATACTATTCATGTTAAAATAATATTAATGTAGAATAATAGTATAATAGTATATAATTATATAACAGCACTATAATCATATTTTTATGCTGCACTACTGTTTCCATTTTTATTCCATTTATTTCTTTTACTTTTCCTTTTTCTACATCACCATAATACTCATATTTCTGCTTGCTAGCCATTTCGCAAATTAATCACAAAGGAACAGTTTTGCAAATACAATATTTATTTTATTATTTTAGTCATTTAGCTTACTGTGTTCCCTAAAGCTACTTGCAGTGTTATGGTCCCAACAATTATTTACCCATGCGTACAGTTGGGTAGCTTTATTGAAGCAACTTAGGGTAAATGTCGTGCTCAGGGATACTACTGCTGGAGGTGGGATTTGAACCACCACCCTTGGGGGGTCCAAAGACAGCAGCTGTAACCCATATGCTACCAGCTGCCCGAAAACAATTTTGGAAATTAAGCACAGTTGCTGACAGACACACTAAGTCAGTAAAATACAGGCACATCCTGTGGGAGCACGACCAGCCAAACACATACGGAAATGGGATGATCAAACATAATAAGTAATAATTATAAATAATGCAAAAGATATTGTACTATTAATAAATAGCTGACTCTAACAACCCCATTAATAACACTGATTAAAATCAGGGTAGAACTGTTTTTTCACACTTACTGTATGACTGCCCATTTCATTATCTTCCACACTAAGGAAATGACATAAAGCCAGTATTGGTGTCATTTTTTTTCTATTTTCGGGCTCCATTCATACATTACTACACAGATTCCACACACACACACACACACACTGTCTGAAACCGCTTGTCCCGGGCAGGGTTGCAGCAAAGCACAGCCTAACCAGGCAATACAGGGCACAAGGCTGGGGGGGGGGGGTAGCCAGGATGGGAGACAGATTGTAATCAAATTAAATTCAAGCAAATTTTGAGTCGAAAAGCTGCAAAAACAGAAAATTTAAGAGGGCAAATACTTTTTTCATAGCATTATGCATTGTATATCCCATCTTGGGTGTGTCCCCTCCCCCTCCAGCCTTACGCCCTGTGCTGCCGGGTTAGGCTCCAGTTCCCCGCGACCCTGTATGGGACAAGCGGGTCAGAAAGTGAGTGTGTGTGTGTGTGTGTATACATTGTATATATAGAGCATATCTATGTGAATGACACATATATATATATATACATATACACACACACACACACACACACACACACACACACACATATATATACATGTTTTTGAACAATGAGAGGAAACAGGAGCACCCATAAGAAACACACAGACAAGGGAAGAACATGTAAACTTCAAACAGACTGAACCCGTGTTTTCTCATACCACCCAGGCTAATGTTATTCACTGCACCAGTGCCATCCCCCACCCACCGCCTGAACCGCTTGTCCCATATGGGGTTGCGGGGAGCCGGAGCCCAGCCCGGCAACACAGGGCGAAGGTCTAGAGGGGGAGGGGACACACCCAGGACAGGATGCCAGTTCGTCACAGGGCACCCCAAGCGGGACTCGAACCCCAGACCCACTGGAGAGCAGGACCTGGTCCAACCCACTGCGCCCCCCATTCCCCTTATATAAGATGCTTATTCAGAATATGCTGTATATTATGTATAATATATGACAGGGAGAATTTCAACGCTTCCTGAAATTAGATTAGATAGAAGACGATTTTCTCAAGGTGCCCCTTTCATAGATTCTGTCCATTTCCTCTTAGGTGTCAGTTCAAGAAAGAGTGGGGGGGCACTGGAAGCTCCCTTTCATCTTGCACTCAGAACGTCACTCCACAGCGCATTTGAGAAGATTGGTGGTGTGAAAGAGAACTGGCAGGGACCCAGCCAATCACTTTTGACAGAATGGAAGATTGGTGCCGGCAGTTAGACACTGCTGAGATAAAGCCTAGAAGAGATGGGGGGGTTACAGACCTGATGGGAGCTGTTACTGCTGGGGTCAGTGTTGTAGATCCAGCACAGTCCACCACCCACCTGATATATAGGGCTCCTAACACTGACACACAGTCTCTGGATTTAGTGGGGTGGTACTTTCCCCAGACTTTGGTTCATTTTCTCTATGTTCCAGTGCCACTGTAAATGCCCAATGTACATACTGTACTGTCCCAAAACTCATATAGAAAAACAAGTTGTGGAACTTCTATAGTCCAAATAAGGCTCTTAAACCTCCGTTCACAGCCTTCCATTGAAACCGAATGGATAGCTTTGTGGGTCAATAATTGTCTTTGGCCAACTCGAACTTTCTAAAACCAAACTTAATCACAAGGACTTTTCTTGAATCTACGCACTGCGTACATAGGCTGTGCAAGTGCAGACGTGGGGGAAATACATTCTGCTCCAGCTAATGGCGACGGAAGCAAAAGCCTGGTATCTCTAGCATCAACAGAGAATTCCCTTCAGGACAAAAGCAACACGAATGCACAAGGTTGTCCAAGTAAAGCCGGCTACAGAAGACCAGGTCATCTGATTGCTCGGTTTGTCCTCAATCATCAACCATCAATGGTTTTACCATGGACTGCTTGTAAAAAAGGACACTCTAGATTTCACTGTTATGAGACCCTACAAGATCTGAAAGGTTTTTACCACCCATTATGAACGTTTTCATTCATTAATTTGCTCACCTGCCTGTTATGAGAGGTAATGATGCCAACCAAAACCATCTGCACCATCAGCGCCTTCCTAAGTGGCGATCTTCCATTTCTCAATGGGAGCCCAAAGTCACTCCCCGTGGCAGCTGAGGGCTTCATTTATACCAACAGTGGGAGGATAGAAAGCCATTCCAGTTCTGCAGAATAAATTAGCTTTTTTTCCAACTGTAGGTAGTGGCGATGTGAGTGTGGTCTCTAAATCAATCACCTTCACATTGTCAGTAGGTATGCAGTTAAAATACACGGGGGAGGGGGGCAGTTATGACATCCATTTCAACATCCAAAGAAACAGACTGCCTGGGTTCTGCTTAGACATAATATTGAGCTGTAAGACATCACTACTACCAAAAAAGTCAATATTTTCAATAAGTCATCCCTGAATATCTGAAATATTTAAAGGCAATGAGCACTACAAGGTTTGGGGAACTGAACTGGTAGGTGCAGTAAAACTGAAAGGTGTAGGTTTGATTCCCCAGGAAGGAAGATTTTGTAATAACCTTCAAGGGAATCTTTCACATGCTATTATTCAGCTGATATCCACCTTTAAAAATAGCAATGTATACATATCAATAGATAGCAGCAACATTCAGGGCCTCTATTTCTTTCACTTTTTTACTGTGATGAGAATTCAGGAATAATCTTCCTTCTGTGACAAGCTCGTGTGGTGTGAAATAAGAGCTTCTTTAAATTCAGGTTAGATGTTTAATATTGAACAAAGAATAAAAACACTTTGGATTGTGTGGGGTCACCAAGTAAAGAGTGCAACTTTTCAATAACACAGCGCTCATCACTCATACAGAGATGTCAGAATACATTTCTGGATATTGTGCAGTTCAGAATAATAGTTGCTGACATTGAGATCACTTTTGTTCATTTGAGTTAGAGAGAGCATTGTAAGAGTTTTCCTATCGACGGGGATACACGCTGTACTCATAAATACAGAGCACTGTAAGAGCAGCAACACTAAATGTAAATGTCTCGTTGGTGAAAGCATATTTTCTAGACGATAGAATAATAATGCAATAAATTCTTTTTTTTTTTTTTCTCCCCATAGTTGTTTGGGTTGAACTTGCACAAAAAAACTAGGAAGTCGTTATGGTGGCCTTCTGAAGGCAACCAAGTACTTCAACCTACTTTCAACCTTTTTCTGTCATTTTGACAGGTATACATAGGAAATTATGGTTCGCATGTTTATACGGGTTATTCGCCTTTCTAGGTTCGGGGTGTTTACTTGGCGGACTTAGGTTACTGGTGAGGCAAAAAAAAAAAAGTGATGTTATGCTTCAGTGAAGATCTAAGGATAACAATATGCAACATGCACAGGGTTATTGGGAAATACTTCATGTAAAGAAAGTAGGACGACTGCGATTGTGCTGCAAGTGCCGTCATCTTTCGGTTCAGGCATCCCTTCCGAAACTGAGGGAACAGAGCGAGTTTGTGTTCAAGGGGGATCAGCTTCGAAGGGATTAGCGTTACATGTGGCTTTAGAGTCTTTTGAGTGTCGTGATACTGCAGCTGTGTACCATGGGTAGGTGATCCTGAGGTCATGCAAAGTGTGCCCAGAAACTGAAGAGATGCTTATGGCTGTTCTTGGTGACTGTACATGTCGTGAAAACTATGACACAGAAAAGGCAATAATTCCGCTTTGAAAAATGTAGTTAATCATAAATTAGGTTTCATTTCCACATAACAAATCGTTTCTACCGTTCATGAAAAATTTTAATGGCCTAAGTTAAGGCCGGCAGTGATGGTTTTAGTTGTGTCACAGCAGTCGATTGATTAGAGTTGCTGTTTACAAAGAGAACGGCGTGACAACTAGGAAAATCAGCAAATTATTCACACCTCCAAAAGCTGGGTTACTTTATTTATGTTTTAATTAACTAATAGAGAGCACGTAAACAACTAAAACCGACAAACCCCGCAGACCTCATAGAGCATGACTGCTGTTAAATGAAGAAAAATAAAAATCAAGCTCAAAACACAATCCTCATTTGTTTAATCAGGACCGAAAAACTGAGAACGCGGTAATCAGAAGTGGAAGAGGATTTCGAAAATAAACAACTGAATTGTGAACTGATGAGCACAGGAACCGCAATGCAACATCTAGCCGTGGTAGAGTCGGCCCCGGATGTTCGGGAAGACTTACCGACTTCAGACATCTCAGGAACAGAAGCCACAAATGGTCCGTCGGGGAACTTGGGCGCGTTGTCGTTGATGTCCTGGACCTTGATGATGAACTCCGACTCGGGTTCCAGGGGCTTTTCTGTATTCCGGTCGATGGCCTGAGCGTGCAGCACATAATGCGTCTTTCGCTCACGGTCAAGGCTCTTGGTGGCGTGAATGTCCCCAGTTACCTCATCGATGATGAATATCGTCCCTGCCCCTTCACCCGTCAGGATGTACCTCACCGACCCATCGCCTTTATCCGAGTTTGAATGAAGCTGGAAAGGGATACAGCAATATATTAGTCCACTGCCTTATTCTGGTCGATTCATGTGGCTTTTTCAGAAAAGTGCACTACAGCTGCCAGAGAAATTATTTGTAAATAAATGGACTTGTAATGTTCCAGTTAACCAGTAGAAAGTATGACAGCGACAGTAAGTTATCATGATTTGGTTTGATAATAAAGTACTTGTGTGACACTGTATATGGAAGTATATGCACAGGTGGCTTTGATTAACAGGGTTTAAACAATTTAGTAAAACCACAATTTTGATTTGGAAATGCTATACATTATGTGCCTTGAAGCTCTGAAAATCAAAATACAAGATGTTCACTTTAACTGTGGTTTTAACTGAGGTAAAACAAGGCAGAGAAAGAGAGACACTTTTTTTTCTTTTTTTTTTAGCAGTAATATTGAATGAACTTGAACAAAATTGAACTAATCCGAGTTACACTGAACTGGGAACGCAATTCAGAGTCGATACCTAAAAATGTCTGATAAACTCTAACTAGGACTCACATAATCTCTCTCCAGTGCTTGTCAGCCATGCATCTGGTAAGATATTTGCACAGAAAGAAACAGTCTAACCTTCCAAAGAAACTTTTTTTTCTTTTTTTAAAGCATTAAATAAGCTTAGATGAACTCGTTTCACATAACTGAGCTTTTCCAAAATGTTGATGCACAACCCGTAACCAAATCTCCTACGGATTGAACTGTAATCAAATTCTTAATGAAAAGAAAAAAAAGGGGGGCTTATTAAGTAACTATATTGCAAATAGTTTATTATACTAAATTGTTACTTAATTCCCATTACAACATCTATCTGTCCATATTTTTATTCAGTTGAAGCTTGTGGTCCCATTACAACATATCAATGTGTAAAAAACGAGGTAATAATTGTCTTCTTTTTATTAAAAAAGTTTATTAAATTTGCACAGAACTATGGGAATATGCAGTTCATTTTGACCTGGAGTGCCTTCTCAAAGTTTTAGAAATTACCACCATAAATATTGGATGAAGTTCTAAGAACTGAATCCATAAAAGTGTGAAAGACTCCTCAAGGGTCATTCCCTGTCACCTGCGTCACTATCTTTCTCACGCTCGGGGGGATGTGCTTTTATGTCACTAATAAGCCTGATATTTACTCTGGGGTGTTGCAGACATTTCCGTTGCCAGACTTGAACTATAAACTGGACTTAGGTCAAACAGCATAAGGTTAGAATTGTCACATATTTTTTTTTCATTTTTTAAATTAAAAGCTTTGGTATAAAATGGGCAAAGTTCACAGTTATGATTCCTAAAAGATCTCTGCAAATCAGAAAAAAAAAATACACACACACACACACACACACACACACACACACACACACACTTTCTGAACCGCTCGTCCCATATGGGGTCACAGGGAGCTGGAGCCTAACCTGGCAACACAGGGCGTAAGGCCGGAGGGGGAGGGGACACACCCAGGACAGGACGCCAGTCCATCACAAGGCACCCCAAGCGGGACTCGAACCCCAGACCCACTGGAGAGCAGAACCCGGTCCAATCCCGTCCAACCCACTGTGCCACTGCACCACCACACCCCCCAGGGAAAAGAAAGAAAGAAAAAAAAAATATATATATATATATATATATATATATATATATATATATATATATATATATATATATATATATGTGTGTGTATTTACATTGGGGAGGGGGACCAGGGAGGTAAATGAAAGAATGGCAATAAAGAGAGAAGTCCTTAATTTGTTTTATTAGGCCGGTAATTGTTTGAGTTAATAACTGCTGAGCTGGAAGTATGGCTAATAACCTGTTCTGATGAAATTAAATACAATATCACATTTTTGCAAGGTAGGAATCCCAGAACATCTTATAGAGGCTCCCACAGTTTGAGTCCTGTTGCTTCCCATGTTTTCCCTGTTAACCTGTGCAGCCATAGGCCAGTGACAGAATTACCACACTCAGCAGCATAATGACTTTCACTGGATAATGGGAATTCAATAGAGAGAAGGGAATAATGTAAATCTCATGAATGTGAATGAGCCCAGAAATTCAGGATTTAATTTGAACAATGCTCTTTTTTTTACTTTAAACTACTGTTTCATGCTTAATTATGTTATCATTGCGAGACTCTAGAAAGTGAGGGAAAATTCCACATAGGCTCAAGTGAAGACCTCTCAATAGCATCCCGAATGTTATTTAAAAGAGAGAAACATATTTAATTAATTTGAAAAAAAAAATGCTAACAAAAATAGAAAAAAAATATTGTTATTTTGTGTATCTGACTTGGTATACAAACTAGCCACTATTAGTTAGTGTAAGAATGGCCGTAAGGACGGCCACCAGCCAGAAGACACCTCACTGCAGGGGACACTGATGGATGCTATATGGGGGGGGGTCAACTGGAACATGGCAGTGAGTGAATTTGGTCCTGCCCTTGTCAGACTACTGTTTTTTATTTTTCCCTCAGTTCGCAGCACGGAGGTGGAAGAACCACAGACATCACCTGCTCACTGGAGCCGGGAGCCACGAAGACAGGGGGCTGAGAAGTCAGAGCAATTAAAATGTGCAAAGACAGGGGAGCATCTCTCTGTAACACGGTCCCAGGCTCTCTGACTGCTCGCTGTCTCCAAAATGGGAGAACGAGAAGAGCGAGCGACACGAAAAGTCCTTCACACTCAGCGAAGCGGCCGACCTCGTCTGTATCCGGTCCAAAGTGGTTTTTCAGGTGATGTCCAACATCGGCGATAATTTGAGCGCCCTGTGGTGGCACTTTCGGACCTGCACTCCTTCATTATAGTGGCCTATTTTGTTTTGTTACGCGGTGCAGTCGCTTTTCCGGAGGCTCTTCAATTTGTTTGGAAATATTGACTTTGTGGTCAGCATATTTCCTCTGTCATTGTTTTCTCTTGTTATTAAAAATGTTGCATCCCTCTCAGTTTCCTCCTGTCTCCATAATTTCCATCCTTAAGGCATGAAAGTAGCTCTCCAAGAGGGATTAAAGACTGTCCAAGGCCAAACAACAACCCAACTGCAGCAAATTTGCACCAAGCACTACTGCAAACAGTTTGACATGTCGCATTAGATTTTTCAGACCTACTTAATCCATTAACTGATCATCCATTCATTGCCTTGATCAGGGTCACAACGACCATTAAATGTAATTCATAAAAACAACACAATACATTTCTCAACAAGGATTGCACAATATTTTTTTTATACATGCATTGACCATACCATGTCTAAATAAACATTTCACATTTAGCAGATGCTTTTCTCCAAAGCAACTTCAGATGAACTCTATGTAGTGTTATGAGCCCACACACCTTATTCACCACAGTGACTTACACTGCTAGATACACTACTTACATTGGGTCACTCATCTATACATCAGCGGAACACACACACTCTCCGTTTCACTCACACACTATGGGTGAACCTGAAGAACATGTCTTTGGACTTTGGGAGGAAACCAGAGCACCCAGAGTAAACCCATACAGAAACAGGGAGAACATGCAGACCCCACACAGGCTGAGTGGGGATCAAACCCACATCCTTTTCTACCACCCAGGTGCTGTGAGACAGCAGCGCTACTTGCTGTACCACCGTGCCACCACAGACAAATCCCTCCACGCACAGTTAGATGATTTTCGATAATGCTGGCCAGTAATCACATAATGACTGGAAACTGAGACAAAAAATAAGGGTACGATAATTGACACGGTTTAATGTTCTCATATATGACCCCATGGACCCTGCGGGAAGCCAGGGAAACTCATCAGAGTGAAGAAGGATTCTGGGGTTCAGTGACTCTGGAGGAGTTACACATGCAGGGGGGTGTACATTATGGCAGGGTTTACCCCAAAAAAAAAAAAAAAAAAAAAAAAAAACAGCTCTGAAATGGCAGCTCTGAAGAAAGCCCATGATTTGTATCAGTGGAATATTCCACCGATGGGGGCTTCTGCACTCCTACAGTCATTCTCACCATCTGCCATTTTGTTTATAATTGCTTTTACTGGCACATCGTGTGCAAAACACTGTTTCATTTAGCAGCATTCGTTGATCGTGTCCCGAAGTTGTATTTGTGGTGATGCTGATAGACTTTTGGGGCTAAATGCCAGAATTGTTGACCTGGAATGTAACTTATGAACAACAGTGAAGAAACTGCATGGGTTTCCTTACAGATATTAATTTAATTTTCAATTAGAAAAATTAAATGTGAAACCGTAAAACTTATTAATTAATTTATTTATTTTTCTTAATTATTTTTTTGCTAGAATATTACCATGCCATATGGATGGATATGCCTCAGAAGCAAAGTGGACAGGGTTAGAAGTGTAGGACCCAGATCCTGGAGGCTCTTGTGAATCAGACTCTTCCATTAATTACTTTGCTTTGCCATTGTGAATTTTTTAAATGTTTTTCTTTTTTTTTTTTTTTTTTTTTATACCTTAAAGTGTAAAGTACATCAGAGGATTGTGGCTATTACCAATCTCGATGCTATTTTCTGGAGGGAGCACATCTGTTTAAACAGTGCAGATAATTAAGTACTAATTGGACCAATTAAGCCAGGGGAATGGTTTGGAATGGAAATCAGCTGAAAGGGGTTTGATGCCCCTGAGTTACAGGGATGACAGTTGCCATTAATTGTTGTACAGCGAAAAATACATTTTAATTTCCTACTTGAATGAAAATGGAAATTGCTGTCAGTAAATATTCTCACTCTGTTCTCCAATGTCTTAAAAAAAGAGTCCACTCCTGAGAGTTCCCTCTCTAGCCTCAGAATGATCCCTGAGAGTTAAATGACATAAAACCATCGTTCTGTCAGAAGGACTAACGGAGTTCGTTTACATTTTTCTGATGTTTTTCTCCAAAATGACTTACAGTGTTGGTCTACCTAGAATTATTTACCCATTCGTACCACTGGTTAATGTTACTGGTGCAATTTCAGTACGGTCTGTGTACGTTGCGTTCATTATTTTTTTTTTAATTTGAAATTAAAAAAACAAAATGTCAATTACAATACCTTCATTTGCATTTTGTTTTAAAAATGAAAAACAAATTAGGAACTAATTATGTTTAAAAACCATTTTTTGCTCAAAATGTATAATATTGCAAATATGCCTCATTTATAGTTTCTTGCCGTCTTATTTTTTGACTTTGACTTATTTTGTTTTGTGGTGTTCTTCAACAAACCGGATATAATCTAACTGAAACCTTGCAGAATCCATCAGTGGCTTCATCGTACATGCCGCCTTTGCTCCAAGTTATTCATGAATTAATACGGATCACTAGGTGCTTTTCAATAGCAGCAAGAGAGTGACAGTAAGGGAGGATGACATGTCCACTGAGAAAATCGGCAGGATTTATTTTTCTGGTGCTATTTCTTAAGAATCTTATTACTATTGAAGCGCAGCTGTTAAAAGCACCGTGAAGTTCTAGCTGGCTAGTGGCAGTAGAGCATGATGAGATGTACGTTTCATTCATCATATTTAGTATTGCAAGATTTTCGTTTCAGGTTGTATGATTAAGCAAAATGAGAAAATTAATAAGTCCTTTTTTATGTGTGTGTGTGTGTTCAAAAACAATCAAGAGCCGTTTTTGCCATTTTTCTGCAACGTACCTAATTTGCATTTTGTCTTTCCATTTCGAGTTAAAAAAACGAATGAACGCAACGTATAGGGACCCCGTTGACATGTTCATCCTAGTGTTGCCTCTCTGGTTCTGAAAGTTAAACGTTCTTTCTCTTGTCTGGCGTAGAGAAATAAGGCAGCTTTCCCTGTGTTGGTGGGGCTAAAGGACAAGGACTGTGGCGTCGCAGCAAGACAACTGGGTGCCTGTTATCTGGAGGAATCCAGCACAGGGCTGTGTGACAGGTGTGTCCATCCCGCAGAGTGATTGATATCAGCAAGTACCCTTCTGCAATGAGAGATGTGCCCCCCTGAGGTTGGTCACGTCTAGATTCAACTGCTCCATCTCGAAGAGTCTTCATCTGCGCTGTGTTGTACCGTAGCGCACATTAGCCATGTGCTTAGCCCATAAAACTTGACAAGAGTGTCAAATGTTCAGCAATATGCATAGTTTTCACAAACTGTATAAAGGTTCATATTTACTGAAATAATACCGGAGGGTGATTATTTCTGTTGTCGTTTTTGCCGCTAAAATCAATCCATCCATCCATCCATCCATCTTCCTCCGCTTTATCCGGGGCCGGGTCGCGGGGGCAGCAGTCCGAGCAGAGTACTCCAGACTTCCCTCTCCCCGCACACCTCCTCCAGTTCCTCTGGGGGAACCCCAAGGCGTTCCCAGGCCAGCCGGGAGACATAGTCTCTCCAACGTGTCCTGGGTCTGCCCCGAGGCCTCCTCCCAGTGGGACAAGCCCGGAACACCTCCCCAGGGAGGCGTCCAGGAGGCATCCGGAACAGATGCCCGAGCCACCTCAACTGGCTCCTCTCGATGCGGAGGAGCAGCGGCTCTACTCCGAGCTCCTCCCGGGTGACTGAGCTCCTCACCCTATCCCTAAGGGTGCGCCCAGCCACTCTGCGGAGGAAACTCATTTCTGCCGCTTGTATCCGCGATCTCATTCTTTCGGTCATGATCCAGAGTTCATGACCATAGGTGAGGGTAGGAACGTAGATCGACCGGTAAATTGAGAGCTTCGCCTTACGACTCAGCTCCCTCTTCACCACAACAGACCGGTACAATGACCGCATTACTGCGGACGCCGCACCGATCCGTCTGTCGACCTGCCGCTCCATTTTTCCCTCACTCGTGAACAAGACCCCGAGATACTTAAACTCCTCCACTTGAGGGAGCAACTCCCCCCTAACCCGGAGGGAGCGATCCACCTTTTTCCGACTGAGAACCATGGCCTCGGATTTGGAGGTGCTGATTCTCATCCCCGCCGCTTCGCACTCGGCTGCAAACCTCCCCAGTGCACGCTGCAAGTCTTGACTTGATGAAGCCAACAGGACCACATCGTCCGCAAAAAGCAGAGACGAGATCTCGCGGCCACCAAAGCAGACACCCTCCGTTCCCTGACTGCGCCTAGAAATTCTGTCCATAAAGATAATGAACAGAATCGGTGACAAAGGGCAGCCCTGGCGGAGTCCAACATGCACCGGGAAAAGGTCTGACTTACTGCCGGCAATGCGAACCAAGCTCCTGCTCCGGTCATACAGGGAACGAACAGCCCGTAGCAACGAGCCCCGAACCCCATAATCCCGAAGTACCCCCCACAGGATGCCACGAGGGACACGGTCGAATGCCTTCTCCAGGTCCACAAAACACATATGGACTGGTTGGGCAAACTCCCACGAACCCTCCAGCACCCTAGTGAGGGTATAGAGCTGGTCCAGTGTTCCACGGCCAGGGCGAAAACCGCATTGCTCCTCCTGGATCCGAGGTTCGACTATCGGTCGGATTCTCCTTTCCAGTACCCTGGCATAGACTTTCCCAGGGAGGCTAAGGAGTGTGATCCCCCTGTAGTTGGAACACAATCTCCGGTCCCCCTTCTTAAAAAGAGGGACCACCACCCCGGTCTGCCAGTCCAGAGGCACCGTTCCCGAACTCCACGCGATGCTGCAGAGGCGTGTCAGCCAAGACAGCCCCACAACATCCAGAGACTTGAGAAACTCGGGGCGGATCTCATCCACCCCCGGAGCCTTGCCACCGAGGAGTTTTTTGACGACCTCAGCAACTTCAGCCAGGGTAATGGACGAGTCCCCCTCCGAGTCCCCAGCCTCAGCTTCCTCTACGGAAGGCGTGTCGGAGGGATTGAGGAGATCCTCAAAGTACTCCTTCCACCGCCTGAGAACATCCTCAGCTGAGGTCAGCAGCGCACCACTTCCACTGTAAACAGTGTTCGTGGAACACCGCTTCCCCCCTCTGAGTCGCCGGACGGTTTGCCAGAATCTCTTTGAGGCCGACCGAAAGTCTTCCTCCATGGCCTCACCGAACTCCTCCCAAGCCCGAGTTTTTGCCGCGGCGACTGCCAGAGCCGCGCTCCGTTTGGCCCGTCGGTACCTGTCAGCTGCTTCAGGAGTCCCATGAGCCAGCCAGGCCCGATAGAACTCCTCCTTCAGCTTGACGGCATCCCTTACTTCCGGTGTCCACCACCGTGTTCGGGGATTGCCGCCGCGACAGGCACCGGAGACCTTATGGCCGCAGCTCCGAACCGCCGCACCGACAATGGAGGAGCGGAACATAGTCCATTCGGACTCAATGTCCCCCACCTCCCTCGGGACCTGGTTGAAGCTCTGTCGGAGGTGGGAGTTGAAGACCTCTCTGACAGGGGCCTCCGCCAAACGTTCCCAACAGACCCTCACTATGCGTTTGGGCCTGCCAGGTCTATCCAGCTTTTTCCCCCGCCATCGAATCCAACTCACCACCAGGTGGTGATCAGTTGACAGCTCAGCCCCTCTCTTCACCCGAGTGTCCAAGACATATGGCCGAAGGTCAGAAGAAACGACTACAAAGTCGATCATCGACCTCCGACCTAGGGTGTCCTGGTGCCAAGTGCACTGGTGGACACCCTTATGCATGAACATGGTGTTCGTTATGGATAAACCGCGACTAGCACAGAAATCCAATAACAACTCACCGCTCGGGTTCAGATCAGGGAGGCCGTTCCTCCCAATCACGCCCCTCCAGGTATCACTGTCGCTGCCCACGTGGGCGTTAAAGTCCCCCAGTAGAACGACAGAGTCCCCAGTGGGAGCGCTTTCCAGCACGCCCCCCAGGGACTCTAAAAAGGCCGGGTACTCTACACTGCCGCTAGGCGCATAAGCACAAACGACAGTGAGAGACCGTTCCCTGACCCGAAGGCGTAGGGAGATGACCCTCTCATTCACCGGGGTAGACTCCAACACATGGCGGCTGAACTGGGGGGCTATTAGTAAGCCCACACCAGCCCGCCGCCTCTCACCTTGGGCAACGCCAGAATAGTGGAGAGTCCACCCTCGATCGAGGAGAGTGGTTCCAGAACCCAAGCTGTGAGTGGAAGTGAGCCCGACTATATCTAGACGGTATCTCTCAACTTCCCGCACCAGCTCAGGCTCCTTCCCCGCCAGTGAGGTGACATTCCAAGTCCCAAAAACCAGAGTTGGCGCCCGAGGTTTGGGTCGGCCGGGCACTCGGCCCCGACCACCGCCCAACTCACAATGCACCGGCCCCTTACGGTTTCTCCGGCAGGTGGTGAGCCCACCGAAGAAAAAAATCAATCAATCCATAAAATCAATCCATGACATTTAAAAGCGGATTGTATCAAAGATCTAAGACAATTTTGTTATATATCATTCGCTCTGCTTCATCTATCAAACATTTTCTTTTAGTCTAAAGTATATGTGTGACACTTCAAAGACCGCAACCTAAACTGAAATTCAAGGAAAACATTTTTTTCAGAAAACCCGAAAGGGGAAAATTACTTTCCCATCAAGTACTTTGTAGTAAGAAACACATACGTGAGACTCATTTATTACATATGCATTGTTTGTACTATGTTTCCCTTAGACATGAAGGAGTGGCCTATTATCAAACTTTGACAAGAGGATATTCTTAACTGTTTAGACTCAAAAAAAAAAAAAAAAAAACTATGAAAATTCAGATAATATTAGAGAATTAAGTTATAGAATTGATTAATTTCATTTACTTCACTAATGTTTATACTCTGATCAAAATGAAAATCACAGTAAAGTTGTAAAACAGATGCTTCCTTTCAGTAATACAAGTAATGCTGGAAGGGCTGAAAACCGAGGTTCTCCAGAAATCAGACAGTCGGCACTTTCTGGTGACTAATTACCCAGTGCAACTTGTCAAATTCATTGAAGCTCGGGCACTTCACTATTGTCTGTGTTCTCATCCTCCATTTCCCTGCTGAAACTCCAGTATGAACTCAGATGTCCCCAAATTGCACTCTTTCAGAATCACAATGGCTCCTGTTGCCCTGGTAAGACAGACAGGGCACAATGGAGTAAAAAGACAAAAGCTTGGATTAGAGTTTCTGGCTGTTCCACTAATCAACAAATGAGAAGATATCTCTTCTAGGGGAGGGCTTGGCTTTCAAGCAGGACTGCTTTGCCCTCTATCAAGGAGAAAAGAATACTTGGACTCATCAGAACCAACTACTGAGGAGACTCCACCGAAGATCTGGCACCTCCTTACCAGTCACAACTTTGCCTTTAGGTACATCTCCATCCATTGTCAACAACCGCTCACCCCAAGCAGGATCGTGGTGAGCTGGAGCCCTACCTGGCAACACGGTACAAAACTAAAGGAGGAGGGGACACACCCATGATGGGACACCAGTCAAGCAGGGCTTGAACCCGAACCCCACCACACAGCATACACTAGTCAAACCCACCACACCACCACACCCTCTTACATGTCCATTTACAGCTATTAATATAGCTGATCCTGCTATTTACACTGATTGACCTCTTAATGCAATGGTTGAGGTGGGGTAGGTACGTGATTCCGAGTTGAATCTGGCTCAGCGACTTCTCATGTGGTTTTCTCAGGAAGGAAGGGACTGAATTGTTCACCATATTCTTGTTTTGCATGTATTTGCACTGCAAATATGGGGAGGGCGTGCAAAATCCACACACCTTGACCTGGATTCAATACCACTGCAGATCCTTGGCACTTCACGAGGAAGGTAGGGCCAGTAAAGCAGCAACTAAATATAATGAGCGTAAAGAAATCAGAAGTACACAGTACCATGTTTGAAACCAGATTTTCCTCAAAACAAAGAATCGAAAACTGAAGCTTGGATCCGTTTTAAGGACTAAAGACTCAACATCCAGGCTATTTGGAACCAACTGCTGAGTATGAGACACACGGGTATGGTGAGCACATGTGGTTTCCACTGTCCAGCATGGAGGAGCCAGTGGTCTGGAGGTTCTTTGGTGGAACACAGTTTGAGATCTTTACCAGAACTAGGGCAATGTCAACAAGCATGACTAGCACAGCGTACTCTAGAAGCACGTGATTTCATCTGAAGTACAGCTAGTCGGGAAGTCCTTCATTCTTCAGCAAGACGCATACCTTTGAGGGGTGTCCAGGGTTCACAAGAACTCTCTGGGAAGGAATGTGAAGAAGAACTCAAAGTAAGGACCTGAATATTCAACATCGCCAATAATGAAACAAAGTAGCTTCTAGGAGGTGAGCTCAGACTTTTGACCGGTACCGTATAGGCCACACACACACGCGCACACACACACAGACACACACACACTCTCCTGTGGCCTACTGCAGCAAGTTCTTGACAGCAAGCTGCAGGCACATACAGTCCTTCAGATGTTTGGAGTGCAGTGTGTTTTATATACCACAGAATCTGAAACTGTCTCTTCAAAATGCAACGGCAGCCGAGAAGCTCTGATGGCAGCTTGGCAATTAGAGTGCAGCTTTACGGCAGAAGCCAGACAGCTGTGCCCACACAGTCAGGTGAGCCTTTGAGTGGCCTTTATTTACCTTCACTTCTGCTAAGTATGTCACAGCAGGGCGCTCGACTTCCTGGTGTACTGCAATTAGATTATGAAAGTCTAGGACACGGCTACAGCATTTAATCACATTACAGCCTGCTGCAGTTTTATGCTTTGAGACACTTGAATAAAAATCCAGTAGAGTAATATGTCAGCTAAAAAGATGGAAATGACATCAAGGAACTCCCAAATTAAAGTACGGTGCCTGTTTCCCATGTTTCCTATTGGCTGCTTGGTGACAAGAAATGATGTGACATCCCGCGGATCCTTCATCTCTTTCCAAAAAAGCAAGGTCTTTAATCCAAGCGTCTCAGGTAAGTCACTGCCATCTGTGATTATATGGCTCCTGTGGTTTGGGAGGAACATACAGTAATATGTACTATATTCTGTTGCTTTTGTACAGTAAATTCAGCATGACGTGTAAAACTAATTCTGCGCAACGATCATCGCAAGCCATCTGCAATAAATCAAGACTGTGAATGGTAGTGTTGAACAAGGATGCTTAATGAGCTTAATTTTCGACAAACTTTCCTGCAAACATTTTTTTTTCGTTGTTTACAGCCATCGCATTGCACTGTAGGTACGTGGTGTTGAAGGTTCATACGATAAAACGTGCCTTTTCTCTGCATTTCACTCCAAATTTGTTGACTCTAAATTGTCATTTTGTTTCTACGTGTGTGAAAGAGTGTGTATGTGTGATTGCTTTCCATTGAACCGGCATCCCATTTTGATTGTTTCCTGTCTCATACGCCGTGCTGCTGGGATTGGCTCCAGACCACTGGAACCACAAACTGGACAAGTGGTAACCGTGGATGGACGGACAGAGGGATGGAATAATTCCAAGTTCTTCTCTTTTTTTTTTTTTGTGGTGTCTGAGAAAGCAAGCAGTAGACTTGGGGGCTCAATGAAAACAAACATCTGCAATCTGCTTTTATGATAGAGCCTATAGTTTGTTGTTTATATCGCTTTGCGAAGAAGAGCGCTCTATAAGCTATATAAAAAATAAATAAATTGAAGCTGAAATTGAAATTTGAGAGGTTGCTCGAACTTCACTGAAAACTATACTGCAGCAGCTTTTGCAATAAAAAATAAAAAGATAAAAAGATGCTGTAAGCACCTTGCCATTGAGGGAAAACCCTCCTCGTCCTCCTCAGCAATTGAGCCGAGAGTTTCTGTGAAATCTTTGTATCGCTGCTCAGAACTATTTAATGCGATTGCTAATTTTAACAAGGAAAATATAGCGTAGATGCAAAATTGAAACATTTTTGGGAAACAGGGCCAACGAGGCTATTTTGAACTGTCCTGAACAATAAACGTGTGTTCAGCCAATCATCTTCTCACGCTGCACAGTCTTTGTCTTACCTGTTTGCTGTTGTTATTTATGTACTCATATTTCAGGGAGAAACAATTCTGAATAGTTGTGAATCTCTGTCTGTCCTCAGAAGGAGGAACCTTCTGAAAGAAAATTAAGCGTCCGAGCACTAAATTACCAGTCATGGCAAAACGGGCATTCAAAAGTGACCCAGAGAACAGTCACATCTCCTTCACACACACCTTCTGAACCGCTTGTCCCATACAGGGTCGCGGGGAACCGGAGCCTACCCGGCAACACAGGGCGTAAGGCCGGAGGGGGAGGGGACACACCCAGGACGGGATGCCAGTCCATCGCAAGGCACCCCAAGCGGGACTCGAACCCTAGACCCACCGGAGAGTAGGACCTGGTCCAACCCACTGCACCACCGCACCCCCTCTCGCATCTCCTTCACTTTATTTATTAATTTGTTTGTTTGTTTGTTTACATATGTAGACATGTATATCAGACTTTCATTTTTTCCCCGTCTTATGCTGCTGAATCTCAGGCAAGCGCCTTATTCTATTGAAGTAAAATCCATTTTTAGCCATATGAATAAAACATTTTAGCACCTTTTACAAAAGCAGACACTTTCTGCTGCAAATGAACCGAACGCAGGAAATACTACCATCAAAAAAAGAGAAGGAAAAAAAAAGTTATTTTAAGGTCCCACCAGTCAAAAGGTATTCACAACATTTTTGTAGACTTTTACATAAATTTATGGGAAAGTGTGAACAAGATCATGCGAAACACAAGAAACTGCTTTTACCGCATGAACGATCAAACCGGGCAAAATAACCTTTGACATGGAAAGGCAAAGCGCAGCCAATATTGAAACTGTATTTCTTAACATTAAAATAACTGGTATCTAATTATAATGAAGATAAGACAGAGTATGCCTTTATGTATATGTACACACAATCTAATCTTGTGTGTGTGTGTGTGTGTGTGTGCATTTATAGTAAATACGTACAGTTGCTGAAATCAGCGCACAGAACAACACACCTATGATCCTCTTCTATCTTTATAATATCAAATGTCTTCCTATTTAAAGCGATCCTCGGTCACTTCATCTTCTGGACTGGTGACTGACATGCCGGCAGCTTTCAAGCCCCCCCTTCCCTCGACAAGTGGATTTCTGTGAGCTATATTTATATTTCTGAAGATATATCAGGCTTTCCCCTGCGCTTCATGTAGTCTTGTCATTTCTTTGCACATTAGTCCGTAGTCGGTGTCACTATGGATTAGTCTGACCACGACAACAGGATTACAGGCCCTGTTCCTTTTATCAAGGTGTGTGTAGACGTCCACAGTGACTGCTGGAAAGACTGTGGGTCTCCCTTCACTTGGTTCTTCCAAGCAGAGCTGAAAAAACCTCATTACGAGTGATCTGCAAATAACTGGAAAGTGTGTGTGTGTGTAAATGTGGGTGAGTGTGTGTTATATGTAGTTTTACACACACACACACACACACACACACATACACACACACACACACACACACACACACACACACATATATATATAGAGAGAGAGAGCTGATATAGGCTACAGTTCTGCAGTTGTTTTTTCTAACTGTAAATGTTTTACTGTTGAAATTTTCAGGTAATTGAAAATTATTTAAACCCATCTCTCTTTGGTAATAATGGAAGTCTAGCACAGTTGCCCTTACCTTGATTTTATCAACGTGCATCAGTTGTTTTTGGGATGGTTCGGTGAGATAAGAGGATGGCCATGATAGGATTGCTTTGCTTAATATAACATTTGAGAGAAAGAGAGAGGGAGCAAGAGAGAGCAAGAGAGAGAGAGAGAGAGAGAGAGAGAGATGCCATCGTGTCACATTTCTTCCAAGCTCAGTTGTCACAATGGTTGCAGATCAGACAAAATGAAGACACAGCTCCCCCAGTACCGGAACGGGATCTCTCCGCTGGGGATACATCTCGAGATTCTCAAACCATGCTTCATCTCCCTTCGTAAGTTAGTGCTGCTACAGATCAGGTTTTTAAAAATGTTAATGAAGCATTGCAGTTTTCATAACGTGGTTTGGTCTCTTCAACGCCGAAGCCTTGAAACACTTGGATGCACAGGTCATGGGGAGCTCCTTAGCAGCTGGAAAGCAACACAACAATGCTGCCACCACAAGTTCTTGTCCTTCCACCTCCCTCTGAAGAGTATTTTCCTATGAGAACGCCGTCCCACCTAATGTTTGTGTTCTCTGCGGTCAACGCCAAACCCTTCCACATGGAACTACACAACAGAACCTCACTGAGCGGTGATGGAAATGCCCTTCACACGCCGCCCTGTGCTTCTCCGAAATGTATCTTCTTCAAGGATAATTTTATCTGAAGACTTGATAACCTCAGCAATTTCATCACTTTCTGCCCGTTTCTAAATCACCGCTATTTTATCTTCAGTGCATTCATAGCCAAGCCAACTACAACCATACGCCGTTGTAGCACCTCGAGTTCTGATAGCGACACACAATTCCGTTTGATCGAACCTCAGGGTTAGAGTTTCTCAATTTCCTCTGCTGTCAGTGGGAACTATGTCTCCTTCTATAATACTTAAATGTAGGTTAAAGTCCACATCGAAAGAAGGGGTTGCGCTGCACTATATGTTGTGAAAATACAAGGCAGGACTGCGGGGCGGACATGAGCAAAACATCCTCCCCACGTCCTTCAAACTTAAGAAGCTGCAATCAGCATGTGATTGCTCACACTGCGCCTGACACTCGGCAACGGACAGGCGCTCATCCCACGTAACGCAAACATGGGAACGCTGTTGAGCTGGAATTACACGCCGCTGGGGTGAGCGAGTTGAAAAACTTCGCTCGAAGAGGTGATCGGGGTGACTTGAGCATAAATTACCGAAACACTTTAACGTAATGCCCATTCTCGGAGCTCTTGCATAAAGAATGGAAGGAGATGTCAGTGGGAACCAGAGGAGGGGACTGAGGTTATAAGTGAAACTGATGATCGTATCCTCGCCACCGCTTTTACATGTTTCACCAGGCCCCTCGTAACGAGCTGTTCTCGACGCACCGCGCCTTGTCCGGCACTGCTCCATGCCAAATGTTATCAATATTTGATGTCGTATATTACCACTTCAGAGCAGGGAGCTTGCCTGCGCCTCTTCACACTTGAAACTGCCCGTCTCTGGGCGTTAGCGGAAGGCAGCAATTCTGTAGCTCCAACCTGCGATGATTAAGGCACCTCACGTGAGTCTCTGTCCATCTTGGCCTACAAGGCGGTGCACGAGCAGCACATATATTTCTCTGCGGGTGGAGCTGCAGCAAGAACCCACAGACCTTATGATCAGATCCTTTAAGTATTCATACACCCGGGGCATTTTCCCCTCCTTTTCTCATTCTTCAGTTTAATAGTAGTTCCAAGGGCGCTGCTGCAGCTCTTCTCCAGGGATCTGAACCAGCAACCTTCTGAACGTAACCCAAATTCTTTAAATTTTCCCTTGCTTCTCAGTTCCTAAATCATATCGCCCATGGTTAAAACGAGGGTTCAAAGGGCCTGATGTTGCACAATGGAAGAAGAACCTTTACCGGGACTATTTCAGTCAAAGCTACTTAGGTGCTTTTGATGTAATATGGTACTTTTAGCGTTATGAAGCACACATGGAGTTTAACTGGCCACTAAGAGTTTAATTGACTGAACCATCCATTGTCAGGTTCTGTCCCTGTTAGTTATCCTTACAGTTAGGATGCTGGAACTCTTCTTTTCAATTTTTCTAATGGATAAAATAATCTTTTTAATTTTGATCAATAAGAAATGGAAAGAAATTTCTAATTCGTCAACTTTGCCATAGCACAGAAATATATAGACTATTTCATTATTTTATACATAGTATCAGTACCGCAGAGGCAGCCAATCAGTAACTTGCTTTGTTTTATGTCCTTCAAATACATCAACTATAGGTAGCCCTTTCTACAGCAATTTTATTAAAGCATATAAGGCGTATTGTCAAGAATTTTCTTATGTTAATTTACTACACATCAGTATGGGTTGTTAATGACAGCATGATTGTGCACTGTCACAAGGTCAGTTATTTTACTGGAAAAAATATAAAATGTATGTATGTGCATTTCATTTTGTAATTACACTTGCAATAACAGCAATTAGCACAGGACAGCCCTCATAATTAGATAGTTGTGACTACAAGATGAAACCCTGGGTTGCCTTTTTTTTCCTTGCTGAAAGCTTCAGCACCTTTTCTTTATAACCGGTGTTGCTGATGGGAGAAACTGATGAAGACACAAATGCATATGTGATAAATCGTGTCAGGATGTTTGTGCTCCGTTCTTTTCCGATCCAATCGATTCTATATATTGTAGACGGGCTGTAAACTACGCAATTGTGCCGTGTAATGTTTTGGGCATCTCTCAGAAACCAGTTTTTTTTATGCAGAAATACCTCACAATAGGACTTAGCACATTTTTAAACTTCAAGCAACATGTGGCTTTAGAAAAGAGGATCCAGTGGCCAAATGAATAACTGAGCATGACGGAACTAAATAAGCGAGACACGCAGAACAGGAATAGCATGTCCAGATGCAGAAGGCATAAGGACCAGAAGAGGAAGTGGAGCAGGCCTTACCTTTCCCACGTATTGAGCGTCCGGCCCTATGTGCTCTTCTAAAACAAAGAACTGGTTCCAGATCCAGCCACGCTTGGGCCGGTGGTGCACCTCTGTCTCGCCCTCGGGAGGCCTGCTCTGGTTCCTGGGGGGCGTCCCAGCTGGTCCATGGTGCCCGTCACCATAGCCCCGAGGAACGAAGCAGAGGCACACCAGGAAGGGGCAGAGGCAGGAGGTGGTGCTAATCCTCATGGCGTCAATGGCAATGCGAGGCTCACGAGATCCAAATCAGCAGTTGGTCTATTCGCAGAATTCCTTTAAGGTCCATGGTTTAGCTGCCCATCCGAGGGAAACGGCAAACTTCATTTACATCGTGGACTGGCAGGTGTAAATAAAAACAAGCAAACAAGCAAATACATGAATAAATAAAATAAAATTTGTGTTTTTCGGGTAGGCCTTCAGCAGCTTCTACAGGGCATAATATCCTTGTGTCTCCTAAAGGGGGAAAAAAGAAACAAAAAACATATTAGAACAAACTAGAAATTTGGCATTTTTCTTGGTAACGTAGCGCTATCGTACTTTTTTTTCATCAGGTAAGGTGGGAGGGGGAAATGGGCTTCTGGTATTACAATGGTTATGGATATTTTTAAAGAGATTTTAATCAAGAGTGTAAAAGCAGCATGAGGTGATTAGAGGCAGGCCATTCTATCCTAAGAAAGGACAAATTAAAGGAAATGAAGTCGTCGGGAGACCAACAATGGCGAGTGCTTTTATCCCAACCGGAATCATTGAACCGAGGGAGGAAAGAGAGTTCTGAGACGCTGGGATTTGTAGAAGAGCTCTGAAGGGTGACTCAACACACACCGTCAGTCAAATAAAAGACACGCTCGATCAAGGCACAGCGTGATGACCGCGTGTCTCTGCGTGTCCAGCCAAACACTCCGCGTACAGCCGAATGATTAGCACGTTGAGCCCTAGGACAGGGCCTTGTCTGTGTCTGTGTCCAATGATGCTCAGGGGATGCTGAACGCTTGACGAACATCACAAATGGACCGTTAAGTGATATTTTATAATAAGGACGAGAAAGAGAATAAAGGATACTAAAGGAAGCCAATGAAGTTGGCATCTTACTGTGGAAAGTGTAAAAAGCCACTGTCAAACTCTATTCTTCTTTTCAAGGTGGAGTTAGGGTTAGGTAACATGTGCATTACACTTGGATGTGTTTGTATAAAAATATCTATTACCTGTTTCTATCTAAAATAGCCAATATCTATTTCTACCTATATCTACATCAGTGTCACTGCTTCTGTTTTCTTTGAACTTTGCCACAGGCAAACACAAACAAATGAACAAAGACCAAAGCATTTGTGTACCATTTATCATTATCCTCATGTTTAAAAGAAAAAAAAAAAAAATCAGTTGTAGCAAAATCTCAACGGAAAAAAACGTGAATAAATATGTGCCATGTTTATTTATATGTAAAGAGAAATTCAACTGGCCAAAGTGTTCATTCCCAGAACTTTCCGACCTTTACACTCAGATTCCAAGATAGATAGATAGATAGATTTATGCAAAAATGCCCAGTCATTTGACATTCGATTTGGAAAATCTGCATAGTCTTCATTTTGACCATAAAGCTGTTTTAGTCACTCAGACACTCCAAGTTCTGCCTCTTCTCACCATCCACAAGAGGAATGATGCAAGACCAAGAAAGGAAAGATGATGGAGAAACAAAGAGAAAGATGGAAAACAGAGCAGGGAAATCTGTTTTGTTAAATATACTTATTTTATTCTCTTACACAATGGAATAAAAAGTTTTTGCAACCCTGGCTGATCCGTGTGGTGTTGAAAAGGACAGGGAGTACGAGGAAAAGAAAGGCACCCAGAGTTCACGTCCTGTCTCCTGTGGCTAACATTTCTGAGTCCCCAGTGCACGATGTCCTGCTATTAATTTTGGAGGCCCATGTAAGAAACGCGGGACAAACACATTCTAGTACCTCCCAGACCCCTGAACCAACAGGAGGGAGGAATGGGGCCTTCCCATGGGGAGCCACCTCCATTTTTTAAGATTGCTTTAAAGCAACTCCATCTTCAGTCATTCAGCTTGCTGCTCTACTCTGGATCATCAAGAGTTTCAAAGGGAGTTTTGACAGAGACAAAAAAAAAGAAGAATAATGAAGCTATATGAAAATTAATGATGCCTTAAGAAAGATCCGGAACAATCATGATGTTGCACCATCAGGTCTTAAGGTGCCATCGCAGTAAAAGGCACAGACCTGAAAAGTCTTGCAGTAGCTCTTTCCCCTTTAGACAAAAAACAAAAAAAGAAGAACAAATCAGCAAAGCAACAAATTGGCAGAATTAACTCAACCTCATTGCATTTTAGTGGGGAAATTTCAGCCCTAAGAATCGATGCCTTTTGCTGCTAGTTCAGCTTTTCACGAGGAGATTAAAAGTAAGTACATGATATCCAAAATGGAGTTAATTATGAAACTTAGCTCAACCGAGCATATTTAAAGAGCATATTTACATATCATTCTCCATTCTGTTCCCAGGACAATTTCACTTGACATCCTTAGGAGTGATAAGGCCCTCCATCCAGCTTTTGGATAGATGTTGTCTCACCCACACATTTGCAGAGCAAATTTTAGTTGCAGATTAGGAGACTCTACTGTACTGGCAACTTTTTTTTTTCTTTTCTGTCAGTTCTTATCTCTGAAATCTGCCTTCAGTCAGAGAAAAAGTAGGAGTTTTGAACAGGCTCATTGGTAATTTAGATTTTATGAAATTAAAGAAATCTCAATAATATCTTAAACGCTGGCAGATTCAGAGCGTGGACAAACGTGCGTTCTGCCAATAACATTTAGGGTATAACACTGAAGTCTTTCAGTGTGTGTGTAGTTTTGATTTACCACGAAGCTGTGTGTCGAGTCTGTGTCGAGACCAGCTGGTTGGTGACGCATGCTGGTCCGAGGTTGTCTTTAACCGCTGTTAACTAGCTATTAATTCAGAGAAGAGCATATGCTGAGTCACCCCACAAAAAAAAAAAAAAAAAACTTGAAAATATAAATAAACCTGGGGCTTCTTTCCACACAGACATGGAGACTAAAGAGTTTGCCATCTCTCTCAGTGCTTTAACCGTCCTCAAAGGCAAGCTGTAGCAGCCCAGCCCCTGAGCACTTAAGGGTAATTAGGCCCCATGCGGTAACTGCTCCCTTGATTTGTTTTTGGCCAAAATCTTCACCCCCCCCCCCCATACACAGACACACACACACACACACACACACACACACACACACACAATGATCCTCACTGAATATGCCATCTGTCCATCAACGGCCCGGTCACAACTGATCCACTTCCAAGCCTCGGGCTCTTTCACTGCTGCTTGTTTACCTGCCAAATTAGAAGGGACAACAAAGTTTTCTAACCCGTCATACACTCCAGCTCTGCTTAGCGGCCCCGGCCAGCTCTTAGGGGTTATGAATAAATAAGTGTGTATGCATTACTTTTGCATCGAGGTACAAAAAAAGGTATCGTGTAATCGCTTCTGCTTCGAGGCTCCTGCACCGTATATATGACTCATTAAAACGTAATGACTGGAAGGGGGCACTCAGGAATTTTCAGCAGAATGTTGATATCCATTTCAAAATTTCAACAGAATATCGTCTTATCCGATGAACTATTGCCCGTACCTGTGGGCGACCATCAACAGAACATTGCTGCAGAATCACTTCTAGGTATAAGAATTATTAAAACGTTCCAGGCTTTGTAATCTGACAAGAAAATAGTACATATAATGTCATCTTAAAATTCTTCTTACAGAGCTGTACACATATTTTCCAGCTTAAATTATTTCTCAATTAATATTCATGTATAGGATTATAATGTTTTAATGTACTTAATGTGTGTATACAATGCTGCTTGAAATTCTGCAAATCTCTTGTGTCTCTTAGTTTTACCACAAAAATGGATTTTTCATGAGAATCAGTTTTTCTCATCTGACATAAGAGGTGTGTAATGACCAATTCCACATGTTGCAAAGTAGCACAGGTGCAGAAGTAAGTGAAGTCCAAGTTGCACTGGTTAAACCAAGTAGGTAAGAAGAATCGGGGTGTAAATCATAATCTACTATTCATTATGTTTTCATTTTAATATTGTACCCAGGAATAATGGCAGTCCCTATGGGGTTCACATACTTTCAAGCAAGGCTGTATTTATATAACCTTCCGTCTGTAATTTTTATGGCGTCTTCGTACATTTTTAGGGGAAGTGTACATTTGCAGTAGCGCATCAGTCGAGCGTTTTCCAGGTTGCTAGTACAGCAGTGTTGTTCAAGAATTGTCAGTTAAAGCAGAGCCAACAGGCAATAACTTCTCATACTGATATGAGCAGAACATCTTCAGTGTAATTTGGTCGTGTCACAAAAATCAAGTCGGCTGCATTCAGAATGAAAATGAAATGAGCTGCTCTGTCGCACCAGATCCGTTCCGCTCACCAGTCTGACAGCTGCTGATATACAAAGATGCAGACAATTGTTTAGACTGAGCCACTTGAAGGAACTACATTTATCCATTTAGCTCATATTTTCCTCCAAAGCAACTAACAGTGTTAAGGTTCCAATTATTTACCCATTTATACAGCTGGGTAATTTTTACTGCAGCATTTCAGGGTAAGTAGCTAGAGGTGGGATTCAGAGCCACAACCTTTGGATCCAAAGGCAGTAGCACTAACCACTACCCTACAAGCTCTCCTACTGTAACTAAAGCATCTGTCTGTGGGGTTGGGGTTTTGGGGGGGGGGGGCTGTGGCGGATTCTCATTCCATGTGGAATACTGCTGTTGTGCGGCTAATATCGTAAAATGCAACGTTAATGCAGAATATTTACTGTACTTCCAGCAGTCAGTAGAGACCCCATTCCCTTCGCTGACTGACTCTTCAAGAACTCCCCCTTACGTACTGTCGCTCAGATGTTTGCAAGTTGTTATGACATCAAGTAATATTATTGTAAATGGGTGACTCAATATGACTGTACCAGACCGAGGTACCTTACGTGTCAGAAATAACTATAGAACACAAAAAATTGATAAATAACCTGAAACAAGATTCTCTTTTCATAAACACCACTAAATGCTGACTTTTTTTTTTTTTTTAAATTTTACCCAGCAAAAACTAATGAGCGTTTCTCTCCCTTACGTTACGTGGCATAATGGCTGTACTTTGGCTGCGCGGCTGAGCTGTTTTGCCCCCAACTAGCCGACGGAACAACACATATGGACTATTTCTTAAAAGCGCAGAAACAGCAGGGTGGCAATATAAGCTCAGCGCAAGGGCGATATCGAGCACACGGGCTGCCAAACTGTTTGGATCGCGCTCAGGTTGGCAGCGACCCCCTTTTTTAAAGCACATTAAGCACAGAGAGCAGCTTAGTTTCCACACTGCGTTAGAGATTCTGCGCCTTTTTCCATCTCGCATCCTTTTGTCCTGCAGCTTTCGCATTGGCTACACGAGCTGACAGGTATGGAGACCACTGGAAGCGTGCAACGGCAACCACATATCGCTGTCTTTTTTTTTTTTTCCTTTTCTTTTTGTTTTTCTGCCATGCCTGCATCTCCACGTGCTTTTTATAGGATGGAGCAGTGGACTGCGTGAGCACACTATGAGACATGAAGGAGCAGACAGCCCCCTCAGACACCCTCACACTGTGCCTCTCGAAACTTCAAAATGTCACATTGCAGGGTGAGACAAGATCCTGTCGCTCACCAGTGAGTCAGTAACACATCCTAACCCTCCTCTTCATTCTTCAGGGATATCATTGTGGATCCCCCCACACCCACCCAAGCACTTTCTCTTTAGTATGACAGCATCAAACGTGGATTATGGGGCGTAAAACTGCTGCTAATGACCGAAAGGTGATTTTTTTTCTTTCCACTTTCTGCAGTTTTGGGAAATCATTAAGAACCCCCTCCACTTCACTCGCCAAGAAAACCACATTTCTGGGACTTCCGAAGATGTTCTTTCGACAACGTCTCCGGTGACACATCACTTGGCAGTTCTCTGCAGAGGCTGCGGAAGCTGCTCAAGACCACCAGTAAACATGTGATCCTACCCATCGCATGACTGCCGCTTGCATAACTCCACGCTGTTCCGACATGACAAATGCAGTAATAACATTTTCTTCCCAACTAGATTGAGGTGCTATTACTATGCGAGAAACTGCAAAAACTGCAAAGCGCAGAGGTGGGTTGTCAGAACGTCTGGTCAGCGAGTGAGTGAGGACTCTGGAAACAAATAAATTAATTCAGACAAGCAGAGAAAGCACATTGTGCTCCTTTTTAGATGCCATAACAGCAACATAGTATTGTTTAAAAATGGTTTTAAAACTCACATCTTCCAGACTCGCTTTGTCCATCATCTCTTAAGTTCATGTGATGTGTAAATGTTCATGAACTATAACTTTAAGATCATGCCGGAAAAACCTTTACACAGCTACAATTGCAATGTAACGTAAATGTTTATATAAATATTACTAGGACGGTGATCAGGAATCATGGATATTCTGATAAAGTTTTTTGCAACTACTTGTGTGATGAACATTGGTTCACATGGTGGAAGGAAACAAAGTAACTGTACTTATGAATCACACATCTGTATCTATGTCTCTCCTTGAGCTAATGTGATTTGCACATTGCATTTTGTCTGAGATGTACATTTACATTTATTTATTTAGCAGACACTTTTCTCCAAAGCAACCTCCACTGAACTCTATGTAGTGTAATGAGCCCACATACCTTATTCACCATGGTGACTTAGACTGCTAGATACACTACTTACACGGGATCACTCATCCATACATCAGTGGAACACACACACACACACACACACACACACACACACACACACACACACACTCTCTCTCTCTGTCGCTCACACACTATGGGTGAACTTGAACAGCATGTCTTTGGACTGTGGGAGGAAACCAGAGCACCCATGCAGACATGGGGAGAACATGCAGACTCCACACAAACTGAGCAGGGATTGAACCCATGCCCTCTTATACCAGCCAGGTACTGTGAGACAGCAGCGCTACTCGCTGTGCCACCCATGTACATTGCTTTTGAGAAAAGTGTCTACTAAATGACTACAGCATATGCAAATGCATGGTAACACCACAGCTTTAAAAAAAAAAAAATAAATAAAAACTCTAATGGCAGTTTCATCACCAAGCAACGAACTCATGTTCTCCCCTGAACCCTTAGACATGTGCGGAGAAACGTTTTTACTCTTTCTAATTCCAGCAAGTTCTACCCAACATCAATTACTCGCTCTGAAAAAGCACGACGGCAGAAAGGTAAGTGACTTTCAAATTAACCAAAGCATGTCGGTGCAAATTAAAAACTTGTCAAAGGTTTTGGTTCAAAAAAAGTGGGGAAAGAACAGCAATCCTGCAAAACAGTTTAATTTACCACAGAATAACTGACGTTTCCCTGAAGTCACAATAGAAAACTTTTAAAATAAAAGAACTTATACCAAGCTGAGTTGAGAATCAGCGTGTTCGTCCAAGGCTTTCAATCGGGAGCCTTCAACTTATACATCTATTTAATTAACCCCTACAATGCCAAGCGCATCTGCACAAGGGCATCTCGTGACCGAAGCATTCTCTAATATAATAAATAATTGCTTCAAATTCCACTTCGGAAGGAGTTTTCCAACCCTTTTGTAACGTGTACGTCCTGTTTTGCTTTAGTAAATAACATTTTCTGCGTATTTTTTTAAAGCAATGTAATTTGAATTCAATGGAAGCATCTGCTGAGCAAAGAAGCAATTATAAATATGGTTTAATTTATCTGTTTTCAAATCAAAACATCCTCGGGGAACGAAGAAACGGCAAGGGTATTATTCCAGATCACCCTTGTGAAATGAAATCACTGGAATAAGATTACAGAGGAACAAAGAAACATCGGTAAATGACTGCCATTTTCTTCTGATGGGCTAATGATGCATTGGAAGAAGAACCAGCTTTGGCAGACGGGTGACAAGATCCTTTAGTCAGAGTTAAATGACGTGCTCTCATAACATCTATTGCCGAAATGAGCTGAGGATGTCTGCACGGATGCAGTGATGCTTAAGTGCTGTGGAATGGATCTGACGTTAGAAAAAAAATGTAGGCGGACAAACGATCTTTTTTTTCTTCTTTTTTTTTTTCTCCAGTATACTTCCTTTGGAGAACTGGGATTTAATTCAGTATTACACTATGTATTTCACCATGCAATTGGAACCCATCATTACCTTTCTCAGTAACCATTTTTTTTTTCCCAGAAGTCCTATTTCAGGACACTTCAAAGATCTTTAGGGAGTTTTCAGTGCTTTCATTAAAAGAAATACAAAAAAAAAAAAAAAAAGAAGATTGTAAACCAAACTGATTCACTAGTAGAACAGATAGATAGATAGATAGATAGATAGATAGATAGATAGATAGGCAAACAAGCAAACAATCAATCACATTTTTCAATTATCCAACAGCATATTGCATTATGATTCCCTGCTGATACCAAGCACCAGCGAGGTACTGATGCAGTGCTCTACTGTGAGTACAATATGGATTTATTGGAATCCCATACAAGCTCCTTTGCTGCTGTGGGTTTTCCAAAGCATCTGAAGACAGAGAGGGTGTCCTCCCTGTGTATCTGCCCTTTTCTTCCCTCCATGTGTGATGCCGAGGTCATTCCACGAGGTCTCCGCTTCCCCTAAGACATTCCTCTGATCTTGGCCGCCTCTCACTAGAGTTCTAGTTTTTCCGTGGACCTTCACCTCCCACAGCCAGTAATGTACACCAACTGGCTGTGCAAAGCGTCCGTCTGTTTCCGAATGAACCCCTCCATCGCTCACTCCAGCCGGCCCATCCCGCATGCAGTCAACTGGAGTCCCAGCAAGGTGTGAACAAGCTTCAGGGAGGAAGTTCTTTCCGACCCATGCAAAGCGCCAGTTTTGGCACCACCCAGTGCAGAGGCAAACAGCCGATTAGCATAAGTGTCTTAGTTTACGCCTCTCTGCCAACAGGGGCTGAGAATCGTTTCATTTAGCATCAATAATAAATTGTTGACTGTTGCCGGCTCATCTTTCATTTAAACTCTTAGGTGGGTTCCCCCCCCCCCCCCCCCCCCACAAGCTCCGGCCCCTCAGGTGTCATATCCTGAGAAGATGCCGTGGACCTGGAAAACCACAAAGCTTCTGAAATAAAAATGGCACATCTGTCTAGTGTAAACCGCAGCCTACTCATGACTCGGTAGTCACCAGTCATAGCAAATAACATCTAGCGAACGACAACGGAAGGCGGCAATACAGGGAACGGCCTTAAAGGAGTCCAGGAGGTCCAGCGAGCGTGCTGTACCTTAAGAGTTACCATTAAGAATCTGTATAAAACACGAATTATAGAACCATCGAAAATATAGAAGACACCATGCAGCATGGTCACACACTTACAAGGCTACATTCCCCAGTGACGCTCACAGCGTGCCTTCCTACAGAACGCTGTTCGAATGTCTGAACTGCAGCGCTTCAGTAAAACGAGGTACAATAGGAATTCCAAGCTCGTGTCCTCCTACGTTGTTGACGTCACTAATACAGAAGTATTTACGTTGCAGGTTTTTTACTCAGCGCGTCCTACACACCCCGATGTGTGTATCAGCCCGGCTGGACACAGCTGGGTGTTCACTGGCGCTATTTCTGCAGTTCAGGCACCTCTCTGGTATACGTCAGCTGCCAGCTGAAACCAGCTGCTAATGGGTCTGCCATCAGCCTGGTGGAAGAAACTGTTCAGCATCAATATAGAAGGTGCTGCACGTAAGAAACAGCAAGGGGTGGGTTGGGGTTACTAGTTGAATAATCTTCAACTAAGAACAAAACAAAATTCAGTTGTTACACTTTTATATTATGTATCCTTCTTGCTGAGTCTTTTTCAAACAGTATCAGTAAACCCACTCGACAGGACATCTGGTACTGTAGTGGTTTGCATTACTGCTTTTGGACCCCAAAGTTGCAGGTTCAACTCCCACCTCCACCTGTAGTACATTTGAGCAAGGTACTTACCCTAAATTGCTCCAGTATAAATCACCCTGCTGTATAAATGGGTAAATTACTCTAACACTGTAAGTTGCTTTGGGGAGAAGTGTCAGCTAAACACATAAATGCAATCTCAGAAAATTAAAAAGATGAATGAGATAGGCATCATGGGAAAATGCTTTAACATCTAATTACAACAATATTTCAGATGCAGCCTGGATCAATGGGTGGTGTGATGGTCATGGATTGTGGCCAGAATATCAGAGGCTCAAGGTCCAGAAAGAAGCCTTTTGTTGGACTTCTGAGCAACATCATCATATCGAATTGCATCAGTTAGAATAGCAATTCATGGCAATAAGTTAATATACAATGCTTTCAAGCTTTTTGGGGTAAATAATATAATGTGTGCACTTAATGGTGGAGAAATCCGCAGTGTGGAGCCATTATGTATAAAAATTAAACTGCACTTCATCCTATAGATTCTGCGGTGATCCATTTGGTAGACCACAAATGAAGCTTTGCCTTTTTAACAAATGAGATATTTCCTCCTTATTTGAAGTGTCTTCTAGCCTGAAGGACTCTCATGGCAGATTGAAACTGCACTGTGAACTGGCCTGGATTTCAGCTTGTCGTTGGGGCAGATTAGACTTGACGAGCTTCGCTACTGGGGTGGTCCATCACATAGATTGGAGACCTGGCCTTTTGTGGACTCAAATGAGCCTGGCTGCACTCCTGGTTCTGCTTGTATAGCAGAATGACCATAGCAGGTAGATACACGCTGCACTGCTGAATGTAGGCGACCAAATAACCGACAGCTGAGCGGGAAATTCAGCAACGCAGTACAGAACAGGGGCCAGGGGGTTCTGAGTCAATGTCGACGTGATAACATATGCCTGATAAAGTTTATCAAGCCCCGTACATGCATTAAAAGGAAAATCATTAGCTGTGGACAATTTCAGTCAAACATACCGCTGCTTCTTGAAATTTATGTAGATACCGACAGCAGACCTTGCAGTCAGCAAAGGCCCCTGGGAGTTGTGCTGCTGCATTCTTGAACGCAGTAATTGATGTAAATTGCTTTTTCTGCTGTAGAAATTCACTTAAAAAGTGTATATAATAAGTGAGTTATTGCCCCAAAAGTAATTCTTCAAATATTAATAGCTTAGGGTGGCACCGTGGCACAGCGAGTAGTGCTGCTATCTCACAGTGCCGGGGTGGGGCGAGAGGACGTGGGTTTGATCCCCACTCAGTCTGTGTGGAGTTTGCATGTTGTCTCCGTGGATTTCCTCTAGGTGCTCTGGTTTCCACCCACACTCCAAAGACATGCCGTTCAGGTTTCCCCCATAGTGTGTGAGTGATAGAGGGAGTGTGTGTGTTCCACTGATGTATGGATGAGTGACCCAGTGTAAGTAGTGTATCTAGCAGTGTAAATCACTGTGGTGAACAAGGTGTGTAGGCTGATAACACTACATAGAGTTCATTGGAAGTCGCCTTGGAGAAAAGTGTCTGCTAAAAAAATGTAAGTAGGCACTATAGAGCCTCTAAATGCCCTCTTGAATGTTGATGTGTACAGTGCTGCATGAAAGTATGTGAACCCCTTGTGTCCATTAGTTTTCCAACAAAATCATTATTTTATGAGAATCACTTTTATCATATGACATATTAGATGTGTAAAGACCAGTTGCATATGCTGTTTTGAGGAAATCGTGTCTCATAGAAAAATGGAAGTAGTGTAGGAGCAAAAATAAGTAAAGCCTAAGTTGCACTGGTTAAACCAAGTAGGTTAACAGAGTCAGGTGTGTAAATCATGATCATCCGTCCATTGTCAACAACCGCTTGTCCTGAGTGGGGTCACAGTGAACCAGAGCCTATCCCAGCAACACAGGGTATAGGGCCGAGGGGACACACCCAAGACAGAACAGCAGTCCGTCACAGCACACCCCATTCAGGGCTCGAACCCCAGCCCCACCACAGAGCAGGCACCGGCCGAACCCCCCGCGTCACCATCATAATCATTTACATGTTTATTTTAATATTTTACACAAGAATAATGACCATCCCTGTAGGGTTCATATACTTTCAAGCAGCGCTGTGTACATGAATATACAAACATACATATTAACAAACTGTGATTGTGCCAGACAATCTGTCTGGAAGTTTCAGAATCAGTCTTCCATTAACTTGTCATTTATTACTCACTTCCGTTCTTCTTCTACCTCTTCCCAAGCACCCAACCCATATGACAGCGGCAGCTGTTGGCCATCTCGTGCAGCAAAAATCTCCACAATGAATAAATCCCATTTGACTGTGTCTGGCACCCGCCTCTGACAGCAGCGCGATGGCCCAGGGGAGGGTGAGATTGTGTGTGGTTGGTGACGTGGGCTGATGGACGAGAGAAATGTGGTGATGTGGTCCTGCTTGATGACCCTCTGAGACAGTTCTACCTCAGTTGCATTTTTTGCTTTTCCATTTAAAACTGAATCATTTACTCATAGGCAAGATTTGGGGGGAGAAAAAATAAAAAATCCTGAAGTTACTGAAACAAATAGCCTGAAAGACTCTTTTGAAGCAAAGATCAAACTATATTCATTCACCTACGAGCATAGCGAGAGTGGAGCCCTACTTTTCCTCTTAGTTTAACAAACCAAAACTGAACATCAGCTGGCAGTCTATGGATGTTCTCTCTCTCTCTCTCTCTCTCTCTCTCTCTCTCTCTCTCTCTCTCTCTCTCTCTCTCTCTCTCTCTCATACCAACACACACACACAGAGTTCATACAGCAAAGCAACCAGGCAATGTCCAGTGCAAAATTTGAAAGCAAAGAGGATGTGCTAAATCAGACTCAGAGCCACGCACAAAGACGCACTCCCTTCCAGAATTCTCGGAATAGGTAATAGAGGGGAAAATGAAGTAAGAGACACACATTCTCAGCAACAAAATTCCATCAGCCTGCTTTATACAGGAGTCACAGGGCGCTCCGACCAAGGCACAGTGCCGGGGCGCTGAAGAGAGACTGGGGGTGGGGGGGTCTGGTGCCCAGAGAGGCACACTTACGATAAACACCAGCCTGTCTTTCCTGCCTCTTTGCAGATGGCAGCACTCCAGCCTGGTACACCCTCTCACAAGGCTCCAGCGACGCAAAGCTCTTCACGAGACGCGGACCGTGTGGAAGGGGCCGGTGTCCGTCAGCTCCAGAACACGACTGTTGCCAAGTGTGAATGAGCAGAAAGCAGCCTCCGGATGTGTCAGCGCAGCCACATGGTGTCGCACATGTGTCCCCGAACGAGCACGACCAGGATGCGCGACAGGGAACGCGGCAATCGACGGGCCCCTCACCTCGTCCGTCTGTAACGTCGCGCACGGCTCCCCCGCCGATGCCCTGCTGCCACGCCGGCATCCCGGTGCGAAGCCGAGAGCTCGATCCGCCACAGTCCTTCCGCACGATCCTGGCTGCCCTCCCCCATCCCGCTCCCATCCCCATCCCGCCCGGCTGCTGCAGCCCAGGAGGGGAGCTCTGATTGGCCAGCTCTCCATAAACGTCTGCCCTGCTGGCTCCCACCCTTCTCCCTTCCCACCACCTCCCCTTTATCTCTCTCTCCTTGCAGGTACTCCGGCCGTAGCTCCGCCTCATTCTCAGTAGGGCTCTGCTGCCGCCAGACGTCACGCATTTGCCGAGAGCTCGGAGAGAGTGACCAACAGCACACGAAGTGCCTGGGGAGTTGGGCAGCATCGGAGCCAGATTAGAAAGATAGAGTCCAGGAGGATTACAAGCATTGTGGAGGTGGGGGTGGATGTGGAGTCACGCCAAGGTGCAAGGCAATCAATTAAGATGAGGGAGGGCAGTCACCTGGATGGGGGGGGAGTGGTGGGAATAAGTCGAAGGAAGGTGAAAAGTCAACACCCCCTCGAAACATTGTGCTCTTGAATCATTCATCACCCGTCCCCCAATGTCCACACCCCCGTGGACCTGCCGCACATTATTTTCGAATGGCATTAAAGCAGGGCTACAATCACTCTCAGTTCTTGGCCTTAATGTGTGGGCAAAACCTGAGAAATTCCCCTTTTTCACAGATGAAAAACACTTCCGTTCATTCAGATATTTAACTCATTTCCCGTGGCATGAAAAGCGCTCGACTGTTTCAGCACAATAAGTTAATTATCGTAAAAGGCTCGCTTAGCCTAGGGCCGACCGAACCCCTGTCTGTCTGAGTCGCCCGAGGTGACGGAAACGGAAGGCTGCGGTGCAATTGTGGGGACTGCGTTTATTGCGCCGCTCTTCGGGGTCGTGGCGCTGAACCGTCGGTGGCGGAGAGCACGTTGCGCTCCAAAGGCTGGGTTTCAACACACACGGCCACACGGACCCCAACACACTTGAAATCTCACCACTGCTTTCAGAGGCAAGAGACGGTGCGGGGAAGCGCTCCCTCCCGGGGTTGGCTGCGGGAGAACTGAACGGAGATGGAAAGCCTGGCTTCTGGAAGCGATGCGGTACCTGGACTTGTGTCACTGTGGACCTATGAAGCAGTCGACCGATGAAAGAACACGGAAGGTACCTCCGAACCAACCGTGGCTTTCTGGTGGGTACGGTGGGAAACAGGCAAACACTTAAACACTCCGTTACTTTGTGTTTTATATTTGTAATTAATCTGATTTGTAGAAGTATCCTCACTTTGACATAAAATTCAAACTATTTGATCCTTTTTCAAGCAGAAGCACTATGGATCTTAGAAAGAAGAACTGCAGAATGCAATACTGAAATAAAAAAGAGCAAAAAAAAAAAAAAAACGAAAACCGTGTGGAAAAAAAGACCTTCACTGTGGTCATTGAATCGATTCATTAGGTCGAACTAATGTTGTCACGCTATTATTACAAAATGGCAGAGGCTGAAACCCATGAAAAATGAATATATATGTTTAAGTTAATATATGAATGAAAATACAGCATATGTCATAGCCCATTAATACATTCAGAAAAACAAATAAAAAAAAAAAAACAGAACAATTTATACTCTATTATGCAGATAAAGAACTTTTCTGTACAAATATTTGAAAGGTGCTATCCTAAATTGTTCTGTAATTATTCTTACTATATTATGCATGTTGTGTCAGCCTACATTTTCTTTTTTTTTTTTTTTGTAATATACTCAGTGGGCAGCCATGATTTTTTTGTTTACATATTTCCTTCGTTTTTATCAGGATAAAAATATGAAAATTAGTGCCACCTGGGAGGCTTTCCTCATTATAAATTTATCAGACAATATTAATTTAAGAGATTTGGTTCAATGTCATGAACATCAGTCAGGTGGGGAAACATCTTACCGGATTTGGACATTAAGTACTCATTAAGCACACTTCAAATGTTATAATGACTATGCAAATATTTACTGATCATTCCGGAAGACAAAGTATTGTGTAGGAATAAATGTCAGGTATCTACAAGGTGGTGACATGATGAAAGACTGCTTACAATCTATATTTATTTTTGCTTTAGAAGGATATAATTTATTACATTAGCAGTTTGAGTGGTGCATAGTAATTATGTAAATTATGTAAGCAACCTGTATGCAAAGCACCCTGTTAATTGATGTAAGAGATTTGTCAGGCACACCCATTCATTTGTGTAGTACAAATCACTTTCCCAGTGGATCTGGACAAATTCTTGTGGACAAAAAAACAGTGGATGAACAGTGGATATTCTTAAAAAAAAAAGTTTTGGCATAATGTATGAATCTCTTAAAATCTGAAAAAGGAGACAGCAAAATATTTTTCTCACACAAATTTTAGGGGCTATAAACTGAAATCAGACTGAACAGAAATATTGTTTCTGTTAAAGAATGAAATACGTACAAAATATTGTGCAGTATGACATCTTACAAATTTCACGATTAATAATACTCTATAAGGTGTATATGTACAATATATTCATAAGGAAATATGGGGCCATGATTTATTAGCAGACCCCACCTGATATTGTAAAGTCTGGGTGAAGTGATTCAGTGCTAAACCAATAAGTGCCACATACTGTATGTATGCCTACGTCTCATATACAGTCTCCCTCCACCTTATGAAGGTAATGCACACCTGAAAATGCTCCGTTGACGTGAAGTAATTTCAACGGTAAAAATCTTGATTCATTCCTGTGCCCTAAAATTAACAACCATTTACAATGAAATATCACCACATCCCATAGAAATGCACACAATGACATCAATTGTTAAAAGGTTGTCATAACACAACATAAAAATGGAGATTATTTAATTAGTCCACAATACTGTTTCTCTATCCACTTGCTCAACCCTTTTTTTAATCTTACATTTACTTTTATTTAACTGTTAAATACACTATATTTATGCCATATTTACAGTATATATTATATTAGATATACTATGTACTATACTATACCTGTGTGTGTGTGTGTGTGTGTGTGTGTGTTTGTATATGTATACTATGCTATTTAGACTATGCATACACTTAATTTAACTGTTAAATACACGTAACATGGAAATGATCACAACGGAACAGTGATACACCATGCGTATGTATTATGCCTTAACTTTAACGCGGAAAAAAAAAAAAAACAATGATAACAATGCAAATTTTTCCTTCACTGAACATGTTGGCATGGTGTCACACCTGGGCTGTGCCATTTGAAGTGGGTTCAACCTCCACTCAGTTTGTGGGAAATTTGCACATTCTCCCTCCCCAAGACTTTTTTCAGGTGCCCTGGTGACTTTAAATGATCAACCGCTTGTGTGTATGTTTACTGAAGTGTATGTTGCACTGTTAGTCACCTGGGATAAAGGTGTCAGCTAAATAGTAGGTGATAATCATTGTATTACACTTTGCACGTGTGCCACCTGAATCAATATTAATACGTAAAATGAAAATATTTTGGTCTGCTCAGCTATCGGGAGGCACACAAAATTGAAATATGGTCCTCATACTGACCAAAAAAGCATCATAGGCTGAAGTTGGTGTTTTAAATGAAGTGAAGTGAAATTCCCATAACTACAACGAGCTTCTCGAGGTACGACGGCGCATTATAATATACGTTTACATATTTGAGGAAACGTTCCCTCTGCAATAACTGCCCTACCACACATCTGACAGCACAATGTACAATAATGATTAGAATTAAACTGAACTTTTCAGACAGTTTTATCTCGAGAGATTTAAATATTTCAGTGTTACATTCTGGTGAACAGCTTGGACAGCTGTGTGTTTGGGAACAATGGCAGGTGGACCTATGGAAGTTTAAAAATGGCAAATATTCTGCATCACAAACCATAAACTCACCTCATAAATCATTTTTACTACAGATCACCCTACTGAAACTCTGCTTAATTAAAAAGAAATAGCAAAAGCAGGCAGCCCAATGGAAAAACACAAAAGACACTTTTTTCCACCCTTCATTGTGTCGAAATGAATGCTGCCGCTACGTGTTGGGATTTGCAGCCAGAATAGAGAAAATTCTGATAACTGCTCAAAATGCTTTTGGCTACAGAGAACGCAACAGAGACCTGTTAAAAGTGCGAGTGAGCGGGGATGTAACGCAATCTGGAAAAGCAGTTAATGAAAAGTAGTGGCGTAATTGTTGAAGTAGGTCAAGGCAGAAACCTGCTCTGTTTAAAAATGAAAACCAGAAAAGAGAAGACTTGAAATGTCTTCAGCTGACTTGAAGAATCCAACCTACAGCAATGTAACATTTGTGTCGTGCTTGTTATACCAGCATGAGAAGTGTCAATAAAAATAGTAACGATATTAATAAATTAGCACAGGTAAGGCAGTGCATGAAACAGCCTCTGTGACTTGTTATGACTTCTTCTTCTCTAAAGGCTCCTAGATTTAGAAAATAAATGTCTGCAACAGGTGATGACACCCTGAGTTAGTTAAATTCCATTGCTCCATTTCTGAACGTTCCTAAAATTTAAATAAATAAATAAATAAAAAAGTAAATAAATAAATACATAAATAAATAAAACACAATTTAAAGAAAGAAAGAAAAAAAAAAAAAAATTGACAAGTGACCTTTCCTCCAGCTCCTGTAAGTGAAGCTATTGTCTTCGGCGAACCATTGTTTGAACACAGCAGGGAATGGGGTGAAATGCGAGGATAAAATATCTGCGGCACATTCACGTCTCAGGCCTGTCAAAGTCAGGAACGTTTCATCCCTCAGTAGAAAACATAGTGTTTTTGAACATGGTTTCTCCACGCCAGTTGCTCTGAGACAGAAAATTGATTACTTCCATGATGGCAGCTCTCGCAGTATAAAAATAAAACTGCTGATGACAAATGTAATATGGGATGCATATACATAACACAGTTGCCGACTATGCCGTTTAAAGGGTTTGAAGTTTAACTCCTGGGAAGGGAACTTCCGGTGTACTTATGAGTGGGAAGTTTGCTGTACATGCAGATATCAAATAAAAATCAAAAATCAAAAACAGGTGCACCTGTATAATTAAAACTGAGCAATTAGTATCAAAACCATGTGTCACACAGAGACAAAACTGTTACTTCTATTATTAAAATGATTATAATTGTTAACCTGCTGAGCACAGTTCACGACTTTACTTTTTATGTTCTGCTCACTTCCTTCCATAAATAATCATATGATGTCACCTATTAATTGTACACATGTCATTTAACCTTGATTCACAGCGTAAATAATTAGCCAGTGAATATTTCACACAGCACATGCCAGACATCTGAGTTATAAAATTGTTAAGGGGGGGACTTGAGACTGAAGTCAAACTTCTTCATTGCTGACTTTTGTATCACCTGCTGGACGAATGTTGGTATGATCAGAATATCAGAATCCACTTTACATTAAAATTTATTGCACATGGTGCTAGTTCAGCCTTTCAATTTTTTTTTTTCTTTTTTTTTTTAATTTGCCCAATGCAGCGACAGCGGAGACCAGCATAACACACATTACTCCCCTGCCGAATTGTACTGTAACCCTGATAACTGCTTCTCTGGGATAGGAATAACAGTCATTATCGCTCCATAATTATGTACTTTACCTTTGAGGGATCTTCACGCTAATGCTGTGTGGGGGTGTGGAGTTGGGGGGGTGGGAGTGGGGGGGCTGGGTTTTCGGTTTTAATGAGCTCCGATCAGGAGGCCCTTACAAAATCAACGCTCCATCAACAGCAGTCCAACCCCTCGGTTTCATCTGATAATGAGGGCAACCCCTACAGGTTTCATTATGTGGCAGTGCCCAAAATGAGCATGACAAAACTAATCAGTGCAGGCCAGTGAATAAAAATACATTTGAAGCCAGCTATAACGTTGCTCATGTTTTATTTTCTGCTATATATTTACTTATATATGGATACCAGATCAGTGGAAGAGAAACGAGAAGAACCTCCTACCACAATCCAGGTATCTATTATTTGTCCAAGAGAGTAATAATAATATGCTGTAAGAAGAATGTAGAAGCAGTTAGAGAACTTGCTTCCAAACATTCAGTTCAGTTAGTGGAGTAAACAGAGCGCTTTGTCAGTTTCCCTAACCGCAGTGTGTATGAAGTTATTATGGGTATGGCAGGTGGAGATGCAGATCTCGCACAACAGCCAGCAGTACATTGTGGTGGAATCCAGTGCCAGAACCGAAGCAGAAAGAACAGCAGCAACATTCTAATCCAAGCAGTGAAATGTGTTGCTCACTCATACTGAGCTGTGTTACAGCCCAGTGACTGTGTGACTTCTGTAATCTCCTGCAGCAAAACAAATCCCCTTCTTAGATTTGCACATAGTATGTTATGAAAATAGGGCCTATGATGTTTTCCCTGTATATATTATATAAAGTGGAGTCCACGGTGTTTATTCCTCAGTGCTCACAATGAGCTGGTTTTCACTCAATTTCACCTCTTAATTGTCTTATCGAAGTGGTTATTTGTGTAGTAGCTACTATATGTCACCTCACCTGGCACCTCAGTTTTTGTAGTGTATTCTACCCGCTTAGTGTCTCTGCCATCCAATTACAGCACTCTTTTCTTGTAATAACGCTAATTCACTTATGTGGATAATACTAGAGCACTTGTGATGGTGAGGCAATGTTGTGTCGTGTTATTTGCAAGCCACCCTGGGTTGTATACGCCTGGCAGCTAAACAAATCAAGCAATGCAAATGTGTCACCTTGAAACACGAGCACATGAATTTAAACTGGCATTCCGGAATGTTCCACAGTGTCAGTGTGGCAGGGGTTCCAGCTACTCCAGGGTGAGAGCAGAAGAGATTCCATGAGACTTGTGACCGCCGGTTTGTTTCAGGTGGTTGCTCAAAGTTCTGCTCACATTGAAAGCTGGTGTGCAAAGATGCAGAGGTTGGAGGCACCAAACCAGAGAGACTGTATAAGGTTTACATCACTTCAAAATCATGCCCTCCCTTATCACCATGAGTACCCAACTCTTATTCCAGGACCTGGACCTACAGAGATGGAAGCACCGCACTTCACTGCTTCAGCAAAACATCTCCGCAGCTTAGAAATGGTCAAGGAGATTGATGGTGTTCGTAGCTAGGGTTGTTGATTCAGATCTTCAGGTGTTGAGCACATCATCATGATGTTCAGGATGTTCAGTGGTTGAGGATATCATCATCACTGATTATGTTACCTCGACTGGTGATGAAACGTTTGTGGTCCGAATGCCAAGCTCGGCAGACACCTGAACATCTGAATCTCCTCAGCTTAACTCTATGAAACACTTTGTGCTCTCTACCCCCAACTGCACACAAACCATCGATCTACTTTGACCCCTTCCCTGGCTCCCCAGCACATCGCCACTGAAGTTCAACACCCTGATCCTCACCACCTGTACTCTGTACATCTCAGCTGTAGCCCAAGTAAAATATTTGGTTGACCCAAACTATATATTCCTTCCTCCCACCTGTTCCAAAAAAATCATTAAGCCACTTTAAGATAACTAATTATATGTGAAATTGTCATTTCAGTCGATTGTGTGCTTGCATGGTGAAGATAAAAGTGCTAATGAGACTGAAGGTTAACAGGTGGCCAGAGCCCAAGGGACCAGCCAGAGGATTCCTCTTGTATAATTAATGTCCCAGTCAACATTGCCTTAGCGTTGAAAATACCACGAAAAGAACATTAAACTCGCTATACAGTTTTAAATCAAAATAACAGCATTCATGTTATGATGGTCAGCATGAGATAAATGTAACATTTAGGAATACACTGATGAATTAGCGATGCCAGAAGGCCTTTTGTAATTTTTTTATTATTTTTTTTTTAAATTCCTCGTGCAATAAAATTGCCTTCACCGCAGCCATATGCAGCCTTCCCCTGTGGAAGACTGAACAAAAAAAGTTTTAGTTTAAAGAGGAAGTAATTTTAATTTCTCAGCAAATATTGTGTGAAATCACACTGAGCAGGGCCATTATACAATGACAACATCAGAAAGAGTTAGCAATTCCAAGCCTGAAAGGGATTTGACTTCATTTGTGGCTGAACTGTATTTCTCAAAGGTTATTTAAAGATCCTTTAAAATACGCTTCACAGCCGTAGCCTGATGGCTGTACTCTGCAAACGCAGTATGTGACATTTGCATGTAGCAATTTCACTTTTTTCTATACCTGCGTTTATCGTATGGCATTGAACTACGAGCATTTTTTTCGCACCTAAGTGAACATGTTGTTCAAAGAATAATTTGCATTTCATAACCTGAAAAACACCAGGGAATCTCATGGAGACTCTGTACTGCATGAGTACAGCAGGCTTCCAGTACCAACCAAATACCACCAGAGTAACAGGTCTCTTCCCCTCCAGGCTGTTATGGCAACATGTACAATGTTTATGAATTATCATTAGGATAATCTTATTTCTTACAAACAACAGCATGGTGCATGTCACTGACCTTAATTCTATTACCTGACACTTTCCTCCAACATGACTTATAGTGTTAAGGTTACAGTTATTTACCCATTTATACAGCTGGGAATTTTACTGGAGCAATTTTAGGGTAAATACCTTGTTCAAGGGTATTACAGCTGGAGATGAGACACAAACCTGCTACCTTAGCATCCAAAGACAGCAGCTCTAACCACTACACTACCAGCTGTCTCCATAGCCCATCATCTATTGTTTAGTGATATTATTTATTTGTTTAGTGTTATTCCATGAACTTCCCTCATATGGTAATTTTAAGACAGGTCATTTTACCGCAGCATGGTGTTTTATCAAAGCAATTCAGGCTAAATCCCCTTGCTCAGAGGTACTATAGCAGGCAATGTCCTAAGCCACAACATTATTTTGAGCCCTACCCAACACTCCACACTGGATAGCCTCAAACAAATGTTTCATATGTGACAAACTGGTATGCAAATCAGCTGGAACTTTCAGCCAATCCACTCGTTCTCTGCCTATGTCGGTCATGGTCCTCCGGCTATCAGGCTCAGAATATGCAGAGAACACAATTTTCCCACAGGGACAGCACTGTCAGAGCAACCCAGGCAGTATCTGTGTGAAATGACACAATGGACCCAGGTCGTGCTTTTGAGCCACTACATCCTGTTAGTTGGAGATTCTGAAGGCTCTACCCACATGGCCATGTGCGTGTTTCTCTTAGGGGGTCATGTCAAGTAGGTCCAGGCTTGTTTAAAGGGTCACAAATCACCGTAACTTGGCCGCATGTCTGACCGCAGAAACCACGCTCTCCAGAAGATCAACCTCTCCTGTCAGGGTATATGAACGTCCCACGTCCATGCTATAGAATTTATACGAGCACATAGAAAAAAAGAGTAAAATTTTACACATCTTAAGTTGATCTCATCAATTTTTCCATGTAAATGAAACGTAATATTTTCTGAGGCTGCAGCTTATGCATCACAATCTGCTAATTTAAATTATGGATGAATGAAATTATGTTGATAACACTCACACATCTGAGACTAAACATTGAGCCATACTTATGTGCAACGGAGTCTGCAGCTGCCTCAGAAAAGCTGTTTATTTAGCTGAGCACTAGAGTGCTGGAGACTGCGGCCTTGGCGGAAAGGCAGGCCCAGGTGGCGTATCCACTACGAAATCTCTGGCTTGGGTCTCCTGGCATCTACCTCGCTGGCTAACATTTATCAGCCGTTCAGAGCTCTGTGTGGTTACAAAACTATCTGGCACAAGGACCAGTATGACTGCATGGAAGCGATCCATGTTTTCCCAACAGGTTCCCAGAGGGAAGTATCAGCATTCCTTTGGGGACGGGAAGTGTCCTCTTGCTGGGAGCACAAGGCACAGCAGTGTCCCCGAACACCCGTGCAGGAAGCCGACCGATCGCCTTGTTGCCTGTCCTCTCTTCAAACCCAATTTTTGTAGGATCAAACTGAATACTCTCCGATACCCGTGCGCGCTCCAATCCCGCTAACTTCAGGACCCAAAGGGCAGTTAGAGAGGCTCATCTCCATCAGAGACCGACCCAGTACCAAATTCACACCTTCCAGCCAAGAAGTAATTGCCTGAGGGCTTGGCCGATTTAAGTGTTAAACGCTCGGAGCCAACAAATGCTGACCAACTGCTGTCTGGTGAGGCAAAAAGCTCTGGGGTTCCTGGCACTCATAGCTGGAGCATTTGGTCCCACCCTCATCTACCCCACATTCACCCACGCACAAACACACACAAACACACACACTCACCGGCACACATAGTGTGGGATGTCTTACTCTCGGACGTTTCCTGACAGACTGTGTGAACTGATTACTCCAATGTTCCGACATCATTGCAGCTCAGACTACAGCATCTTAAAGGCAAGACTTTCGATCCCAAGACAAGTCGCTTTTGCCTGGCATCAGTTATTTAACAAGAAGCCGCATATCGTGCCATACCTCTTACAGTGGATTACATGCACAAAACTGAATGCTGTTTAAATGTACAATGACTACCATACCTAGCAAAAAAAGCATGGCGTGTTCATTATTTATTTAGTAATTTATTTGCCATCCTTTTCCATCTATATTTTTTAATCCTGCCTTGCAAGCCTTGTCAGAGGGGGATAGACAGACACAACTGACAGGCCATCTGTTAAGCCAACTAGTAACAGTGGACATCGGAGACTGATCATAAACACAGTCACAACGATGACTGAAAGTCTCGTAAACAATCAGCTGGTATTTACAACCAGGAAAGGGCCTTTCGGAACCATAAGCAAGGCAATTACCTGAAAGACGGTACACACTAGAAAGCTGCAATGCGTACAGCCTGGAACGCCAACTTTCAGATCACCAGCATCAGTTCTGTGCAGGTGTTTTATTTTATCTAAAGAATTCATTGAGTACAATAGGCCACACTTGCAAGTGAAGCCACACCAACCCAAATAGTCTGTCCAACGGATGGTGTCTGTGTGAGGAGTGCAACATCAGTTGGACTCCGACTGACCCTTTCCTGTGCAAAAAGCAATAGGACAGAAAAAAACATGGCCCCCATCTTGCTCTTTAAATGGTTCCTTTATAGGACTGCTGTGCTAATAAAAAAGTAAAAAAGGAAAGCCCTTAGGGGTAGGCATAGGGTTTGTACCCTGACAAAATTGCTCACACTCTGTCAAGCGTGGACCTAGTCATAGGTGACATATGACTGCCATGGGACTCCATCCAGGGCTACTGGATAACAGGTAGTACAGCATCATGCTCAGGTCTCCAGAATGCTCAGCACTCTTATTCCTGATACCCTGGGATCCTGAAACCAATGGATACTGCTATGGATACCCTGAAGGCGCAGATGAAGGTACGCCAGGGAGATCACTTTCATTACCAAAGTCAGCTTGTGACAGCGTTGGATTTTGGCGGTAGATCGGACTGGTAGGGATTTGGAAAAAATGGCGGCGACTCACGTAATTTTGCATCTATATTCACTCTTGTAGTCATATAATATATATATATATATATACTCTTATTTTCCACTACTTTTCCATGGCTTAGCAAGAAAAAAGCAAACAGAAAAAAAAAGGAGGAAAAAACATACACACAAATCAAATTACTTTAAGGCACTGTTTGTTGTGTCTCCCACATCCCTGTGTTATGTTCCCAAGCCCTCCCAACTTCAAAGAATTGCATCATTTATGAATAAATCACGCCAGGGCAAAACTTATGGATGTTTGCTTTCCGTGGTGCTGACTGCGGGCGAGTGGGAGCCAGGCGGGACTACATGTTGCTTTCTCCGCGATGGAGGTGTGATGCCTCTGCAGACTGGAAACAATTACTGAGATGCGCGCTTACAAAAACCCTGAATGAACACAAGCCTCTGGCCGATGGCTGCACCCCCCCCCCCAACCCCCATTTTCCTTCCCCACCGATTAATGTTTTAAGTGCTGAATAATTATTCTTCAACAGGATGGAATGAATGCTGAATTTTCTTTGCAGTTAACCAGCGAAAGCCTGAAAACGTAAAATGTCTGCAGTGATGTTTGAGCACCAACAACGTCTGACCAGATGACATCAATTAATAGGTGGGTGATGGTCTCTTGGTTTACTGTTGCTCTCTTGGTTTATTTCACCTGGAACGGCTTGCGTGACCTCTTGTGGGCTTACCATGGGATTAAAAGCAAAGGAAGGGATAATGGTGTCAGACTTCTTGGACCTGGGGTCATCCATGACTACAGGGAGCAGGAGTCTCAGCCAGGGAGTGATGGGAAGGGGTGCTTCAGGGATGCATTTCCATTTCTGACCCTTCGATGACACCAGTGGCCTGATGTAAACCCCCCCACGTACCACAATCATTCTCTTTAATAGAAGGTCAAAGGGGCAGGAGACATCCCACCGCTACACTTTCCTCCCGCTGAGCCTTGTATTAATTAATAAAGACCTTGTGCTTTCAGTGTGAATGTTGTCATTGTTCCCACAGTCACCACTACAGGCAATGGCATCAGGTACATTGTTAACATGTAAAAGCAAATCAAGTTGCAACTTCATGCATCCAGCATATCTTGTCCTGCTGTCTATTGTTAGTAAATCATTGTTTGTGTATCAGAGCCTGTCATGAATCTTCTCTCCTTTTAACCACCTAATGTTTCGTGTCTCACTGTTGTGTGATATCACCAGAGGCTCTGTTCTGCCGAATGCTACAGCTAACCGATGAAGACAGGCCTCCTGGCTCACTAATCTCCGAACGATTGCTTTAGCCCTTGGAAGGTACGGGGCACGGCATGTTATTTAAATCTCACCATTCGGAAATTCATAACACAACACTTAATTTCAAGAGGCAGCCGATTGCTTGCCCAGGGAACCGGGCTGGGAGGGGTTGATATAAGTCATCTAGAATCCTTAATCCAGACAAAAGGCCGAAAATAGTAGCAGTCTTGACAGCACATCCCAATAAGCCGTCCGTTCTCGGAGGCACAGTTACAGTCTTAAGGGTGACCTGATTTCGCACTGACGGTGCCTTCTTACTAACTACCCCTGTGCACTAAGACAGGTCATTATGGTCACAGTTTGTGTCCTGGGTTTGCGGTCTCAGCCACTTCTGAAAACCCATAACAATATAACTCCCATCTGAGAAACTTCTGCACTCTTTAAGCTACTGAATTAAACACATTCAAATCAGAAATAAGATAGCAAATAGCAAAAAAAACTCCCGTGTTTCATTAAATGATGGATTATGTGTTACGACATATCTGTTTTAGCTAGCACATTTTTGGCCACCTTTCTTAAACTACAAGAATTTTTCTGTTTTCTAACAATTTGATGTTTGTAATCATACCAATAGAGCACAACCGTTAAAAAGTGCACAGCAAAGAAGTTGTATTGGTTCAGTAATCAACTGTAAAGTGGCAAGCGTATTTAAGAAAAAAAACGATACTTTTTAACTCTCAGAATTTAAAATACGTAAAATCTTCAACACTGGTGTGTGCCAACTGTACTACAGAATGTGTAGCCTACAAAGTCACGAACGTACATATAGTTACAAAGTTAAATGCTAGTTTGACATTGTAACAGTCAAGTATGAAAATAGCATTATTGAAACAAATAAAAAAAAAACTTTTTAGAAAAAACACCCGTCATCCCACTGAATGAATTTTAACAATGAGATGTAATTGGAGACCTAATTCATTCAGTATCACAGGCTGCCCAAACACAGTGGTACGTACCTCTCTCACTGTTTTATCCTCTTCCTCCCAAAAGATTCATTATTCCGTTTTTGAGGCAGAAAAGCAAATCGCTTCTGCTGCAAATCATGGTTCAAGTTTCTACATGTCGCAGGTTACCGTGGTATGTGAGTTTGCATCACAGGAGAAGACATATACCACCTGTTCTGCTTAGATTGTTGTTAATTCTCCAGTAATCCTTTCTTATCATCTTAGGGAGATAAATCACATAAAGGGATTGCCTCGTTATAAATGATTTCCAACACGTCTGTTCAGAGGGGGGCAGTGAGTGAACCTGCAGCCCCGGAAGGGACTGAGATGGACCAGAACACTCACTTGTGCCCAGTGTAGAACTATGCTACTTCATTTCATGCTCAGAAATATAAAGCATACACGACAGCATATTATTACCATAACGTAATAAATCTCAGGCTTACAGTGGTGTAAAGTAGGGTGTAGATAAAAATACTGTAAGCCATTGCGACTGTCTCGGTAATGCGTTGAGAAGTTGGTAATTCAGTTAGGATGACTGTTAGGGTGACTGTCTACAAATGCGTGAGGGGCTCCGTGATCTCCCCAGCCGTCTGCCATGGACACCCAGCAACACTTTGTGGCATTAATGTGTGAAATCAAGTTTAGTAAGCACGTATACGAGTATAATCCGACCCCTTTGAACATCTATTGTCTGCTGACATTTTCTGCTAACTAAACGGAAAATGTGTAATCCGTAGCCATTTTCAGTCTTTCAGATGTGTACTTACCACTAAATGAAAATTACTAAGTACCCAGGAATTGCAATAATAACGAGTACAGAGCTTGACTAAATGTGTTGCCAGTCTCACTAATCATTACACAACATAATCTCTCCTGACACTGTGAAGTTCTCAGAGGGAGCCCTACCTTCTCCAAAATCCCTGCCTAATCCCTGGGGCTGGTGCAAATCGGAGAGATTTCTGAATGATTTAAATTTTAAGTTTCTAAATCCACAATCGCGAGGTTATAAAGACAATTAGAGCACCGTAAGTAATAAATTAGATGTCTAGACTGTTTACATGTGTAGTGCTTATCCCTCTAGTTTCACAACACTGTGTGGTGCTCGGTTTTCTCGCTGTAAGCATCAACAGTAATACATGCTCTTTTGCAGTGACGAAAAAGGTGATAATATTAAGCTGAAAGGCCAAAAAACACCTGAGCATTAAATAATGATTTTGAGATCGTTCACACTGGATAATGAGTTGCTGATGGTGACACATTTGCTCAAGGGCCCAAATATCCATCCATCTGTTTTCATTAATTGCTTGTCCTGATCAGAGTCGGGGTTGTCCGGAGCTTATCCTGAAATCGCTCGGAGGGAGGTACATCCTGGACGGGGTGTCAGTCCATCGCGGGGGGGCCAAATAGTTGAACACCTTTAGGTGAAAGGCCATGTGTACAAGAATTATGTTAGACAATATGTTGCACCAGCTTGGTTCTGGAAGTTTTCGCAAAGGAAATGCAATGCCAATAAAGCATTTGTCTGCCCCGGCAAAGTATGGATCGGCAGCTCTCGCTGGCAGGACAAATCAAGAGCATCCTGATGGAAGGCCGATTATCACACTCGCGTGGCTCTTTCTGCCAGACTCTGGACCCTGAGGCATTCACGGCAGCAGGCAGAAGGTATTGACCGTGCGACCGATGAACGATGGGAGCACGTCCACAGAGGAACTTCCAAAAGCTGACCCCTGATCCAGGCAAGTGAAGTTCCTACTTTTCATGAGAGCACTGTCGATATTGGCCTACAATAATACTGCTTCTGGAATGAAAATAAAGCTAAATTATTCAACGGATCTAAGAAATATGTCTATGGATGCATGCCGCTGTGTGTTTGTTTTGCTCTGGCCCTGAACTGGAATCGATAAGCTTGCAAGTCTTCCTTTATTGGGAGCTCACTGGAAGCATTTACACTCCTTCTTTATTCACGGGGCAGCTGGTAGCAGTAATGGAATGGTCTTGCATATTGAAGGTTGTCAGTTCAGTCCCCAGTTCCTGCTATAGATTGAGCAGCTGGGATCAAGGCACTTACCCTGAATTTCTAATCTAAGCAATGCATTAATATTAATGATAATAATTTAACCTTAGTAGTGCACCAGATACTAAACTCAAAGTCAACAGGAGAAAATGAAATTGTCTTGTAGGTGCCAGTTGAGGGTTAATAATTGCGACTCCAAAACAACAGTTTTTGACGTGTACATGTTGCTCGTTGTTCTTACTCGAGGAATTCAGGGCAGGGATGTCAATCAATTGTATTACAGCAGTAGGAGGACTGAATGTGAACTAGAAACACTGTCTTTAAAAGAGACACCGGCTGCTGCTTCATACTGGACCACGTGATTATTGGTCCCCTTTGGTGCAGAAAGTGTCACTTGAGGAGTTTAGAGTTGCATCGTTGAAAGTGGGCAGGATGGAGTTCAGAAGGCAATAGGTTTGATCCCTGGACCATTCCACACCATCAGATCTGTTGTTTTTCTCCTTGTCGAAGAATTAGTAGAGATGGCGGATGGTAGAATACTCCTTAAAGATAACCGCAGGTGTGTCGTTTGGAAAGAGGGCAAAAAACATTTAAAAGGATAAACCTGTTCAGGAAAGCATGTGAGAAATCACCATGATTTTGAAGAGCCCTTGACATTTTCGAATACATTCTCTCTTACAAGAAATATGAACACTGTACGATGAACCAAGTTAAAATGACAATGTTTGTCCAATCCGCTTTTAAAGACTAAATGGGCCTTTTACAGAAGGACAGACATGAATGCAGTGCATTTATTCAAACAAAGGTATTTTGTTAGTTGAAAAAGTACAGAAGTGTGCCCCACAAGCCAGTGGAGGTGCAAGTAAAAAGAAACTCCTATTTGCTCATAAATGTAAAGTCTCATTATTCAAAGCCTTGGCATTTTGTCCATCCTGTGACCTTTAACCATTTTTTTCAGAAAACACGTTCTTTAAATTGCTCTAATGATGTGTTTGGTACTGTTGGGCATATTAGTAGGGCTCTGCTTTTATCGTTGCTATTTAAGGTGTAAAATTCTGAGGCCAAGACTGTGCCTTTTTTCTTGGAAAGGCGCCACCCCTTGCACCTAGCAGGCTCCGCTCCAGTCCAGAATCAGCCATCTTAGAGCATCTCACAGGCCCACCTCAGGCATGCCGTGGAGCGTCTTCCCATTCAGCATATCACTGCCTGTTGAAAAGATCCAGGAATACCTCTGGGTACCGTTTCCAACAACGTCTGGGGCCTGCAGGATGTACCAGTGCTTGGTGATAAGGTTTGCAAACAATGGTGAAGCTCTTTCCCACGTGGTGATATCTTCCACCTGTGGGGTAGATTGTGGCCGGGAGGTGTTCCAATGCTCCTCCAGGAGCTCTGCTTGCATCTGCTTTAACCTGCTCCCAGTAGGAGGCCTTGACTGTTCTCTTTAGCACTGGACTCGGTACCCATCTATCAGGAAGAAAAGGCCCATCAGGCATCAAGAGCAGAATTCCATTATTCCTCTGTGTCCCTGTGATATCTGGCCTTGTGTGTTTGTGTGAGAGAGTGAGAGAGACACAGACAGAATGTGTGCTGCATGTCACAGCTTCTTGGCGGAATTTACTTTCATCCAATTCAACGACTTTCAATATGTAAATTCGAGATTCCCGCTTTGATGCCTCACACAGCTGGATGTTTACAGAAGCAATGAGGGTTAAGTACATCTCTCAAGGGTATAACAGCAGTGTCCCTCACGGCATTTTAGCATTATGCTTATGAGGTCCTTAACCTCAGTGCTACCTGCTGTTCTGTTATGTGATAATAACATTTTTCACGTGGCGCAGTAAGTATGTTAAACATAGGGGGTCTATTTTCTTGAGGTTTGCGGTCGAATGAAGCCTTGCCGAAAGGCACTTGATCGGACCCCTGGACACCAGTAAACAGACGTGCGAGTGCAAATGTCAAATCCTAACTTGGAGCCTTTTGACCAAGTCTGGCCATTGGAGCGGCTCGACAAAGATAGAAAAAAAAGTCTGCTTTTTACTGTGAGCTCTCCAAATGTGTAATGACCGTAAAGCCACCACAGATCTATGATCCATTGAAAAAAAGTGGACAGAATCACAGCCGGTAACTTACTGCTGAGGTTAAGAAATAGTCCTGGAAAAAAAAAAAAAAACTGGACAGAACAACACTACTAACAGCAAGACAGGGATCACATGATACTCTCATGAAATATGATCATTTCTGCTCTGAAATATTCAGTTTGTGGTTCCAAGCTGTACTTGACCAAAGAACTTGTTATTGATACATGCACAGCACAACTGTTTCTGCACCAAGAGGGATGAACCCCGCAAACAAAATCCACCAAATAACACAATACTGCAAAGCCATCAGTCTGTCGTTTGAAGGGATGGAGCGAAGCACCATGATGGAGATGACGTTCCACGTTATGGAGAGTGTTCGCTTTCGGCTGATCCACGACAACGCACCGGATGTCTCCTCAAAGTTCAGCCGTCTTTTATTCCTCACGGCAGGATGAGATGTGCAGAGGGTGAAGAAAGCTGTCACACCACACCCCTGCCCTTTCCCTTTCATGTATAGACCACCCCCCACATGCTTGCCCCCACACCCACCCTCCCAAGCACATCAAATGTCATCTCAAGATTAAAAGCAGATTTTGCAGCATTGAGTTGCTGCTGTCTATGCAGTGAAGAACCATCTATTACTTGGGCTCATTTCATCTCATGTTTCTTTTTGCATTAAATCAAATTTTTAGTATTGCAATGGCAAAACAATACGTGGATCCATGAAGTCATGTGCCTCTTCCACAAACCCCTCAGCGGCACTATAGAAATATTGTGTGTTATGCTGAATTGGCAGTATTATAACTTCCTTCTGCTGCATGCAGTGTACTATTTGTCAGGATTCCAGTCTTATGCTGCAGTTCTTCATAATGAAACTGTGTAAGGCCAGTCCTTCACCCTCAGTTGTTTCATTAATGTATTGCTTAGCCTGCAGGGGGGTGCGGTGGTGCAGCGGGTTTGACTGGGTCCTGCTCTCCTGTAGGTCAGGGGTTCGAGTCCTGCTTGGAGTGCCTTGCGATGGACTGGCGCCCTGTCCTGGGTATGTTCCCTCCCCCTCCAGCCTTGCGCCCTGTGTTGCTGGGTTAGGCTCTGGTTCACTGCGACCCCACTTGGAAAAAGCAGTTTCAGTGTGTGTGTGTTTATCCTGCAGAAAAAATGTAGTGTTATGTAGTATCACTACTCACTACCATTAGCATCACTGAACCACTAATGGCCTACATATACATTCATTCATTAAGCAGACACTCTTGTCCAAAGCAACTTCCAATGAACTCTATGTAGTGTTATCAGCCCACACACCTTCTCCTCCAGGTGACTTACACTGCTAGATACACTATGTACACTGGGTCACTCATCCATATATCAGTGGAACACACACACTCTCCGTTTCACTCACACGCTATGGGGGAACCGGAACAGCATGTGTTTCGAGTGTGGGAGGAAACCAGAGCACCTGGAGGAAACCCACACAGACCCAGGGAGAACATGCAAATTCCACACAGACTGAGCGGAGATCGAACCCATGTCCTCTCATGTCCTGCCGAGTATCTCGATGGTGGGTTTTCCATCTCTATGGAGTTATTACATAACAAAGTAAAACATCAGTCTCAGTCAAATGTACAAATTAATATTACACTAACATATGACAAACACTTGTCAGCTGACAAATGGGAAATGAGGGATGAGCAGCGGCAGTGGGTAAGAGTTTATGAAAAGCCTCAGCACTGGCTCATTTAGGACAGCGGGGAGCATGCAGTCAGCAGCCAGTGCCTCGGCCGGCACGCTCTGGCTGGCAGGTCACAGGGCTGATCACAGGCCTGCACAGATGGCACACCCCAAGGGAAGCACTACACCCACGGTCTGTTCTCTGTCAATTTATTTATTTTTTTCTTTTCTTTTTTTTTTTTTTTTTCGCCCCTAGCCACCCCCGTGCTCACAGGCTTTCATCGTCTCACTCTATGCCACACAGGAGATCCGTGAGGAATTCCTCCTGGTGCCAGCTGGGTAAACACTGGAAGAATGCAATTACACGAGGACGGCTGAACAGAGCTGCTCGTGCCGGCAGGTCCTCGATGTAGCGGCGCACACACACCATTGTGCAGCAGGCAGAATATGGCGGCCCAGGTTTGGACCTTCCAAACCCGTTTAAACCATTCGCAGTCCTGACTCATCCGCTTTATACGGTTAATCTCTGAAGACGCAACCAAGGAGGAGTCTAATTCCACAAGCGGAACTCATAATCAACAGACGCGAATGTGATTGATTTCACAGATTCCATGGTTACCGCGGTAATGAAAATGTAATCCATCCATCCTTAAATTGCTATAAAAATGCTATCTTGAAAGCCTTTATTGCAGGTGCTTCATTCAAACAAACAAATTTGCTCTGCGTCAATCATTATGCAAGGAACCTCTTGAATGTCTACTTCTGGGCAAAGACAATGTGTCCTGCAGTGAGCGTCTCTGTTGACCAGAACGTCCTGTGTGTCAGCTCTGTTCTCGTCCCTAGCTACTGTAAAGTCCCCCCTTCTTTCTTGGATTTTAAAGCAACTACATGCGACATCTCTGAAAAGCTCCTCCTGAATATTAATGCACAAATTAATGAATGAAACACACACACACATTTTCTGAACCGCTTGTCCCATACAAGGTCGCGGGGAACCGGAGCCTAACCCAGCAACTCAGGGCGGAAGGCTGGAGAGGGAGGGGACGCACCCAGGACAGGACAGGATGGGACGCCAGTCCGCCGCAAGGCACCCGAAGCGGGACCGAACCCCAGACCCACCCGAGAGCAGGACCCGGTCCAACCCACTGTGCCACCGCACCTCCTATGAATGAAACATCTAATTGCAAATTGTGATTGAAGAATGCAGGTCCACCTGCCTTGTAAACTTAACTGGGGCCTAAAATGTGCACAGTTTTTACACATCATTCACATCTCAAATTGTTCTCTCATTGCTCCAGATCAGTGTCCACCTCACATTACAGTTTCCTTGTACATCGGAACAGAAGCAGGCATGTGTTTGCGTGTGAGGAATAATGTTTCATTTCCATTTTCTGACAGCAGCCTTCTATAATTCTATACCACATAATGATATGAACACAATTTTAATTCAAACGGGCATAAAATGCAACCCGCATTAAAAACCCAACCTTTTACGTCATGAATGCCTGCATGTTAAACGAAGGATCGCCTTCCAGCTGGAATTCACTTTGCTTGTCCTTCACCTCTTGGACATTAAACTACACACAACTTTGGGTAAACGGGTTGCCAGTGATGAGCTAACATGCAGACAGCTATTGTAGACAAAGAGAAAATTCTCTGAACATCATGGTGCATTTATAAGTCCTTGCATCATTTGGTATTTCCTGATTTTGAGTGGACAAACTATTCATATAAACTGCATGAACTTCTGATTTCTAAAGAATATCAAATGCATTTATTTCACCCACCATCTGGGTACTTAACTGTATCCGGTTAGGGTGACTGTCCACAAATTCTCAGATTTACTAGCACATATTACCTTTACAGTAGGCTTTCTCTCCATGATGGAATTTTCTTACTAGAAGTGCTTCATGTCAAATTAGTGTGCTTCTTTTTATCGCTGTTGTCCTCCTCCAGTACTGAAAACTCAAGACATTCCTCCATCTGTCTATCCAAGATGCTACAACCTTGTTTAGAATCTCAAAGGAGATCTCAAGAGTTTGCTGTTTCTATTTATTATCAAAAGCAGCTTTATATTTTACTCATGTCCACAGCTTGCTATTTATTCAAGCAATTCCAATATCTCAATCAATTGTACAAGGCCAGATCCCCTTGGTGGACTTTATCCAGATGGTTCTCATGGATAGAGGTCCAAGTTTGAATGACAACTAGATGCCCTAAATTGACCTTTGCTTCTGTCTCTGAAATTCCTCCACATAGGTTTGTGTGACCTTGCTGTGACAGAACAAGATCCTCCATGGTCATCATCTTCCGGGGAACTGTGCAGGCACATCGAGAATGTGGACAGTCCTCCTTCTCATGCAAGTGGTCATCATCACTTGGCTGAAGAATGTGCAGATGACACAGGACCGTCTCAAGTGAAAGCCTAAATTGGTTTCTGCTCATTACCTGCGAATTTACAGCAGGAGAACAAACTCCTTGCGATCACTTGGGTTTTTCAAGCGTCAGCAGGAGGTATGAAAAATCTAAATTTCTGCTGTAAGAATTTCTGCAGCCTATCTGCCTGAATACAGCAGTATGCTGCCTCAGTTAATGAAAAAAAAAAAAAAAAAATCTCCCTCCTGCTGTTAAGTATGAGTAATTCTAAATGTATTTTCTTTTGTATGAATTCTTTACAGACGTCAAGCTTCAATACATTAAAAAGTACTCATAAAGAGACATTATGGGAACATAACCCACTCAGAATAATTGGACTTAAATGGTTTGGCCTATCTGTCCACTTATTAAGGTTCCCTTAGAGTGTTTGTATTTATTTATTTATTTATTTTTATTTACTTATTTATTTATTTGTTTTGTTTTTATTATGGAAAGGACAATGTACATTTTCAATCTCCAAGTTGTTGTTTAGCAGCAGGAATTCACGTGAAAAGCAACAATGTCATCAGGCGCAGTGCTGTTCTACGCCTGAGGGACGCTCTAACTTTCAATTATGGATAAAACAAGGATTGCCTACATACGGAGCCTGCAAAGCAGGTAGCCAATATACTTCAATGCTAGCGAGCTATCTGACACCTTTGAACTACAGTGCTGGCGAAGAATCCTGTGTTTACCCTGGACGGCCCGGAAAACAAATGCGTGAGTATTGCAGCAGATCAAACCAAAGACGCCATTGGAAGTTCAGACAGTACGACTCTTACTTAGGACACATCATGTGGAGAGAACAGTCAATGGAAAAGGACATCATGCTGGGCAAAGTGGAATGTCAATGTAGAAGAGGAAGGCCTGTTACATGGTGGATCAACACAATCACCGCAGCCATGGATGCCTCACTTTCAAGTCTTAGCTGGTTGGCGGAAGACCGGACGCTTTTCAGGACAACTATCCATAGAGTCGCCATGAGTCAGCATTGACTCGATGGCACCTAAGAACAACAACAGCGAGCTATGGGCAGTGACCTTTCGTTCTTCGATCACACACAGCTGAGTGTAGCAGTGTGAAGAAGCCTCTTCAGATGAGGAGGTATGTCTTGGTCACCATGGATGAGCACTGAGGTATAAGCAATGTGAGTTTCTGATTAACGGTAGTGATGTATCTGAATTTCTTACGCGTAAACAGATTTATGGCAGTGCTTTGTCTTCCTGCTGGACTCTTCCCCTTTATGACAAATAACAGTTTTCATCAATTCCATGTCCACTGTGAATTGCAAAATTCAACGCATTTGTTGCATGCAAAAAATCTGGGAAGTCCAGCCAACCAAAAGTAAACAATTACTTTGCAGCCAAATCCCAGCTAGATTCTCAATCACTTAGGTCAACTGTGAAAGGAAAAGCGGGGAAGGGGGAGTCAAAAAGTCCAAACCGGTCAGGCTTATGCACCTCACCTTATTCCCTCATAAATGTGTAGTGCAGGAGTTTTCCAATTACCAGATTCACAGCTTGGTGGGGTTGTTAAAATTGGGCTCACCTCCAGAATGGTCAGAGGCCACCATAAGCAATGGTGAGATATAATGTGAGATATAATAATTTGACCATGTTATACTTCTTCCACCTTTTTCTTAATCCCAGACCTAGCCCATATATTGTAGGTGGATTGTGTCTCCCGCACATCCAAGCATTGCCTCAAATTGGACTCCAAAAAAATGAGGAAACACAGGGATCAAGTGGCAAACCTTGGAGTTGAGGTTGAGTCATTTTCCACATAATGACAACACGCTGAAAGTTGCCTAATTGCCAAACAGGATGAGAATAGACCGTTTTTTTTTTTAGTTTTTAATTTCTACCTGTTAACCCGACAGAAATCCATACTGTTCTGCATAACCTCTAAAAACAACGGTGGAAAGTGGGTGTTCACCGTGCCGACTTTCGAGACGTGGCAGGGTCACCGCCGAGCAGCGAGGCCCCGAAAGGACTCATTAGTGGCAAGCAAGGCACCTCGTCCCAATAAGTCAGGTGGAGGAGCCCGAGCGATTCAGCGCTTAATTACTGAGTCTCCAGCACACAGACGGACCCGAACAAAGACTCCTGGCTTTTTTTCCAACCATGTGCTCGACAAGTCCTTCTGCTAGCCTGCCCTGCCGAAGCATCTTTTATGCATGCAAAGCCTCTTGTCACTTAAAAATGGATGCAAATGACTTTGTCTTATTGGTTTATGTAACGTGTCGTGGACATCCCTGGAGCATGGTTCGGAAATTGGGTGTAGTTACGTAAGGTCCCAGCAGCACTTGGCTACACTGGGAGTAGTCGCCGGGGTACAGACAGGTGATAGTGCCTCTGTGCACATACTTTAACAGCTCACAGTTTTCTTCCGCAGCTATGCATTCTGAACGGGAGCGACCATAACCTCTTTATCGACTTTTTCTTTAGCGCCACTTTCTTTTTTTCTTTCTTTCTTTTTCTTCATTTCCTCACAAGCTAACAAACAGGATCGTATGTGCGGTTACAGCTAAGTGGGGCAGATGGGACAGGTGGAAAAGTATGAAGTAGGAAAGGGAAATGTTTCATAACTGTGTTCCAAGCCTTCAAGCAAAAATGCGCTGCTGTATTTAGCGGCTGAAAATTAGCATGCATCCTTTCTGGCCAGAGAGATTATCTTTCGGCCCACGCTCTCTGCCACCGTCATGATCGTTGGTCTTTCGGTGGAAACCAGTGCAGAAGTGCTGAAGTACCACACACCACCGAATAAGAAATACAAACATGGAATGGCCACAGCTCAGCCACACCTGTCTTGTTGTTAACGCAAACATACATATGTAGAGACGCACTTACATTTATTAATTTAGCAGATATATGTATACATTTTTTTTCATTCTAAAGTGTCATATAATGATCAATATTCATCTGACACCTTTGTCCAGGGTGACTTACACAGCAGAAACATTGCACTAAACTCCCTACAATCAGTTTCTAATCTATGCACCAAAGCTGTAGCTCACACAGACACGCACATTACTGGCAACTTTATGTTCTCCTGAAACACATGTCATTAGACTGTGGGAGGACACTCACTCAAACATGGGAAAAACACGTAAGCAAAACACAGAATGAATGGGGATCGAACCTATGTCTGTTAACAGTCGATAGTCCAGGTGCCATATGGGTTGCCATGGAGACAAGTTCATACACGCACACAAAAAAATCTATTTTAAATTATTATGATTTTTTTCAGTGAATTATTATATTATTGGTGTGCAGTGGCGCAGTGGGTTGGACCACAGTCCTGCTTTCCGGTGGGTCTGGGGTTTGAGTCCCGTCCTTGGGGTGCCTTGCGATGGACTGGCGTCCCGTCCTTGGTATGTCCCCTCCCCCTCCGGCCTTACGCCCTGTGTCACCGGGTAGGCTCCGGTTCCCCGCGACCCCGTATGGGACAAGCGGTTCTGAAAATGTGTGTGTGTGTGTGTATTATATTATTATTATTGAGAGCCTTCTGTACAACCTTCCAGTCTTTCTCCAACTAACACAAATGGTGTGTTTTAAGGGAGAAGTTTTACTGTGAGCCATTTAACACAGGCAGCAAATACAACTGACAAGTCTTTTCTGGCCTCTCCCAGTCAATAGCTAATCACGTGCCCAGGTCTGGTCATCTGCATAATCAATTACTGGAATTTCCTGCCATTTCTTACACTTGCGGCCTGGCTCTGTGAGCTGCTTAATTCTAGAACTGGATTAATTACACACTAATCGAGAGATTAGTGACGGCCTGGACCAAATCTTACCTTGCATGTGAAAGGACTACTGCCTCCCCTATGGTTTCTGTAACTTCACCTTATTGTTCAATCAGGTTAAAACTATTAACATGCACACTTGGGTCACACCGAGAGCAGATGGGACCACCAGCATGATACAACATTTAGCCTTCTGGCAAGACACGAAGCTCTCATGTAAACATCAGATGAGTCGCTTCTGATTGGGAAGCAGATTCAGTTTCAAATATGGTGGATGGGGGGTAAGAAGCCATGCATTAGATGGCAAAATTATTTCCTAACATGAAGATATAACAGTATCTACCACCTAAGATAACGCAATGGCAAACGTAGTACATCTTTCCCTAAAACTTTTAGTATGGTGGTATGATATTTAACTCCTAAACAAAATACCACCATTAATACTGAACACTTCATTCCAAAATTTTTGAAAGTGACACTGCAGACTTGATAAATATTTAAATATGTGAAAGTGGTCTGCGGCATATAACATAGAGGGAAAATCACCGGAACACAATGTTTCAGTAATTTGAGGCTATTAAAGCGTTACTGATATCTTACATTGAGCATAAGTGTAAAGTATGAGTATAATCGAGATGTTTTAAGTATATTCTCTGTGGTATTTGCAATGACCTATAAATATTGCAGCAATAAGGTATCTCAGACCGCTGCTCTAGTAAATGATCTGTTTTACATGGATTGACTTAAGGCATGAAAGCAACAGGCTGGGCACAGAGCCCAGAAATGCCATAAGCAGCCTGTGGCATCGAGTCCCACCTTTGATCAAAGAGGATCGGCCCCCCTACCATGCGATAAAATACATAACAGTAATCAACCTCCTGGCGAAAGAAGCAAAAGGGATGCTATTCGTATTGCATTACACTTCATCCGAAGGCAAAAAAAAAAAAGGCAACAAACAGCTTGGAGCACCTTCCCTCCAAGGGGATCATCTTTTGTCAGTTTGTCTTCAAGGATTACACTGTATCGGCTCCTGCTGTTTAACTATTTGCAAAGTTATTTAACTTGCATCGCTTTCTGCGTGACCTTGCGTGGAACATTCACATTTATTTATTTAGCAGACGCTTTTCTCCAAAACAACTTCCAATGAACTCTCTGTAGTGTTATCAGCCCACGCACCTTATTCACCCCGGTGACTTACACTGCTAGATACACTATGTACACTGGGCCACTCATCCATACATCAGTGGAACACACACTCTCTCTGTCACTCACACACTATGGGTGAACCTGAACAGCATGTCTTTGGAGTGTGGGAGGAAACCAGAGCACCCGAAGGAACCCCATGCCGTCACGGGGAGAACATGCAAACTGCACACAGACTGAGCGGGGATGTAACCCACGTCCTCTCGCACCACCCAGCTGCTGTGAGACAGCAGCGTCGCTCGCTGTGCCACCATGCTGCCCATAATGTAAAACTCTAAGCTGTACAATACAAATAAAAAATACCAAAACTAATAAAAGTATTTTTTTTACTGACCATGTTGCCCACGAAATGAACAAAGGAAAATTTGCTGACATTCGTTTTCTTTTTTAGAGTTACAGTAAGTAAAATCAATTATTTTGATAATATGCATCATAAAGTATAAATGAGATTAGGCCAGTGCTTCTACTTTTTAGTATTATTAACTTGTTACGAGGAGTATAATGATTTAAAAAAAAAAAAAAAAAAAAAAAAAAAACGCTTGTAGCAGCACGCAGAGTACCATAGTTAGTGTACATGTACATTTCAGAAGTTACAGGGAGAATAAAGCAATGCAATAAAGCAAAGGAAGATCAAAAGCGGAGTTTATGACCATTTTCTTTCTCCCCACAGTGTAATGTTAATTTATTCTGGATTCCATTTAGTTACACACTGGCTGAGCAGGGCAGCTTATTGAGTTTTAATGAGAAGCTTGAAAATGCTTATGATATTAAATTTATATTTAATTTACTGCTCTATGCGCTTGTATATGATATTTCAACCCCATGTTGCCTTACATGATTATAACCAATCAATTTATCTGAAAAAACTTGAAGACAGAAAGAGTAAAAAGTTTTTTTTTTTTTCTTGAAAAAAAAGAAAAGAAACAGCACAGAGCAAAATTTTTCCAGCTATGAAAGCATTCAAATGTCTCAACTGTTGAACATATTTGAAATCATACAGGATACATTCGGCAGAATGAAATTAAATGCATTTTTGTTTTTTAAATTATTATTGTTCTTGACGCTTATTTCTTTATCTGCTTTTTTAGTAAGAAAAAAATGGACAGTAGATCCCTTGTCAGTAAATATTACAAATCTTTTTCTTTCTCAATGGGCCATTCCATAAATGTTATCTTACCTGTATGTTCTGGAAACATGAGGCGTGTGTCAGGTCTCTTCCGCACCATCTCCTGGTGTTTTATTTTTCATTTTAAGACAGAGCGTGGGGCGGCACAGCCTCGAGGATTACTTCTCAAGCCCAGAGAAGGCAATCTCAACTCATTACAACTTGAATGGAGTGTAAAAGGGAAATGATGAAATTGTCAGCGGGTGGATTTGATCTGTTGTTTGGGGAGTTCCTCTAGAGACCCGTTCCACTAGACGGTGGGAACTCAGGTTATGAACATGTTCACTCGATATGGGTGTTTTTTTTTCAATTCATCTTCTAATAATGTCAATGTATGGCTGTAAACATATTTAATTAATAAATATAGAAGATGCTACGCAAATCAGCCAATATACAAACCGTGGCAAGCTGCCTTATTTTGTATTTATTATGGGGAACGGAGGACAAACGTTCACCCATTTTTCTAAGGTCTGATGCATTTCATTGTCACTGTGAGTTTGCTGCTACATATTTACTGTTCTAAACTAAATCTGTGGACTATTTTTCATTTACAGGAAGGAAGAAAAATCGAGATATTGTCAGACTCTCAGAATGAAGAGCCATAATGTTTTATTTTTCTCGCTGTGGAGAAACAAACTGCCTCATCACAACTGTTGTGTGTGTGTGCGCGCGTGTGTGTGCCTCTGCAATTTAGCGAAATAAATTTTTCACCAAGGTGTGGAAAATTGCTTGTTGTGTCACATGACAGTCAGACATGAAAAACCCATCACTGGCCCAATTTTTCACACAGTTCTGTATTTAGTGTGGCCAGAAATAATTAAAAATGGAACACAAGCGAAGTGTAATAGGGGCCGCATGCTTTGTTTGATTTCTATTTTGCTGTGGCCAAAGGCAAAGGTAGAAGTTGGTGCAGTTTTTTGAGGGGAAAGTTGTAACTTAATAAATGTTGGAACCCAATATGTTTGAAAGCAAAACATTGTTATCTAGGTACCCACATATTTTTTTTCCTTAGCAGAATACCAATGTTTTTCATTTTTATCAAGTGTTCCTTTTTCTAATTTTATTGAGAAGTAAAATTTTAAGTCAAGAAAAGGAAAAGAAAAAAAAAAAGACTCCTGGTAGCAGTGGGTTTTTATATTGTGTTTTTGAGTAGCATTAACACAGTTTTTTATGATTTGTTTATTTATTTATTTCCCTGGTTATATTATGAATTATTAATATCAATGCATACCAGGTCTCTATTTGTAAAGTCCAAAAGAACTTTTCAAAGCAAACTTTTAGTTTACAAAAAATTAAAGAAAGAAAAACAAAAAAGGTGTTTAGGTTTGAAAAAAGCTGTAATGTGAGGTTTTCGATACACATGACATAAAAACTGCTCTCAATGAATTCTGATACCAGTTCATGCTCTGGTCACTTTCATTTCATTTGAAAGAATCATGGTCTAGTAATTCCTTGCATTACATTTCAAATTCCCTCAGCAGATGTCAGACAGACTGTAGAAGAGAAACTTTCTGAGGTTAATTTCATTCATTCATTCATTTCCTGAAACATTGGAAAAATTGAAGCTGCTTTTATGTGACGTAATATTTCATGTTAATATTTAAATGCCGCTAATTTCTTAGTCAAACTTAATTACACTTAATAGCATATTTTCATATTAAGTGGAAAGAAAAGTATTGACTTTGAAAAGCTGTTAATGTAAACATAATTAAAACTAAAGCCATGTGAATACTCAGCACTTAACCCCTGGTATTTATTTTGTTTTTCTTCTTGAAATGGACAGAACAGCAAAAAAGTATAACAAAATTATCTATTCTATTTCTTGCTATGAAGAAATATACCAGATCGCTCCAACCTCATCCCAAGTTCACCCCAAAATCATCCCAAATGAAGTGTTATATCATAACAAAAAGCAGTGTGACCTGAACTATAATGAATAACATTAACAACACAGTGTTACTTTCTCTGGGTTTGTGCCCAGAAAATTAAATAAATAAATAAATACAGTAAAAAAAAAAATTATTTCTGTTTTATGTGATCTCGTCTACAAAACTTTGAGTCTCACACCTGTCCTTGACACTTATTAGAATTGTGCAAAGTTATAGTACGAAACACAGGCCTGTATGTAAAAAAACTCGATTCACCATTCAAACTTTTTAAAACATTTGGAACAGAGGTGAGAACAATGAGTTTTCTCTTGACTTAATTATTTTTTTGTCTCATATTGTAACTTTTTCTTGTACTCTAAGACAGAATAATAGAAGAGCACATAATGCATTACAGAAAGCCCGACACAGATAATGAAACTGTAGCTAAATGTTCTTCAAACCAGTAATTATTTTCAATTAAAACCAAGGTGTATGTTGCATTTATAAATCCTTTCATTTTTTTTTCCCCTAAATACGTGCACAGCGATAATAACCATCTTTTCCTGAAACATATTAGAAAGTAAAGTACCCATAGATATTTATTCGTAGAAAAAATTCCAACTGGCGACTCCAGGAATTAGTGACCGCAACCATTTCGGATGTTGTTTTACGCACAAGCGCATGTCGGGAAAAGCTTTGTGTGTGTTTGCCTGCTATGTGATGAATGAGCATCTCACACTCCACCTTATGGTCTCGGCTTCTTGGGTTTGGCTCCAGACCAGTGCAACTCGAACTGGACAAGCGGTTGCTGAAAATGGATAGATATAAATGTACTATTAAATCTAGGTGGGGAATTGTGTGGCTTCTACCGCATTCATATTTTCTGTGTGTGTACGTGAGAGAGAAAGAGAGCGGCACATGGGCGTGCGTGCGTGCACACACACACACACACACACACACACACACACACACACACACACACACACACACACATACACACACTCAAAGCTCCGTCAGAACTCTCGTAGCTAAATGTTAGTAAAGCACAAAATGTTTGAAGATGCAGAAATCCCTCAAGAAAAGAGTTTCACCTGCAATCCTCTTTCCTCCCGGCCTTTCAGACATAAACGCATCATCAGATAAAACGGAAATAGAACAGCCTCCTTAATTAATATCAGTAACACAATCTGGTGCTAGAAGAAAATACATTTCCTAATTTAGAACAGAGTTATTATGCACTTGTACCCACTGGGAACTAGACATGTCTGCTCTTACACTTTTTTTCATCCCCCGAACAGAAAATTGTGTTTCTGCACAGTTTAAAAATGTTCATACAGTATACTTTACACAAATATAACCCTGTCTGTTAGTGTAAATCTCCTTGGGTAAATTGTGTGCTATGGTAACCTAGCACATGGAGGTAGAAACGACTCCTGATTGGTCAGCTCATCTGGGCTCATCTCCAGAAAAGAAAACTTAAGTGAAGAAATTACTTGAACAAATGTGTAGCTATAGTTAAAAAAAAAAAAAAGAAAAAAAAAAGTAATTTGCTTTGCCTGTTAAATACACAGATGTGTTGAGCATCTATTTATCATTTACACAAATAGATACCACCGTCACAACACATGCAAGTGGTTTCGCCAGTGAGGGCGTATGAGGACACAGGTGGAATTACTCTACAGCAACAAGGAGTGATGCCAGTCGCAGAGTGCACTGGGGAAAGAGCCATGTTACCCAGAATTCCTGGGTCTAAACTCAGATTAAGGTGGTTTACCAATATGCGTGGTCTAGGTTCTGTGGCCCTTCCCTGGGCCAATTTGTCACTTTGCCACAAAGTCGTCTGTGAGGACACACAAGAGTGCGATTATGCTGAGAGTTGGAGCTGCTCTTTTCACAGTTAATGAAGGCGGCTCATTTGAGAGTTTGAGGCAAGGCAGTCTGAAGGGCCACGTCATGCTTTTGCTCGATTCATGAGACGAACCAGGGTGCGATCATGCTTCGTGCAGGTGCTGAGGTCTCTGGTGTTCACATGAGCACACACACCCCAGATGTCCCAGATGTTACCCCAGCCCTATGCCTTCACCTTCTGATATTCTCCAAGTATGAGCAACTACGGACAGCAGGTAGCGTAGTGATTAAAATTGCTGTCTTTGGACCTAATGGTCACAGGTTTGAATCCCACCTCCAGCTGCAGTACTCGTTAAGGTACTTAGCCTTAATTACTCCGGTAAAACTACCTGGCTGTATAACTGGGTAAAGAATAGCTGACGTTATAAGTCACCCTGGAGGAAAGTTGGAAAAAAGTGCTGAATGTAATCGCGCCACCACAGAGTTATTCCTTTAGTTTTTTTGAAAATTCCACGTGAACATATTTAGAAAATAAAATTCTGCTAAAGATTATCAGAAATGTCAAAATATGGAAATGAATAGCTCAGCCTAGAGTTTAGTGAAAGAAAATGAGTTAAAAGGTCTACAGGAAGGAAAAGCAGACCCTGAGCAGGTCTCCTGGACATCTCTTGTAGACCATGCATGTAGTTAACAGCTCATTTCCACAATTAGTGCAGTGTATGTGTGTGCGAGTGCGCTGTTGAGCGATCGCTGCTGGATTATTCTATATGGAGCCTTTGAAACAGTTCACTAAAAAAAAGGCTGGTTTTATTTGTTTAAAAAAAAAAAAGTTAAACAGTGGTGTCTAATTGCCCAATCATCAGACAACTCATTTGCCCCTCTACAACTGTGGGTCCCCTTTCACATGGTTGGTCATACTTCAATCCAAAGCTAAATAAAACTGGAAACATTAAGCAGAGGAATTAAAAATGACAGGCTTGTTTGTTTCGAGACAGGAATCCCCGAGGGAGACCCAGCCTGAGCGGTGCCGCATGTTCCCGTATCTGCCGTTCTCCTTTCGTGCATGGCACCGCGAGCTGTAACGTCGACAAGCTCCAGTCGACGTAAGGCCAGAGTTCTATAAAGGATGACTGCTCGTGCAGTGTTGTAAACAACTGCAAACTTTTTCTAGACGTCATATTAGTTATAATGGGAGAAGAATATCTTTTCAATGGGTCTCCCTTGCTTTAGTACATTTGGCGATGATACAGTATGTTACAGCTGACTGAGAATTAAGAGGAATAATTAAAAAGATCTGTTTCTGCGTTATTATACCGATGTCATCAGCAGTCACATGAACTTCACGAGAAGTCATGCGGAATGTGTAACCTCTGCTAGTTTCAGATTCCAGCTATGAATGTTGTAGGAGGAGATTCAGACACCACAGAGTGACACAGAGAAGAGGTCACAAAGTCACGGAGAAAGGAAATAATAAGCCCAATAATCCTTCCGTTCTTGGCCCTTATGGAGCTTTTGGAAGGGCTTAGAAGCACAAACCACGGATCTCCAGGGTGTGAGCGAAACGTCAGCAGGGGGTACACTTAGACACATTGTGATCAGGAGAAGGTGACACACGTATGACTCGAATGACTGAAAAGCGAGCGCTCTTTCGCCCAGACAGAAAGAGAAAGGTGAGTTTGGAAAAGGTTCCGGAACTTGTTCTGAGTCGCACAGAAAATAAAGATCATAGCAACCTAGGCTGGGGTGGATGACAGTTTTCCCCAACAGCACCTACATTCTATATAAGTAGATGCCTTCCGCATTATTACTTAGCACCCATAGTGCCAGCAACAACTCTGCTATCTGTTTTGTGCAGTCAGGAAAACAGAATAATTCAGTAGCAGTGAATGTGAAATGTTACGCTTATATTACATTCACAGTGATATTCATCAAAGAGGCTTACTTACAGTGAAAGCCATACACAAAAGTGGTATTTCCCCCTTTACTCTTGTGGCAGTGTGCTAATGTTATCTTGCAAAAGCATGCAGTGCCAGCAATCCTGTTGGGGATTTGAACCCACGACCCTCTGGTAATGAGGCCAGAGCCCTTAGCAAAACAGCAGCATAGAACATCAGTGCTCCACATAGCTCATGTTGGCATCACAAGGCAGCATATCAAAGGCAAGTGAATGCTCTTGTATCACATAAAGCCTTGAAATTCATGCTATAGAATTTATCTGCCTGTATTTTCCCAGTGTGGGTTTTAAGCAGCATATCAACAGCAGAAGGGACAGTTCTTTAGCTTTGGGAAAGTCTTTTTTTTTTAATGTTACAAAAGCACTTTTAAAAGCATTAATATCCCAATCTTTGTATCCATCAGCCCAACCATTATTAATAAATGCTTATAATTACTTGTTCAGTACAGGGTTGCTGTGGACATCTTGGACAGGGAAGGACCCGACCCACTCTGCTACTTTCCCACTCCATTATTATTATTTTTATTATTATTATTATTATTATTATTAGGATTAGTAGTACTACTTGTTGTTGTTGCTGTTGTTGTTGCGCAATGGGGCTTCTGGTAGTGTAGTGACCCAAAGGTCACAGGTTTGAATCCCACCTCAGCTGTAGTACCCTTAAGTATGGGATTTGCCATGAAATTTGCTCTAATACAGTTGCCCAGCTGTACAAATGGATAAATAATTGTAAGCAGCTTAACACTGTAAGTCAGTTTGGAGAAAAGCATCAGTTAAATGAATAAACATAAATCTAGTAGTAGCGCTAGTAGTATCCAGTTGCACCCTATATGAACCCAATGCTTCGGAGATACTCCAGAGCAGACAAGCTTAAAACTTTTTATTGCGCTTGACATACTTACTTCTCTGTTTAAATACTTCACCTGACATTCTACTGAACATACTTACTCAAAGTTACTTTCATATAATAAGGGGACGGGAATAGTGCTGCAAAGTCGAACGGAAAAAACGAGACCAGCGGTCGCACTGGTGCACGCTGATCCCGCACACAGCGTGACGGATTCGCTGCTGCGGCGAAGAGGGATTTCCGGTGTGCTGCACCCAGACATATCTTCGCGCCTCTCCCATCAGCTGAGAGAGCTCATAATTTGAGCAGTTCTACCAAAGGACATGGTTACAAAGAAACCTAGTGAGAAGACAATGTTCAAATGTTCTGGTAGCGAATGAGAGACAACAGAATAATTACACTTTTAACAATACATAACGAATCATGACACATGTTTCTTTATTATGTGTTATAGTATCTATGTGTTAGTGATACAACTTCTGGGTTGCTGGTATGTTGCATCAACAAGGAACAGTGACTCACTAGTCCCACCTGCCACAAGGGATATAGTAGGAATTGTACGAGACAAGTGTGGCATGAAGAAAATAATGTGAAATAAACAGTAAAAGGGAAAAAAAAAGCACCTTTGTGAAGAGTGACCAGGAAATTCGCTACAATAAAATAGAATAAAATAAAACAAAAGGGGAGATTTTAAATTCAAATAAGTTCTTGCGATGAACTGAAATTAAAATTGCTCTAGATGCTTGGAAAGATTATTGGAATACATTCCGGGTCAAATTTAAATTAAATGACATTAAGAAAGAAACTACTTTAGCTTAGAAGATCCAATTTTATATGTGGATCTGACTGTTCTTAAATTACATTTTAGATTGTTCAGTGGACAGCCTTTATTGACAACTTATTAGTCTACATGTATATTCATTTAGGAAGAAAGGAGTAAATTCAAGAGCTTTGCTTTCAGGCACAAACGCAGGACATTTTCCAACCTCCGAACTTCCGGTGCTCGGTCACGAGTCCACGAAATCACGTTGGAGGAGCCACGATGTAGCGGTGGATGCCTTACAGACAATGCATGAAACGGAATCGTTACATTAGATCCACTTTATGTTTAATGGTTGCCAAGACGGTTTCGTGTTACGCCTTGAAAACGCCGCCGGCTTGGCGACTCGCTGCTCAATGCGTTGGATCCACTCCTTCGGCGGTTCGAGGACCAGGAAGCAGGAAGAGAACTGCCTCAACTGCACCGACCAGACTCCTTCATGAGCCTTCCTGTCATTTGGGGCTGTGAGCTGCAGGACGCCTTGGCTCTGTTACTGGACCCAGTTTCTGGTCAACCCCCCCTGCCCCCCCAATCCTGGAGAACTTCACTTGACTTCTCTCGTTCACCTTGAGTACGAACGACAGAGTATCGGAGGTCTGTAGGCAGTGGAGAGGAAAGACCGTGCAAACCAGGTCGAATTCATGGCTGCTTTTCACAAGCTTTTCCAATGATAGATTTTAAGGCACCCCCTCCCCCCCGACACACACCCCCCAGGGACCAGGCAGGCTGACTGTGAGCAAGTACTCAGATTCAACGTGACATCCTTACTTTTTCCAGAGATTGCAGCCTGCTGTGTCCCCAGTGAGTCTGCATTTTAGGGACGGTTGTTGCTCATCCTTGATGTGGAACAGATTTGTGAGGCGTTTGGGGGGGTGGGGTGGGCAGCAAAAAACAACAGCCCTCTTCTTGGTGTTCCTCCCACACTGGGACAGTGCAGGTTAACAAGGGTTTGCCAGGTTTACAGTGCTATGTGGGGGCAAGCGCTCTACCTACTGTTTTGCCTGAAATGAATAGAATGCACAAGTCCAAATGACTGAATAGCGCTGATATTTACATTTATTTATCAGACACTTTCATCCAAAGTGACTTCCAACAAACTTTATGTAGTGTTATCAGGCCACACACCTTATTAAACAAGGTGACTTACACTGCTAGATACACTTCTTACACTGGGTCACTCATCTATACATCGGTGGAACACACTCCCTCGGTCACTCACACACTATGAGTGAACCTGAACAGCATGTCTTTGGAGTGTAGGAGGAAACCAGAGCACCCTGAGAAAATCCACACAGACACAGGAAGAACATACAAACTCCACAAGGACTGAGCAGGGATCGAACCCATGACCTCTCCCACCAGGCAGGTGATGTGAAATAGCAACACCACTCACTGTTACACCATGCCACCCCTAAAACATGACATAATATATAAACTGCATCAATTCCACCACAACTAACACACAAGCAAAAGGCTGGATGGAGACTCAGCTGTGATTGACAGCTCTCTCTGTCTTTGTGCAACCTTCCCCAAAAACACACTCTCTTTCTGATTCTGCAGCTGTGTGCAGGTGGCATGGGTTCTCCAGCAGTACGGACTACAGCGGACGTCCACCTGGCTACAAAACCGAGCGCAACGCACACTTACGCACAATTTAAGTTATACAGCTGCAATTGTTACTGATGCAATTCAGGTTAAATACCTTCCTCAAGGGTACAATCGCAAGGTGTCGCAACTTTTCATTTGTAACACACATACAAACACACACACGCCGTCAAGCTGGAAGTTTTCACTGATGCAACTGAGGCTAAACACTTTCAAAGTCGCAACTGCAAAGTCACTGAAGGGAATTGAACCGACAACCTTTTAGTTACAAGGCACAAATACACAGAGAGAGGCACGCACATGGGCTGAGATATTTGAATGCGTTTTATTCTCATCTCTGAGTACCATTTAATGCGCTGGTTAGAGCTGAACTTGTAAATTAAGCATTTCGGGGGAAACGTGTGTGTTTGTTTGTGTTTATCTGAGCGGAGGATGAAACCAAGTGACGTTGCCTAAGGTGATTGTCAGAAGCAGATCAAACGTGAAAGGTCTGAATTTATTTAAGCTGTGGAACAGCGACGGCCGCTGGGATGGAGGAGGACACCCGTAGCTAACGCCATAATCACAGCGACCGTGACCCAGCCCACGATGGGAACTTTCACGTACCCGTGACCCTTGCCCACCCCCCATCCCCGAGACCCCGTCCTCGTGTGACTGCATGACATCCTCAGGCAAAGGGTACAAATTTGGCCAAACAAGAGGGTCAAAGGTTAAGTGACCAGAGGCACTTTGGAGCACAAACCACCTCGGCATCTGCACGTGAAAGCCCATGTGAGACGCAATCTAGAGATGAGTTGGACATTTCACTAATATCCCACATCTTCACTGTTCATATACAGTACGAAGCATTTGCCTACAATTAAAGGGCTAAATTAAGCCGATGTGGTCTTAGTTGTAAACAGATTTTTTTGTTGATGGAATCATGGGTTAAGGCCTTTTTTTTCGTTTTTTTTTTTTTTTTTTTTTTTTTAAGTCAGGGCAAACAACCAAGGGACCAAGGAAGTAAAATCTGCAACTTGAAATTCTTTCCTACTGGGCTGCTGCTTTTTTTTATCTTATTGTTATTATTTTTTTATTTTCCTCATATCTGGATGCGCACATATAAATGAACAATGTAAGCACACCAGTCCGACGTGATCTGTAATTGTCCGAAATGTGACGTTTGCATTGTAATTAATCCGGCGGAACGTTCTCACAGGCAGGGATTAACCTTCGAACCTCCAGGGAGACAAATGACCCAACATGTGCAGGCTGTGCCATATCAACTAATTATAGTGCCCAGCATAGAAAAAAAAAGTCTCAAGGAAGAGAATGATTAATCTGGCTGTTCTTTTTTACATGGGTTTGTGCTGCTTAACAATATAAAGGAACGCGATGCACAGTAACAAGAACAAGCACCTTAAAACCCACAGAATCCCAACAGACATCTTTGTCCCTCATGGATGGTGTAGCTCGCAGTTCCAGTCTGACTTTCTTTTGTCTTTGCCAGCGCGGTAAATAAGTGCAGTAATAAATTAATAAAGCCTGCCATCTGTTGATGCCAATCTCAAAGCGCTGTAAACTTGATTTCTGGTTTCCACGGAGACGTGATACTCGGGGACTCACAGAAGCCCTTGCACACTGGCTTTCTGGAATGGCACTCATATTTCACATGAATGTCTTGTCTGTTCGTTGCCTTTTTTAAGTATTATCATTTGTCAGCTGATTCGTCTCCTTCAAAGATATTCACAGACAATAAACATAATAGAGCCAATTTGTCAGTGCAAAGAGCCAGCCAGTAATGGGATCTGTTAATGGCCATAATTGCGTTATGTCTGCTGTGTATTATCTGATTTGTAGACGGCAGGCTGACACCAAACAATTCAGAGCACTTATGCCTTAATGCTTTTATAGGTATGTTACAAACTTTTATAGTAGCACAGTTTTCACTAAAACAGCTCAACCGTAGTGAGAAGCACTAAGAATGATTGCATACAAGCCATTGATGGGCTCTGGGCTTCACCCTCTACATCGCGCACTGACTTTGGCTTTCTGTTTCACTGACTTACTTAAAATAAATGAATGAATAAGCAAACAGTTTCCTTTTTTCATTAAACACAGAGCATTCGGAGTTCGTTTCCGAACGGAAAAAAGAAAGAGCGAGAAATAGTAAGCGGGAAACGATAAAAGCACCGTAGCTTTCAACGAGGAACAACCGAGCGAGGAAATTGAATTGGTTTTTGTCCGGAGGGAGGCCCACAAACAATGCGGGATTTTGACCATTTAAGCAGGATTAAGCTCACGTCGCTACAGTATGTTTGAGAAGTCACCTTAAAGAGGGAGGGGCAGGAGTCGTACCTGAGGCACACAGGAACTGTTCTAACGTACTTTACAAGTCCTACAGAATACATTATTAGGCTTTTTTTCAAATTATTTTTTTAATTTCAATAAACGCAGGGGTTTGGCTCACGGCATTTAGAATAAGCTCCTGAAATGCATCACAGGTTATGAGGATATAGCATAGCGAGTTTCCAAAAATCTCAACCCAATATTGCAGCTCTTGCTGAGCGCCGACACATGGACCAGTCTGGCCTGTGTGAGCGGGTCACGCCAACAGCGTTTTGATGTGTGTACAAATGAAAATGTAAAGCTCTGCATCTGCTCAGGTTTTGCTCAGTCAAAGACGAGTCCAAAGCCGTCAGCACTACGTCCTGTGAGGACCACGAGTTGTGCATCCACCCCGCTTTGCGGAGGCTCACAATCACACAAATCGAGAAGAAGGTAGGAAAACTTCAAAACAAAAAGTTATTGCATTCCTCAGGCAAAAACTAAGCCCGCAAGAATACTTTTCTGATGAAGTATATTGAAACAGAACGAAGCGGTTTTATGATAGATTGCTAAAGCAATAAGAGAATCAGTTCATGGGTTTATGGAACCAACACAATTCTGGCGGAGCTCCTGTGCCACCAGCTCAAAGATAAACATATGCAGGTGCCTCCCGCCGCTGAACCCGCTTGCCGAAAATTACACACACACACACACACACACACACACACACACACTTTCAGAACCGCTTGTCCCATACGGGGTCGCGGGGAACCGGAGCCTACCCGGCAACACAGGGCGTAAGGCCGGAGGGGGAGGGGACACACCCAGGATGGGACGCCAGTCCGTCGCAAGGCACCCCAAGCGGGACTCAAACCCCAGACCCACTGGAGAGCAGGACCCGGTCCAACCCACTGCGCCACCGCACCCCCCCCAAAAATTACATTACATTACAAAAACATTTTTGCCTTGTAAACCGAAATGTTTTACGGGCAACAATGTAATTCGTTTTCACAACATTGCTGATTTGACTTTATCTTAGGTTTTCCAGAAGGCATCGAGGGGATGTGCAAAAACATTGTTCGTGTCAAATTTGCCAAAATATATTTTGGCATAAAGCAACAAGTTTGAAAGCTCCGGCACTTAGCCGTGTACCAAAGCCATGTTCAGCTCCTTGCAGTTCATGACATTTGCTATCTTTGCATCACAATCAAGTTATTTGTAAATGCATGAGTGTGTATTCAGTAGCACAGCCTCTTTGGAGGTTCTTGAAGATGTCGATACAGCCCAATCGGTTGCATTTCCAAAAAAACGTCGGACACACCAAGCTCTGCTGCTGACGTGGCCTTTATCCAAGAATATTTCCAGTTCAGAAGTCCATGACATGAACCACCTTATCTCAGGATCCCCAAGAAATGACGTTGTCCTCATCAGATGTTCACATTCATGACGGAAACTGCAGTCGTGCACCAATAAAGAATTACAGCTTGCAAGGTGTGCGCTGCTGTGTTAAAATCACTGCTTTTCTCTCACGCATACAAAATATACCCCATGTGACCAACAGCTCTTGCCTGCCAACACATCTCCCATGGTGCAACGGTAAGCCTGCAATGGGAGGAGGATGCAAAAAAAAGGATTAATTAGACACATACCTGCTCTTGCCTTCGCTTGCTTTGGAAAGGGACCGTCTCCCTAGAGGTTGGTTTTGCTCGCGTGGATCCCTGAAAGAGAGGCGGGGCAAAGTCACACTACATGGGTATTTACACTCTCCGTGAGCATTTCTAGGTGACCACTTAACACACGCTGTGCTTTGGTTATGGGCCCGTCGGAATGGAAGCCCTGAAAAGAGGCAGCTCATGGGGTTTTAGATACGGATGCAAGTCGGCGATGCTGCTTTTCATGCAGCACCAACAATTTATTCTTCTGACAATTATGATTTTGACTGCGAGCAGCCTGGGGAGTAATTCAGCTGAGAGCATTTTACACATTTTTTACAGTCCTCGGCAAAACAAGACCAGGAACCATTTCTGTTTTTTAAGAGTCTGATTTGCGGGGCAGAGTTAATCACTTTGAATCTTACTAATTTATGTATGAATGTACATTGAATGCAATGAACCACATTTGTTCATAAAAAGACCACAACAGCATTTGATAATCATTTTGTGGTTTATACCCAAACACAGTATTAATTCAAACCATAGTGGAATAGAACTCTTTTTCCATTGATTTTACAAGCCTGCGTAAATGTGGCATACTGGAGGCACAGTTTTTTTTTTTTTTTTTTGTCACATAACAGAACCAAAGCCCATAGCAGAAAATTCTACATCTGCATATCTTAAAGCCTGTCATGGGAATAATGAAAGCTCTCCATCACAGGGTCCATCGGTGCCTAGAAACTTCTTTCCCTCCCCAGAGAATAGATAATTGCCAGTTAAATGCCCACACGGAGTGCTCGCTCATATCTTTTGAGTTTGGTGAAATGTCACATTGGAATTTTGGGCACCAGGCATTACTCAGCAATGACAGACGGGACCGTGGCATGATTGATTTTTCCTGCGATGGTGAAGCGAGGCGATGTGACAGAGATTGAAGGCATCCTTCTGAAGAGGCAGCATCACAGGAATGTACAGTAGGTAGTTTGGCTGTTCGAACCTTGGGCCAAAAGGTCACTGGTCGAAATCTTGCGAAGGAGCCTTCTATTTTGCCCTTAGGGAAGTCAATTTACAATCAAAACACACGCACAGAAGAAAGCAATGATAAATGATGCTCCCACCCAGAGCACGAAAACTACACGAGAGGACGCCCTGAGTCAAATGGAACTTAACTAAACTTAACAGCCTGAGTAAAACTTACTTACTGTAATTAAAAAATTATAAAAGAAAATAAAATAAAATAGAAATAAAATAAAATAGAAATAAAATAAAATAGGAAATCAGGCCATGAAATTAATGCAATATGTGCTCTGTGTACTCAATAAAACTGAAAAAGAAAATAACAAAGTAAACAAATAGCATTAATTGGCATTGATTCGTTATAACGGAATGGGTACTTTCACCCGGGATGATGAAAATCGAGCTGATTTCTGTGATGTTAGATGGATGGAATGCCGGGGGGGGCTAAATAGTAATAGTTAAAAGTTAAAGCTCTTAACCAATTTGCATCTCTCATTATTCTTCATACACCTCTGCCTTTGCTGTGGGCATGTAGACTATATGGTTTCTATGAAACACTACTTAACTTTGCTCTCTTATCTCTGATGCTACTCACTGGTGTGTGTGTGTGTGTGTGTGTGTTTTCTTTTGTATTTTTCCTTACACTGACCTTTTAAGCTTTTGGTGACTAAGCATCCCTTCACTGCTGACACCATCATAAATTACACAACACATATTTCATTATTCAGCGGGTGTCCCATTGGCGCGTTTGCAGGCCGGATAACGGGAAGCCGCACAGATCCAGCATCGCTGTTAAGAACACACTACGTTGCTTTCAGCAGCAGAGATCAGGAGAAATCGAGCACGGGGGTGTGCGGGACGCGTGTCGCAGCTGCTGTAGAGGGTTGGAAACACTTCGAGGAAGCTAAACACCCAAGAAAACACAACTGAAAGTTCTCGCCCAGAAAGGGATATTCTGCTTTTGCTTTGCGCCAACAAAACGGACAGATCTCTGGGAACAAGGTGTGCCCTGTCAGTTCCGCTTAGCCACTTCTGTTATACCTGCAAAATTTTTAAAGACATGTGAGTGAAACATGAAATCTCCAGTGTATGATTTGATGAAACCTTGAGGCCTGTAAGACGGTGTCCTTTGTTGGCAGTGATGGATACAGCTGTCACTCGCAGTGACACATTGGCTTGAATTACTTTATTTTCAAACAACTTTTGCTGTCTCCCAAGGCTAATGCTCTTCATCAAAGCGGTGAAGATGATGGTGAGGAACTCTGAAATTAAAATAAGGATTTGGTCAACCCCCTCAGTTATAGCTGGTTATATTTCTGTACTTAAAAACAGTCCAAGAGCCCACAGTAGGGTCTGGGCTGCGGTTTTAGAGCACCTATGGATGAGATGATAAGCCCTTAGGGTACTTCTCATCTTACAATGGCTTTTTGAACATTTTTTTTCAAATCTCTTGACCATTTTGCCAGGTTCTTGTGGACTAAAATGCAAATTCCTCTTCGAATGAAATGAATGAGAGCCAGTTGTGCCACATTCTGGAGTTTGGACCGTCAGGTGCTGAGGTTAATAATGTCAGAATCTCATCACGTAAATAATTGCCACGTTTCAGATGTCCCTGAATAACTCTTCTGATTTAATTTGTTTACCTTTCCACTGCAAAAGTGTGCAGACTGAGCATCAGATGAGGCTCAGCAGAAGTGTCAGCCATATAAAACGCCTGACTCAACAGATTCTGCAGCCTTCTCAGGAAATGTGTAAGTAGATTAGATGCATGTCCAATTTGCATAAGCTTCAGATAAATGTTATCAAACTATGACAAGGTTGTGAACTCAGATCGAAATGTCTTTTTAAATCCTAGCAAACCTTTCATTTTAAATGTCTCTTGACCTTGTTTTTGAACTTTAATATGAGAGCCTAACTCGGTCTCTAATATTTACATACAACTTACCTGGCAAGGTTTAAATTACAGTTTCTGAACTTGTTATTCAACCATTCTGCATATTTGTGTTCATGACCATCAAAAAGAGGGAAAGCTGAAGTGTAGATGGGAAAAGGAGAGGCTTTAATAAAGGCAAAAAAAACAGTTTTTCTCTGGGAAGTGCAACTGATAATATGCCTTAAAATAATCTAGAATTAAAGAGTCAATACTCATCTTTTCAAATGCCTCTTTACTCTCTACGGCAATAGTTAATTATATCAATAAATGAATATATAAACAAATAATTTACATTTATTCATTTAGCTGACGCTCTTCTTCAAAGTGACTTACAGTGTTAAAGTTACTTCCCCACTGATAAAGGAGAGGAATTTTACTGGCGCAATTTAGGGTAAGTACCTTACTCAAGGATACCATATCAGGAGGTGGGGATCGAACCCCTGTGCTACCAGTTGCCCATAGTAAAAGATTGCAAGTAGACTGTTGGTCCTGAAATTAGTTTTGAGACCTTCATCCATACATACGTACACACATACACTCCCACATACTTTTCAGAGGTTCAATGGGTGGCTATAAACATATATTAAGCAGCAATTAGACACATTATTTTGTGGATGTCTATATATGCCTACCTGTCTATTTAAGGTCAACCACTTTCCATTCTTTTCCTACTCAGAAGGTAGCAGTAGGAACTCTGTTTAACTAAAGATTGCACAGCAATGGAGGGAAGACCACTCACACAACCCCAGCAGACACTAACCTCCTGCCCTGTAGCCCACAGGATTAAAGGATCTCTTTCATTGAGAATCTTGGGGAAGATCCCTGGGTTGCTGCCTTCTAGACCTTCAGTTCCTCTGTTTTTAGTGCTTTAAAACACATTGTTAGTGACTGCTCATTGGAGGTCACTGTTAATGGAACCAAGCTGAACTGGGCCCACCCGACCTTCTCTCCTCACCGACAAGGTTTGGAAAGGAAAGGTTTCTGTAATTATCCTTTTCCCATGTTGCGAGTTGAGCCTAGGTGGGCTGTGTGTGGGATTCTTGCAAGAATATTGCAGACCCAACACTGACAGTAAGTTTTGGTCTGGGTACACACCTAGCAGTGTGTATAGTTATGCTCTGTGTACGGTGCTGAGGCCTGCAGTCTCATTGCTCGGAAACCAGTACTGACAGAGAAAAAGGAATTGGGAGAAATATTATTCCTGTAAGGGATATTTTCACACCTCATTATTACAGTCATAGACACATTTTGTTTGCACTTTTGAACTGAATTAACCCACAACGGAACAAGATAATTGTTTAATGCCTTTTAACAATCTACATTTGAATGAATTACAATGTATATGTATATTTTATTGTATGTAAATCAGAGCTGCGTTTATGACACAGGTCTTTGTTTCTACTGAGTAAACAGCTTCTTTGCCATTGAAAAAGGAATAATGCTCGATGCTGCATAAAAAAAAAAAAAACAAGTCGATGGAAAATTAACCCATGTGACCCACAGATAATCACTGGATTCTAAAGATGGACTGTGGTGCTGGTGGAGAAATGCCATGATAGTAAAGCAGATATGCCAATAATGCTCACCTGATTTCATCTCAAAACTATCTCTATTTTCCTGGGGGAAAGGAAGAGTGCGGAAATCAATTTAAATTCAAAGAGCATGTAATACAACAAGGTATGCAACTAACAAAAATACATTTTGAAGTGGAATTTGCACTGGGTTTTCATCTATTTTGCTTCTTTTCTTTACCAAAGGTGTTTTGAAAGGTTCAAGTCATTTTTTAGTAGCCTTGTGAATATCATCTGAGAATTTGACAGAGTGTGATTAACAAAGAAGATGTTAGATAGATAGATAGATAGATAGATAGATAGATAGATAGTGTTTATATGCTGTTTGCTTTGCTATGCTTTGTGAGATGTCTATTTAGACCTGGAAAATGTGGGAGTTACGCAGTTGGGAGTGACCTGCACAGGGTTCAGGCATTTTTTGGGTTGTTCTAGTGTCGTCAATCTCGTCTTGTTCAAAACTTCGGATGATCCTTGTCTTTGGTACCGATTTCCAATAGCACCACAGTGTCAGTGCTACCAAATGAACCTCAGTGTTTATGTATTTATTCAATCCTTAATGCAATAGAACAGCAGAGACAGACGAAATGAAAATAATGCAGACGTATTCACACTCACTGGACTGAGATATAACAGGTGAAAACGGTAAACAAGGGATAATGGAGGTTGAGAATTTAACGTTGCATGAGACAAACTATAACTGCGAAGAGGGTCTTGCTTCACTCAGCTGACAGGAATCATGTGAAATCCAAATTTGCTCCAATGAAATACAAAGAAATGCTTCATAAGACAAATTAGGAGCATTAAGACAAACTCCCTGTAAAGGTTAATCCTCATAAATCGAGCGACATATCGTCAGGTGACACCCATATATATTATTTGAAGCATTAAGCTATGCCATTAGGGTGTTAATCTTGACATGGAATGCTCCATACAAGGAATCGGGTCATGAGATAGCGGTTCTGACCACTAGAAAGGATTAATCTTCAAATTGGAAACATAATGGAGGTAAAGTGTTAGTATTGTCACCTTCAGAAGGTACCAATCAAACATTTGAATATACCTGGGAAGCCTCTTTAATTCTTGAATGGGATTAATTGTATAGAAGAACCAGAGAAAAGCAACCCACACGTTTCACAACTCTTGGAAAAGCTGCAGAAAGTGCAAGAAAAACACGTTGACCGATTTCCCGCTGAAACTTGTTGACCGGATGCCTCGTGAGAAGCCAAACTTTTCAATTTCCCTGTATGTTGCCTTCGGCAAAGGTTTGAGCCAAATGACGGGCAAAAATAATAAACCCCTTTTTGACCTGTAAAGCTCTGTGCATTTTCTTTATTGATGGTATCTATGACCAAATCTATGTCTGCCTTTGCCATCTTGTTATGACCCATCTAACTGCACCATTTATTTCTGAACATGTAGGAAAACCAAACAGACGAGTACATATTGTTCCACTCGTTAAATGAGTGCACAGCTTTTTGCTAGAACATGAATCAAATTAGTACCTTATGCCATGTCCCATAGACCTACCACATAATGTTCCTGTGCCAAGCTGTTATGAATGCTTTCTGCTGCAATGGTTGGATTTTAATTTTGCACTTACCGAGGGCGTTATGTGCAATTAGACATAATTACGCTATAGAGCTGTATGTCAAGATCATTAAGCTGCCATTCTGTGACTCTGTGACTCCTGTGGTTGTATCGTGTCGGTTTCATAATTAGCATCTAATGCAACGTTACCCGTTCCTTTCATGGCCGCAGTCATTTACTTGGAATTAAGGTTTAAAGAATCGGCCTAATGGCCAGCTACAACCTAGGCCAAACCCTGTACAAAACTGAGGGCCACATGTGTGGTGAGGCTCATTCAGGTGAGGCGATGCATGTTTTCTTTATAGAGGGGGTCTGGGGTCCTACTGCATGGTTCTGTAGAACTTGTAGGGCGGTAGAGATGCGTTCATGCATCTAAAGCTTTTACGTGGAAGGCGTGCGTTCCAGAAACTGCAAAGGTCACAAATGTAATAATGCACTTTTGATAAGCTTACTTTTGATAAACAGACATTGTCCAGAATGATGCAGTGTTTAGCCTGCAGCATGTCACCAGGGCACTCTCCTTATCTAGTTCATGCTTAGAATTTTACATTCTTCAGAGGTACCTGATTTCTTACAGTTGCTTTTCTTGGTGGAACTGCAACCTAAAACCCATTTGGGTAATTTGATTTCCTCAATTAAGAGAATTAAACTAACCTTGCACATAGAAGTGAGGTGAAACTAAGGTAGGCGTAACCTTGGAAACCATTTGAAAAAGCACATTGAAATGATGCATTGCCATCAAGGATTACAATCCCTCATATTACGATTAACTTAGATGAAAATGTTTTTTCCGCTTGATGAGCTGTTTAATAAATCATTGGTTTCTAGTTCCGAGTCTGGCTAAGAGACATGGCAATGGTACTAGTATTTAAATAAAGAGTTCATCATCGTCATTAGATCGTGATGCTGAAAGTCTTGCCTTGTGAACACAGCGATAGTGTATTATGAGACAAGTAATATTAACGTAGTAGGAACAAAGCTCAGGGTTCAGATTTAACACTCAGGGCAGCCAACCCTAGTTTTTCTTACAACACCGAGTCTTAAGTTCTTACATTTTTTCATTCAAAACTTGTTATTATCAAAAACTTGGATTTAGTTTCTCTGCATTGGAAGTCCCGGATTTGAATGCCGCGCACTCAACCGGCAAGGATTAGCATCTCTCCAAGCAACAGCCGTTTCTGCTTATTAATGTTTATAGGCTGCTTGGAATCCACAGAGAAATTTTATGCAAACTTGCTGAATGGCTTTCGGGTTAAGCAATCATCGCAGATAAGATCGTGGATGTGGGGGAAAATGCATTTAGGCAGTGTTTCTTAACCAGTTTCAATCACATTTCTGGACTTTTTTTGAAGCCTGTTGTATTTAAAGTATTTTGGATACTCTAACAGACATCCAGGTTATACATGCAGAGATGCACTAACTAGCCCACTGGAAGAAAAAAAGTCATTACTTATAAATGCGTAATTAAATCTTTGGTCATCCTGAGTTTCAGGTATTTGCTGTTTTTATCTGGTTCTTCTCAGCTGCCCGATGTACTGCTTTGTATTTCTACACCATGGCTCTCCCAAAAGCGTTATGTCTGGAAAAGGAGTTCAGCAGGATTGTTAGTCTTTAATAATGCAGCATGTTACTCTGTACATTTGACTGTACCTTAAAAAAAAAAAATCTACGCTCATATTTCATCTGCCCAGCTGTCTTTCTAAACGTCAGCCTCTCCTTAACACCCATCACTGACCTTGTCGACGTTGGGGTCATTTGGTAGTGTGTTCTCACTACTGTGACAAGAAATGCACCACGTAAAATAAATAAATAACTAAAAATAAAAAAAAAAGTTTACCACTTAAGTGAAGAAACGTGTCCTCTCTTGTTGCCCAGCAAAACGGCCGAACTCCGGAGAGAGTGAATCTTTCACCAGGCTCTGTGTATGAAAGTCGTTCACTGGCACCGCTGTCGACACCGACAAGGGTAAGAGCTCATATTTTGAAATGGTTCAGAGAGCAGGAACCGCTGCGGACGCGCTACTCGACCTGCCGCTGATGCCTACGATGGACTTCGTATGTATAGTCTGTCAAGAGCTTCCAGTCACAGGGGCTCAAACTGTTCATGCTGCATATACAGCAACGTTCATGTCACACCTTGATTAATAAATGCTTATTATTGTTATAGTTACCATAAATGTCTCAAATTAAGACAATAAATACAGTCGGCCCACCACATTCGCGGGGGTTAGGGCCGCAGGACCTCTGCGAAAGCGGAAGAACCACGAAAATCTCTATGCCCCCAAATCTTAACTCTTAATAATGTTGACCATATTTAACACACAAAATAAGTAAAACAATACACCGTACTGCAACAATTTATTTTATATGTTGGGTGTCATCAAATAGAGTGTGTAGTCCGCACTTCTTTGGCACACTGAAACTTTTTACAAAATTTTACTTTTTCTAATAAATTTGTGTATGTATTTATGGTAGCAAATAAAATAGATTAATAAAATATATCTTTTATGCATTTATGACTTACTAAACTTTGTTTAGTTTTCTTTACATTTTCTAGTCTACGCGCATCTGCGATTTTCACAGTAGCCCGGAAAACTCCAAAAGTTCCCATTTAATTATTGATGGGAAACTCGTGAATAATCAAATCCGCGAAAGCTAAACCTCTGAAAATCAAGGTTCAACTGTACATAACCAAGCAATGTGTACAACTGCTTGTCCCAAGGGGGGTCGTGGCGAGGCGGAGCCTAACTCAGCAAGACAGGGCACTGGAGATCAGTGGACACAGTGCAGCAGAACCTCCAACCTTCACGTAGAGACCGAAAATATGAACCCAACAACACGTGCAGTGTTTTCACATTGAATTTATTTCTGCAATTCCTCAACTTCACTTGGCTGTAAGTGATAATAGAAGTAGGAAGGATGTGAATTATTGCTGTGCTGCTCTAGCTCAATGTGGCCCTGCTGATGCTCAGCTGTTAGGTGTTGGGAATTCACAGCTATTTGTTTGTTTCTCTATGATCGAGACTTCCTCCAGGTGGCCGAGCTTCCTGGTTCTTTCTTTTAATAAGTTGGAGGAAATGTTTCATTCACACACAAAAACTCAAGAACGAATTTAGTTGAGTTTCGAGTTCGTTGTTAGTTGAGCACTGAGAGATTTCAAACCATAGGCCTAAACGCGCTTTTCCTCAATTTTCCTCAACTTCCAAGAGCTTCTGAAGCAGCAGGGCATGTGGTCAAATAACCCACTTGTCCCCAAACTGCTGGCCCATGCTGCTTTGAGGATAGAAACCATCCAGCAGCAGCCTGTCTATTTTAAAAGGAAAACAAAAGTGAGAGTGGAAAAAGTATGATGGGGTGTCATACAGTGAAAAACCACTACAATGACTTTTTTCGTACAACAGCCTTATTACAGCACAGTCATTTACTTCTACATGTACTTACATTCACTCATTCAAACATTACTTTTCTCCAAAGCAACTTGCAACGTTAAGGTACCGATCACTACCAACCCTTTTATACAGCTGGGAGAATCAAGGGTACCAAAGCAGTAGGTGAGATCTGTTAAATCTGTTTACATTTCTATTATTGTAACGAGCACAGCACTGCACTTTATTCCAGTGTTTTTAGTTCAGTAGTTAGTTACTGTGAACTGTACTGTAGTGGTAATAGTATGTGCTGCATATATTGTCCTCTATGTTACACCGTGGTCCAGGAGAAACTCTATTTCACTCCAGTGTCTGTTCTAAACATATTGTGGAAATGACAAAGTAGACTTTGACTTGACTTTGAGTTTTGAAGCTAGTAGCGTAGGGATTAGAAATAGGCGGCGTGGTGGCACAGCCAGTAGAGCTGCTGTCGCACAGCACGTGGGTGGTGTGAGAGGACATAGTTCGATTCTTCCCGTGTCTGTGTGGGTTTCCTCCGGGGGCTCTGGTTTCCTCCCACAGTCCAAAGACATGCTGTTCAGGTTCGCCCATAGCGTGTGTGACAGAGTGAATGTGTGTTCCACTGATGTATAGAAGAGTGACCCAGTGTATCTAGCAGTGTAAGTCACTACAGTGAATATGGTGTGTGGGCTCATAACACTACATAGAGTTCATTGGAAGGGTCACAGGTTCAAATTGCATCTCTGGCAGTAGTACCCTTGAGCAAGGTACACACACACACACACACACACACACACACACACACACACACACTTTCAGAACCGCTTGTCCCATACAGGGTCACAGGGAACCAGAGCCAACCCGGTAACACAGGGCATAAGGCCAGAGGGGGAGGGGACATACCCAGGACGGGACGCCAGTCCATCACAAGGCACCCCAAGTGGGACTCAAACCCCAGACCCACCGGACAGCAGGACTGTGGTCCAACCCACTGCGCCACTGCGCCACTGCACCCCCCCCTTGAGCAAGGTACTTACCCAAAATTTCTCTAGTAAAATTACCTAGTCACTTTAGAAAACAGCATCAGGCAAATTAATAAATGTAAGCAGCAAATATCGGATCCACAGGCAGCGGCACGAAACACTGTGCTATCAGACTTTACTGCCTATTGTACCTTTGACTCTGCTAGGCATGAGGACAACCTGAATATAGCACTGTACACACTTCATACATACTATGACACACACACACACACACACACACACACACACACACACACACACACACACATTTTCAGAACCGCTTGTCCCATACGGGGTCACGGGGAACCGGAGCCTACCCGGTAACACAGGGCGTAAGGCTGGAGGGGGAGGGGACACACCCAGGACGGGACGCCAGTCCGTCACAAGGCACCCCAAGCGGGACTCGAACCCCAGACCCACCGCAGAGCAGGACTGTGGTCCAACCCACTGCGCCACCGCACCCCCCTATACTATGACACAGAAAAGCTAAATCAGTCATAACCCTTGATTAAACAGGATATATTTGAAAATGAACAAACAAATGAACATTAGACATTAAAGGACATTTGTAGACATTAATTTTAGTTGATGTCACCCTGGGGACCATTCATTCATCCATCCATCCATCTATCCATCAAACAAACTCAAATAACAGGATGGCCTCCTCAGTATCTATATACATCTGTGTTATACATGAAATTCGAAAAACCGTCCTATGTTGTAAAACACACACTCTGCCACCCACGCTTCCACACAACCTACACAAACACACACACAGACACACACAAACAAACAAATGCTTTTAGGATAAACAGATGTACAATTAAAGTTTAAAAAATTGTTCTTGTGCAGTAAACACTTTAATATGCATTTACATTTATTTATTTAAATAACACTTTTCTCCAAAGCGCCTTGAAATATTAATCTGCTTACATTTACACGCATAGTTTTTACTGGCGCAATTCAGGACTAGTACCTTATTCAAGAATACTGCAATATAAGGTGGGATTCAAACTAAAGGCAGCAGCTCTAACCACTTTGCCACCTGCTGATAAAAAGTTTATCACTTCTCACTTGCCGAGATCCTGATTTTTTTTTTTTTAATTCCCTCCATTCTTAATTTAAATAGAGAATAAGATAGTTTGTCCCTGGACTGGTAGTCCTATAGCTTGTTGGTGGTCTGACACTTGTAAAAGCTGCACCTGGACCTTCTCTGACCATGTTCTCTGTCTGGTGAGGACCTGGCCTTGGTTTCCCACTCATGCTTCAAAATCAGTGCATTTTCCCTCACAGCCACAGCTAGTGTACAGCAAAAGGACCTGCCTCTACCTGTGTAGACCCCTCATAACCATGTATTAGTCTAGTGAATCGTCTTGACTTGGCCACCGGTCCACCACCACATCACATGGGGAGGAAAAAAAAGCAGATTGTTTACAACTGAAACTGTAGTGGACACGACATTAATAGAGTTTTCTCAATTATAACATTTCAATTAAACAGCATTATAGCTTCTAACGTAACCCTCTATTTCAATTTCGTCTGTTGTCAGCATAAATTATATGGAATCCAAGATGTGTCATGCAATTATTCAAGAGATCATTACTGATAAACAATTCTTACAGGAGAAGTGAATATTTCTGTATAAATAAGCAACTCCTTGGCAAATAACATGGTAAATAGATGGTTTCTTTGACAATATAATTGACGTGAACATTGAATTGATTTAATACTTTAATGACTTCGGCAGAATTGCTTGCAGCTTTGGTCACACGTGGAGAGTTTTCTCATTATTCAAAACAGATTTGCAAGTCAAAACCGCTGTATTATGGAAGGAGGTGTCACAGGGTATGTTAACTATGGCACAATTCAGAACAGCTCCTCAGCTCAAGAAATACATGGAGACACACACACACACACACACACACACAGACAATCAGCACACCTCTGCTCATCATGGTATATTTATTATACTGTCCTTCTACCATTGGGGCAGCAGAAGGCAGAGCCATTAAGAAAGTAGAGTAATGGTTAAAACCCTAAAAGGGACCCTGCTGTTCTACCGTACGTGCACTTACTGTGAAATGCTTTTATGTGTTTGCAGCTGGGAAAAGAAAGGTTAAAGCTGTCAAGCTGCTTTAAAGAAAAAAATAACTGCTAAGTAACGTTATGTTTTTATGAGTAATTTTCACATTTTACGTATGTTTTTTTTCTTTCCGTTTTGCTTTCTGATGAGCAAAAAGAGCTTTAGTTCAGTCTGACCCTCAGAAAATAGATATTTGTGCAATTAAACTTCTAATTTTGGAATCTGACAATGCTCGGCTTCACAGTTCATATGCAGTGAGGTTACTATTCTGTGGATTGTGTAACAATAAAAAAAGATTTAAAAAAAGAAAACACAAAAAAAAAAAACCTGCACATGAACCCATGATGGGATCAAAATCATTAATGGTCCATTGCCTTCTCTTTACTGCTGAAGTGATTCTGGAATTTTCGCACTCTCTCTCTCTCATCGTGACCTAATACGAGGAAGTAAAGAAACTGGTTATGTAATAGAGAGATGGGTAGAATTTACAGAGTAATACACTGATTTTACTGCACAGTGCAAAGTCATGTCCTTAGCACAAGCTAACTCTGTTAATGTTGCATCCTTTCAGAAGCTCTCCGGACTTCTACTACATGACCGACTGAATGAAAAGGGGAGACTTGAACTCTGAATGAACAGATCGCAGAATGGAAATAACACAACTCCTTTTTTTTTTTTTATTTTCCTCTTACACAGCAATCCCTGACGCAATGAGCCTTCGCTTCACAAAGTTCAAGCTGTTTTCAGTTACTGTAACGGCTCCTACACGTCTCGATTGGATCCCGTATAACTGCATTTTTTCTGGAGTATTCCAGACTGTCACCACACCAACTTAGACGGGCGTCATGGAGCAACATGGGTAACAGTCCACAGTCCACAGACATGTGTTTTTGGTGAATCGGTCACTAAATTGCCCTTAATGTGTCACAGTGTAAGAGTGTGTGTGTGTGTGTGTGTGTGTGTGTGTGTGTGTGTGTTACATAGCTCTATTGTGTGGATGGTTAGATAACTGTAATAACTTAGTGTAATGCATCTGGTGCTGTATATTGCCTTGAACAAAGGTGTCAGATAAATACAAGTGAATAATAATAATAATAATAATAATAATAATAATAATAATAATAAGAAGAAGAAGAAGAAGAAGAAGAAGAAGAAATATCCATAGCTACTATTTTGTTTCCCTCTTCGAGTGGGAAGGTCTCTTCTCAAGTATGACCATACCCAGCTTATTCCTCTACCTTAACATTCTACCACCGCTTTTAGATGAGTCTGTCGAAGACTAAAATCTGCCACTAAGCACGTAACTGTCACCAGCTTCCAGGCCCACAAAACCCGGTGGCCCTGGACAGTGAGCTCACCTTACCACACAATGACCACAAGAACCATTGGGTTGTTCCTCTCATCTGTTGGTCTGTTGCCTGGGACTGTGTCACCTCTCAGGTTTTCATAATGGCCCAGCAGCCCTCTAGGAATCAGTGCACCTTAGACGCCTTTTATTATCCACAGGCCATGAGGTGGAATAGCCCAGGACAGTCGAAACAAGCACTTTGCACCAATTTGCTATATTAAAAACAAATTGATTGATTAAAGACCAACCTCATAAGACAGCCAATCTACTACCACAATGTAATGATTTATAGTGAGGTAAATAATCAATGTTTAATGTACTGTTGGCAGCTGAACTGTGCTTATTAACCATCAGGCTTTTTGCCCCTTTACTCTCCTCGCTCACATTAATGCCACTTTGACACTTGAAAAAATATTATGATTAATGAGGGAACCACTGATGGTTCTGCACAGCTTGCTATTAGCACTTATTCAGCCTTTCCATGATGTCAGTCTGTCATTTTAAATGAAGAAGAGACAAAAAAAATGGGGGGAAAAAAAAAACACACTAACATTTAAATATTATTCCAAGAAATAATTAAATGGCGCCTGACTTCATACAAATTCATAGCTCTTCAGATGTTGTTACAAAATATTTACACAGTTGTGGAAGATGCATCTTGCCAATGCTGACGTCACCCATCAGCACTCGCAGTGTGTATACAATGTGCAGAAAACACACACAGTCTGGTGTCCCACTTTCACACTCCTTGAAACACGTGGGCTTTATTTTACCAAACGCAAACAACGGCGGATGAGTAGAGATCAATTAAGAAAACGTTGGCCTCCCAGGTTCTGTCCGATGCACAGAGCTCATGTGAAGACACACACACACACACACACACACACACACACACACACACACACACACATGCAGGCCTCTCGTTGCGCAGGCCACCGCAGAAAGACCCGACACAAAGATAATGGTGCACGACACGTTTCCGACACCGAGGAGCAATTTGAGCGGATAAAGAAGGAAGCACCGGTGCGACGCCGCTGCCGATGACGGCTGTTTCCCAAATTCACTCCAGGTGTGGGGACTGTCTATTTTTATCCCTTGCAACACACTCTTATCCATCTGCAGAAATCCAAATCATCTGTTGTACTGAGGGGAAGGGAAGTCACCTCAGATCTTCCAAATAATGAAACCGATAATTTTTTATTAAAGAGAAATGTATCGCATTTATACAGTATACGTAAGATAACAACATAACATAACATAACACTTTTTCCCTTTTATAAAGTAATATTGGACTCAGATTCTGATGAAAACTGGACCTTGGGCGTTTTGCGCTTTAAAAAATGAAGGCCTACTCCTTCGCAGTGATTTGTATTGTACTGTAACTATTTGAGAGAAAAAAAGGATGGACATTATTCATATATGAATGACTTTTCATTAGGGGCTGCTAATTACACGCTCGAGTCATCCATCATTTTAATAATCTCTGTCAGAATGAACCAGCTGCAGCATGTTGACACACATGACTCGATCCTGTCGTGATCTGTGATCGCTCAGTAAAGTCCACTGCTTTGGCATATGTACAATAATTCCCAATTAAGTGCTGGTAATTGCAATAAAAAAACTATGCATTTAATTTTTTTGATGCTGACTGGTCAGCAGATGTTTGTAACTAAACATTACTTGCGTCTCCACATTAGTTTGCATGAAAGGTCCTCGGAGACATAATAATTACTGTGTCAGTCTGATATACGTTAAATGCCGAGATATATGAGAAAAAAGAAACGCGATTGCTAATTTAAGATGCTATAATATCTACTCTATTGTTATAGTAGGAATGGTAAAACAAAACCCCTATTTTCAGCTAAAGAAAAGCACAAACAAGCAAGGCAATTTGAATACTTTGAGGCCTGTGTAAGAAAGAGATAAGAAAACCTGCTGTTGAAAATGCACCGCTGTGTAAGGTAAATGAAAATTTGTGCTCTCAATTCAAAGCGAAAAAGTAAAATATGATTGCTCTCTCGCTACCAACACACGTGTTTATTTCCTGGGGTGTGCGCGTGCAGATTACGGATTATATAACAGTGCCATTCTGTTGGCACGCCGGGAAGACCGTTTGAGCACATCTACCATAAACATCATGCTGTGGCAGTAAATAAATAAATAAGTAAGTAAGTACATAAATAAATTAAATTAAGTAAAATAGCGGGTATTGTTAAATTAGTCCTTTTACTCGGTTGGTGTCTTCCGTTCCTCTGCTGCCGTAATGAAGTTTGTACTGTCTTTGTTTTAATATTCTTATTATTTGTTTTAGTGCAATGCAGGCTCGGCGTGTGGGCCTTCCGCCTCAAACACACCAGTGATAACCGCCAGCTGGCCACTCAACAGAGCCAACGAGGCCGCGTACGGAGCTCGCCACGGTTTTCCGTGGAATCGAGCCGCCAGAAATCACGAAGCTGGCAACTAGGATGCGGTCCTCTCCGAGGGGACGTGCGACGGACTTAATTGTCATCTTGAATGGCAGTCCCACCGCCATCTGTGAGTGAGCTACGGGACGTCGCTTTTCCCCCCCTAATTAATTGTTTGTCAAATCAACGCTTCCTCTTCAGCAAAATGAAGAAATTCTCAGTTTGGTGTGGTTAATTAGCACTCGCTTTTGCATTTGTGGATATAAACAAATAACCTGATAATAAAGTGCACCCTTCTGCATATTCATTGGCAGCTGTGTCGACTTCTTTTGTATTAGCCTTTTCGGTGGCACCACTCCGAGAGTGGCACCATATTTCGTTTTTTACTGATGCCACATGTAACATGAAGCAGAGCGACTGTGAACAAATAAATAAATAAATATAAATCTATACCAACGAGCGTGTGTCTGTGTGTATACAGTATGTAGAGATATTGTACTGTGAAGTATCTTTTCTTTCCACTGATGAACCTTCATTAAAATGTTAATGCAATCTGTGACAAGGGAATAATAAATAGAATAGAATAGAATACAGAAAAAAAACAGCTATCTCTGTAGGTTGTTGTGCTTTATGAAATATTACTTAGAATTTGTTGAGGTCCTACGTGTGCAGACAGCTGTTCCATCAGCCTATCGTATCAACAATGAAGCTGAATAATATTTATCATATTTAAGTTTTTAAGAGTGTCTGAGTCTTTACGTAGATATGTGAATTTCCATTATATTACCAGCAAAATGTACTGTATAACGCGTTTCCCTACTAATAAAATATGAGGAAAAAAAAATAAAAACAGATACAATCCAGCAGGCTCCACGTGTAGTACATAAACGCACATTAACTGAACCGAAACATCTGACTCACAAACATCAATAAAATGGAGAAAAAGATCACAGTTACATTTTTCACATTATTATTATTGCTGTTATTATTAGCCAAAACTGAGATGTTGTAAAGATTGTTTTTATAAGTTTCAAGATTGAACACCCACAGTAATGCCAGTAGGGAGTTGAGAAGATGTAGATTGAAAATTATACAAAGAAGCCATTTCCATACATGCGGTAAATGCTGCCATTTGTGAAGCCATATACTCACTTAATGCAATTTCTAATACTTTCTAAGACTTTAAACATATCCTATGTAAGAGTTTTGGGGTGGTATCTTGTTATGTGCTTCAGAGATATATCTCCTTCCAAAAACCTACATTAGAGAACCAGAAATCCCATTTCCCATTCAAAACTGAATAGCCTGTGCAACATTTTTTGTTTTTTTTTTCTTTTAGCTTCTGATAACTCTCTTTTTGTATTTACCCAATGGGAAAAATGTTCTCGAAGAGAGAAAGGACATGACTTTTAACATTTTACTCTACGACACCCTATACCTCAATCAATACTCTGCATAAATTATCTGCTTTTTGCTGAACAAGATGCCTCGGTAACTGCCTTTGTTTTGTCAAGGGCAACTTACAATTACGCAAAGGAATATGAGATGTAGGAAGTACAACAGTTTATCTCATACAGTCTGGGTTCTTCTGCAAATCTGTCTATCCTCCTGTAATTTCAAAGTTTATGGGCTGTATTATTTACTATTCTAACTACTGTTTTCCTTTTTATACTCACATAAGAAATACAGTAGCTAAAGGCATACATTGCTGTGCATTTTTCCATCCATCCATCCATCCATCCATCCATCCATCCATCCATCCATCCATCAATCCATCCTTTTCTCTCTCCATGTTTTATTATTGCATAGCCATCTCTGCCGTTCTCTTTCAACTGATTTTACAGTGACTTGTGTCTGCAACCTTATAACAACCTTAATTAAGGGTTCAGACCCAAGGTTCACCCTTGACCCCATGCCTATTTAGTTTATAAAGACGTTAACAAATTCTGCTCGAACTTTGCCTTTTCATTCAGTCTTTTTTCTCCAACACAGGAAGACCACAACAATTTGACATATACTATGTTTACATATCTTCTTCTGACATATGTTCAGATGTTTGCACAAACTGGTCGGTTTTACTTACTTTGTGACATTTTTCTCATCATGTCAAGTCATGTTATAAAGAAAGCTGGATCATAAATGCATTTCAGTGCATATTGCTTCCTTGAACTGATTCCATCCTTGCATGGATGGCAAACAATCTGATGATCCATTGTCCAAACCTTCCCTCATACTCTGTTTTGGCAGAATGATTGACCTTCAGATGGATTATTGGCTGTCCTGGCATACAGTGGTAGAAGTTGTTATCCCAGGCTGTGGCCTTTAAGATCATGGATGGGGGCATGAGCTGGAAATTCTTGCTTTGGTCACCTGGATGGAAAGTTGTTTACAAAAAACAAAAATGAGAAAAATGACCTGTTCATCTCAGGAAGAGCTGACAAACAGCAGTGCTGATCTTGCATGCCTAGGTGGATCTTTAGCCATGTCCACTGCGGGCAGCATTTTTGGTTGACAGATAAGGATAAAACCAGAAGTGTTGAATGCTCTGTGTTTGCTGTTTTCACAGTTTACCTACAGGCAGTATGTGAGAACCAGGACTTGTTTGTAAACACTTTAATTGTTCACTTTGGGTCCACAATATAAGAGTTCTTATGAGCAAATCTATTTTGAGAGCAGCTGTATCCACTTCCAATATTTTGCGCCATTGTAGGTGGTCTTCACCCCTATACATCACGGCCATTCTGCCCCTAAAGGCAAACTCTTAGGAACCCAAAAGAGCTGCTCTCTGGACATTACCTTCGTGCAAAGTCCCAGACTATCATTAGAGTGTGCTTTGGATTCGAAGCTCAGCTGGTAAAACAAAAGGAAGAAAAAATCTGCAAAGCTGATCCCTAAAAGACATGGTAACACATCCTAAACCTGGACCAGATTACAGTGATGCAGTTTTCCTCTGTACAAACGCTCCTAGAAGAAGCAGTTTTCACCAGCCAGTATCTAACCTTTGGAGTATTTCTTTCATTTATATAGTTTAACAAATAGTTCTTAAATCAATAACTACTACTAGTAATCAATGTTACATTTTTCCCTGGTAATGACAGTTTAAAAATATTAATTTCAAAACATTTACATTCATTCATTTACCAGATGCATTTCTCGAAAGTGACGCACATTTCTGAGAAAATTACAAAAAGTGCGTTACATAAACAGAAGGAGAGAGGTGGATACAGACATGTGATGCTTGAACACAATTTGTCATGTACCACAGTATAAACCAATACACATTAAAACATGATGATGATGATGATGATGATAATGATGATGATGATGATTATGATGATGATGATTATTATTATTAGTTTTATTCAATCCAAGTTACCTATTCAGTATGGAATTAAAAGAAATTAGGTCACTTTTTCCATTTCACCACCTATGCAAGCAGTCCGTCCTCTCTTTGTTGTTCATCTCGTTACTATTGTGTCTTTATTCTCTCTATCTCCATTTATAAAATTTGAGGATGCGATGTATGCACGGCCTCAAATCTGAAGTCTCTGCCACAAATGATGAAGTTATGACTTTCCATGTTAAATAAAACTGAACAATAGCCTTGCTAAAGCAATAATCCTAGAAATAAATGTTAAATACGATTTTTTTTTTTTAGGTTGTTTGTTTTTACACTCCCCCCATCATATGCCATTTTTAGTGTTTCTTACTTTGGCTGCCCTAAGTAGACTTACACTGATCAGTCAACACCAACATGGTTTCAGTGAAAAATCACTTAAAATGATCCATTTAAGAACAAGCTAATGTTTAGCACCTGGTAACTTTGGCTTATTAAACTGGCAACTAGTCCAGTTCTAATCTCTACTGAACATTGTTCCAACAGCATGAAAAGTAGTCAGACAAAATAATGACACAGATTTATTTCAACATCCAGCAATGAGGCAAAAAGTGTTTTCATAAATCACTTACCATGTAGCTAATCATGATAACAATGTAAAAAGTACAGCTACTTAACGTTTAATGAATATGATGAATTCAAATGGACTGGATTTCTACATTTTAATTCTGTTTTAAAACTCGCTAAACAGTGTCAGACAACTACCCAATGCTCTAACACTACTTACTTATTCCAACATTAATTCTATCGAAAGCTGACCAATTTTCACTATTTCACACATGATTTATATTGCACTTTCTGGTACACTAAGAGACATATCAAATAGACCATACAGAATATAAGTTTATTCATGTTTGATATCGGAATTTGTGTCCTTTTTATTAAAGAGGGAATCATTCCAGATGCAGCCTTTGCTCAATGAACCTATAGAGGCAGTCATAGCACATTTTTCCTTCTTGATGGAATTCACATCAAAATTGCAAAGGAATCAGCATGAAAACATAGAAATAGAGCTCAAGCAAATCTGATTGGCTGCTATGGTGCTCTGAGTCTGGATTAAATCCAGGCCAACTGAGTAATTACAAGCTGTTTTCAGCTGTTTAACATTCACTTAAAACCTTCTTTTTTTTGTCGTTCCTCCATGCATTGCTCCTTTAGGAATTAAACACAAAAGTTGAATTTCCATGAGTCTGTTTATATTCTAGACTTGTTACAGACAATGGCATCAAGTTTTAAATATTAAAATGTGTGCAATCATCTCATTTCCAAATTTCAAATTCCCACAAGCATAACTTCCCAGGAGGTCTCAGCTGAGGAACTCGCTTGATGCCACTGATGAAGGTGCTTTGTTTCTCAATTTGGTGTGCCATGATAAAACTCTTAGATATCACAGCTATGCTGTCATTATTTCCTTATGTTGGTAAACTGGTAAACACGGTTTCAGATTTTTAACCAAAAAAATGTCACCAGTCTTATGTGCCAGTAGTAAAACTATGTTACAAAATCCAAAAAAAAAGAAAAAACAATTCTTATACAGCAGGAAAATGTATTGGTCCAACTGCAGCGTCACTTTGGCCATCTCACAAAAAAGCGGCAAAGATATGGCACTGCTCTTGATTTATTATCTTTGAACTCAGCCCCAGTGTTATTCATTCTCATTGTAATCAGCATGAAATATGCATTTCATGTGTTTATGTATTCCCCCTTTCAATGCCTTAAAGTCATTTTTAAACATCAGTTAGAAAAAGTATAAAAACATTCTTTTATTACACTTGCATCAGCTTTCAGTGCTTTATTTTATTTTTTTTGAGATGGGATTTCATTTTATCTCAGAAAGAGCAAATGTGAAGTCAGCAAAATGATGTAAACCATGTTTGGGTTTATGCTTAATAAGATTTCAACAGATTTCATCTTACAACATTCCTAAAAATCTCTCATTTTGGAAACAGATATACAGAATGCTTCAGGTGTTCATTAATGCATTGAAATCAATATTAAGAAAAGTACAATGAAGTTTAGAGGAAGGTCATATTATCAAACAGTGCCATGTGTAAACGCATGCAGAACGGGGGAAAAATATGCAAAAGTTCAGTGGTTTAAACATTCCCATAGGCTGCGCAGGAAGATGATTTGCATTAATTATGAATACCACATCACTACTGGAAAAGAAGTAACATATGCTTTGTGTTATGGTAATCTACAGACCTTGGAAGATATGTATAATTAAAACTTAGATGGTGGAATAAAACATCTGAACAGTCTGCAATCTTCATGTGTACTTTAAAACTACTTAGCAATGTAAAGCATGGAGGGGAAAAGCCTCTGTCATATTATAATAAAAAATAGAATTTTTTTTCTCCTTCTGGAATTATTCATTAAATAGAGGAATGAGAAATTAGACAACTTTTCAAGGACAAGAAGGTCTTTTATGGAAACTGCATTTTGTGGAGATTTGTTGTAAAAACACAGTATTTCACTTGGATTTGACCTCATCTCCCATGAGATTCTCAGCTGGCATTTAAATTTGGCAAAATGACTGACACAAATATATGTACGAAAACAACTGACAAAGAATTGCAATTGGATCAATATTTAATACGAACAAGCTCAGGAGAAACAGTGCTTGTTGGGGATGCATAAATACGGTGCTTCTCAGAGTGGGATGACTTGTGGGAATTATTATGATTCTGAGATCCTTTCTGTCACGGCTGCCATTGAACAGCCCCTGGGGTCCCCAGATTCGATTAGCAATGTTGCATTGGGCACCCTGCAGGCAACCACGTGCCTCCGCACAAGACTGGGGTGGTGGTCCCCATGGAGTGAAACAGTGGCAACCTTCCCTGGTGTGTGAATCACTGAAGAGTCTTACTTTCCTCCTTCCTGTTTCCTGGGCCGGCAGTAGCGTGATGGATATAAGAATAAGACGAACTGGAGAAAAGCGTCAGCTAAATTAATAAAGATAAACATGGACAGCCAGAGATGAAATTCCTCCACAACTGTTGGCATTTCCAGTTGTTACATGTGAGCAGTTCAGTTGGCCAGGTGGGACTGCAGTCTCATATCCATTTATTCATTTAGCTGACACTTTTCTCCAAAGCAACTTGTCATTATTTACTCATTTATAGAGCCACATAATGTTAGTGGAGCAATTTTTTTTTAGGGTAAGTATCTTTTCCAAGAGTACTCTAGCTGGGGGATTGAACCTGTGACTTTTGGATCCAAAGGGAACAGCGTTAACAACTATGTTACCAGCTGCCTCCTGCAAGAAATGAACCTCAAACAAACACATTTGTAAAAATATAATCATGGGGTCTCCAACTTCCCTGAATCGCAATATTTAATGAAAGACCAAAAGAACTAGAAAATGTTTAAAAATAAAAATCTCAGTAAACAAAAATACTTTGGATTACTTTGAAAAAGCAAATAAAATTTTGAAAAGATGGTTTATATTGCAGCAATTTCCTATTTTTGAAGCTTATTTTTGAGGGATTACTATTCCTATGGGACATCTGTCCTCAAATGTGTCCGCACAAGATAAAGAAAAAAAAAAATGTACGAAAGTACGTTTGGATCAATCGTTTATGATCGACTTTATCCATATTCGGAAAGTTAGTCCACAACTGATCGAAAGGGGGCTTCATGGGTTAATGGTTAAAAGTGTAAAGAGTCCACCAGGCCTTTGGTTGAGTCTGTCTGCTCTGCTCTTACGTCATGTGAGCAGTTTTCAGTGTCTCACGGAGCTGCTAAGTGCTCTACTTATGGAGAAGCAATTAAAAACCGCTTTTCGGTTTTTTCTTTTCCGGTTATCAAGTTACGAGGCTGACAGGTTGTTACTTTTTACAACTTTACGTGTTTTCTGACACTTTGTTTGAATACGTGGAGTCAGTCAGATGGAGAATATACATTATTTACAAGATTATTCTGATATTTCAGTCATTCCTCCTTGTGAACCTGATGTGTAAAGTGAGGGATTCGGCAGGGTATATTCCTTCAGCCGTCCTCGCCGCAAAAAGAAATATCACTAGATACATTAAGGTAAAAGTGAAATGTCACTATATGTACTTTGTTTTTTTTTCCTGCGGAATGTTCCCCTTTGTTGTATATTTTAGGTGCTTTCCGCCCAAGTCATTTTCTCAGAAGGCCTTCAAATAATAGTCTGTAGGTCTATGAATATCTTAGTGTCAATCAAAGTAGTTTTCCTTCTCCAGCTTCTCTTGAGTGTCAAAGTGATTGATTGTCTCTGGGAGATGATGATAATCGTCTTGTATAGCGGCGCCTGCAGGATACTGCGTGGGACAGAAAATAAACCCTGCACTCCGGTATCAAAACAGACCCTGTCGTTCTTGCAGAAAACAGATCTACTGTGCAACATCTCTCCCTCTGTCTTCTGCAGGCCTTTTTCTCCTTTACCTGAGTTTGTGCTCTGAGTCACAGGATCTTCCAGATGCCGGGATCCAACACGGCCGTTTGGGCACCCGCGTGACCCCCGCTCTATCCCGACCGGCCCATTTATCCGCATGTGCCCATGAGAATGAAGTGGCAAATTAAAAAGGCAACACGGGACACTTTGCACAGTCTTGCATAAGCCACCTTGGGGCCTGGGTGTTTACAAGGTGATCCCATGGCTCGCATTGTGGGGGACTAGCAGAGAGGGCTGCCTTCCTGGAACCTCCATCTGTGATTCTGACTGTCTGGCTGAATTATGGACACATTATGCGATGGCCCTGGAACCCCTCCCAGACTGCGCTGCGGGAGCCCTCTTTCTTCAGAGCAATTCCACAGACTTTTCCGCATTCCTCCGTGACACTCTGTTTTGCAATGTAAAACACAAAACAATGATAAATATCTTTTTATTTTCATAGCTGGGAAGAAATTAAAGCTAAACCGTTACAGATCTGGGCTTGTAGCTATTAAAAAAATAAGAGTAAATAAATAAAGTTAATTAAGGTCAATCCTTAACTGTTGTATGAATGTAGCCTCAGTTTAAATAACTATAAATTCTCATTAATTAAGCCATTATTTCTTTAGGATACTATGCCTTGTAATTTGTTAGAATAAATGTTTGTATAAACTGATACTAGGCATCAGTTACATGAAATTCATTGCTAAAGTAAAATGTCATACTTTTAAAAATCTTCAACTTAGTATATATGTTTGGGGGAAACATGACATGTGGCAAACATATTAACAACGAACACACCGGACAAGGTGGCATTGCCTTTCTGTGATACACTATATTGTCATTAAATTAGTGCATGTTTTGGGTATTGTGATGTCACATCAGTACTAGAAAAATAATAATAAAAAATATATATATATATATATATATATATATATATATATATATACACACACACACACACACACACACACACACACACACACAGTTGAATTTTTGACAGAGGACAGATTGTGATTCATGCTCAGAGTGAAACGTCACAGCGGTTGAAAAATCATAGAATCAGCACTGGTGAATGTGGGTGACACTAAGGTTTTGATTGATTTGCTGTTGAAAGCTCAAAAGGACAATGTTTCATTAAAAAAGTTTTGGTGGGAAATATTGTGGAGAGTAGCTGGATGTTAAATAAGTTAAATAAAAAAAATAAACCATATTAAGTGCTACAGTTGGGGGGGGGGGGGGGGGGGACTAATGGTATCTCAGCGAAATATGTTTTCACAGTAGGGGAATATTTCACCAAGTGGATTCTCAATAGCAAAATCAATAATGGGGCCTTGCATTTCTTGCTGGGTATTTGTTCAGATTTTTTATGTCCATTCCAGGAGATTCCGGCTTCATGCTTTCCCAAGGAATTCTGTGATCTACACTCAAAGCAAATTCTAATGAATAAAACTTATCACGATTGAAAATATCTGTAACGTATGAGACAAAAGCACTTAATTTTGCAAACTTCGACAGCAGAACCACTAATGGAAACTTGACATGAAAAGGTTAGCTATCCAAGGCCTGTTGTAGAAATGAACCATTCAAAATAAAAGTAAATGGGTCATGGTGTGAAAGCTTTGTGTGACACTTCATGAAAAAGTCGTCCACAATGCAAACGAGCAAAAACGACGGCTCAGCTACAAGGTAGTACAGTGGCTAGTGCTGTCACCTTGCAATCAAAGGACCCGAGTATCAAATTTCAGATGCTGTTGCAGTACCTTTGATGAAGGTACTTACCCTGAATTGCTCGAGTAAAAATTACCCTAGATGTATAAATGGCTAAATAATTATGAGTAATGCAGCATACAAACAATTACATTGGGCATAACCTGAAGGCTGCATGTTCAAATCATGTTTCAACTCCTGATTCCCGCTCTAGTACTCTTGAGCAGCGTATTTACCCTAAATTGCTCCAGTGAAAATCCCCAACTGTACAAACAGGTAAATAAGTGAAAATAGTAGCCTCAGGTAAACAAGTAAAATGAGTAAAAGTCTGGACATCTCAAAATTCCTCTGTAAGTCTATCATTACAGTGATCGGTGTTATTACGTTAATTTCAAAAGAACGCAAGGAAGTTTATTACAAACTGTGTGATTAATGAAAATATTTCACAGGTGCAGTCATTGGGACTTTTTTGGAAGCATGGTACAGCACGTGTAACAGTAAGTGCCTGAAGCCCAAGTACCGCTGGTAACCAACGTGCATCGTTTATAACTTGTAATTTCAGAAGTTCTTAAAGTGTCTCGAAGAGAAATTGGATTGTATTTTGAGGTAAACAAACAGGTAACGCTGTATCAGTCATGGGTTAGTTTTCTAGTCCAAACATTTAAATGCTCTGCCTGCCCAGCTTCCTGAACGTCAGATTATTTTCTCTTATTTTCTTCCTATGATTTTATTCAATTTCCTACTGGTTATTCAGAGACGATAGCCAATTATGCTCTCTGTGTAAATAGATTTAAAAAAAGCTGATAAATAAAATATATTCAAATGGACCATTCCAGCAGGTCAAATTCTTTCTGTATGTTTTCCTTATCAAAACCATTCCCTTGAATATTTTGTGCAGAGTCTGATGTAAATCATTTTCTGATGGAAAAAAGACATTTGAAAACCTGAAGGAGTCACGGCCATATGCACTTGCTCTGACAATAGAGCTGGCAGATTGAATTCCAGTGCATCTAAAACACTGAAATACAAATAAAATAAATGAATGCAGACACTCCCTTGTGCCTGTAATCTTAAAGGGAGCACATTGTGGTCAGGTGGAGCATTGGGATTTATAATCAAAATGTTCTAAGTTATTGTGCAAAAATGCTTCTTCCCAAGCAACAAACATACACATACACTTCACACAGGTGAATCGCAGCTACTCACAGCTCCTATGTTTCCATGCATATGAATTTACACACACACAGCCTCTATTAATCACCACTCATTCTGGAAAACAGATGGATATAATAGTTAATCCATTATTTCTTATAGGGAACAAAAAAAAAAAACCCTAAATGTAGTGTTAGATTTTACATTTAAATGCCTTTTTATTTTACCAGGGAAGCTCTAGTTTTCTCCTTTGGTATGGGATGTTACTCAAAGCGGCTGTGAGTTGAAGCTTTTTGGTAATGTCTTTTTTGTGCATAACAAGATAAATATAAATTCAAAAAACTTGCCATCTGTCCTTTTCCGGTGTGCTTCGTTCACCTAGCCGATATTACACCCCCCCGGATCTCATCCATGTCTGAAGACTACCGTAAGAGTGAAATCTGAGGTTTCCCCAAAAACAACAGTACAAGTGTCTTAATAGTCATAATTATTGCGATAATCTAGGAAGTAGTACTCCTGTGCAATGCCACCTTACAGTCCTGTGCACACAAACACCACAATATGTAATACTCAAGAACTGGCAGGTGCAAATAAATACATAAAACAGAATTTGTCTGGGGCTTCAAGGAAAAAAATAACGAAGATGGCAAAGCCGCTTGTGGCACGCCGAGGCCGCCCGGGGAGGGGGCGGAGACGAGGGCAAAGCAGCCACAGCTAGGGCCGATTTCACTCCCTATTTCTTCCCCGGTGCCCAGCAGTAGAGAGAAGAGACCCAGGAGGAGAACGAGGCAAACCCGAACCCGATACTTAAGACGACGCCCGCGTCCCAACCAACCCGACTCTCCCAGCCCCCCTGACCAGCACGAAACCTCTCCCTACCTGTTCCCTGGTCCCCCTTTCCCATCTCCTTCCTTCTTCCCTCTCTAAGGGCAAATAAAAGCCCACAGCAACGGGCGACTGCATCTCCTGTCTCCGGCCCCGTCTCTTACACCACTATGTTTGCTTTGATTTAGTTACCAAGAGACCTGAAACCTCTTATGTCTGGAAAAGTACGAAGGCACACAAACAAATTGAGAGATACAATCCATGCTATTTAACTCATAATTTAGCTGTGAGTTGCCACCACTGAAGGCACAAGCGTCGCACACGTGGGATTAACGTGTCAAAGTGGTGTGCCGTGCGGAAAGAGCGTTCGCAAAGAATAATTTCGGAGCAGCCGTAGAGTCGGACAGATGGATCTTCACTACAAAAACGCAGGTACATCTGGTGGGCTCCAGCCGGCCAGCAGCCTGCCGGTCAATCCTTAGCAGGAAAAGAAATCGCATGCTGCTTCAGTTAACTCTGGATTAGCACGCAACAATATGTTCCAAGAGACTTCACACAGGGCTTTCTGTCGGAGACGCTACTGGAGCTCTCAGCAGATCTCAGTGTGCCATGGCAATGCGTAGTATTCAGTGAGGTAAACGACTACAAAGAGAAAAAAAAAACCATGAAATGACATGACGCATTTAGCACTGGTTTAGAATTGATTTTACCACCTTTGGCCCGTGCGTTAAGACTGGGTTAAAACAAATTTCGGATGAGTAAAATCCATACCTTCAGTCGCAAGTCATAGGACAGCAGCAAAAATAAAGCAAAAGAAAATGTTACGTCAAGAAACCTTACTGTGATTTTCATCATTTCACTTGTAAATCTGGAACCACATGCTTTATTAAAATGCTTGTCATGTAATCCATCTGGCAAACTCCTTCCAAAACGTCGTTCTACTAATTTTACACAGGATGAGTGGAATTCAGTGCTCATGCTATCAGTCCCTCCTTCAGCTGCAAAGGAATAAAAATGTACCAGTGAGATTAATGTTAATGCAATTTTTCATCCTTGGGTCTATAGTGCCTGTTGGGTAATGCTCAAAACATTTTTATACCTGGGATATATGAAAAACCAGTTCATAGCTTATTACAGCTCCAGGTCCATGTCAGGTCCTGGGGACACGACTGTCACCGGCAACAGCCAAGGAGGTGTCTCCCGGGAGACTGATGACACAGAGCACGGCCACCTGCATCCTCTCAGTGCACCTCTGCTTCACATACTAGTTCATATATAGCATGTATGGATGATAAGACACAAATTTTTATTTTATGGTCACTACCGAGTTGTAGAGAGGCCAAATTTAATTTCCTGGAATTGTTCCGTCATCATTGTGGAAGAAAATAGCTTTTTTTTTTTTTTTAAATTTAAAAAAAAAAAAAATAAAAAAAAACCTTTTTGATGCCCCTGAACATCTTTAGTGCACATACCATCCAAGATTTTGTAAAAACAGTGAAAGTCATTATTTTGCAGTAGATTAACCTTAACTTCCCTTATTTGTGGAAGAATTGCTTCTGCTACGTTTCATCAGAAATGACTCATCGAGGTCAAAGCCAGTCATCCTGCTTCGCACAGTCGTTCGACTCCTTCGTGTTCCAGACCCTGTGAGGTCCAAGACAGAGGTCCCCGAGGCAGCAGCTTTTAGGGAAGGTGCAGGATTCATTAAATATCACCATACGCCTCCGGGGAAATCATTGGCACGGAGGGCTAATGATGAGTAATAAAAACTATGACTTTATACGAGTAATAAAAAGGGAAGAGATTTGACCCTGTCGTACATCTTCATGAAAATGATCAGGTCCCAATAAATTCGACCTGCCAATATTTTTCAGTTTCTTTTTTTTTTTTTTTTTTTTCCTTTTTCTTTCCCTCCCTTTAAAAATAGCTTGCTGTATCAGGCCAGCGCAGAAAGTTTCAAGCAAAGGTCTTTTGCTGACCGATTAACATGTGCACTGGTGTGGAAATCTAATGATCCTTTTAGAAAATTTAATAATTAGTGATGTTTACGGCTGGCTGTAAAGGGGACAGTTGTCTTCTATTTTCTGGATATAAAGGAATGCACAGCATTACACAGACATACATATAAAAAAATATGTACATGTACCATTTAAATTTCCAATTTTGTTAATTTCAACACAAATGAAGTACACTTCATATGACCCAGTAAAGTGTGTGCTGAAAATGATTAATAACGCCTACACTACACTGCGATCCATAAATTAACTGCTTTGTAATTTTTTGAAAATAATTAGTAGAGAAGCAAATTCAATTCCCGTCTTAGTATTAGGCTTGCATCGCTCGGCTCTCAAAACATTCATTAAAGCTGTTACAATTAAAAATTCAAGGCTATGACTTTTTCCCCACCTTCAGATAGTATACCGCTAATCATGTTCTATTTTTATGACACTAAGTCTAAAAGTAGGAAATAGCTGTACAGCATCAATCCTTCGCCAACCTGAAGAAGCCTTGAAATTAATACGACATGCAGTGGGAAGTGAAACCTTTGGTGTCTGACTATTACTGCAAGGCTGGCACTGAAGCGTAGCTTTCCTACTCCGTATGCAATCATATGGCCAGAATCATAGAGCATTACAGGTTTTTACAAGTACAGACCACTGAAAGGGCCTAATTCATTGCATGAAAAGTCACTCTGTTAGGTGGGGGACAATACACTGGGATCAAATTACTGTTTCTAATGTGGAATAGAAACGCTGTACCAACCACCAACACACAACTTTCTATGTAAAAATTACCAAACAGCGCCCCCCGCCCCAAAAAAAAAAAAAAAACACATATGGCAACCACTTGTCTAATGTGGGGTTCTGGAGGTCCTGGGAGAGACCCCACAATGGTGATAGCAGTCCATTGGAGGGTAGTCTCGCTCTCTCTCTCTCTCACACACACACACACACACACACACACATAATAAGGGCAGTTTAGAGTCTTCAGTTTACTTGAAATCTGTCTTTGGATTCCAGGAGGAAAGTCGATCAAGACTACACACCAAAACACGGGGAGAACATAATAAAAATACAAACAGAACAGGGGTGGAACCCACATATAATCACGCAGCCCAGACTCTGTGAGGGACCCATGTTACCTGCTGCTACTTTCCGCACTACAAAAAAAAAAAAAAAATTCTCACCAGGATGTTTCATCATTTGCAACAATAATTAATGGAGAGTAAACATGATTTGCATTTCTAAACAGCATAGCTAATGTGGAGTAAATGAAGGTTCAAGTCTAGTTTATAAAGTAGGTAGTCCAAGTTACTAGTTAGTATCTGCAACGTATGACATTTTTGTTTGAATGTCATATGATAGGCATAACCCCACCCTATGAACTGAAAGTCAGTTATGTCAGCCAGGGGCCTATTTTCATCTACTACATCAAGTTTTTATTATACAGGGCCTAGAATAAAATGAGGGAGCACATAGGGTGCTGGTTAGAGCTTCCACTTTTGGGCTCAGATGTTCCAGGTTGGATCCCATCTTCTTCTGCAATACCCTTGAGCACGGTACTTACCCTAATTTGCCCCAGTAAAAATTACCCAGCTATGTAAGTGGGTAAATATTTGTAGGGAGCTTTACACTGTATGTTGCTTTGCAGAAAATTGTGAACGAAATGAATGAATGTAAAATTATATAGGTGCATTTGCAAAGACCTGCTGCAGACACTGGAAGCCGACAAGTGGAACTCACTTATAAAGCACCTTGGGGTGAATCAGCAGTTTGTTTATAGGAAGCCTTTCACAGATTTAAGACTGACATGTCTTCTATCCTGCAATCATTGAAAAGAGAGAGATGGAGGAGAAGCATACTATGGTGTGATAACAGTATAATGAAAAGAACGTATTCAAAAGGAAGATTTACATTTTCTGTAAACATTTCATGTCAAGCCCATGATTTTGCAATAATTTTTTTTTTTTTTTTTTTTTTTTACAATAAGAGAAAGCCTTGACCAAAATGCACGATCGCCATAGTACGAACTCAACTGAGTTCTGAAAACAATGTATACTGGATTACAGGACTTTGGGGGGGTCTTTCTCAAAATGTATCCAAGCTCTCTGTTAACTACAGGGCTAAATTATGTGATGCAATATAATGTAAAGAATGATTTCAAGTTGCATAGTGGTGTTATATTGCCCTTAGTGTGTGAATGGGTGTGTGCTTGTGTGGCCACCCTACAACAGAGTGGCGTCCCATCCTGGGTGTACCCTCCCTTCACTTTGCGCGCAGCGATTCCGAGAAGGTCCGGTCTGTCGTGACTCCGACAAGGACAAGCGGTTAGCGAAACTGTGTGAATAGCATCATTACAAAACTACTGACCTCCACGAATGATAAACACCTTGCTTGCAGTCACACATACCAAGACACAAGGTACCAACTAAAAATAAACAGACAACAATTGTTACCACCTGTTTCTGATGCTCCTTAAGATCCCGCACTACTTCAGAACAGCCATGAATGCAATCAAAACAGCGCCATGCTCTGATTTCTTAACAGTCTGTACAGAAGTCAGACAAACATTCCTTTGTACTGCTAGATTTTTTTTTTTTTTTAAAAGCTTGAATTTACTCCTTATTCATGGAAAATAAATTAGTTATTGACAGTTAGTTTGCAAACTTCTCATACTTTCCCTCCCAGTTCTGCTTTTTTTTTTTCTTCTAAATTTGAAATTTATTTTTGCCTGTGGAAACCGTGCCTTCATGGCATTTTCTCTGGAAATGGAGACCGTAAACATACAGCTTTACAGTATACAGGTGGATCCCAATTTATGACGGTTCAACATATGATTTTTTTCCACTTTACAATGGTGAGCTGGCAATAGATATTCAGTAGAAACCATACTTTGAATTTTGATTTATACCCAGACAAGTGAGACGCTCTCGCGATACTGGGCAGCAGCAGTGATCTGCATCTCCCAGTGTGTCACTGAGAGGTGTGTATTAGGTACATTTAACTTAGGATATTTTCAACTTATGATGGGTTTCGCAGAACATAACCCTACCGTAAATCAGGGACCACCTGTATACCAAACCACCAAGAGAATACAAGTTCATGTTCTCACAATGCAGACAAAAGAAGAGTTATGCTCAATTTCTCTTTGAATAATGAATGTTTTAAGTTCTGCTGTGATGATACACTCCAGTTCTGAAATGCAGTCTCGGAACAAAGGACGTCTTGACCCCTATACTGGCAGCTAGCTACCTGACATGTTCGGTGTCTAACTCATCCTTTGGCAGAAATCACTAGGTTAAAGAGAACAGGCTAATCCTTCCAAGTTCACAACACTTGTGTGTCTGTGGTCTGTTTCTCTGCAGCCCTTCTCTTCGTCTACCTCTAGCCTCCAGTTATCCCCAACTCCCCGGAGATATTTGTTTTCTATCACTCACCCGCTGTTTTCAACTTTCCTTCCTAAGTGAAACCTTCCAGCTCTACTTGTTGACTTTCATTCCCTTCATCCATCTCAGTCTCGTCCTCCTAATTCTCTGCTTACCTAGTGCAGGCCAGATTAAAGTGCATTTCTACATTAACGTTTCCTTTACGGTACGCTCTGACGCCTGCAGAGAGTCTGCTAATGGCTAAAGACATTCTGTCGGAATGAGTCAGTGTCCCACTCACAGGTAAGTCGCTTTACGTCAAACTCGGTGTCAAACTCAATTTTGGCTGAGCCACCTGGCAGCTGGTTAACATTTGAACCCATTTCCTATCCATAAGTCCCTTAATAGCTTCTTAATTATCTAATTAATACTGATGCATTTCCTGAAAACACAGCATCTAAATACTGCATCCCATTAATAAGTGGCAAAGTAACTGAAAAATTCAAATGTGCTTCCTTTTAAAAGAATGATTAAAAACAGTAATTCGATATTGACAATGTTAATAATGAATAAATGAATAAATAAAATAAATAAACATTAAAAGATGCTGAAGGTCAAAATACCAAAAATGCATCATGCCGGCTGTTAAACCCTTCCCAGAAGGGCTTATTGCCCACGTCCTCTGGCTGTTCGGCCACCGATGACACTTTACCCTAGCAGAACGAACCTGGATGAGTCACTTGGATGTGCTGTCTGCAACAAACAACGCAGGTCGAGCCAATGCCACTAATACACGCAACTAACTTCACCTGGATGTGGGCAAACATTTTGGCAGCAGTAACGATTTCATTTGCATTGCCCTTCACTGATGGGGTAGCTCAGCAAATGTGTGCTATTAATCAATTTTCACTTCTTCTGCATTCAGTCTTACGGGGCTCCCACTCATTGAACCCCTCCCCCTCTCCACAGCAAAGAAAAATAAGAAAGGTCACACAAAGTGAATAAAGGTCATGAATGAAAGTTAGGAGGCAGCCCTGGGGGAGAGGGGGGCTTCAAACTCATTACAGCAGCAACACCATCCAAAAATTCATTGACAAATTAGTCCCTACATAGCTGCACGTGTTAAACAGGTGACATTTGTACCTTTGGGATGTTAGTGAGGTGAAACAGTCATTTAATGTTATGCTGAATAAAGAATTCATTGATATTCACTCATTTAGTTGATGTTTTTCTCCAAAGCAACTTACAATGATTTACCTATTTATGCAGATGGGCAATTTTTACTAGAGTAATTTTAGGGTACTGCATTTCTCAAGGCTACTATAGCTGGAGGTAGAAATCAAACCTGGGATCTGTAGGCCCCAAGGTAGTAGTGCTAACCGCTATACTACCAGCTGACCCTTACGCCTTTCGTACTTAAGTGTTCAAATGTTGAACAAAATGCGGTGGGAGGTTCTGATGACCCAGATCTGAAAGTGGATGTAATCACTTTGAACCATTGCTATTTTTCATTTTTTATAACAAAGAAACTAGCAAAGAATCTTTGTAAAGGAATATATCTTATTCACTATAACGTCTTGACCAAAGTAGGAACAAAGTCTGAAGCTTTCATCATCATGTACTTTCACTGACATTGTTTATGCTGAGTCAATTTTCTCCCTTCTAACAAGGAAAAATCCCTATTATTATTATTATTATTATTATTATTATTATTAGGAGGCGGGCGGGGGGGGCTGGCTAATAATAATAATAATAATAATAATAATAATAATAAGAAGAAGAAGAAGAAGAAGAAGAAGAAGAAGAAGAAGAAGAAGAATGAGATATATGAAATACACTGACTTGCGATGGACTGGCGTCCTGTCCAGCGTGCACCCCTTCGCCCCTGAGCCTTGTACTCTGTGTTTCCAGAATAGGTTCTGGCTCACCGTGACCCCACTCGGGCCAAACGGTTATAAAAATTGGATTGGATTGGACTGGAAATACACTGAGGCTGACTTACTAGAAATTAGGTTTTTTTTGTCTTTGTCGCAGGCACAGTGTGGCCTTTTGTCCAAACTGTTAAATTACTGTATCGTCAGCTCCAGCTCTTAGACCAGACGTACGTTCTCCAGGGCTTCTTCGGCTGTTAGATCTGCGTTTTCAGCATATCCTTGGAGTGTCCTTCATGTATGCTATTTTCTCCTTCTTCTTCGTCTCCTTCTGGAAGAGGACCATAAATATGCCTCTAGGCTTTCCATTATTTTATATGGAACAAAACGCTAATTAAATCATGCTTTAGATTTCCCAAGGTTATTAATTATAGATACGACTGTGCCACCTAAAGGCACATATCCTCTAATTGGCATAAGTAGCTTGCATATCTTGTATTGACCAAACTATTGTACACGAGTCAATTACATATTACATAACGCTGATAATTATTGTAATGTTTTAGATGAATATTTGTCAGATGAAAATTATCAAGAAGGTAAAAGGATATCACAGGATGTCACGACCCAGGAAATGTTAATGTTCTATTTTTACTTTTCAAATAAAAATTACCCGCTACCTTTCCACCCTTTGCTTCTGTTGGATCGCTGAGTGTCGGCAGCTCAATTGTAAGAAGGATTGCGGCCTGCGGTGGGGGGTTCTGATGATCCGCACAGCAGGTCCGCCGGTCTCCCAGCACCCCCTGCGCTGATCATTTCGAGCGAAGGCCCGGGATCAAAACCGGCGGCCAGTCCTTCAGGAGGAGAGTCAAGAAACAGCGCCAGGGCAGCAGCCCTTGTACCCTTTGTTATTTGAGCTCTGAACCTCTAGGGCTTTTCTCCAGGTTTGCAATCCTGTCGCCAGCGCGCCGTGTGTCTTACCATTGACTTTCCTCTCGTTGTCTGATGTTAATTGAACTTTTTTCCCCCCGTGTCGGGGTAGAAACATTTCTTTCTCCCCAGTCGATTCATTGATTCTTCTGTTCGCACCTGGGTGGACCTCTGAGGTAGCGCCGTTGTTTAATTTGTTCGCTTGCTTCCCTATCTTGGAATTGACTGGGCTGGAGGAAAAGTTTCCTGTCGGAGAACCTCTTTGAATTCCAGTAGAGTAAGGCTCGTTACTGTACCTCATCGTTCACAGAGTCGTTTACTGTGCCGTCGGTATTTAATGTCTCCCTCAATCAATGTCAAGATGTTTCTTAATGCACCTTTAGCTTACAGTTAGACGATTGAGGGCATGCATTTAAAGCGCTGTTGGCGAATATGTAAGCTTGACTCAACATTCTGCGTCGTGCTTAGAGAGCACTTTTATGCAAAGCAATTTACTATAGACAGATAAGTTTTCAGTAAAGCAATTCCGACCCTTTACTGCTCCATTTTTTTTTTTTTTTTTTTTTTACTCTCTAAGTGGTTAGAACATCACCTCGCAATCAAAGGACACGAATCTGAATCCCTCCTCCTGCTGTAATAGACTTGATCAAGTTACTCAAATAATGCAAAAATGTACCCCACTATTTTAGGTAGCCCAGTATATACACTAAAAATTGTAAGTCACCCTGACAAAAGGGTTAGCTAAATCATAGCTAATAACAAAACTTAGCAGATTGTCATCTTTTTTGTATTTATCTCATTAGTCTGATTGATAGTACTTAATTTTACTTGCACAACAGATTAAATTTCATTTGAAGATCGATGAAAGTGTAAATTGTAGCTGAAAAACTTGCTAGAGGTTTGATTAAAACAATAGGTTAGAAATATTAGAACGCTTCATTTGAATCAAAGTATTTTCAGTACCCTGTCCTGGGTGTGTCTCCTCCCCATCCAGCCTTACGCCCTGAGTTGCCGGGTCAGGCTCCGGTTCCCCGCGACCCCATATGGGACAAGCGGTTCAGAAAATGTGTGTGTGTGTGTGTGTATTTTCAGTACTTGAGTAGTTTTTTTTTTTTCCTTGTTTTTACCCTCATACTCTTTTACTTTTACGCAGAGAAATTTTAGAATGAGTACTATCATTTCAATAATTATTTTACGAAAGTAATAATACTTTTCATTCAGTACTGTGTATTAGCTCCTCTACCCACCTCCTGTGCTGAGCAAATGTAAACTGACCTGGACTGAATTGAACCATCTGCTACACTCCCGTTTCCCGCTAAATTCCTCAGAGGACACAGATTATCCGTCCTTCGTGTCACTGCAAGATCCCCCAACATCTTGCAACAGCTTTGACCTCCTCTTCCCTTGCCCGTGCACGCAGTCCAGAAGGTTCCTCCGCAATCCGATCGGGGCCTCTTACCAGACAAGTAGACCCAAAGCTCCCCATAATTCAATTTCCAGGAACTTGATGGCATAGAAAAACCAGATATGTCGTCTGCTTTTTGTCTGCCTAACAAGGCCTAACAGTGATCAATAGCACTGTCGGATTCATCCCCTTTATACTTCCAGTACAGGGTGGAGGCAGGACTTTTAATAGCCTCATTTTTGTTGTTTGAAGGACTTCCTTCCCTGCGAGTCTCTCTGCCATCTTCTTCATGCACACGTTCCGCTCTCATCTTGAAATGAGCAGGCCTTTGAAATCTCTCTCTTTTTTCCTCAAGTCAACAGGGCCATTGGTGTTTCCCAGCCCTTAATCTGCTCTATGCTGGGCAGTGGGAGGAAAAGATAATTTGAACTGTGAAGCAACTGCAGCATTAGCAATAAATTATTACCAAAGAATGACAGCAATGGAAAAGTGAAGGTGATGAAACTCTATATTCATATGGCTAGAAGAAATGCAGCATCAGCAGTAATAAACTTACACATATAACATAGGCAACTTAAATATCAAAACTATAACGTTGTACCTGTGTTATGTTCTAACCTGAGTTTTTTGTCTTCCCTCTAAAGTCAAGAAGAAACATCTCATGTTCCAACCTATATGGTGTCTGTCCTTAGATTGTATAAATAAATTCATTAAATAAAAGCTGTGCTCCTCTCATTTGAATGCCAAAAAAAAAAATGATATTCCAATAAGCATTTAATTAAAATTAAGTCATTTTGTGCTTTGAAGATTTAAAAGTAACAAAAATCACTGAACAGAAGCATAGATTATTTAGTAGGTATATAATCTGAAAAGTGAACATAACACTCAATATAGATTTTGATGCCAGCTAAGGAATATGCGAATCTGACCATGTTCTACAGTGTCTCAAAAGTGTTTAAACATGAGAGCACCATGAAGGTAAGTGGCTTGGGTCAATGCAGTAAATTGCACACTTTGATGAAGTTCTCCTTTGTATACGAAGATCATTTGCATAGAGACGTTTCAGATACAGGAGACGATGGCTTTAAGAATAGAGCGTTCGTTTAATCAATGGCAGCTAAATGTCACTTTGACATTTTCGGAGCTGATTTGTCTTGACATTTAAAGCCATTCATCTGCCACACATTACAAACCAAAGTGATTCTGAACACTTTTTTCATACATGTCGCCACATAATCATACTTCGTATCAAGCGTCTCTATTCTTGACCCAGAAACCATTAAAACAGCATGTCTGTCAATCCTAATGTACAGTGCGTAAGAACAATACAATGTGCATTTCATATTGAGTTTGCACACTTCATTTTTCATAATGAATACATTTTATCCCGTGTTACTTTTCATTATACTGTACTTGTAAACATAATCTTAAAATTAATGTAATCGAAAGAATAATAAAACTAGATTCATTTCAGCAATGTATTTTTATCACCCACTGAACAAAAGGAAGTGTTTTACATCATTTATTATATGCTACTATGAACATTAGGGGGCATGGTGGCACAGTGGGTTGGACCACAGTCCTGCTTTCCAGTGGGTCTGGGGTTCAAGTCCTGCTTGGGGTGCCTTGTGATGGACTGGTGTCCCGTCCTGGGTGTGTCCCCTCCGGCCTTATGCCCTGTGTTACCGGGTAGGCTCCGCGACCCCGTATGGGACAAGCGGTTCTGAAAGTGTGTGTGTGTATGAATATTAGGTGCAATTCTGTCCTTGCCAGTCTTCTTGCTTCACTCATTGCTAACTGGTTAGGACATCATTTAAAACAAGTGAGGGAACAGAGTAAGAAAATAAAGCAAAAATATATGATGTTTCACACAAATCTCAGTTATTGCTGATGTACGCATAGTATTTATAATGATCCTTTCAAGATTTCACAAAACATCTATTTTAGATGTTTTCAACAGCAAGACCCACCTGTTCTTTGCTTACAATGGCCTTTCAGCCAGCTTTCAATTTCTCATAGTTACAGAGCTTGCAATGGACCCACAAGGCAAGTTAGAGCCATTAGACTTTGATTAAGGTATAACTCAGGTTTGGCTAAAGATGGTTATTTCTTGTTTTATTATTTTGTGCAGCAGATGAATTACACAAACCATGTGGCTTACAGGTAGGCAATAATTGCCAGGGCGACTGGCCATTTCACTGTAGCAGCTCAAGTCATGTACTCATGACATTATGAAGATGGAGTTGTGCATGACTGGAAAACCTTGATCAACGCAATTCCAGAAACAGCCCGATGCCTTCACTGATACAGAGCCATTAACCATATCACAGACTGACCCGGTCCAATACCTTGACCAACACAGACCACAAAACTCATTGACCAATGGATTAGCAGAAAATTTTCTGGAGTCGTGTTCAGAGGCTGCAGGACCGGCTGCCTTCCCTTGCACAGCATAACCTCCTGAGTGCTGAAAAATGAAAAAATAAATAAATAAATAAATAAAGCCAGCCTCATTCATCATTCATCTCACGCTTTTCGGGCCGTGGGGTACAGAATTCAGTTAGCTGCACTTGTGAACATGTCCCTCTCCAGAAACCCAGGCACCTGATGGCTACAGTAGTTCCACATGAAGACTCCGTCCACGGTTCCAGGGTGCTGACCTGTAACCACTGGCAACGGTAGTCAGTCAAACGCGGGAAGTCAAAGAAAAGTGTAATTCACTGTGAACTACCTCCAGAGGCAGAGAAACATGTCTCAGCAGTTCAAATTATCATGCATGAGAAAGCAGGACCATATCAGAAAAATCAATAATTTCTCTTTGGCATTTAATGCAAATCAAAGACAGATTTAAGGTGGATCATGAAATATGTATTCATAATCACACAACATTATTCCAAAAATTGATTCACTATTGGCACTGCAAAAATTATATTTACCCAGCAATGAAGAGCATCAGAAAGTAGAGAATTACTGCTCTTGTGTTGGGTTGAAGTCAAGCTACGAGTTCCAAGTTAATGGCAGCAACCAGAGCGAACCTGGCCAATGATTTCTGTGAATTTCCATCATCCTTGGTTAGGAAACCCTCTTAAGCACACGCTCACATTTTAGAACTCAAGAGATTCCAGGCTTACTTGCCTCTTTGCGGTTAAGAAGTACTTATGCTTGGCTTTGCGGCTGAATTGATATTTTGAGCATTGTCCTCTTATCAGTGAAGACCTGTTCTTTAACATTAAAAATGTTTCTCCACCTACCCCTTTAGCATATAATGCTGTTTGAAATTTATAACTGTAATATATTCCTCTTGAAAATAAATAATAAAAATAAAATGTGCATATGCTTTGAAGCGTGTTAAAAATAGCATGTGAAAGGCGAATGTAATACTGCCTTCTTGAAAAGGATTATTTGTATAATGACAAATCCAGTTTAGGGAGGATCAATATTTCCTTTCTGACGTGTAACCTTCTTACGCAGAGTAATTTCATACTTCCACACGAAGCACAGTCCACTGAAGCCGCCACACGCCGTTAATTACCCGGTAATTAGCTGGGCCATATTCTGCCACCATAAATCCGCCAGGATTGAGCGATCCTCCCGGCTGCCGGTATAAATCCTTGGATAAACATGCAGCGAGTTTCAGCATCTCTGTTCCTGCATGGCAAAGGAAGCTTAAAGAACCCGTCAAAAACCATGCAGGATACCGCGGTGTGAGCCTGAAACTGGGAAAGTTTCCCCAAAGTCACCCGGACACAAAAGATGAACATCGGGGGTCATTCGGACAGAAACACCAAAGACACAAATTGTCTCGGATGAATCGAAGCCTAAAACACATACTGACCTTTAGATGAACGAAAAGTCACAGGTCACATGCGTAGGTAGGAGTTACGCAGCCGTTAGGGAAGGTCGCTGTGCGAGCAACCACAAACCACCTTGTTTTCTAGTTACTGGCATACACCCACAGGTGGCATGGTGGTGCAGCAGGTAGCTTATTTTACGGTTGTAGGTTCAAGCGTGCATTCTGCATGTTGTCCTCATTTAAAGGAGAGTTTCCTCCAGGTTACACTCACAGTCCAAAGTGTGATTCACGTGAACTGGTCATGCTAAACTGCATTTAATGTGTGTGAGTGAAAGAGTGTGTGTGTGTGAGTACCCTGTGATGGAGTGGAGGACCACCCAGGGTTCACCCTGCCTCCCACACTATGCTTCCACTACTTACATTTATGAATGAACATTTATTCAAGTATAATGTATACTTATTTATTCATTTAGCTGACACTTTTCTCCAAAGCAACTAATATTGTGGTGACACAATTATTTATACATCTGGCTACTTTTATTGGAGTCATTTACTACAGCTAGAACCTGTAACCTTTGGGTCTAAAGGCAGCTGATACAGATAGACAGAGAGACAGACAAACAAACAAACGCCACAATGTCTGAAGTGTTCCACATGTGAGGTCTTACTCAAAGATAAGGCAATGATTTATTTTTTATGATATGAAATTGCAACTTGGCAGCCCTTATCCACTGACCCTCTTGCTGTGTGTTTATTTAATAAATCTGCTTGATCGTGATTGTGGCCCAGCGATTATTCCAGACGTATATTTTATTAAATTGTGACTATATAATGAAGAAATGTTTATCTATGCTGACTGATGCAAACAACAAGGCCCAGTGCAGCACTCTCATTACATATCGCACTTAAAGGATTTACGTAGGATTCGTCCAGCAAGAGACATTTAATAAAATCATGAACTTCTCAAGTTTTGCATGTGAGCTGTTTTCAAAATACTGCATAAAGTCTCAACATGAGTCATAATTTTACACTTTCAGTATTTTTGTTCAAATACTTCAGTATTTAACAGATACGCGATACTTACTAATGATCATAAAACAGCAGGTGTGTTTAACCTGAAAAAAAATTGCTTAATAAAGTGACAAAACTGATTTGTGTTTGCATGGTTTTGCGTATGACTGAAAATACATTAAATAATATGTATGATAGTACATGTATTTGCATATCTGTACGAGTAGGTTACAAATTGTTTACATAATTATTTAAAAAAAAAGTTAAATAAATTAAAAAAAAAAACACATTTATATACATATATATATATATATATATATATATATATATATATATACATATATATACAAACACAGACAAATGTCATGTTTTTGATAGAAATTGATACCTTTATTCATCAAGGTACCATTAAATTGATAAGAAATGATAGTTAATACCTTGAAAATGTAATAAAATTATTATTTTTTTTTTTCATATAACTGTTCTTTTCAACAAACTCTATATTTATCAGAGTCCTCCATTGTATCAATCAGTCCATCAAGTACAAGGTTCTGGCTTCCTGTTCCTTCACCAGAAAGGTTTGGCATCATTTAGAGGTACGCTTTGGATTGTTGTCCTGCTGCATGATGATATTTACACCAATCAAGTACTGACCAGAGGGGATGCAATGACATAAAACAGAGTGGTAACCTTTCTGGTTCATCATTCCTTGTTCTCTGTAAATCTCCCACCTTATCAACACCAAAGCAACGCCACACCCCCATAGCATTACACTTCCACCACCATGCTAGACAGAAGGCAAGAACTCCTCCAGCATCCTTTCATTTGCTCTACATCTCCCATGTGTTCTCCTTAATTCAAACACCTCATATTTAAACTTATGTGTATAAAATACGCTTTTCCAGTTATCCACTGTCCAATATTTGTGTTATTTCGCCCATTTTAACCTTTTCTATACCAGTTTGAGATATGGCTTCTTTTTCGAAATTCTGCCTCTTAGACAAGCATTCCAGAGTCGTCTTTTTACTACTGCTGAAGACACTGGTATTTTGCATGTACTATTTAAGGAAGCAGCCAACTGAGGACCTGTAAGGCGTCTGAGGCTCTGATGTAGTTATCCTCTTGTGCAGATTTGTATCTAGGCCTCCCGCTTCTTCTTCTGTCCTGGTTAGATCCGGATTGATATCTTCCCTCAAGACAGTGCTGGAGACCTTTGTGTGAAATCTTAAGTTTTTTGGCAATCTGACACATTAACGAGTAATAGCCATTTGCAACTTTTGTAATAATGTCCTAGCTATATTTTTAAATCCATTTAATAGTACCTTGGTTAAAAAAAAGTGAAAATCTTTTCAAAAACTTGAAAATGTCTGTCTGATTCCAAACTTATGCACACGCGCGCGCGCACACACACACACATACATTTTTTCCCCATATATTATATGCTGTACCTGCTTAACAGTGAAGGTATGATGTGTTTAGAAACATGATTTTTCAGAAAAAAAAAAAGCCCTCCATGATCTAAATGGTCAAGAACACTCTTCTGTGTCTTGGTCAGACGACTCAACATCTCGTTCGGACAGAAGCTTCCAAAAATGAAAACATCCTCCCTTTGCTGCCAAGGCATTTTGCAGGAGCTGTCAAGCACATCCAGCGTTCACCAGGGTGACACTTCAAAGGCATCTTTCTCCAAAAATTCTTGCATGCAGTAAGTCAACGAGCTCAACTTCACCACACTCTCTGCCACTTTGATTTCTGTCTTGATCCTCCTCAGTCACCATTCAAAGACTCTCTACATAAACAGTGTTCAACAAACAAACGGTGCTTTATTTATTAGTTTATATAACACCACGGGGAGCTTAATTCAATTTTTGATGGCTGATTCATCTCTCTCCTTGGATGAACACTGAACCAGCTAAAATGTTTTTTCTAGGGGAGAGCTTTAGAATAATGGCGAGTGGCTGCTCCGGAGTACATGTGCATTCCCGACACCGGATGGATTTGCATCGACAAGGGAGCTGAAAAGTCAACAAAATAAAGTCATCAAGCAAAATGTCAGTGTGAGTTGTGACCTTTTTGAAGGGGGCGGGGGGAGCCCTTTGAAGTGCGGTCAAGATGGCGAGTCGTTCACCAGTCACGAGGTAATCCGGGATTCTAATTAGCCAGGGGTGGGATTAACGGTCCGTTAACGATCAGTCCGGGGATACAGGAGCCCCCGGCACGGGCGCGGGGAGAGGCCTGTCTAATGAGCGATGCGTGTCTCAGCCGCTAATTAATCAAGAGTCCGATTGCGGGGGATGATTAGTCGGCCCACATCACCAACAGGGAGCTGCAAAGACTGCATGCACATGCCCAGAAGCTAGCGGTCCCAAATAACGATCGTGGAACAAAACTGACACATTAGCATTCAACCATTAGGTTCAGGGAGTCAGCAAGTTTTCTAGACCTTTCCACACCCTGTTCCTTTTCAAGAGAGCGTGAACAATAATGATGCGTGCCAGATGAATAGCGTGATTACTCAAATATGCAAAACCATAATGATCATCATGTTCAAAATAGGAAAGTACGATGATCAGAGAGCATTTTAGATTAGATTTTGATCTAAAATTTAAATACCAATATAAAACATCAGTATAAATATCACTTTATGTACAATATGTATTAATTTTACATAATCCATATACTGCATGCATGTTTGTATGAATGTATGTATGTATAATAAACACCAAATGAAATACCTCTATCTACTTATACCCTATAAATAAGCATTAACATTGTGTGCATAATAATGTGGTATTATATGCATTATATACTTACTTTTATGTAAAGTACAATGAAAAAATGTCCAGTGCTTGTCATGTGGCCATTTACCAGTATTATAATTTACCCCTCGTCTAAATTCATGAAGAGCCAGCTGTACAAGACATGAATAGTAACTGAGAGATGACTGCAAGATGGAGCAGTGTTCCCCCCACCCCTGCGAAATAAAACCCCACCGCTTCGAGAACGCAATGTGACCTGCACTGTGTTCACGTGTCTTCAGTGGGATGGTGGCACTAGAAACATTCAGGTGGGGGCGGATCCCCTAGGGCGGACCGCTGGAAAAAATGTAAAAACTTCCAGGTTCAACAACAACTTAACAGCCAAAATATTTAAATGATTCACTGGCCGCTCCACCACCCAGCACAGCTGAAAGTGGAAACGGCTGAACAATTTAAATCCCTCCTCATTTCTTCCGTTCACTGGCAAGATACAGAAGCAATTAAGCCACGGAACATTGCTTGAATCCCAGGGGTCCCAAGTCCTACACGCTAAGGCCAGATTCCATTACACAAACCTTGACAAGACACATGGCCCAATGAAACGTTTACAATTAATTCTTATGGTCAGCGGTGTGTGGCTTCATCTATGTCAGGGACGCTTTATAAACAAAGACCTTCAAGAGCAGCTTCAGAGCAGTATGCCATTAAGGTATTCAAGGGCATGTTTTTCTTCAAATTTTAAGAGTATTGCATGGCTAAAAATACATGAAAAAATACACACAAAAAAAATAAATAAACAGACCTTATTAACAGCTTTATGTTACACAGCACAGGAGGTAACAGAGAAGCGCAACATTGGCTCGGTGTGTTCACCGCATCTCTGAGGTCCATCCTCACAAAAGGTTTCAACCACACACACAAAAAAAAAAAAACGCAAAGAACAAGGAAGTGTCATCACCTGTGCTGCATCAGCAAGAAAAATCGCTCTCTCTCCATCATTAACTGCTTGTTCAAGTCAAGGTCACAAAAGTCTAGAGCCTATCCTGGAAGCACAAGGCACAACTAGGCAGGGTAAATCTGGACTCGAGTACCTTGGAGGGTATCCACACACACAGACACGCATACGTGCATGCTCTTACTAAGGGCAATCTTAGAACCATCAATGTACCCGAAGCACAACCTTGAAAGGAAAGGCACATGGACAGGAAGAGAACGTGCAAACCCCACACAGACTGAGTCGGATTCAAACCTATGCATAAACTGAGAGATGAGGCAGTAGCACTACCTGCTGCGGCAGCTGGCAAGAAGAACGTTTCAAAGAAATCAAACGGTATGGCCTTGTTGTATATTGTAACGACCTGCGTTACCGAGAGTTTGAGTGGGAAAATGTGTTTACTGTAAATAGTTGAATTGTGGGAAAAATGGAATTAAGTGTTCAACCACTGAGGGGACTTATGGGGAATTTAAGGAGGTGACTGTATTTGGCAGTGGGAAAGGGGAAAGCTCAATGGGCACTAAGCAGGCTGGGAAGGTGTAGGTCGTTGAAAAAAAGGGGTCCTCGGACCGAGAGTATAATTTTCTTGTGTTCCGGTGTTCCGATAAACGTTCGTAATGAACGCTGTCCGTGCGCCCTTCTTCGCCCTACCCGAACCCAGAGTGCAGCGCGCTACAACATTAGTACGGTGCTTAAACAGGGCCAGACCAACACTCTTCCATAGTGGTACCACTTTCATTCTTGTTTGAGCCAAGATTCTACTCTACGAGTTCTGCGCAACCTGCAAAGAAAAGATCCACCAGCCGCGAAAAACACATGCAATGCAAAACCCTTGGGAAGAGTGAACACAAAATTAAATATGTATTGGCTAATTAAGACAAGGAAAGACTTAACCTTTGAGAGCAAATGCATGAAAGGCACTTCTCTGTTGCGCCAAGATCGAACTGTAATTAATTATTATTTTTTAACACCCATTTAGGAAATTAATGCTGTTATCAATTTTGAAAGCGCCCAAATTATAGTTGAACTTTTTTCAGGAGGAAAAATTAGCAGACTAAAAATTGTTGTGTCAGAGAGGGAGGCACATTAATATTTTTAGGAGAATAACAACACATATTTTGTATTAGGAAAAAAAATGTCAATAAAGATGTATTAGTTTTGCCAAAACTTGCATAAATTACCATCCACAGTTCTTGCTAATGACAATGAATTTATTTTCTCGGGGGGAACTGGAACTTTGAAGATGTCGCTGCAGATTTCTTGCCACAACATTCAAACGATGAACAATGTTGAAGTCTTAAATGAAGTAAACACACAGCAATGTATCCTCTGTATTTATTCAATTTAACTGAATTCCCAGTTATTGTCATCATACGAGTATAATGAAATTCAATTTCTGCAGCTCCCAGAGTGTGGTGCATCGCACAAACACAGAGCACATGAAACTGCAGAATACAGAATATAAAATATCGCACATATAAGGAGAGGCAGATACAAAGAACAGCAAAATGTATGGGTATACTTTATTTTCTCAGTTTTTTCTATTATCACCAGCCAATGAACATGCTGTAAAAATGCACAGCTAAAACAGTCTCACTGCCACCTGGAGTTCCGCCATACATGGAAGCCATTTCACGCATTGAATTCTCATTTCAGTCAAAGTATGCTGCATAAACATTAACTGAGATAAACCAACTTTCATTCGCAAAGCATTTTATCGGACTTTTCAATGAATGCACACAGGGGACTCTGGGAAATGTAGTGCTGCTCTGTGCTCTGATTATAGACATGGTTCCCTGAGCAGCGACAGAGGTTATTAAGGTGGCTGGGCACGCTCGTCCTCTGAGGCGGAAGGGACTGTTCAGAAAATCGATAATTAGGATTTCCATGCTTCCTCTCTGAGCTCCGTTGTCTTTACTAAGTTGTGTCTGAGTACTGCCGCAACAGCTCACTTGCTGTGTGAGTAGTAATTGGCAGCACATGGGGCTGAAGGGGAGTGTGGCCGTGCTAACGTGCTAACGTGCTAACTCAACTCTATCCAGGCACAGAAGCAGAATCCTGTAACACTGAGAAGGCCAGCAATAAGGCAAGCTTGTAGTGTAGTAGTTAGACCTCCTGCCTATGGGTCTAAAGGTTGCAGGTTTGAATCCCGTCTCCTACTATAATGCCCTTGAGCCAAGTACTTACCCTAAATTGCTCCAGCAAAATCACCCAACTATAAAACGAGTAAATAATTGTGTCACTGGAGGAAAAACATCAGGTAGATGTTAGTGATATAAATGCCAGATGAAATGCCCTAAACCATTTCCTCTTACAACATAGGGGTGTAAACAGCCATATTCAACACATCTACAACTGTTATCATGGTACTGAATCCAAGTACAGTGTATGGAAGACTCTACCTAGCTACCTTCTGAAACTGACACAACACACAGATTGATAAACTAAATTCAGTCTTAACCACTGATTGTCATTGACACAGTTTTTGACACAATGTGCAAAAAAAAAAAGTTGTTACCATCCATTGTCTCCTTGAAGCCTGTAGTGTGATGTTCAGGTGCAGAAATAATGACATCTGAAACCCGCCCTTGTATTTACAGACACACACTGTCTGAAACCGCTTATCCCGAGGGGGGGGCACGGCGAGCCGGAGCCTAGCCCGGCAACACAGGGCGTAGAGCTGGAGGGGGAGGGGACACACCGAGGGCGGGACGCCAGTCCGTTGCAAGGCACCCCAGGCGGGACTCGAACCCCGGGCCCGACAGAGAGCAGGCACAGGCCGAACCTGCTGCACCAGCGCACCCTCCCTTTGCATATTTACATTTACATGTAAATGTATTCATTTATCAGATGCTTTTCTCCAAAGCGACGTACATCTCATAGAAAATACAGTGTGTTCATTACACCAGGAGAAATACAGTTTGTTTGTTTCTTTCCACCATATGAACCAATGTTCATCACACGAGTAGCTGCAGAAAACTTTATTAGAATATCCAGGATTCCTGGTCACCTTCCTAGTAATAATTTTTTTTGAGATATATATAAAGATTTACGTTATAGTGTTGCTGAATGATGGAAATATTTGGATACGTGCAATTTGGCGACATTCCTCCAGTTTCCAGAACATGCTGCATGATAAACTTTTTCCAGGTATCCACAGTTCCAAATCACCTTCCTAGTAATTTTTTTTTTTTTTTTTTTTTGAGATACACAAACATTTACGTTACATTACAGGAGTAGCTACGTAAAGATTAGTAGATGATGAGCAAAGTGAGTCTGGAAGGGGTGAGTTTTCAGACCCTTTCTAAATGCGAACAGAGATTCAGCAGTTCTGAGTGAAAGGGGGAGTTGGTTCTACCACAACGGAGCCAGAACCAAGAACCTTTGTGCCATTTTCATTTTGTTTGTTTGTTTTCATGTTTCATTTTGTTTGGAACAATCCATTGGTGTTTGTGGGAAACAAGTAAGGTAACAATGTGTGCTGTCTTGGACGTACATGGAAAGCGAAAATAGACTGATATACGACCTTTTCATCACTTAAAACGCCAGACATCTGTTCTAGAATGAGGTAGGAAGCACCGGTCCTATAAGCCTGTTCCCACCTCCACTTAAAAGACACCAACTAACTGCGATGCTGCTGAAAAAGGTGACCTTTCGAAAGGCACAGAAATTGACTGACACATGCCGTCATTTGAAAGGAGATGCAGGAATAAAGTAACGAAACGCAAGCTAATTTGCAAGACACGGCGGCTTTAAATACCAAACGTGCACGAAGCTGCTTTTTCTTTTTTGTCACACAAAAACTGGATGTGCGATATCGTGGAAGAAGAGTCTAAAAACATTGCTTTTGATGAAAAGTGCATCAATCCAGCAGATAAAAAGAGCTTGCGATAGCTTTCAAAGGATCTGTTTTTCTGGCTTCGTGGACACTGATTATGCTCCAAGCCTCAGTAAATAATCAGCAGTCCATGATAGTAAAGTTGTTCAAACGTAAGAAGCTTTAACCACCACTTTGTACAAAAGATACAGAACTTGGGTCCTGAGCTTGGAGGTACGATCACTTTTCTCTAGAATGTATGCAACCTCGGAATGAATGAATGAATGAATGAATGAATGAATAAGTAAAATGTAAAACGTTGTGTTGAAACGAATGGCAGTGGGAGTTTTAATGCTTTTTGGCCATTGCCCCAAAAGGTTTCATTTATAATTCTCACAGAGAATACCAGTGAGAAAGCCTATGTGTGAGATTCAAAAGACCTGAAGAATAATAAAAAAAAAAATCTGCCCGAAAAATTCGGTATATAAGGCTGAAGAGAGGCTATGTAGCAGGAGCTTCCATTTGTAATTAAACAAACTTCCACAATCAAATTCAGCCCAATTCAAAACACACCCCAGGCATCAGCCATCTAAGCTCACCTCTAATAATAACGAGCCCTCCTCTGAGGAACTGGGTTTGTTGGGTATCAGAAGAAGCTTTGCGGGCGGACAGAGTAATCCTGGCTCAGTTCCTTCCAGGGCTGTCTGCAGAAAGAAGAAACCATGATGAAGCATCTGGCTCCAGGTTTAAGTGATAAAAGTGGAGCTGCTGGGCCATAAAACTACTTCTCTGAGTTTGTAATCATGCCCATTAATCATAGTGGCACCCAGGCCCTTCCCATTGGCCACAATGAATGGGTCATGGCTGGTGACTCTGCTTCAACAGTGGAAAAGTCTCTGGTTCTTAGTTATATAAAACGCTGTTTATATGCACAGCAAAAGGAGGAACGTGAGAGTCTTCACCGGACTCAATTTCCATGCAGGTCCATGGTAGAAGTGATAAGACTTCAACAAATCTGCAACAACTCAAGGGTTCCGGCAGTCCTCCACAGCCCCACCTGGCCAGCCTGCCAGCACCAGTGCACTCTGGGATTGAAGCTTCTCTTTTTCTTCATACAGAAACTTGTTGTCCTGCTTATATCCATCCTGAACTGACTTGATCTGTGGTATCCACGGAACGGTCTGTCTCATCAACACATAACGTCATTCACACACACGGTCAAACGCGAATATGGATGATGTACGAGCTCAGTTAATTCTAGGTCCATTCTTCATTTATTTATGTGTTCATTTTTTTTTTTTTATTTTTACACTACAAACATTTTAATTTCTGCACTTACCCCAGAGGATATACCATCCATCATCACCATCATCTGAAACTGCTTGTCCCTTGCAGGGTCGTGGGGAGCTGAAGCCTAACCCAGAAACTCAGGGCGCAAGGCTGAATGGGGAGGGAACGCACCCAGGACGGGACGCCAGTCCATCACAAGGCACCCCAAGCGGGATTCGAGCCCCAGACCCACCGGAGAGCAGGACCCGGTCAAACCCACTGTGCCACCGCGCCTCCCCCCAGAGGGCATAATAAAAAAATAATTATGTATTACTCTACTTCATGTTGCCCATATGTATGTGGTTTCTGTGTTTTCAAACGTAATATGGCACAAGCTAATTATCGGTCTTTAATGATTTCTGTTATCATAATAGATTGATCATATGCAATTATCTTTGGTCATTAAAAAGACACAGTAAAACACAAGGTTAACAAAGGAATGTGACGGCAAGCATGCGAGGCTAACCCAAAGTGCTTTAGAGAAATCAATCCATTCCGCGCCTCGGTCTTTCAACAGAAGCCTCTTACAACCTCAATATATGCTTCATGACATGGGCCAAGTTTACATTTATCTGCTCCCACTTCCCTCCACCTCCGTTGCCGGGGCATCAGGAAAACAGCACAAAAACGATATCAAAAAGCAGCAAACTTAAAATATTTATGTTGCTTTTTAAAACACATTTCTTTTCCTGTTTCTGCCATCCAACCTCATCCTTTGGCTACAAAAGCCTGCAAATCTGTGCTCATCTGCCTGCTGCCCGAACAGTTGGGCCGAACATCTCAGAGCTGATGAGACGGGGCAGTTTTGCTTGGCCGGCGCGGTGGAGAGGGTTCCAGGAGGCAGATGGAGAGATGACTTCAGAGGGAAAGCACAAATTGGGCATAACCAAAAATAAATTCAGAATTTATGTTGAAATGATGGCTTGAAGACAATTACTTCATTCCATCTTCCAGGTCCATCCCTCTGCAGTCTACTTTCAAATTCTGCTTTGTGAAATGGTGGCCAGCGTGAAAGCTGCTGTAATTTCCCTCTCGAGCACGTCCCTTCCATTAGTTCAACTTCACATAGGCTTGTTTGGATATTATGCACATTTCCTGTTTATGGGTCATGCCTTCACCTTCCACTGGAATCTGCATCTTGGGCATGAATCGATCCATCTGTCTGCAGGTTCGAGGGTAATATGCAAACACTAAACTGGAGCTGCTGCTCATGTGTGCACACTGTAAACGTACAGGTGACATGGCGGCACAGCGAGAGTGTTGGTGTTGGTGCACAACAGCTCCAGGGCTGTGGGTTCGGATGTGGGTTCAGTCCTTTTCTGTCTGTGAGGAGTCTGCATCTTCTCCCTCTGATCTCATGGGTCTCCACAGGGTCCTCCAACTCCAACACATGCATTTAAGGTGAGCTTCTGGATCTAAAGTGCCCTTAGAGTGCAACCGTACGAGTGTGGGGTGAACTGCTGCATCGTGTGGAAGGGCAGATATCTGGAAAAAGGTGTCAGGTGAGTACAAGTTCGGAAAACAGCATACAGCACCTTTCTTGGGGCTCCAGGGACATAACCGTCAACCCATTCTGCAGACTGAACACGTGTCTTTCTGGTTACGGGTCCTTAAAAGTGCAGTACCTACCAGAACATCTCCTCAGCCATCACGTCTCCCTTGCCTACAGTATATTACGATTTGAATTTAACACGACGCTGTTGCCAGAAACACTTCTACAACATTCTTGTGATGTTGTTGGGACATATCTGGTTTCAAAGCATCTGTCTGGGGAGATTCTGTATTCACAATCGACTGCTGTTTAATATATGTTAATATCTGATTTGTTGTCACTTGGAGTAGTGAAATGGAATACATTATTTAAGAGGTTCTTAAATCAATGGACTTGGCCACTTTTTACTCAATTGTGCATCACATTAGCATATTTAAAATGTACATATTCAGGGAGAATGCCTTCTAAACCAGAAGCATTGAGTCACCCTGTCAATTCAAATGCATTATGTATGAAATCAGGTATGAAAATGATTCCACTCCCACATAACTGGAATTCCAAAGGGGGCAAAAATTAATAATTCACTGTGATTACCTCTGTGGATCCCCTATACCCTGAAAGCGTTGGGACGCTCTTGACATACTCTCCAACTCCCCGCGAAGACACAAAGAACTGCATGGCATGATAACAGAAATCATCAGAACACATTTCCTTACTGAAGAACAAGTGCAGAATATCTAGAGCTTCTCTTGTAAATGTTTAATACCATTTCCATGCCGCCAGCATCTGGCACGATACTTTAGTCCTCATTTCAGATAACAAATATCCACGCAACTATTTGTGATTTCATGATGCAGACAGTAAAAAAAAAAAAAAAAAAACAGGTAAACAGCAATGCGCAGGGAAATAGGTGTTACTCAGTCAAGTGTCAGAGTTAATTTATTCCATTAAATGATTCACCCCGTTATTCTGAATCACACGAGCAATGAAGAGATGAAGGGCGTTCTTCACCAGGAACACCCTTGAGCACCAGAAGACCAGTCTGTACTCATGAAAAAGAGCTGATTCTGCGTATAATTCAAATGCTATAATAAAATATCCTGTTCATAGGCAACGTGTAGCTGTCATGCATTGTATTCATATGTGAAGTTCAGGCTGCGTCAAACAATAGTTTTTGTTCTTTGTATTAGTTGGCATCCAAGTTCCGACGGCTTCTGGAAAAGGCTGAATAAATTATCCGAAGAAGCGCAGGGCAACCCCTCAAACTTTTAGCCTTAAAAACTTCATTTGCTTTGCTGCTACTGCAACTCCTGTACTAATACGAATTTTTCTTTCCCCTCTTATTCTTTTACAGTATCCATCAATTTAATTGTATTGGAAGCACCAGTTGTCTTCTTTGAAGTCCTCAGGCTCAAAAAAAAAAAAAAAACCCTAAAATCATATTTGCATTTTTTAATCATCCTGGGCTAACACCGTCCGAGTGATGTCATGGCGCATTGCACAGCGCACGTGCAGACAATTCATCTCCCGGCGTTAAAAGGTGCGGAAAACAAAATGTCACAGAGTTACGCACGACTCGCAAAACAGGCATGAGCAAAGACGGTGTGAGTTACTGTCACTGTAGCATTAATAAAGGGAAAAAAGAGACTCCGGCATCAAAGAGGGAACTCCAGGCCCCCTGGGAGATGGGGAGTCAAGCCCAAGAACAGCATCTTGTGCCTCTGAGTGTGTCAAAGGACAGGGAGGAAGAAGAGGGCACGCAAGGTAGAGCCCCCAACCACCCCCCCAACCCTCCGGCCCTCCTCAGGGACGGGATCACTGCGCCCCCTGTGGAGATCACTGGCGCTGCAGTCACAATAAAACAGTTACGGTACTTCAAATTGCGGGGAAGAGGCCGCGAGGAAGCGCAACAATGACCACCCCCAAACCCCCCCAGCGGCGCTCTCCAGGACAAAAGACGAGATTGCTTTTTAAATGACTGCTATTAGTACCGGGGTTTGGGGCGCCGAGCCCCCGAAACACTGTGGAGATGGAGACGGAGATGGATTCATACACCTGTCCGCATGAAAATGGGCTCCTAATAAATACATGAACATAAGGCGAGCAAAGAAAGAGTGGTGGTCAAGTTATGCCCGCAATCACACACACACACACACACAGATGCAGCGAAATGTAAACCAATCACAGCAAGTCCTCGGGAATGTTGTCGGAAAGGAGCGCGCAGAACTTGCAGAAATGTGTGTATCCTTCCTTCCCAGCTGCGCTGTCAGAGACGCACGAGGGAGGAATTCTAATCCGCAGCTCCGTCACGCGCCGCTAAACATCCTTAAAGCCTCCGCGTGCGCGTTGTCAGCGCGTACCCTGGTTACCGCGGTCGGTGCGGGACGAGCGCCATCGCCGCGCGCGTGCGTGCGTGCGCGCACGTGTTTGCGCCGCTCCGCCGGGGAGGGGGGGGGGGGGGGGGTGGGGTCGCGGGTCAGGGGTGGCCGAAAGCATCCAAGCACTGGGCATTGTCTGGGAGGACACACACACACGCGCGCGGGCGCCCGCCCGCCCCCCGCCCACCCCGGTGGAAAGAGCTTGGCAGGGCTGCCGTGCGCCGCCGAAACACTCCTGTCGGAGGGAACAATGCGGCCGCAGAGCCGGACACTATCGGGTCCGCAGCAGGCAGAGAATTACACCCTTTTGTGGGGACTTCAGTGCTGTGAATAGGAGCCACGAGCGAGGAGCCACTGTGGACCTGTGTGTGTGTGCAGGTGTGTGTGTGAGACACTAATGCGCTCCAGTTGGGGGGGCATCCTGTCACAGTTGATACAGGGACTGTGGGATGCCATCCTCCCGCAAGCGCAAAGGCAAACACACACACACACACACACACACACACACACACACACACACACACACGTGTGACCAGAGATGGATGGCATAGGGTCACACATACACAGGAGGCAAATGTATGAAAGCTCAGGGAGAGACAGCGTTGGCACACACACACACACACACACACACACACAGATGCCCACACAAGGGTCTCTCACACACATAAAAACCAACACCCCATAACATAGACACATGCTAACACACACACCACAGATCAATACAGCAACCACACACTGATCACACATATCAAGCAGCTGTAAATTACTTACAGAGGCACGCGCGCACACGCACACACACACACCCCCCTCATATGTATGGCACGCACGGTGGATATATCGCGCACTTCTGGAACACATATGCGCATACACATGCTCTCTCTCTCTCTCTCTCTCTCTCTCTCTCTCTCTCTCTCACACACACACACCTCATATGTGTGGCACGGTTACTGTATCACACACACTTCTTAAACATATGCATATTGAAACACACACACACTGAACACGCGAAACACAGACACACAGATACACACTGCCACACAGACAGCTCGCGCACGGGATGTTTCACGTCGGGATTTTCCCGTCAGTGTCTCGCGCTGAAGCAGCACAGCGGTTGCCAGCTGTGCATAAACAATCCCGTTCCCACCACCACGACCACCACCACCACCACCACCACCACCCCCCGCCCGGCGGCGCACCGTCCTGCCAAGGACCACCAGGAGTGGGGGGGGGAGCCAGCACCGGACTCCCTCGTCTCCAGCCCCACGCGCGCGCCACCCCTTCCCGCCACCTGCGCTCCGCGTCCGGCTCCGCGAAGCACGCAGAGAGCGCGCGCCCTCGCCCGCTTTCCCGCACTTTGCCACTCGCTGTGGCACGAGGTGGCGGAGCGACCCGACGGCGGCGCTCACACTCGCAGCACACACTGCATGTGCGGCTCCACTCCTTACCTGTGTACCCCGGACGGAGCGCGCCGTTCCCGGCTCTCCACAGCGCAGCGCAGCGCACCGCACCGGACCGGACCGGAGCGGAGCGGAGTGGGCGGTGGCGCGCGGAGGCAGAGCCCGCGGGGTCCCCGCTCGAGCTGCCGTCACTCCCGTGGCTGCGGGACGCGTATCATCGCCTCGCGGATGCAGGCAGCCCGGCGCGCGCGGTCCGCAGCTCCGCTGGAGGGAGGGGAGGGGTGAGGAGGGGAGGGGAGGGGAGGGGAGGGAGGAGGGAGGAGGGAGAGGAGGAAGGAGGGACAGGGGGGGTGGGGCCGGTGGAGCGAGAGCGAGGAGAGAGAGGGGGAGAGAGAGAGAGAGAGAGAGAGAGAGAGAGAGAGAGAGAGAGAGAGAGAGAGGCGCGGGAAAACTCTCCCTCTCTCTCTCAACCAGAGTTCTCCCCCCCCAACGACTCTCTCTCTCTCTCTCTCTCTCTCTCTCTCTCTCTCTCTCTCTCTCTCTCTCTCTCTCTCCCTCTCTCCATCCCACCACATGGACCCAGACTGGCTGCGGAGAAGCACCGACTGGACAAACGCGACAGGGATGCTGAAAAGACAGGGAAGAAAGTGCGGGACATTGTGGAAATACTGCCGACTGGACACCTGGGAGGGTTTACAGTGTGCCAGGGAAATGCTGTGTTACACACACAAGGGGAAACTTTTTTTTCTTTTTTTTCCTCCTCTGGAAAAGTGAGCGGTGATGTGGTTCAGGACCTAAATCATTGCGGGTTCAAGTCCCAGCAGGAGCTGTATTACCCTTGAGCAGCTTTTAAAAGAAATGGTAGGGTTGGGGACAGGTATCAATGGGTATATTGAGTGGGGGGGGGGGGGAATTCCATTAAATGAAAAAAAGTTGTCTAAACAAAGGTGTGATGTAACATTAAAAACCTACTGTCCCCTGCAGTGCAGTGATCCCAGATGACCCCCGGCTCGCTCTGTGTTTAGATTCGACCGCTGGAGCCGCTCATTGCTGTTCTCACTGGCGGGAAACTTGGACCGCATTTACTCCGGGAGAGAACAAAGGGGCCTCCGTTGCGTCTCGCTGCCACCACGAACATTTCCACCCCGACCTGATCAAAGGGCGCTTTCGACACCTTGCGCACGCTGCCCGAAACAACGGCACGAGGCGAAGGATGCCATCAGCTGCACGGCACCGAACTTGGCAGTCGCGAGAAAAATAAAGAGCAGCGTCGCCTTTGCACGCTCAAAGAGCTGCATCCCAAAATGTTTAAATATGTTGAGATACTGTGCACAGCATGATCACAATCTGATAGTTACAGGTAGCACAACGGTAAAAACGAATTCATAATCACCATCATTGAATCTGAATCATTATTCAGACACACACACACACACATACACACACATCCCTTCTTGAACCTTCGTGATGCTAAAATAAACAAAGATAAACAGCCGCGTCATGAGTACTATGGCTGGGGGTGGAATTCGAACCCGCAACCTTTGGGTCCAAACACAATAGCTTGAACCACTGCACGACCAGCTGTCCCAACAACACTATGGATGTTGCCTGGATGGAGGCCGTCGTGCGCCTGTTGTCTTCGCCGAAGACACCCCTCTGAGGGATTTCTTGTCACCCGGCTGTCATGTTCAGTTTCAGCTGCCATAAGGATGACACACACAGTCTGAAAATTATATTTAATCTTCCTCTCCTGCTCTCATTTTCCCAGCCAGTCACCTAAGAATTCCTTCTTTGGGAAGACGGAACGCTCTAGAACCGAAATATCGAGTTTGATGTCCTTCAGCTTCAGAGCAGCCGACGCAACGTGCCCAAAGTCATTAGTACCAACACATCCAGTTCGGTCATTACAACCGCTTAAGGAACGTCCCCTCCTCCCAACCGCAGATGCTGTCACTTGTCAAGGACAAGGAAACGAGAGGCTAAAATACCCATTTATGAATCTGAATTGAACCAAGTGGTCTCGTGAAAGTCGGCAGTCATTTAATTCATTTTATACTGTAAAATTATGATCTATCATTTGAGAGTGAAAGTTGTGCCCTAAGGAAAGCGATTATTCTTCACTGGATGTAAAGTTCAGTGCCATGTCCTATTGTGTCGTATCGTCATGTCATATCAGAACATGAGCAGGAGTCTCTACGTAGCGGTACATTTTGGTCCATGGTGAGTAACATGAACTCCTTATAATCTTCGTGTTGCTGTGGCTCCTTGGACCGTCTGCGCAGCAGTCCATCGAGTTGCCGGGCGGGACGGTTCTCCCCAAACGTGTCAGCCGTCACCTGGGTGACGCCAAAGACTTCATTCAGGCCAAAACACTGTTCGTGAAGACAGAAGGATCTGGACCAGTGATGAGTGTCACCTCCAGATGAACAAGTCAGACATGAAGTGGTCCTTTAAACTGTACAAGTGGTTGGTCATGAATGCTAATTGTTGGATATTTCTTTGTATACATTTCAAAGATGGATTTATCCTTTTAACTTTGAGAGAAAGAATCACTAATTTTAGCTGTAACCCTAACCCTAATTTTTACCCTAACCCTAAGGATTTGTCTTTCTAGGTCTGCGAGAACAACCCTAACTCTAATCCAAACAATAACTGTAATCCTGTCCCTAACCAACCGTAATCTCTAACCCTAACTGTAACTAACCATAATCCCAGGGTTAATCGTATTCTGAATTTTAACCCTTACCTTAGCTTCTTATACTTGTCAGTATAACAGCAATCTCTCACACACACACACACACACACACACACACACACACACACACACACACACACACACACACACACACACACACACATTGCCTGAGGCCACTTGTCCCAGGTGGGATGCTGGTCTGCCAGTCCGCTGCAGGGCGCCCCCAAGCGGGGCTCGAACCCCAGGCCCGCTACACCAACCCCCCCCCAGTAACAGCAATCATGCTGGATAATATTTTGTCTGCCATGTGGTGTAAAAACTTGCACTGGTACTGGAGTGACAAAAAATATTTAGAAATATTACCAGCAAGACTCAAATGAATTATTCATAGGCCTGCCACCCCCACCAGTTACACCAGTTTCATCTGTATCTGTACTATAAAACTGTGCTCAAATCTCATATTTTCAGTTAATCTATTTGACAGTTGCAGTTTCACTCGTCAGGGTAGACACGTGGATTCAGATGCTTTCTAAAATTAATAAACGATTTCATTCAGTATTACGTGACCTACTCTACGGATTTGTGTGTCAATTGCTGAGATTTGAATTTAGTGATCTGCAAAAATGTGTCTGACATTTGCTTTTTCACGTAAAAGCAACGTGACTAATTCAGTGTTTGCAAACCACTCTAGTGATGAGGAATTTACATTAATTGTTTTGGAAATGTAGACAGTGCTTCAAAAATGTATTTACAGTATGAAAAAGTGTGGTTTTCCAAGCAAAATATTAACAGGTCATTGCAATGTATCACAAAAGTAATACGTAAAACTAATGAAATAGCTCATTATTTCTGCATTTTACATTTAATTTCAGCTTCACCTGGGGAAAAGGAGCACACAGTGCAACACTGACAGAGGTCACCTGTACAAGGAAACACTGGGACTGCGAATGGAAAATGGTTTTCACAGTTGTTGGCTTTGCAACGTCAAGCGGTGTTTGAATGTTATGTTTTTTTTTTTTTTTTTAAGTAATTAGGAATTATTAAAAATATAAAAATTGTATTAATATTATTGATATTAACAAGAAGAATAATATCATCCTCATCATCATCATCATCATCATCATTAATATTATTATTACTACTAATAATAATAATAATCATAAACATGTTCGTTTCTTGTTTTCTTACATAATTAAGAATAATAAGAGCATGTTCATGTACATCTGCTGTTAATAACTGCTTCTCCAATCCTGAGTTGCGGTCACCTGGAACCTATCCTTTGCACCAAAAATGCTATATATCAAATATATCTAAAAATAAAATCCCCCCCCCCCCCCAAAATCACAATTCTCTCTCATCCTCTCTGTGAATGTGCTCTCCGCATTCCTATTGCAGCCTACAGAGATTTGTCTTGACATCACACTGAAAATTCCCCTATGATTCTCAAAGGAACGACACTGACATTGTTCAGCTATAATGTCAGCGCAGTCAGCATCCTTGGCATCAAGAATCATATTCTGCTCCAGTGGGGGGTCATCACTTATTTTCCACTTCCGTGCTGAAAGGAGCTCCACGGGGCTGACAAATGCAGAACAGGGAGGAAGAAACATCTGGAGCTGCTGATGATGTGCGTAGCTGCATGAGCACACCAACGTGCGAAGTCGGAGTGTAACGCAACCTCGACGACTGTTTAAGGCCACACAAGGCGGTCGTGCAGTGTGTCGGGAAACCGGAGGAATGTCGCCAAATTGCACGTATCCAAATATTTCCATCATTCAGCAACACTATGTAACGTAAATGTTTATATGCATCTCAAAAAAAAAAAAAAAAATTACTAGGAAGGCGATCAGGTATCATGGAAATTAGGATAAAGTTTTATGCGGCTACTCGTGTGATGAACGTTTGTTCATATGATGGAAAGAAACAAACAAACAATTTTCGAATCACGTGTCTGTATCTAAGTGTCTCTTCCTGCTAATGTAATGAACACATTGTATTTTCTATGAGATGTACGTCGCTTTGCAGAAAAGAGTCTGATAAATGAATAAATGTAGATGCAACACGTTGTTTCTATAAAGGCAATATTTGCTGTTATGCTGCTGCCATGTAGTCTTGATGCACCGTCCCTCGTATGTTGACCAGTCCTGCTCGGAAATGTGTCGACATTTAGAAAGATCAAGTCCAGCTTCAGCAATATAAATATATTCATGCGCGATAATAGTCTCATCAAGCTCCATCATCCTCTGCAAACAGTAACAAGACTGCAATCAATGTGAAAGCACCTCACTCATGTCCCGGTTTCACACTATAGAAACAAAGTGACCGCTCACACTCACCCTACTTCCCCTGTTTGAATGTTTCTCTGCCATGATGGCTTCACAGTGTCCTCGGTGCTTTGGAATGCGATGCAACAGATTTCTTTTTGTTTTAATATGGACTTTAAAAATTTTTTATATTTTATTTAATATATTAATATTAATTATTATTTAAATTTAATATGGGGGCTGCGGTGGCGCAGTGGGTTGGCCCGGGTCCTGCTCCCCGGTGGGTCTGGGGTTCGAGTTCCACATGGGGTGCCTTGCCCTCCCCCTCCGGCCTTACGCCCTGTGTTGCTGGGTCAGGCTCCAGTTCCCCACGACCCTGTATGGGACAAGCAGTTCAGAAAATGTATGTATGTATGTAATATTTAATATATCAACATTATTTTTTATTTGTTTTCTATTTTACTATATTTTATTATTAAATATTTCCTTATGTGGAATTTTTTTTGTTCTACTTATTGACTGTACGTCCAGCAACATGTCATCAGTAGCCTTGATGGTCCCTTTGTTGTTCTTCACACAAATGTCATAGTGGTGTGACGCTATTTACAACACCCTCCCTGAACACGAAAAACTGTAGCACTCCAAACACACAGTCACACACACCCATGTAATACACCTTTCACACAGGTGTGCTATTCCACCGTGGCTCACGGAATAAGACGTAGAGCACCTCCAGCTACATAATGTAACAAAAAAATTTCTTTTTTTTTTTTTGCCTTTTCCATTCAGTTTGTATAAATTAAGCATGATTTTGGAGTTACTTTGTACTGATTCCACATTCTTGAAATGAGCAAATTTTGGTGAATTTTAGCACCGGGTTCCAAGTATGGAATATTACAATACCTTTTAGGATCCAATACTTCCTAGAAGGAGGGGTGTAGCGGGTTGGACCTGGTCCTGCTCTCCGGTGGGTCTGGGGTTCAAGTCCCGCTTGGGGTGCCTTGCGGCGGACTGGCATCCCGTCCTGCGTGTGTCCCCTCCCTCTCTGGCCTTACGCCCCGTGTTACCGGGTAGGCTCCGGTTCCCCGCAACCCCGTATGGGACAAGCGGTTCTGAAAATGTGTGTGTGTGTACTTCCTAGAATGTTTTAGTACTTTCTAGAATGGTTTGGTGCCTTCGAGATCTTCCAATGGCTGCAAAGTGCCAAACTAAAACTGACACTTTAGTGGTATTTTAGTATTCGGTAAACTTTAACTAATCATAATCAACAGAAAAATTTTGTGCAAAGATCTTACACTGGAGCTTTGTTGTTGTCTGTAGACAGACCCAAATTTCTGGAGAAACTAGAAATCGTAGATCCACTGAAACTGGGTCACAGAGGTTCTGTTCGGACGACAGGGGCAAGTGCCCTCCTCACGGCGCTTTGTTGCTCAGAATTCACTGGAGGGTAGCGGTTATTGCTGCTGCCTTGGACTTAAAGGACTCGGGTTTGAATCCCACATCCTGCAGTGGCACCACCCTTGAGCAAGGTAATTATCCCAAATAGTTCCAGTAAAACTTACCTAGTTGTGTAAAACAGTAAAACACTGTAAGCTGGAGAATAGTGTCAGTAAATGTAAAAGTAATGTAAATGAGATCATTTGTCAATGACCACAACTGCAGCTGTCAGCAGGACTGCAACCATAACTAAGAGCTTCCTGCTGTTTCAGGAAGATGCTGTGTCTCCCCAGGCTTTTATGATGTGATCCAAGTACGGTAATTTAAAACTGTCTGCATCCTAACCACCGCACCACAATTATGATGCTGAGAGTCACTTCTGGCCACTAGTGCCTTTTACACTGAAGACTGGAAAATAATTAAAACTGGCGGAGTTCAGAGCTGTACATTTGTGTAAGCCACAAAGAGTATCTCTTTTATTCATTTTATTTGGACATTGCTTCTAATAATAATAATAATAATAATAATAATAATAATAGTAATAATATTGACTTATTTTTTGAATTCCAAAAGATATTTATTCTAACCATATATCCAGTTGTTTAAATTTAAAAAAAGACTACACACACACACACACACACACACACACACACACACACGCAATGTCTACAACCACTTGTGTCAAGAGAGGTCGCGGTGAACCGGAGCCTAACCTGGCAACACAGGGCACAATGCCGGAAGTGGAGTGGGACACACCCAGGACAGTATGCCAGTATGACGCACCAGATCCCAAGCAGGAGTCGAACCCCAGACCCACCAGAGAGCAGGCCCTGGCCAATCCTGCTGTGCTGCTATGCCCCCATCCTATAAATACTAATAAAGTTATATTTATTAAAAAGTGTGTGTATATATATATATATATATATATATATATATATATATATATATATATAAAATATCATCACTGACTACCCATGAGAAAAACACAGCCATAATTCTTTGTTCTACATTAAATAATTCTGAGAAATGAAAATGAGTTGCCCTTTCGGCACTACAATGAAAAACAAAACTATTAATTATTTAATGGTCAAATGCAACGGTTGACAGAAACTCAAATCCATCATTCTACCGAATCAATGAATTTTAAACCTCAAACAGAAAAATCTCTTTCTCAGTCTCCCACAGTCGAGTCTTTCATGTTGTCCCTCTCAGTCGGTGAAGTGGCTGCACCTGGTGCTCATTTCCCCCCTTGTGGAGCTGTCAGCAGGTGTTGTGCGAGTTTGGAAAAGAGTATACTTTATGATTTTTTTTCTTCTAATCCAGGTATAGCAGCATTTTGAAAAAAAAAAAAAAGCGGGCTAAAAGTTTGTGGCAATTCATGTTAGCAGTGGGGAAAAAAAGCTTTGGAAACAGTATATCTCTTCTGGAAAATATGTCAGAGCAAAACAGTCGTCAAAAAAAAAAAAGTACCGTGACTCTGGCTGTGGCACAGCTCTAAGAGATGATAAAGTCATTTATTGTACGGAATGTCGCTGTTGCTGCATTTCAGAGAAGTATAACAAAGGTTGGAAAAAATTTTTCTAAGAACATTTTGTCTTTCTACTGTCAAGAAGTGGTAGAACATCCATTTGGACCTGGATAGACTGGTCAAAAGCTGAACCACTACGGTCCTGGACAAGTCCTGCTCCAAAGCAAGCATCTAGTGACAGTCATATCTCTGCACTTAGTCTGTTTCTATCTATCTATCTATCTATCTATCTATCTATCTATCAAAATCCAAGTCAAGAAACCATTCTTTTTCAGATTATTAAAAGACATAACTGCATTTAATGATGACAGGAGTTTCAAATCATTTTCCAAATTCAATCAATCAATCAATCAATCAATCAATCAATCAATCAATCAATCAATCAATCAATCAATCAATCGATTGATCGACCCTGTACGCATTTCTTACAGCTCTTTACCACCAAGAATGGTCTGGGCAGGACTGTGTAACTTGCAGCACAAAGCCCCCTGCTGGACAACCCCCCTAATTACATTGACCTAATTTGCATAATGCAGCAATGTTGTTTTAATATTTTGTCAGGGCAGCCTACTACTATAATTCTGCTGTAGTTTTGTTTTCAGCAGCTCTGCTGTTTGCTGCCACAGCTGTCATCTCTTGTATGCACTCTCTCTGAACTGAAGTGGAAAAAAGTAAGTGAGAATACCTTTGCCTGAGTCCTGAGCTACAGTGTTCACCCCATCCTGGGGGACCCGCACCCGCCTGGAGCAGCTCTCTGCTGTGTCCTCAGAGGACCTCTGCTTGAGCCCTGCTCAGCACACTCTATCTGAAGTGCGAAAGGGAAGAGCGCCGGCGAAAGCCTCCATCATGCTGATGGCGACGCTTTCTCCGCCGTCCAAAGGTGCCACGCTGGATGCTTAGAAACGTCAGTGTTTGGTGTCCCCAGAATTACATCAGTGGGGGGTTTTGACGAAGGGGAGCAAGTGGTGTAGGACCAAAGAAACCTTTCTGGGGACAGAACTGCGTCTGCGTGGGCTTTTCCGTCCTACCAGTTTGGCCCCAAAAGGATTCTGGGAACATTATCGATTTTCTTTTGTTTTTTTTTTTTTTTTTTAATAAGGCTGTGGAGGGTGGGCTTATGCATCTCAGTGCTGTGGTCTACACCTAAATTTCCCTCTCTAAAGATATGGATGGTTATATGAAGTGTTTAAAGTTCTTCCACCTGAAAAATTAGCATTTAATATGCATGACAACTGAATGGAACTCTGCAAAGTGTGGACGACCTTCTGGAACTTATTAGAAAAGTGCGACGTGATCATACTTGTGTTTTATCGTAACCTTTTGACTTTCAGCCCTTGCTATGTATGCGGTCGCATTTTCAATTTCTCGTGGTCCTGCCCCGGCCTGTGTGTAATAACTCAGTGCTGTTCGTACAACAAATAAAAAAGTAAGAATGGACTGTAATGTTCAACAAAATGTTTCATTCGTTTATTATGAGTAACTGCCACATTTTATGTGTTTTGGTCACGAGCACAAACACAGGGCACATCCTCAGTCCTCTGAAATGATGCCCCAGGGGAGGATTATTAAGAGGATGGAAGCACCAGGATTTTCAACCCTTATATAGATTGTCTTCAACATTTGAATTTTGGTATTGAGACAGAAGAGTGATTTTAACAGCTGTTTGTTGGAAGTTTTTCTTATTTTAGATTTATTTACTTAATAGACACTTTTCTCCAAAGCAACTTCCAACAAACTCTATGTAGTGTTATCAGCCCACACACCTTATTCACCAGGGTAACTTACACTGCTAGATACACTATTTACAATGGGTCACTCATCCATACATCAGTGGAACACACACACACTCTCTCTCTCTGTCACTCACACACTATGGGGAAACCTGAACAGCAGGTGTTTGGACTGTGGGAGGAAACCAGAGCACCCGGAGGAAACCCACACAGACATGGGGAGAACATGCAAACTCCACACAGACTGAGTGGGGATCAAACCCACGTCCTCTTGCACCACCCAGGCACTGTGAGACAGCAGTGCTACTCACTGTGCCACAGTGCTGTCCGGTTGTTATTATTAGTAGTAGTATTATCCATCCATCCATCCATCCATCCATCCATCCATCCATCCATCCATCCATCCATCCATCTCAGAAACATAGGCAGAAGGCATGGGACACCCTAGACAGGACACCAGTCAACTTTAAAACTTTAACAGAATATGACAAAAAATATGAAAGAGACACATTCAGCCAATGTGAGTGTGTGTGTGTGTGTGTAACACTGTTTTAAGTTAATGCTAGCATCCATTTTTCATTACAGACAATGTTTCCTAAATATATTATGAAAGGATTATTTTAAAGAATAAAATAATGATGTGTTTTTTTCAGTTATTAAACATTATCCAGCGCATTTTCTTGAGTTCATGAAGACATAAGACCTTGTATTTCAAACAGAGGCACACCTCTGTCAGAACAGAAGACATTCTGACAATACTGTAAGGGAATGTTTTTAAACTGCTTTGCATGAAGTACTTTATTCTAATTTTTACCACTGAACAAGTGGCATGATGGGACACACTCATCCGGTGTGTAATATGTTACTACTGATTATTGATTACTGATTACTGATCATTGATCCAGGTCAGACTCAACTGCACTCTACTCTAATACCGCAAAAACCAATGGAATCCGACCAACTGATCTGACTGCCTGTAGGCCAAGTTAATCCAGATGCATCTTGTTGAAAATGTTTCCTCGTGTTTACATTTTTCACTACTCCTAAGAAAAAGACCTCGTTATTATTACTTTCTTTAACTCGTCAACAATTTATCAAAAGTTCCATATGCAAATGTAGCATGAACTCAAAGTAGGTGAGCAGGTGCGGTGGGCACCACGGTGACACAGCGAGTAGCGCTGGTGTCTCACAGCACCTGGGTTGTGCGAGAGGACATGGGTTGGATCCCCACTCAGTCTGTGTGGAGTTTGCATGTTGTCTGTGTGGGTTTCCTCCAGGTGCTCTGGTTTCCTCCCACAGTCCAAAGGCACGCTGTTCAGATTCACCCATAGTGTGTGAGTGTTCCACTGATGCATGGATGAGCGACCCATTCTAAGTAGTGTATCTAGCAGTGTAAATCACCTTGGTGAATAAGGTGTGGGGGCTGATAACACTACATAGAGTTCATCGGAAGTCGCTTTGGAGAAAAGCGTCTGCTAAGTAAATAAAATGTAAATGTAGGTGAAAACACAATTAGCACGATTTTGACAAAGCAACGTGTTCCAACCAGCAAGTGCTATGTACACGCCACTGGTGGTGTGAGTGGAGTGTAAAAGGAATGTGCCGACAGTGTGCATTTCAGTTCCAGATTGCAATGCAGAGCAAGAGCAAAGCCTCTGTCGCCTTGTCTTGCGTTCCATTTCCTTCTAAGCACTTGACATTTCAGGTCTGTGCCTTATCAGCTCCTAATCGCATTACGCTTTTCCGAAATAGGATGTGCTTTCTAGTCATCATTTGTCTCGCAGATATTTGCCCTGGAACTGTTTCCCACAACTTTTTAAAATCTATATGTCAGTGTCGATTTTTAAACGAAATGACAATATATAAAAATATCAACCCAGCGTGTCGAATCAAAGAAGTTATAATTCACAAAAACCAATGTCGATAATGTAAAGATCCTTGCTATGATGACATCAGCAAAACTCTTGAAATTTACATTTACATTTATTTATTTAGGAGATTCCTTTCTCCAAATTAAATTTATACTTTAATCTGACACTTCTCTCTAAAGCAACATATAATGTTACTCTACCTACAATTATATACCCATTTGTACAGGTGGGTCATTTCCTTCTTTCTTGCTTTCTTTAACTGGAGCATTTGAGGGTAAGTACTTTGCTCGAGGGTACTACAGCCAGAAGTGATAGTCGAACCTGCAACCTTTGGGTCCAAACATAACAGCTCGAACCACTATGCTATTAACCTGTCCTATTAATTATAATATATAATTCAGATATAAAAGTATAATATAAATGGGCGTGAATCACCTCAATGCACACTCAATACACACACATCTCCTTGACATCAGCAAAGAGCAGTTCAGCCTAGAGAGAAAAAAAAAAAAGTTTTCATTGTGAGAAACTGCATGTAGTAACTCAAATGCTTTTTTTAAAAACTCTAAGTCTTAAGAAAAATATTAAAAATTATTACAAGCAGAATTCAGCGAGTGTAGAAATTGATATCTGTAGGTTTGCAAAAAAAACATCGAAATTACATTAACCTAACAACAAACTCTGGGATTTTCAAGCTTCAGCAGATCAAAGCTGTTGACCTCATGCACTTTTCCACCGGACAAAGAAACAAACAGACAGAGGAACGAAGGAACGGACGAACGAAGGAACGAACGAACGAACGAACGAGCGAGAAAACTAACGAAAACACACAAACAAACTTTTTAGCTAGTTCCAATGTTGAGATGGGCACAATGCTATGAGACTCACACGAAACGTGAAATCCCACGATGAAAGAGCTCGATTCCTCGTTGGAGTGTACGCTCAGCCCGAATGACAGCAGAGGTGGGGAATACTCTCTGCGGTAAATTGATCTCCTCATTCCATAGATGAGGCCTGACATTATAGAGTGAAAACATGACAGGTAAAATTCACCGGGCCTGTTTCTCTTCACCCTCTCTCTTCGCCGCTGTGTTCCTCACCCCCCACTGCACAGACGAAAGGTCTTTTCTCCCGACATGTCAGTCAAATCGATTCCTCAGCACTGACCTCATGATCTCTGCTTCATAATAAATGGAGCTGTCAGGCTTAGGCAGGATGGAACCAATGTAGTTAAGCGGGACTCGGGCAGGACGAAGACTCCGCAACAGCGTTAGGCGGTACACCCACCGAGGACCTGCGCCGCTGCGGAGTCGACGCCTCTCGTTTTCCACCCGTGACCTGTGTTTCCTTCTGAGTTTTCTCGTTACTCTAATTTCTTGTAAGCTGCGAAGCGAGGTGATGTTTTCGGGCTCTCTTTACCACATAAAACGCTCTGCTGTCAAACAGGGTGTTCGTTTGCGCATCGCTGCAGGTTTCCAGCAGCCCAAGAGGCACACGGATACCCTGCGGAAGGCAGCTAGGGCCTGTGTGTGAGCAATTTCCGTATCATCCGGGTTCTATGCATTTTTATTTCCGGCACCTAACATAGGATTACTTGTATTATGATTTGTATATGCTCTTATGGCCTCTGCTGGACTACATAATGTATTATCTGTCATCATTCATTTATTTATTTGGGGAGAGAAATTTGATCACATGAAAACAACGATGAAATTCCAAGGGGACGTTCTGACACGTAAAATTTATGGATTATCTAAACATCTCTACATTAATTTCAGCATGACAATAAGGGTACACGTATCTGGAGGATTGAAGTGTTACTGTTTGCTCTGCCTCCATGATGAAGAGACACTAGGGGTTTTCCAGGGTGAAGATCTATCTATCTATCTGATTGTTTGTTTCTCTCAAAAAAAATGTTGTGGCAATGGAACTCAGTGCATTTACAAACCCTTGGGACAGACAGGCAGAGTGGCCCCTGATCATAGAGACTTACTGAAGGAATTGCTCCAGGATGGGAGCTCAGGTGACTAAAACCCATCACCCACAGGGCAGACCTGGCTGAGTGGAGATGGGGTATTCAGCAGGGACCTGGCCCTTGGTTGCTCACAGCACGCAACCCATCATTCCTTAAGGTGTGTTCAGGGTTCTGGGTCCAAGGTTTGAGGGATTTGTTGTTCATCCACTCGCCATTTAGCGCCCCCCCCCCCCCCCCCCCACACACACACACACACACACACACGCACACACACGCACAGACACACACTGAGAATGCCCTCTGCCTTCTGGCAGCCTTGAGGGATGCAGTGTGTGGCCAAAAGCGAGATACAAATTGAATATGACTAAATGGAGAAAAACAAATGCTCCAGGAAGGGTTTGGGTGGAACAAAAACCTGCAGAAGCTCATGAGACGCCAGAGCTGCAACTGCTGCCCGGTGAGTGAACCACAATACAGCATGGGTCCACAGCCGCTGCTCTGTCCAGAGATTTATAGGGACCTGCTGCTCCATTAGTCCCCATGTAGTGAGGTTAACCTGAAGCAGACCCGGTTTCCCGGTTCACTGTCCCAGCGGCACTAAAGACCACGTGTGAAATATAGCGAGGTAATGACCCTTATGTGAATGGTTTGGGCGATTCATGTGATGACGGGAGATTTCTATCCCCCCGTGCAGAATGTATGATGCACAACACAATATATCTTCCCTTTCTTCTCCTCCCTTCCGTTTCTCTGTCCTGCACACATGCATGCTCAGGCATGGAAAAACACACTCGCATACATATCCAAGGATCAGTCACGACTCCCCGTCAACCAGCCCTGCAGACAACAAACAAATATAAAAATCCTTGCAAGGAAAAGTCATGAAATATTTGGCGGTATTAAGGCCGCTGCATGTGTTATTAATATTCCATAAAACAAACATTAATATAAATTAAGGTTTTGTGGAAGGAAGCAGTCTAAAGGAGTGTCTGAGAAATGATATGCTTTTGGAGGAATACATATATGTGATCTGTAGGTTTGTGTATATACACACACACACACACAGGATAATAGCTTTAATTTTCTCTGTGTATACAGTATATGCATATGTATAGATATGTTTGTATTTATATATACACACACAAAGAAAATTAACATGTCTCCCATGTGTCTATGTGTGTATAGACAAACATGTGGATCAAATATATATATACTTTCAAAAGCATTTCATTCCTCAGACAGTGCTTTAGACTTTGCACAGACGATTTATACATATATATATATACACACATATGTATATACATACATATGCATATATATTACACTCTATATAAATACATAACGTCCTTTATATATAAGCAAGTGTCGTTTTGACAGGTACCTGGACTGCTTCGGTAAATAACCAGAATTTACACAGTTACAGTGCGAGGCAACGTAGCTCTAGCAGCCAAATACCGGAGTCAGGAATACAAAGGATATTGTTGTTTCTCTGTGAAGCATTCTGTACCGCTGTCAGCTGGGAATTGGAGGGAATGTCACAGATGTAATATTCAGTTTCTCTGGGTGGCGTTCAAATGAAGACTAAAAACCACCTGAACAAATGTGAACAACGAGCTGTGTCGGTAAGCCTGGGGGGGTCGGCCATCAGACTGCCCTTCCACCCAATACAGTTTTATTTTTTTTATTTGAAACCCCCAGCGGGAGCTTTTTTCTCCTTCTACAGTTCGGGCTTTTTTTGTTTCTGACTCAAAATACATGTACGTGTCGACATTTCTGTGTCTGATCGCTCCATATACTGTGTATATGAATGTCCTGTAGTGTCTCTCCATGTACTGTACTGTACTGTGGGAACAGTGGTAAAAGGTAAAATCAGAAATGAACTGGAAAGGTTGTTCTTTTCAACAACAACCTGATCATTTTGCATGTGTGCTGTACATAACCAACCTACTGTAATCCAGGATTTTCCCAAGAGGACGAAGCTCTTCAGCTTTTGGTTCCTTTTGTCTTTTTTTTTTTTTTAAAAGTCTGAAAGCCAGCTGTCATACGGTAAAAGTGGGAGCAGTGCATGAATCAGCAGGTCAGTGCATGAATCAGAGGTGGATGGTAGGTGCCACATGTGTGGAGTTTTCACCTGTGTTTCTGCAGAATGTACACGGAGGGCAGTCATGCTACCGGTGTCTCTTAATGGTCCTCAACAAGTGGCCCTTCTCCTGCTTCAAGAGCTTCACACTTGATTGTGAATCAATATATCGCTTTCGCTGTAATGATTTCACTCGCTGTCTTTGCAAAATCTTGCACAAACAAACAAAGGAACAAATGCATGCCCAGAACAAAACAAGGAAACAGGATGGCAAGTAACATTGGTGCTTCACTTCAAAGCTCCTGCCCTGTAGCTTCGGACAGATGTTTGAACCTACTTCAGTCCATATATTTTTTCTTGTGTTCGTGTGGATTTCTTCCTGGAACTCTAGGTTTCTCCCGCAGTTCAAAGAAGTTTCAGGTGAATTGCTGACTCATAATTTCCCTCTGTATGTATCTGTGAGTGAATGAGTGTGTGTTAGTGCTCTGTAGTGAGCTGGTGTCCCATCCAGTTTGTAACTTGCTTTGCTCTTTATGCCTGTGGAATCGGTTTCGAACCCCTGCCAAACCGCATTGAGTAGGTTGTTGTATAGGATACGTCTATAGCTACCGCATCGACAGAAAGATAAACAATAATGGAAAAAAAAATCCATAAAAAAGCAATCCTCAGCTTTCATAAGCTTTTTGAGAACACACACACACACACACACACACACACATTTTCGGAACCGCTTGTCCCATACGGGGTCACGGGGAACCAGAGCCAACCCGGTAACACAGGGCGTAAGGCCGGAGGGGGAGGGGACACACCCAGGACGGGACGCCAGTCCGTCGCAAGGCACCCCAAGCGGGACTCGAACCCCAGACCCACCGGAGAGCAGGACCTGGTCCAACCCACTGCGCCACTGCGCCACCGCACCCCCCTTTTTGAGAACAGATTTTATTTATTTTTTTTAAAAAAGAAAACCTTAAAAAAGACAGTATTTAAACATATTTAACAGACAATATTTAACAATAATGGATAATTCACCAAACGTAATATAAACTAGAGGATGCTAGGCATACAACAGAGTGGACCATCCTTCTCTTTACAATTGGTTCATTCATGTGTTTTACTGAGCCATTTAATGATTCATAAGCAGCCTCTGAAATTGTGAGCACATTGTAAATTCTTCAATATTTGTAAATGAATAAAGCCATTTTAACATTTGAAAGTATACTTAGCAATCCATCACAGGAAATTAATTAGCTAAACAGTCCAGGAAGAATTAATGAAAAACAAAATTCACAAGCCAATTGCTTTGGTCAAAAGACAAATCGAAATACTTTGCTTATGTAAGATGTGACATTTAATTATCATAATTACGTGCTGGATTCGGGTAGGCTGTATTTATACAATATGCAGGCAGAGGAATACATAGCCAAAATAGTTTGATCTATAATTAAATGGAAATTTTATTTATTTATTTATTTACTGTTATATTTCTGAATAGTAAAAAGCAAACAGCAAAAACAGTAAACAAATCAATAAATTATGGAAGCACTGAAGCCCCTGTGGTTCTCAGCCAGGAAAGACGTTTGTTTTTAGTCCAGATTAGACAACACAGCAAGGATCACAAATCAAGGCATTGTGTCTGCACTCCCCAGTGGGGGCTGGATCATAACTGGCATAATTCCACAAAGAAAAAAGATCATAAAGTCGCTCAGGGTTTTCTGCTTCATCGGTGCCCCCTTGGGATCAGGTAACCAAATACAGGTGGCTGGTTGTCTTCAAGATGTCTTTCTCCTTCTATTACCAGGGTTGATTCTTGAGTTTGAGACCTAGAACGTTGCTCTGAAGACCTAAGCAAGGAATGAACTCAGCACGGGTTTGTGCTGAGTAGTGTTAAACACTGCCCCCAGTGGAGATGGAAAATAGACATTTCATGTGAAATGTGCACAGCTCTTATTGTTCAATACAGTGCTGCCAATAAAGAATGTCATTTAGAAAGTCAAAGTCCTGTGCATTATTTTACGTGAAAAAGTTCCTTTGAAAAACCAGTCGGACAGATTCTTCAGCAAATGAATGAATGCACAAATAAACAAATAACACTGTATTTCAAAAAAAAAAATTGTAGGAAGGTGATCAGGAATCATCGATACTGAGTTTTATGCAACTACTCGTGTGATGAACATCGGTGCATATCGTGGAAAGAAACAAACTAACTTTAATTAAGAATCACACATCTGCAACTATGTCTCTCTTTCTCCTAAAGCAATGAACACATTGTATTTTCTCTGAGATGTACGTAGCTTTGGAGAAACGTGTCTGCTAAATGAATACATGTAATGTAAATGTAACACCGACAGAACTGTTTGAGCTGAAATCCACTTCCAAAAATGACAGAAAAAAAGCCAATTAAAAAACGGGAAATGTAAAACTTACTTAGATAATGCTCTGTCTCCAGCAGGAGGGTGACTGGGGAGACTGGAGAGATTTTTGTACTGTAGCAGCAGGAAGGCGGCTGGGCGCACGCGGGTGGGATGGGTGACAAGAGAATGTTTTCAGCTTCTGCTCAAGGTCCACATTATTTACAAGTTGGATTTTTGCACTGTAGATTTATGAGTTGGAAATTAATTGAAAACATTAGATAGATATGCTGAAGTAAGCCTGTCTTTCGGAAGCTGGTGGCCCTGTCAGCTAAAGTAGGGGTAATATATTTTCTGGACTAACAACAAGCACAGTAAACTTCTGTTGTTGTTTCATATCATACAACACTTCACTCTCCATGGTTTTGTCCTCATAAATACTTAAAGATGTTTGTAACTTGGAGCAGTCATTTTTGCCCCATAAATTAGACTAAAGTGTTTTTTGCACAGAATGCATAAACACTTAAAAAATTTATGAAGGGTATACGTTACGGAGTCGCACTTAGACACATGGTTCAGTTATGTGTATTTTGCTTAAGCAATTGCAAAATTATTTTTAAAAATGTTTTGTATATTTTTTCATGCACATATCATTCCCATATCCATGTTTGTCAGTTGTTTAGCTGATGCCAATAAAAATGCTCTTTTTAGCCCATAATTGAACATTAATTATATATATACATACTGTATATATATGCATACATATATACATATATAGTATATATTTAAAATGTATATATAGTAAAAAACATTCATTAGTATATTTTTTTGGATGGGATTGAATTTGATCCAGGCATACTTTCATATGTTATTTGCTTTGGTGTGATCCGGTAGTGCATGATGGGATGAGTCAAAATGGAAAAAGAGTCTTACCTCAGAAGCCAGCAACTCTCTGTTTCATGCAAAGGGAAATGCACGGGCAATTTTACACTCCCAAGCAATTTATGCCTCCAAATTAGCCATTCATTAACATTAGACAAGCATAGCATCTCATATAATTCTCTCATATACACAGTATGTATGAGTGTGGCACAATCTGTGGGGGTGGTCATGATATTCCTTCCCAAATTCAAGAATTCTAAATTACACCTTTATAATACTGTCATAGAATTCGCCAAAAGCAGATATGAGCCAGCTAATTTAGATACTTGGATCCCCGTTGCGTAATGACAGGGAGCAGGGTGGTTGAACAGGAGCTTTGGACAGTATGTGGTGGCCCAAGTGCTGCTAAGTGTAGATAGCAGCCATGCTGTTCAACCTTTGAGATTCTGTCAGTCACCAGCGGGATATCCCAAGACAAAAGGGGTCCCTCTGACCCTCATCATGGGGGGCATCTGTTTCCTGCTTCACCCTTATTGTCATTAACCAAACCGGGCAGTTTGAGGTCAACTGGAGCGAGCAGAGAGCATTTGTGATCTGACGATACATGCAGAAGGAGCTGTCAAGCAGACCAGATGGTGTTTTGGCTGCCTGAGCCCCGAGGTTCTTGACGCTTGACGTGCGCGTGTAAAAATCGTCTCTAATTAAGTTCACCTGGAAGCACTGCAGTATTGTCAAGTGACGACGAACGGCATCCCCTAAGGCTGCAGGCTGGAAGTGTGGACACCAGCCATGATGCGTTTGCTTGCTGTTTCGGTCTCACTTTAGAGTGCTCCTTCATTTAGGTTAAAAGAATTCTATGACCGTTGTAATGAGTTTCAACGGATACCAGGCAGCTGGCCAACACAGCTGGTTATATTCTCAAACTGTGTGAAGAGCATCGAAAATTTCAGTGATAAGATGTTGACCAAGGCCTAAAAGGACTATGGCTTCTAGTACCAGGCAGAAGTGTAACGTAGCCTCATAAACTGACATACAAGAATCGGCTGCAGTATACAAATAGGCTTTCGTTTTTGATACTGTGTTTCTGCATAAACAAAAAAAAAATGCGTTTGCATTTGAATTACATCGTTTCTGTACTTACAATTTAAAAATAAAAAAAAAATGCAATAAATCAATAAATTAACAAGTTACAGGTGTAGTGGTGGCTTTAGTTAGCTAGTTGCTGTCGAGTTGTTTACGACTCATGGTGACCCTATGTTAACAGAGCGAAATGTTGCTCGATCTTGTGCCGCATAGCTGATCATTCCAACATTTGCATTTATTGCTGTGGCAATTTTATCAGTCCATCGCATTGAAGGTTTACTTCTTTTTCTTTGTCCCTCGACTTTACCAAACATGATGTCAATTTCAGTGATTGGTCTTTTCAGATAATGTGCCCAAAGTATGAGAGTTTAAGTCTCATCATCTTTGTCTCTAAGGAACATTTTGGTTGTATCTCTTCTAACACTGATTTATTTGTTCTTCTGGCAGTCCATGATACTTTTGATATTCTTCGCCAGCACCACAACTCAAATGCAGCAATTATTTTTTTATCTTCCATTTTTAATGTCCAGCTTTCACAAGCATATGAGACAATTGAAAAGACCAAGACGTGAATCAGACACACCTTTGTTTTTAAAGTAATATCTTTACTGCCAAAAACTTTAGACAAGTCTTTGACGGCAGATTTTCCCAGAGCAATACATCTTTTAATTTCTTGGTTGCTATTTTCCTGAACCTTGATAAGTGGTAGCTTAACGGTCAGAAATACTAGGTTTGAACCCAAAGAGGGCAGGTTCAAATCCCACCTCTAGCTGTACTAACCCTGAGTAAGGTACTTACCTCAAAGTTGCTCCAGTAAAATTACCCAGCTGTACAAATAGGTAAATTATTGCTTGGGGGGAAAAGCGTCAGTTAAGAAAGGTGACATTAATCATTAATGAATGGATCTGCCTTTGACTCAAAGCAACCATTTGTATGGTTTCCAAGGCTTGGGGGTGGTGGACGTGTTTTGCCATCACCATTGCTTTTCTCCGCCTGTTGGGTGCAAAGATGGGGAGAACATTCATACCATGCATTACCCTAGAGATGGAGATGGACTTGAATCCCACACCCAAAAAAAAGTTATGAAGCTCAGAGTCACCGGCTTTACCCACAGTGCCACTGTACCCCCCAGTTACTATTACTGCTGTAACACCATTGGAGCCAAAATGGCTCCATGCCCATCCCAATGGAAGAGCAGATTCCACCTGCAATTTGTGAGCGTCAGGTGCACTTCTTTAGTATTCATGGCCAGTCCTAGATGAGTAGAACTGCCTTCTTTTTCTGTTCCGGGAGTGATTGATTTACATGGCACACATGGTATTCAGAGCGTGTCTGCTTCATTGTCTGAATTTATGGTCACAGAAATGCATTTAGAGGTCAAAAACCGACAACAAAGAATGTGGCTTTGAGAGCAGGAGGAACGTTAGACAGGACGTGTGCATCGCTGTAATTGTTATTGTTTTTGTTGTTTTTGAGGGAAGATTTAATTTCACAGCTTGTTAGCCAACATCCCCACCCACCTACTTTTGCGTTTTACGCACATAATATTTGGAGATGTGAAACAGTAAATTAGTTTTTCATTCTTTTGTTACCCACATGACACTCTTTTCTTCTTTATCAGTTTTTGTGACCTTTGCATGATGTTGGGGAAAAGAAAAAAATATTGCTGGCACATTTCATTATTATTTCCCTCCTCTAAGTGACAATAATTTGCAACAATAATTTGAAAACATTTACAGCTTTTAGTACAGTTTTGTAATATTTAAACTAGGTAGATCTTTTAAGTAAAATATTTAGACAACTGTGTATATTGAACGTTATTGCAGAAAACAGTTTACGGTACCGATTACAATGATTGTATATATTTGCGGAAGCATCGAGAAACCTTTTCATGACTGGGATTCTGTGCATCGAGACCCATCTGCTACTATTTTGCATCATATAGAAAACATCATGGCCCAGTACTTCACTTGCAGATACATCTCCCATCGTTCACACCATCATTCTTCAAAGGTATTCGCTGGCAATGAAGTTAATGTTGAAACAGAGAGAGGAAAGCTAAGAGCACATAATAATGAATGCTAATAGATTCACTAATAAAGGAGGGACAAAAAGTGCTTACATTTGTAATGAACAGAGTGATTCCTCCTGAGGAATCAGCGGTTCATAAAAATGTGCACATGGAAGAAATGGTCTTCAGCACGCATTGGTTTGGAGACCGAGATGAAATACTGCACTCTAATTCCTGTGCGCACTTGGACAACACTCTAATTTGTATTTGAAAATTGCACTGAAACCTTTTAACAATGAGAATTTCAATAATAATTAAATAGTCTTCCAAAGATATAGTGCTGCTTCTACATTGTTAATAAAGACATTCAATTTTTCTTTTTTGATGGGGGGGAGGGGGGGCGACAGTATTTCAGCTTCATAGCTGCAGGCAAAAAAAGTGAGCAAGTTCAGTGTGATATGTTCACCATCCATTTTTCTCTATTATACACCTCAGCAATAGGTTAGTGTTAATGATAAAAGTAAATCTTGGGGCTTGAAGATTACCGGTTCCAGTCCCAGAGTTAATTCTGATTGTTGTTATTATTATTATTATTATTAGGTTTGGTCAAAAGGTGCTTATTATAGCCTAGAGGCAAAAACCATTTATATTCGCTTAGTCCTTGGTCATAAACTGTGAGACAAGGCTTTTCCTTTCCAAAGTCAGCATTAAACACACGTGTCACAACAATTCATTCGATGGGCCTTAATTGGGTATTCTTATGAATCTTCATAGACAAACATTGTCCAAAATTAAACCACTGCTTTCATCCAAAGCCACTTTGCACTCTGAAGTATAAACTTGATTTAAGCAGCGGTGCCAGAGAGAACAAAATAGCTCTCTCTGCAGCAAACCCAGGGACAGGGAGGCAGTTGCCATGGACACAGACAGAGCATCCCTGAAGGGCTGTGTTCCACATGCGAGATAGCAATGGGCTGTGAAGATTAAATCTCTGTACTTCACCTGTAGATGTAACATGTGTAGTAATTCAACCTCAAAATGGAAAATAAAAAGCACATTTATATTTATCTCCTAAACTGCTTATTCACATATTATTATCAACCACTTTCACTAAGTGCTCATACTGGTCAGGGTTGCGGTAGTTCAGAGCCTATCCCGGAATCACTGGGTGCAAGGCTGGAGTAGTGATACACCCTGGGCGAGATGCCAGTCTATAGCAGGGGGGCCACAGAGCAATCACTCAATCACAAACACACCATATGGTCAATGTAGCATCGTAAATTCACCTCAACAGCTTGTCTTTATACAGTGAAAGGAAACCAGAGCACTGGAGAAAACCCACTCGCACACAGCAAGGGCATACAAAGCTCCACATAGACAGCCAGATTTGAACCTATGCCCAAAACAGCCCGAGTGCTGTGATGCCACAGTGTGATGCTACAGCGTTACTTACTGCAGTAGTAGTAGTAGTAGTAGTAAAAATAATAATAATACACACACACATTTTCAGAACCGCTTGTCCCATACGGGGTCATGGGGAACCAGAGCCTACCCAGCAACTCAGGGAGTAAGGCCAGAGAGGGAGGGGACACACCCAGTACAGGACACCAGTCTGCCGCAAGGCACCCCAAGCGGGACTCGAACCCCAGACCCACCAGAGAGCAGGACCTGGTCCAACCCACTGCGCCACCGTGCCCCCATAGTAATAATAATAATAATAATAATAATAATAATAATAATAATAATAAGAAGAAGAAGAAGAAGAAGAAGAAGAAGAAGAAGAAGAAGAAGAAGAAGAAGAAGAAGAAGAAGAATAGTCAGCAATACTTTTTAATCTAACTATCCTATGTAACTGATTCTTTTTTTTTTTCTTAAGAAAATCTAATGCTTCCATTCATCTAAAAACTTGGTCATAAGGTGTAGTTTGTTGCCCTCAATCCCACACAAAATCAAGACATTATCGCTTCATCACTCGTTGATTTGAGCGGAAGGCCCAATATGCCCTGAGAACACCGGGATTAATCACAGGGGAGGCGATTAGCGCACTCGGGACATAGTAAACGATGATAAATGAATTCTCAGCAGCTGTAGATAACTAACTTCTGTAGATGAGGGTTCGGGTTATCATGCAAGTGATGGACTTCTCGAGACTAAAACGGGAAAGTGGCGAACAAAACCAGCAGTTTCAGAGACCTGTGCCCAGTGTTGTTCTTCATCAACAAGACAGTCCATCAATCAAGACGTGAAAAACGATTCATGCTGCAGAAAGTGATCACACAGAACGTTTTCTTTTTTCCTCTGAAACATGTAGAATTAAGTGCTTGGTGTCAACTTGTAAAAATGCTCTTAAAAAAGATAGTTGATTAATTATGCAAAGTTGCTTTGAGGAACTTGTCATTTCAAATAGCCCAGACCTGGCACACAAAGTGAGTTAAAAATGTGGAATGAGACTGGACTTGCCAGATGCTGAGGACGGTGACTGGGAAATGGTAATTGCAATGTTGGCACTGATCTTAAGAAGCATTATGATATAAATTCACTTTGTTTACTGTTTCGGTCGTAAAACACGGATGACTGATATATCACTGCTGATGAACTTGAAAACTCAGGAAAAGAAAAGTCAATCAATCATTTATGTCACACAATTTTTGATACATGTGGATGAATCATCAATGATGTTAACTGAGGTCACTTGAACTTTTGAGTCTTTCAACATCAGACACCCTGAGCCAGGTGACCTGACCAAGGTTGATCAGGTCCCAGTCTGCAGCCAAGTAGCACAACCTTGAACCCGCAGATCACCTTTCCTGATCCACTGCCATCCAGATGCTCTCTCCACAGTAACAACGTTCAAAACCTTCCTCCTCTGGCTACCTGCGATACCCAACATACTTTATATAGTCCCCATAAAAAGACTTTCCTACATAGCTTCTGCAGCCTACTTTGATGGGCACACACCTTTCCCTCCAGCCTTTTGAGCAGCACTGCTTCACCAATTGCTCATACCTCACCATCTTTCTTTCATTAGTCTCTTCCATCCACTCTTCCCATGGAACTGTAAGCTCCAGCTGAGTGCCTTGCCAGACGCTGGGAGTTTTAGCTGTTACTTAAGTCAACTATCAATTGCCACTCCTGCATGGTCACCAGGACCACTGAACTGTCCCTGGGTGCTGATTCTACTCTTTCAGCTTCCTTGGAAAATGCTATTTCCTGCTCTGATGGTCATAAGCTCCTACTGTGTACGATTCCCATGCAGAGGGACTCCACTTCCCTTTGTGGCACCCGAGATTGGGGCATTCATTTAGAGATCTTGAGCAGCTTCTAAAAATGTGCTTCTATTATACTTGAAGAAAGCAAAATTGAAGCTGCATTTCACCAGTTATACAGCTTGGGTGGGCTAGGCAGAACATCACAAACCTTCTGGATCAAGAACTCAATACGGTGGCTCTCCAGAGCTCTGCCCATGAGACAGACATTAAAAGTAGTCAATGAAAAAGTATAATTCTAAATATGTTTTTATTTGTACTCAGAGGTGAGGTATTGTTTGACACAATTGAAAAAAATGAATCACATGCAGTGAGTTCATCTCATGACAACTTCATCTGACAGCACCTTTGTCTGCAAAGGACCAGCACTGAAAATAAGTGTGACCCATAGGTGTTTAGACTCATGTGCCAATGCCAAATTTATCACGTTCAGCTCACATCCCAGTCACAGACAGTCCTGAAATTAAATTTCCAATGAGACTGTCACAAAATGAATTATATTTGAAAATTTCAGTCTAAGTTTGATTCTAATTTCAACAGCTATACTATGAAGCTTCTCTGTCCTAAAAGAACGAAATTCAATCGTTGATGTTACGTTCGCTTCAAAACCTGCAAATGAGAACTTGTGAATTTGTGAAATCTTCATCCAGAGAACCGGTATTCCTGTGAGCTAAAACCCAACTTGTGTAATTGTTTTTTGCCTCTGATACTAATTGTTTTTTCTCCAAGATGTAGATGTTTACTGTGGAGCCATCCACACTGCCAATATAACAGTCTCATGTGTCCTTGGTGGGTGCTTCTCACTCTGACTAAGAGGTCTGGCCAGCCGAGTGCAGCACTCAAAGTGTGTTTATAGGGCCGTCACTTAAATTGTCATGAGATTTCGCCCAAGCAAAGGTTCCATAAAAAAAGAGCAGTAAGGACCATAGCTCGCATTCATAGCAGTTTCGCGTTTTTCTGCACAGGAGGTGGTCGAAAATTATACAAGGTAAAACAAAGGTTTTCTGCTGTGTTCTGCATCTACAGAAGCTCCACTGCCCCTTTATAAGTTGTTGTTTTTTTTTTTTTCTTTTTTTTTTGCTGGAGGTTATTTCCAAATCACAGGCACATACACAGTCAGGAACACACTTCCATGGATCACCAGGTACTTTAGAGGTTCGGACTGTTGGATCATGATCTTAAGGGCTGTGGTTCAAATCCCAGTCCTGCTGTAATATCTGTTCGAATGGGTAAATCACTGTGAAGTTATTAATCTAACATCATAAGTGTCCTTGGACAAAGCTTAGCAGGGGATTATAATGTAGATGCTTGCTTTCCCTGTGTTTCCACATAATTATAGAAATATGAGGTGTTTTGGGGCCGAAATCACACTTTCTCATTGATCGAGGACATTGCAGACAAGTTTGTTCATGGGAGATTTTACAAAGACAAATAATACCTGCACGCTCAGTAGTGTGAAGTGAAAAGGGGGTTAAAGAGATTCCTCCTGAATATGGACTTCATTCAGCTCAGTCAGAGCTGAACTTGTATTTCAAAGCCAGGTAGAGTCAATAAGTGCCCTCATTTCACATGTGTTACATACTTTGTCGTATTTATTTGTTGAGTGAAGCTTTTATCCTGAATTAGATACAAAACTGCTTTGTCCATATTTTTGTGTTTTACTACTCTATGCTGCAGTAAATGTACTTCTTCTGATTTTGTTTTTTTTTTTTTTATCTTCGTCTGGAAGCTATAGCAGACATCCTGTTCCTTAACCACTAGACAACCTCCCCCCTCTTATGAAAGAAAAGCTGAGCTAATTTGTCACAACAGTCAATGTTAATAATTTTAAAAGCATAGACTAAAAGGTATGGCAAAGGTCCCACTATATTTGTGACAGCAGTATCTGTTTATTTTTTTATTATACTGCATCAAGTTGACACCATGAATCATGCCTGCCCACCCATGCTAATTTGAGCTTACAGAAATCACAGTTGGTACAAATGGGGGGCTCGCTCATCATGTTTCAGACATGCATTAAATGGGTTCCAGAGGGTTTTGTTCACACTAAACATGTGCCAATCACTACAACTTGGATCTCCTTCCAGTGATAAATTTAAAGCAAACACGCACATAAGGCATAAAAAAATAATGGGAAAAAAAATGGAAACGCCGTGACGGTCCTGTTTGCAAGACACTTAGAATGTTTTTAAAAGATGCTTTAAAAGATGATCCTGCATCAAAGATTCAAATATTCAATTACAAACCTCTTGGGTTCATTGATAACATTTTTATAGGCAATTTCCAAAGGTGATTCCCAGCAAGAAAAGCCTGGCCAAAGTTGGCAGTTATGCTTCTGAATGGATAGAGCGAGCACAAAAAGACCATTTCCGGAGAAATATAACTTGCAGGGATGCTACATGAGTGGATAAATGTTATCGCTTTTTGTTTCAAAATGGAATTGGGGGAAAAAAATCAAAACCTTTCAAAACTGCTATTCTATAAAATTCCTGTTCCCATATATATGGCAGAGGGGCACAGGAAACATTCTCTGTTGAGGCAAGAGGGGACAGTTATTAAAAGGTGAAGCGTAACCTCATCTTAGAAAAGCCCTCAAACGCTCAGACAGATGTATCTCTCAAGGAATGTATCAAAGTAAATACAGTTCATATCTACGGAGGAGCTATAGTTTGAAGACCCAGCTGCATCATGGGACTGGAGAAACCCTTCTGTATCTCTGCAGTTGCTCCACTTAGTGTTGCCATTGCTGTGCAGGGCTTCGGCTTCCATCTGCAATACAGAATAGCCCTGAATGAATTGCGTTTGACCTGCCAAAACGTTCCCATATATCTCCTCAACTCTCTTTTAGCTTCCTGTAGCTGAGCACATCAAGTTCAAGACTCTGCTTATGTCCTACAAGGCTATCAACGGATCTGTTCCTCGATACCTACAAGACCTGACTTTTATGCTTCAGCCAGACTCCTACACTCCTCCACTTCTGCCCGCCTGCTGGTCCCCCACAAAAGAGGTGCAAAATCAAAAAGCAGTAGATTCTAGATTCTGCCTCCAATATGGTGCATGACCTCCTTCTCCCATTTCTCTCATAACTGCTGAATTCCTCTCAGCATTCAGGAAAGGTCTCAATGAAGCACATCTTTCAGACTGACTTCTCCCGTCACCTTTTATGTGCTTCATAAACGTGTACTACTTTATCTATTAAAAAAAAAAAAAAAAAAAAAAAGCCTCCACATACAGCTGTCCATGTAATGTCTACTGGTTGATATGGTGGTATGAGACAAATTGACTGTACTCAATAATCACATTTGCATCTAGACCTCTCTATGTAGGTGTAATACACTTTGTATTGTTTCTCTGAGAAGTATGTCTTTTTGAAGAAAAGTGTCTGCTGAATGAATAAATGAAAATTTAAATGTAATGTGGTTTCACATCACTAGAAGTGACAGTGTCGTCCCACAGTATCACGATTGTGTGATTCTTTTCCTTCAAGTGAGGTATGTCTTTCATACAGCAGTGATGCAAAACAAAGAAGATGTCAGAGTTCAACTGAAATGTCTGATGTTATATGGAATATTTGGTGCATGTGAGGAATACAGAGCCAGTTGCATCTGATAAAACGCTTGATGCAACATAATGGGCTGTCTTATTTCTCCTGGTACTTTCCTGGAAACATGTTTATTATGACATGATTTCCTGTAAATATTTCTGCCTAAAGTAACCAAGACACATCCTTATATATTTTGAGTATGATATTTTTCATTAAATGCAGTGCTTTCATGCCTATTATAACAACAACTCTGAAGGTGAAGGTGAATCCAGGTGTGGAGTTTATTTACAGAGATGATGGGGCAGATGTTCTGGTTTGGGACTAAGACGTGAGACTCAACAGAATATTCTCACTTCAGTCGATCAACAGGATGGTCAATGAAGTAGACCCTTGAAGACTCTACAAAAACCATCCTTGCTGGTTTACTTCTAAAGACAATTGTGATTGCCAGGAGAGGTGTGGAGGAAGGCTGCTACAATTCCAGAGAAGAGAACCTATAGTCGTCTCCCAAGGTATTGATGCTCAGTACTACGAGTCTGTGACACCAGTGTCTTTGATGAACTTCTGGGATTTGATAAAGATGTTTTGTAAAACCACAAATGCATGAATGCACAGTTTAATTAGCTTCATCTGTAAAGACACCAAATCCACATGGCACCTCTGTCGCCAAGCAAAGGGGGAGGTTACGATTGCCGCTAAGAAAGAATCAGTTATGTAAACACAGGCTGAGTTTCAAGAAGCTGCTGCACTGGAATCTCTGGAAAATTCAGACAATGGATTAGTTTTGGATGTTTGCCGCATTTCCTCACGAGTCAACGCTGCTGTTCATCGACAGTGATTCTTCTGTTTCTGCCCATTTGAGTCGTCACACCCCACTGCTAAGCTTCTTATGTGTGAACCACAAAGACCTTGCTCTTCTGCATGCTGAGCCCCTTCCTACACACACTCTTCTCAAAGAAAAGTAAAGGTGTCAGATTTAAGGTAAGAACCCTGATGCCTTCCCACTTCACCTCTAACACACACTGAAATCAGTGAAGATAGATCAACCCCAAGAGCTCATTTAAATACCACAGTGCATGAAAAATGGGCCTCAGAGCTATTTTAACCCTGTTTTACTGAAAAGAAAAAAAAAAATCTTCCAACCCAACCTGCCATTCCAACACCTTCTTTTGCCTTTATTTATTTATTTATTTATTGATTTATTTATCATTCTGACCCCCGACCATGTTTCTGATGCCTGACTTGACTGCCGAATAGCAACAAAAGTTCAGGCCATCAGACAGGTTTGTAATTCAAATGAAACATAATCACCAGGCTTCGAATGGAGCTTGACAGCAGGCACTGTACAATCGCCAGGGCAACGGAGCACACTGAAGAGGGCCATCACTGCGACTAATCCCGATGCGGCGGTTAAGACGACGTACGACAGTGCTGGCTGAGCACAGGCTTTTAAAAGCAAAAACAAGCAGAGGTCAGAGACAAATAGAGGCCAATAAACAGGTGAGGGCTCTCGACTGAAAATCCTATCCCAAGGTCATAACACATAACTCTCATAACTGGCCTGCTCATGTTCCTGCAAATGGCACGGTGAGTGGTGTCAGTGATCATACTACCTGACTCTTTGATACAGCTGCTCCTCGACTTCCGATGGTTTGATTTATGATTTTTTCCATTTTACGATGGTGCTATAGCGATAGACATTCAGTAGAAACCATGCTTTGAATTATGCATTTAAATTTTTTCCCAGGCAAGCAATATGTAGTACGTTACTCTCTCGCGATGCTGGGCAGCGGCAGTGATCCGCATCTCCCAGTCTGCCAGTGCTTGTGTACACGACCGATACTCTGCAGTGTTTTGTATTTCCAACTTTTTTTGATAACCCCCTGTATCTATGTTGTGTTTTGTGCATCCATCATGTTTACGAAATGCCTATCTGTGTATCCTGCTACTGGTGAGAAGAAGACGAAGACAATTAGTGTTGAGGAGAAACTCGAATTAGTATGTTTATATCTATAGTATTTATTATTATATTGTAATATCTTCTGTTTTTTACCTTGTCTATTGCTTTTGTTTAGTAAGTACTGTACTGTTTTGTACACGTTTTGCACACGTACACTTTATGTAGTCTGTGTAAGTAACTCTGTGCTGTTTAATGTAGCACCATGGTACAGGAGGAATGTTGTTTCGCTTCACTGTATACTGTAGCAGCTGTATATGGTTGAAATGATAATACAGCAGAGGGGGTGCGGTGGCACAGTGGGTTGGACTGGGTCCTGCTCTCTCGTGGGTCTGGGGTTCAAGTCCTGCTTGGGGTGCCTTGCGACGGACTGGCGCCCCATCCTGGGTGTGTCCCCTCCCCCTCCGGCCTTACGCCCTGTGTTGCCGGGTTAGGCTCCGGCTCCCCGCAACCCTGTATGGGACAAGCGGTTCTGATGATGATGATGATAATACAGCCACATTGACTTTGATGAAGGTGACCAGCCCGTGATGGCCATTGCACGTGAACTTCAACTTTCGCATCGCGATCTTGACTATCTTTAAGGATAAGAAGTGATGATGTAGGTTAAGTGTATTAAATACATTTTCGCCTCATGATATTTTCAGCTTACCATGGGTTTATCGGAATGTAACCCCATTGTAAGTCGGTGACCACCTGTATTATCAGTTCTTTCAGTGATTATTGTGTCTCATTGTATGTTTTTATGAGTAGTGACAATGACTATGGTTCCTTATTGCATGATGTTTTGTGTGACTGTCTACCTTCATTGTGTTATACTGCGCCTGCTGTTAGTGACCGCGTGGTCTCACTGAACATGCTGGGAAGAGGATGCACAAAATCAGACTGAACTGACATTACAAGAAACGACACATAGCAGAGCTATTGAACACTGTGGTAAAATCTTATGGATAAAAGTGAGAGCACTCTAAAGATGGGCAATGATGTCATATTGCTGAGTCAGCGCTCCTCAAATTGTCATTATGAAACATGATTTGCACCACAAGCAATAAACTTTTTCAAAGTAAAATCAAATACAACTTACTGAAATTTAAACATTTTGGCAAATATACGGTAGCAGCAAGGAGGTACAGTGGTGCATCACAACTCCTGAGCTGCTCAGATGAGCACAGGTTTAAAATTCACTGATAAACCTTTATGCAGCTACTCCTGTAATGCAACATAAATGTTTACATGTCTCTCACTATACATATATATATATATATAGGAGGTGGGACGTATGGATACTTCAAAACCCAACATCAAGACTAATGCCTAAACAACTAGTAGCTCAGTGTTACAACATCCGCAAGAAACAACTGCTATCACAACTAGAGATTGATGAGGTACAACACAAATGTTACGGCAAGGGGGAGCCAGGACAACAGGTCAGGGGGGAGATATCATCATCCCCACACTCCAAGATTGGGTACCAAGCCCCAAGAACAATGAGCCCTTGTAAGCTGAATGCAAGAGCAGCTGACCTAAGAGATAAGATCATGGCTAAGAAGGACACCTGGAGCCCCTGTGGCCGATTACCAAGACCAAGTGAAGTACCTACTGAATGTCTACTAGAAGATGTGAATGCACCACTACGAACAATCCCTACTGTGACCATCACTGAGATGAACCAGCTGATCTACAACACAGCAACAGTGATCCTTGAGATGCTTGGATACAAGATGAATACCAAGCATAAGAAGCAGTATCCTCCATGGAAAAGAAGGCTAGAGGCCAAGATCAAGGCAGCACGAAGGGAAGTTAGCCAGCTATCGGAACTGCAGAAAGGTGTGATGAAGACCCTGTCTAAGAAGTACAGCAAGCTGTCTATACCTGAGGCCTTAGAAACTGCCAAGCAAAGACTCACAGCCTTAGCTAACCGCCTGAAGAGGTACACAAGAGAGATAGAGGGCAGAAGAATAAACCAGATGTTCTCCACAGAACCATCCAAAGTGTACTCTCAGTGGCAGGGTAATAACATGAGAGCAGACCCTCCACCGAGGTTGGAGACTGAGCAATACTGGCAAAACATATGGGAGAAGGAGGCATCACATAACAACAAAGCCCAGTGGCTAGTGGATCTAAGAGCAGACCACAGCAACCTCCCTGAACAGGATCCAGTAACCATCACAGTGGCAGACATCCAAGAAAGAGTCTCAAGTATGAAGAACTGGACAATACCAGGCCCTGACATGATCCACGCCTTCTGGCTAAAGAAGCTAACTGCACTCCATGAGCGCCTGGCAACACAAATGAACCAGCTGCTAATGGATGGGACCCACCCTGAATGGTTAACAGAAGGCCGGACAGTCCTGATCCTGAAGGACTCCCAGAAAGGAGCGGTCCCATCCAACTATCGCCCGATAACCTGCCTCTGCACAACATGGAAGCTGCTCTCAGGTATCATAGCGCCGAAGATGAATAGGCATATGGCTCAATACATGAGCAGGGCCCAGAAAGGAATTGGTAGAAACACCAAAGGAGCAAAACACCAGCTACTGGTAGACAGAACAGTCAGTCGAGACTGCAAGACCAGACAGACAAACCTGTGCACCTCCTGGATTGACTACAAGAAAGCCTATGACTCGATGCCTCACTCATGGATCCTGGAATGCTTAGAACTATACAAGATCAACAGGACACTAAGAGCCTTCATTAGGAACTCAATGGGACAGTGGAAAACAACCCTAGAGGCCAACTCCAAGCAAATTGCGCAAGTCACCATCAAGTGTAGCATCTACCAAGGAGATGCATTGTCCCCACTGCTGTTCTGCATAGGCCTGAACCCTCTCAGCCAGATCATCACCAAGACTGGCTACGGATACCGACTACGGAATGGAGTAAACATCAGTCACCTCCTCTACATGGATGACATCAAGCTCTAGGCCAAGAGTGAACGAGACATCGATTCCCTGATCCACACCAGCAGGATCTACAGCAATGACATCGAAATGTCATTCGGATTGGATAAGTGTAGTCGGATGGTAACAAAGAGAGGGAAGGTAGTCAGAACTGAGGGGATTGTACTACCAGAAGGCAACATAGCAGATGTTGAGGACAGCTACAAGTACCTTGGAATCCCGCAGGCGCATGGGAATCATGAAGAGGCCGCAAGGAAAGCAACAACTGCCAAATACCTGCAGAGAGTAAGGCAAGTCCTGAGAAGTCAGCTGAATGGGAAGAACAAGGTCCGGGCTATCAACACCTACACCCTGCCGGTCATCAGATACCCCGCTGGCATAATAAGCTGGCCAAAAGAGGAGCTAGAAACCACTGACATCAAGACAAGGAAGCTCCTGACAATGCATGGAGGGTTTCACCCCAAATCCAGCACCCTGAGGCTGTACACTAAGCGGAAAGAAGGAGGCCGAGGACTAGTGACTATCCAGGATGAAACAACAAAGATCCTTGACTACATCAGGAAGATGGCCCCGACTGATGAGATGCTTAGTGAATACCTCAGGCAGCAGAAACCTGAGAAGGAGGACGAGGAAGAACAGGAACCATCATGGAAGGACAAACCCCTACACGGTGTGTACCACCGGCAGATTGAAGAAGTGGCTGATATCGAAAAATCATACCAGTGGCTGGACAAAGCTGGACTGAAAGACAGCACAGAGGCACTAATCATCGCAGCACAGGAACAAGCTCTAAGTACAAGATCAATAGAGGCCGGGGTCTACCGCACCAGGCAGGACCCCAGGTGCAGGCTGTGCAAAGATGCCCCTGAGACAATCCAGCACATAACAGCAGGGTGTAAGATGCTAGCAGACAAGGCATACATGGAACGCCATAACCAAGTGGCTGGCATAGCGTACAGGAACATCTGTGCCAAGTATGGGCTGGAAGTCCCAGGATCAAAGTGGGATACACCCCCAAGGGTGGTCGAGAATGACCAAGCTAAGATCCTGTGGGACTTCCAGATCCAGACTGACAAACTGGTAATGGCTAACCAGCCGGACATAGTAGTGGTGGACAAACAGAGGAAGAAAGCCGTAGTGATAGATGTCGCCATCCCAAGCGATGGCAACATCAGAAAGAAAGAACATGAGAAGCTTGAGAAATACCAAGGACTGAGAGAGGAGCTAGAAAAGATGTGGAAGGTGAAGGCAACAGTGGTCCCTGTGGTAATCGGAACACTTGGGGCTGTGACCCCTAAGTTGGGAGAGTGGCTCCAGCAGATCCCGGGAACAACATCCGAGATCTCTGTCCAGAAGAGCGCAGTCCTAGGAACAGCTAAGACACTGCGCAGAACCCTCAAGCTCCCAGGCCTCTGGTAGAGGACCAGAGCTTGAAGGAGTAAGACCACCCGCAAAAAGGGGGCAAGTTGGGAAATTATATATATATGCAGACACACATACACACTGTCTGAAGCATTGTCCCATACAGGGTTGCGGGGAGCCGGAGCCTAACCCGGCAACTCAGGGTGTAAAGCTGGAGTAGGAGGAAACACACCAAGGACAGGACACCAGTCCATCACAAGGCACCCCAAGCAGGACTCGAACCCCAGACCCACCGGAGAGCAGGACCTGGTCCAATCCACTGCGCCACCACACCCCCTCCCTTTTATATAAATATTTATATATTTCATTTATATAAATATTTATATATTTCACTAGGAAGGTGACCGGGAATTGTCGATATTGGGATAAAGTTTTCTGCAGCTACTCATGTGATGAACATTGGTTCATATGGTAGAAAGAAGTAACCTAGCTTGTAATGTAAAAGCAGGTTTGAATCCAGCTCAAAGTGTGTAGTCTGCATGTTCTCTCTGTGTCTGGAGGAAAAAGAAGGCAATGGTGAATCACTTCCTTATCAAGAAAATCACACTACTCTTTACCATGAATAAAATTTGAGTATGACTTAATCCAACCCTCCACCCCATCAATAGAACCAAACAAAAAAAAGTCTCTTCAGTCATTTTATAGGGCATGCATACTAAATAGATCACTATTACTGCTCCAAAAAAGAAGGGAAAAAGCTTAAAACAGTTTTTCTTCATCCACAACGCTGACACCTTCACAAAAGATGATTGAGCTGTTCCTTTAACTTGCTAAGTATTAAGACCACTTTCACCTGTGTAATTATATGATTACTCTCGCCTCTGTTGGAAGAGACTTGATGTATCGCTCCCTCGCAGAACTGGGTTAATGTCACCCCTCATTGCCTTTTGTTCTATTTAAGGAAGACTGACTCTTAATTACAAAAAAAGGCCAGTTTGATTCACGGCCACGGCTCATACACAATACAAAGAGACAACGTTGACTCTGGGAGAGAGTTATGCTTCTGCTCTAGTCCACCAGTTCTACTGTGTTTGACTAAGTTATGGCACAGTCATTTGTGACGCGATAAGAAAGGTTTGAAGACTAACTCTACAAAGAGTGTAATAGTGTAACTGAAAATTAATGAGCGCAATGAAAACTCACAAGCTGATGTCCCTGTTCAGAGAAACTTGCAGTGTTAAGCTGCTTACTCATTTAAACAGATGGGTAATTCTGCTGGATTGCTTTAGAGGAAGTACCTTGCTCAAGGGCACTACAGCAGCAGGTGGGATGCAAACCTGCCACCTTTTGGGTCTAAAGGCAAGAACTGTAACCACTGTGCTATGCAGTACAATTTGGATAAATAGCCAACAGATAGAGTGGCGACAAGAGCCATTGCCTTGAGTCTCTGCACTTGCTGTATAACTCTTGATCATGGTACTTACCCAGATTTGATCCAGTAACAATACCCAGCTCTATAAATTGGTAAGTAACTGTAACTAGCTTAACATGGTAAGCCGTTTTACAGAAAAGAGTCAGCTTAATGAATAAATGTAAATCTAAATCATTATAAAAAGCTTTGTATAATATGCATAATTTATATTAAGTACTAAGATGTCTTAGACAAAGTTGCCAGCTTAAAAAAAAAAAAAATTAGCAGTTACATCAGGTGAACACCTTTGTCAGGTTTAGTTTACGTGCACTGTGTGTCAAAACAATTTTATACCCCAAGGGGAAGAAATCAGATCCACACTCCTTGCCAAGCAGTAGATAGTGATCGTTATCCCAGGGCCTTTAATGGCTGAGCATAGTGTAAAGTTTGTGATCCCAAATACCTGAGGATGGGTCGTTTGAGGTGAACCCATTATTCATCTCCCTGAGAGGCACTGCTGTCTGTACTGTTTACCTTCACTGTGACAGTGTCCCCCACCACCTCAGCACATGGAGACCTCATGAAAAGCTTGAACCCGGCGAGAAAACATGTGAGAGATCCAGGTAGTACTGTACTGTTCACTACTAATACCCTGAAAACTGCAGTTCTGTGCTAAAGGTAGTTTGCTCTCATCACTTGGACAATGAGACATCTCACTTGGTGCTTCAGGTGTGGGTCAAAATGTAAGATACTTTTAAAGATTGCAGGAGATATGGGCTATTGCATAGATGGTTGGGACACAAAATCATAAAATTCATAATTCATTCAATCTGTGTTTTTTAATACTTAGGATGCAAACTTGTTTGCTCATTAGTTATATTCACGTGTGTGTGTGTGTGTGTGTGTGTGTGTGTGTGTGTGTGTGGCTATAATTTCAGTTTCAATAACATCGACACCTTTTTTCAGCAAAATGTTATGTGCACAGCAATGAAATGATGTTGCAAAAAAAAAAAAAAGATGAGATTACCATCTTGAAATTTTTATCACATTTGTCATGTCACATTCCTTTTTCAGATTACTGGTTACTGATTACTGCTTATTTCTGCTTGAACTTCTAACTTATTTTGGCAGCTGTATATAGTGTTTGAAAAATTCTGTGGTGTTTTAAACATGTAGCCCATGGCAGAAGCTTAAAAATCAGTTTGGGGCAGCTGGTCCTGCAGTTGTTAGAGCTGCTGCCTTTGGACCTAAATGTTGCTGCTTCAATTCCCACCTCCAACTGTAGTCCCCTTAAGCAAGGTTCTTACCTTAGAATTGCTCCAGTAAAATTACCCAGCTGTATAAATGGATAAATACTACCAGGTAACTTAACACTCTAAGTCTGTTTGGCGAAAACATTAGATAAATGTAGATGTAGGTCTGCATTAAAGCACTAACACAACCCGCACCCAGTTCTTCATTTAACATTCTCATCCTCTCCATTAATCCTTCTGAGCTGTAACAAAACGACTTTAAGAGCAATGTCTTATTAAACAAGACAATAGAATGTATTCATGACGGCGTTCCCTTTCTCTCATCACCTCCCCCCACTCCCACATACAAGCTTTGACCTTTTCTGGTGCAAGTGGACCTAAGCAATATGTCTGATGTCTGGCATCCAGGGGTTGGACAAAAGTTATTAGAGGAGCCTCTGCCTACGCCAAGCGGTCAATCACAAACACGGTATATCTCTACGTCTGCTGACCTCTATGCCTCCACATGTGCTGTTCTCAACAACCTACTATCACCCCACCTCCACCTTTCTTTTTGTCAACACTTGTCTCAAAAAGGAGGCTCCAGAGCCTTGCTGCGTTGTATGTGTAAGCCTTCCAGTGGGCTCTAGGCCAAAATGGAAAATACAGTAAACATTCAACCAAACACGCAATCGCAGACGAACACGTCTACCTATTGAATCTTCTTTACGGCTAATACCGTAGCTAAGCTCACTCTAAAAATGATTGATTTTGCGGACATGATCAGCAAATTAAAAGCCTCTTCACCTCATCAGGTGTGTGCTGCGTTTTGGCGTGAACGAGTGGAAGCGAGTACTTGGGCTGGACGTACCGCACATCTCTGCCGTGACGGATCAATGAGTCTCAGCTCGCCTTGCTGTCGAGATGTGGTTGTGGCGGGTAAAAATATAACAGATAGAATCTATAAATGGATGACCACATGTGCAGGGAAAGGAATTTAAAAAACAAAAAAAAAGCTGAATCAATCTGGAAAGGGGTTCATTTTAGTAAATGGATAGTGCATTGCGGTGAAATCATAGACCAGAAAGGAAATCAGTTGCGGTCACAGTTTGAGGCTTGACATCAGAACGATGGGGTGCAGCATAGGCGAAGGGAGATCATTTTCCTGCGATGAAGGAAACTATAAGAACTGAGTATTTTGTCTCATTTTCAAAGGGTTTCCATAGAAAAGAAATGTAGAGGCCCAGATTCTGAAATTCCCATTACATAGGTAGGGATGATGTTCTCCCACAGTGTGAAGAATGCACAGTCATGATATACATCTATACACATATCCAGTGTCAGGAATTATTGCTTAAGCCTGGCAGTTTGTAGATGTTCTATACGTAATAGTGCTGAAATGTCTCAGTATCAGTTGAGCTCTTTTGGTGAGTCGGTTCTCATGCTGCATTCCATCTGTTCTACATGACCAGTTACCGTAATACCTTCCAGGAAACGTTACCTGCTGCTGCTTAGAATTCATTTGGCATCCTGGTGGGAAATGTTGGGTGTGCAAATGGTCATCTGCTTAGAGCAGATGGTGCCTGGGAAAGGGAAGGAGTGCGGATAAGGTTAGAGTGGCACTCGTCCAACTCCATGTAAGAGGTCAAGATGAAGCCCAGTGGATCTGATCCAGTGAAGCTCCACATGTTGCTGAGAGCAGGCTGAGCAGCATCAGCGAGGGGAAGTTCCTTAACAGTCCCGACCCCGTCATTGAGGCTCCCAGGCCGCTGTGTGCTGAGATGAGGACTCTGTGTACCAAACAGATGAACTGTTAAGATTTAGTTTAGTCCTCTATTCAAAGTGATTTGGATTCTTTGTGAGTTTACACTTTTAGGTTAATTGAATCATTCAACGGTAAAATGGAAGTTCCACCCCTAGGCAGTTGAAGCAGCAGTCTTCAAATGAATCTTTCAGTGCCTAATGCCTACTTACAAGTCTGTGTCTGCTGTAACTCAGTAATACCCTGAGCACCAGGCTGCTGTCGTCCCTTTGTACAATAGCAAGACTGCATCTTTACAGCACTGCTGAGGCTAAAACACTTAGTGACTTGTTCTCTTTTCATGAGTCAGCTGCTTTGCAAGCTGTGTCAACAGAAGAACAAATGACACTGAGATTTACAGTGACTTTTATGGAAAAGCTTTCCATAGTAGAATGCCGTAAATTTAGCAAAAATGGGTCAGTTTACGAATAAAGGAATTTGAAAATGTCATCACTCAAGATTATGAAAAAAAGTCAGAATTTGCATAGTAGGAATTTATAGACAGAGAAAAAAGTCTAAAGCCACCATTTTTGTTAGTGATACACAATGGGGTTCCACTGAGATCAGAATGAGCCTTGGGCAACAGATTATGCTTCTGGTTGAACTCCCAGTTGGAGCCCAGGATTTCTACCATTTAGGGGGCCATGTGGTTGGCTCCTCCAGGTCACGTGGATCCAGTCAGTGCGCTCGGTGAAAAGGATATGGCACATGTTTACTATGTCATGTTATGAGGGCTGTCACAAACAGTCATAACCTGCAATGGCAGTTTATTACGGAATGATTATGATAATGTTATGAATAAAACATCTAACTAATAATCCGTGCTCGTTTCTGTTGCTGGGTTACAGTGCCAGTTGCCCCCACCGTTGGAAGTCAGGCACCGGCATGCCGTTTCAGTCAAGGTTATCACCTTCTTTGTCATTCCCTCCTGCTCTGGCTGTGCGGCTTTAATTTACTCTGAGACTGCCTGAGGGAGGCCCCTGCTCGCGGTTATTAATCAGTGCGCTCGCTGATTAGTCTTTTAGATATGCTTTTTCTTTTTCCCTCCCCAAACAGTTCTGCGAGAACTTTCCTATTTAAGAATCCTTTTTAAAATTGGAAACCAATCTTTACAGCTGTAATCAAAACCATGGGATTAACATTCGCTACCTGTGTTATGTACCTGCTAATTTGTGCAACTGCCTTTGACAACGGCATTAATATTTATTTTATTTTGCCATTGAACGCATGCATTCAGCCAGAGCCACCTGGGTGCATTACAGCTGTACATTTACCCATTTATACAGCTAAACGTAGAATATTTACTGAAATAATTAAGGTTAAAAACCTTTCTGAAGGACATGACTGGAGTTCAATGCACCACCTTTTGAGTCCAGCTGCTACATAATAATTTTTGCAGTCAAGTTTGTTTGTTTATTTGTTTTTTTTTTTCTCACAAAGCCAATAATATGGGAGGAAACAGGTGGATTCCGAGAAGGACAGAGAGTTAAATAAATAAGAAAGATGGGAAAAAATTTATTTCAGACTTTTAAAAAATCTTCTTCTTCTTCTTCTTCTTCTTCTTCTTCTTCTTCTTATAATTATTATTATTATTATTATTATTATTACTCAGCAGCAATAATAATAATAATAATAATAATAATAATAATAATAATAATAATAATAATAATAATAATATGGAAGCAGGCATTATTATATTACAGCTGACCTCACTCTCCATATGGATGTGGATATGTATTCAGATAACTTACTCTTTCTGAGCACTCAGTCTTACTGTTGCATTTTTTTCCTGCCCTCAGGACCAATGTGGGAGAGAAACAGGTTTTAGAGATGCTGCCCCATAGGAATTTATTCTCACTTTAGATAAATCCTGACACCTGAGATGTCTGCCTCTCATGACATTTAAGGTTCTGGGTTCGGGGAGTCAGTGAAACCCCACGCTTTGACCCTCGGGAATCACGTCACCTCGCATGCAAACTGTTTCAACGAGTTCACAGAGCCCACGGTGAAGCCCTTCGACACGGAGTGGCACATAACTACCAGAAGAGGATATAAGCATGAGGATTTGCACGCAGGAACACACACACATACACACACACTTTCTTTATCCTCTATGATGACAAAAACTCCTTTGTGTCTTTCCTCTTTTCTTTTTCTTTCTTTTTAAACACAGCTCTCTGTAAATTTGTCCCAATTTTAAAAAAAAAAAAAAAAATTAGATGTTACTGCATTGACAGAGATGCTGCCTGGCTCATTAAAATTTTTCAAAAAAGCTCGGCCAAATTAGCCATTTGGAAAGCAGAGGAAAAATGACCAGCCCAGATGCCACATTCAAATGTCACTTTCGGTTCAAATTGAAACCTTTGAAGAGTATGAATTTCTAGAATACGATGTGGCATCATGTATAAATTATATATATATATTTGATGGAGGTATTTTAAAATGATGAGTACATTAGGTATTAGATTTCTGTGTGACAGAAAATGATGTGAAATACTCCATGAGTCCATTTTCCGTAACCACTTCCACTTAAGGTGGTGGGGAAGAACAATCTCACGCAATGGTGTTTGCTAAGACGTGTAAAAAGGACAGATGAGCGTGAGCTTAGAAGAGGGATGGAAACTCTGGCAAAAACACAGAGAACAGGTAAAAATCACACAGGCGGAGAAGTGGTGCTGCCCCCTAAGCAAACATGCAACCCAAGTTCATTGCTCCTCTACATTCTGCACTCCATCATCCTCTTCCTCTCCACCTCCAACCCACAGACGGTGTCTCAGGTGTTTGTTACAAACAGCGAACGAGCCCCACTGCAGACTCATTCTTTACTTTTATTACCCTTTATCACTTTCAATAATTCTTGACGTCATAATAATGTAATTTAAGTAATGTGATATTTGCAAGTGGTTGCCTCCACACTCCAACATTCATTCATGAAATCGTTTGTTTAGAAAGCACCTATGTTTTGGGAGAGAAATATTGCATCTATCTCAGATGGCGTGACAAATAATCCGTTTTTACTGTTCCCGGGCCGTGTTCCAAACTGCTCCCCTGATTTAATTCCTCCTTCATACTGAGATCCACCTCTTTTCCTGCTGACGTCTTCCCACAGCGGCACAAGTGCAAATACAATTACAAGGATTGCTTCAGGATATTCATCAACACTGGCCCAATAAATATATAAGACAAGCCATTGTGCAACAAACTGCAAGCAGCTGGTTGCCATGCCACAAGGCAATCGATGATGTAAGTCCTCTTGAGTAAAAACATGCACCAAACTCGCTGAAGTTTCAAGTTAGCGCCGATACGCCGTCAGAAGCATCAAAAGAAAAAAAAAAAAGTGAAAATAAGTTGTCCCGGAAACTTAATTAGCATGCAGAGTGTGTACATAGGCATTTTAAAACTGTTAATCAGGGACATTAAAGTGCCAAAACACATCTGAATTGATTTACTTATAATCAGATGATGAAATTAAAAATAATTTCATACTTGGATGATTCAAAACAGGACAAAAAAATTGAAAGGAACAGAATTCTTTAATTGTTCTCCGTGGTCTTGCGGTTTGACGCTCCTAGTAGAACTGGCAGTTGAATTAACTCTGAGGGGAGCTGGTCGGCATCATAGAAACTTTCTCAGTGCTGACTTAATACCGCTGATTTCATTGCAGTCTCCAGCTACTTTTGTCTCTTGGAAGCAATTTCCAAAACACTCGAAAATTCCTACTTCAATAGCTGGTGAAATACATGAGTAAATAAACTGAGATCATTAAATGAGGAACCTTATCCATTTTAATTGTGTTTCACACTTCTGTAATTATATACATATTGTACTATTTTAGCATTATACTGACGAGACAAGAACCTCTGTGTGGAATGTAACTGTAGATTCATTTGCTAGCACTAAGCTGACATGTCATTGTCTCCCAGACATGTTGAGAGAATGCATGGCTTGGATGTGTTGGGTAGAGCTGGTGCAGTAGGGTCTAGAGATGGTGCCTTTGGAATCACAGGTCACAGATTTGAATCCCCCCTCTAGCTATAGTGCCTTTGAGGAAATACTTACCATAAATTGCTCCAGTGAAATTACCCAGCTGTATCAATGGGTAAATAATTAATAAATCAAATTAAAATAGCTTAACATTGTAAGCTGCTTGTCCCAATTTAATGTGCCGACCATATGAACAAATCCGCTCCTGCTAAACTCCTGCGTGCGGTTTCTCGATTGCATGTATCGTGAATTTCAACGTTTCATATTGTGTCTTGCAGGAATTGCCGCTCGGAGCTGTGCGAAATAGAGAAGCAGATGGATAACCCTGGCAGTTAATAATAAGAAAAAAACCTACATTTGAACCAGTGAAAGATGTACATTTTTCCCCACTCAAAGCTTAATGAGCAGATACCCATGGGCTTGGAGCAAGCTACACATAGCAGTGACTGGATTCATAGCGGTGGAGAAACGATTGAAGATAAATGAATGCGGACTGGACATCTGTTCTCAACATGCAGGGGAATCGGAGCATCAATTTAATGTATGTGCAACCTAGTACTTCTAACCCAGTTCAATGACAAAGAAAAAGGAGGTAATGTTGGTGCAGACATAGACATGCATGCATGCACACACAAATAAAATAAAATAAACATGTTTTGAACAAGCAGGTGACTAATCAGTGACCACTTCAGCACAGTTGAGTAAAGTCTCATGTGAGTTCACCACAAGTAGCAGAAGATCCAAAGAGAGGGACATTAATATGTATGTCTGTGTACGCTGTGAACACTGCAAAGAGACGGAAAGAAAAAAGGCAAACGAACGAACGTAAATGTCGGTACTGTGATGAGGATAACATTGGGATGCAGCTGAGTTAACCTGCTGTTCACTTGCTCAGTTTTATCAAATTTAGCCAGTTGTGCCCCTGATGACCTGTGTTACCTGCACTGCGCTTTTTAAAAGCAATGTAGCGGAAGGGAAAAAGTATCTGCAGCAGTGTATGCTTTTAGAGAGAGCAATTTCTTTGGTTAAGATTCTGTCGTGCTACAAGCAAAAATACATAATATGAAAAATGCATGGGCTCTGGGCCTTTCTAAATGACCTGCCACATACAGCTCCTAATATGAGTCCAATTGAAAGAAAGCGATATTTCATATTTTTGAGAATTTTCCCCCGCTTGCAATAACACATTAATATGACTAATAAAAGGACATCAAACCGAAAAAAAAAAGAAAAAAATGCAAAGCAAGTTAATGAAAATCATTTTATTTATTGATTTACTTATTTTTTTCTTTTAAAAAATGTTCTGCTGCTGAACATTCTTCAGGCAAATTTTTTTTTCTTTTTTTTTCATTCTCAGGCGATGCTATTTCTACCTGCTTCATCACCAGTCTTGTCTCACACCTTTGCATTAAGGATGTCAGCACCCAGTCTCTGGAAATCATGGCTAGTCATAATTATGCACCGAGCCCTTATCCGGTGTCTCTGCGAGAGCGTGACATTTACACAGCCGCCTTCCCGGGTCAGCCTGTTAGCCTTCAGCGAGATCTTAAGCGGCTCTGTGGCTAAGGGCTAGTGGGCCGGTCATGTAAGCTGGAGATTGCAGTTTGAATCCCTGCTGTGATACTGCAGTCCTGCCCTTGAGCGGGGGTATTGGCAAAATAACTTGCTTCAGTACATGTGACGGCACCAAAATTCAGACACTTTTAAAATATGAAACTGTTTCGACTGAGTATCATTAGAACAACTTATATGTTTAGCAGATGCTTTTCTCCAAAGTGACTTCCAATGAACTCTGTGTAGTGATATCAGCCCACATACTATTCACCAAGGTGATTTACACTGCTAGATACACTACTTCATCAGTGGAACACACTCTCTCTGTCACTCACACTATGGGTGAACCTGAACAGCATGTCTTTGGACTGTGGGAGGAAACCAGAGCACCCAGAAAACATGCAAACCCCAAACAGACTGAGCAGGGATCAAACTCACATCCTCTTGCACCTCCCAGGCTCTGTAACACAGCAGCATTACTCATTATGCCACTGTGCCATTTGGGATAGAGCAGAACTTTATTTGTGAAATGCTGGTGACTTCTTCTAGTTGTTCGGGTTAAGTGATGCCACAGTCAGCAAGGTTTTCCAAATAAATATTAATAACAGAAGGCTGAACCAGAAATGCAGTCACAGCAGTTCTTCACAGACCTTTTGTTTTCCGACGTGCTGCTTCTTATACATTAAATGCCGCTGTTGTTCAGATTAATGCGAGCTGGTCATCATTAATTAGGAGAATTGCCACAGAGCTCTCAGAGCGTTGCAGTCGATCACGCAAACACCACCCTGCAGGCTATCCAATCTTCCTCTCTCTCTGGAAATGAGAATTTGCCAGGGCTACTTGTTAGCTTTCAGAAGACTTTGCAGCCAGATAGTTGTAGGCAGCTGTAATCTGTAAAAGCCTCTATGACCATCTTTTCCGATGACGAACTGAGCTAAACAATTAATAGACACATTTCGATGGTCTTATATGGGCTAAATTTTCATTCATAAAGCATAGTTTGAGACCTTTTCGAGGGAGGATGAAACATAAATCTTCCGTACGAGATCAAAGGACAATGTTACTTTTTAAAGAAAAATTATGCTGCAGAACTCAATCTTGACAGAGCAACTTGGGGCAGCTTGCAATTCCAAATCAATCAATAATAGAAAAATTCAAGAATCAGCAACATCCACAGGCCCTCAATTCCTTTTATTTTTTCATATCCACACGAAGTCGAACTCTGGGCTGAATGTCCTATTCATTGCAGTTTTTCAACAAATATTAAAAAATACTGCAATTAAACATATTTTACAGTCAATGTCTTGTTTGTTTTCCCTGTTTTTCAGCTCCTCATTCTAGTGATTATTTATGCTTTGTTTTCGTTTTTTTCTAATCTGCCTCCAGTTCTTCTTCTTCACCCTGAGAATGAACTGGACGGACATGGTTAATGAATAAGTATAGTTCTCTTCCTTCTTTGCTAAAAAGAGTGGTTGTACAGCTCACCTCATCAGCTTTCCTTTTTCCTGGCTAGATACGCTGTAAGGGTGTTTGTACACTTTCCCAGAGAGTCAGGGAAAGCAGGACATTCTTCCTAATTAGGAATCCATCTGCACTAAGTAGTACCATACAGACGGAATCCCGATAATGAGTTCAGTAAAACTCTTTAGAGCAACTTTCTCCACCCAGCTCTTGTTCCAGAAAGGTCTTACCATCTAGACTGCATTTGGTACCCATTAAACTGGTAGGATAATAAATGTATTGAACATCAAAAGTAATCCGACCTTGAGTCTCATGATGCTCATTTTGGGCATATCTTGGACATGTTACATAATCTGAATTTCTTTGGAAAGGCTTTTCATCTGAGTTAGTAGTATGACATTTTATGACATTTCATAAAATCTCAGTAAAAGCAACTTGATGTAACAAGTGACAATTTTTCTTGTCAGCATCTATATTGCTCCATTTTTTCGTACATGAGGTTTGCTAATTTGTACCTACAGATTCCCATATGGCCTTGTGGGTGTATGGCCTCTGTGGGCTCTTGAAATCCTTGGACCCTCTTACTTTTATGGGTGATGCTGGGCTAAGTTGTCACACTCCATCTGATTCTACTCCAAGGCCCCATGGTCTACTGCCATTTTAATCACCTCTCCCTTCCTACAGCTCCATAGATCATGGCAACTCTCTTTTTCACCCCCATTAGGTGATTCCTCAGCAGACAACAAGTGGGAGTTTAGGAGTAATTGGCAATTGCATTCCCCATGACAAATGACAATGGATGATGCAGGGAACGTGTCTCTGACCGCATTGCTTGAGTACAATATTTTCAGGGTGGCTCAAGTATCCTCTGTCTTTACTGGAGCCTCACTTGTCATCTTTTGCAATGACCACAAAAGGGCAATAAGCTTGTAGTGTCTCCATCACACACTGGGAATGTTTCATAAATAACTCAGAGTTTTTCTTAAGCTTCTCAGAAGAAATTTTGATTGAAGTTGAGTAATGCTGGAGTATCTGGGAGTGTAAGCCCTTCCCCCCTGGAGCCCTGGTCACCATCCAGTCTTTGTTTATGGTAACAGATTTGTTAATAGGCCTAGTCCATAGGAAAACCAAGGAAAGAGGATCACAAAACTGGAAAATACCTCATAAATACTTCATTGTACCTGGGTATATTTTTTTCATACCTACGCTTAATAAGCTGGTGACGAAGAGATACTCCTAATTTTATAATGCCAAACAAAAGAGCACCATTTAGGCTCCTTTCCTGGGTTGTGACATAATATACTGATTCTTTTGCAATGCTGTAATGCTAACCAATCATTAAAACAAGTGCGGAATTCAAATGTTGTGCATGTATCATAATTCATGTAGCTCTTGAGCTGTTAATGAACAGAAGTAGCATTGTTAGGCAGCAGTCTTCTTTATTAATACGCCTTCAAATATATTGGAAAATTCAAGATTAATGTCACTTCATTAATAGACTAAATGTGCATAATGGTATAACACCTTATTATGATGATTCAGTGGATTGAATAGCATCTGTGCACTGGAAAAAAATGGGCTGCTTACTAAATATGAGCAAATGCAGCAATATTGAATTGTTCTTTGTGCTCCACCATTGATTACTGCAACAAAGCATATGCATTATAATTTTCTGTGAAAAGAAAATAAATGCAGGGTTGTGCTGAAATAAACCGGATTTCATCTTACTTTTTGCTGACTGCAATTAAATTCTGTCACATTTCTGAAAAATCATACCCCCGACAAACATCACAAATGCATTTTAGCCTTGTATGATTTATATCTTAGCCAAAACCTGTGAAGTGAATCCATTATGTACAGCTGAATACTTCAGCTCAAGAATTTTAGAAAACAGAAAGTATTTGTTTTAAAGTTTGAAACAGGTATAGATTCTTGAATTATCTTCAGAGTTCATATGAGATACATAATAAATGTCCTAGAAAGGTAAAAGGTGAGGGAATGAGGGAAGATACTGGTGATGTTTAGTTTTAAGAAACACTTTTATGAAAAAATGTCTTGGACAAGGTTGCCCAAAACAGTTGTTGTCATAGTGGAAGGCAGGAGAGACAAAATGAGTGTGCAAGTATATTTTAAAGAGATATATTTGTTGACCGGGACAAACACTTGGTGTTCAGGGGGTGATGTTAACGAATGAAGAGGTTTGCAGTATATTAATGGCATGAAGCTGAGATACAGATTTAATTAGGAAATCAGTTGAATCAGAGAAATGACTGCATATACAAATAAAAATGCCGCAAAAGTACTTCTTACTTCTCCCTGTGGAAGGGGGATGGCCTGCATCTCATTAGGTGTTGTGAAAAAGTATGTCCATGGCATGAAAAGTAGTCTTTTTTGGGTTTTTGAACAAACACATATCAAGCAGTACAGATAGATAAAAGAAATCTGATAAAAAATAGCAATGAAAACCTCATTGTGCACTCATCTGTACTATTTAAATGAACAGAAATGCAAACTTGTTGAGCGGTCAAAATTGGAACACCACCTACCTTCATCATTGCATCACATGTCTTAAATTAGAATCAAGTGCAGCAAAATGTCATTACAGAGTTACTTAGAGAACATTGTCTTACATGAACATCAGACACCTGTGGTCAACTTAGCCTTACCAATGAAGTGTTTGGCTACATCATTCCAAATTCAAATAAGCTCTCTAAGGCCCCAAGAAGAAAGATTGTTGTTGCCTATAAGGCTGGGAAGGATTGTAAGGCCATTTCCAAGCAATTTGTAGTCAATCACTTCACTGTCTGAAAGATCATGTAGAAATGGTCAAAATTTCAAACTACTGGCAATCTGTCCAGGTCAGGTCATTCTGCCAAATTTGTCCTGAGCTGACTGAAAGATGCTGCAGAACGTCTCCAAGGACCCAAGGATAATGTCAAGAGATTTATAGGCAACACGTGCCAAAGTCAATGTCAAAATGCATGAGTCAACCTGTAAGAGACTGCACTATATAGAAGGTCAGAAAGAAAGACGCCTCTGCTCTCAGAACAGAATATAGATACATGTATGTTTGTCAGAAAATACCTTTGTAAAGATCAAGATTACTAGATCAATGTGCTCTTGATGGATGAGACACACGTAGAGCCACAAGATAAGTTTAACCACTATAACATGCAAGGACAAACATTGCTTAATGGGAAAGTTATGTAAAAGAACAATACAGGAAGAAGTTAGTTTTAGTTGCTACTATCTACACAATGGAAGTATGACGATCTTACAGAATGCACACTCCCATAAGTAATGTTGTCTAATGAATCCTATACATTACTAAGCTGGGTGCTAATCTGTTAGATCCAAACTCCATTAGCACAGGTAGCCCCAAGGGTTTTGTTCTATCACTTCTCCTGCTTATACTTCATACTAATGACTGTGCATCTACAGATAAATCCAGCAAGATCATAAAGTTTGAGAATGATATCAACGTGAAAGGACTCTTCTGCAAGAATGAGGCCTGCTGCCATAGAGGTGGACTGTCATGCAGCGTAGTGTTCTCACAAACCACCTTGAGCTCAAAGCTATCAAGGCAGTGGGGATACAACTCACTCACCTTGCCTACCTCCTTGGCTAAGAGTCTGGGAGTAACGATTGACGTGAGTCTGTCTTTTTCTCAGCACATCGAAGCCAAAACCAGGTCCTGCAGATACATCCTGCATAATATTCATAGAATCTGTCCCTACCTCACAACTGACTTTGCCCAACTACTTGTCCAGGACATGGTGACTTCCCGTCTGGACTACTGCAACTCTCTCCTGTGTGGCCTTCCAGCTACTGCCATCAAACCTCTGCAGCTGATACAGAATGCTGCTGCACAAGTTGTGTTTGACTTACCAAAGCATTCCCATGCATCTCCCCAACGCTCTTCTCTGCATTGGCTTCCTATAGCTGCACGGATCAAATTCACGACCCTGGTTATTGCCTACAAATGCATCAATAGAACTGTTGCCAGCTATTGACAAGACTTGATCAACCACTCCACCCCAACCAGACTGCTTCGCTTGTCTACATCTGCTCGCTTGGTGGTTTCGCACGCAAAACGTAACGTGTTGAGGTTTTCGGTTCTGGCTCCGTTGTGGTGGAATGACCTCCCTCTCTCACTCAGAACTGAAGAAACACTGTCTACATTCAGGAAGGGTCTGAAAACTCACCTTTCTGGACTCACTTCTGCCATGATCTCTCAAGCTCATGTATGGTGTAAATGTTCATACATTGTGACTTTATGATCATGCCCAGATAAACCTTTACACAGCAGCTGCTCCCATATTGTATGTAAATGTTTGTGTACCTTTAAAAAAAAATGTGTGAAGGTGATCAGGACTAGTCTATCCTGAGTTTTGTGCACCTACTCGTGTGATGAACATCGGTGCATAAAGTAGAAAAAAACAAATGAGGTTTACTTAAGAATCACATGTCTGTGTCTATGTCTCTTTTTCTCCTAATGTAATGCACAAATTGTATTTTCTAGTAGATGTACGTCGCTTTGGAGAAAAGCGTCTGCTAAATGGATAGATGTAAATCTGATGTACATATATGAATGGGTAAATAATTGTTGGTAGATTAACACTGTGAGTTGCTTTGGAAGAAAGTGTAGACTAAAGGATTAAATGTAAATGTCAGAGTGCTGTGGATTCCAACAGTCATCTATTTACCAAGCTGGTGTCTCAGAGGTGGTGCAAGGTCATTGCCATTCAAAGTGCATGTCATCTCCACAGCTTCTTTCCTGAAGCTTTCCAGCTCCTCAACAAAATTACCTTGGTGCAGCCCCCTGACCTCAGCCCCTGCAGGGCATGTCTTACACTTTGCTTTTCTAACGTTATGTCTGAAAATCTGGTCTAAACTGCACATTTACACATTTATTTACACTTCTTGTTTTTCTTTGCTAATTGCACTTGTTTGCACTGTCTCGTTATTTATTGCTGGCACAGTGTGGATGTATTGTTACTGTCCTGTGTTTTTCATGTTTGGCAACAGACCATAACCAATTTCTATATGTTCTCACATACGGACTATAAAGTGTTCTGAGTTTATGCCCCTAGACCATACTGAATATATCTTTTTAAATAGATATTCAGGGAATAGTATAATTTTTGTTAACAACATAGCCAATATGAATTAGACACTTCCAGAGTTGGTAAAATATTTTTTCTAACAAAACATCTTTATCACAGTGAGAAAAGAGGCATGGTGGTACAGCAAGTCGCGCTGTTGTCTCACAGCGCCTGGGTGGTGCGAGAGAATGTGGGTTCGATTCTCACTCAGTCTGTGTGGAGTTTGCATGTTCTCCCTGTGTCTGTGTGGGTTTCCTCTGGTTGCTCTGGTTTCCTCCCACAGTCCAAACACATGCTGTTCAGGTTCATCCAGTGTGTAAGTGACAGAGAGAGTGTCAGTGTGTTCCACTGATGTATAGATGAGTGACCCAGTGTATCTAGCAGTGTAAGTCACCACAGTGAATAAGGTATGTGGGCTCATAACATTACACAGAGTTCATTGGAAGTCACTTTGGAGAAAAGCATCTGCTAAAAAAATAAATGTAAGAAGTCATGCAGCTTAACAACTCGAGGCTTTAATTGCTTTTCATAGTGTTACATGCAAACACTTAGCGTGAGAAAGTCTGTTTTCCTCATGCTCTCAAGCTTAAGGACCACGGGCGTCTAGTGGCAGGCCTTTCTCACACATACCTCCAGCCCCTAGGTATGCCGGAGGGCGTCCTCATTACACTACTAATCTGGCACAGCAGTCCAACCAGACAAGAGCCCTCATAGCCTTGGCATGATGCTCAGGGGGAATTCACTGGCTAGTAGCTGGGGTGGTGGTAGTGATGGTGGGTGGGGGGGCTTGTGGTGGCCCAGGAAGTGGTGCAGATCGGTCACCTTGAACTCCTGTTTTCACTCAGAACCCCACCCCTCTGAAGTACCGCAATTGCCCCTTGTGTTATTCGTCCACGCAGTAGGTTGATTGCTTTGAATTGTTCACGCAAATTGAGTGCTGATTAATAGGCCTACAGGCCTCGTCGTGGATCCTGTCTGACATTCGCTCCTTTTGTTCATCTTGAGAGGACGATATGGAAGAGCCCCCCCCTTTTATTGTAATTAGAAAGGTAAACTAGATTTTTTTATTTTTTTTTTTTTTAATTTAAGGGGCAGGTACGTAGTTCTGGTTTTCACCTCTTAAACCAATGAGACACACACGCACAAACACACACTGCGTATGAACTCATGGGTATTAACATCACAGTTCCCCTGGTGTTTAGCAGAATAAGGACTTGTAAGCAATGCCACACTTGATATTTATCTACAGTCTAATAAGGCTGATGTTTCCTTTCAACCAGTATCTACATTATAGCAATTAATACAAAAAAAACAGGTTTGTAAATGTTGCTCTAAGCAATGTTTAGAACTTAAGTGATCCTACTATTCAAAGTATGCATTTGGAGTTTCAGATTTGGCCCCAGATAGTGCAGTATCGTAGTGTTTAGAGCACCCAGGTTTATAAATGGGTAGAATATTGTGAGTACCTGAACACTGATAGAAATACAGTTTGGAAAAAAAGTGTGAGCTAAATAAATAAATGTGCATGTAAACAAACATTGCGGATGATGATTGAGTGAGATGTGTAGATGTGTATCCTCAACTGCAATAAAATCCTTAATGTACTCCAGTTTGTTCATCTGTTCAGTGTCATGGTGTCCTCTTTATTCATTTCTCAGAATAAACTCTCCTTTTCCCCTCTGTCTCTTTGCCTCTGCAGTTAGACCTCAGTTTATGACAAATGTCCTTCGCCAATACAAGTTGCCAGTATTGTCACCATCTTCATTCAGTAAACAACATTAGTTGGTTTTCTTGAGGCAGTGAACTCGGAGACAAAATTCTTCTCTTGTTTTTCTACTGTAGAAGAAAGAGAGAAAAAGTGATAGAAACTCAGAAACAACCAGAATGAAATATATTTTTACTGTTAGATATTTTGTGGTTGACACAAAATGCACATTGCACATTTTTATTTTATGTTTTTTTTTCCACCAATTGTAAAATGACAAAAGTTCTTTCAAAATAAATCTATCTATCTATCTACACTTTTACTGTGTATTACATATAATACACATATATATCTGATTACACTGTATATTAATGTTGTTGTTTCTTACACTCCTCATTTGTAAAGTGGAAAACTGATGACACATACAATTTACAGACAAGAATTCATCTGAATTTTTTATTCATTTATTTGAATATGATTTTTTTAAAATTCACTTTGAAATTCCAAATCTGGCAAGTTCCCTTTGAGTCAAAGTCATTGAAGCTTTCTGCTGTCTAAATGTCCAACATGTCCAAAATGCTGATGAATGCTCGATTACGGTTGTCTTGATGCAAACAGCACTTGGTTGGGAACAGTGGGGTACGTAATATGTTTCCTAATGTGTACTTTATGCTTCTCTAATCTTGCTCATATTCCTATGCTAAGCAGATTGAGTACTATTTCAGTTCTGCTTTCCTGTGATTTTTCACTATGCTGTCACTCCTTGTTCTATTTTACATGTTAACTGCATTAGAAGCACTCAGATACTGACAAATGTGAACCTTTGTTGTCACTCTTCTACTGAACAACTGGGTTTTGCTTTGTCCATCTCATGCAAACACAACTATTTCCCAGTTTCCAAATTCAACAACTGCCCATCATTGTCTGGATTTTGCCAGATTGCAATGACCCTGAAATGGGATGATGGATACGTTTTTTTTCTTCAATTATTATGAAGAGGCTAAGAAGGATTCCAATGAAATAGAAACCCAGAAGCCGTGCCAAGAAGAGAACACTGGTATAAAAAAAAGAAAGATCAGGGTTACCCTTGGGTGACCACCATGCACACTTTGACTGGTGAAGTGTTTCAGGCCATGTGCCGAGTCCCTGTCAGCAGGACGTGTTTGTAGCTGTGAGCTACAGGGCTTCATACCTTGTTTCCAGAGATTTTCACACTCCTACATGTCATCGCACTGCTTTGCGCCTGTTCGCACCTGAGAGGCCACTGATGGCTCCTGTTAGTTCACTCAGGTGTCTTCCTCTCTCGCCCTTTCCTACAGAGTCTGGCTCCGTTTCCTCACCACACACACTTTACATTCACATTTTTTTATTTATCAGACACTTTTTTCCAAAGCGACTTCCAATAAACTCTATGTAGTGTTATGAGCCCACACACCTTATTCACCGCGGTGACTTACACTGCTAGGTACACTACTGGAACACACACACTCTCTCTGTCACTCACACACTATGGGTAAGCCACACTCACTCACACATCCATCATTCAGCCTCTTTCTACGATTCTGTACAGAGCGTCTCTGTGCTTTTTCTTCTCCACACTCAGTTTGTACCAGTCTGGGAGAAAACACTTCAAAGCCCATTTTTGGCATCTGCCACAAAGCATGGCACTCTCTGCCAAACTTTCGACGGGACCCTTTGACTTATGCTCTTATTTATTTATATTTTTCAGTTGCCCCAATTTATGAAAAGCTCTAAAGTGTCACTTTGAAGTTCACTAATATGGAAATAAAGGGAACAAGAGAAGCAGGAAGGTAAAATTCCCCAAAAATGTGCATTCCGTGAAGGTATCTTCTCACAGACAAAGTAAGAACCCAATTCTTATCCATGTGTGAACAACCCTAGAAAAGTTTTGAGAACTGTCTGCCAGTACAGAGATTACAGTGTTCCCCAAAAAATAAATATAAACAATAACAGCTTCTGGAAAATGTTCCAGATTTCTCAGCAGTATATAATTGATTTTAGTTAGTTTGTTTTTGTGTGTTTACTTGTTTGCTTGTTTATTAATTATTTTTCTAGCTGTAACCTTGATCCTTTAGGCAGTGGAATTTTAAATACCTTTTATTTCCAACATCTGTGTATCCAAAAAGTGGAAAAAATACTTTGAGATGCCAAGAGAAATCTTTAAAAAAAAAAAACTGATTTGCAATGACATTGGCTTTGTAAAAATGGTTAAAATGAATTCAAATAATTATTTAACTTATCTAACATAACTTAAGGGCTTCATAAATGTGCCTAATGCTACCGGTACGTCCACCTCCGTACCTTAGTGCAGAATTTCTCATACTTTATCAGAGTGATGTCATTTTATGCAATCTATCAATTAGTTTGGAATTCTTCAGCAAAACTCAGTATTTCAATTTGTGCGCTGGCCTGAAGACATTTCGTATTTGATGACTGCTCCAGTCCAGCATGTAGAACAAATCCATTTAAAATGACAATCAATCTGCAGGGACTGCACCAACTAGATTTGGCAGAATTAATCTAAATTCAGAGAACTTGCAGTTTTGCCATCCTTTGCAGTGCTGCTACGTGCATAGTAACTGAGCAATCATAAGTACATTTCATCTCCAGGGATTTCTCCCATTGATGGAATATTCTCTCACTCCCCCATGCAGAAGAAATGGATGAATATGCATATGGGAATTCATTTTGCTGGAAAGCTCCTCAACAGTAACCTGTAGTGACACCAACAATTTTGACTGCAGAGAATCTCTTCAGTGGCTCAGCCAGTAAAGGGGCTTATTTATGTCAAATTGAGTCCTGTGACCCAGACATTGTGACCTTGGCTATGCGATCACCTGCATTTCTGAAACTCTAATAAAAACATGCAATTGGAGAAGGGATGGATGTTTGTGAAGTTGTCTGGTGCCTGAGGGTGGCTAATTGCATTCTGTTGAGTGATGCAACGCTTATCCAGCTGGAAGTCACAATGATAACAATTAGTTTGCTTTATTTCACAAATGTTGGGTTTATTTTCTTCTAATTCTTCATTTTCTTTTAGAAACAGGCAGACTAACAACTTCTCATATGTTTCCTACTGCGTGTTGACTTGATGAGCTACATGATGGCTTGGCACAGGAATCTTAAGTTATGAACCTCGAGAATCACCTCCGCACCTTTGTTGTTGTCTGTAACTTTCATTTGAGCTGGAGACAATGGAATGTAGACGTTAAACCTAAAGATGCAGGCAATGCAGTCTGCTGGGTCACTCCTTCCTGACACACAATCATTGCCAAGGGTTCTTGGATTTTTATGTATTCACTATATCTCTACAAAGGGATAACTGCCATTTGTATTATTTTGATCTCGGTATAAATGAAAAACATTTGGTTGCATTTCTAGTCCTGAAGAACCCTAAACATTCTCATTGTGATTCATGCCAAGTCAGAGCTTCTTCACTCCAGGAATGTTTCATTTCCTGATTATTTCGTTTCCCCTTGAATCCATCTGTGTTGGCTCTATGTACACATATCCTAAACACTGAAATTAGCAGCAAGGTTGTTATTTCCAGCATGCAGCCAATGGCGTTCCATCTTCAGCTGGTGAAGCAATCAGTGCATCTTCGCTCTAATTAAAACTTAAAATATGAAGCTGTTACTCAGAAGCAATCAAAACACCTCTATGCTCATTAATGTGTAATTACAGTGCATCTGCAGTGTCTTGTGGGGTAGAAAAGAACAGAATCTGAGTCATTAAACACATCAAGGCAAAAAAGATTTGTTTTGCTCTCCCACCTCCACTAGACCTGCCATCTCCTCACCAGTGTTCAAAACAACTTTGTTATTGTCTCCTGCATACCTGTAGATTGCATCACTCTTGGATCCTGATTTTGGAAATGGGGAGTTCCAGTTTTTAACTGAATGTAATAATTTCAGCCTGTGGTTCAGCATTTAGTATGATAATACTTTGAACAGAACATACATCATCCTTGACAGTTCTTGTGCTGAACTGTACTAGTGCCATAACAACAGCAGCAACAACGATAATAAAAATAATGCATTTATTTAACAGATGCTTTTCTCCAAAGCAACTTCCAATGAACTCTATGTAGTGTTATGAGCCCATACACCTTATTCACCATGGTGACTTACACTGCTAGGTACACTACTTATAATGGGTCATCATCCATATATCAGTGGAACACACACACCCTCTGTCACTCACACACTATGGCTGAACCTGAACAGCATGTCTTCAGACTGTGGGAGGAAACCCACACAGACACAGGGGCAACATGGAAACTCCACACAGACTGAGCGGGGATTGAACCAGTGTCCTCTCGCACCACCCAGGTACTGTGAGGCAGCAGTGCTATTCGTTGTGCCACCATGCCACCCAAAAATAAATAAATAAATAAGTAAACATTTTGTGGAATCACTGTGGATGCAGTACTGGTGTATAAATGATTTATAGAACATATGGATACCAATGCCCAGAGTCAGTAGTTGCCTGTGAAGCCCAATTTGACTTCACCATGAAGAGAATTGTTCTATATTCATGCATTCAGTCTACATGTCTACGTGTACATACTCGTCTCTGTATGCTGTCTTCATGGTTGCTCAGCTTAACCTTTCAATTCTATTTATTTCCTAACATCTAGACAGCAGGACTGCCAAAGAGCTGATTGTTCAGGTCGCCTCCAGCACAGCCTGTTCTCTTGTATCACGTATGGAGATGTATAATAACTTGCTGCCTACAGTGTTGGATATAAACACAGTAACAGTGAGATGGCAGTTGTGACATTTTATTTGAGATATTAAATTCAGTTCACAAGACGACTAAGTGCTTGTTTAGCAATAACATTAGCAGTTTCAAGATAAATTATTGAAGAAAAGCTGGATGTGATATGAAAAAAATACTAGCTGCATCAATATACTGTATATGAAATAGATCATGGTCATATAGTACATATACAGATCATCCTCTACTTACGATGGTTTGATTTACAATTTTTTGAAGTTATGATGGTATGAGAGCAGTACGCATTCAGTAGAATCCATACTTTGAATATAGAATTTTGATCTGTTCCTCTGCTTGCGATATGCAGTATGATACTCTCTTTCGATGCTGGGAGGGGGCAGCGAGCCGCAGCATCCACTCAACCACACTTGCAGTCTCTGTAGACAATTGATACTGTGTTGCAAGCATTTTTTTTTATTTTCTGTTTTCATTACCCATCATGTCTACTGAACTCCCATGTGTGTCTCCTGCTTAAATTTGCTCAGCTGTAAACGAGGGTAAGTGTTCTGAACACATTTAAGGTAAGCTAGACTGGGCTATGATGTTTGGTAGGTGTGGTACTGTATTCTTTTTCCACTTACGATCTGTTTGTCGGAACCTAACCCATCGTTAGTCAAGGAGCATCTGTATGATGTACATTCGAGAAATAAATAATGATAATGTAGTGCATAATTCAGTAAAGTGATTATTAACACTGTGATGGACAGGTATTCCATTCACAGTGTACCGTGATTCAGGGTTTATGAAATAGAAGTGACAGTACATTGGAAAGACATCAGAAAAACCACTGGTAATTTAGAAAGATGTTCAAAAAGATATAATTCAACAAATAGGAAATAGAAAGTTTGCTGGGTGGAAGGAGCCAGCTGCACTCAGTATGGTAGATGTTTACAGTTGGTCCCCTGTAAGCCCTGTGAGTCTCAGTCACAAAGACTGAGACAAGGACACAAAGACTGGAGTTTGTCACCCTTTGGCACCTGAGTCGTTGGGGTCCCAGATACGGTTTCGGTCCCAGGTATGACAAAGCTTGAGTGAGAAGAGATGCTGTCTGTGGAGCTGAATATCTACCAGGCAACCTGAGTGGTGAATTACTATCCATTCAGTTGAATTTACTCCATTTTTACTAGTAGTGGACCACAATTTTTAGTCCAAAATGTCCTCCTGCCATAGTAGGCATTGAAACATTGCTTGTGGTGCTGGACTTTCTAATTAATTTATACGTAAAAAAAAAAAAAAGTTAGTGGAGCAAAAGTCATTAATTTTTTGGGCTACTGAAGGCTGTCCTTGGTGCTGAAAAGATCATTATTATTGAACATTTGAACCACCCACTTTCTAATCTAGTGCCAAACAGACAGCACTACAGTTCAATAAATATATGAAATAAAATTGTATGTTATGTACAATGGGGAAAATAAATAAATAATAAATAAAATAAAACACCCAAACTATGGTTCATATTCAGCGTTTTTTTTAATGCCGCTCTACATGATGAAACTTTATAACCGTGACCAACTGATCTATCATTCTTGGCTTGTAAATACACAAGACTGAGCACAGGTAATTTAAGAGTTATGGTATAAACCAAGATGCTACAATCAATAAAACTCACTTCAGGCTGTAGTAGCCACTGAGGGAGACGTAACTGGAAAAAAAAAAAGAAAAAAAAAAAGATCAACACAAATTTAATAAATAAATATTTAATGAAAGTCACCTCTCAGTGCCTCTCTGAAGGAAATTCCAGTACTCAATGGCTTGAATGTCTCTTAGGGTGAAGGTGAGTAATACCTGGAAGACATCCAGTTAAATTGTACATTGATGGTATTTTTACCATAGTGTTGCAGTAGTGTTATCAGGAGAAAAGGGCAAAACACAACTTTTAAGGCAAGTATACTGCAGCAAAGTGCTCACTGATGAAATGAACTATAAATCATCTGGTAATTTTATGCAACATGACGCTTTACTGTTACTAGCATTAATATATAACGTAATAACAGTTTGATATTACAAATTTGTCGATTCTTATTAATTTGTGTTAATTCTGTCATAAAATCCTACTTGAAATAAATTTAAAATTCAATATGTGTGAATTAAAGTTTTATTTTAATTGAATTAAGTTTGATTTTAAGAATAGACTGTCAATATCTAGGCATAACTTTGCTCATAATAACATCTGAAGGATCCTATAGAGGAAAAGTAATTATGTGACATAAATTAAATGTGAGGTGTAAGAATTTTTTGAAAGAAAACATATTCAATGAAATTCTAAGAAAACTGCATAAAGTTTTGAGTTTTAACACTTTGGAATTAAAAGCAGGTCTCCCTTTCCTTTTTTCAAAGTTGCCAGTTGCGAAACACAGCCAGATTATTATAAGACTAGCCTTCAAAGAACAACAGTTTTCCTGCAATTTAAACAGCTTCAGCTACATCCGTCCGACCCTTTCTCTCCCGCAGTCTTAACTACATTAATTTTATTTGAATTGTTTGAAACCATTTTCTCTGAAGTTGTCATATTTCCACCTTTTATAATAACAAAGGCTCTCCATGAAGCATGATCGCACAGCAGGTAGTGCTGGTGTCTCACAGCTCCAGTTCTGCTGCTTTGGTCATGAACTGAAAGCCAGATCACACATATATAAACAAACACACACACTGTCTGAAACTGCTTGTCCCAAGCGGGGGCACGGCAAACCGGAGCGTAATCCGGCACCACAGGGAGGGGGGAGGGGACACATCCCAGATGGGATGCCAGTCCATCACAAGGCACCCCAAGGAGGGCTCGAACATACAAATATATATATATATATATATATATATATAGTACAGTCTGGTAATTATATTCCAGAAGCATTCATAACTGAGTAATTTCTTGCTCTTATATCAAAGAAGCTAAATAAACTGCATAATTTTAAAATATTTTTACATTTTTTATATTGTTGCAATCACAGCAGCTGTCAGAAAAGAAAACAAAAGCCATTAAAGTTTCAAGACTCCTCATGCTTAGTCTTCCAAGTGAGTACTCTGTAACACTGAATGCACAATAGTGCACCACTACTCCATAGGGGTTCTCCTTCAGAAGAACATATGTAAAAACCAAAAAAAAAAAAAAAAATCATTCCACGTGGCAAAACTGTGAAGGAAGGTCATCAAAGACATCTTCCTTTCTGTCTGAATAATTAAATTATTCAATTACATTTAGTGAAAAAATGAACGATGGCACGCAGATAGTCCGAAGAAGAATATCTGAGGAAGATTGACATAAAACAATCTGAGTCTAAAGAGGAACTTGAAGAACTGGCTTATAAAATTACAATCAAAACATGTGGTCTTGGTCCTTATGTCACACTCATGCAAGTTCAAGTAAATTGATTCCTAAAAAAAAATTCTACTGTTATGGCAAGTTAGTACAAAAGAGACACGGCCCCTCTGTTTTTTAGAAATGCATTTCTCTTGTTTGTTGGAAATTAAGGGTCACCTACAGTAACAACTTAACATTTGACTCCTTCAAGTATTTAATGCAGATTGTATCTGCTTATATTGACAGATTAAATTCACATACATACCTAGATAGATAGATAGATAGATAGATAGAAGCAATTTATGATTTGGTTCTTGGTTGATGGTATAGTAGTATAAGAGTTTTGTTGATACATCCTAATCTGATGATGTCATACAACCCCAAATCTGCTGTGGACATTGCAAATGTAGAAAATTCAACAGGTGCCATGTACCTGGGCATCAGGTTTCACTCTCACATGGAGTCTCAGAAATACAATTACACTTGTCACTGGTGTGATTTCTTTCAGGAAAAAATAATGAAATGTAACAGTGGCAAAGCTCTCCAGCCCCGTGTAACATTGCAGAACGTGTATGTGCCAGCAGGACAGTAGAAGGGTGATCTAGAGGTTCCACATGAGTTTTTGTTCCCATTCATATCGCTTCCTTTTCTCTCTGTTGACATCCTGTGTCTCACTGTATCACTTCACCTTGATACCTACGAGAGCCTCTCATCTTCTATACCCCAACAAGAGTGCTACGTTCATTCACTGCTGGGTGATCTCACTCACAAAATGTCCAAAATTGAAATCGTCATGGTTCCAAAGCTTTGAAAATGTGCATCACTCCATCACCATTACATGTCCTTACAGACTCAATTTAATAAGTAGCTACTTGTGTAATGCACGCTGTCATGGGTTTTGGACAAACTGTGCTTTGACAGTCACGTCTCTTCATCTAAAGCTCTTTGCTTGTGAAATGCACTTTTTTTATTTTTTTTATTTTCACTTGTATGCTGCTTTGAACAAAAGTGTCGGCCAAATGAATACATGTAAATTGTAAAATGTTAATTTTAATTGGCTGTCTGTAAAGGTCACAGGGCTCCGTGATTTGTTAGCCCTGGAACTGAATATGAGCCCCAAGCAGGAAATTAGATGGTGGTAATGATTCTGGTCATTTCATACCTGCAAACAACACCTTACCTTCAACTGCCTCAACAATCGTTCTTTCGGAGGAGGTACAGTGGCTCTGTGGTTGATAAGAACAAGACGTGAGTGACATAAAACAGCAGAGGACCACTAATATCTAAAATATGAATAACACAATACAACATTCCATGTTTTATTTTTTTTTTTTTTTTTTTTGTTTCTAGACATATCACGTACTGTTCACATCATGCAATTAGCCTGAAGGCAACAATTGATCAGTTACACAATTGAAATTGCAGCCCCCACTCACCTCCCCCAATCATTGGTTCGTTATAAAAAGGCCATGATCAATAAGCACTTTACTGCTTTACAGAAGGAGTCGCCCAGCATGTAAAGTTAAATAATGGACAAGCGAGCTGTTAGCTAAAAAACTGGATGGCACATTCGGCACTTGAAGGTGTTAATTACTTGCAGCACTGTGTTCACCTAACAAACTTGTATTTTTTGCACTTTTACACTGTCAGTACACCTGTCTGTGTATCCCTTACTGTACTTGTAGCTGCTACTCCACAGTGCACCAATTTTGGACATACGATTTCACACCGATTGCAACATATATGTTTTTCTCGATGATTTTTCATTAAATGGGTGACCCTGAGTCCCATATCCAGCTGACACACGGTCCTTCGCAAGAGACAGAGTCATGGTCGCTAACGGAAGACACCGATGTCAGGAAATCCACTATCAGGTGGATCTTCTCCCTATAGACTGTGTCAGTACAGCAGGGTAAAATCTTGGTATGCATGAAAAATGCAGATTGTGATTAATGTACCAGAACAACCATTCTTAAGCAGTGCAGCTCAGTGCCCTCAGCTGCCACTATTTGTCTTCCATTACCCAGATCAGCCATTTAGAAAGGTAAATATATTCTGTTAAGGAGAAGTGTTGGGTGTATTACTGTGATTTATACTTTTTGATAATAATAACAGTAATAGCAATGATGGTAATAATTATATGAAATAATAATTATCTTGTCATTGAAAACCGGTCTGTAAAATAAACAATAAAGAAATATGCAGAAATTTAGGAGCTGCAGAACAAAGGAGCCATTAAATGGAGTTCTGCTAGCCGACAATCATTATGAATTTTGAGCACAAAGAAGAAAAAAAGCTGCAATGATTAGAAGTAATCATAATCAGTCAGACAAAGAGGCAAAAAGAGGCGGGAAGAGAGAAACTCGAAAACAGCCGTGAAGAACCTGCCGCTGACAGAAGAATCACATCCAGGGAGCCTGTATCAGCACCATGTTTACTATGTTTACATTTATTCATTTAGTTGACGCTTTTCTCCAAAGTAACTTACTATATTAAGAATACAGTTATTACAAGCTTACAATTATTTACCCATTTATACAGCTGGTTAATTTTACCGGAGCAATTGAGGGTAAGTACGTTTCTCAAGGGTACTACAGCCAGAGGTGGGGCGTGAACCTGCAACCTTTGCATCCAAGGCAGCTGCTTATATAATCCTATCAGACATACAACAGAACAGATGAAACATAAATGCACTGAGTCCGCAACATATGAGCACCAAATGCATAGCAGCTGATGGTTAAACACGGATCGCGTTTGTTTGGCAACAAAAATAAATTTTTGAAAACCGACAAGAAAATACAGTATAATTTAAAATAAATAATTTAAGCCATCATTTGGATATGTACCTTGAATGTTCATAGCACAAGGTGACAGTTACCACGCACGAGTGTGGTATAAGAATAATCAAGTCGGGGTAATTTGATAGCCTGGTATCGCTCATGTCTTAGTGGATTCAATTTTAGCCAGCGTGGTCTCTGTGGGAGTCTGCTCACCGAAAGAGGACCAAGGGGACCGAGTCGGTCTTCGTTCAGACCGTAGGCCGTCGGAAGCGTGATGTCATTGCGCGTGACTCACTCCTGGTCATCGTACAGTCAGCTCCAGTCTCCAGGCCATATTGTCTCTGCCGCCGGACCTATTGGGCGTGGGCGTTTCTCAGCACCAAAGCCTTCTGTGGAGGCCTCTGTTTATTCATGGCCTTGGGCTCTTCTCGTAGAAAAATCCCAATGCACTTTATGCATTGTAAAGGATATTATTTTTCTTCATTTATTAATGAGAACATTTTCCACCTCTGGCTACTTTTAAAATTGGCTTTTCTTTTTTGAGGGATGCTACAGAATGAATATTGAAAGGATGTGAATTTATATAGCTGCCGTGGACTTTATTGATTTGTTGGCCTCGGCTGACTGGTGGCCTCGCCCTTTACGTTGTCCATGACCAAATGGGAGGTGTAATGATACATTCACATTTATTTATTTAGCACACGCTTTTCTCCAAAGTGACTTCCAGTGAACTCTATGTAGTGTTATCAGCCCACACACCTTATTCACCGTGGTGACTTACACTGCTAGATACGCTACTGACATGGGTCACTCATCCATACATCAGTGGAACACACTCTCTCTCTCTCTGTCACTCACACACTATGGGTGAACCTGAACAGCATGTCTTTGGAGTGTGGGAGGAAACCAGAGCATCCGAAGGAAACCCACGCAGACACGGGGAGAACAGGCAAAATTTATTTAATGTTTATGTGTATGTTTTCTTTGTTTGTTTGCTTGTTTGTTTGTTTGCTTTTATTTTTACTCTGCTATTATAATGAAATTTATAGCCTTTTGGAGACACTCTTTTAAGACTAATTTTAATTCTCTTGATGGAAACATGCCGGATGTAATTTATGACCTAATACAAGTACTGTGCTTGTTTTAAAACAAAATCATTAACACCTGCAATGGAGACAAGGCAAATTATTTCCTGTGCCGGTTGCCTTTTCTGGCTTGTAATATAATTAATGTAACTGTCATGTTTCCTGTGTTTTACATGGCTGATTGTGAACAAATCCCAAATGTCCTGCAATAACAAAGAACATTCTTTTTTTTTCTTTTACTGAAATATAAGTAGTGAACAGAAACAGAAAGAGCTGCTTTTCTCCTGCTTGTTTTACAAAAAAAAGGAAATGGGTAAGAATGTAAGTATTGAGGAAACAAACAGCAATTTTCAGTTTTTTGACTGTGTTCTTTGTCTTCTGTGTTCGATGATTCTCACTCTAATTTGACTTTTTCTCTTTTCTTCTTATTCTTAATGTGTTCCAACATCAATCATTACCCTTCCAATGACCGATGATCAATAATTCTGACACTCATATTGTGTTTATAATTACACTGCAAATGCTTGGTGCACATGGACTTCAGGTGAAATTCTAGCAAATCACAGATTGGATCCTCCTATCCTCCTGAAGTGTGAACATATGCTGGTAGGTAAGTTCTTCCAAAGGGAGAGAGGCGGAACATCTGCATGTAAATTGGCCACCCGACTCAGGGAGGGAGACGCTGCAAGTCTGGGATGCGGCACATCGGTCCTTGAGCCCCAGCCTGCGGCGAGAGCGCCTTTCCGGAGAGTACCCGTGCAGCCCGTTATAGGACTGACCTTTCCATCATGACTGGTTTGTGCTGTTCCATCTAATCCTGTTGGTTTCCCTTCCTCTTAAAAAGTGTGGGAGTTCTTAATCCCAAGGCAAATGAAAATGACATAAGATGTATTTCTCTCTCTCTCTTTTCCCTTAAAGCACAACCCTCTGTGTCATTATACAACAAGCTGGGCTGGCAATGATTCTGCAGAGATGTGCACTTATGTTCGAATCAGTGGAGCAGACATTGTCTAGATGCATAATTTGTCACATGAAGAGGTGAAAAAGCAACGTCCACATTATCTTCCATTCTAGCCACCAGATACGTGTGCTTTATAAATGCACTGTCTTCCAAGAACTGTCATATTCCCCACACCTGTAAGACATCTGTATTTTTTTTAACAAAGTGAATGACTGTCTTTTGTCAAATTTGTGTGGTGTTTATTTATATGTTTTATATGACAGATTGAGGCTCTCTGCAGGAAAATCAGGAGTCATGAGTCCAGTGCAGTTTCTTTTCACTATGGATATAAGATGAGTGCATTTTTTTGTAATCTGTTTTTTTCTTTTTCACAGTGGAAACTCTATTAAAAGGACAACCTATTCATTTTACACACACCATCTGTCTCATATGGGGTTGTGGGGAGCCAGAGCCTAACCCGGCAACACAGGGCGAAGGGGAAGGGGACACACCCAGGACGGGACGCCAGTCTGTCACAAGGCACCCCAAGTGGGACTTGAACCCCAGACCCACTGGAGAGCAGGACCCGGTCTAACCCACTGTGCCACCACACCCCCCTTCATTTTATTTTATTTTATTTCATAACAGTACAGAGTCACAACAGCATACAGGGAGAGACAGTACACAGAGACAATGCTAATATGTCCACATACTCAGAGCGAGGCCAAAGGTAACAATTTATCATATGTATCATTATATAGCACACACACATTTTCTGAACCGCTTGTCCCATACGGGGTCACAGGGAACCAGAGCCTACCCGGCAACACAGGGCGTAAGGCCGGAGGGGGAGGGGACACACCCAGGACGGGACGCCAGTCCATCGCAAGGCACCCCAAGCGGGACTTGAACCCCAGACCCACCGGAGAGTAGGACCCGGTCCAACCCACTGCACCACCGCTTCCCCCTCATTATGTAGCACTTTCTCATAATTTCCAAAAGGGTGTACAACCAGTCGTTTAGAAATCATTTAGAAATAAATTGGAATTGTCACGCAATTCAAAAGTCAGTTTTTCGAGACATAAACACTTGTATTATCTACATGTTTATAGAGGGGACTTCAGGTGTCGACCATAACACTAAAATACATTTCTTTGCCAAATATGCAAGAGTACTTAGTCTGTACCGCAACATCATCAAGAAAGGGGTTAAGATTGTAATTTAATAATTTAATAATGTAATTTAATAAGAGAATAATTGTGGAGAAATCAACTTTTTTTGTGAAAGGTTTCTTGCATTCTTGCATGTACTGCAGTCCAGTAACCTGGCAAGAAGTGAACTCCATACCCATCCTTATTTATTGGTTTGTTTGCCTGTTTGACAGATCACTGATTTGGTAGGATATTAAAGCAAATTTTAATTAAGTACTTCTTCAAGAAACATCAGTTATGGAACCACATGGACTTGTACACTTGAAGCATTTCATAGAAATCATCTACCTAACATGAAATACACACACACACACATTTTCAGAACCGCTTGTCCCATACGGGGTCACGGGGAACCGGAGCCTACCCGGCAACACAGGGCGTAAGGCCGGAGGGGGAGGGGACACACCCAGGACGGGACGCCAGTCCGTCGCAAGGCACCCCAAGCGGGACTCGAACCCCAGACCCACCGGAGAGCAGGACTGCAGCCCAACCCACTGCGCCACCACGCCCCCTAACATGAAATATTTAAAAAAAAAAATTACTGAGTTTAAAAGTCAGACATTTAAACTGGGAATTCTGGCTACATCCCTTGCTTAAGGCTACAAGTGCAAGCTTTTGTTCAAAAGTAGTTGTTTAACTATTAAGCGATTTGCTGCCTAATGTTCCTACAGTTGTGTTTTTGTATGTTTATCTGAGTGACAGTCCGTGTAAGACAGCACCCATTTGAAACTGTCACTCAGCATCTTGTCACTTGCCCGAGGAGATGGTCACCCTCCCACTGTGGTGCTACTCCTGTCGCACATCCGACTGACATCCTCACTGCTTCATAAACTTTCTCCAATGTTTTCTGGGTAAAACAAAATGTTTTGTTATTTATTTTAAGAGGCTAACCCTAAATTAAAAATGGTATTGCATCCACAACTGGGACACACGGAATCCTGTTTAAAAAAAAATCCCTATGGTCTTTATAGCAACAAAAATTGGAAATAAAAAGTAAAAATCAAAACTATACGAACGTCAGAAGTGTTATGAGTTACAGCTAGTAATTGTACACGAGAAGTCCCCTCACCGATGATGTCATAGCAAGGTTGCTGTACAGTTTTGATGACCAAAAAGATATTAAGACAACTACAGTTTACAATGTATGAATTCTTAGCATTTCATGACCTATGGGAAGAATGACAAAAATATTACTTGTGCTACTGCGTCTATGATGAATCTCACTGCATGAAGTTATTCAAAGTTCAAAAGAGGTAATATTTAGATCCCCTCTTAGTGATTTGCTGAGAGAAATCCTAGGCAGCACTTGATCACATCTGTTCCTTGATGAACAGTGAAACAGGTCAATGTTGACTCTAGAGAGTTGAGTTTGCGCTTTTGCGATAGTATCAACATGAGTATAAAATTCCCAGTTGGCCACCCCACACCTATATCAATTACACCGAGCAGTGACCCCAAAGCACTCGACATGCTGGGTAAGTTCCAGTAGGGCTATCATGGGTGGTTTCTATTCTAACAAGTTTTGAGATGTATTATTATCATTATTATTATTATTATTATTATTATTATTATCCAGTTAAATTACCCAGCTTTATAAATGGGTAAACAATTTTAGATTGCCAAACTTTGTTAGTCGGTCTGGAGAAAAGAGTCAGGTAAATTTACATTTACATTTACATTTGCATTTATTCATTTAGCAGACGCTTTTGTCCAAAACGGCATAAATCTCAGCAAAAGTACAATTTATGCATTACGATAAGAGGAGGAGACATAGCTGCAGACATGAAAGTCTCAGGCAAATGTAAATGTAAATGTAACAATGAAGTTTCCCTGTTGCTGCTTCTGTAGCTGGCAAGTTTTTTGCGGTGTTGGTAGCTAGATGGCTAAACATCGCAACTCTTAGGGACGCCTGGAGAGCCCTTGTTGGTGGTCTATGCCCCAGGAGGGGTGGAAGGCATAAGAAGAAGTAGAAATGTAATAATAATCTAAGGCTCCATACCATTTTTTTTTTTTGACGAAAGGTTAACTTTGTGTGCCACTTTTTGAATGCGACAATAAAACGCATCATTCTGTAACTAAAAAGTAAAAGGAATAAACTGATTTTGAAGAATAAACTCCTTCAAAACCAGCCCCCACCTTATCGATAAGAAACATTTTGTGAGTTCTGCTTCCTTCACAGTTCACCAGCTTTTAAAGGTATCACATTTTTCTGTTTATACAGTTCTCGTAGGATTAAACATGTTACTGGAAGTTTTGCTTATAACCTCATTGATTTTATGATGAAATTACATGCAAAGTGCTCCTTTCCTATGGAAGCAAGACTTGTCAAAGTCATTTAGGAATAGCAGCACCAATAGACACATATGCCTAACAGCTGAAGACAGACAGGGCTGTGGAAGACTTACAAATGGATGTGTACTTTGACTGCATTGATTTAATATTTAGCAAGAGAACCGGAGAGGAGATGAGAGATATGAGCAAGTGGATGGATAAAATTTGTGAGTGCTGACTTATAGAGTCTGCCATTATGCTCTTGAGAAAGGAACTTAGCTTGATTTTCTTCAGCAAATGTTAAAATTACCCACCTCCCCAACTCACTCAGAACTGCTGATTCTCTGTCCATGTTTTAAAAGGGTGTTAAAACTTACCTCTTCCAGACTCACTTCGCCCATCATCTCTTAAGTTCATGTAAAGTGTAAATGTTAATGTTCCATAACTTTAAGATCATCTCTGGATAAATCTTTATGCAGCTATTCCTGTAATGTAACAAAAATGTTTATATGTATCTCAAAAAAAAAAATTAAAAATTACTCGGAAGGTTATTAGGAACCATCGATATTCTGATAATGTTTTATGCAGCTACTCATGTGATGAACATTGGTTCATATGGTGGAAAGAAACAACCTAATTGTACTTAAGAATCATGCATCTGCATCTAAGTGTCTCTTTCTCCTAATGTAATGAACACATTGTATATTCTATGAGATGTACGTTGCTTTGAAGAAAAGCTAAATTAATATATACACACACACACACACACACACACACACACACACACACACACACACACACACACACACACACACACACACACACACATTTTCAGAACCGCTTGTCCCTTACGGGGTCACGGGGAACTGGAGCCTACCCGGCAACACAGGGCGTAAGGCCGGAGGGGGAAGGGGACACACCCAGGACAGGACGCCAGTCTGCCGCAAGGCACCCCAAGCGGGACTCGAACCCCAGACCCACCGAAGAGCAGGACTGCGGTCCAACCCACTGCGCCACTGCACCCCCTAAATTAATACATGTAAATGTAAATGTAAGATATACCACTTGGAGAGGTTAAACTGAGTGCAACTGAAAAGTATGTTATCTTTTTACAGCCACCTCCCTGTATAAGAAATTAATCCATTCCTCAAAACAGTGCAGATATTAAAATTTTGGATACCGAAAGAGAAACGCTTTCCCTGTCCATCCGAAAACCACACACACGCACATACATTTTCAGAACCGCTTGTCCCGTACGGGGTCACGGGGAACCGGAGCCTACCTGGCAACACAGGGCGTAAGGCTGGAGGGGGAGGGGACACACCCAGGACGGGACACCAGTCCGTCGCAAGGCACCCCAAGTGGGACTCGAATCCCAAACCCACTGGAGAGCAGGGCTGTGGTCCAACCCACTGCACCACCACACCCCAACCCAAAACCAATTTTCCCAAATATCCCTAAAACCTTATCAATGCTGCCATGACCCTGTGCTATTCATAAAGCTAGTTATAATAGGAAAAATTTCAATTTTTTGTTAAAATACGAAAACAAAATTTCTAAAATTAAAAAAAATGTTTGTATTTTTTTTGTTTGTTTGTTTGGTTTTCTTGTTTCCTTTTTTTTTACTTTTCCTTTTAAAATCGAGTGTAATTAAGACATTCCCGTTGAACATGAAAAATAAAACCGCCTCAATGACTAAATATCAAAAAGTAATGTGTACGTCCTGCTGAGCACATTTCTGAGTACCTTTGAATGGCACTCCGCTGTGAGTTCCACTTATACCAGATTTATTCTGGACTTGTGCTCAAGTATTCCTGGCTCACCAAATTTCATGTCTAACATGAGTGTATGAAGTCAATTATGAACCGTTTTCATTCGAACCACTCAGGCATCCGTCTTTACAATTCGGCACATATACTCTATTTCAGTACGTACTCATAAACCAAGCATTAGCAAGTTTGGCAGCGACTGTAATGAATGCAAATGTTTTCACCGACCCTCTACAAGTAGAGGGGTGTCAGTCAGTCCATTTGATCCAAAAACACCCCCGCTCTCTTTAATGCCCTTGGAAAGTAAGATACAGGCCTTTAAATGCAATCTAAATGCTTATTTTGAACAGAAGAGGCTATTTGCACGTCCATTTTTCATGTAATGTGTTTCCAGAGGCTGGCTGTAGCTCACATATCCTTCTGTCTAATCTACTCCCCCGCAGAAGGTGCCCATTCACTCACAGGTGGTAACCTTTTAGTGTGGAGTGAATGCGTTCGCCCTGGGACCTGCGGGAGCTTCAATCTGCACTGCCTTGGAACATGCTCTTTTTTAAAACTCATCAGCTCTGTGTCAACATTTCACTTGAATCTCTTGTATGACCTCTTCATTAAAATTCTACATGGGTTATTTATTATTTTGACAGGGCAGCGCTTTAAGTTGTCATATTGAGGGCTTATACTGTCTCCTTCAATTTCAAGTATTCTGTCCAATTGCACAGCAGTGGAGGCTTTCATTGAGGCGATGAGATTTAAAACATTTTGGTCCAGCAGCACAGTTCCACTAGTCTTACTGTAATACATCATCATCACTAGGTCTTGATTCTGTACTGTTTTCCTGTTTTTTCTTTTCATTTTAATTCTTATTTATTATTTTTCTTTCAGGGGCGAATTTAATGCTAGGGGGTGCGGTGGCGCAGTGGGTTGGACCACAGTCCTGCTCTCCGGTGGGTCTGGGGTTCGAGTCCCGCTTGGGGTGCCTTGCGGCAGACTGGCGTCCCGTCCTGGGTGTGTCCCCTTCCCCCTCCGGCCTTACGCCCTGTGTTACCGGGTTGGCTCCGGTTCCCGTGACCCCGTATGGGACAAGCGGTTCTGAAAATGTGTGTGTGTGTGAATTTAATGCTGTTTTGTGGAGCTGACCACTGGTGAAAAATAAAAACTTTTTTAAATTGTTAAAAGGAATGGTGTATTACCATATTTCACATCAATGCTTCATAAATTTTGAAGTGCATGCATACTTCAGATCTTCAGCTTTCCTTTTTTGTTTATTGCCTTAGTTGCTGCCAAGTGGTGTGGGCGGATTTCTGATTGCACAAAAAGAACACATCTTGTTGATGTGACATCATTTTTTTTTTTTTTTTTTTGATATTTCACTTTTGTGTGTATTCCAGCCCACCCTTATTGTTAAAATGGTTAATTGCCAGTTCATCTAGAAAGCAAACTGCAGAAACTAATGTTTGTATCAATTATGTGCACTGTGTGAAAATGAGACTTTGTTCGACTGAAATATCGGAATTAAGACTTTGAGCAACTGAAAGGCAGTGCCGACTTATAGCACTGGAGAACGAACAGTTAAAGAGTCCCCACCCCAATCCCAAGTGATATTAAGATGCTGTACTTGTTCAACTAGAATTTAACCACTTATGAAATGGGTGGAGCCAAAGTGGAGAAGGTCAGCCATCAGAGACCTTTCCAAGATGAGGAGCTCTCTGACTTGGATTTCACATTTTAACTTTTTGGTAATTAAAGAAATGTTCCTTTCTGAATAGTATTATTCATCGTATTACAATAATTGGCTGCTTTGGATCTTTTAATCGTCAAGGTTTTGAACAACAAAAAAAATCTGACTTGGTCATTCAAAATGCAGAAGAGCCTCGAAAGTCTGCTGAAATAGACAGAAGAGCGACTAGAACAGACGTTCCACTTACCAGTGGATCTTGGCTGACAAAATAGCACGATGTGGCCAGGGTTGGGAGATAGCTTTTCTGGCTTCATCGTGTTTTGCTGACCATTACAGGTTGCTGGCATAAGTCCTGCTCATCAATCAGTCATGGATGTTTGGCCAATGTCTGTTAGAGTGATGCAGGACAGCAGTAAGAAACCACTGCCAGCTATGGGACGTACCTGGATTTCAGAACGCCTGTCCTTAACTTTAAAGTGTATGGTTATTGCTGCAAGCTGCATAGTGATCAGACATGCAGACTAGTCAGCTTAAGGCTGGTATTGATTGTACCAGGTGAAACCCTGCTGTTGTACCTTTAATGAGGTTACCCATCCTGAACTGGTTTGGAAAATATTCAGCTGTAATATACTAATTGTGTACCTATGTACTGTGTAAGTCATTTTAGACAAGAAGTGTTTGCCAGTCAGCTCGTGACTTGTTAAAATCCATTAACAAAGAGAAGTGACTGCAATTAGAAAAGAAAGTGATACATGCAAATTTAATGTAATCGTGTCTGTGTTTTGGATAACATGCTAGTGTTAATATGATAAGAAACTGAAAATTGCAAATTATCTCTCTCAAATGAACTAATGAAAAGCTAGTGGAAATCGTCATTCATCAAGCAAATGTGGTTAGTCGCAAAAAAAAAAAAAAAAAGTTTGCTTAATCTTTTCCTGGTGTATGCAAACACAGCAGAATGTCATTTTGTTCCACAAGCACATGCCGGTATTGGATCCCCGTTTCTCCATTACTGGCTTCTGGGAGATACCAGGCAAGAGGCCCGGTTCTCGATGGACCCACGGGGAGTGCTCTCGGAGGAGGAGAGCAATCAGCGGACCCTAATAAACCGCCGCTCGGAGATGCAGGCTGAAGCTCTTGTGGCGAGCGAAAGGTTATTGCTGTGCGTGGCTGTGCAGCCCCGAGCCGCGCATTGTGCCACAGATAAAAGTATGCTGCCGCGTGCCTTTCTAAATGGGGCTCTCGTAGCCTCCACTCTTTTTTCTCTTTTGTCTGGCTGAAATGGATGCAGAAAGGGAAGCTTTTCCAAAGGGACTGGCTCATTGTTGCGCTTGCATAGCTTGATGGGGGCTGAAATAGGGAGGGGGGCACTCACTCGCATGCTGCCACTGGGGCAGAAAAAAAAAAAAAAAGGAAAGGAAAGGAGGAAGCAGCGTTGAAACTGCAGAACAGAGTTCAGCTCGGTTCAATTCAGTTTAATTCACTTCATTTCGTTTCCGTGCGGTGCTCTTCCTAACGGGGTTGTCTCGGAGCACTTAAAGGAAGATCACGAGCAAAAAGTACCATGGGATGTGAAAAAGGCAGCATTACTAAACATTACTAATAACAAGTCATTAGCACCAAATCACAGTCAGATGAAAAGCCATTTAAAAATATACAACTGTTATACCACATGGAGAGACAATTACTTTCAGTTAAACACAGGGCACTGCTTCTCAACCGGCATGGAGGATTGGGACCTCACAGTAGACCCAGCGCTATTCTGGTTATTATACCACCTGCCCCATACACACCTCTCAGAACAGGGGGCACTTTAGTGAGAGAGAAAAGGCAGAGGAACTTGCAGTGACTTGCTATAGTGAACTATGAAGGTCGTACAGTGGTTTCTTAATCAGACCTGTACATTTCTCCACAAATGTTGTATATTTTAATGAAGAAATGCAACACCATCTTTTTTTTTTTAGTGTATAGCAGTAGTGAGGCTCCCCAAAGTCAACCGAGATGGATGGTACCTTAAATGAAATAAAACAATAAAAACAAGAAGAGTAACTTTTATAAACTCAGTTTACACTATCTTTGAAGAAAAAGCATGTGTATATATATATTATATATATAATGGTCGATAAGCTTATCTACCTTCTCTAACCAACCAACATGAGTATTTCATCGTGGTTGTCAGGTGGGCACCTCCCACTGGTGACATATATGTGTGTGTGTGTTTTCTGGCAGTACCGCCAAGAAGCTTGCAGAGTAAGCAATATATCACCATACAGGTCTCAAGTGCATAATAATAAAAACTTAAACAAAAAAAAAAAAAAAACTGCTATGTGCAACAGTTTGAGTTATGCCCATAACCACATTTGGTTTGCCCTCACCTGTCTCCCATTGTGGTAAGTCGTCCTCACTTTAACTCCATACAATTTTCTGCTCATCAAAGTTCGGAAATCTAAAAGGTTCCCTCAATGCAAAAACACTGGCAACTCTGTCAGCACACTAATGCAACATGACACTTTAAAAATAATTATTCACATAACGAAATTAGATGTGAAAAATAACTGAACACAATAGATGACATAATTCATAAATTAAGCAGTCCTTCGAGGGCAGAGCTGGTTATTTCAGTTCACTGGCATCAGAAAATCATCTGAGACAAAAAAGAGAGGCCAATTTTATTTCCAGCAAGTGAAAAGGTTTCTTTTAACCCGCCCTTGCTTGTTTAATTAATCAATCAATGTATTTATTAATTAATTCTTGGTCATTTTCAATTTACTACTGGACTCAGCTTTTCGTTTTAAATGATTCCTATGTGATATAACATAGACAAGTCCATGCTATCATTGATCTGTGTCAATTTTTACAAAAGAATGGCTTTCCTTGAACCACGACATAAGTTGCCCAGTGTTTCAAAAAGTGGGAAGGTGAAAGCGTCATATGTTATAGCCATGAGAAACAGCCGTCACTCCTCGATTTTATCAGGGTGATGCAGCATCCATCAATGTGCTATCCTTTACCCCGCATGCCCAATGATGCTCAGCAGTGCTGCCACGGGAATCGATGCTACTGCATCAAGTTTTTGCTGAATTTCCATAGTAGTCTTTAGATACAATGCTGCTTGTTTATCCATATCAGAGGCCCATGCTATGTTTTGTAATTCTTGTCTATGTGCTCAAAGTTAATGTCATAGCCATAACGCACTTTAACCCAGGGCTGTGAAGTCACGCTCTATATAGGGTCAAGGGTCAACAGTACTTTTTTCAATTTATGTTTATTCATTTAGCTGACACTTTTCTCCAAAGCAATTTAAAGTGTTAAGGTTACAATTATTTACCCATTTACACACCTGGGTAAGTCTACCGCAGCAATTTAGGGTAAGTACCTTGCTCAAGGCTACTACAAGCAGAGGTGGGGATTGAATCTGCAACCTCTAGATCCACTAACCACTTGTAACCATTACGCTACCAGCTGTCCCTATTTTTCTAATTCATGTGATGAATTAAGGTCATTCTTTGGGTAAATCAACACTTGTATCCTATAGATGTGAATCTAACCCATCAACTGCTGTGCTCTGCAAGCTGCCTCCAAACCCATTGCTCCCTGAAAAATATTGCTCAGGGGTACTACAACAGGAGGTGGGACTGGAACCTAGGTCCTTCAGATGCAAAGCACTCGCTTCCGCCACTATGTGACTTGCAGCCCATCAATCACTGAAGACAGTATCTGCAGAATGATGAGGCCTTCAGCTAAGGGAACATGGTTGTCCTGTTCAAAGAAGCATTGAATTATGCTCTTGACCAGTGACTGTCCAGAGAGAGAAAGAAAAGCAAGGGCCCAAGAACGTGACGAAAGAGCTCTGGGACTGGTGTAGGAGCAAGTCGCTGTCCCCCTCACCTACATCGATAAACATCAGAGATGGACAAGTAAGTGCTTTGCCTGACAGAGCGTCGCTGGAGGACAATGACAGGGAGCCTTTGTTGTTGTTCACATGGCCCAGTTAGGGCTTGAAGGAACAGCCTCTCTCAACAGCAGTAGGGGAGATGGAGGTGCTGTTTGAGAGAAAACGCCACAACACTCCTGGTAGGAAGATAAATGTCTCCCTGACCTGAATTCTCACAATCCGTTTACTGCCAGGGAGACACTTGTGTACATCGGCGAGAGGGACAGCCAGGTTTGGCCATCATATAAACCCCACGCTTTGGGATCTTCTGATGGCTCTCTGAGATATTTCCATTTGATACAGAGCACAAAGGGGATTTAGAGTCTTCAGAAGAGCTACATCTTCGCCAGACACATCTGGTGAGGGAGGTTAGGTTCGCACATGTGCATTCTGGGAGAAATTGCTCCAAGAGTGGTTGCTGCATTCCGTTTCTGCAAAGCTAATCACATTCCGAAGCTTAGAGGAAAACGAAAGCTGCTTCCTCTTTATGGTTTCTTTGCTTCTTCGGCCATAATGTTGTATGCCATGAAGTCTACTCAGTGTGTAACAAGGAGGTCGTACGTGGCCTTTGCTAAAAATCAAGAAGGCGGAGTTGCCCCAAGCTTGTTATTTACAGCAGTTTTGTTTCTGCTGATTGATTGAAATGTGGGCAGAATTCCGTGCCTCAGCGCTACATTGCTATGCAGTCCCGCTTGTGTCAGGCTGCAGTGTGCAGTGTTTACCTCGACCAGAGAAACACGCGTGTCTATATTGAAAACAGAATCCCCTGCTGTCTTGTAGGTGTGAGGAAGTAGCAGAAGTCCTGCAAAGAAAAACTTGCAAGAAATCTGTGATTTTCATTCCAAGTCTCAGTATCTCAGTGCCGGTATGTAATTATGCTTTTGGCTGGGGTGTGTGTAGGGGGGTAACTGTAATTAATGGTTTAGCACAATGTGCCCAGCATGTGTGATATTGAAATGTGAACTGAACAAGCTCCTCACTGGCTAACCAGCTGACTTCCATTCACTGCCTGATTGCCCTCATTGCAAAGGGGAGCTTTGATTCATACTTTTAATTTTGAATCCTTTCTTATATCTGTGGGCTTTGAATAATGAAAAAAAAAAACACACACACACACACGTGTATATAAGAATTTAAAAAAACATTAAAAAGTCTGAAATTCTGCATTATACATACATATATATGGATGTGTGTGTGTGTATATATATATAAATCATAGAATTTCAGACTTTTTAATTTTTTTCTTGTCATTAGCGGCAATTACTGGTTTGTTCCTACGTCTCAATAAGTCCATCTGTTATCAGTACTGTTTGTCTTAGTCAGGATGTGATGGTCTAGCACAGGTTGAGAGGCAGGGTACACACACCCTAGACAGGACACCAGTTCATCGCAGGGCAATCGCCTGCACTCATTCACTCAGATACTCACACATTCTGAGCGATTTAGAGTCATCAGCGCACATGTAACACATTTCTTTGGATGGGGGGAGGAAACTGAAGCACCCTGTGGAAACCCATGTAAACATGGTGAAATGCAAAGTGGGCTGGATCTGGACTAACAACTCAGGTACTAAGAAACACTAGCAATTCACAGTTTGATGCACACACACACACACACACATTTTCAGAACCGCTTGTCCCATACGGGGTCACGGGGAACCGGAGCCTACCCGGCAACACAGGGCGTAAGGCCAGAGGGGGAGGGAACACACCCAGGACGGGACGCCAGTCCGTCGCAAGGCACCCCAAGCAGGACTCGAACCCCAGACCCACCGGAAAGCAGGACCGTGGTCCAACCCACTGCGCCAGTTTTTTGAATTTTTTAACTGGAAATTTTTTACTTTTCCTATACTTTTTTCATGTTTCTTGTAGTGATCCTTCTTCTTATGGTTAATAATAGTAAGGACAGACAATTTAATAGTCTATTTATTAATGCTATGCCAAGCAGATGTTGCGTGTAACGTGTCTCTTATTGAATCTCGTGCTCTGTTGTGCTTCCATTCTCTGTTCCATATCACTTTTGTCTCTTTGCGATTTAAGACGGGATTTATTGTCGCCATCACCTTCCAGGCCCAGCTGCTTGTTGACAGGTGGGGGTGCTGACCTTGGAAGGTGACCTCAAATCGCTCTCTGGTGTGCTGGTGATGGATGTGGCTCACCCATGACATGCACAATGCAGGTGTGCTACCCTTGCCTTTAGAGGGATTTCGGATAAGTCCGAGCTCTAACGCGCAATCAATAAGACCACAGCGAATCAACGTTGTCTTTAAATGTAGTGGGCAGCGGATTTACTGCTGCATCCATCCGAGTTGCTGCTTCTTGTGTCTCTTGTGTCTCTAATCGATGAGCAATGCCTTGGAAATGGGAGAATCCCTTTCATTCATTCAGCCCTATGCTATACAGTGGACAGCTGGTCAGCTGAGAATCTAATAAAACTCATCTATTACCTGGCCTCAGTGGCCACTGAATCGGGGGCAGTCTTATACAAGGTCCCCTTCTCAGTTCATGTGAAAAGAAACATCAATTTAGCACGAATTGTAGCTCAAAATTACCTTCATTTTTTTCTGAGTATCAAATAAAGTGAATCAGAAGAAGGACGTCTTTAAAAAGCGAAATAGCAGATTGTATTCGTGGACTTAATTGGAGCGTATTTTGCTCTGGTTCCTTAACCGCTGTGCCCTCGTTCTAAAATAGCTCCAGCTTGCATCATCAGATAGCGTTTTAGAACTGCTGCCAGTGGGGTCCAGTACCATCCTGCATTTAACTGCTGCATTTCACAGCGCACGGATGTTCCGTTTGCTCAGCTGGGCGTGTATTAATGTCACCATTATAATGAGTGGGCACCTCTCTCCAGGGCTATCACGTGTACAAGGGTAATAATCCCAGTACAATAAATAATTCTGATTGATTCTGCACCATCCCACAGCAGCCCCCCCTCCCCCCATCCCCATCCCAGTGGGGATGGAAAATTAGCCAACACTAACTAACAATATGCGATGTCTGGCTACAGCATGTTGGGTCTCTGCACACAAAGCAACAGGGTGCGCTCACTTACTTTGCGGGGGGCACAGAATGTGGAGAGTGATGGGGTGAGGGAGGGGGATCTGAGAAGTGACCCTTTTCTGCTTGAGTGAGTTTCAGTGAATAAACCCCATCCTTTTTGTCAGATATTAAACCATACTTAGGCCAAGAGACACAAAAATGACAGGTTGAACAATAAGCAGGCATATGCACAGGTGAGCAGGTGTGGAGACAAGTACAGAGTCAGACAGGTGGACAAACAAATGGATAAATTGGTGATGAGGAGAAAACACACACACACACACATTGGCTGAAGCCGCTCGTCCCAAGCGAGCCGGAGCCAAACCCGACAACACAGGGCGGAATGGACACACTCAGGATGGGACGCCAGTCCATCACAAGGTACCCGAAGCAGGACTCGAACCCCAGACCCACCGGAAAGTAGGACCCGGGCAAGCCTGCTGCACCACCACGCCCTCCTTCAGGAACTGAAAAACATGCAGAAGTATAAGCAGACAGGTAAACATGCAGAAGTATAAGCAGACAGGTGGACAGGCAGGAAGATGGACATATGGTCACTTAGGCAGACAGAAAATGAACTGGACCAAGCGACAAGCAAAGAGACAGCAGGTGACATCGGGGTTAAAGTGATCGTCTTGTAGTGTAAAGGATAGGTTCTTGAATCTCCCTCTGGCTGTAGTAGCACTGGACAAGCTAGTGACCCTGAACTGATACTGTAAAAATTACCCAGCTATATAAGTGAAGAAATTGTTGAAGGAAAGTAACACACCTAAGACTTTAAATCACTTTATAGAAAAGCTTCAGCAAAATAAAAAGTAACAAGAAAAACTTAGGCAGGCATGTATACAAACCAATAGATCTGCAAAATAGTAATAAATCATATTAATTCATTAATATTCATTGTGTGAAATCAGTGAATATAGTATTTTCTTCGTTTCTGTTAGTTTCTTGTTCTTGTTTCTAGTAGTTAGCTTCACGCTGCACTTCTTCATCACTGTAAGATATTTGTGTTTGTACAATGTATAAACTATCGATCTTTGTCTATGTACACCATATATGCCATGTCTGCTTTTGCATATATGTGTGTGCTTGTGTTGCGTTTCCATGGCATTGATTCCATAGTACGAGACCGCCAGAGGGGTGTTTCAACGGAATGCTCTCAGCAGTCAATAGACCATTACTTTATAATCATTTTGGTTATTATCATTTTTGTGCAGTTATAATCATCCAGAAAATTAGAATTCCTGTATTTCTGTCAAAAGAGACAAGCGAGCTCTTCTAAACGCTTGTGGATTTTCATTGGTCACATTTTTTGTTGTGCAATGAACCGAAATAAGACGTTTCACAGTCAATTTTCCTACTGGTCAGAATGCAAATTGTTCAAACTGACTAATTTCTAGTATTTTTATTTTTTCATGGATAAAGGGTAGCAACAGCAGGACAGATAATTCACTGCAAAAAGAAAACATTTAATCTAACACATTTTTATTTGCATATTTAAATATCTGTTATTTTTCTGGCCAAACTTGGGCCAGACAAGCCAATACAAGTATACAAATTTATAGCATCATTTCACAGTAAAATTGGCAATCTACAATCAGCTGTGACGGACTTTAATATGAAAACACGCACCAAATTAACTCTTACAGTGTCAGTAATAATAATTCCCATCTGTGGCCAAATTATTATCCTGAAAAAATTCGCAACATGTCAGTATCATACCATAGAGGTTAGTTTTTCAGAATGCCTTAGGTAGATTGGCTTTATTGCTCATTTTTTGTTTCTATCAAAAATGTCATACTTCCCGCTTGCATTAAGGTCCCATATATGGAGACAAATATTTGAGTATCCAGTTTTTTATTTAGCTGTTTTCTGTTATCGTCCTGGATGGAGGACGAGCTTTGGTTATTTGGTAATTTACATCACCTTCATTGATCATACTGCTGTGCCAGCTAATGAAAATGTCATGTGAGCATGTGTTTTGACTTGTGAGCCGCGTGAAACATTTTGGAAATCGTACTTTAAAGGTCATCTGGAATCCGCATGGCTCGGAGTTAAAGACGAAACAGCGGGATGTTGTTGCCGCGCTCAATGCGGATGCCAGGCGTCGCCCTGCGCATTTATTGTCGGATAAAAAAAGGCGAAGGGAGATGACACACCTCGCTGATCATTGCGTTTAATAATTAAAGATGTGTGAAGCATCCATTAGGCTCAGATTGATTTCTCTGGACTACTTAGTGAGTGTCAGGCGTCAGTAATGGAGGGGTGATCTACACGACTGATCACGAGTCTAGGGTGTCATCCATCTAAACAAAGCCACATTTAAAATGCAAGTTATTACAGCACCAAGTGAGACATAAGCAGCATGGCAGCTTATTTGTGTTTCCTGAAACAACCAGCCACCCTGCATTATGAGTGAAATTTTGAGGGAAAATTAATTTTATTTTTTTCAGTCACATAGCAGAAAAGAGAAGAATCAGGGACATTATTATACATGAGTAATTCCCAATTAAATATGCTGTGAAGAGTCCGGTCTAGTAGCGAATCCATAAGCAGTGGAAGAATTTCGGCAGCTCCTGCTGAGTCAAGTAAAACTGAAATAGCTCTTGACATACATTGGGAGCACAATGGGGACTGGATGCAGTGGGATCCCTAAGGGAACATGTTCATCTGGGAATTAACAATGAACATGATGAAACTGAATGTAAGAGTTAAGGCCATTGAAAAGGAGCCCGAGAGACGTGTTGCACTGCACCCCCCGAGCACTCTCAAGTGTAAAGCCTCTGAAGAAAAGGATTATGTATTTATATGACTCATTAATTACTGAAGTGAGAAGATACAACTTGAAACCACACTTCTGTCTTCAGTGGAGTCTGCAGCGAATGTGGAACTTTTCCCGCTCTTTTTCTAGATGTTTCTTGCTGCCAGTTTACTGACAAAATTACTTATGATTTAGGAACAGCGAAGGTAAGTGAGAGCTGGTAGTGTAATGATTACAACTGCTACCTTGGGCTCTAAAAGTTTGGTTGGGAAGGTCATAAGTTCAAAGCTCAGCTCCCACTCTAATACCCTTGAGCAAGGTCCTCACTTTAAATTAGACCAGTAGAAGTGCATAAGTGTGTAAATGGGTTTAAAAAAATGTGATTTACTTTGGAGAAAAGTGTAAGCTAAATAAATAATTACGTGTGTGTTGCAGGCAGTGCCAGTTCCGGGGTTCTCAGTGCAGGTACTGGACCAGCCGTGCTCTCCGGACTCTTTCCTCTGTACGAGAGCCTCTCAGTGTACCATCTGGTGTAATCTCTTAAAGCAATTTATACTTGGGGAAACACGTCAGCACGAACGCAGGGCATCTGGGGGCAGGTGCTGCATCTCCTAACTCAGGCCAGAACAAAACCACTTTTCAGAAGAACGAGTTTTTCTGGCTGAAAAAAAAGCCGGAACGGCATTTGAGATTGCATTCCAAGGCCCCCTGACCAACAATCTGCCTTGTAAGTCCTTAAACAGCATCAGTTTCATTTCATTTCATTACCCTGTCAGGAACCAGGTATTTTCTCAAGAGGTGTAGGTTCTAATTACATTTCTTGACTATCATTGCAATATCACCACAGCACAAAATAATGCCTTTAATCGAGCTTTGCTTTAATGGTTGGCCCTCTTGCCGTGTTTGTCCACAAGTTAAAAAAGATTATTAAATCTGTTTTGAAGGTCTGTTATAATTAGGAACTATCAAAGGCAATTGGCTAAAATACATTGTTACATATTCATTTAAGTCACAAGTTATTAATGCATGTATGCATTCTCATTAAAAATATTAAGACTTAATATTTTAATTAATATTTTTAATTTATAATTTCTAATTAATACTTTAGGCAAATGTATACTTAGGGCTATGTAGTTCCAAGGTGTTATTGTTATTCTATTTTTTGTAAAAGAACAGTTTTAGCAGTGACATCATTTCATCAGTTTGTTCATAAAACGATATTGTCATGTGGAACCGAGGGAACCGGGACGGTTGGACCCAAGTGCGAAGTTGTTTGTCTGGATTCAGGGGATCAGGCAGGTTCTCGGTGTCGGGGACAGGTGAATGGTCGTTGATCGGCGGTCGGAGTCAGAGCAGGGATCCATGGTCGAGGTCAGGAAACGAAGGAAAGAGACAGTTGATCGGCGGTCAGCATCGAAATGAAGATCTGTGGACGTGGTCGGGAAACAAAGCGAAGGGACGGAAACCGGAGGACGAGAACAGAGAACAAGGGCTGCGTGTGGACCGGACGTCACAAAGAAGGGTGGTTGTCTCTGACGAGATTCCGCAAAGGTATGGGTGCTGAGGAGGGTCTTTTAAAGGGTGAGCAGTTAGTCAGGAACTGCAGAAAGGTGTTGTCAATTGGGTTGTGGGCGTGAACGTGACAAATATCAGCACCAAGAAAGACTGATTTCGCTCTCTATTCTTGGCTCTTTTTTCCACCGTGAATCCTTTCATTATAAAGCGCTGTAAACGGTTAATAAGTACAGCGGTCCACCGGGAGCTAACATCTCTCGGCCACAGCGCTGACGACATGCCGCGCCGGAGTTAAGGAGATTTGGGTAATGTGCCGCGCTCTCCCACAGGTGCTGCGCTGGCATGCACCAGGAAGGCGTTCGGTGTGATGTCTAGCCCAGGGCGCTCCACTTTAATGAGCTTTCCTTCCCTCAGAAAAGGAGCAGAGAAAGCCTTTTGAAACGGTTTGTTTGCGTGTCGCGGCCTAACTGGTGGTTCACTATGCCTCTTGCATTTCGGAAAATATTTCTCTCGAACGTGTGCTGTTGAACTTCTCCAGAAAGGATAGACCAGCAGGAAAAAAAGGGAACATATCACCAGGTGTACCATGTAGTATTATTATTATTATTATTATTATTATTATTATTATTATATACACAGGGCAAGATGTTGTTTGTTGTTTAAGCTCCGTAATAACTGAAGTGGGCTAAGTTAAAGGTTAAGCTAAGTAAATGAAGGAATCTTATGGTTGTTCTTGAAAAGGTAGTGGAGGTTTTGTGTTGATGAGGAGATAATTCCAGCTATTATCGATTATTATTATTATTGTTGTTGTTGTTGTTGTTGTTGTTTTTGCTCTTAATTTATTTCTTGTTGCTATTGTTGCTATTATTGTTGTTGTTATGCTTTTTTTTTTTTTTCCAGAAAAGCGAGGTTTGGTAAATGAGGTATTTACAAACCTGAACTATTGTGTACTGCACTGCTTTTTCTTTGTGTCATTACAAATTGCTACATGATGCGCTGCCGTTCTCCTCTCCCCCTTACACGTCACATTCCTTTTCTGTAGTGAGGTACGGATCTTTTGGCGTGAGCACAAGTGAGGCGAGAGAGGATGACGTGATTGATGTGGCTGGCATATGCTTTCCCCAGCTCCTAGTGCTCCGCTCACCAACAGCCTTCGGTGCAAGATTCTTTACGATGCAATTAATGTCATTATGCTTCCCAGTATCGTGCAGATGGGAAATGAATATATTAGAAACTATCTGAACATCCTAGCAAAGACCTGCATATATCAAGCTTGTGTAGAGCTCAAAGGTATAACTGTAGGTCTCCTGGGTTGGACCCTGCAGTTGTAAACATCAGTTGTTCAAGTGAATATCCTGCTGCTTTGCTGGGTAATATGTGAAGTCTGTGTTATGATCTTGGCTTACAGAGTCTGTTAATAATCTCACGAACTGGAAGGTGTCGGAGCATTTGCATTCTGGTGATGCTCTGATATGAAAAATATCTTGTTAAAAAAAAGTGGCTAATAATCAGCAAATAGTAAACCACTGTTACTGAAAGTGATTGCGTCTGAAAGGGAAGCCGCTGCACACGCTTCATAGTAAGAGACCGCGAAGCTCATTTTTCTGCCAGCTTTGAATTAAACTCATCACAGCGGCACTTTAACAGATGTGTTTACAAAACGTCGGGAAAAATATCGCCAAGGAATAGGCCATACTTATTTGCTAAGCAGACATTTCTGAAATTGTTTAGCTGGGGTCCTTGCTCAAGGCTACACCGGTTGCTTTGTTTTCCATTGAAACCTACAGCTTCCTGGTGACAGTTCAAGCACTTGAACCACTTTGTCGTCTTGCCTATAAGGAACACAGCCGGATTCCATGGAAGAGTTTATGCTATCGAGCAAATCGACTGCTTCAGAGGTAAACGTGGAAGGTACTTAAGGTTCTGTTGACGTCCAAGTGCATTTCTCCTACTGAGAGGAACCTACAGAGAACGTCCTTTTCATCCCCGTTTGGATGTGGGAGGACAGTCTGATGTTTTTCCTGCACTCGCCAGTCTCACCCAAGGGATGCATAAAAATAAACCTTGGAAAAAAGACAAAATTGCGGTCACAAAAGGCATACCAGTAACATGAAGACTTTGAGATGGTCTTCCTTCCATCGAAGGAAGGCAATGCATTCAGTAAAGCTTTAAAAAGTGAAATTGCGAAAGAAGGAGAAAAACTCAGGCAAAGAAAGCATTTCTTTCATGGTTGCTTTATGGAATTTGACCGTTTTCTATCTGGTTTACTTGTGGCTAATGCACACAAGGGGGGGGTAAAGAAGACCACCCTATGGAACCAACTGGCCGGAAGAATGTTGACTGTGTGTGTAAGATAACGGGGACTCCAACACCCCCAGGATTGGCCACGGTTGCACACAGTGGGACAAGAGATCAGTGCAACGATGAGACAAGTGAGCTGCTCTAGTGAAAGCAGATGTTCAAAACATCACTTTAACATGGGTATGAAGATGGCACACTCCTTCCTTTTCTTTGGTTCAATGTGTCTTACCCAAGCATTTTTATTTCTCTGCTGGCATCCCATACAAAGTGTACTCCTCCTCATGCCTTATATTTAGGGGACCACAACCACACTGCATTGCCGTAGCGGCCATCGATAATGGATGGATGGATCAACGAATTGATTTTGTTTTGCCGAGCTCAGTGGAACAAATGGTCTCCCCTGACTCTTAGTGGTGTTGAGGTTGCTATGGAAACCTTCTTAAATTGTATTTTGCGTCTGAATATGTGAGTATGTGTGTGTCCCTATGAGGGATACGAGGTATGAGTGGACCATATTATAGTTTGTAACTGAGTCTCGGTCCTTTGAAGAGGTAGGCTTTAACCCACTGTGTGGCTGTAACCAAAATTTTACATCATGTTTACCCTTTCTGCCATTCTCCTTCGGAGCCAATCATGACTTGTCCAACTTAATTTTTCTCTACATTTCAACAAATGATCCGAGGAACATAAATAAGTGAATGGTGTTTATCAAATGTCAGCACCATAAGTAAACAACGATAGCATAAACAAAGACTTTTGTGTGTTTAACACAGGAGGTTACGTGACCAAGGAGGGGGCGTGGTGGGTTTGGTCGGTGTGGCCAGTGCCCACTGTGTGGCATGTCTGAGGTTCAAGCCCTTATTGGGGTGCCTTACAACGGACTGGCGTCCTGTCCTGGATGTGTCCCCTCCCCCTTTGGCCTTGTGTCCTATGTTGTCGGGTTAGGCTCCGGCTCGCCGTGACCCCCGCTCGGGACAAGCGGTGGTTGATGATGGTTACAAGGACAATGAATATTTAGGAATGTTTTAATAACCGTATTTCAGTGACACACTGAGGCTTCAGAAGGTATTGGTTCTTTCTGAATAACAGACAACGATCCCCAAGATGTCCTTGGATTTTTCTAAGAATAAGTCCACACTCTTCCACATTTATCTGAAAAGGTTTTCTAGTCTCTCTGTGCTGACACAGTGTGTTTTAAATATGTTAACAGGACACAAGTTTAATGTGCTCTTTTCATCTCCACTATATCTGCGCTCCCTGGGGACCTTATTGTCATGGATTAATTTGTACGAGGTGCACGGTTTGGGTCAGATGGAAAGTTGTATTACTTAGCATCACATGTCGTCTTGCAGCTCAAGCCGAAGACACATTGTCTCTCACCGCACCACCTCCGCAGATTTCGGCTGGCGCCTTCTATATTTCACCCAGAGAGAGTGGAGGCTGGGATTTGGCACCTCCGTGCTCACAGAGAGAGCGTGCCATCAGCTCCGTTAGCGCTGTTAGCGCCATTAGCATTGCTAGCTTCACAGAGCCATCTGTAGCATCTCTGGGGAGGAACATATTGGTACACTCAGGTAAACATGACAAAAAGTACATATTCAACCGTTGCCTTAACCATTAACAAATCACAACCCAGAGTCTGTAAAAAGTGATCAGTAAGTGATAAACGTTCTGTGTATTCTCAGCATGTGTGGCCCCAAAACGAGGCACGCAAACTATTATTTTTAATTATTATTATTCTTTGTTTGTTTTATTGAATTTATTGCTTTTCTCCAAAGAGAATTACAATACGAGATTTGTATACCAAGCTACTTATAATGATTTACGCATTTGCTGAGTCTTATTCTTTTTTTTTTTTTTTCTCTAGCAGTTCAGAGCTCAAAGGTATTATGATGGAAGGTGGGATTTGAACCTGCATCTTCACAATGCAAGTCAACTGCTCTACCAAGAAAAATGTAAATTAATGTTTTTTGTTCCTGAAATCATGGTGGAAAATGTAGCATTAGTGAACATAGCTCCAATAATCATGGTGTAAATATTTGCACTAGATGATAACTTTTGGGAATAATTTTTGAAGCTATATTAGTATAAAGGAAGATGGGCTCTTAAGCAATGGGGATGGAGGGGAGGCGAAGGGTGGTATTTACACACAAAGACCTCCACTTTTTGCAACAACGTGAATCAACAAGGTTTTCTCATAATAATCCATTATTTTTCCATTTGATAGAAAAAAGAGAGAATGTCTTGCTTGATGAAGACGTAAATCCTTTTAAAAAATGTGACTAGCTTAGTTGTTCCACAGCAGATTCTTATATTTGACATTTTTATGTGATTCCTGCCTGAGGATGCATATAATCCAGGCTGCGTCAGAGGAAAACAAACCTCAGATCTAAAGATACTACTACGCAGCATGTGGTAGCTATATCAACACTCTGACTGGCTGTGACTCAGTTTAAAATGTTATGTTCAAGTTCTAAGTAAAAGCAAAGTTTCAGAGTCTGTTCAATACAGATAAAAGGCATCTTCTCGATGTAATGCTAATGGTAATCTTACGTTTTCTGAACAATATCATTTGTGATAATAATAATAATAAGAAGAAGAGTGGTAGTTTGTTAACATTCACTAATGAAACATTGTGTATATGGAAAAACTGTAACCAAAACTGGTTGGACGAAGGAAAAAAATGTATTAAAAAATGGATGAAACACAGATGAATTTCAAAGGCGTTTCAGTGGTCGTCCAAGGAAAAGAAAAAGACAAAAAGAAGCATTGATTTAAATTATTGCAGGACAATTTGTAATTAACAACGGAATGTTTTAAATCAATGGCCCAATCAAACATCTCTTCTTTTCAGTTTGAAGAACCAAACAAGGTCTTGCCACTCGGCACCTCAATTCTGGTTGACAGTTGCCATAGCAACACTACGGTCCAGGGAAGGACAGCAGGCGTGTTTGACTTGCAGAGTGCCGGCACTCTACACGGCATCTCTCTGTCGAAGACACGCACTTCTCGCCCTTCTGCACAACACGTCCCAGTGGATTATGGGTCGCTTATGTTCTCCAGCACTATGTGTATGTGTTGTGTGCGTGAGCGAGTGTGACGTATTTCTCATTTGGATGACTTTCACCATCAGCTGCCATCCAGTTGTCCTGGCTGAACATGGCAGAGGACAGTGAAAAATAAAAAATAATAATAATAATAAAAAAAAAAAAAAGAGTCTAAACAGGGGGTGCATTGGCGCAGTGGGTTGGACCGGGTCCTGCTCTCCGGTGGGTCTGGGGTTCGAGTCCCGCTTGGGGTGCCTTGCGGCGGACTGGCGTCCTGTCCTGGGTGTGTCCCCTCCCCCTCCGGCCTTACGCCCTGTGTTGCCGGGTAGGCTCCGGTTCCCCGCAACCCCATGTGGGACAGGCGGTTCAGAAAATGTGTGTGTCTGCTAAACACACTATTTTACTTTTGTGTGTTTTCTGTATAAGGAGGCTTTTGTTTTTGTCCTCTGCTGCAGTGATGACATCACTTTGCTGTCTGTTTGGGTTTCACCGTGACGGCTGCCCAAATCCAAACCCAGTGGAATGTTTTGGTCCTGGGTGACGTTTCATCACGGTGTTTCAGCAGCAGCTACATCGATTGGATTTGCGTGAACCAAAATCAGACGTGATCTGCTCCTCTATGTCAGGGCCAGCAGCCCTCATGAGCCCATCTGATCTGAAACAGTGTATTTTAGAGGCACGGCTCAGGGCTATGGCATCCATGTGTGAGCACCCGAAAACTCCCCCGACATGACACGTGGCGATCAGCAGAAGTGTGTGCGACACGGGCGGCCAGGGCACCCCACCGTCACACTGCCCTCTGGCAGACAAGCGCAGCAGTCCTGGCTTCGTCACAACAGGATCGGCGCCTGGACCGTGCGATCCAAGAAACGTGGGCTAGCAGGCGCTGCATCCAAGAGTTCGTTCCGCCATTCCTGAAAAGTACATTCTTTCATTAGACAGAAACACAATACAGAGACATTGGATGGAGGCGGGAGTTTCTGTCATAGACGCCTTCCGCTCTGTCACTGGAACACTTTAGCAGATTGGAGTGGGCAACTGTGAGGGCTGGAACGATACATTCCACTTTCAAACCCAAGCCTTCCTTTTTTTTTCACGGACCGGTGAAAAGTGCGAACACACCTGGATGCGATGGGCAAAACTGGACAGAAGAGCAAAAGCAACACAACTTCCCCAAGAGTGTCCTACACCCCTGGGAATCGCTGCAGAAGAGCAGCAAGGCGTGTTGACTCATTTCCTGTCCGGTCTTTATTAGAAAGAATGAATTAACAAGATTCTTGCAAGTGTACTCAAACTTTTGACTGGCTTTGTACTAGAGATGCAAAAAATACCAGGGAAAAAAAATTAGCAAGTCATGTACACTTAGTTTATTATCAATAATCACATTTACCTGATGCTTTTCTCCAAAGCACCTTTCAACGTTAAGCGACCTACCAATTTATATGATTAATACAGCTGGGTAATTTTACCACAGCAAGTTAGGGTAAGTACCATGTTCAGGGGTATCAGAGCTGGAGGTGAGATTTGAACCTGCAACCTCTGGATCCATAGGCAGCACTTGCAAATCACTGCACTACACCCCTACTGCTTAACTCCTAGTTAACGATTAATTGATGTTAATTACATTGATGTAAAAGTTGAAAGTGTGTTAGGTAAGAACCGGGGGTTGATTTGACGGTCACCTGGGGAGAGGCTGATGAGCCTTCGCTCTCCTCAGCGCTCTCCTTCCCACACCTCAGAGTCAGCGCCCAAGGCTGCGCCAACGACATCACAGCTTCAATGACAGCGTGTCAGTGGCAGCCCATCAGTGGGTCCTCTCTGTCACCACAGACCCCCGCATGCCACGAGGCAAGGAGAGGGGTGGGACGCACTTCCCAAACTTGAGGTGACAGGGCTTGGAGAGCAGAGTGAGTTTTTTTCATGACTTCCAAAAAAAAGTTTCATTTTGCCAGGTGCCTCCATGGCTCTGGTTTGTGCTTTCCCAGCCCATAAGAAGCGGCTCCTGACAGGTAGCGCTTGGAGAGCTGCTTGCTCTAGAGGGGGTGAGTCTGGAGTAGGGGGGATCGATGTCTTTGCGACAGTGACCGCCTGCGAAGCCGGACACAACGACTCCCTGATGCCAGCTCGATGCAGTTACGCAATTACGCTGTCGCGCAATTCAATCCACAGCGGGATCTGGCAGCTCCAGGAGTAACCTGTGACCGCAGGGTTATTGGATCTCATCCCACATCTGAAGGCCGTTCACACACCTTTCAAAGTTGCCTGAGGACGTAAACACTCAAACGACAGAATTCACATAGGATATAATATCCCAGTATTGACACCAAACCCATTCCCGTTAGAGAGGCCATCCAGACACATTACAGGTGAACGGAAACACCACACCTCCGCAGCTATGATTGTTTATCAATACCTCCCCCTCAGAAATCCTGCAAGCTGTCTAACCCTTTAATGTCAGGCAGCTTATCTGCAGGGGAAGGCAGAACCAACCCCACGACTGCGTTATCGCTGGTAAACGTTTCTTCTCTCAGTCGTGTGATTGTCGCGCCGCAGTACAATCCATTGCTATAATTAAGGCCATCGCATGCTGCTCCAACCAACCCACACAGGGGTCTTACCTTGCAGCCACTGCTGTCATTCCTCAGATGATCGAATGCACTTTAAACCTTAATACCTAGCAACCACCCGACCACGAGCCACAAAATATTATTTTCGCTTTGAACCCTCAAGCAAGGTGCTCTGAGATCCCCGGCGAGGTGTGTCGATATATGGTCAGACAGTTATTTTATTTATGAACCAAATGGACAAATGCTACTAACGGAATTATGAGACCCCCCCCACACACACACACGCACACACACACACGCACACACACACACTGCCCCATCCCTTCATGAAAATCACACCTGTAAGGAGCGAAATGTCTACTTGCTCTTCTAGAAATATCTCGGCACCAAAGTTCAGCGAGCTGTTCATACGCATGAATGTTCAACAAATCACTTATTCCGACGAATATTAATTCCAATATTTCATTCTCAGCAAGGACAGGACAGGTTTCATCTTCATTGACTGCAGTCTGCCCTTCATTTTTTGACACCCTTCTATTTTTTTCCGCACAATTAAAATCCTTGAGTGTTCCATATTTTCACACACTAATGTCCTTCCGAAACTTTTTCAACAGTTTCCTTGTGATTCCATATGCAAATACTCAGCATTAATCTTCAGAGGATCTTGCAACACACATTGTTCTTTTTTAAATATTTGTGTGTCAGCTTGCTGCCGTGACGGTAACGGCCTTCTCCTCTCTTGGGGATGCTTTAAAATAAAAATTTAATTATGATTCAGCAGGCATGGTTTTTTTGGACATACATTTAAAGAAATTGCTTTGATTTCCATGTACCTACAACACAGTGTGCCCTCATATCTTTTCTAGTGTAATTTTGCTCCTTTGTGACATCGGTAATTTTCTTTGAGTAAATATAAAAACAGAAGCATCATGCAATTTGTAAAAGAAAAAAAAAAAAGCCATTTAACATAACAAGAACATTTGTCTGAGCTGGCTGTGCCCTTAAGGGCCCATTTCTGCTTCCTTATTGCCAAATGTTGGCTCTTATTCTCCAGCACCAGCGTGCAGCCTGCTGTCGTCCTCTGGTGGATGGTGTGGGCCGTTACTTCATTCTCCAGCTGTCGCCGATGCGAGACCCAGCTGACCAACTGCTTGCAACCATCAGCACCAACACCCCCAGGTCGATGACAAAGAGCCACCTTTGGGAAACCATCTGTTAGCCCCAATCATAAAGGGCGGGGTGTGTAATCCCCACTGAGATCGCATTAATCTGTAGCCTAATTAAAGCATTATACATTTACCGAGGTACTAACAGGAGGAGTCAATGTGCTTGACATTTCGAGCACTCTTGACATTTAAATGTCTTTAAAGTGGACTGTTTATGCACATTCGGTGATTCCCTGTTGTCAGGCTGGACTGTTGGGCGATTTCACCCAGGTGGGACACCGCGGCCTGCAAAGGTGGCGCCACAAAGTTGAACTCGGATGAAGAAGATTGAGGTGGAAAAAGGTTTGAGTTTTGAGTGTTTGTTGCCGACCGAGTCACGGCACGCGCTCGGCGAGTCCGAGCCAGACAGTTGACTCGAGGGACGCCCCGCGTGAAGGAGATCAATGTAAACATGCATGTTCCGTCACCTTCGCCATCTGGACGTTTTCGATGGCCTTTGCATCCGAAGCAGCTCACAAAGCGTGTGAATTTCTTGGCCGGAACAAGAAAATAGCCGTGAGAAATGTGTCCATAATCTCAAAACGGAGGAGGGTTACGCAATATACCTAAGAAGAGGGTTTCCCTGCATTGTGTGTTCTGGCTATGGGTGTCGGCCCATGAGTCACACTGACAGCGGTGGGAGGAGTTCTAGCGTGCAGAAAACAGCCTGGGTGCCTCACGCCTCTCCCCCCACCCCCCCGCTCTGCCGAGCACGGCGGCGCGTTCGTGGGCCGAGATCAAGACCCACGGCAGCGAGCGACGGCGGCTCGAATCGAAAGCGTGGGCTGAGGAATGTGTCCTGACAAGGCGCAGACAGCTGATGACAAGCGGAGGGACTGGGATGCCCAGTGGGGGGTGGAGGTACGGGGGGGGCTGCTGAATCGGGCATGATGGGAGCTTCTGAAGCTTTTCAAAGCACTCTGCTTGAACTCTTTTTTTTATTTTTTTAGATAGCATTAAGCAATAACTCACTTCTCCTGTAACCAAATATACATGTGCATATTTTACTACATATTTCAGCAGGTGCGGTTAAGTACCTTGTCTGCCACTGTCACAGCTCTGTGCCCCTGGGGAACCTAATACGCAGCTTTTTGGTCACAAGTCAACTTTTTCATCTATGGCACTAGTGGTGTGGTGAAGAAAGAAAGAAAGAAAGAAACAGATGGCGGTACAAATGTATGCCATGCACACACAACACTACATGGTACTTGTACTGGGTGCACAAACAGAGGACAGATAATGTTATCATCACCTTAAAAACTCTGTAGATTACAGTGATCGGGACATTATAATTATGCAAACATTAGCTCGGTAAACATGCATATACACTTTGTACTCTGACTCCCAGCTGGTACTTGGTTCCTTGTCATCAAGAACAAAAAGCAATATTTTCATTCCGCAATTACTTGCTTATTTTGGTTTTATTCCTCCAAAGACATTTTATATCGCACCAAGGACATGCCGGCAATGACGCAATTGATTCCAGATTTGTAATTTCGAATCTCGGTTGGCAGGACACAAAGGTGGAGTATTGCATAGATGTACGTTACATTTATTCCTTTAGCTGACGCTTTCGTCCAAACCAAGGAAGTACCTTGTTCAAAGGTACAACACCTGGAGGTGCGATTGAAACCTGCAACCTTCGGGTCCAAAGGCAGCACTGCTAACCACTACACTACGAGGTTGGAATCGTACAGACACTGGTATATAATATCTGCTCCTGCTGCGGTACCCTACTTGTATTTTTGCTGAGATGTGCGTTGCTTTGGAGAAAAGCGTCTGCTAAATGAATAAATGTAAATGTAAATGTAGTACCCTTTAGCAAGGTATGTGCCGTAAATTACTCCAGTAAAAACTACCAGCTATACAAAGTAAACAGGCAAATGCAAGCATCTTAGAACTGAAACTTAACATTGTAAGCTGTAAATTCCCTTCAGTGAGTTCAGACTTACTTGTCCCATGATCTTGTAAGTTCATGTAAGGTGAAAATATTCATGCACTATAACTTTAGGATCATACCCAAAAAAAAAGAAAAAAAAAAAAAAATATATATATATATATATATATATATATATATATATATATATATATATATATATATATATATATATATATATATATATATATATATATATATATATATATATATAGGGGGTGCGGTGGCGCAGTGGGTTGGACCGCAGTCCTACTCTCCGGTGGGTCTGGGGTTCGAGTCCCTCTTGGGGTGCCTTGTGACGGACTGGCGTCCCGTCCTGGGTGCGTCCCCTTCCCCCTCCGGCCTTACGCCCTGTGTTGCCGGGTAGGCTCCGGTTCCCCGTGACCCCGTAAGGGACGAGCGGTTCTGAAAATGTGTGTGTGTGTGTGTGTGTGTGTGTGTGTGTGTGTGTGTGTGTGTGTGTGTGTGTGTGTGTGTGTGTGTGTGTGTGTGTGTGTGTGTGTGTGTGTATATATATATATATATATATGCTCAGAGGGAAGGGGGGTGCGGTGGCGCAGTGGGTTGGACCACAGTCCTGCTGTCCGGTGGGTCTGGGGTTCAAGTCCCGCTTGGGGTGCCTTGCGACGGACTGGCGTCCCGTCCTGGGTGTGTTCCTTACGCCCCTGTGTTCCCGGGTAGGCTCCGGTTCCCCGTGACCCCGTATGGGACAAGCGGTTCTGAAAATGTGTGTGTGTGTGTGTATATGCTCAGAGGTTATCAAGAATCGTGGACAAAGTTTTATGCAGCAACTCGTGTGATGAACATTGGTTCATATGGTGGAAAAAACTGCATCTAAGTGTCTGCATCTAAATCTGCATCTAAGTGTCCCTTCCTGCTAATGTAATGAACACATTGTATTTTCTATGATGTGTACGTCGTTTTGGAGAAAAGCATTTGATAAATGAATAAATGTAAATGTAAGTGTGACACAATTTGTATTTACATGCAGTAGCTGTTATTTTTTTTTCATTTTTATATTCACAGCTCTTCACATAACTTTATGAACTGAATTTATTTTCTGTCAAATTCTTCTGGTGTGTTACCATAATGTATTCACTATTTTATGTCTTCAGCTCTTGCTCCAAGGACATGCTGGAACAATGTGCATTTAATGCCTCAAAATGCCAACTGCAGCTGGTTCTCCAACCCAGCCTGGATGCTGTAACTTCATACTTGAAGCTGGTTAGGTAAGGTCATTATACAGTGCAATAGTATAATCCAACACAACACAAAACTATTTTTAAATACTTCTATGTTCTGAAGGTGGAAAACTGACTGACAAATACATACAATAAAAATTTGTAACTTTTGAAAGACTAGGTATATAAATTGCAGGTAATATGCATGTTCTGTAAAACAACAGAACAATGATTACGTGTTAATGAAGTGGACACACAAATATATATATATATATATATATATATATATATATATATATATATATATATAATATAGTGATGAACGTTAAATTAGCAAGAAATAAACTTTGGGGCGTTACAATCAATCGGAACATAAATCTTTCCCTGAGCTCCCAGGACATTATAGCATTTGGTGTGAGCAGTTTCATTAAATCTACCCAATCGAAAGTAAACATGGTGCTGGAAGAGGAATAAAAAGTTTGAGAAATTATGCAGTTTCCCCTCAAAGTGTCCCTCATGCATAGAATGAGATACAGGGGTTTCATTTTTTAAAACAAATTGCTGCTTCAATAAAAGCATAAGCTTACTATGCATTGGCAATTAAATACATACTACAGGGAAATAAAAGCTCCTCTTATAATTTCAAAACGAAGAGTATATATAATTTGCCGCAGGAAACATAAAACAAAAAATATGCCCGAGGTTTTGCATATTCAGAGACTAACATTCAAATAAGTGTCTAAATGCCTGTTGAATAACAATAAAATAGAAAAAAGGGAAAAAATCCATCTCAAACACCACACGGTCAAAAGAACATCACGGTCAAAGTGCTGTCAAGTGGTCCAGAGAGACTAAAATAATATTTCTGAAATTACTCTGATTTAAGACACAAAGGAGTGAGGTGTTATAGCTAAGATGGAACATTTTACTTGAGACCTTCTCGTTCTCTTTCCTTACATGAAGAGCACATTAGACGTAAATGCACTTGACCAATGAACTCTCGCTGTACATTGCAAAACTTTTTCTTCTCACCACCAGGTCATAGGCTTTAAATCCACTACTGATTAGAACTGAAAGCTTTAAAATTTGAACTTTTTTTCCTTCCCCACTTGAAAATGAGAGTAGAGGACAAGGGGGTCTGGTATGAGCAGGCAGCAGGGTCAAGACATAGGGATACATCATGACATGATGTTCATTCAAGTTTAGTTCAGCCAGGGGAAAAAGGTACATAAATAATAGCACCTGCTTCAAAGCTCATGCAAAGTTCAAACCGTCATCAGTGGAATCCACAAGCGATGCCCCTGAAAATATGATCAAATAAAATGAAATAAAGATCAGAAGAGGGTGGAGAGAAGGAGGACTTCAGCGTGAGGCAGAATGATATGGCAGACATGAGCTTGTAGGATAAAAGGCCCAGACTTTTGGATTTAAATGCTGGGTGGGATTTAAGTCCCCCAGGGGTGGGATTATGCTAACTTTCCAGTTTAGACAGGGCAGGCTGTTCAGGATGTACTCTTTCTCTAAACCCTCCCATATCGATGCATGAGTCAATATCTCTTCTACTTCCCCTGGACTAAAAATAATGGGAGTTCAATCATTTTAGAAAGGGCAGGTTTATATTTCAATGCTTTGTGTGAATGGTAACATTCTGAAGGTGATCGTTGACTTATGGAAAAGGTTTTGTAAGTCGAATATGGATACACGATGTGAACGATCCCCCACTGTCAAAATACATGAGCGATTTATAAATAAATACATTGTCACTGTTCCTGTGCTTTACGTGAGCTGTTGACCCCCACCCTGTCCCCGTGTTCCTGCAAAATATGCAAGTGCATAGTAAACAAATGATGGAACTATGTGATTATTAGCAGATTGTTACTCTGGTGCATATGTATGATGCATCGTTGTTTGGTTTCCACCTCCACACCTTTGTGAAATACTGTGCCATTCCTGTCAAACAGTTTATATTGGAAAAAAAAAAAAAAGAAAAACAGTTACATGATTGGCAAATCAACTCATATGTCATATGTTGTGTCAGTTATTTCATTGGTGTTGTGGGTCAAAGTCAGGGGTTAGAAGTCTGACTAATAAATAGGAAATTGTGATAGATTGAGGCAGAAATGTAATTTCACTGAGGTGTACATGGACAGGAGTAGTAATTTTAGTGGTAAACTTTAGAAGCAAGTAAGTGGTAAATCGTGTCAGCAGGAGAAAAGCTTCAATTTGTGAGGTTTAACTGAGAGGCTCACCAAGGTAGTAGAGAGATGAGTGTAGAACATTAGAATAAATGATGACATTCATAATGCATCTGTTGAATTTGTTCTAATAAAGCAGGTAAAACCCCTTGTGAAGCTAAAGGGGCTCGCATTAATCCGTAGGGGTTCCACAGTAATTAGAATTGTCCATTGCTAATCAGTGCACGTATGGCTGTGGACGTGAACGAATGAGTGAGTGTGTGTGTGTGTGTGTGTGTGTGTGTGTGTGTGTGTGTGTGTGTGTGTGTGTGTGTGTACCTGTAAACAGAGCTAGGGCATGAGCGTGTGTGTGAGCATATAGTTTGAGCGGATATGTGTATGTGCACCTCTACATTCTCTTTGGATCTCTCCAGCTGTGTTCTATCCTCAGGATAAGTTTAAATCTAGAAGCTTCGTTTCCAAGCAGTGCCTGGTATTATATTGAAGAGCCAGAAAAATGTGGAATGGAGCTTCAGAAGTAAGTATAAACTGAGGAATAGAGGCAAACAGCACATAAATAATCATGCTATAATGCATATGCAAGTAACTTGTCTGGATTCATACAGTAAGACTACTGCGCAATTTTCTCTGGGACTATCTATCTATCTATCTATCGATCTATCTATCTATCTATCTATCTATCTATCTGTGAAACTATACATATCCTACTGTATAAATAGGTAACTCATCCATCCATCCATCCATCCATCCAATTTTAATAACCACTTGTCCTCAGCAGGGTCGTGATGATCCAGGGCCTATCCTGGAAGCATTAGATGCATGGCTGGGGGGTCCATTGCAGGTTACTATGGAATCACTCAAGTTATTTACATATATTGTCATAAGTTTTCTTGCACACAAGCATAATTACAAGGAATAATTTAAATTAACAGTAAATAAAATACAAATGTTTGCTCCTGTATGCAGGTTGCTTTGAACAAAAGCTTCTAGAAACAAACTGTAATTTAATCCTGCATTGCTTTTCTTTATGGTAGATTTAGTTTCAATTCTGATGTGACATAAGTGGAGCAATGTCATTTCCTATTTGCCCTTCATACCTTTGTTGTTACCCCCCAGGGTTCACTCAGTCCACAATACCCTTACCTGACGGATGGACGCAGAAGCCCCAGCCTGCTCTGGTACGCAGTCACCGGAAGGTGGCCTGCAGTACCATCACTGTTCCCATGGCAATGCCTCATATTCACACTTATTCACATATTAAGCTATAGGCATATTCCACTTCATCTCCCTCTAGTCCAACAAAATCTCTTTCTTATTTTCCCTCCCAGCACTTTCTTTTTTCATTATTACAATCAAAGTTCCAGAGTGTGACTCAGCCTTCACTGGGCCAGTGTCTTTATGTCAATATGATTTAAAAAGTAATAAACTCGGTTTGAAAGTTTTACTGAGTGCAGTTAAAACTGTCCAGGTTTTCCAGGTGATTGGCTTTCCAACTCTGATGGTATTCTGGTTTCTTGCACTGCGCAGCATTATTTTCACTAATGTTATTTTTACTGGTCAGTGTTTTGGTTTTACACAGAAATCAATAGGGTCTTCTCCGTAGGCGAATGTATGTGCTTTTGCTGCATTTCAAAGTTAAATTAATGGAAAATATTCAACCCCACATGAGATCAAAAACTATAAACTTTCAACTTCACTGTAAAGCTGAAGGAAACAAAACCAAAGTCCACACGAATTTAGTTTCATGGTTTCTAAATGTGCTCGTGCATGATTTTTGACTCAAATCAGGATCAATACCAAATCCTTGGTATTAACAATCCAAAGAACTTCCTGCAAGGTGGATATCACTGGCTTAAAGACCTGTCTCTCCAAGGAAACCTGGCTCCAAGGTTTGATGTCATCATTATAACGGGGGTGTACTGATGCACACTGAATATTATAACAATGGGAAAACATCAGTAACTCCTTCCATACATTATCAATAACTGCTTGCCCAATTCAGGGTCATGGTGGATTAGAGCCTATCCCAGAAGCACGATGCAGGGTACATCCTGAATGGGATGCCTGACCATCACAGGACAATGACACACTATTCACACATAAATACACTCAGAGCGATTTAGAGTCACTAATTCAACTGAAGCACATACCTTTGGAATATGGGAAGAAACCAGAGTACCTGGTGGAAACCCAAACAAACAAGGGGAGAACATGTAAACCCTACATGGAGTGAGTGAAGATGGAACCCATGTCACCAGGAGCTATGAGGCATCAACGCTTGTCACTGTACCACTGCCTGCATTCTAAAAAATGTGTAGGAACAAAACTGTAATTCATGCACTGTGTGATTTTTTTTTTTAATGAATGACATTTCCTTTCTTTTAACATATGATTTTTAGCATTCATTTATTTTGGTAATCCAAATCCCTTTTCTTTGCTGAAGAGGCACGTTGAAGCTGAGTGATTCTGTTTTCTTCTACAAAGTAATTTTCCGCATGACCACCAGTAATGTAATACGGCAATATTTAATAAATGATAGTTCATTTAGGGAAACAAACAGAATGTGTCTGGCCATAAGCAGGGCATTAGTGACGTACTTCTTTTTCCTGATATAAATCACTTAACCTTGGGTGATCTTTAGATGCTCATGAATATTACAAAAAAAAAAAAAAAAAATCCATTGTTATTTCATTTGCAGAGCACCACCAAAGAGAATGACCCAGCAATATAATGTACCATATTTAAATGATTACATTCCCAAGTAAAGATTGATTTGTAAATCCAGAGTCGGTCAGAAAGGGATTTCAGCTGTACAAGTGACTGGTTACAAGACCTGTTTCTGCACAGAACGTTCATAACACGCTGTATGATATGTACACTACGAACCCCCACACAGCAGTTACACAGAACTTTTCGCAACTATTGTTCGGACACATGAACCAAATCGAGTATTTACAAATTAGTAATAAATCACATGGTGTGTAGATATTGTGTTGTACAAATGTAGTGCTGAGGGATTTGCTATGAATGTTGTTTTATCAGTGAATATGTCAGCTACATGCACACAGGATGAAGGGCCTGGGTTCGAGCTGTGAGGAGTAGGAGGATGATTCAGCACATCTGTGCATGTTATTACACTAATATTTTAAACATTGCCAGCAAATTGAGAGCAATAAGATTTATGCTTTAATATTCCATATTGTTGCATACGTTCTAAAATGATGTTAGTACAAGGCATAGAAGAAAAGATTAATGGGACATCTGACATATTACAAATGAGTGAGTTTGCACTGTTTTTGTCGCCGAACACAAAGACAAATTGATGTAATTTCGACGTTGAGGCCTCAGTTCAATTCATCAGCATTTTCAAACAGGAACAATGTCCTACAATAATTTTTGATAACGCGGTTGCAGAGAAACAGCAAAGGATATTATGGAATACTTTGTGGGGATATCGCCCCTGCAATCTTATTGGAAACAATGGGGTGCATGTTCTATTTACAGATGCGACTCTTAATCTGATCTGGACATCAGAGGCAGCTCCTCGCCATCCATCTGGCCAGTCTGAGACACTTAAAACTGTTCTGCATCACACCCCATGAGGGTGACACGTAACCTGAGTTAAATGACTGGCAACAGGACAGAATTGTTCTTAGAGGCTAAAGTTAATGTGAGCCAGTGTGCAGTCCAACCCCAACCAGGAGGCAGGAGCACTGTGATGGACCCAATCCTGCCCTATTTAAATGATAAAGGCCAGCTGGCTGCCATTAAGGACCAATTTCTCGGACTATAAAGGCAGCTGGCCTGAAGACTCCAAAAGTTGTGTTGGAGGAGAAGGAGAAGGAGAAGGAGAAGGAGAAGGAGAAGGAGAAGGAGCACCACCACCACCACCACCTGGTTTTGTTTGGTTCTTGCTTTGGAATCTATTGGTGGTGATGTGTAGGGGAGGCATATCTGTGAATGTGCTATTCACTTCTAATCCTTGCCAAAAGACACTTTTACTGTTTTACGTTACTGTTCTTGTGGGTGAATTTGCTTAAAAAAGACATGGGTCTAAAATCAAAAACACAAAGGTTTTCACTTCTGGCTCCAATTTGCTGGAATGACCTTCTCTCCCTCATAACTGCTGAATCATCAACAACGATGAGACGGCCCACAGAGAGGAGGTGAGGCTCCTGGGGGAGCGGTGCCAGGACAACAACCTGTCTCTCAATGTCAGTAAAACTAAGAAGCTGGTGATTGACTTCAGGAAACAGGACACAGTTCATGCACCCATCTACAGGGGAGGGGACACTGTAGAGAGGGTCAACAGCTTCATATTCCTAGGGCTCACCCTCACTGCCAAACTCCCATGGACTGAGCACACAGCATCAACCATCAAAAAGACCCATGAACATCTCCACTTCCTCAGGTATCTGAAGAAAGCCAGGATGTCCACTACAGTCCTCACCACTTTCTACAGGTGTGCTGTGGAGTCCGTCCTCACAGGGTGTATTGTATCCTAGGGTGGCAGTTGCTCCACAAAGGACAAGAAAGCCCTACAGAGGGTGGTTAAAACTGCTCAGGAAATCATTGGCACACAGCTACCAGTAGTACAGGACATCAACACTACATGCTGCATCAGAAAGATGATGTGCACCATGGAAGATCATATTCACCCCACACACGCACTTCTCTCTCTTCTGTCCTCTGGAAAGCGTCTTAGGTCTATTCGATCCTACACTGCTAGAAACAGGAACAGCTTTTACCCCACTGCTGTAAGAGCATACAACACCCGCCAATGTGCCACCTTTTGCAGCTGGAGTTGGACTGTTCCCTCCAAGCACATCGGCACATTACTTGCATTGTCACTTTAAGTATTCTGGCTATCTATTGTTATTTGTTATGGCATTATTTATTGTTTTCTTTTTGTGCAGTACTATCTATTATTTTTGTCCATTGTCTGTGGAGAAGCACTCAAACAAGAATTTCATAGTACGTTGTACACGGTACTTGTACTTATAACAATAAACCTTGAACATTTAAGAAAGGTCTCAAAACACATCTTATGTGGCCTTTCTTCAAAATTGATTTCCTAAGTGGTTGATAAAGCTGTACTGTTATTTTTTACTCAGTAAAACAAACACACACACACACACAAAACTGCATATGGAGCTACTCCTGTAACGTACAGTGGTTCATACGGTGCTATGTGACAAAATGACTGCACTCATGAATCATGTCAGAATCTAGATTTCTACTCCTGTGGTTGAAATTCACTATTGTGTTGATCTTGAAAATGTACCTCACTGGGAAAGAAATGTCTGCTAATTGAATAAATGTAGCAACAAATGATAAAATACTGCAATGACTTTGTTGCAAGCAAAGTACTTGAATTTGGAATTATAACAAAAAGACAAAACGGGACAATTGTCTACTTTTACTGTAGACTGGAAGAATCTGTAATTATATCCTGTCCAGAAAACTGGCATTATAGCTTTTAAAAAGACTTTGTTTTCCAAGTCCTCTTAGAGAGAAAGAAGAAGAAGAAAAAAATAAATACTTTGAAGGTATTGAAATTCTTAGGTTCCTTAGGTGGTGAAAATAACCAGACCGAAGATGCAGTTCAACAAAAGCACAGAAGCAGATGTCTTCAATTATTATTCTTTTTTTCAGTCTCATCTGAATTGCTGTCAATCCCACAATGCACTGTGGTAGTAGATACAAAAGAGAGAACATCATAGTATGTATTAAAACATATATAACAATAAACCACTGAGAATTTTTGGCTAATGCACAGATTCTTCTGACGTTAACTGCATATATATCAAGGATTAGTGACCAAATGCTGAAAAACACAACTATGGACATATGTTATATGACACATTATCCATTGCCTTATGTTTGCAAAGTGCCATCCAAAGCAAGCATAGAAAACCTGTTCCAGAGCAGTGTTCTTCAAGGTTAATTCAAAATGTGGTCTACCGAGTGCGAGGGCTAAATGGGAAGCTTTACATGCAGTCTTTGTCGTTTCACTTGATAATTAAAATCCCTTTAAATAGAACACAGCGATCAAATAGTGTCTGTATCCCCAATAAGATTATTAGAGAGCACTTTGTTGGACTTGTGATGCTTGTCTCCTTATGGCGAAGATGTGGGCAGCATCAAAACCCGCAACTTCACGAACAGCCATCCATTAATGGATGGATTTACAGAGAATGACCTTCACAACCGTGCAGTCTAATTACACAATTAAAAAAAAAAGCTAAGGAAAAAAAACATTGCACAAAGGTTTAAATTATTCTATCCATGGTGTTCCTGCGTGATGTATTATGAAAAAATGGAGGGAAAAAAAATTGTTCTGATGCTCTGTTCCTCTGCAGGTTCCATCTTATATTTTTATCTCAAAATAAACGGTGAAGTTGGTCAGAAGTAAGTAGGCTTTCCAGTTCATTCTGATGTATGCAATATTTGGATGTAGAATGTCTCTAAGGCAGCACTTTGGCATTGAATTTGTTTCCAAATCTCCGTTTGCACGGCAACAACCCGCAGTCAATAAAGTAGGAAATCATTCCTGATGTTTGACAAAAGCTGGGCCTCAGCATTGCATCTGACAAATGAGACTAGTGTTGGGCTGTCCCAAATTCCCATATTTCATATTTCATACATAATTTCCTAATGTCATGACTCAGAAAAGTAGCATAACATCTAGTGTAGTGTAAGCTTGTTAATATTATTTTGTTATTTATAGAAAATGGGCAAAATTTGTCAACGGGATCGTAGGTACATGTAATTCATTAGTCACAGCTCAACATATCAGAACTATTGAACCAAGGAGCACTGGAATGTGCATTAACATTTAGTTCTGTGATTGTGATTCATGTACATCCAAAATAAATAAAGAAATAAATAAATGAATAAATAAATAAAATAAGATAAAATAAAAGAAAGGAAAAAAAAAACAGCTTTAATGCGATGGTTAATTCAGTTTTGCACCTCTGATGTCAAAGATATTCACAGTGTCACAGCTTGCGAAAGAAGTGTTCTTCCTAGGGTATCTGTACTGACAGTTCAATTTACATATTCCAAGAGCTTTAAATCTCATGTTCTGCGAGAGAAACCATGCAGCTGTAACAATGATTGATAAACTCAGGGATAACCAGAAACAAGATGCACGGTATTTACATAAACCCTTTTTTCACACATCGTTATATCTACAAAGGCAGACAAAACAAAATCCTTCATTACATTTTACAAAACTCTGCAGCTGGTCTCTACACGTTTACTTAAATGCCGCAATAAGAGTTAACAGTTAAAACAGCACATGGCTTGATAATGTAGTCCGTAGGTAAACCCTTCCAAGTGCGGTAACCCGTCGTTATGACAACTCATGGTCATGTAGATCCTGAGAAGTAGGCCTCAAGTTTACCATCAGTTCCTCAAGATAAACTGGTCAGAGCAAATCCAACCTCTCATACGTTTACCGACACTTTACTCCAAAGCGACTTACAATTATTTACCCAACTGAACAGCTGGATGTCTGTATCGCTGTCAATTTGTCGGTACTGGAAATAGACGGTTTACTTCGCATCACTCTTTGGACATGTTTATTCACTTGCAGCTCACGAAAAAAAAAAAGAAAAAAGAAAAAAAAGAAAAAAAAACTGACCCGGAACAAATACAAATTTCAAGAATAAAATGGAAAAATATTTTCAACTGTGTTTATTTAAGAAAACAGTGTTTATAACATGACCTGAAACTTAATCGTCCATTTAGCCCTAAATATTTTTTTCCTTCCCCCGCCCTTTTTTTTTTTTTTACAAGTACAAGTCTATACAGTGTTGCCCCACGACTGAAACGTCCAAGCCAGAGGGACTTGAATAATTACAAAAACCTCAAGTGTCTTCAAATATATCAAAGGAAAACAGAAGTAATGCATTAATAAATAAATAAGTAAATAAATAAATAAATACATACATAAATACATAAATACTAAAATTATTGATAAATAACCTTAAAAATATCTTTGGCCTAACCCGGGCCAGACTACCATTTCATGATATGTTCGCTCATTGAATGTCGATATTATTTCGTGTTGTTAACCTTTGTGTCATAACTTTTATTTTGTTCAGTGGAAATCCTTCCTGTTTTTCCTGGGCTTACACTAGGAAACGAAGCAGGATATGTGTTGTAACAAAAGAACTTAATTCTTTGCATTTAAAAGAAAAAAAATGTTCTCTTGAGGCACTTTAAAGTGTAAAGTTAAAGAATCCTTGCATTCACTCAAGTTCAGAGTTTTCATTTTGTGTTGGTCTAGCAAAGGAAACAGAGGTACGGGAACACAAAAACATTTGTTGGAGATGGAAATTGAAAGGCTGGCTGTTTTTTTTTTTTTTTTTTTTTTTTTTTTTTTCCTCGTTGACTCCTTCCCTCCGCATTTTATGGACCTTCATCTTTACAAGAGACAAAAGAACAATAACCGATGAGTTAAAAACGAATCCTGGAATTAAAGGAATTAGGAAATAAATAGTGATGTCTAAGGAAAACAGTGAGGGCAATGACAACGAGAATGGTTGTTCTCCCCAACACCTCAACACTCGCCAGCATTACAGTTTGTTTTCCGTTGGTTCTGTCGGCGAGTCCTGTTCGCCAAAAATCCCCGCCAGGGTTCTAAATCGTGGCCCCCACTCGCGGAGGTAGTCGTAGTCCTCGTCGCCGTCCCCCGCCAGCGATTCAATGGAGCTGAGCGATTCGGCCACGGAGCCGTCGCCTTCGTAGGCGTAGGTGGCCAGCGAGTCGTAGGGCGGCGCCAAGCCGTCGGCGTCATTCTCCTGCAACCGTTGGCAGATGAAGTCGCGTACATCAGCGCCATCCTGCGTGGCCGGGGGAGGCCGGACTTGCCGCCCTCCGTCGGGTTTCACGTCACGCCGGCTCAAGTTCTCATTCACTGCCTTGGGGTTTCTCAGCGTGCCCATGTCAAAAGCGTGTGTGTCCTCCTCGCCGCCGCCCTCATCGTCATAGTGGATCACATTGTCGCGGATGTCCTCCTTGGACGTCATCAACGTCTCCTTCTTCTTCTGCCGTCTGAGGCCCACGTACAGCACGACGATCACTATAACAGAGCATCAGCGACACACACGTGGGCCGATTACACACACTTCTCCAGCTGCCCCCCGGCCCCCAGCCCCAACAGACATGGGAATCAGCCTTCAAGGGCCCATTGGTCCTGCCTCACTTAGCTGCAATCACAATTTGTCAGAACGTGCTTTTCTGTTAATGATGTGTTTTGACATTTGTCCTTGTGTTGTTTATCTTCTGTATTGCATTACAGCATTCACCCTGTCTCGGCTAAGTAATAAAAAGAGGCATTTCTACCCTCGATGTGCTCTTCTTACTCGGGTGGAGGTTCACTACCAGCACTACGGCGATGGGTGCGGCGGCGACGGCAGACTGAAGGTGTCTCATTCAAATGAGGAAGGTTCTGTTAGTCAATCATGGATCATTGCGGCTGAATTACCTTAATGAGGCAAATAAATTGGCTAAATGTAAATAATAAATAATACATTTCAGAGGACGGTTAACTGGCCTCTCCTCAACCTTCACACTTAAATTATTCCTCCGCTTTGTAATTATTTTGTATCCAGTCTCCAGCTCCCTCTAGTGGAAATATCACATGTATTTACATTATTACATCATTACATTTCTTCAATCATCTCTCTTTACAACCATCTTTCAAAATTACACTTTTTACTTATGGTCTTTTCACCACCCGGTACTGCCGTTATTCTTCACGAACAATGTTCACTGGAGACATTGCAGCCTGACTTGGCCATTTGCTTAGCAAATGCATCAGAGACATAATAAGACAAACTAAATAGTAAACTAAATCAAGACAAAGCAATTTTCTTCCTTGTATTGTACCGCGGTACAATATACATCAGCTCAGGTTGAGCTCTGGCGACTGGACGGCACAGTTTGGCTTGCATCCGACATGTGGGAAACAGCAGCTGGTAGTATGATAGTCAGAGCTGCTGCCCCTGGATCGAATGGCAATGGGTTCGAATCCCATCTTTAACTGTACATCTCTTGAGCGACACACTTACCCCAAATTACTCTAGTAAAATTACCCAGTTGTATAAATTGGAAAATAACTGTAAGCTGCTTTGGAGAAAAGCATCGATAAATGTAAAAGGCTAAGCTACGATGCTCATAAAAAAAGAAATAAATGGAATGCAGGCACCTGCTGACGGGGTCCTAAACACTGTGGCTGTTGTCACAAGAAAGTCGAAAAAGGCCTTTTAAAAACTGCACCCACTGCGATTCCACTTCAGTTTAATTTGACAATGTCACCGGGGCGGTTTGACATGAAAGGAAAGCAGCCGCGTTAGGCAGCAACCTGCCGGCGCCGGGGTCCCGACTTTCTGTGGGCTTTTCTGTGTGTCTGTTTGTACTGGCGCATACAAGCCTTCAGCATAATCCCTGATTGAGAGAAGAAGGAGACGGCTCACTTTCTATTTTCAGTGTTTTTATCTCTTCAGAAGGCAGTCCTATGGCTCACCAAAGGCACGAATCAGATTCAGTTGGAGAGAAAAGTGAATTAGCTTACTGGGCGAAAAAGTTCTCTAACTGTGTGTGTGTGTGTGTGTGTGTGTGTGTGTGTGCGTGCGTGTGTATGGTCACCCACCGTAACAATGCTCTCATATCAACACTGTTTCCCTGACTCTTTTGGACAAATAATCCTGAGTCGTTCCATTTATAAGGTGCCCAAATGAGAGCTATGTGAGGTTACACATCTGCATCATATCGCTTATTTATACTGACCTTTAAGCTACGAAATACCGTTAAGGAAGACGGTGCTCAAAAGATACAGATGTTCCAATGTAAATCAGGACTTTCGGAGGTCAACGGTTCGAATGAGAACAGTAGAGGGTATCCGCTGAAATGCAGCATTGTGCTGTAATGTGTTTTCACAACGCTAAAATGCATTATTCTTCTAGTTTCTATGCATCCCCAAATTCACACATGAGATACATATTCAGGAAATTTCTTTGCGCTCTTTAATGACAGCTTTATGAGTTCACAGGACAGTCATTGTACAGGTATATGGAAATTTGACATTGGGACTATGGCAGCCGTTATATTCATGCGGATATTATCTCATTACAGCTACTTATTAGGGCATGACAGACAGTAAAATGGGGGATGTCTTGCCGATGACATGCTCACCCATGGCTGGCCCTTAATACGAGGTCATAAAAAAAATATTTAGGACGAACTTCCATCTATGTAGATGAGCAGGAGTTGAGGGAGTCTTTTACAACACTGACCTTGAAGGCTCAGCCGCTGTGTGGTGATATCCTCGGCTGGGATGAGGCAGCTTTATGAGGATGGTGGGGGGATGGATCGGGGGGGGCAGTGATTGATAGGCTTGGCGTCTTCCCATAATTAGAGGACGGGAGGTGATTACACTTAAGTGTATGCTGGGGACTTTAATGGATATGCGTTTGGTCAAGATAAAGCCCCTGCCTTCTATCTTATTCAGTCTATTTATTTGAGCCACGTTCTTTCTGATGCCTCTACCAGGAAACCTTCAGCAATATGCACAGATAATTCTTTTCCTGAACAATTGCAGCATGTCGCACTTAGCAGCAACGAAAGTCGGCCTATGTTATGTTCTACCATCGTGCGATGAGAGTACAACTTCCCCTGCTCTGGTTTCAGACATTACTCATCTCAGCCTGCATCTCAGAGATGTGAATGTCATTGTCATCAGCATGAAAATGGTGCTTTGGGACCTCTTTGGATTAGGCTGAGAGCTCGAAAATTACTTATTGTAACATTTGCAGAAACAATGTTTTGAGAGCCTGTAACGAAGGATGTTCTAGGATCTCGAAAATGTTACATTTAGTGCATTTGAGGTAAATGCTTTAAAAGTGGTAAATACAGCCTAAAGCTGCGTAAAAAAGGTCTAAAGTGGACGTCAAAGAGATACTCTGGTTTTAAAAGGTTGTGAAAAATGAAAGGTCTTCAAAACATATTTAGGTACTAAAGTTATACAATTGAACTTGGTTGGCATGATTAAAATTGACATCGAAATAAAAAATTGAAATTGGCCTTGAATAATTGGACTTCACAGGTATGATGTGCACCTTAAAGGTCAAAAGAAGCATCACAACAGGCCGATGCGGACCTTGAGTCGTGATGCGGCCTTGAAGGCATAACACAGGCTTTAGGAGGGTAAAACCGCCCTTTATGACCTAAGGGGTCGTAAGGAAAGCCGCTCACCCAGGAGGATGACAATACAGAGTAGAATGGCGATCAGGGCCCCTGTGCTGAGCCCCACAGGTAAGAATATGGCCTCCACGTTGCAGGAGAGGAGCGAGCCGTCAGCGTCACAGCCGCACACCCGTATGCTGAGTGTCCCGGTACTGCTCTGTACCGGGTAGCCGCTGTCCTCCATCACCACGGCCAGCTGATACACCTCCTGGATCCGACGCCGAAAGCCACCTCTCCGGGTCACGATGCCAGCCGTGTTATCTGCAGGCAGGCGAGGAAGGGAGGAAAAAGCAGGAGGGTCATTGCTGACAACAATAAAAACTATGCACATTCATAAGCATGAATAAAACACAAAGGTAGTTCACATCGAATTTTTTCACCATCACAACAGCACAACTGCGACATAACTTGATCTGTTTGTAAATCCAAAGTCACGTTTGGCACTAAAGCACAATCAATAAAAGGCAAATCATATAAATTTTCCTTGACCTGTTTTCTCTTTAGGTTCTGTAAAAGTCTTGGATATAGGTTTATAGACAAGCAAATCATAAACTTTGTAAGACCTTTTATTTAAATTATTTTAATTTATACTGTATATTTTATTTTATTCAAATTATTTTGACCTACATTTAAAATTGAAATTTAGAAAACAAAAATAGTGTTTCCACAAACTCCTATTAAGTGACAACTTTTGACTTGTCCTCAACGACAACTTGATTCGTCCCATCAGCATGTGCCATCTTGTAACTGATCAAACACTCAAATACCACACCTGGGCAGTAAACACAGTGGAGGCGAGTTAAACCAAAGTTGTCCAACACTCCTGTTCTGACTGAGCTGGCATTAGTTACACTTAGTGGGTGGCCTGTGCCATTGCCATTTCCTTACAAAAGTAGGAAAGCAGTTACATCTCTGTAAATACATACATGTATGCGCTGAGTTCATTTTTCATTATCGTGTAAAAAAAAATATTATTGTTTATTATTTGAAACACGTGTAAAATTTATTACCTTTTCGATGTTCTATATTGACTTCATTATATCTGTGTCAATTTAAGACATTTAGTGTTTAATGTAAAACATATAACAGCGAAATCATTAGATTTTTTCTTCAAGCTGTGAAGAAATATTAACACTTGTCTTTGACATTTGCCGTGATAAGAGGACACTCTTGTCCACACTCTTCCCAGAGACCATCATTTCTATGTTACTCCATGAGACACAGCAGTGAGGGCACATGATCATCTCTTCTGCTCCATCAGTCCTCAGCCTTTGAAACATTCATTCTCTTCTTTTGAACCTAGAGAACCTCAAGGTCAATATTTTTTACACTGAGGAGGGGTAATGTTTTTTAATGTGTAAAAATGGAAACATAAAGTAGGCACAGGGACCGGAACAGGTGCATTGTGGGTAGAGTTGGAATGATTGCAAGTGCGTAAATCAGTGGGTCCGGTGAACCACAAGACACAGCTCCCCCCACTGGTTGTCTGGGGATCTTCGCAGGTGGGCGGGGCTATACTACGGTCCTGCCCACGTTCAGCTCAGCTGTATTCAGAATGTGTCGTCATGCATCGCCTACGGCACCGGGTAGCTGCGATGCCCCAGGTATTTCGGCATTCACATAAGGGCAACAAAGCGCGGTAATTACCTCCTACAAGAAAGCTGAAGGCCGGGCTGTTGAACCCAACTACTCACACGGCCTTGTTGATGACACAGCGCTCCAAGACAAACATTGCCATTGGCTCTGCCTCTCCTGGAGGACCTCTGATCCAAAGGACCTCAGACAGCTCAGGAATATAACATGGGTCTACGGCTCAGGACTAACCGCTAACCGCCGTGCACATTCCGGTACGCCCAGGGTTATAGATCTACCGTGACCGACAACCTGTCTGCGATTCCTTGGCCAGGTGCACCACCCAATTCATTAATTCATTTATTTATTTATTTTACCTTAATTTACTCACACCGGCTCACTCACATCAAACAGAGCTCTAAGCTCAAAGGCCCGACTTACTTCCAAAGTCCCGGATGGTAAAGTTCTTGTTTTTGATGTCTTCTGGCGGGGATTTGAAGATGAACTTCTGACCAGTGGGGGGCAAATCCTCGTCTTTAGCACTGATGACTTGAATCACCTGTGAAGCACATGGATCACCCAAGGTTACCAAGGTTCAGGTTCTCGTGTTCTTGTTAGATGTCTGCATATCTATGTCTCAATAGCAGCCCTCGATTTGTTCATTCCCAGTCTAGTTTTAATTTAACAGCGCACATAGTGCTTTACCTTACTTTACCTGGGTAAAAGCTGCATCCTGCCAAACACCTTGTCCCTGTATGTGACGTGATTTAATTTTGGGCCAGAATTTTAGCCATCAGTTATAGTTGCATGTTTAAGTCCCCACAGCGGACCAAGCTACTCAATGGAAAAGTTGTATCATTACAGCCAATCTCAGTAATTTGGGTGGTGGTGGCGGGGGGGGGGGCATAAACTGAGTAACATATGGTGCTCTGTGTTCCCTTGCGTGTGGAAGACACATGGTGCTCTCTCAGCCTTGTTGCTCACAGCAACACTGTGAGCTGAGGACCTGCAGTGGAGTCGTACAAATATCACTCTCGCCCAACTCACTCCAGAAAAGGGTAAAATGGTCTAATGAAATAAATTAAAAAACTGTTTTGTGTATTTGAGGGGGGGTGCAGTGGTGCAGTGGGTTGGACCGGGTCCTGCTCTCCGGTGGGTCTCGGGTTCGAGTCCCACTTGGGGTGCCTTGCGATGGACTGGCGTCCTGTCCTGGGTGTGTCTCCTCCCCCTCCGGCCTTACGCCCTGTGTTGCCGGGTAGGCTCCGGTTTCCAGTGACCCCCTATGCGACAAGCGGTTCAGGAAGTGTGTGTGTGTGTGTTTGCTCTGGTGTATGTCAAGTTGCAAGTTTTGCTGTCACTTGTATTTCACAAATAGACTGAAAGTCCTGTACTACAGTCTCTTCCAATGGTACCGTACATGGGGTGGGGGTGGGGACAACACACAAAACAACGGTGCAGAACAAGATAATACAGGACAGTACAGTACAGAAGAGCAACGACAGGACAATACAACACAACAGAGCAGCTGGTCCAATTCACAGTACAGACAATACAGTAAATAATACTATAGTGCAATTCACAGTAAATACACACACACACACACACGCGCGCTCACACATTGATTGAAACCGCTTGTCCCAAGTGGGGTCGCGGCCAACCGGAGCCTAACCCGGCAACACAGGGTGCAACGCTGGAGGGCAAGGGGACACACCCCGGATGGGGTAAATATACACTATTTGTTCAAAATGACACAAGTGTGCATTTTGTCTTCTGGTCGCATCGATGAACATGTTTAATGCTTTAATCCATCAATTTTTATTGACCGCTTGTCCTGAATAGGGTTGCGGAGGTCTAGAACCTATCCCAGAATCAATGAGGGGGGGTTGCAATGCACCAGGGACGGGACAAGTTCAATACAGGTAATGTATGAATCTTAAAGTTTTCTTCTTGCTGTATTTTCAATAAGTTGAATGTCTGCATGTAATTTTTTCCCCCAAATGTATCCAAGTGGACATATTTCTATAAATATATAATTTAGCACCACTTTCTGGAACTTCACTAATTTGCTCTCGCGTTCTCTGTTTCAGAAGTGTAATACAGTGAAATCACTGTCAAACTGTGTTGCTTTGCTTTGTTTCATTAGGAAGTGACAGGGGTGTTTTAAACACAAAGTTCATGTTTATATTTATAGATCAGTTTGGAATTTAAGATTCTGAAAGAAAATCAGTACATTTACATATTTGCACTGACCCAAATTCTAGCCCAGATTTTAAAGCGATTATGTCAGATTATCTAATAAATCCCTGATTTGAGCCAAAAATCTGCCTCTTACATACTGTTTGTCTGAGATGCACTGGAACTGATACACCTTTGGATTTTGGGGCACATCACCACTGGTAACAATTTACATATTCAGAGAGATGGGTCATTTACTAGGTCCAAAGGCAGAAGCTAGATCAGTGACACTCCCAGCTACTCTAAGTAGATGCACACTCATGATTTTGCTGTAAAAATGCATTCCTTCCCATCATCCTCTCTGTTTCCTCTCCAGGACCTCCTAGTTATAAGAGATGGGTCGCTGTCAGCCCAGAAGACCGTTTGTCGCCATGTCACACTGAATGCGTATGACACCCCATTTACAATATTGTGGCTGTCTATGGAGGAGTCCAGGAAGGCAGGACTGAGTCGCCAGACAAAATATGGATTTATTAAAATAGAGGGATCTACCTAGAGGAATACGGCCCTTTAAACAGAGGTGACAGTCAGACCAACTTGAAAACCAAACCTAGCGTCCAATGCATAAAATAGAAAATGCACAATATATCCACAAGGAAGAGAAGAACCCTTGCTTGTTTGCTTGATTCCTTCTACCTCCACTTAACCTCAGATCTCTTGCCTTATAAACAGTATTAATGGTGCAATTAGAGGCAGCTGGTCTTCATTAGCAGAATGTTTGCATGACCCAATCCTGGAGACTGTCCACCAAGGGTGGCGCCACCCCGTCTCATGGTTCAGCTGCCCATGTGCACCATGGGAGATGCACAGTTCTGGACATCTTGTTGACACGACATCTCTCGCCCTTTTGGACCGTGGTGAGACTTGTAGCTGCTGCCAAACATGTCATGCGCTCGACTTTTGTGCCGTGTCTACGCTCCCGAAGGCATCGTAACGGAGAGCCACTGCGTTTCTTTGGCTTCCATCACATATGACAGCTACGGTAGCCTCACATGGCCTGCACGACCATCGACCCCCCCCACGACAAATTCACAAAGGTAACAGTAGTGCATCTCTCCAGTCTTCCACTTTGAAGAAGACCTCTTGTCAGTCATAATAACAGGATTGGGTGGTGACAAACCGCTGTGGTGGCCAGGGTTTCTCTCGGTGCCGCACTTCATACCGTACAAATCAAAGGTCTCTGTGACATCGGCTTTGTGACTCTTTAAGGAAGGGAAAGCTGTCATCAGGCTGAATCTCGATCGGCGAAATAGTCTACATGGCAGTCTGCATATGTCATAATGCAGCTCTTGCTAAACAAAAGGGAGGAGAAAGTATCTTCAGATGAGATGGAGAAACGCTTCGATGACCCGTTCAGTATATGAAGTGGTCAGATGGGCTCCGAAGAGGGTAAAAATCAAAACCACAGCCAGGGTACAGGATCTCTGCTTGCGACGTTTCCTTAATCACGGAGGTGGGAACCAGTCATCAGAGACGGAGCAAAAAAAAAAAAAAAACCCAACACATGCAAATAGATGATCTGTAAAATTCATATTTTATGTACCCAGTTATTAATAACAAATCTGTGAAGCATTTGGTATCATGGTTAGAGTTGCTTCCATCAACCTCAGAGGCTGCAGGTTTGAATCCCACGTCCAGCTGTAACACCCTTCAGTAAAGTAGTTACCCTTCACTGCTCCAGTAAAGGTTAACCTGTAACCCTTTACCGCTGTATAAATGGGTAAATTATTGTAAATAACTTAACAATGTACTGTAAGTTACATTTTACTGTTATACTGCATGAAACACCAGCCAACCATCTCAGCGAGGATACACTAGTACAGGACAAATTGGGCTGTGGTTCCTAATTGCAACACTTATTAATATCAAGTTCAGAAATCACACACATTGGTGATGTGCACGGACTGTCTCTTCAGGGCTTCCGAAAACAAACCACGTTTGCGCACATGTAACAGCAGCTGGAGATGCTGTAGCGCTAATAATTCAAGACCTAATTGTCCAGATTTGTCAATTTGTGGCCTTGAGAACCGACATCAATCCATTGGGCTGCTGCTTAGCTACAGGTTGAAGGTCAAAACCTGGGTGTCTGTGAGGACACTCACAGGCACACACTCACACGCCGATGGACGCACAAACACACACTCACCTGGCCAGCTCGGGCGTTTTCGCAAACGAACGTCTCGTACGGCATCGCGAACTCTGGCGGGAACTCATTAACATCCAGGACGTGGACGGTCACTGCAACCTTGCTGGTCAGGACTGGGTTGTCTGAGTGATAAAAGTGTGACTTTGAATCAGTATTTGTTCAGGAATTAAACTAAAAGAACTGCTTTGCATATCCTGCTCTGCAGTTCAGTGGAAACCAGAGAAAGAGAGACAGACAGAAACATCACTATAGTGGTGTAATATACAGGTGCGATGCACAGATGACACATTTGGTAATTCTAGTATTGAAAAAAAGGGCATATTAGGACAAAAGAAAAAAAGACAAGGTGTTTTACAGCATGGTCCATCTGTAATAAAGAAAACAACAACAACTACAACAGCAATAATATTATTATTATTATTATTATTATTATTATTATCATTATTATTAAAGCTGCAACAGTGACATCCACTGGTGAAGATACCCTCCGCAGGTGTCACATGGGGTCAATGTGCTTCCTTTGTCTTTCCTTCAAATGGTAGTAAATTACTACATAACTTTAGCGCCAACGGTGTTTATTGAAGTGCCAATATAAGAAAGAAATTAGAAATATATGCAATATTTACAAAGTCAACAGTACTTCCCATTTTCCATCATATACACGTTCACCTCCCTGCTCTAGAGCGCAAAAAGAAAGCTTTAAATAGCCTCCCTTTGTTCTTTCAGGAAGGACTGAACCATTTTCACCAGAAGAGGGGTGTCAGTTTTACAGAAGAACTCAGTAAAAGTGATCGACTGCTGTCCGGTCACAACAAAGCATGAACACTATTTTCTCTTACATTACCGTTACACATTACCATCGCGTTCATAAAATACGACGATGAATGAAGACCAGTTTGTGACAAACCTACTTTCCCATTTTCACCCCACTCTTCATGGGCCAACCGGGACGGACCATTTCTAAGGCCCTAAAACCTTTCTTGGGTCGTTCGACTGGTGGAGAAAACCAGCACTGTTGGGTATGTGGTGTATCGGTGAAACACAAACATGCCTGATGTGTGTGTAACAGGGAGAGTTGAGTGTCTATGTTGTGTATGATGTAAAGAATACAGTTGACTGAGTGTGTGTACTTACTATGTCACTTCACCTGCACAACGAACGAGTGCTTTTACATTTACATTTATTCATTTAGCAGACGCTTTTCTCCAAAGCGACGTACATCTCAGAGAAAACACAATTTGTGCATTACATTATGACAAAGAGACATAGTCACAGACATGTGATTCTTTAGTAGACCTAATTTGTTACGTTCCGCTTTATGCACCGATGTTCATCACACGAGTAGGTGCATGAAACACAGAATAGACGAATCCTGATCACCTTCCTACAATTTTTGTTTTTTTTTTAAAGGTACACAAACATTTACGTACAATCCAGGAGTAGCGGCTGTGTAAAGGCTTATCTGGGAACGATCATAAAGTTACGGTGCATGAACATTTACACCATACGTGAGCTTGAGAGGTGATGGCCGAAGTGGGTCCTGAAAAGGTGAGTTTTTAGACCCTTCTTGAATTTAAACAGTTTCAGCAGTTCTGAGTGAGAGAGGGAGGTCATTCCACCACAACGGAGCCAGAACCGAGAACCTCCTGGCTTTACCTTTTGTCCGCAAGACCACCAAGCAAGCAGAAGTAGACGAGTGGAGCAGTCTGGTTGTGGTGTAGCGGTCGGTCAAGTCTTTTGATCGAGTCTACGCTTTTCCTTCAAACCCCTGACTGGGGCACACCTGCTCTCTCACTGTAGATGTTCAAGTGATGGTATCAACCACTGGAGACTCTCAGGTCTCTGGGATTTCATTGTTCCTGCAGTTCGTTAAATAATCTTTGATTTATACTGAAACCTCATGTTTGCCTGATTCTGCAGGTAAAATGTCCCGCAACTCTAAAGTGGCTGAATGAGTAAATTATTCGCACTGTACATGTTCCATTGTTCCTGTGTGTGGGGGCAGCTGGTAGTGTAGTGATTAGAACTGCTGTCTTTGGACCCAAAGGTTGCAGGTTTGAATCCCCCCTCCACCTATAGTACCCTTGAGCAAGGTACTTAGCCTAAATTGCTTCTGTAAAATTTCCCAGCTGTCTAAATGGGTAAATAGCTGTAAGTCACTTTTGGGAAAAAAAAAAAAAAACATTAGGTAAATGTACCTGCACTGTCCCACCTGTCAGGTGAGAGGTGGGTCAGTGTGGATGTTCACTGACTATGAACCTCCTAGGCATGATTGCATATCCTTGGTTGACCTTTGTTTCTTGGAGCACGGCAGCCACAGTTCTGCCATGAGGGCTCCGTGCCGGCGTGATGCAGAATCGAGACTGAGGTCGGCCAGAAGACAGGCAGGCGCTCTCCAAGAAAAACTAGTTACGGAGAGGAGCACATGCCTGTGGGCGAGCACCAGATGCAGTCTTGACCCTCATCAAAAACACACTGGAGTCTGCAGACAGTGGAATGGTAAAAGGAAAGAGTCCTGTAAAACAAAGTCCAGTATGAAGACATGCTGTTCAGGTGGATCAGTGACTCTAAAATCACCCATTGTGTGTGTGTGAATGATAGAAAGTGGTCCTCTTCCACCACCCACGTAGCAGCATTACTTGCTGTGCCACCATATCTGCTGTCTCACAATATCCGAGTGACGCGAGAGGATGTGGATTTGATCCCCACTCAGGTTGTGTGGCGTTTGCATGTTCTTTCTGTGTCTGTGTAGATTTTCTCTCGGTGCTCTGGTTTCCTCCCACAGTCCAAAGACATGCTGTTCAAGCTCACCCATAGTGTGTGAGTGGCAGAGCGAGTGTGTGTGTGCTCCACTGATGTATGGATGAGTGACCCAGTATAAGTAGTGTATCTGACAGTGTAAGTCGCTGCAGTGAATAAGGTGCGTGGGCTGATAACATTTACATTTATTCATTTATCGTACATCTCAGCAAAAGTACAATTTATGCATTACATTTAGAGATGGAGACATAGCTTCAGACATGAAAGTCTCAAGCAAACCTAGTTTGTTCTTTACCACTTGCTGCACCGAGGTTCATCGTTCAAGTAGGTGCATAAGACACAGGATAGACAAATACCTAACCCTCCCACCAATTATGATTATTTTGATTTTTTTTTAATTATTATAAGAGACACAAATGAGCAAGTACAATGCCAGGGTAATCGCTGAATAAAGGTTGTATTTGGGGATGCTTATGGGGTTATGATGCGTGAACATTTACACCGTAAATGAGCTGGAGAGATCTTGGGCAAAGTGGATCTGGAAAAGGTGAGTTTTCAGACCCTTCTTCAAAAGAGTTTCCACAGTTCTGAGTGACAGGGGAAGGTCATTCCACCACAACGGACCCAGAACCGAGAACCTCCGAGCTTTGCCTTTCGTGAGAGGGACCACCAAGCGAGCAGAAGTAGACGAGCGAAGGGGCCTGGCTGGGGTGTACCGGTTGACACTACATGGAGCTCATTGGAAGTCGCTTTGGACAAAAGTGTCTGTTAAATGAATAAAAAAATGTGAACGTAAAGTATGTTTCACTGCTATGCGGATGAGTGACTCATTGTAAGTAGTGTATCTAGTATGGTAAGGTACCTTGGGTGAATAAGGGGTGAGTTGATCTTACTACACTGTGTTCAGTGGAAGTTACTGTGGAGAAAAGTATTGGCTAAATACACACATTTTCAGAACCGCTTGTCCCAGACGGGGTCGCGGGGAACCGGAGCCTACCCGGTAGCACAGGGCGTAAGGCTGGAGGCGGAGGGGACACACCCAGGACGGGACGCCAGTCCATCACAAGGCACCCCAAGCGGGACTCAAACCCCAGACCCACCGGAGAGCAGGACTGTGGTCCAACCCAACTGCACCACCGCATCCCCCGTATTGGCTAAATAGTTGGAGGGAAAAAGAGAAACATGTGACTGGATAGAGTGAACAGGAAATGTCCCTTCTGGCCGCTAGATGGCGATGTCCACTCGGGTAAAAGTGCGGTTACCATCAGCGTTGTGAACCCAAGTGCTTCCGGCGACCGCACGTGTCACCCAGCGGCCTGTTTCGTGTCATCCTCTCACTGCACCCTTTTACACCACTAATTGTGGCCTGTGTGTCAGTGTAAAACTGTTTTCTTAGAGTAAAAAAAAAAAAAAAAAACACGAGAACTGTAAAGGACCACAGTTTAAGCAGCGATCACGGTTTTTCACAAACAAAAACCCCGTTTTGTGGTTTTCCGCGTGTTGGGTGATTTGTTTGGAGTGTTTGTCGTAAGAGCACAGGCAATGTAGCGGTTACAGCGGCCGCGTTTGGAGCCACTGGCTGGAGGTTCAAATCCCACCTGCAGTTCCCCTAAGCAGGGTACACACACACACATTTTCAGAACCGCTTGCCCCAGACAGGGTCACGGGGAACCGGAGCCTACCCGGCAACACAGGGCGTAAGGCCGGAGGGGGAGTGGACACACCCAGGACGGGACGCCAGTCTGCTGCAAGGCACCCCAAGCAGGACTTGAACCCCAGACCCAGTGGAGAGCAGGACTGTGGTCCAACCCACTGCGCCACCGCACCCCCACTCCTAAGCAGGGTATTTACTCTAAAATCCCTCCAGTAAAACTGCACAGCAGTATAAGGGGGTAAGCAAGTTAACATAAAAAGTAAAGTCTCACCGGAGAAAAACGTACGTACAACGGAGCAGTGCGTATGTGCAAAGTATTGGTGCGCAGCTTCACTCAAACGTGTGACTTTTTGCATTTAAAAAAAAAGTTCAGGATCGGCTTTATAAAGTCCCTGTTAGTAAAGACGGTCACTTCCAGGGTAGAAGCCTAACGCCGTTTCCCGGGCAACGACAGCGCTCTTTCTTCTTCATTGGCTAGTGGAGCATAGAATTATGTAGACAGCATCTAAAATTTTATTTTATACATCATGTCATGGAATGCATTAGAAATGCACATCTGATGGAGAATATTGTAGGAACACAGTGATTGTTTCCATTTGAACAGTGTAAATAGTCAAAAGGGAATGCTGATGAAACATTTTTCATATTCATTCAATTTTTAAGTGGCATTTCTGCTTAAAAAGGCAACTTACAATTTTACATCATCATCTTTGCTTCAGTTCACCCATTTAAACAGTGTGTAATTGTTGCTGTATGAGATCACGGTAAGTACCGTGATCAGGGTAAGCCCTCAACGCCATCTAAATACTTTTTATTAGAATAGAGTTCATTTTTACCGAATAAGAACAAAATTTGTTCAGCATCAATTTCTTCTCTCCAAAGACTTATGACTGACAGTTACATGAACTTACAGTAAAACACCAAGATACTAAGATATTATTGTACGTCAGTGACACCTGCTGCCGTTGGGGTTACAGCATTACGTTTGTGACCCAGTAGGTCCAGGTTCGCTTCCCAGATGAGGCCTTGCACCCACAAGACTGGTACTTCTTGGGAGGTATTAAATTTAAATTAAAATTTCTGAAAAAAGTTTATAGGCGAACACAGCATGGCAGAACACTTGTATAGCTATATATTTATTTATTTCGCTGAGACAACTGGTAGCCTTCAGACTCAGAGGTCGAGGTTCAATTCCCACCTCCAGCTGTTGTACCCTTGAGCGAGGCACTAACCCCAAACTGCTCCAGTAAAATTACCCAGCTGTATAAATGGGTAAATAGTTGGAAGTAGCTTAACGTTATAAGTCGCCTTGGAGAAAAGCATCAGATAAATGTATAAATGTAAAGCAGGTGAATGATTCTGAACAAAAGTGAGGTCATGTAAGGTGAACCAGTGCTTTTGTGTCTGTAGAGGCACCCTCGCTATGTCCGTTACCTCTCCGCACTGGTTGGACTAGGAGGTGCCATCGGAGCCAACTCCATAACCCAGTAGACCGAAAGGCCACATGCTGCAGAAGTCAATCTCAGCCTGCTTGGATGCTGTGGAGCGCTGGGCCAGCAGTGCGGACCCCTTTGTGTCTCAGGCCTAGGGTGGGCACAAACATCCTTGCCAAGCGTTCGCTCGGCCTGATCTCCGAAGACGAGGACAGAAAGGAAAGTTCGTGTTCGAAACGGCTCCTTAATGCAACAGAAGACACGGTCTCCACGTGCAGACTTAGCGCACCGTTCCTTCTGCCTCAAAAGCAGAGCGGAAGACGGTATTTCTAAGAAAGGCCGCCTATCTGGCGATGGGGGGGGGGGGGGGGGGGGGGGGGGGGGGGGGGATCATGAAGAATTGAGGAGGTGAGTCCTGGTGGAACCTGACAGCCGGGATGGTGTTAATTACCAAACGCATTAGCATTCGCCGTCGCGACCTTGAGGGAGTGAGCCGTGTGGGTTCAGGAGCAATAAAGCTGGAAAAAGAGGTCTGATGGCATTATTTTATATGCTGTGCTAATTAATTTGTCGCGTGCATAATTTTGATTGAGCGCCGCGCCGCTCAAAGATAATGACTTATAGAGACTTTAAGCAGACTTGACTATGAATCCTCAAGTTTGCTCGGTTACCTTGACACGAAAAACTCCTAGTCTGTGGCTGATCCCATATTGCTTTATTAATGCACTTCTTCATCATCTCCACTTGTACACTCTTTACACAGGTTTTGCATAATATGATGTATTAATTCATTTCACTCCTTTTTTTTTCCCTTTTAATCATATTTTTGGCTGTCCGCTTTCTGTGTGCTCAGTTCCACAAAATGTGAAAATGATTACCTGTATTATGTATATTTATAATGATCAGAGGGAAAATGGGATATGAACACTGTATACATAAAGGATGTACTGAGACGTTGCCCAATAATGGACAGGATCCTATATCATGCTTTACGGATGGCCATTAATGACCTGAGAAAAACGACTCCTGCTAATGGCACGAGCAAAACAGTACTAAATCACCCACACCTGATGATACCGCAGTGACTGTGTATAAAGTACCGTCATCGATTTGTTGTCATACTTACTAACTTTCGTTGCCACAATGGAGATATTGTGCTGCGGAATACTCTCTCTGTCCAGGAGCTCGTTGGTGGAAATGGTCCCCTCAACCGGATCAATGTCAAAGTAACTGTCCAGATCGCTCTTCCAGTCAATGGAATACCTAATTATGATAATAAAAAAGACGTAATTAACGTCAGTATCTGCATTACAAATGAAGCACAGCAAACAAACAGGATTTGTTTACGGACAGCACAAGTAATTATCTATATACATGTATACGCACACACACACACACACACACACACACACACACACACACACATATATTCATATGGTCCCAGGTTACAAGTACCTTTCAAAAAATGTGTCCTAACCAGATTGTTCATATTTCTACAATTGTCAGGCATCACATGTGTGGACAAAAATATGTATTTTTATTTACTCTGTGTGTGTGTGTGTGTGTGTGTGTGTGTGTGTATATATATACATATATATATGTATATATATAGAGAGAGAGAGCGATATTGATGCATACTGTGTATTAGTACTTTACTGAAGAAATTAAGGTACAGATGTACATCTATTTTTATTTAACTGTAACCTTAACGTTGTAAGTCACTTTGGAAAAAAGTGTCAGCTGAATGAATAAATATAAATGTAATGTAAATGTAAAACAATAAAACATAAGAGCAACGGTGTCACTTCCACAGGACTCCAGCCAGTAAATAAAGTTCGCGATAACATTTCCCATCATCCAACTGCAGCCACTGTGCTAAAACTTCTAAGAGTCTAACGCAATAGCAGTTTTATTTACTTGTTTTATACCACAGTACTCTGGGTTCGAGTCCCTGCCGGGTGGTTTTCCCGCACCCTGGAGATTGGTACTTAACCCACATTGACTCACTAAACACATGAAAGTGTAAACTATAAGTTCTATAAATCAGTCTTGATAAGCGGCATCTGCTTAGCAAATAAATAATCATCCAAAGCCAACATGTTTTCAAGGCCGGACTGCTCATGAATGTTCATGGACTTAATGGGCTCCTTCTCAACACCCCCTCCCCCCGGGAGAGACCTGTTCGCTGTTGCTGTAGTCAAAATCAAGCAGATCTTTCTCACCAAGCTGAAGACGTCTCTCTGTTTAGTTCATTGGCATTTTTGTCCATTTCAGTGACCGTCCAAAGGCCGTCATGACTGATCTGTATTATGGCCACAGGCCTTTCAGCCTGGTCTCCGGCAGTAGATGTTTAATTTCTTAATAAACATCCATGGACATCAGCTCGAGTTTTTTTTTTTTTTTTCCTTTCCAAACGATCCACCACAGTTATAACAAAAGACATAAAAATGTATTAATGTCAAGGGCATAATAAGGAGTAGGACCACCCTTTGCCTTCAGAACAGCTTCAGCCCTTCTTGTACTGGTGCCATAAAACTCCTGAGTTGTGTGTAGTGATATACTGCATCATTATTTCGGAAGGAAAGCCTCTGGTTCTTTGAGGGATGGAAGAGAGAGAAATCCACTTTACACTCTCCGCTCCAGAACTTCTCATAAAGGTTCAATGACGTTTAGATGTAGTGATTGGAAAGGCCACAGCGGGAGCTAAATTTGATTAGCAGTGTGCATGGGGGTATCATGGCGGAGTGCGCCGTACGGTGCACCTGGTCCTATAAACGGCCTCATATTTCTTGGCTGTTATACAAGCGTGCAGGGGAATCATGGGACTTAATGACTCCCGCAACATGGCTGTCGACACCGTAACGGATCCCACACCAACGGTTCGCAGTGGACATTGATGGTTCAAAGCATTCTTTGGCTTTCTTCCAAAGTAAGCCTACGATGTTTCGAAAACTCATATATGAAAATATACAGAAAATGTTGTCTCACGGCATCTGGGGGATGCAAGACGACGTGGGTTCGATCCCCGCTCAGTCTGTGTGGAGTTTGCACGTTCCCCCGGGTGCTCTGGTTTCCTCCCACACTCCAAAGACATGCTGTTCAGGTTCCCCCATAATGTGTGAGTGACAGAGAGAGAGTGTGTGTTCCACTGACGTATGGACGAGTGACCCAGTGTAAGTAGTGTATCTAGCAGTGTAAGTCACCGCGGTGAATAAGGTGTGTGGCCTCATAACACTACAGAGTTAATTGGAAGTTTCTTTGGAAAAAAGTGTGTAATAAATAAATAAATGTAAATGTTGCACGTACAGTAAAAATTCACGTACTGCTAATTGGTCATGAACCAAATATGACCCATCTATGCATCTGCATTTGTAATTATGATTTATTCACTTCAAAGTTAAACTCCTTTGTAACTTGGTGCTTCTCTTATTCTCTGTGCCCCCTGTAGCCCAACGACATCCCTTCGCAAAGCCGTTTCACTTTGTTTGTTTTTCCTCGGAAATGCGAAGGCGGCACCAACTCATAATTTTGTACATTTTCCGTCCTGCTCGCTGCTAAATCCCCTCGTCATTCGCCGGATTTCTTTCTTCCTTCATGTAATCTTTGGTAAATATAGTAATGCATTTGTTGAGGGATTGAAGTAAGGCGAGTTCCCAATTAGCATGTTATTTATTTTCTCTAGGCTTTGTTTAAACTTAAAATACTTGCCAGCCTGTGTGCAGAGAGGGAAAGAGACTTCTAACACAACTGAAATATGTATTCATTATGAGCTCCTCTGCGCCCTTGGTGACAAAAAAAGATGTGACTCGTAACACCACGAAACAAACCACATGTTCCTCTACGGTGACATCTCGGGAGCAGATGAGTGGAGAAGCCACCCGAGAGATCCCGTCCAGTACATCCGCGTGCGCAGCAGCATCATTTGAAAGCCCTTCCGAATTGATTTGGGTCCAAGACGTGACTGCGGCCGCATAGGGAGCAGCGAAGACGCGAGATCTCGCTTGCATATTTGCGAGCTCTGCTTTTATTCTTGTCAAGAACAACTCGTCATTTTAACGGCCCGGGTGACTTTAAGAAACCATTAGCTTTTTCATTTCTACATCTTTAATCACGAAGAGCAGTGCCGTGCTGCGTTGTTTATGATCTGGCTGTTGCAGAATGCGTCTAATAGATGTAATATATAGTGCGAAAAGTCTGGAGAAACTTTTCTACAGTCGCGTAAGAACAATAGCAGTAGGAACACTTTCCGGACCTTATAAACTATTCTCAAGCGCAGGGGTGTGGTTCTGTACAGAAAAAAGTCAGACAAGTTCAAGCCATGGTTTTCTCAGTCACATCATACGGATGCGAGAGTTGGACAGCGAAGGAGATGGACAGGAAGAAAATTGACGCCTTGGAACTATGGTTCTGCCGAAGAATCCTGTGTTTACCCTAGACGGCCCGGAAAACAAATGCGTGGATATTGCAGCAGATCAAAACAAAAATGTCATCGGAAGCTCAGACGCCACGACTTCGACTCTCTTACTTCGGACACATCATGCGGAGAGAACAGTCAATGGAAAAGGACGTCATGCCGGGCAAAGTGGAAGGCCGGTTACATGATGGATCAACACAATCACCACAGCTATGGATGCCCCACGTTGAAGTCTTAGCCGCTTGGCGGAAGACCAGACACTTTTACATTTATTTATCAGACACTTTTCTCCAAAGTGACTTCCAATAAACTGTATGTAGTGTTATGAGCCCACACACCTTATTTACCGTGGTGACTTGCACTGCTAGATACACTACTTACACTAGGTCACTCATCCATACATCAGTGGAACACATTCTCTCTGTCACTCACACACTATAGGGGAAAAACCTGAACAGCATGTCTTTGGACTGTGGGAGGAAACCAGAGCACCTGGAGGAAACCCACACAGACAACATGAAAACTCCACACAAACTGAGTGGGGATCAAACCCACGCCCTCTCACACCACCCAGGTCCTGTGAGACAGCAGCTCCACTCGCTCCTCCACCATGCCGCCCAGATACCTCTCTGTAGCGTTGCCATGACGGCACCTAACAGCAACAACATAAACTATTTGCATGGTTTGGTAAATGACAGCAATTCTGGACCAGTCACCGAACAACCGGCTCTGTTCCTGTATCTTTCAAACAACCTCCCCCCCCTTCAAGTTCTTTTTAAAAAGTTTCCTCACTAGACTTTTCATATCTAAACATCTGGGTTATCGGTGAATCGTGTGCTTGTATATAATTTCGTTCTGGGGATTTTACAGGCATTGGAACAGTGAAAGAAAAACGGAAAAGTGTGATCTAAATGGTAATTGCAGAACACAGTACCATAAATAATACGATAATTTATGTGTAATAGATATTAATACAATGTGTGTTGTTCAATTCTTTTGCAAAGTGTAACTTTTAATGATCTGCCTTTGTATGGCTAATTTACTCTGCATCCCCATGCTAGGTCAGGTGTTGTGAGTCAATAAAACGTAGCATGTACAATTTCCTTTCCTTAATGAATAGGGCTTTGGAACAAAACTCCAGAGGAAAACCGAACACCACTCACACATGGATCAGTAATCCTTTGCTAAAAAGTAATTTGGTATTTCACTTTGGGATAAGGGGGGAGCGGAGGGTGGGGTGCAGATTCCTCTTCTGGAAGGGAAACTGCTCTTGCACCCTTGAGTTTGGTGCATTGCCTAGATTACCCAGTCTAGCACCTAGCTGAAGAAATACTCTCAGAGCACTGTATGCAATGCAGATAATAAAGAGCGAAATAAGAGGATTTTTACAAATACCAAATTCCATCAAGCTATGATAAGCAATATGCAAACAGTGCTCTGTCATGAGGGAAACAAAACCTTTGCTGCATGATTTCATCTTGCAGGACTCAGATGGCTGCTATTGGATTCTGTCTAAACAACACCTTATGAATAAGGCCTCGTAGGTGGAAGTTGAATAAATTATCTGCTGCAACCTCTTCGGAAGTGTAGCAGCTTGGGAAATAGCTTATGTGATTTTTTTTTTCTTTTTTTTTTAATGAATAAACTGATCCATCTTTAACCCTAACCCTTTCCAAAGCTCTGGGAACACAGGTGATGTGTTTCGAGAAGGAAAATTAATAATGCTTGTTTGGAGAACATGACAAATGTTTTATTAAGTGCAAAAAAATGAAAGCAGGGCAGCACTTCCTCTTCACAGCACCTGGGCTGTTTGGGTACAAGTTTGAACCCAGCTCAATCTGTGTGGAATTTGGATGTTCTCCCAGTTTCTGCATGGATTTCATTCGGGTGCTCTGGTTTCCTTCCACACTCCAAAGACCTGCAGTTCTGGTGAATTTGACACTTTAAATGGCGAATGTTATGCGACTGTGTGAATATCCGTGCATGTGGCTACCCTACAGACTGACATTCTGTCCAGGGTTTTTTCCCACCCCTATTGTTCGTAACCACCTGCAAGCAATCAACACAAGTGAAAAATTTACCACCACATTTTAGAATGGAGTTGTATTTTTTGCTGTTTATATACACACACACACACACACACACACACACACACACGCACACACACACACACACACACACACATACATTTTCAGAACCGCTTGTCCCATACGGGGGTCACGGGGAACCGGAGCCTACCCGGTAACACAGGGCGTAAGGCCGGAGGGGGAGGGGACACACCCGGGACGGGACGCCAGTCCATCGCAAGGCACCCCAAGAGGGACTCAAACCCCAGACCCACCGGAAAGCAGGACTGTGGTCCAACCCACTGCGCCACCGCACCCCCCGCTGTTTATATATTTATACATTTATGTAACTTTTCCAATCTTCCAGTCGACAGTTTGGTGCCACTCTGAAAATTAACTTGTAGCAGCATCTGATTCTCAGAGTTATAGCAGCATTATATAGTTCTTTCTTCATGAAATCTTCATGTCTTCTTTTTTTAATTTCTTGAAGAGGAATGAGGGAAGTGAAAATGGTGCATTGGAAATAAATTACAAAAATAAATGAACAGATAAAGAAGAGAATTTTTAATATTAAGGGAGTGCGTGTGTTTCGACAGGCCAGATTCAAAACAGTACAAATACACACACACACACATTTTCCAAACCGCTTGTCCCATACGGGGTCGTGGGGAACCGGAGCCTACCAGGCAACTCAAGGCATAAGGCTGGAGAGGGAGGGGACACACCCAGGACGGGACGCCAGGCCGCCGCAAGGCGCCCCAAGAGGGCCTCGAACCCCAGACCCATCAGAGAGCAGGACCCGGTCCAACCCACTGCGCCACTGTGCCCACTACACAGCACAAATATAGATGCAAAATATCATATGACTGTTAAAAAGATTTCAAGAGCTTCCTGCCCCTTGCAGGACATCAGTGGACAATTTGTCTTGGTCTGAGTGGAGAACATAGTGTTCCTGATCAGATCCCATACAGAACAATGCCCATTAGTCACTTCTAAAATATTTAACATGAAGAGGCATGGTAAAAAATAAATGAATGTACAAATAAATAAATAAATAGAGAAAAAAACATAAAAATACAAGTGAATGGCCTTTTAGTGCTGTCAATCCAAGTCTCTTCTCTTCCACTCCATTTTATTCTATGAAATATTGAAGGCAAATATGTTCCTGCTTGAAGCATCGATATAATTTTTTATTTCTTTTTTTTTTTCATTATTTACTGCTGTTTTCTGTTGCTACTTTTAACACAGTACTGGCAAACTTCATCTTGCCTTGGTTAAATGATGCAAAAATATTTTTAAGAACAGAACCTTTTTGGAGCAGCACAGTGGTGCAGCGGGTAGAGCAGGTGCCTCAAAGAATGTCTGCCTGGTGTCTGAGGATAGGTTTGGTCCCATTTCAGCAGGTCGGAGTTTTCGTGTTCTTCCTGTGTTTGTATGTTGCCTGCAAGTGCTCACGTTTACCTTCACACTCTGAATACGTGTTTCTGATCAGCTGATGCCTCTAATTTGTGATTGTGTGTGACTAACTTCCCATGGAGTGGCTCCCCATCCGTCGTTTACCCCGCCTGCCCTGATTCCCTATGTTCCCAGGACGGACTCCAGACCGCTGCCACCTCATCGATAATGAGTGAGCGAATGGCTCTTTTTGTTGTGGATTTGGAAAATATAATATAATATATGAAAAATATAATCAATATACTTCTGAAATTCCGCACTGGCCATGAGTGTGGATTTCATTTCTGTTCAGGTGAGCGACCCTGTTGTAGTTTTGAAAGAACAGAGAGTGGGTACAACCGTAAGCAGAAGAACTGATGGTGTACTGGTTACAGCTGCTGCATTTGGATCCAGTGGTTCAAGGCTTGAATCCCAGCTGCAGAACCCTTAAACAAGGTACTATCCCAAAAAATTGCTATGGTGAAATGATCCAGCTGTATAAACGTGAAGATAATTGCAGGTAGATTAACATTGTAAGACTCCTTCTTGGAGAAGAGTGTCAGTTGAATGAATGAATGTAACTGAACTAGTTTGCTGATAGAATAGATGTGCACTGTAACACCGTCAGTGTAAAAATCCTTCCGAGGGAAAAATCTGTCCTTTGAAAGACATAATTAACAAGGCTTTTAATCAAGATATAATCAGTTGTGACAGCTACGGAGTGGGTCTGTAAAATGTGAGACCTTTCCAAATACTTTCATTGAATTATATGAATCATATTTCTGTCCTATATTTCAATTCCCAGAAATACAACAATAGCAACTCGTCTTGCCAGACGTGTGTAACTGTCCAGCGTACTTGTATTAGCCAGTGAAAGTTCTGGAAATCTTCAAAATACCAAAATGTGTTGATAAGAATTGCAAGACACCAAACCTTCTTGAGGCTGGAGATAAATGTGTTTCTAACAGTAAACGACCGAAACCTGAGAAAAGGCCTGTATGGAAAGACAGAGCGAAGAGCCTGCAAGGCGGGCGGTCGTCACCTGACCGCGCTGCTTCCCACGTCGAGGTCTTGCGCGGTCACGGCGCCGATGATGATGCCAACGGGTGTGTCCTCGTACACGTCCATGGTATAGGATGGCTTGCTGAACACGGGGGGCTCGTCCACGTCCAGAACGTTGACTTTCACCGTGGCTGTGTCTTTGAAGGGACCCGCATTGTGGAAGCGGGGGTCCAGATGAGGGTTTGAGGCCTCTACCTTGAAAGTGTACGCCTTCTTCGTTTCGTAGTCCAGAGGCTAAAAGAGTTAAACAAGCAAACAAACGAAAGCAAATAAACAAAGCCCAAAGCCATGTTTTTCTTTTTCTTTCTAATCCTTAAGAGTGAGACTTCAACAACTTTCAAATGTAATTAGCATCTTACCATTTAAAAGGTTTAGCAAGTCACAGTTTGGAAACCGTTTTTAACAGGTGTCTCTCGAAAGAACACAAAAGGCATGTTTCACGGCGAGTAACTGTTACATCTGCGTGACGACTCCATTGTTTTGCTTCGCTGACATTAGCGCTGGTATGCAGATGAAGGTGGGGGTGCAGGGTGCCCTATTCCTCTGCCAGTGTCCAACCTTGTCTGTCTCCTGCTCCATCACGAGCGACGGGGACTCAGCTGCCGACCGTTGCTTCGCTACAACGGTCCCATGACGCGGCGGTACCAGTCTTTCTGTTGTTTTTCAAACGACTGCGCCACATGATGCACGATTCCTCAAGCAGATGTTTCGCAGAAGTTTTATTTTACCACAATGACCCTGCGGAATTTTTCCGCTCAATGCAAAACAGTGCGAACGCAGTCACGCAATCTCCGTCGCCACGGCATCCAGCGCCGTTGTTGCTCTCCCTTCATCGTGAAACAACAATCCCAAAGGTCAGCGGAAAACATGGGAACAAGCTGGAATAAATCATAACGCATACAGAAGGACGTAGGAGTTATGCAAAACTGTTTATGTGAATGATGCGCACTTCCTTTCAGCGATGATGAGCAGTAGTTTAAGCAAAACAAACAACAAAGGGGAACAAACTAAGCTGCAGATTTAATCGTTTGCTGAGGTGGTGCCTTTGTTCAAAGCAACTAATAACATTAGGTTTATATACTATACTAAGCCAATGGTTTTTACCCATTTTGCAATTAGGAATTTTTATTCGTTATTTTTTATACCAGAACAATTCAGAGTGAGTACCAAACTCAAGGGTACTGCACTAAGCGATGGGATTTGAACAAAAGTCCTTCCTGTTACATGTTGACGGCACTAAGCATCATGCCCCCTGCTGCCCCCAGCATTGAGACTTTATCTGTCTGTATTAGAATCACTGTGAACCGCTTTCTACACCCTTTCATTACCCAGCAAATACAATATATTTCTTTTCGCCACTTCCAAAGGTGCTGCCATGGCTGGACTGAACCTCACCCAGGAAGGACCGACGTTGACTTTGAGCAACACACTGCTTGACCGGCTGTAGATCACCATCAAATATTATGATGCTCCTAAACCCCCCAACACTCTAACATCTCCTTTAACATCGTGTACATCTGTGATTCTGCTTCTAATGTCAATTGCTGCCAGTGCACTTGTTGTTTCTGTATCTCATTTTGCCTTTTTGCTCTTTTGATGCGACCTTCCAATTAACAGACCATGTTATTCACTCTGAATAAACCACAAAGGAAGGGACTCGATATAAAAATAAACGTATGTAACAAAAATAACGGAAAAAACTGAAACACCCCTGCAATTAATACATAACACACTCCTTTCCGCCCGTTCTTTTTAGAGGGGGTTGTAATTGCACAGGAAGAATAATGTGTTTCTCTGCAGGTTGCCCAGCCTGTGCACTTTAATTCAATAGCAACCTAAGGCACTTCTGTCAGAAGACTAAGAAGTCTATTTGGCTTAAATTGAACACCTGTCGCCCGAGACACTCTGTAGGAGCTATTTTATGGTCATGAGGCAGAATAATGACTTTTAATCTGAAAGGTCACTCTGTCTGAATTGATCTTGCTGCCTTTTAGGGGATGTAATAATTTGACGTAACATATAAGAATAAGTTTTTGATAAACAATAGCTAATTGGTATGTTATGAATGTATTGAACAGTGTCCTCGTCTATATTTGCCTACATATAAACACAAACAGACACACCCCTGCACCCCTCCGTTGACTTTGATGCAGAAAGAGACATAGATACTTACAAACACTTTACAGAAGGCCATACACACACAGACACACAAACACACTCATGTAGCCATTGGTGAGCATACACAATATACACCCCACGCATAACTACACGCACGGATGCTGATGGGCTGAGAGCTCAAGCGATACATCATCAGTCCACATCCCACCAGCAGGCTGGTCCATTTCCATCCCACGGCTCAAACTCCCACACTTTATTACCCCAGCCAGCAGACCTCCTTAAGTCCGGCACAGAAGGACATCAGTGAAACAGAGTAGAAACTTGCAAGTTTTCTTGAATTGCATATTGCAATTCCCACAAAGTGTAATGTCTTTGCGAAAACTCTGCATCCTTACAAGTTGCTTTTTCTGAAAAAAAAAAAAAGAACAAATTCCAAAAATACTGCTGCAATTTACCTCACACACACACACACACACACACACACACACACACACACACTATCTGAAACCGCTTGTCCCATACGGGGTCGTGAGGAGCCGGAGCGTAACCCACATTACAAAATTCAGTTGTCACTTTTGTCAACCGAATTAAACCATTTGTCCACAGCAGTCAAAATAACTACGATTCTCCGCTGCACCAATATTGCAAAATTGTTCAGTCAACAGCCAGTTCATCTTCATGAATGAAACACAGTCACCAATGAGCTGATGTTTGCAAGATGTCACGAAGTAAGAGGATGAGGGCAGAGATGAACAGAAGAGCAAGTGCATGGCTTAAGGAGAGGAAGGGGATCTCTTAGACAAAGACGTGTTCAGACGTGTGGTAGATCAAACCTTCAAAGACATAGAATAGATGTTCCAGGCAATATTCAAGTCAGAATCATCAATCTAATCTTTGTCTTTCAATAACAGTGACTGATCAGAGGGTGTAATTCAATCAAATGTGTCAGCAATACTTGGTATACTCTGACACACCAGAATGTTTGACACGTGTAAGTATGAGTGGCGTGTGAGAGTGACTTTCTTGCCAGTTTCAGCACCACGGACAGCTAAGCTCAGCACTGGGAGCTGTCCAATTACAAGTCAGCTGCTGACTATTTTACATTTGCATTTATTCATTTAGCTGATGCTTTCCCCCAAAGGAGCCACAGTGTTAAGCTGCCTACAATTATTTACCCATTTATATGGCTGGTTATTTTTACTGGTGCAATTTAGAGTAAGTACTTTGCTCAAGGGTACTAGAGCCGGAGGTGGGATTCCAACGTACGACCTTTGGGTTGAAAGGTAGCTGCTCTAAACACTACACTCCCAACTGTCCCCTGTGTCTTTAACTGTTACCCGTTGTTGTTATTTTCATTGTTAGCTACAGCACTGCTTTCACTTGCTCTTTAAAATGTTTCACACATAATAACGGCACTATCCCAGTGAGGGAAAATGAAGACCTCCCACCCAGTGGCAACAGGACCAAACCCCCATGCATTTTGCATGATGATCATCACCTGGAACTAAAATCTTGAAGAGAGTAAAACATTTCCTGGTTCTCTTGCACTGAACGTCCATGTGCAGTGATTTCTTCCCTGTAAGTCATACGGTTTAACTGTTCTGCTGAAGAGAAACACAAACCTCTAGGGGAACTGGTGGAGTTCTACCCTCTGGCTATCTGTTCTTCTGCTGCCTACTTTGTTTCCACCTCAGACCTTTCCTCAAATGACAAGGGGTTCTTTACTGTATTAAATGTAATATACAGAGTTAAAAGAGAGCCCTGCTCTTGCATCACACAAATAAAGGGGGGGTGGCTCCCACTGTCAACATAATTGTTACCAACAATGAGTGAACTCTGAGTGAAAGGGATTCAGACAGACCAAAACAACTTTGAAAATGAGCACAATGCAGTTTTGGCAGCGACTGACTGGATCTAAAAACAAAACACAGAGCAGATGATACAGCTGCACAAAGAAAACACACTGTCCATAGAGCAGTTCCCAGAATGTGCATATTTTAATTTCTAACAATGGTGTTTCTGCTTTGAGTGAAATAATCCATTGCATTTACCTGCAGTATTTTGGAGTTAACAGTAATAAATATTTTCTCTACTTTCTCTGAGAAATAGGGGAGAAAAGGGAACTTGGAGCAAATATGATCCCCTACACATTAACACATGCTGAGGAACCCTTAACTTATCTGCAGTTAGGAGTCATGGGCGGGGGGGACCCCACTGGTGTCACGTTCATCCGAAGCCAGTGTGACCATGTGCGGCACCAGCTTTGGAGAAGTGTACAGCACAGATTTCATATAGTTTCTGGGTCTACTGTACAACAGAATTATTCCCATACAAAGCAGACAGCTGGTGAGGCCTGGCATGTCTCAGTGTGTCCTTATACTGTACATCCTTTCATCATTCTTGCCAGATAACAGATTGCTTCATTACACACACTCTCACACACACGGCCATGCAACCTGCCTTTATTGTCCTTTTCCCCATCCTCCTAATGAGTTCCCTTCATTGTGCAGCAGAAGGAATACGACCATCATCCACTGCCATGCATATTGGATGTTTGGTAGTCACTGCTGAGAACTGCCAGGGATGGATTCACCACGCTAGGGGATTTTAGCCATGTGACAAGGCAATAGAGAAAATACGGTATGAGGCTGATCAGAAGCCGTGACTTAATGAAGAAGATCGAATGGACTTCGTTTTTTTAGCCAGCATTTTGTACATAATTTATTGAAAATGACTTCTTATTTGAAATAAACACTTCATTCTTATTTGGAAATGAGCTATGACGTTCTTTTCCGAGTTGCGGCTGAATGAATTTAATTCTATTGTGGTCTGTTAAGTCGGATTAGGACGGTATAATATAGCGCATGATTTAATTGCCTTCTATGCGTTATGATAACAGGATCAAAAGACGGTCAACAGAAAACGGGGAAAAAAAAAGATAAAGAAAACACATACATTGGTTCCAAAGTCAATGTTTTGCTTTTTTTTAGTTTATTTCTGACAAATACTTAAGGTCTTGAAAGTCTAATGAAATGTATATTTTTGGGAAATTTATCACAGTTGGAGGGGACTATGTAAAAAGATTTCTGTTTCAATTAAGGAGCTTCATTGAGAAATTGAGATAAAACTGGAAAAATGTGCAGGCAAATCCACAACGGAGTTTGGTGGTGATATCAGATTCATCTGTTCTGCCCAAATCAAAGTGCAACCATAAAAGAATAGCCACCGGACAGATACAGATTAATAAGTCATACTGAGAATAATTAAATAATTATTTAAAGCCCACTATGACCTACCAACCTCTTCAGTCCCAGCCACTGATAACCCACTAAGGAGAAACTTTTTGCAAAAGAAAGCAACAAAGCAAACATGAAATAAAATAAAATAAAATAAAATACAGAAGCAGCTGCTCCAGCGTGGAAAGGTTCATTGGATTTGGAGTTGTTTAGCCTCCAGCCGTGAAAATGGTTTGTGGATCAAGGATTCATTTTGCAATGTCTTTGTCACAATGACACTGAGCGCTGAAATATGATTGAACATATTGCACAAACATAAGCCTCAAAAGTGATTTTTTTTTGCAGACAGATATAGTGAGAACGCAGTATGCTGGCCTCACTCTTTTTCTTCGTTCATTGGCCAGGACAGACATCTACCTGTCAGCAACATCAACAGCAGCGCCACTCGGGGACGGACGCATGGTTGTCCTTGTGTGAAAATACGATGGAGACTGACTCTGCCCTGCAGTACATTTGCAGGATGTGTGGACTGATTTTAAGGGATGCCATTTCATATAATTACGCAGTGAGAGGTGAGCAAAACACTGATATTCCTACAAATTTTTGAAAGGGGAAAATTGCTCAAGATGACTTTCGCACTTGTCCAATTTATCCAATGAAGGAAATGCAATTTTTATTGCACTTTGCGGAGCTCCGTCAACATGCGCTGTTACTTACGAGCAAAACGTTTCATTTCAAAAAGCTGGCCGCAATATTCCCAAAGGTCATGTATTTGTGCTTGTAGACAACGGGTTATAGGAGGCTGCCAAGAAAGTGAATTATGGTGTTTGTAAGTGCAGCCAAAAAAAAAAATCCCCAAACAACCACCACTTAAACTCATGCTACTTGAAAATAAATTCATGATGTTGAGGTAGCAGTGAGGTGGAGCAGACTGCAGCACCTCGATGGCTTTTTCGCCTGCGCGTTGCCACTGATCTGGAGTTAGTTCCAAAAAGATTCAACACGTCACTTTGACACACGAGAGTTGAACATGTAAGGCTCTAATGAGCCTTGTTTCACCTATAAGACGGAATCCTCAACCGAAGGACAAAAATGGCACCAATGACTAAAATGAGGACCTAACAATGAAAGCAGCAAATGCAGGAACAGGAACGGACTGTCATGGGTGCATCATCATCATCATCGTCATCCTTCATCATCACCCTTTTTCTTGGCCCCGAACAAAGATCTCTTTCTGTTTTTGTTTATACCATAAATACAAGGCATTTTAAGCTGAACGAGAGCACAGTGCAACCTATTTATTTGCTTAGAGGAGCAATTTTTTCCAAAGCAACCTATTTAATGTGTAATTTTACACTGTTATCCATCCTTGCAATAGAATAGAACAGAATCACAATGGGGTTCAATGTGTCATCACAAGGGTAGAAGAAAAATATTCCCACTCCTCCTGTTCCATGTAGTTCCCTCTAAATTCATCTGCAACATCCAGGAAATGGTATTTAGGGGTAAATGACTGTCTACATTCACAACAATGTTTTTTCCACTTAAAGAGGAACAGCAGGGTGTCGACAGACCTCTGGGATTTCAGACCACCTTGCAAGTCAGCACCCCCTCCACCCCTCCACATGATCACCGGAGTAGCTTTTTTGCCAGAGCTTTGATATGGAAATGTGTACCACGGTAATACCAAGGGCAGCAGACCCAAGGGAAAGAGTCATGACTCAGAAATCTGAAGTGTGGTACCAAAGGCACTGGCTCATGTCCAGTCCAAGAATTCAGTATCACAGAGTATCAGTGCTGCGTCTTTCACAATGATCGTTAAAGGGTTAATTTTGGTCATTTTTCAGGATGCGTTTAAGATCAGGGAAGGTGCATTTGTCAAAGCTTCCATAATGTAAATTTTTCAATTTAATTTCTTCTTGCAATCATTTTTCACAGAGAACGCTGGACAACGACGACGTTGGATCCCACTCACATAACGATGTCATTTAAATAATTTCAGGGGCGTGATGAAGAGACCTCCTCTTCGGTCGCCCGAAGGGCCGAAACCTCCCAGTTTGACTTGTTCTCGGCAGTTCACCTGGATGTTTGTCACGCTGTAAATGATTCCAGCCGCTGTTTCTGGTTCGGAAGACAATGTGAGTTTGTGTGCACTGAGCTCAGTGTTTGCCCTCTGTTCCTCTTTAACGTTTCCCAGACAGAGCAGTCATTACCAAGTCAAAGCTGCGGCTGGGAGATTGCAGGTCCAAAGCTCACTGGGGCTCACTTAATGTCCATCACTCGAGTCCGCAAACAAGCGAAGGTGCAAGGCGTCTTGTCCAAAGTCACTTTGGATGAAAGTGTTCGCTAAACAGTTGGCCCTGAGAGTGTCTCTGGATTAGAGCGTCCGCCAAATGGATTAAATGCAAATGAAAGTGCGGCGGGCCAGAACCTGCCAGGTGAATCCCCTGCAATCGTTGAAATCCACCAGGGAGTCACTCCCTTTTCCGCAACTGGGGTGAGGGGACGGATGACAAACAGTAGTGCATGTTCCACGCCTGTGAGCCACATTCATTGCAGTTTTCTGGCACAGAGATTCGCTCATTCTTTCTCCACTCTGGAAATAAACTAAGCTGGGGGTGGGGGGCATAATAAGGATAATAAAAAATGACACTGTTCCACTTCATTTCCATATTATTTATGTGAAATTTGACTAATTGCCATAGTTACAGTTCAAACTCAGAAAATGTACTTATTGACATCCTGAAACAGTGTCATTTTTTTAATAAACTGCTTTTCAGTAGAACACACACACACACACACACACACACACACACACACACACACACACAGAGAAAGACTCACGAATTCTCGTTGTAGCTCCGACATGTTATTCGAACGCGAAGCTATGTCACCGAAGGTAACTGTCAAAGTGACGGTGACACCCTATGACTAAAATTCTTGAAACATTCTTTTTAAAAAGCCTTTCTCCTGTTTATTGTCTTTTCACTAAGCAGTTGAGGCTACTTCAGTTTACTCTGGGAAATGGGGGCTTTCTCAAACTCAAGTCTAGGCCTTTAATCAGCATGATCCCTCAGCAAGACCATAAAGAAAAGTGGTGTAGGGGTTTGAGTTGTTGCTTTTAGTCCAAAAGGTTATAGGTTCAAATCCTGCCATGAGTTCTTGTACTGTGGAACAAGGTCCTTCCCTTGTAGTGCTCCAAAAAAAACCACCCTGCTGTATAATGGTGTAAATAACTGCTACCAATTTAACATTTCAGGTGGACACCACCGCAGTTTAAATGCATGTTGTGTGTTCAGTCACTTTAGTGTTATTCCATCACTGCCTACTGGACCTCAAGTCGGAGGGAGGGGGGTAACTACTAGTTACACTGACGCAGCGACCCAAGCAGCCCTCCGGACTATAACCTCCCTGCTGTACCTGAGTCTGAATCATTTCGGCATCATCACGCACACAGAGCCCCCACCTCCGCAACTGCTCCTCCCCAGGGTCCTTCAGCACCACGGCCTAAATATAACTACTGACCTCAAATCCCAGCAAAGGAGATGACAGTCCTGTTTCGACCAGATTCATTGCTGTCTGTAACTGACCAAACGAACACTGACACAAGGATGACTGATGCTGGCAGTTGGATGATGTCTAAAACATTTGTAGTCATAGCTAAATATGAAATGAACAACAAGCAAATCAAAATGTTAAGGAAATTATTATTATTATTACTATTATTATTATTATTATTATTATTATTGTCCATGTCGGTACGAACATTCAAAGTAAACGTAAGTGACCTACAGATGGTGCTGTGTGCTCACATGGAAGTTGTCCCAGGAACTGCAGTATTTCACGTTGCAGTGTCCTGAAAAACTGTCCACGGTGATAATGGAAATTGCTCTATACCTCACTTCATATAGACACCGCATTATTTCACTCCAGATCTTACCCATTCCATCGTTTCCCACTTTTTAAAAAAATTTCTTATTTATTGATTCGTTTTTAAATTAAGCAGCTCAGGTGAGATTTTAGTTCTGGGGGGTATCCTATTCTTCGTCCGCGTCCGCTGAAGGAATAAATGTAAATGGATTGCAATAATTTCCAGATCTACAGGCTTTGGGCTGCAGGTGCAGTTCATTGACAGTAATGCGTCACGTTGCCTTTTCCTTCCGTTTGACAAGCAGTGTTATTAAAGCTCCTCGCTGCAGAAATGAGGGATAGGTTATTTTAAAGGCCCGACGAGGCGTCGGTGCGCTGCTCCACAGGTGTCAGGGTGCATTTCAATCACTGGCGGACTTACCCGAAACGCCAGGTAAGGTGAAGCGCTATCCAGTTAATGACTTCGTAACTGCAATTAGTTGCAGATGAAGAGCAAACGGCAGCACTACACTGATGCCCTTGAGGGAAGGAGCGGAAGACCCCTCGTCTCAGCATCCCCGGTCCGACGCTGTGCGCCTTTCCTCTCGACGAGAGCGCTTCCGTTTCCAGCACGCAAACAATTCTGCAGATGCCGTTACCAAAGTGAAAAATGATGTGCTCGGGTGACTTCGCTTGGTGTGATTCCAGAGCTTGCTCTTTGCCACCGACAGCTTCGACTTTGACGAGTCTATTTAACCGCCGGTGCCGAAGGATGCTTTGCCCCATTGCAGCACTTTGAGAATGGAGAACAGACGCTGTAATTCACACTCATCCCTTTCCTGCGCTACTTGATGTATTAAGTCGCACCGAAATTCATCTCGTATTTGCATCGTTGTGTGCAAACACGGAAGAGCGGTAACACGCTGGCTTTCTTCACTCTTCCCACCTCTGTCCTTCAGAATACCTCTGTTCACATGTCCTCTTTCAGTCATATTAACCCCCAACCACCCCCCACCACCCCGTCACACAGCATCAGTGTAAATTACAGCACCCTGACCTGTTATTGCCCCTTGCGACAAGTATAGTGCCTTACAGTAGTCATGTCAGAATGCGTACGCATGTTACAGGGAAGGCGGGAGGCACAGGGGCACAGCGAGTAGCGCTGCCGTCTCACAGTATCTAGATGGTGTGAGAGGACATGGGTTCGATCCCTGCTCGGTCTGTGTGGGTTTCCTCTGGGTGCTCTGGTTTCCTCCCACATTCCAAAGACATCCTGTTCGGGTTCACCCATACTGTGTGAGTGACAGAGAGAGAGAGCGTCTTTTCCACTGATGAGTGACCCAGTGTAAGTAGTGTGTCTAGCAGTGTAAATCACTGCGGTGAATAAGGTGTGTGGGCTGATAACACTGCATAGAGTTCGTTGGAAGTCGCTTTGGAGAAAAGCGTCTGATAAATAAAATAAATGTAAGCTGGCAGGTTCGCATCCCTGGGATTGTGCTTGGAGCGCATGGGCGACAGCGATGCTGCTCTAAAGGATGAGGCCCCCCCCAGTGCCGTACCTGGGAATGGTGCGGTAGCGCTGCAGGACGGTACGAGGGAGCGGAACTGTGCCGGTATTTCCATTTCACCGCTGCGGAGTACGCTCTACTGCAGTACATGTGGAGCGAGTGGGCCGTCCATTTAATGGACTCCTTGGACAGGCGCCACTGGGTGTGCTAAGGCCACACATGCCGAGGGTGAATAATGCCGCTTGCCTGGGCTTAGGGCTTTTCAATTACTCATAGCAGAGGCAGCGTCATTTACTGACAGCTTAAGGAAGAGGGGGAAACAATATAATGAAAACAGAGCAGGAAAAAAGCAAATATACTTAAACAAATCTAATCTGACAACAAGCTCCTTAGACGCAAAACCCCAAGATGTTATGGGTTTCCATCCCATTATTTTCCGTCTGTCGGATACTGCCAGGATCTGCGGGCTTCGCTCTTGTGGATCCCTGTTGCAGCCGGTGCTATTGTTTCCCAGTAATCTTTTATTTTGCAGGGGGAATGTCTAACCTCTGCCCCCCTACCCCCACACGTTGGCTTCATCTTCTATCGGCAGAGAGAAAAAAAAAACCAGATGATTATCCCTTGAACCCATTACTCTGCCTGATCCTCTTATCACATAACAAACCTTGCTGAGCCCTTGAGTGAGGGGTTCGTCCGACTTTGTTTCACCCCCAACCCCCCTTTCCTTCATTATCCCCGGGCTTTCCTTTTTGTGTTTTACTCTTACCCCCCACCCCCATCTTCTGCCTCAGGGCTCCATGCTCTTTGTGACTTGCCTCTATGGGGGGAGGTGTTCGGACTCTATGGAAAAGGCATTCGGACCCCATCAGGGGACGTGTTTAGCCTCTGTTGCCGCTGTAATGCCACCTTCCTAGGAGGCGAATATATTAAACATCCCTATTGTCAGCATGGCTGTGGATCAAACTCCAAACAGAATGACAGAGAAAGAGGTATTCAGGGGCTGCTCATCCTCAGTATTCATGATGTAAACACATAAATGGCCTCATTTACATTATAATCAGGGCCCTGTTTTATGGTATAATTCCATTATTCATTCCCGGGAAGGTCGGCTTTAATGATTTACAGCCAAATAGTTTTGTTCGCCTTTCCTTTGGAAAGTCCTGCCTTGTTTTCCCCAGGTTCACAGGAGCGAGCAAAAGTAATTCACTTTATTCATTTTTTCCGTGGGTGTCAGCATCCGAAATGGGTCGAGGGAACTGATTCAGGTGCGATTTGCACGGAATGGGAAAACAGGAAACCGACACAAAACAAACGTGAGACGAAGGGAAGCTCGTAGCTTTTCCGACGGGCATTTCGACGCACTCTCGCGCGCTCCCGAACCGATTTAAAGGTCTGCAGAGGCAAACCCTCCACCAGAGGAAGATCATATCCTTAGGCAACGGTCCAAACGCAAAACACAGGCTGAGAAACCCGGAGAGAAGATGATGCTGTTCATACTCTGCCAACTGCTTTCGAATCCTTTTTTTTTTTTTTATAAAATCAAAATGCCTTTGCCCTCCTTTCTTGCCCAAGTTGGTGATGCACTCAAGCGGCACTAAGTGTGCCACTCCGAGAGAATTTAGCCCAACTGAGCATTTAGCCGAGGACACCGGTATTTTTTTATTTATTTATTATAAAACAGGGCTTCTCAGCTGACTGCGTCAACAGGGATTCCTTCTTGTCACATTAGATTTGAAGGTACAAGACTTGAAAGGTCCCAAAAGTGCAGTTATTTATTTATTTTTTCTTTATTTTCGGAATAGAAGACGACATTGGAGCTGAATTGGATGAGGGAAAAAAACGGCTCCTGTTCCGGTGCCTTGTAGGAAATATACCTCTGTAATGGATATATCAATTTTAAAGTAATTTGAAACGGCATTATATGACCGAAACAGGAACCCCAACTGAGCACGAGTTCCGGCGCCAATAACAAATGTGTGTGTGTGTAATAACTGAGCACGGAACCTCGCCTATAAAGCTGAACACCCATGATCACAAGATATTTGCAATCCACCTGCTATATAAAGTCCAGCTCTGTCTTTCAGGGGGACCGAGATGCGTAAGAAACATCTCGAAGGAGCTTTTCCGTTTCCCTGTTTTCGTTAAGACTGTAAGGTGCTGAGAAAGAAGGTCTTTCAACGCAGGACTGACTGCACATGTTCTCCGCGTAGGAGAACCAGGAGAATATGAGCCAGGAGAACTTCAGTGTGGCAGATCATGACATGAGCAGAAATTATTACATTTTCAGATTTTCTAAATTACTTCCATCACAAGCATAATCTCGGTTCCAGATGCATTTGTGTGTGTGTGCGTGCTGTGTGTGTGTGTGTGTGTGTGTGTGTGGGGCTGATGATGGTCCTGGTTTTACAAGGACTCCAGTTAGAGTCCTCCTACTGCCCTGTACACCTCAATGACTTCAAGGAGCGTAGTAGGGAGGGTCACATACAGAGTCGCTAGCAATGCTGTCCATTCGGTCGACCGTGTACAGGATGACAACGGCTGGCAGAACACGAGACAATACATTTCTGAGGGACATAGCGACTCCCCAGCTGACACACAGCAGATGGCAACCAAACAATGAGGACTGCTTTCAGATCAGTTTCTACATCAACTTATAGGCAGTCAGGCCTCTCTCTCTCTCTCTCTCTCTCTCTCACACACACTCACTCACTCTCTCGCACTGATTTTCCAGTCTCAGAAAGGAAAGAGATGGTGAACAGGAAATGCCCACCAGGTTCCCAGCAAGAAGTCATAAATGGTTAATTGTGCGATAATGTTGAACTTAATAATGTGAATTATTCCTCCGAGAGGAAAAAAGCGCGAAACCTCAAGCCTGGACACTGTGATGAGCTCCCTCTGAACAGTGTGTGGTACCATGGGCTGGCTAAGGTTTATGGCGATTCATAAACAGCCTCCGCGGTGAGGAATGGATGAACAGGAGATGATATTATTTCCTCCAGTCACCTTTTGTTTGAAGTCTCTTCCAAATTGTATGAGATTATTTTGAAGGAAGCCATGAGTAATTTTTTGAACATAACATTCCATTTCGGTTTAAACAATTATTTATTATATATTTATGTATATCTATTATATATCTTTCATAGATGACTGTATAAACACTGCCACAAGATATTAGAGGCAAAGTTTCAGTTTTATGTATTGTCTAGATTTAGAGCTCCAGACAATGTCTTATGGCCTGTTTTGCATCAAATAAATGTTAAAAGAATCAAAAAATAGTCCCACTACAGTTATGAACAAATTATGTGTTGGAACCTGAAGCCAACGCACCTTCTTCAGGACAATGATGCCCTCCTGGTTGTGCACATTGGTTGCGATGTCGAACGTAGTCCCCCCGTCCCCGGGAACGATGTTGTACTCCACTTCGGCATTCTTTCCAATGTCCAGGTCATGGGCTTTGATCCTGCCCACAGCGGACCCCACAGGAGAAGATTCGGGAACCCTTAGGTGAAATATGCCTTTGAGAGAGGGAGAGAGAGACAGACAGACAGAGAAAACAGATAGTGAGGGTAATATCTGTTTTATCTAAATCTGTTGATTAGAGAACAAGCGATTGCTTCTCTCACCAGGGAGTCGTTCGACAAATTTGCAGGAATACAAACAAAAAACAAACGAAAACAACAGGCAGCATGACGCCGGGTTAGGGAGTTCGCAGCGTAATCAGAGAAACGTCTACTTTTCAAGGGTAACCCAACATTTTAAATGTGTGACTATACACTGAACAGTTAATGTGGTGCGAAAATGGGATCTTTGTTTTAATTGTGTACACAGTTATGTAATTATATCTTTAATTTTTCCATTTTTGTGTTACTTTTTCCAAAAAATCTTTCAGAGAACAATGTAACATTTGTAATGTAACAGAATATTCATTAAAAATCCAGAAACTGGTTCAGCCACACATTTGACCCCAAAAGCCATGATTTTTGGCTGTTTCAGTGCAAAGTGTTTACACGGAATAAAATACATCCAAACTGCTGTTTCATAGCATGATCTGAGCTGAGCATTCATCACCAAAATATTTCACATAAACCTCAGTGAAACTAAAGTTTATATAAACCCGATGACCTATGTAAAATAAATGCACTCCACATCTTTGAGGAGACACACCCAGGACAGGACGCCAGTCCATCACAACGCACCCCAAGCAGGACTTGAACCCCAGACCCACCAGAGAGAAGGACCTGGCTATATATATATATATGTAAACCTGAAAAAAAAATGTCTCACTTTTTGAAAACCTGGGCGGGTTGTCATTGACATCGCTCAGGGTGATGTTGACCGTCGTGGTCCCGGCCAGCCCCCCCAGTTGTCCTCCCATGTCCTTGGCCTGGATGAGGACATGGTAGAGCTCCTTCACCTCCCTGTCCATGTTGGGCAAAGCGGTCCTTATCACACCTTCAGGAGAAGGTGCCATTGAGAGAAAGAAAAAGAAAAGAAAAGGTGAGCATCAATTTCATTAGGGAAGTGACGCTCGGGTGATGGAATCAGGACGTTCAAATTACCTGAAGGAGGAAGACGGTCTTGAAAACGTGCCGTGATCTAAAGGTGCTTCTTGTCGGGACTGAGATAAATGGCATTTGAAAAATGGGGTCACCTGACATTTTTTAAATGGGAACATCTGTCTTAATATTGGATGTAGGTGCGGTGGAGACAATCCACTAGAGCACGTGGCCAGGGTCTCTACCTTACGTGGGGCTTCCTTTGAACGCATTCGTCCCATTTGCTTACCTTGGGATAGAGTTACACGTTAATACAGTCATGTTTTACCAGGGCCTTTAGGCGTGTGGTACCACGTATATCCAGGACCCTTCTCAACTGGGACAAGGTGGATGTTCATGCCCCCCCACCCAACCACCATTATAATCCCCTTATTTTCTGCACCTGAGGAAGTACTGCATTTACAGAGGGATGGCGGTAAAAGTCAGCACAGCCTGGCTGAACAGCAGACAGTATTTGACACTTTTTTTATCATCAGTTTGAAAGTCTGCCAGAGTATCTACTGTGCACTTAGGGGAAGAACAACGCGGACTTGGATGCACCGCGATGCGGCTCTTTGCTGCTATTGTGGTGGGATTGTTCAATATAACATTACTTGACAGCCTTTGAGTGCGAAGCCGTATCTGATTGTGGTAATGTTTATGGACATTAAAGTGTATACCCTTAAAGCAGTGTTTGTCCAGTTGGTTTGAGCCCAGTAATTCAACTGCCTAGAAACCACAAAAAATATATATATATTGTGGTTTCTAGGGAGATGAACTGCAAGTCAAACCATCGTAAATCAAGGACCCCGTTTTGTGATGGTTCGACTTGCGATTTTTTCAACTTTACAATGGTGAGCTGGCAATAGACATTCAGTAGAAAGTATACTTCGAACTGGGCAGCGGCAGCAATCCGCATCTCCCATTCTGTCACCCAGAGGTGTGTATTAGGTGTATTAACCACATTTTTGAAAGACTTACGATATTTTCAACTTATGATGGGTTTCAGGGAACGTAACCCCATCGTAAATCGGGGACCACCTCTATATATATATATATATATATATATATTTGTTGTCATCGATGGTGCGCACACACACGCGCACGCACACACACACACACACACACACACACACACACACTGTCTGAAACCACTTGTCCCAAGCGGGGTGAACTGCAGCCTAACCTGACAACACAAGGCATAGGGGTGGAGTGGGAGGGGGCATACCTAGGACAGGACACCAGTCCATCGCAAGGCACCCCAAGCAGGACTCAAACCCCAGACCCGCCAGAGAGCAGGCACAGGCCCAACCCGCCATGTCCCAGCATCCCCGTCATCGATAACAGTGGTTTTCAAAACAATTATCTGACAGTATGTTCCCATAGAGTGACTGCAGAAGATTAGAAAGGTTGAACTGTCTTAAAGTGCGTAAACAGATGCTGCACTATCTGGGCTGTTATTGCATGTCAGCAGCATTTAAGAAAAGAGACTGAACTGGTCTGGGATGCATGTCTTCATGAAAGCCTTATAGTAGATCAAAATAATAGTATTGTTTCAGCTCGTGGTTCAATCGGCCAAATGTTTTTATTATGACAATAGTTTTTTTTTTCTTTGTTTCCTGGCATAAATCCTACGCTATACTGCAAACAATGTTCCATCCACGTTGCTCTGTATTTGCATTTCTGCATACAGAACACAAATAAGCTTAATTAAATTTGGCTCATTTCAATTGCTTTGAATTGAATTGCTGCAGTTTACTGAATATTGAAACGCTGCAGCAATGGCTCTGTGTTGGACAGGACTTACAACCCAGTTGTTCTGATAATTTGTTTAACATGGTCAATAACATGTAATTAGGTTTAAAATTAAGAGGGCACTTTTTCAACGGAAATCCAATGTTGCTCCCCGGAATAGTGCGCAGTAAAATCGTGCTGTGTGTATGTATTGATGCCTTGCAGATCGTCCCTCTTATTCTGATTTGGAGAGTTGTTGCAGTGACCCTGTCTTTGGTGAAGCAGAAAGCCTCCATCACGGACAGTCAAAGGAAAATGGTGATTTTTGTAAACAACTTCATATCCTTTTGGTGGGAGGTAAGCAGACTGGCAGACTTCCTATTATTTAAAATCAAGGTGTGAATGATATTTTTGGAAAACTGAATAATTACACAGATGTCACGCAGATACAGAGACCCAAAATTACCAGTAAGTTGGTGCTTCTCCCTTTGCTTCTTAATTACTTTTAGTTTTGAAAAAAGCATACATTGAAATGTATTCCTTCTCGTTTTCTGTTTAACAGAACTCAAACTGATGTTCAGCCTGGTGCTTCAATCTCCAACACCATACACGGTGTAGAAAAGAATCTTTTTTCAGAGAAATCCCTGGGGTGCCATTGAACCATTGAACCCCTCAATAGCTCATTTCGAACATGTCAGACAATTCAGGCTTATTTTTTCTGTGAACTCGAGAGATCGGCGTGCAAAGTTAAGAGGTTCGGTAAGGATTATTTACGATTCGGACCCCCCCAGCGCACACACACCTGTACCCCCTCCACCGTCTTCTCCATTTTAATAAATCACTGCTGGATTTATTTTATTGCATTGCTTTTTGGTTTGGATTAAAAGCAATATCTGGCCATTCACATTGCAACTCACAGATAAAGGCTATATATAAAGATACATAATAATGTACTCTGCCAAAGCTATTAACATACATATGGATGAATTTGAATTCCACTTATCATATGAGCACTAGCTGAATTATTAGTTTAACAGAATACATACACATAAAGGTAGGTAGAGAAAGTTATCTTCCTTACTGTTCAGATTGCCAGTCAGTCCATTATAATTCCACAATGCACAAACAATATCTAAAACACCAGAATGAATATGGTGCATTATAATATTAACAATATATTACTGCCTTGAAAGTTGGCTTTTAAAAGGTCAGCGAGCAAAGACGTGCTTTTTGTGTTTCTTTTCGAAGAAAGTCTATACAAGTCTAAGCATGAAGATTCCGGATTCAACAGATTGTGCTGTCAGTGGGTTAACCTAAATAAACAAAATAAAATTTCATGTCCGGCGCTCTGTATAGGTGACGTGACCTTCATGATCGTGCACTTATGAAAATGGACGGCGCTCCAGTTTTTCCTCCATTTCACCATCTATGACAATCAGGAGATGGTTTTGGTACCACTGCACTACAATGATGAAATATGAGCATGGAGTCCAATTTAAGAGATGGTCCATCTGCAGTATAGATGCTTTGCACAGCACTCTTTGCCAAATACAAAGTGGATTTATTGCAATATCTCGTCTGACTGATGAGGGTTCAATGACCACAAGTGTTCTCACCTGTCTTGGGATCCACAGAGAAGTAGGGCTGCCCATGCAGGATGCTGTAGACCACCCTTGCGCTGTTTCCATAGGTGGGGTCATCCGCATCTGTTGCCGTTACCTGCATCACGTACGTACCTGAACGACATGTACACGGCATTTAGGCACGACCTGGAAGTTTGACTTTTCAGAGTTTACTGCAAAGGTTGCTGCAGGGCACAGTTCCCCGGCAGAGTTACAACACCTCATAATACAAATCCTACAGTATAGTCACAGTACCTACTGTATGTACACTGTTACCCCAGGGCACCCTTAACCCAGCTGTACAAATTGAGAATATGAACCTTTTCACAGACATTTTGTTTGGATAGTAAAGGGAATAAGAAACCGAGTTCACACATAAAAGATGCTGTTCCAAATCGCAAAGGAGGAGCTACTATTGTACCCTTGACTTTCTTAAAATTTCAGGGCACTGCATTTTTTTTCCCCTTGAGCTGCTTACGCAGAACACAGCTTTACGAATTTGCATTCATAAAGTTCAGTATTTTAGCAAATTATTTCAGAGAAGTTATCTTGTTGAAGATTATCGTGTGACAGCAAGGGCTCCCCCATAGCTCTTGAGCCTCCAACCTTCTGGTTAGAAGTTCACATCATTAACAGCTGTATTGTCTGGTGCCCTAAGTCTTTGGTAAACGAAACCTGAGTTGCTTGAGAAAATATACGACTGAATGAAAAGCTAACACCGCATGATATGTTTGTATACATAATAAGACATTATTATACACATTATATACATCCCTTGAGATACGTCCATTCGAGTTACAAGAATTTGACTTTAATATGTAAACATAAGATGAATTTAATTTAGTTTTCTTCCTCGCTTAGGAGGCACTTCTTCCCTTGTACAGTTTCCAAATTTGAGTTTTGCGTCCCTCCCTACGGCCGAGCAGCGAAAGTCATTTACATTTACATTCAGCAGACGCTTTTCTCCAAAGTCCTATACAATTATTATTAACTGGTGTTGAGCTGATACCTTCATCAAAGGTGACTGGCAGTGCTAGATATACTACAGTAAACCTGCAGTCATTCACCCATCATACAGCAGAGCAATGTAACTGGAACATGTACACACACCTACATACAATATATCATTAGATCATACTGAGTTATACTGTGTTATAATAAGTAATATTAACTGTTGAATTTTGTCCATTTTAATGGGCTTCAGTCATATTTTACCACAAACAGGCATCACATTTCGGGCTCAGGAATGCATAATAACGTTTACAATTAAAACTGATGGTAATTTTGTCTTTGAGTTATAAGAGTTCATGTTACAAATAATTTTTCACTAGCATATTATCGCTGCCAGGTGCGGGACAACTGTTACCCTCAAAAAAAAAAAAATTACGGTGAGTTGATCATGCAGCCTGCACCACATGTGGATGACACCAGGGAAATAAAGACAACCAAACAATCACAAGGAGCTAATAAAAATTTGGGATGTAATATTTCACCCTTCATACCTTCACTTTTAATTGGCAAGAACTATAATGCCATCGTTTAATCCACATCTCTGCATTGGATGGACTTTTAATTTAAATTTCCAATCCGCGTCTCTTCCACAAGTAAAGGTGTATAGGAATTATCTTACCCCCTTTTTACCACTTATGCTGGTGCAAAGTATAATTCAAGCACACGTGTAACATGCCTTATGCTCTTCTTAGCAGGTTGGTTCAATTTAAAAGTGATTCAGTGCTTGCACTTACAAACATGAAACAAATCTTGCATTTTATTGCAAAGCTTCCTGCTGCTAGCAGATGGCTAACAATTGTACTAAAGTTTCGGGTGAGGGAGGTCAGAACCCACTACCTGGTTTTGCGGCACATTCCTGACACATCACTGCAACATGTCTCGACCTTACAAGAATATTACACAAATGTCTATTGTTAGTAAGGAATTATTGGCGCCTGGCTTCAGTAGACCTACATTACTTTCTATATATATATATATATATATATAGTCCATGAATGTCTTGTTCCAGTAGCCCACTTGTCATCAGGTTGTCCTGGTTCCCCAACACATGACGCTGACCTTGTGAATCCGGGCGACATCCGAGCCAGTATAGCTTCAGTTATATCTCTTCTCTTGCCACAGCGGTATTAAGAGCACTCGGGGCTGTGACCCCCAAACTGGAAGAGTGGCTCCAGCAGATTCTGAGAACATCTGAAGTCTCTGTCCAGAAGAGTGCAGTGCTACAAACAGCTAAGATACTGTGCAAAACCCTCAAACTCCAAAGCCTTTGGTACAGGACCCGAGCTTATGGAAGACACACACACCACCCCATGTGGAGGTGAGAGGGAGATTTTATATAAATATGTGTGTGTATGTATGTATTTTTAAAATGTATATATGTTTTTTTTGCACAATAAACATCAAGCATGGTAACTTGGCAAACTCTCGAAACAACAAAATTGTAATGCTGTGCCATGTTTCCCGATGCCTTTGCAAGTCATTGGTTAAAAATGTTATGCCGTTTTAGATTATCCATTTTCACTAAGTGCTGAGAACACTGCAGGGTCATGGTGGTCATGAACCCACCCAAGAGGCTTAGGGTATGAGGCAGAATGCAGCATGGACAGGATGCCAGTCCATCATAGGGCAAGTATAAAATCACATCGACTCACTCACTCACACAAATACACAAAGGTCTGTGAGAGGAAACACAAGTACATGAAGAAGCATGGAGAGAACATGAGACACAGACAGTGGGTATAGAACCCATGTCCAAACCCAGAGCCCAAGACATGTGAAGGACCTGCACTAACTTCTGTGCTACCGCAAAATCCTGAATCATAACCCTTCTAAGAAATATTTTTAGCAATGTATAAAAAATTGGTTTAGAAGTAAGACACTGGAGAGGACGCTTCCACATGGTCAAAAATTATGTATGTATACTGTTCTAAATAATACCGGAGGCGAACTAAGGAGCTGGCACGTATTTGAGCAATTGAATACATTCTCATTAGCAAGAGCTTTGGGTCAATGAAATATTCTATTTTTTTAAATAGAGGGAATTCATTCTCTGCGACTCCCAATCTATATGCCTCACATTGTTTTGAAGCAAGCAACAGCTGAATTTGCAGAACGGGTAACAAAATGTTGGCATTACGGAAGGATATTTCATAAAGTAATGACATGGCAACAAACTAATATTAATAAAATAGCTGCCGACTGGGACTGCAAGGCCGACAAACAAATAATTATAACGGCCAGCTTGGCTGTCATTTAAATGCTGCATACGCAGCTCAATTCTGTGCATAATTTTCACTCTCTGGAAACACTTTCTCCAGCTTCAGTGCATTTCCTTAAACATTATTGATCTCAATACATAATCATTTCAAGCAAATTGACTCACAGGTGGTGTAATTCATCTCACGATGATTATTGTTGGTTCCCGCTTTTGCATTACATGAGCAGGAGAAAATTTTGTGGTCAAGGATTGGGTTACATGGGGTCTGAAAGGAGAGGGTTCAAAGGTCAAAGGTGGTTTTTTCCACACACTTATTAAAGTGCAAAAAAAGCAGCTTTTATGACATCATTTACATTTATATTATTCATTTTGCACACACTTTTCTCCAAAGCGGCGTGCATCTCAGAGAAAATACAATGTGTATTAGCAGGTGGCATGGCGCTACAGCAAGTAGCGCTGCTGTCTCACAGCATCTGAGTGGTGCGAGAGGACGTGTGTTTGATCCCCACTCAGTCTGTGTGGAGTTTGCATGTTCTCCTCGTGTGTGTGTGTGTGTGGGTTTCCTCTGGGTGCTCTGGTTTCTTCCTACAGTCCGAAGACATGCTGTTCAGGTTCACCCATAGTGTGTGAGTGACAGAGAGAGAGAGAGAGTGTGTTCCACTGATGTATGGATGAGTGATCCATTGTAAGTAGTGTATCTAGCAGTGTAAGTCACCATGGTAAATAAGGTGTGTGGGCTGATAACACTACATAGAGTTCATTGGAAGTCACTTTGGAGAAAAGTGTCTGATCAGTAAATAAATGCAAATTAGCAGAGAGAGACATGTGATTCTTAATTGCAGTTAGCTTGTTTCTTTCTACCATATGAACCAACGTTCATCACACAAGTAGCTGCATAAAACTTTATTCCAATATCCACGATTCAGGATCACCTCCCTAGTAACATTTTTTTATTTTTTATTTTACTTTTTTAATTTTTTTTTTTTTGATATACATAGAAACATTTGCCTTGCATTACAGTAGTAGATGCGTAAAGGTTTATCTGGGGATGATCTTAAAGTTGTAGTGCATGAACACCTTACATGAACTTAAGAGGTGATGGACCTGAGTCTAGAAAAGGTGAGTTTTAAGACCATTTTCAAATGTGGACAGAGATTCAGCAGTTCTGAGTGACAGGGGGAGGTCTTTCCACCACAATGGAGCCAGAACTGATTCCACTAATAAGAAAGTGAAGATGGCGGAGTGTGAGAATTGTAAGAGGAAAAAAAAAAAAAAATGCATCTAGATCATCCATAACTGTGATTGGATAAATTATCCCGGTCCAGGCACTAGGTACAGTCCACGTCCCACTGCACACAGCAATGAGTGAACATTCACTTGGATGGCGATTTTATGTTTGCGGAGATTTCTTGATGTGAACGTCACATCTCTCAGGAAAGAGAAAATGAAAAAAGCAGTAGATGTAATGGGAAAGAGCTCGAGCCGCACTCAATTTACACTTCCCTTACTGTACGGAGAGTGCTGTTGACAGGCGCCTACTTTTCATACTCGTCAAAACTCTGTAATCACACTTAATCACACCCCCCCAACCCCCTGCTTCCTCTAGCTGCATTTGAGACAAACCGCTTCAGGAAGCTGACAGCCAGTGAGAACAACACCTTGCGAGCACATTGTCACCAGATAGTTTGCTGTTACCGCCCCTTGAGGACAAGCCTGATATCACAGCACGTCTGCAGGACCGTTCATGGAACCAGTACGTGGACGTCCTGGTTCCATGAACGGTCCTGCAGACGTGCTGTGATATCAGGCTGTGGCTTCAACTGTAGAATTTTGCTATAGCCTTAGTTCAGGAGAAAACCCCGCACAGGGAACCTCCCCAGTTTCACGCACTATTATCTTACATCATGCACTCCCCTACTTCAAAATAGGCGTCTGAGCCGGGTCATGGTAAAACCATGCAGTACAAACACAATCCATCTTGGCTTCCACAACATCCAAACAGGAGGACAGCAGAGAGCACATATAAAGTTTGCAGATTCATAATGTGTTCAGCTCTATACAAAACATTTAGCAGATGCTTTTCTCCAAAGCAACTTCTAGTGAACTCTACGCAGTGTTATGAGCCCACACACCTTATTCACCGCGGTGACTTACACTGCTAGATACATTACTTACACTGGTCACTCATTCATACATCAGTGAAACACACTCTGTCACTCACACACTATGGAGGAACCTGAACAACATGTCTTTGGACTGTGGGAGGAAACCAGAGCATCTGGAGGAAACCCACGCAGACAGGGGGAGAACATACAAACTCCGCACAGACTGAGTGCAAATCGAGCCCTTGCCCTCTTGCACCACCCAGGCACTGTGAGACAGGCTCACTACTAGGTGTGCCACCATGCTGCCCGCAATACATTTTCTCCAGTTATTTCAAATCAATACGTCTTTGTTAAATGCCTGTTTTTTTTACAGAGGTGAAGGAACAACAAAATATCCAAAAGAAATTTTTGATGTGACCGGAATGAAAAAGGAGAGGATCTCGAATAGCAGAGAAAAAAAAAGAAAAATAAAAAAATAAACTCCAAAACGATGTCATAATGAGCACAGTTGCCTGGGGCATTGAAATACATGGATTTGGGCACAGCCACGGTGTACCGACACGTACTAATTGGCAGGTTAGCACAGGTATTTTAAGAAGCAACAGTTACATCAGCTCATCTGCTCTGATAAACACACCGAGTGCTATTCACTGCTAGCAGAGCATTCTGACACACACTCCCATCACCAGTCATACATAAAACTGTTGAATTTGATTATCTCTCTTCTTCAGCGAGAATGTTAATAAAACCACGTATGGCGATGCACGACGCCGTTGCTTTTTCTGCTCCGTTCCATCGCCATCGCAGAGAAACATTTGCAATGATATGCCTTCCATCTCTGACATATTCTCAGAAAATACCTTCAAATGTGGCAGTTGGGCAAATTTTCTCGGAAAGCACAGGTTTAAGTTAGAATGGAGCAGAAAGGCTTCAAAAAACAACAGCGTTGCACTCTGATGCCACTCAGTGTAGGAGCTACTAATGTCTTTTGCCAAAGATAATTACAGTCCTTCTAAAAATTTCACATGGGTGGGGGTCTATTCGTGCGCTTGTCATGCGTTCACTTGCACGCTGCTATCGCACTTTGTTTAAATATATCATTTTGCCACCACCATTAAGCAGGCAAAATAACTGAACTAATTGAAACATTTTTATCGAAAATCCAAAAATGTTAAATATGAGTTTAATTAAAAGCCATTTTGTCATTAACTATGCGTGTCTTTCTTAGTTTTGTTATTAATTTACCCGAAAAGAAACAAAATGCATTAATATGAAATTGAGAGAAATATAAATTTAATTAGAGATTATACGTACACAAGACTAGAGGTGAAAATGTGTTTCTAATCAGTTGACAGCCTGGAACTTATGGTCCTCTTGTTTGTACTGATCCAGTCGTCTCTGAGTATCTGTAGCTATAATCTGTTAGCGGTTATTTGCATGTGGGTATAAGAAAAGTCAGTCCAGGACAGAATTAATATGATCTATACTTCCATGAACATGAAAGTAAGACACTTTTGTTACATAAGGCCAAAGGGGAATACTTCTGCTGTTTTTACCTTCCGTTTTACCTTTTCACCTCAAAAGTTCTTCACTGGAAAAAGAAAAAAAAAAAAAGAAGTAAAAGGAAAAAAAGATGCTCTGTCATGTTCCTTTCTATTCGTTCAACATACAGTTTTTTCAGCATGTAAGCTGTCAGTGCTTTTTTGTTTCAATTTATCGGTCAGGAGGAAAAAGGAATACAACAAAATCAGCAAAACAGAACAGGTGTGTGGCTGACAACATCTGCGAGTAAATCACACAACACCCAGTGGAATCTCCTGCCAGAACTCGGATGTTCTCATAAAACACCACATGTTATGTCTGCATTAATACAGCTTAGAGAGAGTGAATGTGGAGGGAAACAGGAGGACCTGCGTCCGGAACAGGCTTCCGATTCCACATTCAACACTGACTTCACTCTTCACTTTTTTCAACGAAACTTTGCTCAAAGTTATAATGATTTATGCTCAATTTCAAACATTTCACTGCCCCAGCAGGCACTGATGGCCAGGATTTCAGTGGAGTATTTGACAGGTACAGACCCTGAGGTCAAATCCAAGCCATGCTGCAAATAGAGGACATCAGAATCAATACATCTGAAATATATCAGGGCACTAAAAAAGAGTGACTAAAGCTGGACGAGCATCTAAAAAGTTTGTATTTCTCAAATATCACATCATGGCTGTCTGCTCTACCAGGAATACTGTGAACCAGTAACTATACTTGCTTACTATATTGGCTAATCTGGAACTCAGATGAACCTATAACAGACGGCAAGCGATATATGCTGTGTTTATGATGATAGCTCTGACTAAATAATTAAATTAATAAATCAAAATTTGAAAGACAAACTTTATTTAAAAAAATCTATCTATCTATCTATCTATCTATCTATCTATCTATCTATCTATCTAGCTCAGTTGGGGGTTAACAGGGAAGCAGATTAACTGAGAAGACACTGTTCCCAAATCACAAGCAAAGGTTAAGAGAGGACAGCTCTGTTTTGCCACTGGTAGTGGAGGAACCTCAACAACAGAATTTAGACACAAAACATTCGTTTCAGAGCTTTTACTCAAAGTGCACCTTAAAGTTTAACATTTTCCCCTGTTATACAGCTCGATGCTTTTATGGAAGTAATTCAAGTTGAAGACCAGCAGAAGAGTCTCTTTTGGGACTTGAAGCAGAAACCTTTTTGTCTCCACATCTGTCTTTAACCACCAGGCCACCTGCTTTTCAGAACGATATGGGACGATTAACAAAGAGGTGGAAACACTAGGACTGATGTCGCAACACACAGGTAACAAGACAATGTTTTCTGCCTCAGATACATGTAGAGAAAGAAAATTATCTGGACAGACTGATGGGCAAAACTTGGAACTGGGAGGTTGTCAGCTCAGATCCTAACTGTTTCAATAGTTCACTCACACAGTGATCTCTACTTGAATATCTAGAGAGCCCTACCAAGCTGGGTAAAGTGGCAAAACTGCTGGCTTTTCGGAAAACCATGTGTGAAGTATTTGACTGCTTCGCTCTTCCACCATCTGCCCGCTTGGAGGTCCAACGTACAAAAGGTAAAGCAAGAAGGTTCTCTGTTCTGGCTGTGTTGTGGTGGTACGACCTTCCTCTCTCACTCAGAACTGCTGAATCCCTGTCCACATTAAAAAAGGGTTTTTAAACTCACCTCTACCAGACTCACATTGCCCATCATCTCTTTAGTTCATTTAAGGTGTAAATGTTCATGCTCTTTAACTTTATGATCACTCCCGGATAAACCTTTACACAGCTACTCCTGGTATGTAATGTAAATGTTTAAATGCACCAGAAGAAAAAAAAAATACTAGGAAGGTGATATGAATTGCCGATATTCAGATAAAGTTTTCTGCAGCTACTCGTGTGATGAACATTGGTTCATATGGTGCAAAGAAACAAACTAACTCTACTTAAGAATCACACGTCTGCATCTAAGTGTCTCTTCCTGCTAATGTAATGAACACATTGTATTTTCTATGAGATGTTCATCGCTGGAGAAAAGTGTCTGAGAAATGAATAAATGTAAATGTAAATATAAGTAAGAGTGCTCTGGTGAAGACCACCGTGAAAAGGATGTTTTCTGGCAGCAGGGACCAGGAACCTTCCAGGTGGGGTGACGTGTATTAAATCCAACCCCAGTAATGTAGCCAAATCCAGAAATCCATGCAGGAGGAGGAGAGGACACAAGAAGAGCGCATGTACCATATATTTTGACGACAGATGTGCTGGGCTCTCATACACACCTCTGTTGGAAACACTCCATCGCATTTGGATTGAGGAAGAGGCCATCTCAGACATTATTACCTTGATCTGTCACTCTTGGGTTGTGTAGGGGGACATAAAAGTAAAATTCCATTTTTACCGAAAGGAGTGGGGGAAGTATTCTTGCTGAAGTAAGAATCTGGTTTTCCCTCCAGGACATGTATAGTTTTTCCATTTCCCCACAAAAGGTGTTCATTGTCTTTGTTTTGGGAGAGAAAAGAAAAATGTGTCTGATATGTCATATCTTCTTTTCTTTATGCACACAGATTGCAAGTTGGCTGCTTTGTCTTTCGGTTTATTTCTCGGGGGGTGCACTGGGATACCCAAAGCAACAAATGAATAATAGGTTATGGTTTTAAATCAGGACACTGACATCTGTCAAAGAATTCAATGAATGGATGGACGGACGGACGAACGAATGAACGAACGGGCGAACAAACAAACTTGCAGACGAACAAGTGAACAGATGGGTGAATGAGCAAACGAATGAATCTATGGAGTTCTGTAATTCAATATTTTTGGCAAAAATCCTTTTAAACTCGTGGTATAAAGAAAGGGATGGGAACACAAACATCTACTTCTCCATCTTGTAGCTTTGACTACATATTATTTCTACTACATATTTATTTATTTATACTTTAAATAATTTAATCTGTGTTGCTACATAGAGGAGAAAGAGTTGCATGTTTTGGATGCCACAATCGTCCTTATTTTCACATTTCCAGTTGCTTCAATCAACAGACAGACTGTTCCTCCAAGAAGAACAGGTTTGCAAGTGCGGCAGAAGGTGTTCACTGCTCTTTCATGTTTCATCTTCGAACCTGACCGAGCTTCATCGGCACAACATATAAGCTGCAAAAGCAACATGAGCTATTGAGCAAATATTGTCTCAAATAGATTTTTTCATTGCAATGTTTCTGGTTGAAATCTCAGACTGGGAACTTCTGTTGCACCTTCTAGTCAGGTACTTAATGTAAATTGCTTTAGTGGTTGTCCAGCTGTCTGAATGGATACAATTGCAACCACTCAAGTAGCTTCGCACAAAGGTGTCTGCTAAGCAAATAAATATTTAAAGAGAAAATAAACACACTGCCATCTCGCTTTGCTGTTAAAGTGCACCCTTGGACTGGGACCAAATGCATTGTGGAGAGATGAGATGATTCAATTTCAACTCAACTGCCAGACAGGAATACAACATTGATCTGCAATCTGCAAATTCAATCCATTTTCATCTTTATTCCAAAGATGAGATACATTTTGCAGAGCAGTTCTACTCAGATTTGTTTAATTTTGAAACTATTTCCAGCCTAACTGCCACATTGAATGTGCACCACTACTTCCAAAATGAGGTACATGCAGCCATAAATATTCCAATTTAATTTCAGCCAAAGGATGAGTTGATAGAGGCACTGATTACATTTGTAATATCATTTTAGGCTCTTTACTGTGCAATTTCAGACCACTAAGATTATATATGGCACTATCAGAATTTGTTACCCATTTGCTC